>NW_027361806.1:5660000-7077500 GCF_039654945.1 Dendrobates tinctorius
AATGGTAAATTGGACACATTTAAAGGGAACATGATTTATGCTTTGAGTGAACTTACGCTAGGGCTACTTTCCCTCAATGAGTTTTTGGACGCTGTGTATTTTTAAAAAAATGCAAGTAAACTATCTTACTTAATGGGTGCAGAGAATCTGCAACACCAAAAACTATCCAAAAGCTCACCGCGGAAACTTAGTCTAAGGCCTCCTTCATACGTCTGTGTTTAAACACGTACGTGAAACACTGGTGCCGGTGCCATCAGTGTTATCCTTGTCTCCGTCTTAAACATCAATGTGTCGTCAGTTTTATTTTGGTATAGATATAAAGAGAATTAAATTACAATTCTTCTCCTCTACTTTTATAATAGCAAAGACGTACAGCACATGGATGGAACACGAATGCCATCAGTATGTTCTACGTCTTTTTCACGGACCCATAGACTTGTATTGGTCCTTGTCATCCGTCCTGCTGGAAAACAGTCATGTCTCCGTGTGTTTGCACTGACACATGGATATGTGTACAGCAGCATAGGTTATAATGGGTACATGTAAGATAGAGTACGGAGAAAATACAGATTAGATAATAGAAAAAAACTTTTTGACACTGAGGGAGATCAATGAGTGGAACAGACTGCCAAGAGAGGTGGTGAGTTCTCATTCAATGGAAGTCTTTAAACAGAGGCTGGACACACATCTGTCTCTGATGGTTTAGTCAAGCCTGCATTGAGCATTGGGTTCGACACGATGAGATCCCTTCCAACTCTAACATTCTATGATTCTATGTTTAGTATCCGTGAAAAAAAAGTGTGCCACAAGTACTAGAAACACAGACGTGTGAAGAAGGCCCAATATATAGTTTCTAGTAGTCTTAAGTAATGCATGCTGGTGAAGCTGCAAATTCAGGGCTGAGTGGGCATTCAGTTGGTTGATCTATCACTCTCACTCCATTCTCGTACTGCCCTACACCAGTGGTCCATAGCCTGTAGCTCTGCAGCCATTGTCAGACTACAACTCCCAGCATGCTTACAGCTGCAGATTGTGAAAATATGCGGGTAATTGTACTTTTGTTACAGCTGTAAATTTCTAAGCTTAGAGACTACAGTTTCTCATCTCCTACTACTTCCACATTGACATGCTGTGCAATCTTTGATTATTTGAGGCAATGTAGCTCAGGAGAAGGGCTTTACAAACTGCTGCGTTTGAATATTATTAACCCACTGTGACCACAGATGTCTCTACAGCTTGGCAAGAAGCTGAAGAGAAATAAATGACTGTAGGATCACACTACACACAGGGTTTGTTTGTAAGCAGCAACCTTGGAACAGCAGCCACATCAGCCTGGTCCACATGGGCCAATACAGGAGTTGTGTACCCAAACTGGTAGGAGATTTTCTTCAAACATGTTTGCAAAGTCACTTATTTATTTTAGAATTTATTGAGCACAAGCAAAAATGACTGAAAAAAAAAACCCAACTATAGATACTTAGAATTTACATAAAGAATTTCCTGACAAGATGAATTTAGAAAGAAGATAAAACAATGGGAAAAAGCAAACAGCACTTTAAGTGCCAACACCCAGGTGAGGTCCTTGAAGAAAAAGAGGCTTCTTAAATAATGCAAGCAATGAAAATTGAACGATTCTGACACTTAGGCCGCTGGTATTATGCCGTGTCTTTAGAGATGTCTCAACACATTTCCTGGAAAGGTGCAGTATTTATTAAAGGATCACAACATTGCCAAAAGTTTATAGTGTATTTAGGTTCAATAAGTGGAGAACTGCAAAATCACCAAGAGATTCACTTAATAATAAAAGGTTTTGCATTTCACTTACAGATAATTACTTCTGCATGCCAAACATTACGTCTTTGATCTAAATCCACACACAACCTGCCGCCTCAACAACAATACAGCAGGATCTGCCTGATGTATCAAGCTCGACTTTGTTTCATAAAATGGGATGTATGTCAGTGTCCTGTATCCAAAGTGTCATAGTCTTGGACGCTAAGTATCAGTGTGTCATAGTGCCCTACCTATACGTCAAATATCAGTGCCACTGCCCTCAACCCAGGGGCGTAACTGTAATATGTGCAGGGGTTGCAATCACATTCGCAAGACCCTGCAGCCTAAGAGGCCCTAAAGGTCCCTTAGGCCCATATGAAAATACTATTAAAGACTTGCAATAGTTGGGGCCCTCCGTTCAAGCTTATTCATTGTAGTTCACAAGCTTCAAGTTAAACCAATGACTGAATTCATGTACAGTTGTGGCCAAAAGTATTGACACCCCTGCAATTCTGTCAGATAATACTCAGTTTCTTCCTGAAAATGATTGCAAACACAAATTCTTTGGTATTATTATCTTCATTTAATTTGTCTTAAATGAAAAAACACAAAAGAGAATGAAGCAAAAAGCAAAACATTGATTGTTTCACACAAAACTCCAAAAATGGGCCAGACAAAAGTATTGGCACCCTCAACCTAATACTTGGTTGCACAACCTTTAGCCAAAATAACTGGGACCAACCGCTTCCGGTAACCATCAATGAGTTTCTTACAATGCTCTGCTGGAATTTTAGACCATTCTTCTTTGGCAAACTGCTCCAGGTCCCTGATATTAGAAGGGTGCCTTCTCCAAACTGCAATTTTTAGATCTCTCCACAGGTGTTCTATGGGATTCAGGTCTGGACTCATTGCTGGCCACCTTAGAAGTCTCCAGTGCTTTCTCTCAAACCATTTTCTAGTGCTTTTTGAAGTGTGTTTTGGGTCATTGCCCTGCTGGAAGACCCATGACCTCTGAGGGAGACCCAGCTTTCTCACACTGGGCCCTACATTATGCTGCAAAATTTGTTGGTAGTCTTCAGACTTCATAATGCCATGCACACGGTCAAGCAGTCCAGTGCCAGAGGCAGCAAAGCAACCCCAAAACATCAGGGAACCTCCACCATGTTTGACTGTAGGGACCGTGTTTTTTTTCTTTGAATGCCTTTTTTTCTCCTGTAAACTCTATGTTGATGCCTTTGCCAAAAAAGCTCTACTTTTGTCTCATCTGACCAGAGAACATTCTTCCAAAATGTTTTAGGCTTTTTCAGGTAAGTTTTGGCAAACTCCAGCCTGGCTTTTTTATGTCTCGGGGTAAGAAGTGGGGTCTTCCTGGGTCTCCTACCATATAGTCCCTTTTCATTCAGACGCCAACGGATAGTACGGGTTGACACTGTTGTACCCTCGGACTGCAGGGCAGCTTGAACTTGTTTGGATGTTAGTCGAGGTTCTTTATCCAACATCCGCACAATCTTGCGTTGAAATCTCTTGTCAATTTTTCTTTTCCGTCCACATCTAGGGAGGTTAGCCACAGTGCCATGGGCTTTAAACTTCTTGATGACACTGCGCACGGTAGACACAGGAACATTTAGGTCTTTGGAGTTGGACTTGTAGCCTTGAGATTGCTCATGCTTCCTCATAATGTGGTTTCTCAAGTCCTCAGACAGTTCTTTGGTCTTCTCTTTTCTCCATGCTCAATGTGGTACACACAAGGACACAGGACAGAGGATGAGTCAACTTTAATCCATGTCAACTGGCTGCAAGTGTGATTTAGTTATTGCCAACACCTGTTAGGTGCCACAGGTAAGTTACAGGTGCTGTTAATTACACATTACAGAAGCATCACATGATTTTTCAAACAGTGCCAATACTTTTGTCCACCCTCTTTTTTATGTTTGGTGTGGAATTATATCCAATTTGGCTTTAGGACAATTCTTTTTGTGTTTTTTCATTTAAGACAAATTAAATGAAAATAATAATAACAAAGAATTTGTGTTTGCAATCATTTTCAGGAAGAAACTGAGTATTATCTGACAGAATTGCAGTGGTGTCAATACTTTTGGCCACAACTGTAATTGTTTTTTACACCCCCAGCATCACTGTGTCATTGCCATAAACCAGAAGTGTCAGTGTGTTTTTATCTTGTACCCTAAGCACCAGTGTGCTATTGTCCTGTCTCCAGATTGTCAGTGTGTCATTTTTCTGTATTGAAGTGTCAAACAACATTTACACTGGTTAATAATAATCCATCAGATTCTAATAGTAACAATCCATCCTTCCCGATAATCGTGTAATGTGAATGGGATAAGCAACTGAATGATACATCTGAAAAGCGCTTTTCTATGGTGCACGAAATTGATTAGGTAAGCGAAAAAAAATCTTGTTCAACTTTCAAAAATTATAGAATGTAAATAGAAATTGTTCACTACTTCAACGATTTGATTGCCAAAAAGTAGGACTAGAGATTCAAGTCCTAAATAAAGCTGATCCTGTTTTAAGGCAACACAGAATTCAGTAACAGCTGGAGCATTGGAACAAGTACTGTACATATTCGTGATTATCGAATGTTTGTACAATACTTTATACATTAATGTCTTTAAAATACATGATACCACTTATGGAGCTTGAGCGTTGAACACTGCTACACTTCAAATTATTTTTTTTTGTGAACAAAATTCGATGTAATAATCGGTATTCAACCATTTCATTTACAATTTTGTGAAAACACTCGTCTGACATCCTTTTCTAGTTGTGAATAACAATCGCATCATTTAAACGATTATCTGCTTGTGTAAGTGAACCTTTAGTGTGTTACTGTCGTGTCCCCCAAGTATCTGTGCTTGTCTGCACCCAATCTATCCCACTATCATTGTCCTTCAACCCTAAATATCAGTGTGTCGTTATTCTGCATCTCAAGTATGAGTGAGATATTGTCCTGTACCTAAAGTTCCAGTGTCTTATAATCTAAATGCCCTCATACACATTAAGACTAATGTCGCCTGAATCTGCCGATATTGACAGCCGACAGTCTAATGTGTATCGGGGAGCCGGCCGAATGATTGTCGAGGGAGATGTCGACCAGGCATGTCCCATTTTCTACTGCCAATCGCATGCTTCTCTCAGCGATAGGACGTCCGGAAGCTTTCTCACCAAGAATATAGTAGTGTTTGGAAAGCCAGAGCGTTCTTGTATGGAAAGCCGGCTGAGATGGCTGTCAACTGAACGATTAACCAAAGCATCATTTTGGACAAGTCATCTGTGTATGGTTGTCCCAATATCAGTGTCATCGCTAAATGGCAAGACGTCATTGTTCTGCACTGTAACATTATTGGACTTTGGAAGCAAGGGCCCACCTTTAACATTGACTCTGGTGGACCACTGTTCAGCTACATGCAAATATTACATTACCCTCATTCACAATTTTACCTATCCATTTATATAATAACAACCTTGGCAGTTTGTTGGATGAATGATGAGATGATTTTGTCTCTACATAGATAATCAAATCTATTGAGCCAACTACTGCTCATGTTATGGCTTATTCCTACACAAGGGACCACCCAGGGATTCACCTGTTGCCCTGTAGGCCAGTCTGAGCCTGCCCCTAGGTGTCTGTGTGGCATTACTTTATATCCTCAAATATCAATTTTATTGCTCTGTACTCCAAAGTGTCATTATCATTATTTTATGCCTGAAGTATCAGTGTGTCATAGTCCTCTACCCAAAGTGTCATCGCCTGAAATGTGGTACTTGTGCTTTGAACTCAATTTAAGAAATCTGCCTATATTGTGACTTCTCCTTCTTGTGGATTTGTTTTGATGAATTAAAGGACGGCAATCTGTTCTGGCATCTTGACAGTGAGTTACCCATCACTGATATTACATGGATTAGTGTCCAGACCTCAGCTGGGTGAACTGTATGACAAAAGCTCCATTAGTGACATTTGTACCCTGTTTAATCCATACAGTCTCGTATCACTGACACCTGACACAAGGGAATGCCATTATTACCAACAATGTGTGATTTCAATATCAACATAGTCATTAATGAATGGTCTGCACTTTCTACAGTGTCATAATGAAACCCTGAAGAAGAGGATGAATTATAATCCTCAATTATGCTCTACCCTGGCTGCACCACCTACATGGTGAATTGTGTCTTAATTTTAAGGCCACCCAGAAGCGCTATTTAACCGCCTGATGTCTCCAAGGGATTTACCTGATTTCCACAACAATTGTGGAAGCATCAGATCTTTGTCACTGTGATTTGTCCACTGGGACCAGTCGCCTTAATGGACTGGGAAGTCACCTTAATACAACCAATGTCAAAGAGTCAATTCCACTGATGTGCTGGGGATCAGGGTTCAGAGGTGACACAAATAGCAACAAAAACACAATTAGACTGATGAAATGTGCCATGAAGTCGAGGTGGGCGCTATCTGACAGCTTGAAGACTGGACACAAAGTGATATTGTGCGGCATTACTGGGATGAATAAAAATGATTGGCAATTTTTTTTTTGTATTAATAGTGCAAACAAAAATAAAATATTGTATATTTTTCACACTTTTCTAACAGCTAAATAACTTCCTTTCAACTTTGCATTTTTAAGAGCATTTAAAAAAAAAAAGTTTCTTGCTTTTTAAAAAAATATGTATTGACTGCATTATGAAAATATCTTCACATTACTAATAAACTTTATCACTTCCTCGTAGATTTGAATAATTCCATTTGCTGTTAGGAAATAAAAGATAGGCCGGGCTCACACTTGCGAGTGCAATGCAAGAAACTCGCCTTAATAAATACCCGGCACTGCCGCCGGCACTCGGGACCAAACTGTGCGGCTGCATCTATTTCTATGCAGCTGAACGCTCCAGTCCGCGTGTCGGCGGCAGTGCCGGATAATGAGGCGAGAGACTCGCATGAGTTTCTCGCATTGCACTCGCAAGTGTGACCCCGGCCATATATTATCCATTCTGATATATAAAAATGCATTGCTTATTAAAGCGGCATTTCAGCCAGGACTGATCTACACAATCAGTGACAAATAATTTTAGGGTCCAACCACAGGAAGTGCCAAAATGGGGACTGAGTTATCGCTGCCAAAAGACAACAGCTAAAAGGACATTGAAAAGAGCAGAGGACGACCATGCACCTGACCGCCCAATTTGGCACTGTCGGTAGTAGTGGAGTGATGATAGACACACACAAATACACCCACCTTTAAGGCCGGGGTCACGTGAGCATTGATTCTCTCATGCGAAAGTATCAGCTCAATTATGCTAATGACTCTCCGTTCAATCTCTGATCCGCGTTTGACCAAAGTGTCATCTTACTGTGATCTGATTTTCTCAGATGAGAAAATCTTAGCACAGGTGAGGAGAAGATGGAGAACTTCATTTCTCCATTGTCTGAGCACACAGATATCGGACTGCACTTAGACACTATCCGAGAGCACTCCGATGTTTTATGCACAGCCAAAGACTTGAATGGGTGCGTGTCATCCGATTTGCTGCAATTTTTTCTACACAGCGATCCGGTCTGTGGAAAAAGAACGCAGATCTGCACTGCTCCATTATATAAAACATTTGTGTAAGTGAGCCCTAAGGATTATTCGTTATTCATTTGCTTTTCAGTCAAAAAGTTGCAATGGAAACGATTTTCCCCTCTTCTATAAGATGTAATCTTATCTTTGACTCCAAACACAGTCATGTTGATATACACCTAGGGCTCATGTTTGCAGTCATATTATGGCTCCAGTGTGCACAGAAACATAAAAGGTCTTTTCAGGAGATGCATGAGCCCGCAGAACACAATGACAAAGGAACCTGTACAGTAGTAAATATAAAATCCTTACTAAAAATCTTGTATACCTGCTAAGATAGTGGGTACAAAGTCTTACTGTGTATCTACACAAATTGTTATGACTGCAACATATGACAACACTCAATAAGGTATGATTACAATTCCATGGATGTTTGTTAAGAAATAGTCAATCTTCTTTGGTGGACGAGTCCATTCATTTTGATCAGAAATTATTTAAGAAAAATAAGCAAATTACTGCTATAGTCAATGGTAATCACTACAAAAATCCTTAACCTGATTGTGAAATTCTAGAATTGCTCATAGTCAGAAGCACAGATGGGAGAAAGCCCCTTACATTACAGCTGTACTCTAGACTCATTCCAAAGTTACCAGATAAACAGTGCATATGTATTGTATGTACATAGTGATTCCACCAGCAAAATAGTGAGTGCAGCTCTGGAGTATAATACAGGATGTAACTCAGGATCAGTAATGTAATGTATGTACACAGGGACTGCACCAGCAGAATAGTGAGTGCAGAGTGCAGCTCTGGAGTATAATACAGGATGTAACTCAGGATCAGTAATGTAATGTATGTACACAGGGACTGCACCAGCAGAATAGTGAGTGCAGAGTGCAGCTCTGGAGTATAATACAGGATGTAACTCAGGATCAGTAATGTAATGTATGTACACAGTGACTGCACCAGCAGAATAGTGAGTGAAGCTCTGGGGTATAATACAGGATGTAACTCAGGATCAGTAATGTAATGTATGTACACAGTGACTGCATCAGCAGAATAGTGAGTGCAGCTCTGGGGTATAATACAGGATCAGTAATGCAATGTAAGTACACAATGACTGCACCAGCAGAATAGTGAGTGCAGCTCTGTGGTATAATACAGGATGTAACTCAGGATCAGTAATGTAATGTATGTACACCAGCAAAATAGTGAGTGCAGCTCTGGGGTGTTATACAGGATGTATCTCAGGGTCAGTACAGGTTCAGTAATGTAATGTTTATACATAGGGACTGCACCAGCAGAATAGTGAGCGCAGCTCTGGGGTATAATACAGGATGTAACTCAGGATCAGTAATGTAATGTATGTACACAGTGACTGCACCAGCAGAATAGTGAGTGCAGCTCTGGAGTATAATACAGGATGTAACTCAGGATCAGTAATGTAATGTATGTACACAGTGACTGCACCAGCAGAATAGTGAGTGCAGCTCTGGGGTATAATACAGGATGTAACTCAGGATGAGTACAGGATCAGTAATGTAATGTATGTACACAGTGACTGCACTAGAAAAATAGAGAGTGCAGCTCAGGAGTATAATACAGGATGTAACTAAGGATCAGTACAGGATAAGTAAAGTTATGTGGGTATGCTTTTAAATTGGTATTTCATCTAGATTAAGTAAGCATATAGGGTTTGAAACGGGTTGACAATCAGCATCCATTCATCACTCTTCTATGGATTTTAAATGTTTGAACTGAAATGCTAATGTGAATTTATTTGGATCGAGCAGGACAAACCCACCTCTTTTTTCCAACTCTTACAACGGCTTCTGCTCCAAGCTTTCCAAAATCTAAAGTTGGAAACATAGGTAAGCTGGTGATTTCCTTTTTCAAGGACATGTAATACAATTCTATTAAAAAACCAAGAAGATGCAAAGTAAGAGGGCTCAAACGGCTAATTAACATCCTCAAGAAATAAAATATGATAAATGTAAACATCAGATCACATGACAAAACAATTCTGAACCGCACTTAACATGCAGATAACCTAATAAGTAATGTGCATGTAGACAATCAGCAAACAGTTAGGCTCCTTCTTCTGATAACTAAATGTTTAGGCCCTCTGTATATTTTTTTTTTTTAACTGTGCAAGCAATCAAGCCACAGAAGCAAGATGGGATTTTTCGATAAGGCGGCTGGCGAAGGGTGCCGGTCACCCATAGGTTAAGCATACTCTGCAGCGCTAGGAGATACTGTCAGCATTTCTGATCCTATCTCATTGATGTTTACACCTGAATACAGATTAAAGCCCTGTTTTATTTTCAGGGAGGATTTCAACCCCCTCCTTCCCACTGAACACACTGGACTGTATAATGAAATTGTTCATCTGTATGAATAGTCCTAACTCTAATCAGAAAACAAAACATTGAGAGAAATCAATCAGCCACAGAATTTACATCACCGATAGTAGTAAGGGTTTAAAAATCTGGTACAGTTCACAATTTTTTTGTGGTGCAGTATAAAAAAAGTTAAAAAGTAGCTGCACCTTATATTTCACTGTTAGGGGAACCTAGTAGCGTTAGACTGCTTCCTTATTAGTATATTCCAGGAGAAAAGGAGTGATTGAATCCAGAAGGATTTATTTAACAAATTGCCAATTTATTAGTACAAAAACACATAGAAATATGCAATAATCATAGCACAGTTGCACATAATATATGACGTCAAAAACCAGCTTGGAGCTTTTCTGTCACCACCTGGGGGACTTGTGCACTATTAGGTAAGCGTTCCTGTCCTTTGGCCACTCTGCCACTATGGTATAATGATGGACTGCGGAACGTGTTACATCGTTACCATTCTCTATGCATGCTGAGCCTTTATGTGGGGCCCTACCGCCATTATTGATCTATTATGATCCTGATAACATTCTATAGAGATAGCAGTATTTTATTTAGGGGCCATACTTTTACAAATGGCTTCAGCATGATGGTGCCTTGTTGATTATCCCCACATATTTCTCCTGGTTTTTGACGTCATATATTATGTGCAACTGTGTTATGATTATTGCATATTTCTATGTGTTTTTGTACTAATAAATTGGCAATTTGTTAAATAAATCCTTCTGGATTCAATCACTCCTTTTCTCCTGGAATATATATGTATGCATGGAGTGGAACCATATATTATGGCAGATTATCAATTTAGGTTACTGCCATTTTTTCTTTGTAATGTACTGGGCTATTCTGCTATACTAATTGTGCTTCCTTATTAGGTTGGTCCAACTTTAGTCTTAATTTTTTTACACAAGGAAAGGGTGACTTTAAAAATAAAAAAAAATTAAAGGATATATACTCATATGGATGTACTTTTGGTGATGCCCCTTACCACCTCCTGGTGAGTTAAGGTACTGTCACACTTAGCGATGTATCAGCGATCCCGACCAGCGATATGACGCGGTCAGGATCGCTGGTACATCGCTAAGTGGTCGCTAGTGAGCTGCCACACAGGCAGATCTCACTAGCGACATCGCTGGGGACGGGGGTCGCTACTTACCTGTCACACCAGGCGATCCTGACGTCCTCCCGCCCGGCTCCACGCGTCACTCGTCCTCACAGCAGGAAGCGCCACAGGAAGCTGATGACGAGAAACAGTCCAGCCTGTTCTCGCGCGATCAGCGATAACCAGCGGGGGAGCCGGTCGTAGGTAAGTATCAGACACAGCGATATCACTAGCAATATCGCTATAACGTCACTAGTTATAGCGATATTGCTAGCGATATCTCTTAGTGTGACAGGCCCTTTACTCACCTGATGGAGACCACAGGAGAAGTGAGCGGTGGTGTCATGAGTTAAGGCCCCATCACACTAAACGACGCACCAGCAATCCCGACAACAATACGACCTTGTCAGGATCGCTGGTGCCTCGCTACAAGATCGCTGGTGAGCTGCCAAACAGGCAGCTTCACCAGCGATCAGGACCAGCGAGGACGCTGGTATCTAAGGTAAGTATCGGGTATCTAAGCGCCGCACGCCTTGGATACCAGTTCCCAGCGTCTGCTTACAGTGCTGGGAGCTCACTGATCGTTGCTCTCCCACTGCCACACGCGATGGGTGTCACAGTGAGATCGCTAGCGAGATCGCTGATGCATCACAAAATGATGGGGCCTTTAGACTAAGCAGGTATACAGTGTTGGATTGTTTTTTTAAACTTATGTTTCTTTTGAATTTTTTTTTAAAGTCAGACAACCCCTTTAACAATTAGGCACAGAGCTCATAAGGTGCTTATGTAGGTAACAGCAGGTACGCAGGATGCATTGACGAGACGCGAGACTGATTTGAACTTTGGCTATAGAACTTTTATGAATTTAAGCCGCTAGCAACCAAAAATTAATAACATCTATTGTCCTCACAGGGACTCTGCACAAACAAACACTTTAAAAGTGAACACGACTAATCCGACAAGGGCCGGTTACTATAGGGCCGCGATATGGCCGACGACGGGTCCTTATTTCTTATAGTGTCACTTATCCGTCCTGACGTCCCTCGGCGTCTCTGATGAGGCTGCGTTGGCATCGCAGCTGCTGCGCCCATCTGCTGAGGATCTGTCGTAGTCTTCGGGCGCCCAGGAGGAGATGGGGCACAGCAGGCCCTGAGGAAGTCCTTTGATGAGATGACCCCCTGTAGAAACAGCGGGTTCTGATCGTAAGCGAATTCAATGAGACTCCAGTCTCCAAGCAAGGTTGTGTCGCAGTTCCTAGGAGTGACGGTTGGCATGCCACGTGCACGGTCCCTGGGCTTGTATGTCGAATCCTGGAAAGGGCGTCAGCATGTACATTCTCGGCCCCTCTTTTATAGATGATTTTATAGTTGAATATCGCCATCCGGGTCACCCATCTTTGTTCCAGAGCCCCCAATTTGGCATTTTCCAAATGCGCCAGCGGGTTACTGTCGGTCTGCACCACTACTTCGGAGCCCACCAGGTACTATGCGAACCGCTCTGTCATCGAGCTTAAGGGAGATGTAATTGTCAGGGTTGCACTCGGAATCATGGAGTGAGCGGCTTCCATACGTGATCACTCTCTCCCGGCCATCTTGAACTTGTGACAACACAGCCCCCAGCTCGTGAAGACTCCCGTCAGTGTGTAGGATGAACGGTTGCGAGAAATCCGCATAAGCTAACACCGGAGCATCCGAGAGCGCAACCTTAAGGTCTTGGAAGGCCTCTTTTTGAGGTTGTTGCCACTGGATTTTTAATACATTTGCCCCAGCGGGAGCCCCCTTCAGCAGGTCGTGCAGGGATTGAACTCGACATGCAAAATTCTTTACGAAACGACGGTAGTATCCGGCCAACCCCAGGAAGGCCCGCAACCTTTTCCCGGGACGGCCATACGCCCTCTGCCGAGACAACATGGCCCAGATATTCGATCTGGGTGCGAAATAGGTGGCATTTTTGGGGTTTTACCTTCGACCCGTACTTTTGCAGCCGACCGAGTACCTGCCCCAACCGCTTCAGGTGGTCCTCAAATGTGGTAGCATAGATGATGATATCGTCTAAGTATATCAACGTGGCCTCAAAATTGAGATCTCCCAGACACCGCTCCATCAACCACTGAAAGGTCCCCGGGGTGTTGGCCAGTCCGAACGGCATACGATTGAACTCAAATAGTCCCATAGGAAGTATGAACGCCGTCTTAGCCCTGTCTTCTTCTGACATGGGCACCTGCCAGTACCCACTGGCCAGGTCCAAAGTCGAAAAATACGTCGCCTTCCCCAAGGCGGACAAGGATTCTTCTATTCGGGGTAGTGGGGATGAGTCTTTAATGGTGCAAGCATTCAGCTTTCGATAGTCCACGCAGAATCGTAAGGTGGCATCCTTTTTGCAGACCAACACAATGGGGGCCGCCCTGGGGCTTTGGCTTTCTCGAATAACTCCCTTTTGTAACATTTGGGCCAGCAAAGTTTTCACCTCTTGGTAGAGTTGTGGAGGAATCTGTCGATATCGTTCTCGGATGGGGGCCGCCCCTGCCATGGGAATTCCATGGGTGATGGCGGTGGTACATCCAAAATCTTCCTCATGATTAGCAAATACCTCGTGGTACTGTCCGAGCAGTGTTACTATCTGGGAAAGCTGAGCTGAAGTTAGTCCGGAGAGTTCGGCCCGCATCTGTTCCAGGATGTTTCGACCCTTCTCTTGAGTCGAGATTTCGGTAGCCTGTAGAGTCCGAATAGTTACTTCCCAAGGGTCCTCGGATTGCACTCTCAATTGAACTGCAGGGGCCGGCAGCACTTCTTCCAAAGGCCTTACTAGCTTGGCCAGTTCGGTCCGAGCTTTCAGGACGATGTCCCTAACACGCACCATGCCTGGAGATCTGTCGTGCCTCCTTGCGTGTACCCTGGTTTGCCTGCTGGATTCCCGGAACCGGCCATCACTGCCAGAGATCGTAAGCATGAAGACTACAGCCTGATGCCCTGATGCTTGCAAGCTGTCCGGAGTCCGATGCCATCGTGTCCTTGCCGGTAACCGGGCTTGCCTTCTAGCACGCACCTTGCTGTGTTTGCCTGTTATCTCGTTTTGCACTTAATGTTATCCTGAATGTGCCTTAATGAAGATACCTTGAATTCACGTATTTTCTTGTCTTGTTTCCCGCACGTCCTTTGTCATCAGACTCTCGTACCTAGTGTCTACTCGAGCTGGCCATCTGGTTCCAGCAGTCGTGGTGGCTCACCCCCTTGGTCTTGCCCCTGACACTCCCTGTATAGGGGGTGGTTCCTCACAAGGTCAGCTCGCCCTAGGTGGGTGGGTGCCACGACCCAGAGGGTCCACTCTAAAGAAAAAGTCGACTCAGCATAAGCTGACCTCGTCACACTGCAGACCACCGTGGGCAGGAAGAGACCCCGGATCGGAGTGAAGCGACAGTCTCTTGTTGGTAGGTTCAGCGCCAAGTCTCTGCAGGACGCAGCAAGTCTCTCCTCTGCCGATGGTCTCCTTTCTCGTCACTGTCTGTCACTCTGGCTCTCTCAGACTCCCACAATCTCTTGCCTCGTGTCTGCCATTCCGCCAACTGACTCCCCTGCGTGCTCCCTGTCCCTTTTTTACTCGCCCCTCCCCTTGCTGTCCTGTCACTCTCAGCAGTCCACTCTCCTCCTTTGCTCCCCGGGCACTGTTTCCTTAGGAACTCAGATGGCGGTCCCCTTGGTTCCGGCCCGGACACTCTGCGGGGCCCTTCTCCCTACGCTTAGTCGGATCCTGCACTTCTGTTTCTCATAGTTATCTACCTCCCTCAGCATAGCTGAAATAGTAATAACTACAATAACTATAACGGGCTGAGATCAGACCACAATTCTCAGACTGACTGGAGGCTCTCCCGACCTGAGCGTGACAGCTGCATAGAAATATATGAAGTTGTCATGCTCGGGTCTGGAGAGCTGCCGGTCAGTCCATGCATTGCTGTCCGATTTTGGTGTGATTTATTTGACTGTCTAACTGCGCCATTTTTTAATAAGTATATATAATGCTTCTGGCCTATAATTATTTCCTCTACAACTGTCATTAAATAGTACATATGCTCAGCATAACTGATTTGTACACTATGTTGCATACTATGCTAAAATGTTGCAAAATTTGCACAAAAAAATTTAAGGTGTACATAATTCACTACAGGGGGACTAAAGTAATTTGCGCAAAAAGTTGTAATTGATTAACCCCTTAGTGACAGAGCCAGTTTGCAGCTTAATGACCAGGCCAATTTTTACAATTCTGACCACTGTCATTTTATGAGGTTATAACTCTGGAACGCTTTAATGGATCCCTCTGATTCTGAGAATGTTTTTTCGCGACATATTTTACTTCATGTTAGTGGTAAAATTTCTTCGATAAGTCTTGTGTTTATTTTTGAAAAAAACGGAACTATGGCGAAAATTTTGAAAATTTTGCAATTTTAAAACTTTAAATTTTTATGCCCTTAAATCAGAGAGGTGTGTCACACAAATTTCTTAATAAATAACATTTCCAACATGTCTACTTTACATCAGCACAATTTTGGATGCAACTTTTTTTTGTTAGGAAGTTATAAGGGTTAAAAGTTGACCAGCAATTTCTCATTTTTACAACAAAATTTACAAAACCATTTTTTTAGGAACCACATCATATTTAATGTCATTTTGAGGGGTGTACATGACAGTAAATACCCAAAAGTGACACCGTTCTAAAAACTAGACCCCTCGAGGTGCTCAAAACCACACTCAAGAAGTTTATTAACCCTTTAAGTGCTTCACAGGAACTAAAGCAATGTGGAAGGAAAAAATTAACATTTAACTTTTTTTGCAAAAAATGTAATTCAGAACCAATTTTTTTTATTTCCACAAGTGTTAAAAGAGAAAATGAACCACAAAATTTGTTGTACAATTTCTCCTGAAAACGCCGATACCCTATAGGTGGGGGTAAACCACTTGTTCAGCGCACGGCAGAGCTCGCAAGGGAAGGAGCCCATTTGACTTTTTCAACGCAGAATTGGCTGGAATTGAGATCGGATGCCATGTTGCGTTTTGGAGAGCCCCTGATGTTCCTAAACAGTGGAAACCCCCAACAAGTGACCCCATTTTGGAAACTAGACCCCTTAAAGAACTTATCTAGATGTGTGGTGAGCATTTTGAACCTTCAAGTGCTTCACAGAAGTTTATAACGTAGAGCCATGAAAATTAAAAATATTTTTTTTTTACTCAAAAATGATTTTTTAAGCCCGCTATTTTTTATTTTCACAAGGCTAACAGGAGAAATTGGATGACAAAAGTATTTGTGCAATTTGTCCTGAGTACGCTGATACCCCATATGTGGGGAGGAACCACTGTTTGGGTGCATGGGAGAGCTTGGAAGGGAAGGAGTGCCATTTTGGAATCCAGACTTTGATGGAATGGTCTGCGGGCGTCATGTTGCGTTTGCAGAGCCCCTGATGTACCTAAACAGTGGAAACCCCTCACAAGTGACCCTATTTTGGAAAATAGACCCCACAAGTAGCTTATATAGATGTGTGGTAAGCACTTTGAACCCCCAAGTGCTTCACAGAAGTTTATAACGCAGACCCGTGAAAATAAAAAATCATTTTTTCCTCAAAAATGTTTTTTTAGCCCTGTATTTTTTATTTTCCTAAGGGCAAAAGGAGAAATTGGACCATAAAAGTTGTTGTGCAATTTGTCCTGAGTACGCTGATACCTCATATGTGGGGGGAACCACTGTTTGGGCGCATGGAAGAGCTCGGAAGGGAAGGAGTGCCATTTTGGAATGCAGACTTTGATGGAATGGTCTGCGGGCGTCATGTTGCGTTTGCAGAGCCCCTGATGCACCTAAACAGTGAAAACCCCCGACAAGTGACCCCATTTTGGAAACTAGACCCCCCAAGGAGCTTATCTAGATGTGTGGTGAGCACTTTGAATCCCCAAGTGCTTCACAGAAGTTTATAACCCAGAGCCATGAAAATAAAAAGTCTTTTTTATTTCCACAAAAGTGATTTTTTTAGCCCCCAATTTTTAGACCCCCAAAGTTGGTAAATAGTGGAAACCCCTCAATTACTGCTCCAACCCTAACCCCAACACACCCCTAACCCTAATCCCAACCCTAATCCCTAATCCTAATTCTAACCCTAATCCTAATTCGCCCTAACCCTAATTCAAACCCTAATTCTAACCCTAGCCTTAATGGAAAAATGAAAAAAAAAAAATATTTTCTATATTTCATTATGTTTGCCTAACTAAGGGGGTGATAAACGGGGGGGGGGGGGGGAGGGGGGGTTATTCACTATTTTTTTTATTTTGATCACTATGATAGATTATCATAGTGATCAAAATGAATGAATGGAATCTGCCAGCCGGAGCCGGCAGATTCCCGGCATGCGCCCGCCATTTTCCCCGGATCCAAGATGGTGGCGCCCACCGGAGGACGTCGGCGGGATGCAGGACCACCGGGAGGGGACCCTGGACCACGGAGAGGTACCGGGGGGGATCGGGGACCCTCTTTCTCTCTCCTCTGATGTGCGATCACATCAGAGGAAAGAGAAATTAAATGCAATATCACGGCTTTTTTTTTTTTCGCGATCGCCGCTATAGGGTTAATAACGGCGATCGCAAAAGCGGGGTCGGTAAAAACTGACCCGATTCATGCTCTCTGGGGTCTCGGCTACCCCCTGCAGCTGAGACCCTGGAGAAAATCCAACACTGGGGGGCGCTATTTACTTACTCCACAGCGCCGTGAATTCACAGCGCTATGGTTTAAGTACTCTTAATTACCGCCATTAAAAGGCGTATCGGCGGTCGTTAAGGGGTTAAACATCTGGAAAGCAAAAACCACTCATATTGGTAAACTGAAAAAAAAAAAACGAGAAATGAATTTAAAAAAAAAATAGCGTGTATTAAAAGAATATGGAACAAATCAAAAACAAGTTAAAAACACCAAAAAATAGACAAAAAATGTGTAAATGCAATAATGATCTGGGTCTTATCTTTCCATTTTGTTTACATGGCGGTTTTGTATGGCACAAATAAGATGTTATTATACATAGACAACAAGCTAAAGAAAAAAAAAATGGATTAAAAAAAAGCAAGGATTAGCTGTTCTGGACATTATCAGCCCGGGGACAAGGGCACAAAGGGACATAGCAGCACGCTGAGCGCACCAGGACTGCAAACAAAACAACAACGGATCCTCAGCAGACAAGACAGGAAGATAGAGATTGAAAGAGACAATGGTCTGCACTCAGGTGTTAATGTCAGGACAAGTGGATGGCCACATCCACATCCAGTTTATTACCGCCACTAGGTGCAAAGTGCACCAATATGTCAGAATGTCACATTATATTTTAAAGTAAAGCTCTGGGCCAAAAGCATGGAGTCCTGGGATCGAATCCCACCAAGGACAACATCTGCAAGGAGTTTGTATGTTCTCCCTGTGTTTGCGTGGGTTTCCTCTGGGCACTCCGATTTCCTCCCACACTCCAAAGACTCCATAGGGAATGTAGATTGTGAGCCCCATCGGGGACAGTGATGAAAATGTGTGCAAACTGTAAAGCGCTGCGGAATATGTTAGCGCTATATAAAAATAAAGATTATTATTATAAAGCAACATAGCAATAAAGTAATCTACAAGTGATGTTACTGAACTAAACATGTGTGTACATGGTACAGGAATAGACAATTGTAACTAACGATTTCAACATGTATAATCAATGAGGTATGATGTAATTGTGTATAATGTTATCATATAAGATCAATATCGATGAATGGAAGAAAAACCAGCGGCACTCACCAAGTTGAAAGCAAATATTCAGATCTTTATTACACCATTCGCGGTGTGTGCAAGAGACAGGTGGACATGCAGGTTCATGGAGGTATGCGGGAGCATTGAAGCGATTACTCGCAAAACGGCCGTCGTCCACTTTCTCCTCCCGCATGCCTCCTTGAACCTGCACATCCACCTGTCTTTTGAACACACCACAAACTGTGTAATAACGGACTGAATATTTGCTATCAACTTGTTGAGTCCCGCTGGTTTTTTTTTTTCTTCCATTCATCGATTTTGGATACATATGATTTTTTTTTCTCAGCTGAGCACCAAAGTTTACCTGTTGAATTTGGCTGCTGCACTTCAGTAATAATGGGGGACTCACATCTACAGTGGTGATTGAGGTTCTGCAATGGTGCGGTTCTGCTGTTTCTCTTTGTTTGTCATCATATATAATCAGTGCAGTGTAATATTATTGTGTCTAATTGGAAAGGTATGATGTAATATAATAATATAATAGATAAAATCTTCAGTATGATATGGTGCATAATCAGAGACGAATGATGTAATGTATGAGTGAGGATTTATGTTATTATCTATCATCAGTGAGATATGATGTCAATGTATCAGTGAGTTGTAGTTAGCTTGAAAGTCATGCAGTTTTTATCTAATATTTATCTCAAAGGTAACTGTCCGCAGATTTTTGCTATGTATTCGGACAGCAGCATGATATAGGAACTGAGACCCTGGTTCCAGTGATGTATCACTTAGTTTACTGGGTGCAGCAGTTATGATAGAATCAGTTTTCTCTGCGTCAGATATAGCAGAGCTAAAAATGCTGAGCACTGTATATCCTCACCCACACCCCTGATTGGCAGCTTTCCTTGTACAATATATAGTGACAGAAAGATGCTAATTAGTGTTGGGGGTGAGATTGGACTAGCAAGCAGGAGACACCTAGTCCTGTAGTGATACTCTCTTGCTGATAAAACACTGATTGTATTGAAACAGCAAAACACAGCCCAGTACACATCACTGGAATCAGGGTCTCCTCCAATACATTATATATAGAAAAAAAGCTGCTGATAGATTCCTTTTAAGGTGCATATGGTCTTTATTAATTTTCGATCTACATACAGTCCTAGTCAAAAACCATATGTAGGTCGAAACGTCGTTTGGATATGAGATGCTAATGGAGGAATAAAACAATCTGTTTTCTCCTTTTTCATATAACTGATAAGCACGGTCACTGCTTTTTATCACATTTTCAATTTTACCAAATGTATTCTTTGGTTTGGAGACTGATGCGGTTTTGAACCGGGAGTGTGCTGCGGTCACTTTTTCTGTTTTGGTCATGTATTTAGATTGACATAATACGGCATAAGACACAAAAGTAAAAAAACAAGTTTGAAAAATTATTCAGAATAATATCTAGATTTAACCTATCAACTGACGACGATCAAAACTGGAGACAACAAACTGTCACAACCATTCAATTCTGCTGTTTTTAAGCCCTCCCAAAAAAACCACTTCAAAATGTAAAGTAAATACCTTCGGCTTAACTTGTCATACTTTAACCCAAGCACTTATTTTTCTTTTAAACCTGCGGCGCAATTCTTGGAGCCCTGAAATTGTGACTTGCTTTGTTTTGTAGTTTTCCACGCTCACCACTTAATGATCATGATTTTCAGATTTTTCATTACTATTATTTGTTGATTATACGGCACAGAGAGTGCATATTATTTGACTCCACGTAGTTCTGACAGTATTCAATATGAATACACAAACAATCAATATCAGGATACAACATGTGATTAAAGGGGAGAGTGAAAACGGCAGGAACGCAGAGGCAGACACACGATGAAAGGGAATTTATATGATGACTGTTGATTGTCAGCTCTGCGGCACACGCCGTAGATTGGGGTTCATCAAATCTAATTTATTTATGCCTTGTACAGAAACCTCATAATGATTTCATATGGATAGACAGTCAAATAACTGTCTGTAATGCTATCAGGAGCAGGAAGATCGCTACCATGCCTGGCCTCCGTAATTACAGAAATCTAAAGCACAAATTCATCCGATCTATATAAATATATGATGCATACATTATTAGAAAACAACATATCAAAGGGAATGTGTCAGAGATCAGACTCTAGGGGCATCTGTGAAAGCTGAATTACTGAATAGAATTGCTTCACCCAAATGCTGATGGTAAAAGAAGCAGACACCAAATTTATATCACAAGACAGCAGTGCCAAGATGTTTCGGCTCACAGATGACAAGACTTGGTGGAGATTTCTAACAAGTCTAATAAAGTCCCATACACATTAGATACTTGGCAACCAAAAGGCAAAACAGCTGATATTGAGGGGTATGGTGCCTTAGGCCTCTTTCACACATCAGTTTTTTGCCATCAGTCACAATCCGTCGTTTTGTGAAAAAAAAAAGGATCCAGTGATTGATACTGCTGGATCCGTTTTTTTCTCAGAGACTTGTATTAGTGGCGGATTGCGACGGATGGCCGCACGTTTCATCTGTCGTGCAACAGATCCGTTGGAGACAATGGACATAGGAACGTTTTTTTGTCTACGTCGAAAAGTCAGACAGCGACGGATCCAGCGCCATCCGTCGTTGGCGAACGATAATGGAAGCCTATGGGCGCAGGATCGTAGATGTCCATCAAAAGAGGGAAACTGTCGACGGATTCCGTTTTTAATCTCTATTCCTTTAATTTAACCCCATTTTCCATTCTGGCACAGAAATAAATTTTCTCTCTCTCCCCCCCCCCCAGTATCCAAGCTTTCATGTAGTAAAAGTAATTATAACATTAACATTGTAAAAATCCTTGAGCTCCCCCAATTATGATGCTTTTTTTCTTTTGTGCTGTGTCGCATTCATTTCTTCTGGAGTGCACTATGTGAAATGTCGGCTTTGCAGTCCAATTAGGTATTTCTACAGAGTCTTCGAAGGGAATAATGAGCTCTAACCCCTCCCTTCCAGGTGTTGGCAGCATTTAGGAGGGAGAGAAAGTACACCCCCCTAGAGAAAAAGCCGAAGAAACTCATAAATGGACCGCAAGTAGAGATTTCACATACTGCGCTCTGAAAGCAACAAATGTGAATATCTCTGCAATGGAGTGACGCAGCACAAAACGGAATAGGGCTTCAGAAACAAGAGAGCTCAGGAGTTTTTAGAATGCATGCAACTCAATATTTAAGCAAGTGATAGGTCCTCTTTAGGTAGGACTTGATATAAGGTCAAAAGTGGCTAGTTTTATTTTATACTCTCTTCTGCAATGAGAATGCCTTTTCTTTCTGAACATACAGTTTTATTGCTGTGGGCTGTTTCATTCATTACTAATTTTTATGGTGTTTTACCAAGGGAGTGTTGCACACAAGACTCTCTGGGAGCGTGTCTTTAGGCTACTCTGCATTATTACCTCTAAGCAATGCCTCTTTGGTAAATGAAAAAAAAAGAAAAAAAAATTGTTACTAAATAAAAATTCTCAAATCTTTGGAATCGTATAAAAAAACCCTCAAAAACACAACATACTCGGGGGGGAGCAGGAATAAAATAAAAGAGAAAATAGGGATCGTTTTACTTGGTGACAGGTTCTCCTTTTAAATACCTCCTGAGTCATTCATTACTTACTAGTATAGTAGTAATAACATATCAGCTTCAGGCAAACACAAGTATCAATCTGTCAATCTGCAACATAAAATAAAACAATGACACTGTATAACAGCTCTGCCTTTGTATAAAGCGTAAAAAAAAAAACTTCACCAGCTGACTTGGGTCCAGCCCTAATGATTCTCTTTGGGAGCATCTGCAGACAAAACTGCCGCACCAGGCTGATGAGACTGGCAGATTCTGAATAGCCTCTTAACATTGTGTATTTTTATTTTGTATGTGTGCCAAGGCTCTGAAGCATGGAGAATACATTTACTGCAAAAGAAGTGTCGGTATAAATATTACATTTCAATTAGGAAAGGCTACGGACCAATATGGTGTGGTGCTCCATCTTTGTTTTATACAGTTCTGTGCTGATGAGGATGTTGTCCTTTAGTCCTTTAAGTTTGTATCTGTCCTCCACTTGTGCTGCTGGTAGTTTTGAGTTACAGAAGATCACTGCCTAAAGTGCCCAGAAGGGGCAGCAGCCATGCATTAAATTCTAGATATTACTGTTTCCACAATTTTGAGAGAACCAGAAAAAATCACGGACATGAGACTGGCCTCATTTACTATTATGGCTCATGCAGACGACCGTAATAATTGGACAAGTGCTATGCATCATTTTGAAAGGGCAGCATTCTTCCCCATGTTATCCTATGGGGTCATTCACATGCCTTATTTCTTTCTTTGGGCAGAGTGTTCTGGGGGAAAAAAATTTGCAGCATGCATGAATTGAGATTCAATTTTTAGAGTGACAGAATAGAGAAGATGGAGATTTTTTTTTGTTACTCTCCACATCCGAGAAAATCAAATTCCACTCTGATCAAACTGTGATCAGATTTCTGCATAATCGGCCCGAAGGTACGAAACTATGTGTGAGAACCTCGGATAGTACTGAGGTCGGATTGAGCCTAAAATCTACTGACAAGCAGGGCTATGGAGTCGCGTCGTGGAGTCAGTGTCCATTTTGGTGGAGTTGGAGTCAGTATAAAATGGACTCACTCCGACTTCTAAAATATATAATAAATTGGATTCAGTAGTTCAGTGCAGGATGTGCTGTAAATGTTTTCATGATAATTTGGGAAAGTTATAAAATGTCCTCTAAATGTCTGTTCTATTCCTTATCAAAGGATCTAGGCTTTCAGTTGAGATGAATCTGTGCTGCACTTTATGTACATGCACAGTAGTGAGGCAGCGCAAGTGCTGTGCAGTCGGAAGTCATGGAAATTGAGGAGTCGGTGATTTGGCTTACCGACTCCACAGCCCTGCTGACAAGTTATGAAATATGCATTTCTGACAGTAACATTGCATTAGGAAAGTTTATGAGGTAATTCTGTAACACAATCCATATTTCTGGATGATAAAATCACGACGTGCGTTTATGGCAAATTCTAAAGTTTATTCTTTTTTACCAATTCCACATTGTTTCGTATCATCATGTACTGTGTGAAGAAACACAGAGCTGTCACAGTCAGTCGCAGCCGCTGGGAAGGCATCCCACCATTACACTTCGTAAACTCCTCACTTACATTAAGTTTTTCTCATATTTTTTCTTGCATCATGCAGTTTAAAATAAAATGTTGTTGAAATGACTACGGCCTTTTCTACACATACCATCTGCTCGGCACAAACTGTCGCAGTCACTGCCTACCGACTGATTCCAGAAGGCTGCCTTAGTTTCTAGTCATATAAGGGCAGCAGCTCTGCAGAAAACTAAATGTTCTAAGGTTGCTTTTGTGTATGTTGATAATGAAAAGCCTGATCTGCTCATCGATACTGTGGTTATGTGGGAAAGGATTAGTACAGAAGTTATTAAGTCCATTTTTTTTTGGCGTGGGATATAGAGTAAAGGTCCATTTACATTACCAAATCGACGTCACTAAATGACCGATGAACAGCTACTTGTTTCCTGATCAGCGGTCATTTGATCGCCTGTTCACACAGGCAGAACGCTCTTCAGTTATGCCTCAAACAACCTATAATAGATCATTCAGTGAGTAAAGGCTGCCTGAGACGCAAGTCACTACTCATGGACAGACCCGTGAGGCAGTGAAGTCAGACATTCTGGGGTCAGCACCAAGAGAGCATGTAGAAAACCAATGGAAAAGACAAGGGTGTAAGTCAGGTTACGGTCCAGGGTCAAGATACCAGAAGATAGCAGATAAAGGCAAAAGGACAAGACAAATGGATATGCAGAACACGGTCCAAGGGTAGATCAGAACTCAGAACAACAGAATCACCTGGAAGCATAAACTACGTCTGGCAGGGATTTAGAGGAAAACAGCTCAGTTAAATGGCTTGGACAATCTATAGAACAGAGAAAACCTGGAGAAAGTCCCATACCTCCCAGTCACAGATTGGAGAGCTGAACTGTCAATCAAAGCACCAACAGCTCAACACACCCATCAAAATAGTGGACAGTCAAGCTATCACTCAAGACACTGACAATTCAGCATGAATTAGTTTCCATAGGACAGCAAAACATTCTCTCACTAAGTGGAGGAATTGTGACCCTGTCATTGTTCTCGGCAACACAGGTTTTGTTTACACAGGACAATGTGCTGCCAATAACAATGATCTTTTTTTGCAATCCAAAAGATCGTTTCACCCGATGAGCAAGTCTTTTGATCGCTTGTCAGGTGATCGGTAGCCTGTTTAGACTGCGAATTATCATGAATTGAGTGTCCCTACGAACATTCATTCACGTTAACCATGTACTGTAAATGGATCTTAAAATGGTATTCTCAAGTTTGGAAATTATCCACTATTAATGTAGACCCAACCCCTCACCAGTCCCAAAGATCATGCCTCTGAACAACCTTGTATGAATGTAGAGGTGGTTGCTCATGCACACTGCCACTCCATTCATTCTTAAGGGAGTGTGGAAGATCAACCAAATGCAGCGCTCTACTATCTTCAGCAGTCCCAATGTGAGTGAATGAAGCAGCAGTGAGCATGAGCGACCACTACTCCATTCACACAGGGCTGTTCAGAATCGATAGGAAATAACATTCAAACTTGAGAATACCTCTTTAAAGGGGTTGTCCGGGCTTTGTTTTTAATATACTCCCCATCAGAATTCTGCATCGTGTCCTAGGTATCACACTTAGACATGTGATTCCTGATTCAGGAGGAGCTGCTCACTTCCCGACTAGAGTTTTACTTTCTCTACCAGACACTCCCTGTGCCTCCTGCTCCAACCTCCCTGTGCAGCACAACAGTGTGAGGCAGCAGGGGAATGACTTAGCTGATTGCACTAACCAGGAAGAAAAGGCTTCTACATAGGTGAGTATAGTTTGCTATTTACATCCATGCCTCCCTCCTTCATTCATCCATCCATCCCTCATCCATCAATTGTTCCCTCATTCATCCTTCTCTTCCCCTATCCATCCATCCCTCATCCATCCCTCCCTCATTCATCTATCCATTATAACGTTTTCAAGTCGCACGCAGCATTTCCCGGAAGTGGCTGCTGGCAAGGTCTATGGAGTGTCAGAACGAGTATCCATAAACTTTGTTTGTTGGATTTGCTGGACTATGTCAGATTAGGTGGACTATGTCAGACCTGCATGGGATTTTTTTTTTTTAATTAAAGTGTTAAACGAGGGAAAGTCAGAGAGTGTTTATTTCAATAAAGTATTTTAATGTGTGTTTTCTTTTTTATAATTAGGCTAGTATTAGGAGTGTCTGAAAGGCACCCCTCCATTACTAACCCCAGGGCTTGATGTCAGCTGACACTACACAGCTGACATCAACTCCAAATACCATTACCCCGATTGCCACCGCACCACGGCAATCAGGAAGGCAAAGACTTGGAGCATCTAATGTTATGCGCCACTTTTGGGCTGGCTGCAGGCTGGTATTTTTAGGCAGGGAAGAGGCTCAATGACCATGGCCCTTCCCAGCCTAATAATATCAGCTTAAAGCTGTCTGCTTTATTTTGGCTGGTTATCAAAAGTAGGGGAGACCACATGTCGTTTTTTATTTATCTATTTAATTGGTTAATAGAAAACTCCACATGCCAGGCACTAAAGGGTGCAAATTTATAATGTCTTGTGTGGTTGTGAAGTTATATAACTGCCAGATATACATTATCTATCTACTTATCTTTCTCTCTTATGTATCATTATTTTTGCAAATCTTTAAAGGGAACCTGTCACCAGAAAAACAGCAACTAACCTGAAGATATGGGGTTAATCTGCAGGTTAATTGAATTACTAACCTCTCCAGGAGAAAATTAACTTTATTCCCCCTGCAGTGTTCCAGTTTCAGTCATGGGGCGGCGATGGCACTGCTTCATGAAATACAGCGCTCTGGCTGTAACCATGTCCCCGGCCACTACTTAACACTCGCTCTGCATTGTGGGCCGTCAGACAGTATTATAGTAATTATATTCTTGTACATAGGAGCAGCAGTATTAACCCCTTAACGACCACCGACACACCATTTAACAGGGGCAGTTAAGGGTACTTATTCCCTATCACCGCTTTTAAACGGCGCTGAGAAATAAGGTTATAGCGCCCCCCCAGCGTCAGAAAATCTCTGGGGTCTCGGCTATCGGGGGCAGCTGAGACTCCCAGAAAACTTGACTCAGGTCGGTTTTTACTGACCCCAGTGTTGCGATCGCCGTTATTCAGTGACTGCAAAAAACCCCCAAAAAGTCTGATTTCTCAATAATATATCTCTCTCCTCTGATGTGATCTAGCACATCAGAGGAGAGAGAAATGGGGTCCCCAAATATCTGCGATGTCTCTGCTGTGTCTGCCAGCCCTCTGTGTCTTCTTCTGGGAAGAAAATGGCGGGCAAATGTGCAGTGCGCCTGCCGAGATCTGCTGGCCGGCACCTAGCAACAATAGGAGATAGGACTCTATCACAGTGATCAAAATAAAAAAAAAAAATATTAAATCAAACCCCCCTTTATCACCCCCTTAGGTCCAAATAATAAAATAAAAAATATTTTTTTTTTTTTCATTTTTCTATTAGGGGTAGGGTTAGGGTTATGGTTGGGGTTATAGCTAGGGTTAGGGTTGGGGCTAGAGCTAGGGTTAGGGTTGTGGTTAGGGTTATGATTAGGGATGGGATTAGGGATAGGGGTGTGTTGGGGTTGGAGTTAGAATTGGGAGGTTTCCACTATTTAGGTACATCACGGGGTCTCCAAATGCGACATAGCACCCACCATTGATTCCAGCCAATTTTACATTCAAAAAGTCAAACAGTGCTCCCTCCTTTCTGAGCCCTGCCATGCGCTCAAACAGTGGCTTTCCCCCACAAATGGTGTATCGGCGTACTCAGGAGAAATCGCACAATAAATTTTGTGGTCCATTTTCTCCTGATACCCTTGTGAAAATAAAAAGTTTGACTCCAAAGTAAATTTTTTGTGAAAAAAATAAAATGTTAACTTTTTCCTTCCACATTGCTTTAGTTCGAGAAGTACCTGAAGGGTTAATAAACTTCTTGAATGTGATTTTGCGCCCCTTGAGGGGTGCAGTTTTTAGAATGGTGTCACTTTTGGGTATTTTCTGTTATATTGACCCTCCCAAACTCACTTCAAATGTGAGATGGTCCCTATAAAAAATGGGTTTGTAAATTTTGTCGGAAAAATGAGAAATTGCTGGTCAACTTTTAACCATTATAACATCCTAACAAAAAAAAAAATAAGTTTGAGGGAATGGGAGCCAGTGAAGAGATTTGCAGAGGGGAGAAGCGGAGGAGTAGCGAGGAGAGAGATGAATTAGTCAGGCGGCAGAGTTAAGGATGGACTGGAGAGGTGCGAGGTTGTTAGCAGGCAGGGCACAGAAAAGGATGTTACAATAGTTGAGGCAAGAGATGAGGGCATGCACACGCATTTTAGTAGATTGAGGGTTGAAGAAGGGAAAGATTTTGAAAATATTTTTGAGCTGGAGGCGACAGGAGGTGGAGAGAGCTTGGATGTGCGGTTTGAAGGACAAGGCAGAGTCAAATGTTACTCCGAGGCAGCGGACCTCTGGTATGGGGTAAAACGTGATGTCGTCAATTGTTATAGATAGGTCGGGTAAGGAAGATCTGTGAGATGGGGGAAAGATGATCAGTTGAGATTTGTCCACGTTGAGTTTGAGGAAGAGAGAGGAGAAGGAGGATATGGCTGATCGACACTCTGGGATTTTGGACAGCAGAGAGGTGATTTCTGGGCCAGAGAGGTAGATCTGAGTATCATCGGCATAAAGGTGGTACTGGAATCCATGGGACTTTATGAGTTGCCCCAGGCCAATTGTATAGATTGAGAAGAGTAGGGGTCCTAGAACAGAGCCTTGTGGGACTCCAACAAAGAGAGGGTGGGATGAGGAGGTAGTGTGGGAGTGGAAGACGCTGAATGTGCCGTTGGAAAGGAATGAGGAATTCCAGGATAGTGCAAGGTCTTTGAAGCCAAAATTGAAGAGGATCTGTAGTAGGAGGCAGTGGTCAACTGTGTGGAAGGCAGAGGACAGGTCTAGAAGGAGTATAGATTATTGTCCGTTAGCTTTAGCTGTAAGTAAGTCGTTGGAAATTTTGGTCAGGGCTGTCTCAGTGGAATGATGGGGACGGAAGCCAGATTGTAGATTGTCAAAGAGCAAGTTAAAGGCCTGTTACACATAGCGATATCGCTAGCAATATCGCTAAAGTGTCACCGATTTTGTGACGCAGTAGCGATATCACTAGCGATACCGCTACATGTGATACTCACCTCCGACTGGCTCCCCTGCTGGTTATCGGTGATCGCGCGAGATCAGCCTGGTCCATTTCTCGTCGTCGGCTTCCTGCTGGCACTGACAAGCGAGCCATGGACGCGAGCGGAAGACTGTCACCCTCGCTGCGTGTGACAGGTGAGTACGACCGCCGACCGCTGCTGCATTGCTAGTGAGATCTGCCTTTTTGGCAGCTCACTAGCGACCATTTAGCGATGCACCAGCGATCCTGACCGGGTCATATAGTGGTTGGGATCTCTGGTGCATCGCTAAATGTAACGGGGCCTTTAGATGAGAGGTGGGAGGAAAGGTCAACGTGGACGTACATAGGAGCAGTACTATAGTAGTTATATTTTTGTAAATAGTGGAAGTATTATAGTAGTTATATTCTTGTACATAGGAGCAGTATTATAGTAGTTATATTCTTGTACATAGGGGCAGTATTATAGTAGTTATATTCTTGTATATATGGGGCAGTATTATAGTAGTTATATTCTTGTATATATGGGGCAGTATTATAGTAGTTATAGTCTTGTATACTGTATATGGGGCAGTATTATAGGAGTTATATTCTTGTACATAGGAGCAGTATTATAGTAGTTATATTTTTGTAAATAGTGGAAGTATTATAGTAGTTATATTCTTGTACATAGGAGGTAGTATTATATTAGCTATATTTTTGTACACAGAGGCAATATTATATTTGCTCTAGTTAGCATGGGCATGCAGAATAAATCAAATTTCAAAGTAAAAATTACCTGGCTATTACACTCAATTCTTATGATATGTAAGAAACAAAAATCTGTCTTAAATAGGGAATAACTACTGAAATGGTGATGTTATTAATAATCACAGGCATTACAGTTTCAGTATAAATAATTTATGTGAATAGCTTTGAAGTGTTTGGACAATATAGGTGTAAACGTTATAAGCTGATAAGATATGGTCAGGGGACTCGTTACATATTATTTGTTCCATTAGGCCTCTTTCACACATCAGTTTTTTGCCTTCAGGCTCGATCCGGCTTTTTTTTGTAAAACCGGATCCGGCAAAATGCAATGCCGGATCCGGTTTTTCCCCATTGACTTGCATTAGCACCGGATCGTGCCGGATGGCATTGCGTTTCATCCGTTTTTTGCCGGATCCGGCAACTTGTCTCATTCCGGCGTCTGGAAAAAACGTCTACTGTAACGTTTTTTGTCTCCGGCGAAAAAGCCGGAAGCGCCGGATCCGGCGCTTCCAGCTTTTTGCTACAATGAAAGTCTATGGGCGCCGGAATGCGCCGGATCCATAAAAAGACGGATCCAGCCACCGGATCCGGTTTTTTTAAGTCTGCGCATGCTCAGATCCAATTGGCCAGCCTCCAGGAACAGAGACGGATCCAGCAAAAAAACGGATCCGTTTCTACAGTTCTCCAAAATTTATGCCGGATCCGTTTTTTCTAAAAAAAGCCGGATCCTGCCTGACGGCAAAAAACTGATGTGTGAAAGTAGCCTTAGATGAGGCAAAATATCAGAAAATAGCAACAAATACTAGCATTCAGCAGAGTCCTGTACACTGTGGGATGAATGGGTCAGTGACAGTCAATCTTTCTTTAGAAGTGATTAGTTTCACTCTTTTGTGAATGATAGGCAGAAGGACAATAGTCTAGGCCTCCAAACTGCTCCATTAACAGCTAGACAAATGACCCCAGCAATGAAGAGAGTTCAAAAAAGAGACGAAGAAGACGCCCTCTTCCCCCCTAAGAGGTCTTTATTGTAAAGTGAAGAAAGGATTATAGCGGACTAGTAACTGGAAGTAGCCTTAAGCATCCTGCGTCCCCCCACTGCTACAGGTTACTCATTATCTAGGTCAATTTCAAGAGTCAGTGAAAAAAAAATTACATCTTCAGTGACCGCCAAGGAGTAGAGAAGACAATAAGAGAATAGTTGCTACAAACCTATTTTATTACCCCAATGATTTTCATAAAGAGAAGCCGCCAGGGTATCGGAAGAGTCACACTGAGAGCCTCTTGTCACTGGTAAATAATAGATTTTTTTTTCTTCAGACAAAATAAGTCAAATCTGCCTTTCTCCAAAAATCTTCCGACAGCTCTATTCATTGTGAAAGGAAAAAAGTGTAATTTATTGAGACTTTATCCAATTTCTAAAGGGTCTGTGAACAATGTAACGGTTTCTAACTTCTCTCTAGTTACCAAACTGGGATTCAAAAAGGAACTTCCCGGCCACAATGGAGCTGGCAGCTCTTTCACAGACTTGTGCACACACATAGAAGCTGCAAAGAATAGGACCAGGACTGTAGGAGAAGCCACGCTCATATGAACATTTTATAGTAATACACATCTGGATCATACGAACTTATTAACATTTGTGTAAATGCGGATCTCTAGCCCTGCTCACACTAATGTCATGGCTTCGGTTTAAAAACCATGCATTTTTTAATGGCTACTAGGAACTTTGATGGCTCCTTCTGATGTTAATGCTTCCCCTTCTGTGTTTTGGTGAAGTTGATGGCAACAGCAATCTGCAGACTGCACTATCCATGCTGTGAAGACCGACCACGTTGGCTATAATCTGAGTACAGATGGTGTCCATAGATCTTAGTGTCAGCTAAACACTCATTCAATCAACGGTTATCTCTCCCAATTCCCCCATATGAAGGCATGCCTTAAAATGTTTTCAATGGAGAGAGGGGATAAGACGATGCCAAATATTCATCATCCTAAGACAGCAAAAACATTAAGGAGCCGATTTCATCAAAGCTTTTATGACAGAAAACTGGCGTAAAAGCTTTGAAAGGTCGCAATTTTTTGCATAATGAAGAGTTGTGCAAAAAGGTTGCAACTTTTGCCTCTTTCACCCCAGTTTAAGTCAGCCACACTTAAATGGTCAGAGCTGCAGATGAGCCTTGGAATGGTCATGGCTACCCGTCAAAATTCATCAAAAGGGCCAGTGTTTTCTAGTCCCTGACTGGAGTAACATGTCTGGAGCAGCGCAAGCCATTCATTAAGTAAATTCATTAATGAATTTGGAGCCTTCTACTCCAGCAACACTGGCGTAGTGTGAACGTGTGCTATGTCAGTCTTTATAAATCAGCTGTTGGGGGAAAATCAGGAGATCACTATACATATCAGGTGGTCAGCTAGTCCTGCCAAAATTAACTAGTGTGTCTCACTTTATTCCAAATTGTATAGGGGCCCTATGGTACACTCATAGTGGCGTATAACTCGACTGAGTGCTATCCGGTGTTTTATTAGATAGCTCTCGGTCCAATGTTATACTATGGGGCAGCGCAGATCTGTCAATTATTTTCTCATGCCGATTCAGCATCCGTAAATAATCGCAGCATGCTGTGAGAGCATCTGATAATCGGATCGCACTTATCCTTTCGAGTCTATGGGTGAATGTGAAACATTGGACAGCACTCGGATGACAGAGTCAATGGAGAAGATGGAGAAATTAAGATCTGTCTTTTCTGCACATAGTGTTAACCCAGTCTTAGTTATATTTTTTTTTTTGGGGGGGGGGGCTATAATTAGAAATGATTGTAAATATAACTGGAATAATTTGTACTGCCTGCAATGAAGCATAAGGGTCATTCATTATTTTAGGGTCACTCATTATTTTATGAGAGTAGCAAGGAGGGACAAAAAAAATTCACAGCAGAATTTTGTGTGCTAACACAAGTTGCTAACACAAGGAAAAATGTATGAACACATCCCGTCAGTTATTTGTATAGGATTTGGAAACTCTTTTAAACCATGTCAACAGAAAAGAACTTTTGACCCTTTAGGATCATAAATCTGTCCCAAGCTTGAAAATTATTTTTGCATTAACTAGAAAAAAAAGTAAAGTATTCACAATGAAGATGGAATTGTTGTTTGTCAGGTTAGTTGCTGTAGGGGGTCAGCTCCTGTTTGTTTGTTCATTGCCAAAATGCAGATTTTCTGCTCCGTTATAGTTTGCAAAAAAAAACTGCTGTCTATTACAGCGTTAGTATTTTAAGAAATCTCATGAATATGCTGCAAAAATTATCAGCAGAATAAATGACAAAAAATGACAAAAGCTGCAGATTTAACATCCACAGCATGTCAATTAATGATACAAATATCAGTGCAAATTTCACCTTTTGTAATGTCAGGTGAAAGAGGTTTTCCACAACCTTTACTCAATTACTAGTTTTGCCATAAATGCTTAAGGATATTAGCTCTAAACATCCTCTTGTACCTTTTCTGCTAAGACTAATGCTCTTTTTTGCTTCCCTTTTTGTCACCAGCTTTCGTCACAGAGATCACTTCCTGATCAGAATCCTCTGCTCCCTTCCCTCTTACTACATTTCCCATCATTCCTTGTGCTGAGCTGCAAGCCAGCAGTGAGCACAGACCTACAACTCTCTCTACACCCCTGACACTCCTGCCCCAGCTTCACACACATCAGCACCATCTCCTGTATAAAACACTGCAGGGAATAGCAGTAATGTACAAATTGTATACCATTACACCAGCCCTGGCAATAAAGATTATCTCCTACTCCTCCTTACTTGACTGATGGGTAAGGCAACTGCTTAACAGGCAGTGCCATAAATCAGAGACAACTGCTTAACAGGCAATACCATACACCAAACGCAATTGCTTAATAGGCAATGCTATACACCAAAGAAAACTGCCTGATCGTTAATGCCATACACCAAATCATTTAACGGTCAGTGTCATACAATAAAGGCAACTGCTTAATATGCAACGCCATACACCAAAGAAAACTGCTTAAAAGCAGCAACCTGAATAAATTGCTACCAATAACTATAAATGTATAAAAACCTTGTAGGAAAATGATGGCTGTATCACATATTAAATGCTAAAAATAAGTTTGCTAAATAGAATAAAATGCTGTGAAAATGGCTAAGGTGTGAGATAGGAAGTAAATTGCCCTCTCCATACATGATACAATAGTCCATTGTGTGCCCGTATGATGAAAGATCCAAAGTAGTTGTTCCTTGGTTATAGCAAGTAGATTAATTCAGTCTGTGGTGTATGGCATTATTTTTAAACGATTGTGGTGTACGGCATTGCCTTTAAGTGAATATTTGTCATGTGCAACATTGCCTTTAAGAGGGTGTCTGCTGTGTGGCATTAGCTTTAAGCAGGTGTGTGGCATTGCCTTTAAGCGAGTGTTTGTGGTGTTTGACATTGCCTTTAAGCGGGTGTCTGTGGTGTCCGGCATTGCCTTTAAGCGAGTGTTTGTGGTGTTTGACATTGCCTTTAAGCGGGTGTCTGTGGTGTGTAGCATTGCCTTTAAGCGGGTGTCTGTGGTGTGTGGCATTGCCTTTAAGCGGGTGTCTGTGGTGTGTGGCATTGCCTTTAAGCGGGTGTCTGTGGTGTGTGGCATTGCCTTTAAGCGGGTGTCTGTGGTGTGTGGCATTGCCTTTAAGTGGGTGTCTGTGGTGTGTAGCATTGCCTTTAAGCGGGTATCTGTGGTGTGTGGCATTGCCTTAAGCGGGTATCTCCTGTATGACATTCACTGAAACGGAGTTCTGCTGAGTGCACCCCACCCGCATAGGGCTTAGCCCCACCCACTCACCAAGCTCCACCCACTCATTAAGTCCCACCCACTCAATAAGCCCCACCCATTAACTTCCAGAGTTGGGAATTGACATCACAGGAAGCAGATTTTCAGCCAGAAGATCATGTGACCAGGAGAGCAGCTCAGGGTACAGCAGGATTTAGGGCACATGAAAGGCACATAGAAAAGTACTGGCCATCCTCTTTAAGATCCCACTATGACTTTTTGGCACTGTGCATTTTCACTGCACCAAAAATGCAGTGTCTTACAGCAAATACTCATTGTGGAAACGTAACCTAAAGAGGGTGAAAGGGACGTCTCTCTCACACCATCTTCACAACGATATCTACAATAATAAACACCAATGTGGAGTTCTCTGAGGCATCTCTGATGTAGAAAGTCTGCAGTGGGAATCATACTCCTAAACAACTTTTCCATAATCTGCACTTTTTGCTGTGTATCACAGTTGCAGTATAACTTTGCCTGGAGGGCATAACACATTTCCTTGTGCTTAAGCTTATTGTAAGACTTGGCACCCGCCTCTGGAACTGCAGGATATTTGCCATGTGCAGTATTAACAGAAATGGCAATTGACCCTTCGTGTTGCTTGTTTTGCATTGATTGAGCAGCTGCTGAAAAGTATTGATCGGTAATGATGGTAAGCGGCTGTATCCTCCCTGTGTAAACATCCAAAGCCATAAAAAGTGATGTTATTATTACTGCTACGTGTTGGCCAACACACTTCATATCACATGCTGTGAGGCAGAGAAGAGCATCAACAGGGGCAAAGTCTCGTCCATAATCATCTGTATGGAATGAACTCTAAGGCCGGGGTCACACTAACCAACGCAAAATACGGTCAGTATTTTACATGCGTAATACGGATGAATGGCCCCTAAACAGTGCTCCGTATGTCATCCGTAATCAAGGTGTGGTCGCGTATTTTGCGCATGTAAGCATCCGTATGGCATCCGTATAGCGAGATTCTCTCGCAGGCTTGCAAAATGGACATATAATGGAGCCCTATGACAGGGTTTATAACAGAAACCAAAGAATAGATATAGACACATAGAATGCATATATATATATATATATATGTGTCTATATCGATTCTTTTGTTTCTTTATTAAACCTGTCAGTGTGAGTTTACTGTATCGCGCACTGAATTGCCGGCTTTTGTAAAGGACACCGGGTGCGTATTTCTCGCAAGTCACATGTGTGGTTCGTGCGTAATCCGTATTTTTTGCGCACCCATAGACTTGATTTGGCGTATTACGGCCGTAGTACGCTGACATTCGCAGCATGCTGCGATTGGCACGGAGCGTAGAATACGGATGAGAAATATACGGCTGGTGCGAGGGACCCCATAGAGAATCATTGGTCCGTGTCTAATGCGTGCTTTTAACGCCTCTCACTCGGCCGTATTCCTCGCCAGTGTGACCCCGGCCTAAGGGGGCATGGGTAGAATAACCTAAATTATGAACTTATTACCATCTTTCATAAGCAAGAAGAATAACATTTTCAAAAAGGTCTCCAGGTCATTCCCAGTTGAAAGACCCAGAATGACTACTACAATGAATGGTCTCCCATTATAAGTGGTGTACCCCAAGGTTCAGTACGGCGTACGCTTTTAAATAACTTATTTAATAATGATATAGAAGATGGAATTAATAATATTTTTAATTTAGCAGATGGCACCAAACTATACAGTATAGTGCAGTCAATGGAAGATGTTCATAAGTTATAGGCTGACTTAGACAAACTGAACCTCATCTGCCAAGTAGATGCCCAAACACTCGATGTGGAGAAATGCTAAGTTATTCACTTGGACGCTAATAATATGCAGACATGTTCTAGGGGAAGTAAAACTAGGAGAGTCACTTGTAGAGAAGGATCTGGTTGTTCTAGTAGACCAAAGAATAAGTAACATCATGCAATGTAAAATGTAAATCATAGGCTTCATGTATTAAAAGAGGGATAAATTCGCAGGACAGGATGTAATACTACCAATCCTACTACCACTTTACAAAGCGTTACTGTGACCTCATCTGGAATATGCACTTCAGTTCTGGGCACCCATTCATAGAAAGGCAGCCCTGGAGTTAGAAAAAGTACAAAGAAGAGCCACAGAACTGATATGAGACCTGGAGGTTATGAGTAGATATTACAAGAATAACATTTATTTCATCTTGAGAAGAGATGAATAAGGAGGGATATGATTAATTTGTACAAGTAGATAAATGGCCCATACAAAAAATATGGTCAAAAGCTATTTTATGTAAAACTCCCTCAAAAGACAGGAGGGGGATTACTACCGTCTAAGAAATAAAAGTTCAATCTCCAGAGGAGACAGACATTTTACCATAAGGATGGTGGTTAAAACTAAAAGAGAAAGAGCGCAATAGGGTCTTACCCAGGTAAAAGAGATACAGTTCAAGCTATTATACTCACCAATAGCAGGAGAGTTAGAGGCATAAAGGAATAGAGGTCAAAGCTGCTGCACATCCAAATGGCCACGCCGTGACCATAGATCATCAGATATCAAAGAAACAATTTTCGGATTTTAACGTGCGCTGCTAGACAAAAACGACTCCTTTCCAGATTGTGTACTTGTATACTTTTATTTTCCCAACGCGTTTCGAAGTCTCAAACTTCTTCCTCAGGGGATGACATGTACCTGTCATCCCCTGAGGAAGAAGTTTGAGACTTCGAAACGCGTTGGGAAAATAAAAGTATACAAGTACACAATCTGGAAAGGAGTCGTTTTTGTCTAGCAGCGCACGTTAAAATCCGAAAATTGTTTCTTTGATATCTGACCATAAGGATGGTGGACTAGTCTACCTCATGAGCTGGTCACTGCGGGAGCCTTTGATGGTTTAAAAAAAAAGCTTAGACACTTTTTTTTTTAGAAGAAATTAAATAATTATGAACGTGTGTAAAGATCTTTTATGAATATTTAGTCCAGTGGAGTGACAATTTATCAGAATGGAATAATTAGCTCCTCTGGGGTGGACCAGATCATGCATTGTAGTTGCACATACTGTATACCCCTTCCTTTTTTACCCTTTCACATCTCTAGGTTTTATTCAACCTTATTAACTATGTAACCAGCTCTGTATGATCCCATGCAGGAGAGGTATATCTTATCAGAAAATATGTCAAATGTTGGCGACATCCTGTAAGAAAATCACAGTATACGTTGTTATTTTTTGCTGCAGATTTTGACACAAATTGGGACAAACCTGTTGTAAAATCCACGCTACATGTGAACTTATTCACAGATTTCCTTCAGATTTTACCATATTCCTTGCGAAAGATGAAATCCGCTGTGAAAATGTTCGTGGTTTTTTTTGCAATACATGTTGCTCTGTACTGTAAATCCCAGAGGAAAATAAACATCATTTTTGCCTTAAAGGTAGGATGAAAACTGTGACTCAAGTACTGATATTTGCACGATTTCTAAGTGTGTGTACACATGTTGCGGATTCTGCTGCGGATCTGCAGCGGATTTGGCCCTGCGGATCCGCAGCAGTTTTTGCTGCGGTGTACAGTACCTTTATTTTCAATGGAAAACAAAAAATGCTGTGCACATGCTGTGCGGATTTTTCCGTGCGGATTTGCTGCGATTTCAAATCCGCATGTCACTTCTTTTTGCGGTATCCACAGCGGTTTCACACCTGCTCCATTATAGAGGTATCAAACCGCAGGGGAAAACTGCAGGCCAATTCGTAGGTAAACCGCAGGTCTTTTGAAATGCGGATTTACCTGCGGATTTTGCTAAATCTGCGTGGAAAATTCCGCAGCAGAATCCGCAACGTGTGCACACACCCTAAGGCTTTTTTTCAATTTTTGCACCTTCGTTTTTTAGGTACATTTTAGCTTCATGCATACCTCAGTTGTGTGCTTTGAACCTGTACTAAGGCAATTAATACAATAATGAAAATATGACCCCTATAAAAATGTATGGACATGAATAATTTTTATGAATCACCAAAAGAAAAATGTCAAAGTAAATGGGGAGTAATAGTGACAAGGAAAAAACACTGACAACACTTGGTAGATCATTCAATTATATAGATGAAACATATGACCTTTCAGACATGACAAGTATGAGGAGAAAATAAAAAATTATAACCAAAGTACCCCTTAAATAACAATGAAAAAACTCATAGTGGAAAATGACTAGTAAAGCTACGTGGCAGTAAAGGTTCTCCTATAAAAATGATTCCCATGTAAATAGCAAAATATTACTACATATAAAGCACTATTTTGCAAAACCACTTGTAAAGAAAATGAATCAAATATACATGACAAAAAAGAGACATAATTTATGGTACTGGAAGCCAAGAATAGAATTTATTGTGAATACATAACGTGAGGCAGTGAGGGGGATCATATGCGACGGTCAACATGTGTCCCCCCAAGGATGCAGACAGCGTCTTATTGAACCCACTGGCGTGCCATGTGTTCACAGCTATTGCACAAAAAAAGGGGGGGGAGACAAAAAGCGCAATAGGGTCTTATCCACGTTACAGAGGACAGTATATCTTGAAATATGCTCACCTGGTTAGGATGAGATAAAAGCGTGTAGGTAGCGGCTGCTGCAGATCCACAGGTCTTCAATGACCAGAAGAAATGATAAATCCAAAGGGAATTCGTAGTTATATTCCGCGCTGCCGCTAAGACAAATTCCAGGAGAATGCTGTATGATTGCAGTGTTTTTATTCTACGCGTTTCAGGGGTCTCATGCCCCCTTCATCAGGAGTTACCACACAGTACATACAGGTATCACAGACATAAATAGTTTAGAGAGGACGCTGGATTTCAAAAAAATGAGCGCCAACAAGTCAGATGATGCCGTGTCAAAGTTCAATGACATCACATAGTTGGCCATGATTCCATTTAAATCTGTCAGTTTTGCCTTGGGTGTGTCAGTTTTTGGAGATTGCAAGCGGCAGAGCAGGAGGCTCTGTACAACCCAGGTCTATGTGGAGCTAACACAGAGCCAGGGACTTCAAGACGGCTGACGAACCTAAGAGACACGGCGGTGCCATCGGACTGTATTTCTGGAAACCCGGCTGTGATCCGGAGGATATCACTCCTGTACGCGAGTCTGAAAATAAAGACACTGTTTATCTTGACATTTCTGTGGTCCCTGCCTATCTGTTGCACTGTACCAACCCTGCTGCACTACAATAGAGAATAAGGGGCCTAGAGCATGTAGGTCAAAGACCTATGTAATAGTAACGGTTCATAGTTCTAGAGGTAAATAGAGGGACCTTAATGACCTAAATAATGTCGAAAATAAAGTGCACAGTACATAATAGTCATAGTCCATATCCTGAAATCTAGGCCTCTCTCACCACACCGAATAAAACCTCACAGATCCACTGTCACTCATGCGTCACCAAGTGCTCCTTGACGTACGTTTCACATCTAACATCATCATTGCTGAATGATTGGGGGTAAGGGTGTTAAATACCCCTCTTGTCCTATCAGGCATCAATGCCATGATTGCCACATGTGTGTGGCATTTGCGCTGGATTCCTGATGCCCCAAAAGTACTGAGGACGGATTCCAGTGACACGAGGCCTTGCCCCCAAGATGCGTCATAGGGGAGTGCGTCATTGAGTCACCACAGGGACACGTTACCTAGGGAGCCTTGTCATCAGCAAACCAGTGCAAGCGCACTGTGCCTGACACCAACCCCGATATCCCCACGTGAAAACCGGAACATACGGTATCTTTATATTGCTTTGCAAGACAACAGCGTATAGGCGAATAAGTACGGTAATTGCAACTATAGAGCAAATCGTATAATTCTAGATAAAGTATATTGACAGACATTGCTGACCATCTAATGACACACATTTTTATCTGTCCTGAGGCAAACAGTTTCTTTGGCGCAATGCCATAAAGACATAGGCACTCCATGTACTGCTGTATGACATCCCAGTAAGGCACCCTTTTACAGGGATACTCCCTTCTACAAGCATACCTTCCTTTTACCTCCATAATACAGAAGGTCACTTATTTATTATGTTACGGTAGTTAAATATAGTGTTGACATATTCACAGGCATTGTGGCTCCCAAATTTATCTACTAGTAAGTTTTTGGAAAGAAAAGAAACTCGTTCAGAAAAAAGGGACAATATACTGTATAAACTAAGTGCAAATGTCCTTGTTTGTATACAAACCCAGATCAGCAAGACATCACTTATAACCACTGCCAAAGAACATGGCATTTTTGTTTCCTACATAATGCAAGTGATTATGTATTTAATCAGTCATACAGGGGTACTGTAAGAACCCGAAGACTTCTATGGGTAATGAACTGTGGCACCATACAGCGGAAAGGTTATCTAGAGCCATACTACCGTGGAGTAAACTCATTATAAGTCAAAATGTCCCTAAATAGTGGTATCTTGAAGGGTTTTATATGTTTTGCAGTTTCTTAACAACTATATATAAAAAAAGACTTTTACTTTTTATTAGTTGCCTTCTCCCAAACCCCATTAAAAACATCCAGATTTCTCTTATTTAATCAGTGTAAACAGCAGTAATGTGCTGGCACTTAAGAGGACAGATAATGATGGTCGGCTTGTACTTTTGCGTCTCTCCAGTTGGCTGTAACTCCCAAAGGTCTGGAAATACTTAGACAACCTTAACAGACACCAGCAAAACACACTTCCCCTGCGATCCATCAGTAGAACTGGCTTCGAGAGTACCATATGGACTTCCCATATGTGTATGGCCGTTAACATGGAAAGAAAGCGGAGCAAATGCACACATCTGTAAAAAGACAATTACTTAACACAAACAGCCCACATGGTTAGAATAAAACAGCGCCTCCAAATACAAGCAATCAATAGACGGACAGAAAATGGCTAATGGATGATGAAGATTCTCTACTGTAAGGGTATGTGCACACGCTGCGGATTGGGGTGCGGATTTGGCCGCGCGGATTTTGTAAAATCCGCAGGTAAATCTGCAGGTCAAAAGATCTGCGGATTGCTCTGTGGTTTTGCCTTGCGGTTGTTCATCTCCACAATGGAGGAGATGGCAAACCACAGTGAAATCCGCAGAAAGAATTGACATGTCAATTCTTTCTGCGGTTTCAAAACCGCAGGAAAACCGCACGGAAAAATCTGCACCGTCTGCACTGCAGTTTTTTATTCCCATAGGGAATAATGGTACTGTACACCGCAGCAAAAACTGCTGCGGACCCGCAGCGGCTAAATCCGCTGTAGAACCGCAGCAGAATCCGCAGCGTGCACACACCCTAAGAGAACAACTCCTGTTAAAAATATTAACCTTGTTCAAGTGGCGTTTCTATTGACTCCAGCTCAAAATAATGGATTTTGCTTCCCTAGATTCTACGTGTTACAATCTGATGAACTTGAACTGTCAAGGAAACTTTTTTCTTGGTGAAATGAACTGTGTGTCCCTTGAGTTATATGCAGCGACTCCTAAAGATGGAGGCCTGGATAAAGCAGAGGTCTGCAGCCTACGATTGCGTGTGATACACCCAACACCTGGTAGCACATTGGGACAGGGAAACTATATTCTTGTAAAGCAAGGCGTTATGGAGTAGCAGCTCGGCCACGGCTACCGCCCTAGGTCACTTTATACATATAGGCGTTCAATCCATTTTTTGGAGCGTAAAACAAATACCCATTATACATGTCAAAATAGAAAACAAAATGGAGACATATGCCATTTTGATCAGCTCCACATGTCAAAATCGCCCATTCAAGTTAATGCATCAGTGAAAAAAAAAACAGACAGCATATGGATGCCGTCCTTGTATCCTGCTGCTGTCCATTATTTTACAGTCTACTGGGTGGAAAAAGTTTGGAAACTTTTTTTTTTTTTTGCATAGACATAAAATGGATGCTACGCCAAATGTAAAAACAGACAAAAAAAAAGGATGCATGCAAAATGAAGGATGCATGCAAAATGAAAACAAAACCATCTTTGTGGTCATCAGTGCTTTTCTGGTATAGATAAAGAAAGAAAGAAATTACAAAGCTTCTCCTATAATTTGCAATGTTAAACATTATGCTAAGGCACCTGCTCAGTGGCCCCGTCGGGGCTTACGTCTGAGCCCCCCACAAAACGGGACTCGGAAGTATGTGTGGCGCCCTATGTCTTTGCCGCCACAAAAGGGTTAAATATGTACCTTTTTGTATGTGTTTTGTGAGCAATGGGAGTTATGCTTTCTCTGCTAGAGACCACAACACACACACACAATTTACACTCACTCCCTTACTTGTCTGAAGCTTAGAGCTTTGCAGACATACTCTAACCTTAACTGGGAGGGGGAGGAGTCGAGTTGTTGTTGTTGTTCTGGGAAGAAGACTGTGGAGGAAAATAGGGAACGCTCCTGGAAGCCATAAGGTGCTCCGTCCAGGAGTAAAGCTAAGAAAAATCAGGGAGTCAGCCCCTAGGCCATCCAAGCTTTTAGAGCAGGGTGGTAAGCTGAGAGACTGTGTGGGTTTATACAACCAACAGCAGAGTGTTTTCCCTCAGGAAGACTGCAGCAAACTAGGTTCAGTGAAGGATAGTGCAAGAAGAAACTTGAGCTTCACACAGGATCCAAGCTGCAAGTTGCCAGAGGAGGAAAACACAGTGAGTAGTGGCTATACTGCAAGTTCCAAACTCTGGAAAACCTTGGTCCCAGAAGGGATTAGAATAGCAGGAAGCTTGCACCAAGTCACAGCAGAGAGAAGGATAACTCCCATTCTGCAGAGCAGACTGTAACCTGGTGAGAGTTGTAATATCTCCTCTGAACTGCACCTAAACTACAGTAAATGATAGTTACTTTCCTTGTCTCCTGCCTGATTACTCCGTGCCTTCTACTTCCATTACAATCTCTGTGGGTCCGCCCTGGTTGGAGAGGGTTAAACATCTGCACTGCCATCACCATCTACTCCCCCAGGGATCATCTGCAGTGCCGGCTATACTACAGTCGAACACTCCAACTGGCGTCACAAACTCTTTTCCAAACTTCTTTTTATTTTTACTTTACTTTTTTTAACCCCCATTTCACTGTCCCTGGAGCACAGGCCCCGGACACAGCCGCCACCCCCAAGACCTCCTGAATCCAACGCTGCCCGGCGACCTGAATACCCTGCTCCAGGCGAGACATATGCGCCGACGGGGCCATAGACTATAATGGTGCCAACAGAGCGACCATGCGCTCTCACGTGCATAATTTTTGGGTGTGTACACCTACTGGAGTGCGAAAATGGTGCACGTCAGAGAACACGTTCGCTCTTTTGCCACCATTATAGTCTATGGCCCTGTCAGCACATACGGGGCATGACCACAGAACGGGGAACAAAACGCTGTGTGAAAACACCCTTAAAATAAAAGTTAAAAAGGGTTTTTATACATTTATTTTTTGTCACTTTCACAATATGTGATGACTGGAGTTTTCCATTAAGTAACATGAAGTGAGTGCATAGAGCTGGACGGTTTTCCTGCCGACTCAGCCTCTTGCTCATAAAACTCTTCCAGATTCAATTTCTGCACAGGCAGCAGAGTAACAATGGTCCTCGCGCCACTATCACATGACTGCATTATTACATAGAAAGGACTGGTGGCGTGAGTTCATAAAACTCACACCTGACTTCAGGGGGAGATAATATAATTTTACGCTATGTAATCTAATGTGTTCAAAATAGCTCCCGAATATTCCGAGATATAATGAGGAAGCTCACTTTGTGACGGTATAATGATATTTCCTTATGGACTCAGAAGTAGAACATTTTACAGAACTCAGGACTGCAATGTAATCTCTCTATGAAGCATTTATTAAGAGAATTTTAGTTCATTTTCTGGGACTATTCTATGACACTTGGACATATAAATCTAAGGATTTCCATTTTTAACAGACAATTGCATAAATGAGAATGGACATTTTGCTCTAAAGAAGCTAGGTTTCGCTTTTTTATGAGCATCACCTTCTCCACAAAAAAACAAACAAAACACAATTCTCGCCATAGTTTATTTAGTATCGACTTGTTCTAAGACAAGTTTCTAGTGTGCAAATGACAGCTTGAACTAGGAAACATGGATTACCTGCTAACTACATTAAACTTTATTCACATTTACTGGTAAACCATACAGCATAATAATAAAAGTATGCTATGCACATACAACTGAATGGTGTACATGGGTTTGTAAGGGTATGTTCACATGTTGCGTTTTTGCTGCTTTTATGTATGCAAATTTTAAGCTGTGTGTTACAGTATCAGCAAAAGCTATGAGAGTGTCACTTCTTTCAGCATTTTTACAACCTTTTTATCACCTTTAGAAATTAATGGATAAGTGCAAAAATTGAGCAAAAAAAACACAGGTATCAGGTTTTGCTGCGTTTTTAGTGCAAAAACCTACGGAAATTGCATCATGTTTTTCTGTGGGCGTAAACTTTATCAGCATGCACAAGAGACCATAAAAACACAGCAAAAATGCAGAAAACCTGCTTTTTGTAAGCGCCTTCTTCTTTACTACCAAGAGAGCAGGTTTTGACGGCAGAAAAAAAAACACAGCAAAAATGCAACATGTGAACATAGCCTAAGAAAGCCGATGACAGATCAATAGAGAAGAATGCACATTTCTTTGCTGCCATTGATATGGAATCAGTATTGTTAACCTCGTGTGTACAGTCCAGGTGCTCAGACACGGAGATAAATATTCCAACGCTTGGTCAGTTGATGCTGCATTCATGCATTGGTGCTGCCATGATATAAAGACAAGCATACTGCCACAGATGTTCCAAACATTTATTGCTTTTTGTATCTCTGGGTTTTCTGGCAGATACATGACCTCATTAAAACTGTGACTTATTAAGATGATCTGCAGCAGCTGCAGATGTCAGAGATGCAATAGGCAATGTGTGTCCACAAAAGGTTGAAATATAACATTTATAATGTATTCCAGTTCTCTAAATGAAGCCTACAGGGTAAAAAGTAGAGGATTCATTCTGTTTGTCATGGCTGCATCCAGGATCATGAATACCTGATGAACTCATTATAAGCGCTGTATAAGTGAATCCATGAATAAGCCCTTAGGATCTGTTGAAAAATTGATCTATCCATCATGGTTCCTGTAAAATTAAAAGCCATAGCACCAGTGTGAATTTAGAACCATGTACACTTATTCTCTTGATGTTTGACTTCATTCAGACATCAGTTGTTTTCATGTGAGTTTTGTGTTTTTATTGGTAGCACTCGTACCTATGATAGTCTATGATGTTTCTGGTGTTCAGATCAAAATCGACAATGCAAGTCTATGGGTTCATGAAATAAATCGGACCACGCTCGGATGACGTCCAATTTTTATGGACTGTCAGAAAGGAGAGGGTGGAGAAACGTATTTTTTTTCTCCAAGTATGAGAAAAACTGATCAGAGTTTGATCTGAGTGTGGTCCGAAAGGCATCAATGTCTGATCAAAATAACTGGTCCATTTTTTTCATACCTGAGAAAAACTGATGTCTGAATTAGCCCTTAGTTGCAATGTTTAAGAAACTGCAGAAAGTTTCTTACTCTTGTACAAAAAAAACAATAAAAAGAAATTAGAAACAAGAACCTTACATGGCTTTGCACAGAGTCATGACAACCAAAACTAAAAACATTCATTCCTTACACTACAAGCAGTTTTCTAATAAACTAGAAATAAAGTTCTTAGCAAAAAAGGCTTCTGCTGAAAACCATTAAAGCATTCCTCCTCCTCCTCCTCTTACTCCTCCCATCAAAGTTTTTTCTTAAATATATTGCAATCATCATATTATATAGCATTATATACTTAGAATTGCTCATTGTGCCTTTCTACCCAGCTATTGCTTCTCTTTTCCATTAGGTCTATAACATCATGTGACTAAAAACTGATTAGCTGAATCCTTCTAAGATCTATGTAGAAACAGGAGGTCAATTTTCTCTGCACAAGTCAAGAATCACTGCAAAAGTCTATGGTAGGAGGGAGGAGAGGAGCAGCTGGGTCTTGAGTTGAGGAAGGGAATAAGTCATGCAGGGACAAGAGACTTCCTGTCTCTACATAGAGCAGAGAAAAGAAGAATTAGCTGGTTAGAAAGGAAAAAATTAGCAATTGTAAGTACACTAAAGGGCCTGTCACACTAAGAGATATCGCTAGCAATATCGCTATAACTAGTGATGTTATAGCGATATTGCTAGCGATATCTCTGTGTCTGATACTTACCTACGACCGGCTCCCCCGCTGGTTATCGCTGATCGCGCGAGAACGTTCAGGACTGTTTCTCGTCGTCAGCTTCCTGTGGCGCTTCCTGCTGTGAGGACGAGCGACGCGTGGAGCCGGGCGGGAGGACGCAGGATCGCCTGGTGTGACAGGTAAGTAGCGATCCCCGTCCCCAGCGATGTCGCTGGTGAGATCTGCCTGTGTGGCAGCTCACTAGTGACCACTTAGCGATGTACCAGCGATCCTGACAGCGTCATATCGCTGGTCGGGATCGCTGGTACATCGCTAAGTGTGACAGTACCTTAAGTGTAAGTGCTATATAATATGATGGCTGCAATATATTAAGAGGTTAAACACTTTGATGGGAGGAGGAAGAGTGCTTCTTTAAGTAACATTGTATTGTACTGTTTGACCATTAGATATATCTGAGTAATCCAGAGGTAGCCACAAAATAATTGTTGATTGTTAAACGGAAAAATTCTTACATTTCAAGCAGCAAAACACATACACCAGACCAGTAATATCCATTGACATCAAGTCAGGAATCTGACAGGCAGAACACATACCACAATCTGCTTTTATCAGCTTTTTTCCTGCATTTGCGCAGGCTAGAGGTTTATGTTGCCCTATATACAGCAGGTATTAATCATTCTCGGTATCAGATCATAAGAGGTTTCATTTAATGACACCTATTCCAATTAAGGAGCATTAAGTAGGCTTTAGCTGACAGCCCGGGTCCTTCAATCTTCACACAGACGGATCAGGCTGCTATTTCCAACAGGTATTCACATGAGGATTACAGGGAATGCTCTTGTGCTCTTTAATTCAAAAGCAAAATGTCAGCTGTCATGTTCACTAAAGCAACTTAACAACAACATAGAAGGAGGAAGACCGAAAAAGTGTCATGCAAATTTAGTTATATCTATGGCAAGCAATGTAGAGCAACCTTTAGTAGCTGAAGACCATGAAAGAAAAATAAGTAGTACAAACATGAACTAATACTTTCTGCTCACAGACTCTGGGACCCAATTCAAATAATCTGCAGGTTCTGGATTTTAAGTAATAATATATTAATTTGTCGCCATTTTATATAAAGCACTGTACAAAGTTTTAGGTAGATTTTGAAAAATGCTGCAAAGTAACAAGTTTACAAAAATAGAAGTGTTAATAGTTTATTTTCAGCAATCAAAAAATGCAAAGTGAATGAACAAAAGAGAAATCTAAATCAAATTATTATTTGGTGACCGCCCTTTGCCCTCATCAGTACTTCTTGGTAACTTTTCACCTGCACACAGTTTTTGGAGGAATTCAGGGAAGTTGTTCCAAAGATATTGGAGAACTAACGTTAGCTCTTCTGTGGATGTCGTTTGTGCAGCCCTGGAAGAGATGACCAGGCCCTCACAGAGCCCTGATCCCATCATCCAGTCTGTCTGGGATCACATGAAGAGACCTTTCTGTCTCGGATCACATGAAGAGACAGAAGGTCTCTTCATGTGATCCCAGACAGACTGGATGATGGGATCAGGGCTCTGCGGGGGCCAGGTCATCTCTTTCACGACTCCATGTTCTTCTAAATGACATTGCTGCATGTTTGGGTTCGTTGTCCTGCTGCAGAATAATTTTGGAGTCAGTCTGATACTTTCTTGATTGTGTTGCATGATGGATAAGTATCTCCTATTTCACAGCATTGAGGCAACAATAATCATAACTAATTTGCAAGTTTATGTGCTGAAATGCAGGAAATTTGTAAGGAACCTCTACTATGCTTCACTGTTGCCTGCCTGCAGACTACTATTGCTCTCGAGCCCTTCAGTAATTCTTCCATATAGACCCCTTCTGGTTAGACTTCTCTGAACAGTGGATGGTTGTAGCTGGGCCCCACTGGTTGCTACCAGCTCTGAGCTGATGGAACTTCTGGACATCTGATTTAGAATGGAAGTAATCATGGTGTGTCTTTCATCTGCTGCACTAAGTTTCCTTTCTTAGCCTATGGTCTTCAATGTTGACCATTTGTTGGTGTTTTCAATGCTGAGCAATATAGGCAAATACTTATCTATCATTTAATACAAAGATGCAACTGATTGGCTCCAAATTTCTTCTGCAGCTGGAAAACGGCCCCAAACATACAGTCAATGTTATATAGAACTATTTTCAGCTTAAAGAACCACTCCCATCAAAGCTTTCATCTTCTTTAATATATTGCAGTCATCATATTATATGGCACAGTGAGCTTACAAATTCTCATTTTGCCTTTCTACCCAGTTAATTCTTCTCTTTTCCATTAGGTTTATGGCATAACATGATTAAAAACACATGAACTGATTCCTTCTAAGCAGCTTTATGTAGAAACAGGAAGTCTATTTTCCCTGCATGAATCATGAGTTCGTTGCAAAGTCCTTGGCATGTAGGAGGAGCAGAGCAGCTGGGTTAGGAGTTGAGGAAGGAGTGGAGCTGGGCTGGCAGTTACTTTGCAGTGATATAAAATTGAAGTTCTAGTGATGACTCATGCAGGAAAAAAGAAACTACCTGTTTGTACATAGAACTTAGAAGGATTCAGCTACTCAGTTTTTAATCACGTGAAGTCATAGAACTAATGGAAAAGAGAAAAATTAACTGGGTGGAAATGCAAAATTATCAATTGTAAGTACACAGTGCTATATAATATGATGACTGCAATATATTAATAGAATAAAAACTTTTATGGGAGCGCTTCTTTAAAGGAGTCCTGGATGTGATGATATAGTCCCCACAGAGCTCTCACCTCAACATCATCCAATCTTTCTGGGATTACATAAAAAGATAGAAGTGATTGTGCAAGCATACATCCACAGAAGATCTTTTCATGGTTCTCCAAGGTGTTTAGAACAAATTTCCTGCCGAGTTCTCTCAAAACCTGTGTGCAAGTATGAGTACCTAGCAGAACTGATGACGGTAAAGGGCGTTCACAATCAAAACTAAAAACAATTTAGATTTCTCTTTTGTTCACAGACTTTGCATTTTATTAATTGATAAAAAATAAACAATTAACACTCATATTTCTGAAAGTACTCTTACTCTACAGATTTTTTTGCGTTAAACTTTTGCGCAGGGCTGTCTCCAACCGGTTGCTCATTGCTTTAAGAACAGTACATTTGCCTCAGTCACCTCAGTCCCTGACTCTCAAGCTAAACATAGTCCAGGACTAGAAAAACATGGCTGTTCTTTTCCAAAATACTGCCACATTTGTTCACAGGTTGTGGCAATGTAGTTAAAGTTTTTTTTTAACTGTAATAGAGCTGCAGTGCCAGACACAACCCAGGGGTAGGTATGGAGCAGATTAGCAAAAGCAGAAATCTGCCATGATTTTCGAATTTTGGACCATCCCTTTAAACTATTTAAAAGAAACGCCAAATGAGGGACAACTTGGGATTAGATAAAACCTTTAACTTTTATCTCTGTGGGAAGCTGCTATGGCCATTAAGCCACCGTCACACATGGCGATCTTGCTAGAGAGATCGCTGTTGAGTCACAAGTTTTGTGACGCAACAGCGATCTCACAGCGAGATTGCTGTGTGTGACACTGACCAGCGACCGGCCCCCGTGCCGGTTATCGATGATCGTCCTGGAATAGCCAGGACATTTTTTTTGATCGCTGGCCAGCACGCATCGCTGCGTGTGACAGGCGGCAGACCAGCGATCAGCGCGCTGGTAACTAAGGTAAACGCAGAGTTTCTAAGCACCAGGCGGTGCTTAGAAACCCGATGTGTACCTTAGTTACCAGCATGCTGATGCAGGGAGCTGGTAACCAAGGTACACATCAGGTTTCTAAGTGACGCAGAAACCCGAAGTGTACCTTAGTTACCAGCTCCCTGCATCAGCGCGCTGGTAACTGAAGTACACAGCGACGCGCCCGCTCGCCAGCGATCATGTAGGGACTCACCAGCGATCCTGACCAGTTGATATCGTTGTCGGGATCGCTGGTGAGTCGCTATGTGTGACGGGGCCCTTAGAGGAGACAACTGGTATTACATGGTATCCATTCACATCTTAGGGTAGTAATAGTTGTGCTGAGTTCTCAAGAACAAAGGAGGTCCCCTAACAGGAAATCAGTAACTAAGGTGTTTATATGCCCGTTAGGAGAGGGACTGAGCCAAATTCATCAAATTGATGCCATTTAGAGACTGCAGCAATGAGGGGAGACTATACAGACAAGTGCAAATCTTCTCTATTGTCTAAAGGTGGTTGAAATCTTGATCACGTATAAATATTTCAAGTTCAAGATTTAATTATATGTTTTCTGACAGTAAGATTATTGAACAAAATGCAAAATAAACTTGCATTGATGGCACATCACAATCACTTAGTGAAATCTTCCTGCTACGTGCAGACAAGCTCCATATAAACTGTAAAGTGACTGAAAGGTGTGATGACTGCCAAAGGTGACTGTGAGTTCATGACACTCCAAGAAAACAAGTGCTAAAAAACAACATTAATAATTCAGACGGTTTCTAAGTGAACTGTGTCGTCTAAGATATGAACTATAAAAAAAGTGCATTGATACCCAGTGTAAACTATAGTTGTCAACACTTGTTAGAGTGATTTCCCAAGAAACCAGCACACTTTTGATACATTTTACAAGAATTAAGAATTTAGTAGGAACTAACAGTCAACAATCTATGATCTGTTACGCAGAGCTGAGTTTTCAGTAGCTGGATAAATACAAGGTATCGCATCATGCCATACAATGGTGCAGCTTCTGGACAAGGAGACTCCAACCTCATCTCTGTTCCCCCAATAGTCTTAAAGTGAATGTTCAGAAATGATGTCTTAGGCTACCGTCACATTTAGCGATGTACCAGCGTTCCCGACAACTATATGACGCGGTCAGGATCGCTGGTGCATCGCTAAATGGTCGCTAGTGAGCTGCCAAACAGGCAGATCTCACCAGCGATGCAGCAGCGGTCGGCGGTCGTTACTTACCTGTCAGACGTGGCGATGAAGACGTCCGCCCGCCCTCATCCACGCGTCGCTCGCCGGCGCCAGCAGGAAGACCAGCAGAAAGCGGCCGACGAGAAACGGCCCAGAACGTTCTCGCGCGATCAGCGATAGCCAGCGGGGGAGCCGGTCGGAGGTAAGTGTCACACATAGTGATATCGCTAGTGATATCGCTGCTGCGTCACAAAATCAGTGATGCTTAAGACAAGTTATCAGCTATCCACAGCATAAGTAATAACGGTGGGGGTGCAGCCACTAGGACCACCACTAATTAGCAGAATGGGAGAATTGTCTGCCTATTAAATGGAGCAGTAGTTCACATGCTCAACCATCCCAGCAGCGTACAGCATATGCACTGGGCGGATTCTTAAGTCTGCAAGTCACACACAGTGACTGAAGACTTATCAATTTGAAACGGACAACCCCTTTAAATTATATCTTTGGGTTATATGTTCCAACATTTTTCTCACGTCAGCACTATTTTTGTTTCTATTACCTCTCATGGTTATTTGTGATGATAACTTGAGAAACATATCAGACATAGAGCTCCTTTAAAAACTTTGCTTGCAGGGGCGGACATACCATTGGTGCAAAATGTCCAGCCACAAAGGGGCCCATTTCCACTTCCAAAGCAGGGGAAATAGTTCAGGATGATTTATTGTACTGCAAAGGGCCCATATACTGTTCTTGCACAGGGGCCTCTCCTGTCGGACTGTGGCAACCCACACAAACACCCTCTGTGATCCCCCCCCTCTCCCGAAACATCCCATCTAACAATAACGAGGCAAACACAAAGAGTTGACGTGTTAATGTCGGTCACAGCTTTAATTTTTTCATAGAAATATATAACAATAAAAGGAAGCACTTGAAACTTAATAAAAATACCAGTAGCCAAATGGACTGAAACATCTACAGGCAAGTTAACCTACTTAGTCGCAACATTCCGGTGCTTCCTTTGTTGATAACAGCCGCTGTGACTTAAAGGGAATCTGTCACCCCTCTTTTGAGATATCATTTAATGATATAATTCAGTTTTGTGTTACCTAAGTATTGTAGTTGTATTTCCCCCCCCCTGTTCCTGCACCTTTGATGCATAAATACCTTTGTTATGACTCTTCAGATTTATGGAAATCGATGCGGTCCGGTCCGATGGGCGTGGCTTATCCCCCCCCCTTCTGTCTTGCTCTGCGTATTTCGTTATAAGAATTCTAGCGTTCACGTAGGTAGTATGTCAGCGGCTGCGCATTGAAAACACCGTTCGCGCTCGTGCAGTATGCTTTGCCCAACTATGGGCAAAGCATCTAATCGCTACTGCGCATGCGCCGGTATTTTTCCTCTCGTCTATGACCCAGAAGTCTTCATCTGCCTGAGAGACGCTCTTCCTGGACGCCGGATACCTGAGGAAAGCCCTGAGCAGAGCACAAACACCGGACCCTGAGGAAGAAAATAATCTCCTCAGGGTCCGGTGTTTGCGCTCTGCTCAGGGCTTTCCTCAGGTATCTGGCATCCAGGAAGAGCGTCTCTCAGGCAGATAAAGACTTCTGGGTCATCGGCGCCGGGAAAAATACCGGCGCATGCGTGCGCAGTAGTGGCTATGTGCTTTGCCCACATTTGGGCAAAGCATACTGCGCAAGCGGCCTTATGAATGCGCAGTGTTGTGAGTTCATTTTTCCCTTCACCGTTGAGGTCTGATAAACTCCCTCCTCTGGTGAAGGAAGGTAGTGAGGCTGATTACCAAATACCTGGGCAGCTAGATGATGACTGGGTGGCTGGAATTGAGGACTGGATATAAGGCAGTCGACGCCCTTCTGCCTTGCTGGTGATCCTGCTGGATTCTTGGAGACCAGTCTGATTCCTGCGTCTCAAAGCTAAGTTTTTCTGCTCTGCTTTGTACACTTCAGTTTTGTTTTTGTTTTGCCTTGTTTTTGGGAGTTCTGCCATCCCCGGCCGGGGGTGAGCTGAATTCCATTTTTGTCTCTGATCTGTTGATCCTTTGCTCTGTCTTCAGAATATACCTGAGTGCTGATATAGTCTTTTGAAGCCTAGCGACTTCAGGGCCTGTTTTTCCTATCAGTCGGTTGGCACATTTTGGATAGGGTTTTTGCGGATGGCAGACAGCAGCTTTCCTATCCTGTCCTATTTTAGTTAGCTTGGGCCCCATCATTTGCTCAACCTATCTTTCTATCTGTGTTAGTGTTTTCATCTTGCTTCACCGTCATATGTTGGGGGCTGCCTATTGCTTTGGGGTCTGCTCTGGGGCAGTTTAGTTTTTCCCCTTTCTGTCTTTAGGCTATTTAGTTCTCCGGCTGTGATCGAGGGGTCTAGGGCACCGTAGGAACCCCCCACGGCTACTGCTAGTTGTTGTGGATAGGTTCAGGGGTCTGCAATCCGATAGCTGCCAACCTCTCTGGTTTTTCTGGACTTAGCTAGTATTTTGTTTTTTCCTCCTTCGGTGACTCATCATAACAGCGCAGGCGCGAATAAACAATGCCATCTGTTAGATTCACAGAAGAAATTACGTCAAGCAAGCCAAGGTGGGGGGAGAATAAGCCACGCCCATCGGACCGGACCGCGGCGATTTCCATAAATCTGAAGAGTGATAACAAAGGTATTTATGCAGCAAAGGTGCGGGGACAGGGGGGAAAAAAGTACGACTACAATACTTAAGTAACACAAAATTGAATGATATCATTATATGATAACTAAAAAAGAGGTGACAGATTCCCTTTACATTTCTAAAACGAGACAAGCATTAACATGCATTCAAAAAGGGGAGGGAGGTCAGGACGAGCACCTCCAGGACCCAAAGGGGAAGAGGAGGAGGCAAGCTGCTGCAGCAAACATATACTAGGTAGGAGAGGGGGTTGAACTTAGCCCAACGGGCTTTTATTGGCTAATTTAAACAGTGCCAGGCCACCGTAGTCTGACACAGACGGGGAGGGAGAGGGAAACCCAAGCAAGATGAGTGAGTGAATGGGAGGAGCACCACAGTCAGTGGCACGTTCCTTAAGCGGTGTCGTGTCATCCATTGTACCTGTTTGGTTGCCATTATACGTTGCATCCAAGCCACACATGCAGCCGCTGAGTTTGACTGTTACACGGGTGCATTATTTGCAGTAGAATAGCTGAACATGAGTGGCTGTAGGTACAGCTCGCATTAAGCAACTTGTACCAATAGCACCTCTAGGTGCAGCACAGACATTAGCAGTAAACTGCACATGGTACTTGTGGACGATAAAGTCCTCTTAAAAGTTTACAGTTCAATATTAACTATAAGAAAATGACAGCAGCTTGTTTAATCATGCAGGTTCCAGGCTCGTGGTGGCTACCCAGTTTGTTTGTGCCCTGACAGTAGTGATAAATGAGTTCTTTCCATCTATTTGTCGGTAATTTATAACATGGCGTTTATGTAGATTAGGCACATCTGCACCAATTACCAGCTTCATTAGCCTGGACATTACCTATATTAATACACGTGGCCCAATGTCATTCTCCCACTTCATAGTGGATTGCAGGTCGTAATGAAGATCCAAACAATTTCACGTCATTTTCTGAATCTCCTCAATCTGTACATATATTTTGTGGTTATTCTGCTAATTAACCCATAGAATCTATCCATCTGGTTGGTGATCAGGTGTTCTCTATCTCCCATTCATCTACTGACATGTTCTGTTGTCTAGACTCCTGTGACACATCTACTACCTGTAATAAATTAGATGATTAAAGAGCCCCAGCTTGGTCTAGAAGAGCATGAAGATTTATAGGTATGTAGCGCACCATAAGGAGGTGTCACCTATCTATCCTATCTCATAAATAGTGGTTTCATGTAAGAATAAACACATCATTATTCTGTAATAGGCATATATCGCTCACGTCGCCACAGTCACCACTTCTCGACAGTCTCACAGGTGGCAGTGATCGTCGACTAGACAGGTTTAGGAAGTTAAATTGGCAATTATCAGCTGTCACCTCTAGAATAACCTTAGCACGTTTTATTTATCCCCGTATGCAATTTGATACATGACAAAAAAAAAGAAAAAAGTAGATAAATTGCTCTCCATAACATGACTAGAGATTGCTTCTCATTTTAAGGCTATTGCACACAGGGAGACAATGCCATAGACACACAGGAGTTAATGAACAGTTCAGAAAGTCATTAACGGCCAAGAGAGTAGAGGGAGAAGACTATGCAAGGTCGATGCAGAACTCTAATGTCAAAGTAGTGAGGGGAACATAACACTTTAGGTAAGAGATACGACTAGTCCAAACCTTCACCTAACACATCCAGCGAGAGCTGATAGCTGGCACCAGCGCTGTGTATCCAAACTATTTCCTGCTCATAATCTGCAGAACTGATGTTTCACATTATAGAGAGTTATTACACTGGGTGCACAAGAATTAGACAGACGGCAACCGTGAGACTGAGAGATTTGTTCTATTCAACATTATCATTTCAGTTTATAACGCTACTTTGTAAATGGGTCATTATTTGGCTACTAAACAAATTGTAATTTGCCTAATCTTTATTTTATGCCTTAAATTTCTAAGGCTGGTTTCACACTTGCGTTGCACTGACCTGCGTCAGCCTGCGCACGGCCATCGCTAAGCAGGTCTGTGCAACGCAAGTGTGAAACAGCCTAAAGCGGGAGTCCACATAGCAATCTCGCTAGCGATATCGCTGCTGAGTCACAACTTTTGTGACGTAACAGCGATCTCACCAGCGAGATCGCTGTGTGTGACAGCGATCAGCGAGCGGCCCCCCTGCCGGTATCGCTCATCGCTGTAAGAAGCCTATGGACATTTTTTTTGGTCGCTGGTCTCCCGCTGGCCAGCACGCATCGCTTCGTTTGACAGGCGGGAGACAAGCGATCAGCTGTAAAAAATAGAATTAAAATAAAAAATATTGTTATTCTCACCTTCCGACGTCCCGCGCAGCCTTCCTCTCTCCACGCTCCGGTCCCAGTGATCCTTTGCACGAATGGCCGCGAGACTTCGCGCTCCCGCGAGACCGTGACGTCTCGTGGTCATTCTCGCAAAGGATTACTGGGACCGGAGCGTGGAGAGAGGCAGGATGGCTGCGCGGGACGTCGGAAGGTGAGAATAACAATATTTTTTATTTTAATTCTATTTCTTTACAGGGATATGGCACTATCCCTGCCCTGCTAACGAACACAGCGATGCCGGGCGCTAGGCATCGCTGTGCTGATCGCTGGTGAAGCTGTCTGTTTGAGCTCACCAGCGATCACATTCCGACTTACCAGCAATCCTGACACGTTGATATCGGTGTCGGTATCGCTGATAAGTCGCTATGTGTGACTCCAGGTTTAGATTGACAAGTCTGTAGAAAGGCCTCCTTATATTTAAGGTGTAAGGCAAAAGTATAAGATCAGTAAAGTAACATTAGATTAAACATGCCATCTGCAGGACTGTCTCTACACAAAGGCCATAACTTCTAGGTATGGTCATTGTAGCCAGGCGGAATATTTCCTACTTGCTATATGGAGGTGGGTGGTTGGAAACACAATGTATTTAAAATGCAAAGTGCTTGCCCCTAAATTAGCCCACAGTCCAGTCACAGGCAAGTAATTTTAATATTATAATCTAGGCTGTCCTTGAAACCCCAGCTCAGGACAAGGTATATAAAAGATGGGTTACACAATAAAAAGGTGTCACATGTAGGGGTCGGACTTAGCTCAATGTGATACATAATCTATTTCTCCTTCCCTCAAGGAAACAGATGCATAACTTTAGATGGAAAAGTTTAGGTATTTCTGCTATTTTATCTTTTTATTTTATAACTGTTTACATATTTGTGTGTCGCTATATTTTTATCTTTTTACATCTTTTCTTGTAAGTACTGTATTTTTTTTATAATAAAGCTTAAAGCTTTAATAAGTTTGGTCCTTGTAGGCTCTAAGGAATCCATAGCCTTTTAGAGAGTGTGTTACCTTTTTGATTGTCTGACAGTGACATATTTTGGGGACTCATCACCCCGTGTGTTTGATAAGTGATGGCTGCTGGAGTGTGTAGACGCTGTCGAGGTGTGAATTTTTTTTTTCTCATTTTGCAGCTTATAACAGAGGTTGAGTGCAAGATTGAGTGAGAGGATAAATTAACCCTTACAGTCACGTGACAGAAGCTATAGTCAGAAATTACATATTGTTTAAATCAAGTGTTAAATGTATTTTTAAAATTATTGGCAATGGGTTATTTTCATAATACAATCTGTAATAAAAATAAGACATAGAAATATTGCCATTTTCACATTGGTCACTGGGGCTTTTTAAGACTTTAAATGCCCAAATACACATTCCACCAGTGTTCTCCAACTCCAGTCTTGAAGAGCCAGGATATCTTTAGAATTGCACAAGTGATGGAATTATCGATGGGCAATACCAAGCAAACATTGAAAACATAATCTGTTGGTGGCTCTTGAGGACTGGAGTTGGGGAACACTGCATTAGACTAATGATGGCCGAATCTGATAATATCAACAGGTTCAGTTGACACTTTAAGGGGGTTTTACACTAAGCGATATCGCTAGCAATATCGCTAAAACGTCACTGGTTTTGTGACGTTATAGCGATATTGCTAGTGATATCGCTATGTGTGATACTTACCAGCGACCGGCTCCCCCGCTGTCCATCGCTGATCGCGCGAGAATGTCCGGCTCCATTTCTCGTCGGGCGCTTCCTGCTGAGACTTCCTGCTGTGACGTCCAGCGACGCGTGGAGGCGGGCGGGAGGACGTCTGGATCGCTGTGTGTGAATGGTAAGTATCGTGCGCTGCGTCGCTGCTGCATCGCTGTGAGATCTTTCTGTATGAAAGCTCACTAGCGATCATTTAGCGATGCACCAGCGATCCTGACCGGGTCGGATCGCTGGTCGGATCGCTGGTGCATCGCTAAATGTAAAAGGGCCTTTACTGTGTATGGCGGTGTCAGTTGACTGATGGTCAGGAGAGATGTCAATCAGCCATGTCCAATTTCGAACTGCAAACGTATCTGTCAACTTTTTCACTGAGAACACAGTACTGCTCAGCCGAAGAAGCGCTTCTGTGTATGGGAGAGTTGGCTGAAACAACTGTTGGTCGAATGATCAGCCGAAGCATTGTTCTGCCAACAGTCATCTGATGTGTGTTTCCTAAAATCCATAGATGCAAGTGTAAAAACATCATTGTGTAGATGGAGGTGCATAGACAGCTGTGACATCGCCTGTTGTGAATGGTGGATTGTGTGTTATCAACTGTGTATTGAGCTGTTATCAGTCATTGTAATCTTGCCTCTGTTGATAAGGAGTCTGGCTGAAAACTGTTTCTAAAAGGCCAGGAAGTACGAGTCTTAAGGTCCCTTTACATTTAGCAATGCCCCAGCGATCTCGACAACGATATGACCCGGTCAGGATCGCTGGTGCGTCGCTAAATGGTCGCTAGTGAGCTGCCAAACAGGCAGATCTCACCAGCGACACAGCAGTAATACAGCGAACCGTCGGGGGTCGCTGTTACCTGTCACACTGCAGCGATTCTGACTACTTCCGCCTGCGTCCATAAGTTCTGTGACGTCGCTAGTCGGCGCCGAACACTGCGATGCATGCCGGTCAGCGGGACGCCAACGATCAGAAAATGGCCTGGGACATTCGAGCTTGATCAGCGATATCCAGCGGGGGGGGGGGGGGCGGCTGGTAGCAGGTACGTGTCACACAAAGTGAGATCGCTGTTGCGTCACAAAATCAGTGACGCTAGCGATCTCGCTATGTGAGAAAGGCCCTTAAAAGCCCTAATGGTCAGTGTGAAAACTACAAGATTAGCTTCCCTTTAAATGTAGATCAGCAAAAATATCTGCATGCCAAATTCCTTATCTAAGGCTTTCTCATTGTTAAAGGGACATATTTTTATGACAGGAAAATACTGTATATCTACTTCACACAAGGGAAGGTGACTGAGAAAATAGCATGCATCCCGAGGTAAACCCTAGCAAAAGATCTAAAGGTCTAGAACTTTGACATTAGGTACCAAAAATCCTAAGGGTTTACTCAGACACTGCATTGCAACCGAGTTGCCAATAAAAACTGAATTAAAACCGAAAATTACTGCACCGCAGAATCAATGGAAAACCAAAGGTGCTTCTACAACTGCAGATTAGCTGTTTTGAATGACCACTTAAGTGCTAGATCTGAATATACCATAAATGCGCTCCTCTTCTGAACAATCCCTATAAAATACTGTTGACCCTGGAGTTTTATGGTTCATGAATGCAATGCCAGAGGGAGAATGACAATTTACACAGGCAAAAAAAAAGAGTTTGAGGAAGTGATGGGTAAATTCAACTTTGCATAAGATTACAGAATTACATAACATTCTGGAACTGAGGAAAGTTGGGTAATAGCTCCTGTCACCTGTAGTAATTTTAATTGATGCTACCCAGAATGTGGAAAACCAAAGTAACTGTGAAATCACTGAATACACTTCACACAAAACCATTTTTGATCCTAGGTGAACAGACAGTAACATATTACATCAGTTATATTATTATACAAAGCAGAACTTTTATCTGACCCCAGCTAAAATAATTGTCCCACAGATCGACTTCAGTGTCCTGGGACAACAAAAGTTATAAGAAGAGACTGTCAATAGGACAACAATGAGTCTCAGTCCTAAAACGTTTAAGAACTAGGAAGGATGAGTCATGACCTTCATGAATTGGTAACAATGAATGTATGACGTGGCTGATGGATAATGGATGTATCATGTTTTGGTTGCAGAGTGCAATCTAGCAATGGTGTTACCAACACTACATGATGCTACTATCAAGGCCAAATTGGCTTTACGATGAGACAGATTGTTGCTTTTGTATGACACTTGGATTTTCTATATCTAAGTCAACATATGATGATATATTTTGATTACAAAACTAGCTGCCAATACCGGAGGGATGAATCCAAAATCCTGAATCAGTCATTCTTATGAATATCTAGATTGGTAGTGATTTCATACTGATCAGAACAGACAGAAAATTTACCAAGTTACTGCCATATAAAGGGATGTGGAGGCATCAGTCAGGGCAAACCCCTGCCCCACAAAAACGGCTTGGGATGTAAATGGAGAGATCTCTGCCGATGTGACAACAATCAAAATCTATGAGAACTGACAAATAGCAGTGTCCTTTGGTGAATATGCACCATGGTTTTCAGACTATAGGATGCACTTTTTTATAAGATGCACTCCCCAGACTAAAGCCCCCGTCACACACAGCGAGATCGCTGCTGAGTCACAAGTTTTGTGACGCAACAGCGATCTCAGCAGCGATATCGCTGTGTGTGACAGATATCAGCGACCGACTCCACCTCCGGGTATTGCTGATCGTTCTGGAAAGCCCTGGACATTTTTTTTTATCATTGGTCTCCCGCTGGCCAGCACGCATCGCTGCATGTGGCAGGCGGGAGACCAGCGATCAGCGAGCTGGAGCTGGCAACCAAGGTAAACAGCGGGTTTCTAAGCGCCGCACGGCGCTTAGAAACCCGCTGTGTACCTTGGTTACCAGCGCGATGGTGCAGGGAGCTGGTAACCAAGATAAACAGTGGTTTCTAAGCGCCGGGCGGCGCTTAGAAACCCGCTGTTTACCTTGGTTAGCAGCTCCCTGCACCAGCGCGCTGGTATCTAAGGTACACAGTGGGTAACTAAGTGACACCCTCGCTGGTCCTCATCGCTGGTGAGATCTGCCTGTTTGGCAGCTCACCAGCGATCATGTAGCGACACACCAGCGATCCTGACAAGGTCATATCGTTGTCGGGATCGCTGGTGCGTCGCTATGTGTGACGGGGGCCTTAGGCCGGGTTCACATTAGTGTTTGAGTCCACAGCGTATTGCTGCAGACTTCTTTCCTTAAGCGCTGCCTACTTCCGCATGCGTCCTGCGTACCTATCTTTAACATTGTGTACGCAGGAACATACGTTGTATGTGGATGCATCCGCGTGCGTCATTTTGAAGTGCACTCCGAACGCAACATGTTGCATTTTCTTGCGTTCGTCGGGCACGTCAAAACGGCGCACGCATCCGCATACAACGCATGTCCCTGCATACACGATATTAAAGATACGTACACCGGTAGCATGCAGAAGTAGGTGGAGCTTAAGGAAAGAAGTCCGCAGAACCACACTGCGGACTCAAACCCTAATGTGAAGCTAGCCTTAGACAGCAGAAAACAGGCTATACATATTTTCTATTAAAGAGGTTGTCGAGCCTCCATTGCCTTATTCTTCCTTATAAAATAACAACCTATACTCACCTCTTGTTCCAGAGCCATTGCAATGATAATGGGACTGGCTTCCATGGGGTTCGAGTGACCTTATGATGCCAAGGTCATGTGAGCCCCAAGTGAGTCAGTTTCATCGTCGCTGGAACGATGCTGGCACCGGAGGTGAATTTGAACTGTTATTATTTTATAAGGGGGGACAGAGCATTTGAGAGGGAGTTGTCTGAGTAGTGGAGAACCCCTTTAATAGTTCCCTGTTTGTATAAAGAAGTGGAGGGGTCAATATCACTAAATTGAATCCACTAGGGTAGAATAGGGAGGTAACAGATCTATTGCTAGTGTTTCTCTGCAGCATGTATATTATACACGTATAACTTGACATCACGCACAATGTGTACACTCTGCAGAGCCCAAATATACACAACACTGCTGCTTGCACAGTACATGCTCACTCAGCTCTGTTGTATATACAGTACATGCTCAGCTCTGCTACATACGCACCCATCTGTCCTACATACACACATAGCTCTGCTATATACACACAGCTGTTACATCATCAAAACTTCCACACACATCTCTGCTACATCATGAAAACACACACTTTTTTTTTTTCTTGCTAAAGAGTGCTTATTTTAATGCAAAAATACAGTGCTTTAAGGCCCCGTTACACGATTCAACGTCCCAGCGATCCCAACAACGATCCGACGTGAATGGGATCGCTGGGACATAGTTAGCTGATCGCTGGTGAGCTGTCACATAGGCAGACTCGCCAGCAATCAGGACCAGCGATCACGCTGGTATCCAGGGTAAACAGCAGGTAACTAAGCGCCACGCAGGGCTTAGTTACCCACTGTTTACTCTGGATACCCGATCAGGACCAGCGAGCACGCTGGTATCCAGGGTAAACAGCGGGTAACTAAGCGCCATGCGGCGCTTAGTTACCCGCTGTTTACCCTGGATACCAGCTCCCAGCGTTTGCTGTATGGCGCTGGGAGCTCGCTGATCGTTGGTCTCTCGCTGTCACATGCAACGATGTGTGCTGCCCAGCGGGAGACCAACGATAGATTCATGGCCCAGACTATTAGGCAACGATTAGCGATCAGCCAACTGATCGTTGATTGTTGCTACGTGTCACATGCAACGATGTTGTTTCGACATCGCTGCAACGTCACCAAACTGGTGACGTTGCAACAATATCGTTCACTATATCGTTGCGTGTAACGAGGCCTTTAGATTGCCGTCAGCATTCAGTAAACATTTGGCCAACAACTATTCATCCAGAACACAACTTATGTATGTATGCCCGGTTCGGCTGACCATGCATGTGTTTTCAATGAAGACAGGATAAAGAAGCTGGCGGCTTGAGAACAAGCGATCAGGTATGTTGAATTTCAACTTGATGACTTCCTCCTCAGGATATAACCACATGTATCGTGTTTATGTCCCGAGGAAGAAGCAATCTGAACTTCGAAACGCGTTGAATAAAACCAACGTGGATTACATTCACAAACCTTTTATTTCGTAAAATCTGATTTGGTCACTTGCGGACCCATGGATCTGTTGCAGCTGATTTCCTCAATAAGATCTATATTCCCTAGCAATTGATCTATCAAGTTAGTGCGATCTGAATTGATTCGTTTTTTATCCATCAGATAAGACCCTATTGCGCTGATTTCTTCTACAGTTTGTTCCTGAATTTCAACCTGACACATGCTTTCTGATCCTGATATAGGAAAAAAGTTAGCCAAACAATAAATACACATTAAAGTTGGGTATAGCCAATATTAGTCTAATATGTAAGTCCACCTTAACACTGAAATCCCTAAACAAAAATTAAATTTCTCATATTCGTTTTTAGAAATGGGATTGTCAAACAGAATGTCGTTAAAAAGCAGAATGTCCTTAAATTATAGTTGTGAAATTACTAATTTCTACAGCTAAAAAACAAATGTGCAGGTGTTTTAGTATCTTTTTATTATGATATTATCATTATTATTATTTTAAGATCACAATGGGCCCATTTTTAAAATAAAATCCTATAGTGGGCAACCCTATTAAGAATAGACCCTTGGATCCCCCATGTCCTGTGGATCTCTTATCTTAATACATCATTCAACCATAAATCCCCAATTTATCTTTAATCTTTAAGTTTGGGCTCGCATGCATTTTTCTTTTCTCTAATGTCCATTTTTCCTAATCTTACCTTCTACCATGTACCCGTACATACTGTAGTTGGCCATCTATGGCTTTATCTCTAGTATTCCTCCTCCATATACCATTATGGGCTAGTTTTACTTGTGCTTATTTGAAAATATAGAAAATGATTAGGGCTTGAGACGAGACCTGAGAGTTTTTCCTGGTAACATCAATTTGATGCACCAATTATATCCATTTCACATGAGGAAAATAAATAAATATACAACAAACAGTGAGAAAATGCCTTTAAAAGCTGCAGAACAATTTGCTTTCTAAAATGTCAGCGCCGGAGACGTCTGTTCCACACGAGAGAGGAGAGAGAGCTATGGAGAGACTTTATTCTTCATACAAATTGGTCTGAATGCTACTAATCTAGGTTAGCGTTTATCTGGAGGGGCCGGTTCTCTTCACAACAATCTTTTTATTCAGGGAACACATCCTGACATGACAGGGAGATCTTTCCTCCACCTCCTCCCTCCTCATCCAAAGGAGATATCTCAGCAGGAGGAAAAAAGCACTTTATTTTTGGTGCTGATAACATTAATCTTCTTAACCCGTTCAAAACCTTTAGTATCCGGGCAGACCTTCAGACACTGACTAATATAAGAGATTAAAACTATAGGCTATCAGAGCATCAATATGGCAGGCACCACTGGCTCGGGTTCAATTGCCAAACATGGCAACATTTACAAAACATACATACGTTGTCCCAACAATGTGCATTTCCTCCAGGTAGGCTATGTGGGTGCATTGGGGCTAATTGAGGGTGTGTGGGGGGCAACTTCAAAGACATGTGAATTTTTGCAGAGTTCTCCTGCAGACAATAGCATAAGGGTACTGTCACACTTAATAAATAATAAATAATAATAATCTTTATTTTTATATAGCGCTAACATATTCCGCAGCGCTTTACAGTTTGCACACATTTTTCATCACTGTCCCCGATGGGGCTCACAATCTAAATTCCCTATCAGTATGTCTTTGGAGTGTGGGAGGAAACCGGAGTACCCGGAGGAAACCCACGCAAACACGGGGAGAACATACAAACTCCTTGCAGATGTTGTCCATGGTGGGATTTAGCGCTTAGCGATGCACACTTAGCGATGCACCAGCGATCCCGACAACGATATGGATCGCTGGTGCATCGCTAAGTGGTCGCTAGTGAGCTGCCAAACAGGCAGATCTCACCAGCGACATAGCAGCGGTCGGGGGTCGCTACTTACCTGTCAGATGCGGCGATCCTGAAGTCTTCCCGCCCGCATCCAAGCGTCGCTCGTCGGCGCCACAGGAAGCCCAGCAGGAAGCTGACGACGAGAAACGGTCCACGACATTATCACGCGATCAGCGATAACCAGCGGGGGAGCCGGTCGGAGGTAAGTATCAGACATAGCGATATCGCTAGCAATATCGCTGCTACGTCACAAAACCAGTGACGTTATAGCGATATTGCTAGCGATATCGCTTAGTGTGACAGGCCCGAGTGAATTCTACAGGTGTTTTGCTCTGTGATGAGTGGATGGAGAAAGGTATTTGACCAAGAATCACAGCAGCATATTCAAGTGGTACCATTTTCATTTGTTTTTCTATTACTAGTACATTAACCTTCTTATTTAATTACTTAAAAATAAAATTGTGAAACTGCCATAATCTGTCCACACATTCTGCCATTTGCTTTGAGCCCAAAAATGCAAAATTACCTGCAGCTATCGTTCCCAATTCATGTAATTTGGAGTGGCAAAGCAAGAATGCAATTTCAATTTAAGGAGATACAGTGCCTACAAGTAGTATTCAACCCCCTGCAGATTTAGCTGGTTTGATAAGATGCAAATAAGTTAGAGTCTGCAAACTTCAAACAAAAGCAGGATTTATTAACAGATGCATAAATCTTACAAACCAACAAGTTATGTTGCTCAGTTAAATTTTAATAAATTTTCAACATAAAAGTGTGGTTCAATTATTATTCAACCCCTAGGTTTAATATTTTGTGGAATAACCCTTGTTTGCAATTACAGCTAATAATCGTCTTTTATAAGACCTGATCAGGCCGGCACAGGTCTCTGGAGTTATCTTGGCCCACTCCTCCATGCAGATCTTCTCCAAGTTATCTAGGTTCTTTGGGTGTCTCATGTGGACTTTAATCTTGAGCTCCTTCCACAAGTTTTCAATTGGGTTAAGGTCAGGAGACTGACTAGGCCACTCCAACACCTTGATTTTTTCCCTCTGGAACCAGGCCTTGGTTTTCTTGGCTGTGTGCTTTGGGTCGTTGTCTTGTTGGAAGATGAAATGACGACCCATCTTAAGATCCATGATGGAGGTGCGGAGGTTCTTGGCCAAAATCTCCAGGTAGGCCGTGCTATCCATCTTTCCATGGATGCGGACAAGATGGCCAGGCCCCTTGGCTGTGAAACAGCCCCACAGCATGATGCTGCCACCACCATGCTTGACTGTAGGGATGGTATTCTTGGGGTCGTATGCAGTGCCATCCAGTCTCCAAACGTCACGTGTGTGGTTGGCACCAAAGATCTCGATCTTGGTCTCATCAGACCAGAGAACCTTGAACCAGTCTGTCTCAGAGTCCTCCAAGTGATCATGAGCAAACTGTAGACGAGCCTTGACATGACGCTTTGAAAGTAAAGGTACCTTACGGGCTCGTCTGGAACGGAGACCATTGCGGTGGAGTGCGTTACTTATGGTATTGACTGAAACCAATGTCCCCACTGCCATGAGATCTTCCCGGAGCTCCTTCCTTGTTGTCCTTGGGTTAGCCTTGACTCTTCGGACAAGCCTGGCCTCGGCACGGGTGGAAACTTTCAAAGAATGTCCAGGCCGTGGAAGGCTAACAGTAGTTCCATAAGCCTTCCACTTCCGGATGATACTCCCAACAGTGGAGACAGGTAGGCCCAACTCCTTGGAAAGGGTTCTGTACCCCTTGCCAGCCTTGTGACCCTCCACGATCTTGTCTCTGATGGCCTTGGAATGCTCCTTTGTCTTTCCCATGTTGACCATGTATGAGTGCTGTTCACAAGTTTGGGGAGGGTCTTAATTAGTCAGAAAAGGCTGGAAAAAGAGATAATTAATCCAAACATGTGAAGCTCATTGTTCTTTGTGCCTGAAATACTTCTTAATACTTTAGGGGAACCAAACAGAATTCTTGTGGTTTGAGGGGTTGAATAATAAATGACCCTCTGAATAAACTTGTCACAATTTAAAATAAAAATAATAAAAGAAATAACATTCTTTTTTGCTGCAGTGCATTTCACACTTCCAGGCTGATCTACAGTCCAAATGTCACAATGCCAAGTTAATTCCGAATGTGTAAACCTGCTAAATCTGCAGGGGGTTGAATACTACTTGGAGGCACTGTAAGCATTTGTGATATGTTCCCTCAGCACGGCTTATCTTTGGGTAAAACAAAGGCTCATGCAGGTGAAATCAAACTTTTGTCTGATCTCTCTTTTCCAAACTGTTAGGTTGCACCTTTCTATATTACATAGATTATCTATGGGATCTACCGAAATGGGTGGGATCCATCGATAAAATTTAAATATATATGACCAAGATAAAGAGAAACTGTCAGGACGATTTTGTAATGTAAAGACATGACTGTAATGGTGCTGTAACAATAATTAAATTAAATGTTCTGGTAATCGCATATCGGTGCACCGGTGCAGGACTGTGCACTGGGTCTTCTCCACTCTGTCTATGGTTCCCCAGCCCCTCTGCTGGCCCTGGTCATTAAATCTGCCTCCTCTGCTTGAAATCTCAGCGGTGACCGGTCATTCACAACCCGGAGGCAGGTGGAAGGGCTGGGGAGTCACAGACAGGAAGGAAAAGACACAGTGCACAGTCCTGCTCCACTGCACTGACATCTAATTAGCCGAAAACGTCAAATCCTGATTAAAGAACCACAAAGCCGATTTATTCACCAAAGATATCAATGTAATCTGCATTATAGCACCATTACAGACGTGTCTTTACTTTACAAAATCATGCTGACAGGTTCTCTTTAAGCTGCATTGATCATAAGCAACAAGTAAACTATTCAGAAAATAGTAAGATGATTCTTGTGTCTTTCCTTGATTTGTTTGCTCTGTTTTACGTTATGAAGATATTGAACGGTTGAGAATAGTGATGAGCGAACGTGCTCTGATAAGGTGTTATTCGAGCATGCTCGTGTGCTAACCGAGTGTCTTCGGCGTGCTTGAAAAATATGTCCGCGTCTGTACGTTTCACGGCTATTTGACAGCCGCAACACATGCAGGGATTGCCTAACAAACAGTTCACTAGTTGAGAAGAATTAATGTACCCTTGTGAGAAGGGAATAGGGCTCACCTGAGCTGGGGCCCATCCTATTTATACCAATTATGGGAGCTTCTTTTATGCCACATATGTTACATATGAAATCTGGTGTGAAACATCCAAATTATGCACACGCAACTATGTTTGTATAGTAGTACAATAATATCAATATGATGTCACATCAGAGCTTAGCTGTTATTAGAGACCTTAAATTTATTTAATAATCCCCCTCACTCTTGTTGCAAAAAATGCTACGGAGGGCAGGTATTTCTTAGGCATGAAGTGCAGTAATTTGCAGTGAACGGAGTGACAGACACTTGCATGAACTCCTGAAGCGTTGGATCAGAGTGTCCTGCTGAGCTCCTTCCTTGCACAATGCTGAACAAATCCATAGAGAAACCTGTCAAATACGATGATCAAATGAGAGAACAATATGATGGGAGCGGAGCGCACGGTGGTGGCAACAAGCTCATTTTACAGAAGAGAGAAACAAACAGGGTGAAATGATGTGCCGGGTATAGCACAACTCAAAGACCGCTCAGATAAAACACTCACCGGGGGTCATTATGAGCTGCTAAGAATGTTCCAGAAAATCATATGTTCCACTGCGCACATACACCACTTTGTGTTCAACACACATAAAGCAGGCGCTGCTGCTCGTCTTGCTTTGTTTTATAATAATTCTCTGAGCTGGAAGCATATATTACCATCTCCAATCACAGAGAAACTATCCTCTTAATTGTATTTTTTACAGACATCTTGCTAATAAAGCAACTTTACATGGGGTGGCATGGCTTTTTGGCAATATGGTGCCAGTTTAATTTAAAGCAGAAACACGCTGAGCTCAGAGAAGAGCTACCAGAATGGTGAGCGGACTCTAAAACTATGCCCTACAAGGAACGGTTAAAGGATCTGGGAATGTTTAGCTTGAAAAAAAAAAAGAAGGCTAAGAGGAGAATTAAAGCGGTCTACAAATATCTGAAAGGATGTCATAGTGTAGAGGGATCATCCTTAAGATACAGATTAGATATTACAAAAATATTTTAGACAGTGAGGGTGATCAATGAGTGGAACAGGCTACCACGAAAGGTGTTGAGTTCTCCTTCAATGGAAGTCTTCAAACAGAGGCTGGACAGACATCTTTCTAAGATGATTTAGTGAATTAAGCATTGAGCAGAAGGTTTGACCCAGGAGGTCTCTTGCAACTCTAACATTCTATCATTCTATGTTGGAGAGTCTGCTTGACCCCTGAAAAAGCCATCTCCTGTGCCGATACATGTGGGGTCCTCATTCCCACATGTCCCTTTCGCTATGCGCCAATTCAACTGGGTTTATTGCAAAGTGCTGCTACTTCCTTCTTTTGGTAGAAAAACTCTGGGAACAAAAGCGCAAAAGATCATTGGGTAATACCCTTTTGGGTATAAGGAAAGTAAAAGGAAGGTGTTCACCTGAGCAGGTTGTGTGCAGACACAACTCCTATGAATGCCTGAAGATATCAGTTGCTGCTGCCTTGTGACTGGGAAATAATTTCCTCTAGGTAGTTGACAAATTTGGATGATGACGCTGGGGTCCTGAGTTCAAATCCCACCAAAGACAACATCTGCAAGGAATTTGTATGTTCACCTCATTTTTGCGTGGGTTTCCTTCGGGTTCTCCGGTTTCCTCCCACACTCCAAAGACATACATATACGTAATTTAGATTGTCAGCCCCAATGGGGACAACGTCAATAATGTCTGTAAAGCGCCGTGGAATTACCGTAATGGCGCTATTTAAGTTAGTAAAAAAAAAAAAAGACAGGAATTATACTATGCTGTAGTTATGAAGAATCTTTAAGACCAAAATGAATTGAATGGCTTTTATTTCCACAACGAGTTTCAACTCTGGACTAGCATCTTTTTCAAGTGAAAAATAACAATTGCATTTACTCACTTCTTTTATGATCTTTTGATACTGCATTATTTATGTATTATCTGTAACTTTGTTGCACCTTATCAATTTAAAGGTTAGCAGTGAAGCCACATCCCCAGACAGGAAAGTAAAAAAAAAAAAAAGTGTGTAAAGCATATCAGAACTATGTAATTAAAGAGATTTTTTGTAAATTAAGACATAATTTGCTTGATACATATACCTGATTATGTCAGAGCCAACAATGGAAGGGAAATATCAGGAGTATAGATTATATTGCACATTTATTTCTCTCCATTTTCTGGTTTGTTTGTTTTCAATAATTTATTGATTTTTGTAAATGGAAGAGAGGGACTGTCCACTGAAATATTCATATTTATATTGATGACAGTAGGCCTGAATAATGACAGGATCCCAATATTTAAGAGCTATTCTAAGAGGCCTCACAGACTGCAGTTACAGATCGGGCATTCATTATCTACTGTTCATAATCCTATATTTTATTATATGAAAATGATGATTAAACGCACAACAAGAAGCAAAATAATGAAGTGAATACATTGCATAAGGTCATAGAGATATAGGATCATTTTTTGCCATTCAGGGTTCGTAATTGCGCTCACCAGTGGTTATCACATACGAGGACTGATAAGTCATTTATATAGGAAAATGCAGATTAAACTTGTGATATTTATACATTTGCTGCTAAGGATCCCGGCTGTAGTCTCCCCAGACGAGCCTTGAATTGCACCATTAATCTGTAAGTGCTTTTTTCCTGTTCTTTGATGGAATGCACATGTCCTTAAACAGTAAAATGCTTGCTGCCTTCAATCCCACGTGGGCCTAGGGAATTATCATTACACATAATTTTACTAACATTTTACCAAAGTCTCCATCAGAAAAGCCTCTTCTCCATTTAGAGATACACAAGCAAGCTACGGTATATACAGTAATATTAAAGATGCAAAATTATCTGCGATGCAATGTGAAGGGGCAAAGCTGTTCTTGCAGCAATGTCGACTCATGGGGAACTTTACAGATTAACGCCTTGATTCATCAGTTCAACAACAGAATTCTCTTATAAAACTGTTCGAAATGTCACAAAATCTTTAGCTCAATTTGTAGCTGAACCAAAATTTTGCAAGTTTTGCCACATTTACACCGGTCCGGTTAGCCAACAATTTCATCATACTGTATGCCACAAAGATGGAGTAAATTATGGCACAAATGTACCGAGTCTTTGACTGGAGCTCATTTCTAGCGGTGGGGAACAACAGCTGAAAGTTGCACCAAATTCATTCATTCTATTAATTAATTTGCTACAGCTTAATCTGGCACAATCTTATCAAGACTGACATATAAAAGAAACAGTCTTGATGAATCAGGGACTAGGTTTTCAGCGTGAAATCATCAAGTACAAGCAGCAGGACGCAGCGTCAGCAGTGTAATGTGCTGGATGATAAAATCCCCGTATGCATTAAGCTATCTAGACCAAGTGGCGATCTGATATGTATGATGGGGCCTCCTGACTCAGAAGATGTTGGTGGATGGAGAAGGATCGAGCAGTTGGATCGCCCAATTCTTTTATTTCCTGTGGAAATAAACTTATACCCCCCCACCAATAAACACAAGAACTCTGAGATAAGCTGGGCGATGAGGTGTATGTGTGATGTGAGCATTCAAGCGGGCAGTTTACATTCCTATGAAGCTCAAATGGAGACTACTTTCAGCTGCAGAGGTGATTTAGAGAAATCTGCTGCATATTACAGCTGCAGTATTGTGAATGAGAAGTTACAAGACTTAAATGTGCAGAAAATCTGCAGAAATTTCTACATTAAAATCTAAAGTGGAAACGTCCTATGGTCACATACCCTTAAGCTGTAGAAGGTAAAATATGACAGACTAAAGGGCCCATTACACATGGCGATATCGCTAGCGCGTCACCGATTTTGTGACGCAGCAGCGATATCACTAGCGATATCGCTACATGTGATACTCACCTCCGACCGGCTCCTCCGCTGGCTATCGCTGATCGCGCGAGATCGGCCTGGTCCATTTCTCGTCATCGGCTTCCTGCTGGCGCCGAAGAGCGAGCCATGGACGCAGGCGGAAGACGGTCACCCTTGCCGCGTCTGAAAGGTAAGAGCGACCGCTGCTGCATCGCTAGTGAGATCTGCCTGTTTGGCAGCTCACTAGCGACCATTTAGCGATGCACCAGCGATCCTAACCGGGTCATATCGTGGTCGGGATCGCTGGTGCATCGCTAAATGTAACTGGGCCTTAAGTAGGGCACAGGGGTGCAACACTCATATGTGCAATGGTGAATGAAGAGCAATGGCTGGGGATACGGATCGTGGTGTAGGCCCTTCAGATTTAGTGAAGAGAAGAGCACAGCATACAATCACATTCCAGAGAGCTGTGCAATTTTGAAGCTTTCCAGCTTTCTGGGGCAGAAATTGAGGATTTTAGCAATAGTTTGTCCAATTAATGCTGATTTCAAGCAAAGTGTGATACATAGCACAGGTCTCCTGAACGCCCATGAGCTGTCGAATTCGGGTCAGGTTACCGGTGGTCAGGATGTGCAGCCTGGTTCACACCTTGACTGGAAAACACCTACAGTATGTGTGTTACCAACCTAAATGTGCACAAACCTGCACAAAACCCAGAAATTAACTAGACTGGTGAGACCCACCCAACCCTATTTAACCCCAAGTGTCCCATGTAATAAAGACAAGACACTTATTCAATCCAAACACTTCTTTTTAACTTTGAACCCCTTTCCGACATTGGGTATAATAGTAAGCCCACGTTGGAATCTCTCCATTTGTTGTGGGCTCCGGAAGTGAGCCCACATTTTTCCCGGAACATGTCAGTTGCTTTGAACAGCTAACATGTGCCGGGAACAGCCGTGAGTGGCTATTAACCCGTTAAATGCTGCTGTCAAACTCTGACAGTGGTGCACAAAAAAATAAGCCCTCCCCCACCCCAGAGATCACGATAAATGGAGACGCTACGGGTATTGGAAAATGGCAGCTTTTTTTTTTTTTAATCAAACTTTGGTATGTTTTTTCACCACTTAAGTAAAAAAGAACCTAGACATGTTTGATGTCTATGAACTCGTAATGACCTGGAGAATCATAATGACAGGAAAGTTTTAGCATTTAGTGAACATAGCAAAAAAAAAAAAAAAAACTATTGTGGAATTGCACTTTTTTTTTGCAATTTCACCGCACTTTGAATTTTTTTTCCTGTTTTCCAGTACACGATATGTTAAAACCAATGGTGTTGTCCAAAAGTACAACTTGTCCCGCAAAAAAAACTGTCATGGTCACGTGTGTCAGGACGCAGATGTTTCCGCAAGGCGAACCCATGTGACACACGTGACCCTGGATACACCGCCTCCAGTGGGGCGCATTTAAATAATAATACGTGCAGGTGGATACGCCGCCTCCACCTGGCGAATTTAGGTATTACACGTTATAAATATATTTCTGGAAACACCGCCTCCAGTAAGGCGCATTTAAATAATAAAGGGGGGAACCTGGGACACATTAACAATGGTGGGCCCTGCGATAGGGAATGGGGAAAAGGAGACCTCCTGCACTCCCCTGAGCCAGTGTCCCTACACTCCTGACATTCCCTATGCCGGTTTCGCACCGGGCGCCGCACGCGTACCTCAACGCCCTAGCTCGCCCTGAACCTAAACCCTCACTAGGGAATAGGTCGGTGCGGAAACTAATCCCACCACTGCACTAATAAGACACATGAGGAAAGAGACAATACAGGGGAAACACCACTTATCTTTGCTCTGTTGCATGCGCTCCTAGCAACAGAGCCCACCACCTGTGTGCATCTTCTCCTCCACCCTGATCCATCACATAACTGGATCCGTCACCATCGTGCAGCCTGGGAGCAGAGTCCATCACCATTTGCAGCAGTCCAGTACACAGAGTCCCAAGATGAGTCCAGCCTCTGCCAAGAATCCAAGCATGCTCGAGTCCAGTTCTCAGCAACCAAGTAGAGCATGCTGAGTGCAACTCTCTTCCAAGTCGCCACTCCTCCAAGCCATGCCCGCACTTCCCGCCAACACCACAAACTGCGACTCCACCAAGCCATGCCAGTCCTTCCTGCAGACACCATTAGCTGGCACTCATCCTCTCTGGCTGACTGCGCAGGACTCCTATCCCGCTCCATCCTTCCACCAGGCTCTCCAACAACTCAGAAAGAAATATCACCAGCCGTGAGTGAACCCCCTAAGCACACCTTTATAGGGAGTAACACCTGATCCCTAATTAAGTGAACATTAACCTAAACCTATGGTGCGATACCGCTAACCACCACCGGGGACAGTCAAAACACCTTTGAACTGAACCAAAGTGAAAAAAAGTTCACTTTGTGCTTTTAATACCGCCAGATCCAACACTGGATCATGACAAAAACAAGCCCTAACATGGCCATATTGACCAAAAAATTTAAAAGTTATGGCTCTGGGAAGAAGGGGAGCAAAAAACGAAAATGCAAAAATGAAAATACCTCTGATCATGAAGGGGTTAATGGGTGAAGGTCAGTCACAGCCAAGGGGCGTGCACAATACGTGAGTATCAAAAACCACAGGTAAGGCACTATTGGCCAGCTGAACAGGTACAAATCAATATGCCCAGCCGGACTCCTGGCACAAGTCCGACATTGTACATACAAAAACACTTTATGGTATAACAATAGACCGCAGCTGTGACTTAAATACAAAACACAATATCAACCAACACACTAAACAAATAAGAGGTAAGGGAGGGAGGGCAGGACAACGCAGCCACAGGTCCCACTGTTGTGAGGAGAGAGGCAGGAAGAAACTGGGACATCCTTTATAACAGGGAGCACAAAGGGAGGAGGAAAGGAAGGGGGGCATATGACAAACAGGAAGGGAGGAGATAAGGCAAAACAGGAAACATGGGACACGAGCTATCAACCCTTTTCAAATGGGCCACACCAGTCGGGGGGCATACAATAAAGGATTGACGTGCCCCCCACATTTGCTGGCAACTACTTCAACCTGATAGTAGATTCATGCTGCCCTAAGGACAAGCAGCAATAGTTGCATGCTATTTCAGTCATGAATGTTTTACTTAGGCACATCAAACAGAACATACTTTTAAATTCCAGCTTGGAACCACGCGTCTTAGATGATTTGTTTAAGACGCCAGTCTCCGGCAGATTCTCCCCTCCCTGATACTCATTACTGACAGGTCCTCCAAATAGGTGTGTATAGCGAGAGACATGTCTAAGGGTGTGGGATGTGGAGAAGCACTAGGGAAGGGTCTCTTGGATTAGCCATCTAGGACGCATTATCAAAGATTGGATTTTCAAAGTATATCTCCTATGAAATGCATTCTAGAGCAAAGCATATATGGTTGTAATATTGCGTCTGATTCATGCTGTCAGTAATTTGGGAAGCATGAATCTCCTGTCAGGTTCCCTTTAGTTTATGGACAACCTTACTGAACAAAAAATCCCTACAACCTAGTAGAAAGTTTCTCCAAAAGACTGAAAGACTGTTATAGCAGAAAATGGTAAAATAGCTCCAGATTGTTGTTCGTGGTTTAAAACGACAGTGAGTTAATCGGGACATGAGCCTCATGTGACTACATACTTTTTCTCAAGAGTATTTATTTTCACCTTCTCTAAGACATCATTGCACTTTAGCTCTTGAGCTTTCCAAGTCTCTCACTCTCTTGGATTCATCTTAAATTTTGATAACAGAAAAAGAATTTTATGCCTTGGACAGGAGTGCAAGAAAATGATAACATTCCTTGCCAACTGAGGATTAAATCACAGTAAGAAGTTCTGTAAGAAAAAAAATTAAGTTTGGCAAGTCTCAAGGAAGGTGAGGGAATTATCGAATAAGAGAAAATTTACAAAACGTATAACAAATGTATAGAGAAAATCCTTCAGCATAATTATCAGACAGACGCCAGACAACAGTGCCTCACAGTACAAGCGACAAGTAACAAAAAGTCACCCACTGCTCCCCTTGGATTCACGCAGCCGTTCCCCATATGTATAGCCATTTTTCTGCTCCGTTAATATATTGAAAATTAAGAATACTAAATTGTACATGGTCATGGCATCTGTGTCTGACATGGGTACTGCTGATCACTATGCAGAATGCTGACTGTATAAGCCAGGTGATGATTGTAAGAGTCTACACTAAAATGTGACCCCCACGATCTAATGAATTAAATGAAGTGTTCTCCTTATTTTGCTGTTGTTGAATAATGGTGAACATTGAAGTCTTTGTACAAACCATTCAAAGTTCCATGGTTGCAGTCATCACCAAACACACAAAAAAGAAAATCACAAAAATGCTTCCAAAAAGTTGCACACGGTTTTGTTGAAACAGAGTTTGATGTGGTTTTAACTCCATCTCAACCGCGTATCTGAATATACCCTAATGTGCATTGACAAGTAAGGATATCTAAACGATTTTCATCCAATCGGACCCATATCCATAAAAATTGGTATTGTCGTTCTTGAGTCCCATGTAGAGAACGGTCATGAAAGTTGCCACAGCTTTGACATAGATTATTAGAAATTAAATGGATTTTCCAGGAATAACTTTTCCCTCCCAGGTTTGGGGCTGCATCTCCGTCTCTGCACGGTTCTTTATTAATAAGTACAGTGAAGGAAATAATTATTTTATCCTTTGCTGATTTGGTAAGTTTGCCCACTGACAAAGACATGAACAGTCTATAATTTTAAGGGTAGGTTAATTTTAATATTGAGAGAATATCAAAAATAAAATACAGAAAATCACATTGTATAAATTATATAAATGTATTTGCATTTTGAGGTGAGAAAAAAGTATTTGAACCCTCTGGCAAACAAGACTTAATACTTGGTGGCAAAACCCTTGTTGGCAAGCACAGCAGTCAGATGTTTTTTGTAGTTGATGATGAGGTTATCGCACATGTCAGGAGTAATTTTGGTCCATTCCTCTTTGCAGATCATCTCTAAATCATTAAGATTTTGAGGCTATCGCTTGGCAACTCGGAGCTTCAACTCCCTCCACAGGTTTTCTATGGGATTAAGGTTTGGAGACTGGCTAGGTCACTCCATGACCTTAATGTGCTTCTTTTTGATCCACTCTTATTGCCTTGACTGTATGTTTTGGGTCATTGTCTTGCTGGATGACCCAGCCACGACCCATTTTTAATGTCCCGGCGGAGGGACGGAGATTGTCACTCAGCATTTTACGGTACATGGCCCCATCCATTCTCCCATTGATGCGGTGAAGTAGTCATGTGCCCTTAGCAGAGAAACACCCCCAAAAAATAATGTTTCCACCTCCACGCTTGCCAGTAAGGACGGTGTTCTTTGGGTCATAGACAGCATTTCTCTTCCTCCAAACATGGCGAGTTGAGTTAATGCCAAAGAGATCAATTTTTGTCTCTTCTGACCACAGCAACTTCTCCCAATCACTCTCAGAATCATCCAGATGTTCATTGGCAAACTTCAGATGGGCCTGCACATGTGTCTTCTTGAGCAGGGGGACCTTGTGGGCACTGCAGGATTTTAACCCTTCACGGCGTAATCTGTTACCAATGGTTTTCTTGGCGACTGTGGTCCCAGCTGCCTTGAGATCATTAACAACTTCCCCCCGTGTAGTTTTAGGCAGATCTCTCACCTTCCTCGTGATCAAGGATAAGCCCACGAGGTGAGAATTTGCATGGTGCCCCAGATCGATGTTGATTGACAGTCATTTTGTATTTCTTCCATTTTCTTACTATTGTACCAACAGTTGTCTCATTCTCACCTAGCGCCTTACGTATGGTTTTGTAGCCCATTCAAGGTCTGTGCAGGTCTATGGTCTTGTCCCTGACATCCTTAGAAAGCTCTTTGGTCTTGCCCATGTTGTAGAGGTTAGAGTCTGACTGATTAATTGAGTCTGTTGACAGGAGTCCTTTATAAAGTGACTATGTAGGACAGTTGTCTTTATTGCAGGTAACGAGTTGATTAGGAGCATCTAACCAGTCTGTAGGAGCCAGAACTCTTAATGGTTGGTAGGGGATCAAATACTTATTTTCACTGCAAAATGCAAATAAATGTATATAATTTATACAATGTGATTTTATGGATTTTATTTTTGATATTCTATCTCTCAATGTTAAAATTAACAAACCCTTAAAATTATAGACTGTTCATGTCTTTGTCCGTGGTCAAACTTACAAAATCAGGAAGTGATCAAATAATTATTTCCTTCACTGTAGCAGTGATGACGTCACAACTCATGTGACCTCTGCTGCTCATCATCAGGTTCAGTGGCTCAACTAATGTAGACAGCAAGAGCCATTGAGCCCCATGATTAAAGGGAATCTGACAGCTGATACATGTTGCCTGAACCATAGGCATCATGTATTAGATACTGACTGTATGAACTCAGCAAAGTATGTTTGACTCTGAAATGCAGCGACTTTTCAGAAACATACATACATAATTTAAAAGCTGCCAACGGTAGAGCCGCAATGTGGAGACTAGTCAGACAGGGGGGTCCCTGGTAGTTTCTCCCCGCCTGATCCTCTTGAGTAAAGGCCCTTTTACATTTAGCGATGCACCAGCGATCCAACCAGCGATCCGACCCGGTCAGGATCGCTGGTGCATCGCTAAATGATCGCTAGTGAGCTTTCATACAGAAAGATCTCACAGCGATGCAGCAGCGACGCAGCGCACGATAGTTACCATTCACACACAGCGATCCTGCGTCCTCCGGCCCGCCTCCACGCGTCGCTGGACGTCACAGCAGGAAGTCTCAGCAGGAAGCGCCCGACGAGAAATGGAGCCGGACATTCTCGCGCGATCAGCGATGAGCAGCGGGGGAGCCGGTCGTTGGTAAGTATCACACATAGCGATATCACTAGCAATATCGCTATAACGTCACAAAACCAGTGACGTTTTAGCGATATTGCTAGCGATATTGCTTAGTGTAAAACCCCCTTAACAGGGCTCTCCTAAACATGCATACAGGGAGCGACCTGTCAAACGCTCTGGAACACACTGCCTGACTAGTCACCTTTGCAGCTTGTTTCCCGCCACAGCATTTCAGAGTCAAACATACCTGGCTGTAATCATACACCAGTGTGATATATGCTGTGCACATATCGGGCAGCATGGATCAACTGTTGGGTTCCCTTTAATTGAAGCAGTAAGTAGGGGTAATTTGATTATTTTAACACATTTCCTGCTGTTACACTGTTGTTTTTTAATCCATACAATCCCTTTAAGCAGTATATAATGGGATTTGCATTGCTCTGCTATTTAGTCACAGTACAATAAATTATTTTTGTGTTGCTTGTACCCTGATGGTGCCACTCTATAACACTGCTATTTATGCAGCAGTATGGAAGTGTCATTTGGCTAATGTTTGGTACTTTTATTTCACCGTTATCCTGCACACTGCTATTTAGGCACTTTATGGCAGCTGTGAAATGTAGATGATCCAGCACCACGAACTGTGAAAAGGCTTTTATTCACACAAAGCGCAGGGTAGAGGACAAAATCAGCAATACAGCTAGACAAAATGCGACATCAACGCGTTTCGGGTGACAGCCCACCCTTAGTCATGACTAAGTCAGCAGGATCATCTTCATTTCACGGTTGTTCCACGCCTTGACACAACGTTTCCAGGCTCCGAACACTTCCAAGATGTCTCTTACGGTGAGCTGGATCTAACTTTGCTTCCCATGATTGACAGTACACTATATGGGGGTTCACCAACAGTAGGTATCACAGGGAAAAATCCAATAAAGGCCATATTAGTTAATGTTTTTATCTTTGATAAAGTACTCCATTGCAGATTCTGCAGCTTTCATTTCACCAAGTTTTCCCATGGACACACAGAGCCCAAGCAACTATGTCCAGGAAACCAATGCAAACAGTATTATCAGTGCAGCAATAAGCTGAGACGTATGACTGCTTATTCAAGACATTCCTTCCTATGACAAACAACTTTATATTTGGAATCTGTTTTCTTCTTAGTTTACAAAGTTAGCGGTTAAAGTTATCAGCGGGTTTTCTGATATATCATTGGCTGTTTATACACCAGGGTATTGCATCTTCTCATTGCTGTGCTGTTGTAATCAGCACAGCCCCAGCAGCTGACTCCAGAGCTGCTACCAGTAGGTTGATGAAATGCCAGTCTCTTTTATTGACACTAAATGGAAATCTCCAGGGGTCTACAGCAATGGGGACAAATTAGGACGGCGGGTTGGACAAGAACCAGCCCTTCATAGCTTGTAAAACACCTTTGGGACTGGTCCATAGACCTGCCTTCCTCCAGCTGATGAGCCCAGCTAAATTCCCAGTGGTACAGGAGGACGTAAATCGACACAATTATGTTAATGTATAATCCACAGAGCGCTCTTTACTTGCATACTGTAACTCACGAGTTATTAGCTGGATACAGTTCTCACAGCAGAAAACATCCCCTATAAATTGTAATAATTAAACTCGTTTGTTTCAGGCTCTTAGGGTTACTCTGCCAACTAAAGGAGGCAGCGTGGGCCATGCAGTGTCTAAGACTTTCATTTCACGCCGCCGACCTCTCCAAACAAAAGATGTGAGTATTCAAATCAGCAGCTTGAATCACTCCTTTCCCAAAAAGCAATAATGCTATCATATACTTCCAGCCCCGTAAATGTGAACCCAGAGTAACCTCCTGCCGACTGTAATCACAGGTGCCAACGAGCAGGCACAGCGGCTGGTCCACAAGGCCATGGAAGGGCGGCTGTGGTTGAAACCTAAACCCTGCAACATCTACTGTTATTCTAAGAAGATCTTTGTGAAATGTTTATCTGACAAGAAAAAGGGTTTCAGGCGAGAACACAAAGCTTCTATTTATAGTGTGTGATGTCATTTTTGTGTGTCATCGGCCTCTGTGTACACAACATGTGCACTTATCTGCGATACAACAGCCCTATTCATACGCATAAGGGACAAATAAAAGTATTGTTCTCACTCCGACGACACTCACAAGAACCCTCAGTCATTACAAGTATTTTATTAAAAAAAAAAAAGAACTGAATATTAAAATTGGAATTGCTTAAGCAATAATTCCCCAACATAATGTTATTACCAGACTCAATGTCTTAAGAGCGATCAGATAAACATAACAACCCTGTAATGAAGCAGCAAAATCAAATGTCTCTCCTGGTACCATAAGCAGAATACACTATTTATGGCAGCCTGGATTACGTAATGGATCACACTCTGTTCTAAATCCATTGCACTAAAGAAGAGATGGGACGTCGGTAGCATTTCGCTAGGATATTCCCCCCAATGGGCAATAAATCAATACCATTTCATGCTGCCTGCTGTAGAGACGACAAGAGATAGAGACGGCAAAAGTTGTTTATCTACAAAAGAAACATCCAAACGTACAGGAAAGGAAACAGAGTCTCCACGTGTCCTCTACACCTGTACACAAGTAATGTGCATTTTATGTCAATCTATTTTTTTTTTTTTTTTAAGACAAATATTACAAAAGGGTAATAGGGATTTGGCAGGGGTATTCCTCTAGTATCCCTGTGCCCAACTTTCCCATGCTTAAGAGTGCTTGTTCAGCCGAGCACTCCTGTACCCTACGAGAGAGCAGCTGTCAGGACTCCTCTGGTGGCAGTTTATCTCTAGAGAATAAAAGGATGGCAGTCTAAAATCAAACATGCTGCATTCGTATCCCTCCTGACAATCATTTTTCAGAGGCGCCCATACACAGTAGACAATCAGCTGGTTCAGCCAACATTAGTATAAAGTGTATGGGTGCCGTTAAAGGAATTGTCCAGTTCAAATCAATAAGTCTGCAGTCACTCTGTGTGACTACAAACTTATCAATCCCCCAGTGCACGTACTGTGGGGTTTCGCCAGTTTCTGGCCCAGGACCCCTCAGATGGTATGTATGAGTTACACATACTCCCGGCCAGTGGGTGCAGCCTTGCTTCCATGCACTTGTATGGAGCGAGGTCGCTCCCTCTAGTCGACCGCACAGCCTCTGGCCGGCTGCGTCACTAGACGGGGGACGGCCTTGCTCAATACAAGTGTATGGCGCGAGAATGCGCCCACTGGCCGGGAGTATGTATAACTCATACTCTGAAACAGGCGAATCCCCGCAAAGCACAGTGCATGCGCTGAGGGGATTCATAAGTCTGCAGTCACTCTGTGTGACTGCAGACTTATAGATTTGGACTGGACAACCCCTTTAATCCTTGTTTAGATGGCAGTATTTGGGATTTACATGGTACGTATTACACTCGTTGATTATGATATTTTACCCTTACTGTAATGATGGAGAGGGCAAATAATTTTTCTAAGGGGCCACATGATAAACTGTTTGTGGCTGTTGTGGAGGTCCGAACCAACAGGCCTTACGTAATTATTATTATTTATCAATTTGTATCTCTTTATATTGACCAGAATTATGTATATTGACTAGTAGCTACTGCTAATACATGTTACGATAGGGATTATATAACTTGTATTTTTATTAGTAGCAGGGAATCAACACTATATAATTTGCTTTATAAAGTATATAAACAGCAGTAAATCATACCGCTTATGTTAGGCAGCCTTACAAATATATAATAAGTATAAAATTTCAGTATGGGAAGAGCTGTTGATCCAGGTATGATACACCTACACGTTTTCCCTAGTCATTCCCATACAGTTTCATGCCCCAACTTCTCACCCCCATACACAGTATGATGCCCCCATAGCTTCCCATCATACACAATATGGGGCTCTCACAGCCACACCGCATCCCACTGTATGATGCCCCAACACCACCACTCCCCCCACAGTTTGATATCCTCCCAGTTTTCTGAAAGTACTGTACAGAATGTGTATTGAGGTTCCTCACAGCAGGCGCGCGATCTAGCGATGTCATTGAGCCTGATGCACTAAAACTCAGCCGCTCAGGCTAAATGGTGGAAGAGGGAGTCAAAGCCTCCCTGTTCCACCATTGTATTTAATAATATCTGCATCCTGAGAATGCAGATACTGGTGAAAGTAAGACACCAAGCGAGGGGAAGCAGGTTGGTTCGGCATGCCACTGTATTTTAGCCTGTACATTATATTCAGGCATTTGGCAGCATAAAATAATATTAATAAATGTAATATTTTTTTGTATCATGCTGCTGAAGTTGGTTATTGTGAAGTGGGGCCCCATTCCAGGTTTTACCATGCAGTTCTTGACTGCATTGGAAAGAATAAGGAGCAAAGTAGCAATGGGGACAGTCGCAGCCTCAACCGACAACGAGACAGAAGGAAGATTTCAGGCTACCCATGTCATTTAGTCATGCTTATTGTGCTTGTTTTATATGTAACGCAGCATGTTTAATACTATGTTGAAATCATTGCCTTATGTACTTTAACTGTTTCCACCATTTTCATGTGTACAGCTCCCTGGAATTAAGGACGCTTTTAAAATAAAAAATAGTAGAAGTCATATGCTGGGGAACTGTGTCGACACATTAGAAAATCACTGTTTATGCAGGTTAATGTAGGTTCACCAATGAACAGCACAAAAAAAGTATTAAAAAAAGTGTTAAATTATTACACAGACACTAGAACAAAGTCTAAAACTCTGAAATCACAAAATATGCAGTGATTCGTCTCACAAAGTGTTTAGAGACAGGATTTTAATTTTCAGATAAACAGGATGAAAAAGCACAGTGTTTTTTTTTAGAGCAATTATTAAGCATGAAGCAGATAACAAAGGCTCTGTGCGGCTGTGTTGTATATGGGGAGTGCTGTCAGGACATGTACATTAAAGATAATTGTTCCTGTGGACATTATCTCCTTTGTATTCTGTGCAGACGAGAGCCACGATGCATGGATGCACTTCTCTGCTGACTCTTTGGAGAGGAATACTGCTTTTTTTTCTATCTAAATAATGTGTTTTGGAGCCAGGAAACAAATGGTTAATGCTCCATGATTACTATTTTACAGGACTGGCTCCAAGCAGCTTTGGCAACAACTGAGAGACTGGTTAATTCAGGTTGTTACCTGCTGAACACACGCTCGTACCCAGTTCTTGTTTCCATAACGGATCTGGCAGAAATGCAAAATGTCTAAATTCTTAAGTTTTGTACTCAGCAACCAAAGACCACGGCTCCCACGTCCGCACCGTCAACCTAAGACATGTGGAGACTTGAAAGCATTATTAGGAATAACAATAATTGACTGACTGATGCAGATCCAACAGATACAAACCCATCATAACCTAAGGGCGCCGTCACACATAGCGACGCAGCAGCGATCCCGACAACGATATGACCTTGTCAGGATCGCTGGTGAGTCATTACATGATCGCTGGTGAGTGGTGAGATGTCAAACAGGCAGCTTCACCAGCGATCAGCACCAGCGACACGCGGGTAACAAGCGACGCACGTCGCTTAGTTACCCACTGTGTACCTTAGTTACCAGCACGCTGGTGCAGGGAGCTGGTAACTAAGGTCACATCGGGTTTCTAAGCGCTGCGTACCGCTTAGAAACCCTGTGTTTACCTTAGTTACCAGAGCCTGATCGCTGGTCTCCCGCCTGTCACACGCAGCGATGCGTGCTGGCCAGCGGGAGACCAGCGATCAAAAAAATGTCCTGGCCATTCCAAGACGATCAGCGATAACTGGCAGGGGGGCCGGTCGCTGGTCAGTGTCACACACAGCGATCTCGCTGGTGAGATCACTGTTACGTCACAGAACTTGTGACTCAGCAGCGATCTCGCTAGCGAGATCGCTATGTGTGACGGGGGCTTTAGTCTCGCTGCTCTTACAGTAAAGAATCTGCTTTTGAGATGATGATTAAACCATATTTCCTCTTCCTAATTTTACAGAGGGGCCACATGAGAGACCATGACTGTTGTGGAAGGCCGAATCAATAGGCTGAAATTAATTCTGGTCAATATTAATATATTAATTATAACTATTTTATATTCATTGTATCACTTAATATTGAACAGAAATAAATATGCTGACATCCCCTTACATACCATCGGAGCCCACACACAGCCCACTGAATACAGTGAGTACCCTCATAGTTTCTATATACAGTATGATAACCCTATATAACCACCTATATACATTATTAGCCCCCACATATCCTCTCTATAAAAAATATGAGCCCTCACATAGCCGCTGTATACAGTTTGAGCTACCACATAGCTCCTAGATACAGTGTGAGCCCCTATATAGTCCCCTGAATATAGTATGAGCCACCACAAAGCCTCTCTATGTACAGTAAGAACCCTCAGTCTCCCATTTACAGTATGAGCCCCCACACAGAACCCTATACACAGTATGATCTCCGCGCATCGCCTCCTATATTCATTACGAGCTCCCACATAGCCCCCAAATACAGTATGAGCCCCTATATAGCCTCTTATATACAGTATGAGCACCCACATAGTCCCTCCTATAAAAGTATGAGCCCTCACATAGCCTCCTAAATACATGCACCTATATACAGCAAGCGAGGTCATGCTGTACCCCATGGGGCACTGTTTCAGCCCTTCGGCTGTCTCGCAGATTGCCTGTCTTTGCTGTAGACATATCCAGTGTGTTACAATGTAGTACATAATTATACATTTTAATTCCTCTTCCTAATTGCATAACTTTATATTTATCTACTTTAAAATTAAATTGCCATTTCTTAGCCAAAGCCTCATGCTTATATAGATCCCTCCTCAAGATTAAATTATCCTCTTCTATGTTGATTACCCACCCTGCAGAGTTTAGCATCATCTGCAAATATTGAAATTCTACTCTGTATTCTCTCTATAAGGTTATTAAATAAAAGATTAAAAAAGAGGGCCCAATACTAACTCCTGTGGTATGCCACCATTAACTGTGAGCCAATCCAAGTGTGTTCCATTAATAACCACCCTTTGTTTCCCATCACTGAACTTACAGCGCAAAAGGAGCGTATTGTACGCCAGTGGCGCACAGCAGCTAACACATGCACCAAATTCATTAAGAGGTGCAATGCCTCTTAATGTATTAGGCTCATCTTACTCCAACACACACAAGACTTGCATGCAAAATGTCAGTCTTGATGAATCAGGGTCCCAGTTTTTTTTACTGTAGTTTTCTTATCCGTGGCTTCACTTGGATTGGTTTTATATTAGAACATAAGGCCTTCATTTGTTTATTTGTCTGCTGGAATAGTAAGACATCCAGTTACCGCAAAGGTGATAAAAAATATAATACGAACAAAGCAGGACACAAAATATATACAGAACTCACTAGTATTCAGACTACAACAGGACTATTCTTGTAACGTCCGTCTGTTGCGAGTCTGGAGCTGCAAGTAAGACAGCACCCTGAGAAACCCCGAGACCCTTTACTCCCATACAGGGATCATGAATTACAGCGGAGCCCAAGGGGTAGCTGCCCATGAGAGCAGCGGACCGGAGCAGGACGGTCGCTAGGAAGGGACTAAAAAATGGAACCGAAACCGTAGTCAGGAGTCCAAGTCAAAACCGGGCGAGCAGCAGAGGTACAAAAGCGACAGGCTGTAGAAGGGTAAGCGTAGTCAGGAGTCAAGGTCAAAACCGGGCGAGCAGCAGAGGTACAAAATCGGCAGGCAGTAGAAAGGTCAAAAATCCAGGCTGAGGTCAGAGTCAAAATAGCAATACACACTAGTTCACTTGGGAAGCCAAGACTATATCTGGCAGCCTGCAGGACACACTCCAAAGTATTTGAAGGACATGGATACCTCTCATAGGCTCACAGCCTGATGACCTAGTCTGGACCGCCCCCAGAACCAGGCCAGATGGCGATGCACGACTGGCACTAACCACTTCACCTCTGACAGAAGAGCGAAGCCTGCGCCCACCAGACGCCTGCACAGAGACCCCTTCTCTGTCACCACCATCACCCACAGGAGAAACACGGCGATGCCCAGATACAGAAGCATGCGTCAAAGGAGCGGGACCATATGAGGATATAGCCCTCCTATCACCGGCACCACCAGTCGAAGGAGTCCGGCGCCTCCCAGCGGCCGAAGCTGGAGCACCAGCCACCGAGTCTAACGGCGACGTGACAGGAGTCCGACGCCTCCCAGCGGCCAAGGCCGGAGTACCAGCCACCGAGTCTAACGGCAGCGTGACAATTCTACAAACAGTCCTGAGAATTTTTTATGTAGTGCAATGCAATTTGTTTTCGGATTCTGATTTTCCAGATTGGAGAAAAACATATAAACATATCCCCGTGCATCAACCCTATTCTGGAACTCTCTACCACAACATATCAGACTCTCGCCTACCATGGAAACTTTCAGAAAGAACCTGAAGACCTACCTCTTCCGACAAGCCTACAACATGCAGTAGCCACTGATCCACCAAACTTCTGCACGACCAGCTCTACCCTCGCCTACTGTATCCTCACCCATCCCTTGTAGATTGTGAACCCTCGCGGGCAGGGTCCTCTCTCCTCCTATACCAGTCGTGACTTGTATTGTTTAAGATTACTGTACTTGTTTTTATTATGTATACCCCTCCTCACATGTAAAGCGCCATGGAATAAATGGCGCTATAATAAATAATAAAAATAATAATATCTGTGCATTAGGCCATGGGATCCGACTGGGTATCCAAGGGCAGCTTAAGATGTCATATTTTACACTGGCTATGTGCTGGATCCTGCAGATAGATGCTCTATTCTGTTCAGCTCTGCCACAGAAAAATTGGTGTCCAGAGACAGGAGAAATCAGTGCAGAGCATTCATCTGGAGAATGTGTAAAGCTGAAAGCTGAAATCACTAGGGGCTCGGGAAGCAGCAATCTATCACTCACAAAGGGTTTAAATCCTGATTCACACTTTAAATGGCATTGCCACGGTGGGGCACTCTCAAGGAGAGAAGCTCTTCCTTCGCCTTGCTCATCCATTACTGTGAATGAAAGATAAATCTTCCCTGGAAGATGCCTGATGCTCCAGCTCCTAATGTAATAAAATGTTTGAAAAAAAGATATATCCTCGGGGATGACCCAAATAATTCCCTGCACAGTCACCAATTTGGCAAAAATGGATACAAATGATATTGCGGTGACCGCGGTCACTTCTCCCGCCATCCTCTGTAACAAGCTTCACCAAGCTGGCATCCATTAATATGAGAATAAAAGCACAATCCATGCTAAATTTAAATGACAGATTGTGAAATATTACATAATGCTGCTTTATAGACTTATAATGCACTTATTATTATTAGGATCCTGAAAGAAAAGACTAGCACCGACATTAAACAGAAGGTTACAGCAGTAGAAATGCAGTAGCACCCCAACTGTCCATCCAGGAACCCACAAAAGCAGGATGGAGATGTCTAATTGCACAATCTAATATGTTGTAAAATCAAGAGATTTATGTAGCTAGAAGACTTCTGCATCTTATAATCACTTGTCACCTCCAGAGCTGCAGCTCACCAACAACTAACAGGTGCCAAAGTATTCAATTATTTCGCACTGCTACCACAATTGAAATGGTGCCCACTGCACAAATTGAGTCCTCCAGAAAAAGCTCTTTGTAGCTGATGTTGCTCTTAAGGTACTGTCACACTTAGCGATGCACCAGCGGTCAGGATCGCTGGTGCATCGCTAAGTGGTCGCTAGTGAGCTGCCACACAGGCAGATCTCACTAGCGACATCGCTGGGGACGGGGGTCGCTACTTACCTGTCAGACGCGGCGATCCTGACGTCCTCCGCCCACGTCCACGCATCGCTCGTCGTCACAGCAGGAAGCGCCACAGGAAGCTGACGACGAGAAACAGTCCAGAACGTTCTCGCACGATCAGCGATAACCAGCGGGGGAGCGGGTCGTAGGTAAGTATCACACACAGCGATATCGCTAGCAATATCGCTATAACGTCACAAGTTATAGCGATATTGCTAGCGATATCTCTTAGTGTGACATGCCCTTTAAGTGATTATTCCCAAAAATAGAAGTTTTTAACTAGCCATCGGGTAGGTGCTTACTTTCTAATCGGTGGGAGTTTGACTGCTGGGACCCGACCCATCCTTAGAAAGGGCCATGAAATCTCCTCTGTAAGGAGTGGTGGCTGCATATGTGCCTCTGCTCTGCTTTATTTACTCTTAAAGGGCTTATCCCAGACTTTTATTAATTTTTTTGCTATGGGGCTAAGAACTAACAAGCAGGTAGTTGCTAACTACCTACCTGTTTTGCCTGGCACCAATCTCTGCTGGCTCAAAGTGGCCACGGACCGCTCCTGTCAACGATTTCCTTAAGCCCCCGTTACACACTGCGATATCGCTAGCAATATCACTGTAAAGTCACCGATTTTGTGACTTTAGCGATATCGCTGCATATGATACTTACCTCCGACCGGCTCCCCCGCTGGTTATTGCTGATCGCGCGAGAAGCTCCTGGACCATTCCTCGTCGGCCACTTCCTGCGGCGCTTCCTGCCGTGAAGATGAGCAACGCGTGGAGCCAGGCGGGAGGACGCAGGATCGCCGCGTCTGACAGGTAAGTAGCGATCCCCGTCCCCAGCGATGTCGCTGGTGAGATCTGCCTGTTTGGCAGCTCACTAGCGACCACCTAGCGATGCACCAGCGATCCTGACCGCGTCATATCACTAGTCGGGATCGCTGTTGCATCGCTAGGTGTAACAGTACCCTAACTGCTGCTGATATCACATCGACAGATCAGCATCTTTTCTACACCTCTGTTAACGGGCATATCTGCCAATGTCATGCTGATTGGCAGCCGGCTCCCCACTGCCTGACGGTGAGGAGCCGGCTGTTTATTTTTTGCTACGTGGCTAACAACTTAGGGTCCCGTTTCACATAGCGACGCACCAGCGATCCCGACAATGATACGACGTGGTAAGGATCGCTGGTGCGTCGCTACATGGTCGCTAGTAAGCTGCCAAACAGGCAGATCTCTTCAACAACACGGCAATCCAACGACCGTATAACGACCTCGGCGGTCGTTGGTACCTTGTCACACAGCAACTTTTCTGACAACTCACGCCTGCATCCCTGAGTTCTGCGTCACCAACAAGGTCGCTCGTTGGCGTTAAACACAGCGATGCACGCTGGCCAGAGGGATGCCAACGATGAAAAAAGGGCCCAGGACATTTGAGCAGGATCAGCGATATTCAGCGGGGGGCCGGTTGCCACTATGTGTCACATGTAGCAAGATCGCTGGCGAGGTCGCTGTTGCGTCACAAAATCGGTAATGCTTCAGCAATCTCGCTAGCGATCTCGCTATGTGAGACAGGGCCTATACAGGCAGGTAGTTGCTTACTAGCCGCTTGTTTTGCTTGGTTCCCATATATCCCAGCTCAGAGTGGAGACAGACTGCTCCAGACAATGATTTTCCTGCATCATTGGTTCTCAGATTAACAGAGCAGCATAGTCTCTTGCTCTGTTGATGGGGTGTCACTACTGATTGACAGCCAGCTCTCAACAGTTAGGCTGTCAGTCATCATCACTTTGGCAAAGACACCACATTGACAGAGTAGAGCGAAAAACAAGAAGCTGCTCTGTTGACGTGATGTCATTGAAAGTTGCAGAGTTGCCGGCAGGAGTGGCACCAGGCAGAACATGCAGGTAGTATAGCAAGTACCTGCCTTTAAATTTTTAGCCCCATATCAAAAACATAAGTAAAGTCTCAGCTAACCCCTTTAACTGTTATTCAAGGCTTTGAAATGGCTAATTTATTCTTCTGTTAATACCAGAACACTACAAGTGACCTTGCACTAATTCCCTTCCCTCACATTTTGCCACTAAACGTCTTTGGGAAGTAGATATTGCTCAAGGGTCAAAGTAGAACGAGTATGCTGATTGGAAACAGTAAATGTCTGCGCATTAAAAATTAAGCATGTTCCACATGTGCTGAGATGTGTTAGTAACAAGAGCATAAACCTCATTCAGCTGGTTACATTGCTTCTAGGTGAAGGACAGGCTTTATGCTGAGAATGAATTTAGGCCTTTTAGAAATGTCATAATCTTCTGCAGCAAAAGGAAAAAAAATTACGGTACCAAAAATTCTGTCAGTCCCCAGAGAAGAGTAGTCAGATCAAACAATTACAAAAGCATATGACCAGTGGAAATTCATTCTGTTCATCAATTTATTGGTCGCATTTTCTGTGCCATAGGAAGAATATAGTATAGAGGTTATGTTCAGATTATTAAAAGGGGCAATGCATTATAGAGGTGACCCCCAAAGCAGGTTGTCCTTAATGAAATTAAGATTACCTCCAAACTGAATTTCTTTTAAATCTACCAATCCAATCTTATTTCTCACTTATAATTTAATTAATTCATTGAAGATTTTGTGTTATTCTATGCCTGATGAAGCGACCTGAGTAGTCTTGAAATCTATTACCATCTTTTCGGTTAGCCATTAAAAGGTATCAACCACTGAGGACTCTCAAATTTTAATATTGAAAATATTGAAGAAATAACAAAGTGATAATTTTTAATCATGTGACTTTCATCAGTCCAGATTGTCCAAAAAGTTACACCACAGAATATTAGATGTAGTAAAGCCCTGTAATGTATATAGCAAGGGCTGGTTATGCTTGAATGCACAGTCTGACCGTGCTAGTCTTGACTAACCACAACCCAGGGCTACACTACTGCTTCAGTGGAGTAACATTTGAAACCGTATGATCTGATGATGGTCATATGAACCCAAAAGTTATTCTTATGGTTTTTGTATGTTCCTGTCATTTATTAATTAAAATAACTTTCCTGGAAACACCTTATTTTGTTTCAGGCTCTTGGACCCCGAAATCAATGCTATCCATTCTTTGCTGCGGTCACTCAATCTTAGCCAAATAGAGCGTTGTTAGGGTACATTGGAACAGGAGATGGTGTTGCCAACAAATCTATAGTAAGGGTATGTTTCCACGTAGCGTATGTTTTCAGGATTTAATCCGCAGCGTCCAGATGTTATAGCATAGTGGAGGGGATTTTATGAAATCCCGTCTCCACTATGCATGCAGGGACGTGTGTGACACACCCGAAATTACGGACATGCGGCGCGTCTTTCCAGACCGCAGCATGTCTATTTATCTAGCGGAGATGCTCTGTCTCCGCAACATAAATAACCCAGTCTATGGATAGGATGCGGTGATTCCGCATGTGTGTTTCAATGAGCACATGCGGTATTACCGTGCGTACAACAGGGGGCGGCTCTTTGGGCGGAGCGGGGTTTTCGGTTTCAGATGCATCCAACATGCTGCAAGTACGCAGCATGGAAACATACCCTAAAGCCGGATACACAGATCCATGTGTTGCACTCTGGGTATGGACCACGATGCAAGGATTGGAGGTGGGTCTTCAGACCGTAATTTGTCAGCTTCACATATACCAATAAGGCTGTTCTGTTCAGCTCACCTGATTCGTGGCCAGTCCATACATTACAGACTGTGACATACAGATGTGTGAATGTAGCTTGTGTGATGCTGTCATGGTATTATCGGTATTATCACATTAGCATCCATCAGATTTGTTTCTAGCATCCTAATGATTTTATGCCATATGAGATTCTAGTTGCTCTGAGACCAAAAAAGTGGGGTTCTACCCAGTGCTAGAAAGGTAAAAGTGTGCATCAGTGGCCATCAGCTACTTCTCTATTCATCAGAAGCAGGACAGAAAGTTACTGTTTGTAACATATATCATATACACTTAATTTTTTAAAAATATTTTTTACATATTTTAGACATACAGTGCTCAGCATAAATGAGTACACCCACTATGAAAAGCAAGCTTTTAATCAATATCTCACTGAACACAAGAACAATTTCCAAAATTTTGAAAAGACTGCGTTTCATTACATTTCATACCCCATAACATAAAAGTATGGTTCATAACATAACTTTCATCACAAAATCTTCAGTTTTACTCAAATTAGTTGATTAAAAACAAATACACCAAAAACTACTACATCTAGTATTTTGTAAGACCTCCAAGATTTTTAAGGACCACACAAAGTCTTCTAGGCCTGGATATATTGCAATATCTATCTGATGTGTCCTGATCTGAACCCAACCGAACACCTATGGGGAACTGTAAAGAGACAAGTTGACTTGATCACTCTCCATCCGACACCCTGGCTCTAAAAGAGCTCATTCATGAAGAATGGAAAAAGATAGATGTTACAATATGTCGCCAACTGGTTAATTCCAGGTCTCGAAGACTTGGTGCTGTCCTTAAAAACCATGGAGGTTGTACAAAATACTAAATGTAATACTTTTTGATGAGGAGTGTATTTATTTTTTAATAAACTAATTTGAGTAAAGCTGAAGATTTTGCAATTAAAGTTATATCAATAACCTTACATTTATTTTATGGGTTAAAAAATGTTCTATGAAACTCAGTCTTGCCAAAATTTTGGAAGTTGTTCTTGCATTTAATAAGATATTGATTAAAATCTTACATTTCAAAAGTGGTGTACTCATTTATGCATAATACAGTGAATTGCAGTGCAGTGCTATAATTCAAGTGGTTTATATTCAGGTAACTACAGGTATTGTGAGAATTTCCCATCATCATTCAAATATAATGAAATTAAGCAGAAGACAAATCTGTAAAAATTACTGGAATTCGTGAGATCAGAGACTTTTTTTTTCTGTAAAACCTCAGTTATTTAATTTGTCCAGTGCTGACAAGTTCCAGCAGTAAACCTCCATGAATCTTTTTGGCCATCCCCGGTATTTTCTGGTTATACAATCCTTTTACCTGCTATAAAGTACACATCTTTTAGGTTTGATATATTTTCCCCATTGTTAAAAACAATTTGTGAGAAAGACACATCACACTGTCTTGTTCCCGCTGATAACCATAAACTGTTACAATTTTTATGTTTCACATGCAGTTTATAACTTTTCATCGTTTTCCAACAGTATTGTTTATCTGGACTCTGAACCTGGTCCTATCAAATATAATAGAAGGTGAAAAATACACTAGCTGCCACCTCTAAAGAGTGCAAAATTGAAACCAGTGTGTGAGACATCTGTAAACTGGAAAATGCTACAATAAATGTGCCCAAAACATAGGCTAGGTAGCAAATCACTAGGCTTCTCAGTCTTGAGAAGTCTGTCTTGCAATCACTGCTGAGCTCAGTGATTGGTTGCAGAGGTAACGTGCTGAAGTTTACTTATTTTACTCCTCACTTATACAACACCATTAGATCCACAGCGCTTTACAGACATCATCATCACTGTCCCCATTGGGCCTCACAATCTCCATTTCCTATTAGTATGTCTTTGTAGTGTGGAAAGGAACCGGAGAACCCGAAGGAAACCCATGCGAACACTGGCAGAATTTACAAACTCCTTGCATATTTTTTTTGTCCCTGAAGGGATTTGAATCCAGGACCCCAGTATTACAAATCTGCAGTGCTAACCCCTGCAGCCATGCCAAAAAAGATCAGGGGCAACAGCAGAAATGCTACGCTAGATTGGCAAGGAGAAGGCAAGGCTGATTTTACAGACCATGCATTGTGTAATTAAAAACTTGAAGGTGAAAAACCAACTCCAAATCTCAATATTATTTTAATGGAGGCGTCTCAGATAAACAACCCTTTTTGAAAGCAAACACTAGAGCAGGAGTCCATTTTAAGCCATGTTCATACATTAGGATTGATGATTAGGTACGTGTTATGAGTTCATTTTCCCCTTCACCATTGAGGTCTGATGAACTCCCTCTTCTGGTGAAGGAAGGTAGTGAGGCTGATTACCAAACACCTGAGCTGGTAGAGGATGACTGGGTGACGGGAGTTGCTGACTGGATATAGGGCAGCCGACGCCCTTCTGCCTCGCTGGCGATTTCTCTGAGGGATTCTAGGAGACCAGTCTGATTCCTGCTCCTCAAAAGCTAAGTTTTCTGCCTTGCTTTTTGCATTTGTGTTTTGGTTTTATTTTGCCTTGCTTTTCTGGATTCTGCCATTCCCTGCTGGGGTGAGCTGAATTCCTTTGTGTCTTTTTGCTCTGTCTTCAGAAAATACCTGAGTACTGACATAGTCTTTTTGAAGCCTAGCGTCTTCAGGGCCTTTTTCCCTGTCAGTCTGTTGGCTCTTGTTTTGATAGGGTTTTTGGCAGATTGCAGACAGCAGCTTTTCTATCCTGTCCTATCTAGTTAGCTTGGGCCCCATCATTTGCTCAGTCTATCTTTCTATCTGTGTTAGTGTTTTTTTATTCTTGCTTCACCGTCATTGTATGTTGGGGGTTGCCTATTGCTTTGGGGTCTGCTCTGGGGCAGTTTAGATTTCCCTTTCTGTCTTTAGGCTATATAGTTCTCCGGCTGTGATCGAGGGGTCTAGGGCATCGTAGGAACCCCCCACGGCTACTGCTAGTTGTTGTTGATAGGTTCAGGGGTCTGCAATCCGATAGCTGCCAACTTCTCTGTTTTTCTGGACTTAGCTTGCATTTCTGTTTTTGCCTCCTACGGTGACTCGTTCATAACAGGTACGGATGCCACACCTAAAGCCCCATCACATTCAGGGCTCGCTCACACGAGCATATACATCGGACGAGTGCTATCTGATTTGTAATCGGATAGCACTCGGGCAAATTCTATTCCCTGGGGCAGTGATTATCAGCATTTTGTTTCTCATAATGCATTATGCTGTGATTTGTAGTGCAAATCGGATGGCAAACACTCATTCAATTCTATGGGTGTATGAAAATCATTGGACGGCACTTGAATGACATCAGAGTGCCATCCGATTTCCGTGGACTCACAGAATGGATACATTTTATTTGCCATCTTCTTCACACGTGTGCTACGATTCTCTCTACAGAGGTGACATAATAATATTTATTTTTATATAGCGCTAACATATTCCGCAGCGCTTTACAGTTTGGACACATTATCATCGCTGTCCCCAATGGGGCTCACAATCTAAACTCCCTATCAGTATGTCTTTGGAATGTGGGAGGAAACCGGAGAACCCGGAGGAAACCCACGCAAACACGAAGAGAACATACAAACTCCTTGCAGATGTTGTCCTTGGTGGGATTTGAACCCAGGATTCCAGTGCTGCAAGACTGTGCTAACCACTGAGCCACCGTGCTGCCCCGTGCGCTGTCAATGTGACATCACACTGACAGTGCACAATTGCTGCAGTCAATCACTGAGCTTGGCATCTTCAGAGCCACTGAGCTCAGTGACTGGCTACAGCAGTGATGTGAGCTATTGGCATGAGCAGTAGCTGAGAGCTGGCACTGAAATGGGGAACGGTGAATATCTGCTCTATATGTTACCGTATGTTACGTATATAAGTGTTTAGGGTCAACTTTTGTTAACTTCAAGACTAGGTTCACACGGCCATACTAAAACCCAAGTCTGGAAGTGACTGGCTCCGTATGCTGCTCAGTTTGCTCATCCATCTGCCTACTATTGACACGCACTAGCCTGGTCTGTAAACTGGATCACACTAGTGAACACTGCAATTTTTTTTTTTTTCCAGCACCATTGGTCTACATTGTAAATCACTTAGGCACACAGGCTATTATTGATTTACTACGCTGTCCGTTAAGCACACAGACAACACACCGAATTTATGCTCATCTGAAAGGACTATAAAGTCTCTAAGGTGGGTCCTTTGATGACATCCAGGTGCCCTAGCAGGGCACATGAACAGGGATCATCTTTATGAGATAATTCCTATATATGTACAGAAAATGTTGACCTTATATTGAGGGAGACGTAGTAATTATGAGCATAAAGCTACTTTACAGTACCTGGTGCAAAATTAGTGCACCAAAATAAGAATTTTGACTACTGATCTGGATGCGGCGGCAATGTAAGTCATCGCGCTTCCAGATCCGCATAATGAAAACAACATACTGGCTGCCTTAATCAACACATAGATTTGAACCATAAAATCGTGCCCTAAAGCAGAGCTATATTTTAAATCTGACTTCAAACTATTTAAAAAAAATATTCAAAAAGTCTTTCCATCTTATAAATTTAATAAGGCCCATTATTCACTGAGAGTGAAATCCTACATTACAAGTGAACCTCGTCGAAACCGTGATGAGGACAAATGCGACTGAGACTCTCTTCCTCATGCATGTAGCAGCATTAAATTAATGATCAGAGAAGTATATAACGTCCTCCGGACCATGATTCACAAGCCTAATTTTCTTGTTGTCTGACACACACTGAGATCCATTCATTTTCCTCCATCACACATATTGCAAGTAGCAGTTGGGATCAAGCGTACATCGCTCACCAGACTCTTTCCTATCTAGGTCACAAAACCTCTTTCTCTCAGTAGCGTGGCGAAAAAAATAATGACAGAGAAGCTACATAAATAAAAGTGTCTGCGTACAAGACTGGTTCTCACTTAACTGCTGCAAATCGGAAACCTTAGTTGCTAATTACACTTTTCTGCCTGTCCGATTGCATTGGAGCTTGTTCAAGGTAGTCACGTGTAGAAAGAAACAAGGTGCACAGAAGATAATGGCCTACTTTCTCATCGCATCGGCTATAACCCAGGAAAGGATACTGACTGGTGGTGAAGAAGGTAATATCTGCCCATTAGGACATTGTAAGAAAATAGAGGGGGTTCTCCATTAAGATCCCCCTCGGTTAACTAGAACAGAGAGCCTCTCTTGCTCTAGTAGACTTCACACATCCAATGAAGCTACTGTAACTGTTGATCTTAACAGGATGCAGTGTGATTCTGCATCTTCGTTGTCAAAATGAATATTGAGCACTCCTGCTGGTATCCGCTGATTAGGGCAGGAGTAGGAGTTCCACTTCCAGAGAATTGCTAGATATTGGAGGAGCAGCCTTCCTAAGTGTATACTACAGCGGAGGACAATGATAAGGCCAAAGGGATATCATGGATAAAACTATGAGGGGCATATGGGTTGGAAAAAACCCACATTGAATAGTTCCTTCTACTAACTTACTATAGGAAGGATGAATGCATTGAAGAAATTCATGCACAGAATCATTCATTTTAAAAAGAACCTGTCTGCATTAAAAAAAATGTTGCTAGAGGAAGAGAAGGGGTTAAACCTGTGCTGTCAAATGGACGCGTGGAGCCAGAGAACTTGATAAAATGGGTACGTAGTTTATTGACAAGGCGTTTTGAAATTACGGTACATCAAAACTTCTTCGGTACAAAATACAGATCACCAAAGTGCTGGTTTAACAACCCATCGCTTCCTCCAGCAAATATCTCTTTCTTCCTGTAGGCCTGCAGCAGTCGAACTTTAAACATTATCTGTGGTTGTGGATACATAAATTCCTACCAGGTGAGCAGTTTCTCATCTACCATCACTTGCTATCCTAGATAAAACCCAATTATGCTTTTGTCCTACCAGTTATAGGTCGGGATCACGCATCAACACCGGGCGCTGCCGTTGACACTAAAGACCGAAGCTGCTGCTGCATAGAAATACATGCAGCCGCAGCTCCAGTCCTGAGTTCCGGCGGCAGCGCCGGGTGTTGATGCGAGAGACTTGTGCGAGTTTCTTGCATCACACACGGTAGTGTGATCCCAGCCTTATACTGCAAAAAAATGGTATGTACCTGCAGCCATAGTGTTAATCTGCAGATAAATACAGGAATAAAAATGTGTCGCTGTCTGTTGGGAAGCAAGGCTGCAGGGAGAAAAGAAAGTCATGTTCTCCATGCATTTGCCTACTTCCAGCCATCGGGGAGTGGCAGGGCAGTAATGAAACACAAAGCACAGAATGAAAAATGTGCAAAAATACCTTGCAGTAAGACATATAATAGTAGTCAGCAAGTGCTGATAAAAAGATGACAACAAATACAGGGTATTTAGTCAATACTTTTTTTTGCAAAAAAATGTATGCCAAGCTGCTCCACCACGTCAAGGTAACCCCTATTGAAGCAGTCCCTATCTACTGTTTTTAATCCAGGGCAGTAATGAGTCTGCTCACTACATAGTCGAATCACTCCCCTACTCTTTGACTAACATCTTACTCTGCAGCATGTGTGCTGGGCAGGATGTCAGTTCAGGAGCAGAGGAAAGTTATTACAGCACACTCACTCTATAGAGACCTAGATAATGATTAATAAAAGTCCTAAAATTGTCTCCTACCAAGTTGTTCAATTCACAGGACCGTATTTTACATTGTTGTTTTCCAACCTGAACTAGTAGCCTCATATATCCCTAGTAATCCGTCTAAAAGAAGAATTAATGTTTGTCTACAAAGGTTAGGTGTTACTTGTGTTTGTGAACAAATAGTGATGGGTTTGTGGATAGTGTAGATTATATGTGGCTCAGTGCAACATGCTCCAAAGATGACCACAAGAACAGGCTTCTACTGAAAAAATTTCATAAGAAACTTTCTGAACCTTTTAATCCTAGCCTTTGAGACTTCTCTCGCCACTCTTCATTGGCTGCTTGCAGGAATGTGTTCCAGAATAAGGCGCTTAATTTTCACAAGAGAGGAATTAGCTGTTGGCACGCTCTGCCACTTAACAAGAAGAGCACTACCTCATTCTTATACACTGGTAATCTACCTCATTCGCATACACTGGTAATATAACACCTGTAATTACCAGCAAAAGCTTGGATGCCTGGACTTCATTACTATAGACATGACATCAGCATCACAACACAAGCAGCACCTAACAATCCCAGCTGGAAACTCCCCAAAGCCGCCATATGACATGACGTGAGCTGTCGGCAGGTGTGACCAGGGCTTCACTGGGGCTCAGCACAGCATAACAATAGTGAGTGCGCAGGTTATGGCAGGTTTGTACTCTACACAGGAGCAAACGCACATGACAGATTCAATATCAGCAACAAAAAAACAAAAAACAAGAGTAAACAGGTCGGGAGCTGTCTCCAGGAGAAACAAGCTGTGTACAGGAATAACATCACTCCACGGACTGGAGAGCGCAGAGCAGGCGACAGCTCGTGAAATCACAAACACAAATACTGCACATGGAAAACACGCTCCGATACCTGGTTATTCAGAAAGGAAAACCATAACAACATTTTCATTTTAACTGTACAAATGGCAGTGATCTGTACAGGAAAATTGTGATAGGAAACTGTAAATTCATAAAAATATGAAGCCGCGTACTGTACAACTCTTTTTAGGAAACTGGAGAATTACAGTTTTCATTAGTGCAAAAGTGAAAGTGATAAGAATTGTAACTTAAAGAATTAATGTAACTTTAAATATATTAGACAACACAAAACATTATTAATGGGGACGTTAATCTGAGACCTCCACTATGTCAGCTGAGTGATGTCATCAGAACCCGCAAGGACACGAAAATCGCAACAGCACTGAGCTCTATTTCTTCTGATGTTTAGTTCTTGCTCATAGATATAGACATCTCCTGGAAAGTCTTTACCCTCATGAGTTGTTGAAACATATTATTTTTAATCATTTCCATTTGGTCTTATCCTGAAAGTATGCTCCATTTATATACAGTTGAAACTAGACGTTTACACTATACACTATATAAAAAGACACATAAGCACGTTTTTCAATATCTGACATGAAATCAGAATAAACCTTTCCCGTTTTAGGTAAATTTGGATTGCCATAATTATTAGCAAAATGCCAGATTAATGAGAGAGAGAGAGTGTTTAAGGCATTTTTATTACTTACTGCAAAGTCAAAAGTTTACATACAAGATTACTATGCCTTTAAACAATTCTGGACTGCTGATATGATGATGTCATGTGTTTGGAAGCTTTTGATAGTTTTGTGGATGTATTTTAATGCAGACCTGAAACACACTGCTTCTTTGTGTAGCATCATGGGAAAGGCTAAATAAATCATCCAAGATATCTGGAAGAGAATTGTAAACTTGCACAAGTCTGTCACATCCTTGGGTACAATGTCAAGATACCTGAAGGTGCCTCGTTCATCTGTACAATTATACGCAAGTACAAACAAGACGGGAATGTCCAGCCATCATACAGCTCAGAAAGGAGACGGGTTCTGTGTCCAAGAAAAGAACATGCTTTGGTCCGACGTGTGTACATCAACACCAGCCAAAGCAAAAACCAAATTTATGTTTGCAAATGCACACAGGAGCAAATACCTTAATTTTTGGAGACATGTTGTGTGGTCTAATGAAACTAAAATTCAACTTTTTAGGCATAATGACCATCGTTATGTTTAGAGGAAAAAGGGAGAAGCTTGGAAGCCTAAAGGCCCCGTCACACTAAGCGAGATCGCTAGTGATATCGCTTAAGTGTCACCGATTTTGTGACGCAGCAGCGATATTGCTAGCGATATCACTATTTGTGACACTTACCTCCGACCGGCTCCCCCGCTGATTATCGCTGATCGCGCGAGATCGTCCAGGGCAGTTTCTCGTCGGCCACTTCCTGCTGGGCTTCCAGCTAGCGCCGACGAGCGACGCGTGGACGCTGGTGGGAGGACTTCATCGCCGCGTCTGACAGGTAAGTAACGACCGCCGGTGAGATCTGCCTGTTTGGCAGCTCCCTAGCGACCATTTAGCGATGCAACAGCGATCCTGACCAGGTCGTATCGTGGTCGGGATCGCTGGTGCATCGCTAAATGTGATGGTACCTTAAGGACACCATCCCAACTGTGAAAGACAGGGCTGCCAGCATCATGTTGTGAGATTGTTTTTAAGCAGGAGGGACTGGTGCACTTCACAAAATAGATGGCATCTTGAGAAAAGACGATTATGTTGCAATACTGAAGCTACATCTCAATACATCAGCCAGGAAATTAAACCTTGGGTGGAAATGGGTCTTCCAAATGGACAATGACCCACAGCATAATGCCAAAATGGTAACAAAGTGGCTTCAGGATAACAAAGTCAATGTTTTGGAGTGGCCATCACAAAGCCCTTATTTCAAAGCTGAATAGGCAGGTGTGCGCAAGGCGACCTACAAACCTGGATCAGTTACACAAGTTTTGTCAGGAGGAATAGGCCCAAATTCCGACGAACTATTGTGAGAAGCTTGTGAAAGGCTATCCCAAACGTTTGACCCAAGTCATTCAGTTGGTACCAAACATTAATGAAATGTATGTAAACTTTTGACTTTGCTCTAAGTAGTACAAATGTCTTAAAATATTCCCGCTCATTATTCTTGCATTTGGCAAATATTATTCTTTATGGTAATACTAACTGACCTAAAACGGGAAAGATTTATTCTGATTTCATGTCAGATACTAAGAAAAACATGCACATGTGTCTTTTTATATAGTGTATGTAAACTCCTGGTTTCAACTGTACTTAAAGGGGTTGTTCTACAATCATTTTTCCAAAAGCTCTGTGGACGCAAAACTTTTGAAAAGAAGTTGCCAAATACATGAAAAATACTACTATTCACTCCCCATCTTTGTACTTTGATTGCTCTTCTCCTGTTCCTGCTGATGTCATCAAACAGCAAATTGAGCAGTCCATTTTCATCTACCACATGACCACCAATGTTAGCTGTCTCAGCTTAACAAAGCGGGGAGTCGGCTGTCAATTAACATGACATCAGCAGTTATGTCCTATCAACAGAGCAGAGAAGGAGAGAAGGAACTGCTCTGTCAAAGTGATGTCACAGAGTTGCCAGCATGAGCAGTCCATGACCACTCTGGGCTGGGAATGATTGTTGCAGGGCAGCCCATTCAAATAGTTGCTAGCTGCTAATAAGTGCTTAGCCCCATAAAGAAAGTAAGAAAAATGCCCGAATAACCTCTTTAAGGATCCATGTATTTGTTGTCTCTGTTCTACAAGGGATTCTTCATGGTCTTCCATAAACAAAGATCAAAAGATTTTAATAATGGCATTCATAGATATGATCACAACAATAAACAGTCACGTAAAACATTATAATAGTCTAAGAGAGGAATCGTACTCTTCTGTTGGATAAAAAGTGTGGATAGTTAGTTGGCCAGTCAGTGTTGGTCCAAAGTCATTTTGCATGAAACTACTCTAAATCTATCAAATCATTATCTCTGGTGGCGAAACAAACGATACAATCAAATTAATCAGTGCTGTCTGGAAATGATCCATAAGTTATTAGTATTGTCGAAGAAGAGGAGTAACTGACTTCAATGACGCTGGTAGTTGTAGGAAGAGGACTAATGACAGATCACATCTTCGGGCACTCTGGAGTTTTATGTGTTGCCTTTGGACACATGGACTGGCACAATAAGTGGAGCAGCAGCAGAAAGGTTTCCTGGTATTTCCAGAGAGTAGCTTTCAGCCCAACAGAATCAATAGACTCACACATAAATTATGTAAAGAACATTAAAAGCAGCAGAGAAGGTGAGTGCTTTGACTACACTGTAACAATAATATGAAGGTTTAAAACTTCCCAACTCTCTTGATAAATATTTGATTACCACCTCCAGCCAGTAACATTATATCTTTCACCATGAGAGGAAAAAAATCGAGATAGATGGAGCCATCTTGTCAGCTTTTCGTCCGGTAAAGGAAGCCCTAGCTCTCCACTGCATATGTATTGTTAGCAGAATCTATGTAGATTTTACTTCTTACGATCTTCCTTTTCTATTATAGTTTACTTTGGAAATGTCTTCTCATTTAGGTGACAAACCTTGAAGTACAACATCTGAAAGAAGTTTGTACATAATCCCCGTGTTTGCGTGGGTTTCCTCCCACATTCCAAAGACATACTGATAGGGAATTTAGATTGTGAGCCGAATTGGGGACAACGATGATAATATATGCAAAGCGCTGTGGAATATTGTAGCGCTATATAATATAATATAATAATAATAATAAATTTTATTTTTATAGCGCCGACATATTCCGCAGCACTTTACATTTCAGAGGGGATTTGTACAGACAATAGACATTACAGCATAACAATAATCACATACAGTAGATTATAACAAATACCAAGAGGAAAGAGGGCCCTGCTCGCAAGCTTACAGTCTATGAGGAAAGAGGGAGACACGAAAGGTGGGTGGTAACAGTTACCCTGATTGTATGGACCAGTCATAATGTTAAGTGTGTAACAGTACAGACACAGAGGGCTAATGGAGGCATAAAGCATGTGGGAGAATGATGCGGGGAACCTGGTTATGGTAAAACTTTTGGCTCTGCCACACAGGGATAGATTAGGTTAATGTGTTGGGGTGGTAGGCCAGTCTGAATAAATGCGTTTTCAGGACACGCTTAAAATTGTGGGGATTGGGGACTAATCGTATTGACCTGGGAAGTGCATTCCAAAGAATTGGCGCGGCACGTGTAAAGTCTTGGAGACGGGAGTGGGAGGTTCTGACTATTGAGGATGCTAATCTCAGGTCATCAGCAAAGCATAATAAATAAATAAAAGTACATGTACTGTAGCTACGCAGAAAGTTCTGTCTGCTGTACAGTAGACTGCCCCTCTAAGATATAAGCTACACAGGCTTGCCCTAAGTTTATCCAAGCGTGCACAAGAAATGTTGTAGTTTCAGTAATCGGTTCCATGTCATGAAAACCGGAGGCTTATGTGAGACATTGCTTTGAAGTGATGTTCATGCACCATGTCACACATTAACTGCTACAACTAAGGCTGGGTTCACACTTGGTGCTCTAGCCTCCATTAGGAGGCTATGTTGCAAGTTGTGTCATTTTTACATAAAAAAGCACAGCATGCGGTGCTTTCTTTCCTGATAAAATGTTGTCCATTGAAATGGAAATCTTACAGACCTCATTATAGTTAATAGGGTTTGTCTCACGGTGTCCATCGTTGCATGAAGCCATTTATTTCAAGAGTTCTCTTTTTAGGTGCCTTTAAGAGAACAGAAAAAAACTCTGATAAGTTGAACTCGATGGACCGAAGTCTACCTTCAACCTTAAAAAATATGAAATACTATTTTGAACAGAGCTTACGAGACAACTCGACAGTATTTGTACCGGGGATGGTTTGCTTATTTAAAGTTTAAATGCTTAAAAACACATCAGAAGAAAATACCAACAGCTTTTTTTCAATGTTTTGTCTTGTTTTTTTTGTAACGCACCAACAAAACACAGAACAAGACAATTGTAACTTTATGTGCTAAACATTCATATCGACATTAAGAACCTGTGATGTGTGGCATCCTGGCGAGGTGTTTGTAGCAGTTTAGGGGCCAAGTGGGGTTAAATGAAGCAGGGGAGATGTAGCATGAAGCCATACTTCCTGTCCACAGCTTGTATGATTCCTGCAGCCTGAACTCTGGCTGACTTTACAGCCTCCACACCTCAAATCAGCAGGAGATCAGATTAGAGAGGTATGACTAGGCAGAGAATGTTTGCACCAAGTCAGCGGGAAATGTTTGTAAGTGTGTGTCTGCATTAGCTTCCTTAATGGTGCTGCTGAATATTGCTCCTAATTAATGACAACATTCACTAACCCCTTAAGGCCCCGTCACACTAAGCGATATCGCTAGCAATATAGCTAAAGCGTCACCGATTTTGTGACGCAGCAGCGATATTGTTAGCGATATCGCTATGTGATACTTACCTCCGACCGGCTCCCCCCGCTGGTTATCGCTGATCGCGCGAGAATGTCCTGGGCCGTTTCTCGTCGGCTGCTTCCTGCTGGCGCCGACGAGCGACGAGAGGAAGTCTTCATCGCCGCGTCTGACAGGTAAGTAACGACCGCTGCTGCGTCGCTACATCGCTGGTGAGATCTGCCTGTTTGGCAGCTCACTAGCGATCACTTAGCAATGCACCAGTGATCCTGACCGGTTCATATCGTTGTCAGGATCGCTGGTGCATCGCTTAGTGTGACGGGGCCTTTAGATCTGTACAAGAAGTTATTTTCTACTTGCTGACATCACTCGGAAGCAACAGAAGATGGCTCCAGGTTCCTAGCATTGCACAACGATTGGTCATACAGAGTTAACAATAAAGATTAGACAAATTAAAAAAACATGTCAGAATACTCACCAATTTGCTATACGATATACATTCTGCTCCCTGCTAAGCCACAATTACATGGAAGCATTTGACATTATTATATTCATTGGCAAAAATGTCCATGGAGTTCCAGACTACTAAAATCCTACCTAAAAACCAAAGCATCCAAAAACTTGCATCTTTCCTCTGATGCAGTGAGCTTTTGTTTTTGGCACAATATACAAAGAAAAAACAAATGTAAGAAATGACCTTAGGCTACTGTCAGATGTGGCATTCATGTAAAGGAAAACAAAAGGGATTTTTTTCCCATTAGGATATATGGGCATCATGGAGGACCCCCTCTAAGACAGATAGAACCACTCACAAATAGAGGCTCTCGCCCTGGTGTACTCCAGCATTGGTTGTGGTGACGAACGGACACGGACCGTGGAAGTACAATATGGACATTTGCAATCCAATAACTCATCATGCACAATTCCAACTACCTTGAAGATGGAAATGTGCCCCTTTACTTCCTGGGCTCCTGTGTGACTGCTCAAATGGTATGGCTGTCCCTTGTAGTTGTGTTATGATACATACCCTTTGGTTTTAACCCCTCAGTAAATGGTCATACAGTTGTAGGGAAGGTGACCTGATGGACGGACTTGCCTGTAGGAAGAAGGGATGCTAGGTGCACTGTAGATGGACGTTTATAATAATAGAAAGGAAACAGCTGGGGGAAAATGGAATGAGTGCAGTGTTAGGAGTGGCGGAAGACACTAAATAAAAAATATAAATAAAGTGCCTTCGCCACTCGGGGTCCACCGTGCGGTGGATGGAAAAACCGCTGCTAGAAGAGGCAGAGCACTATGGCGGTAATGTGCACAGGGTTAAACTGCACCAACTGTGCACTGAAGCAGACTCTGTTATATTCACAGAGCTGCAGGCAAAAGCATACAGAAAACGCTGTGTCTGTTCAGGGTCACAGACCACAGTGATGCAGACACGGTATTCCTGGTCACAGGAGTACCCTTAGACGTCAGGACTACTCCGTCTAGACCTACCGTGAAAATGAAGTCCGTGGCGTCGCAACTGCAGACGCCGAAGTAAGCTGCAACTGCAGCGCGGCAAAAACTGAGCCGCTGGCAATGTGCTGCGAACACGCTGGAGCAATGCAGACGCTAAGCTGCTGACTAAGATGGAGCTAGGCGTGCTGGCGCTGCTACTGGTAGAACTCAATCACTCACACAGACGTAATAACCAAGGTAGGAGGTATTTAATGAGTCATTCACCAGTCCAAGCATCCATCAGCAAACATACAGCAGCAAGTATGAAATACTAGCGCATGGCGGAACAGTCATGCGCGCTTTTTATACCAAACGGGACCTTCCGGAAATCTCCAAGACTCCAGGAGAAGCCAATAGGATTCGACACAGGACCTGAGCACCTGACTCCCGAACTCCAATGGGAGTTCGTCCCATGAGCATGCTCAGTTGAGGGAACAAAGGACTTAGCCTTTGGAGAGAGTTGCCGCAAGGCACTCTCCTCTGCAATCTCCTCAGCAGCAGATGAAGCGCAGAAGACTGCAGAATGTAAGGGTCTAGATTTCATCATAGGAGAGGAAGAAATCTGACTCCTAACATTACCCCCCCTCCTAGGGCCCCCTCCTCCCTGAGCCTCGACTGAAGGCAAGCTCGGTGTCCTGGTAGGTGTTACAGTAAACCGGGACACCTGGACGGCATCAGTGGAAGCAAGGTCACCAGGTTTCGAAAGAGACACCTGGGAGACAGCAGGAGCAGGCGAAGTAACAGAACGCTGCTGCGAATCGGTGACCGTCACCACTCTCCACCTAGGAAGGCTGTCCTGAGCATATGAGGTGCACGCATGGATAAGTTTTTTAATGTCCCGAGCTCTATGAGGCCACCAATATGCCCCGGCCAAAAGCTTCAAGATTTGCATGTAGCCCCGATGGTGAGACGCATTGGATGCATGCGCTCATGCGAGGACCTGAGCCCTAAGATGAGGGGGACAAAGGTCTCGATGACCGGTTCAGACTCTGACCATTGCGGGGGGGCAGGCCTTCGGAGAAACCGCACATACATGGTGACAACCGCAGATGGATTCCTGATCTGAGTCTGTATTAAGATTGGTACGAGACACCTCCATGGGCTCAGGGGGTAGGACCTCTGGCTCAGACAGCTCAAGAGGTTCAAAAAATTTGGGAGCTGAAACGGCTCTTCGCTTGGAGTGGGCCCGCTCCATACCGCGCTCCGAAAAACAGAGATCGATACGCGAGGAGACGGGAATTAACTCCTCCAAGCTGGTGGGGATCTCTCTAGTGGAGAGAGCATCCTTCACGTGCTCCGCTAGACCTTGTCAAAAAACGGGGATAAGAGCCCTGTTGGATCATTCCAACTCGGACGCCAGTGTCCGAAACCGGACGGCAAACTGGCTTACCGAGAGTGATTCCTGAGTAAGGGCGAGTAGTTGCAGAGACGTGTCGTGCGTGACCCGCGGACCAAGAAATGCTTGATGGCAGTTAGCAAGTTGGCAGCGGTCCGAATCTCGGGGTCACCACGTTCCCATAAAGGCGTAACCCATTCTAAGGCCTTGCCCGACAGTAGGGAGATAACAAAAGCCACCTTAGCCCGCTCTGTAGGGAATTGTGCAGCCAGCATCTCCAGGTGTATTGAGCACTGGCTGATGAAACCCCTGCAGGAGGCGCCATCCCCAGAGAATTTATCAGGTAACGGGAGGCGGGTAACTGTCGGCGCAACTGAGGCCATGGACATACACCCTACCGCATCTGTGAGTGCCTGAACAGCAGCGTCAATGGCCTGCGCAGCTGCGAGAGACCTCTCAAGGGTGACCAAGCGAATCTCAAGCTGACGCACACACTGTAGAAGTTGTTGCTGTTCTGCCATCTCTAGCCAGACCCTGGCGCTAGTATTGTGTTAGGAGTGGCAGAAGACACTAAATAAAAAATATAAATAAAGTGCCTTCGCCACTCGGGGTCCACCGTGCGGTGGATGGAAAAAACGCTGCTAGAAGAGGCAGAGCACTATGGCGGTAATGTGCACAGGGTTAAACTGCACCAACTGTGCACTGAAGCAGACTCTGTTATATTCACAGAGCTGCAGGCAAAAGCATACAGAAAACGCTGTGTCTGTTCAGGGTCACAGACCACAGCGATGCAGACACGGTATTCCTGGTCACAGGAGTAGCCTTAGACGTCAGGACTACTCCGTCTAGACCTACCGTGAAAATAAGGTCCGTGGCGTCGCATCTGCAGATGCCGAAGTAATAATAATAATAATAATAATAATCTTTATTTATATAGCGCCAACATATTCTGCAGCGCTTTACAGTTTAACAGTTTCAAAACACAAGTCATAAGTAACAACGTTAACAATACAATAATTGAAGCAAAATAAGACGAATTGAGACGACCCTGCTCGTGAGAGCTCACAATCTACAATGAGGTGGGGGAGATACAAAGTACAGGTGTGTATTTACAATTGTGTATTTACAATGAAGGTCCAGCCATCTTGAGGGAGTGAAGGATGGATGGATGGAGATAGTGAATGGGCTACACAAGCACACTTACACAGAGAATTACTTTGATCAGTGAACGTGATAGGCCGCTCTGAACAAGTGTGTTTTGAGGGAGCGCCTAAAACTATGCAAATTGTGGATAGTCCTGATTTCTTGGGGTAGAGCATTCCAGAGGATAGGAGCAGCACGGGAGAAGTCTTGGAGTCGGGAGTGGGAGGTACGGATTAGTGCAGAGGTTAGTCGAAAGTCGTTTGAAGAGCGCAGCGATTGGCTAGGCCGATAGACAGAAATGAGGGAAGAAATGTAAGGGGGTGCCGCACTGTGGAGAGCTTTGTGGGTGAGAACAAGTACTTTGAATTGGATCCTATAATGAATGGACAGCCAATGTAAGGACTGGCGAAGAGCGGACGCGTCCGAGTACCGATTAGCCAGATGGACGATCCTGGCCGCTGCATTAAGTATGGACTGGAGGGGGGATAGTCGAGTGACGGGGAGGCCAATTAATAGAGCATTGTAGTAATCCAGGCGGGAGTGGATCAATGCAACAGTGAGGGTTTTTGTTGTTTCCATAGAGAGAAAAGGGCGGATTCAAGAGATGTTATTTAGGTGTAAGCGGCAAGAGCGGGCAAGAGATTGTATATGGGATGTGAAGGAGAGATTGGTGTCAAGCAAAACACCCAGACAGCGTGCCTGCTGCCGGGGTGTCATTGTGGTACCATCCATGGAGAGGGAAATGTCAGATTTAGGGAGGTTAGTAGACGGCGGGAGCAGAAGAAGTTCAGTTTTAGAGAGGTTGAGTTTCAGATAGAGAGTGGACATGATATAAGCTGCAACTGCAGCGCGGCAAGAACTGAGCCGCTGGCAATGTGCTGCGAACACGCTGGCGCAATGCAGATGCTAAGCTGCTAAGATGGAACTAGGCGCGCTGGCGCTGCTACTGGTAGAACTCAATCACTCATATAGACGTAATAACCAAGGTAGGGGGTATTTAATGAGTCATTCACCAGTCCAAGCATCCATCAGCAAACATACAGCAGCAAGTATGAAATACTAGCGCATGGCGGAACAGCCATGTGCGCTTTTTATACCAAACGGGACCTTCCAGAAATCTCCAAGACTCCAGGAGAAGCAAATAGGATTCAACACAGGACCTGAGCACCTGACTCCCGAACGCCAATGGGAGTTCGTCCCATGAGCATGCTCAGTTGAGGGAACAAAGGACTTAGCCTTTGGAGAGAGTTGCCGCAAGGCACTCTCCTCTGCAATCTCCTCAGCAGCAGATGAAGCGCAGAAGGCTGTGTACACACGATGCAGATTTGCAGCGGATCCGCAGTGGATTTTACAGCGCAGAAACGTTGCATATCCGCATTGTGATGCACAGTAGCCTTAAAATCAATGGAAAAAAAAAAAACGCTGTGCAGACGCTGCAGATTTTTCCGCGCGGTTTTCCTGCGGTACAAAATCCGCAGCATGCTACTTCTTTTGTGCGGTTTTCCATCTCCCCTGTCACCAAATCCGCAGGTGGAAAACCACAGTGGAAAACTGCACAAAAACCGCAGGAAAAATGGAAGAAATCCGCAGGAAAAATGCAGGTCATTTGACCTGCAGATTTCTTCTATTTTGAGCGGAAAAATCCGCAGGGCTAAAAAGTCCGTCTGCACTCAGTCGAAGACTGCAGAATGTAAGGGTCTAGATTTCATCATAGGAGAGGAAGAAATCTGACTCCTAACATGCAGTACCTAAGTTTGACCACAAGATGGCAGGGGGGAGCGTGAGTACAGGATTTGACAGCAGCTTATGGCTTTAGAAACCGCTTAGTCATGGGGGGCAGGGAGACAGGAACCCGGGAGGGGATTTCCCGAGGAGGGAGATAAATAGGACAGGAGAGGGTTCCAGAGGGTTCCAGTCCCGGGAGGAGCTCAGGAGGAGAAGAGACAGCAGAGGAGAACGGACAGCAGTGGAGAGCTCGACCCGGGGACTGAGGAGAAAAGACAGTCAGGGGGGTGGCCCCGACACGAAGAACTGCAGAACAGACGAGGCCCCGGGAGTACCAAACGGACGATGACCTCGGACTGGTGAAGCGCTGGCAGTAGATAGACCTAGGACAGCCCCAGTGAAAGAACCGCGAGGAACGTCACTACGACAGAAGGAAGGTGCAGGTACCCGGGCCTAAATACGGAGAGCTGTGACGGTGCTGTGGTGTATTGCTACGGTCATCAGGAGGACAGCCAATAAACTCGGACCTGTTGTACCCGAAAATCTGCCTCCGTCTCGTCTCTGTGTCATCTGTGCGCAGCAAGCAGTGGACCACCCCCCAATCCGGGCCATTACTACACAGTCATGTCTGAAAGTGTTGGCACCCTTGAAATTGTTCAAGAAAATGAAGTATTTCTCCCAGAAAATTATTGAAATCATACATGTTTTGTTATACACGTTTATTTTGTGTGTGTGTGTGTGTGTGTATTGGAAAAACAGCAAACAGAAAAAAAAGGAAAGGCAAACTGTACATCATTTCACACAAAACGTCAAAAATGGGCTGGATAAAATTGTGGGGACCCTCAACTCAATATTTGGTTGCACACGCTTATGAATAAGTAACTGCAATCAATCGCTTCCTATAACCATCAACAAGCTTCTCACACCTCTCAACTGAAAATTTTGACGTCTCTTCTTTTGAAAACTGCTCCAGGTCTCTCATGTTTGAAGGCGCCTTCTCCCAATAGCAATTTTATAATCTCTCCACAGGTGTTCAATGGGATTTAGTTCCGGACTCATTGCTGGTCACTCAAAACTCTCCAGTGCTTTGTTTCCATCCATTTCTGGGTGTTTCCTGAAGTATGTGTGACGACTCCTGGAGTGGACCCTCTGGGTCGTGGCACCAACCCTCCCAGGATGAGCTGACCTAGTGAGGACCACCCCCTATACAGGGAGTGTCAGGGGCAAGCCCAAGGGGATAAGGTACCATGACTGCTGGCACGAGGAGGCTGGCTCACAGGAGACACGAGTGTGTCTGCAGGAACGTGCAAAGCGGGGACACAGGGACACGCCGTGTACAGGACGGTACCGGGTGAGTGTACGGAGGCACGGAGAGTACTGGAGAACGCAAGGTGTGAACACGGGAGTGCGCTAGATACAGGATAGTGCAAGGCGGGTACACACGCCCGGGAGTGAGCAAAGCAGGGCACGTGCTAAGGAGCATGCCAGAGTACAGAGTTAAACAGAGTGCGTGCAGAGAAGCACGCCAGAGTGCAAGGCTAGGCAGAAGGTGTGCAGGAGTTACAACTGAGCATAGGGCAGAGTACAGGATCGGAGCGTGTGCCAGGAGGCACAACTGAGCATAAGGCAGAGTGCAGGATCAGAGCGTGTGCCAGGAGGCACAACTGAGCACAAGGCAGAGGACTGGATCAGAGCATGTGCCAGGAGGGACTACAGAGCACAAGGCAGAGGACAGGATCAGAGCGTGTGCCAGGAGGCACTACAGAGCACAAGGCAGAGAACAGGATCAGAGCGTGTGCCAGGAGGCACTACAGAGCACAAGGCAGAGAACAGGATCAGAGCGTGTGCCAGGAGGCACAACTGAGCACAAGGCAGAGGACAGGATCAGAGCATGTGCCAGGAGGCACTACAGAGCACAAGGCAGAGTACAGGATCAGAGCGTGTGCCAGGAGGCACAACTGAGCACAAGGCAGAGAACCCAAATACAGCGCAAAGCCAGGCAAGGACAAGGCAGACCAAGCCAGGAAGCACAACAATAATCAGCCACCTCCCATAGGAAGAGGTAGCCTGATATAGCACATGATCACTAGGACTTCCGGGTCAAGTCCTCCAATACCATAGAGAGAACAGGCCTGGAGACAGAGCTGAGAAGAGCGCGTGTGCGCACATAGAACATGGTGCAAACATGAACCTAAGTACGAGAGGTGCGCGTGCGCACCCGACGGGACTCCAGGAGCAGCCGCTGCTCCGGAAGAGGTGACGTCGGGACCGAGGGCCCACCCCCAATGTGAGCGCGGCGTGACAGGCAGCGTGACAGTATGTTTGGCATCATTGTCCTGCTGGAAGACCCATGACCTAGGACGCAAACCCAAATTTCTGACACTGGACACTACATTGCGACCCTAAGTCCTTTTTTAATCTTCTGATTTCACAATGTCTTGCACACAGTCAAGACACTCAGTACCAGAGGCAGTTAAACCAACCCCAAAATATTTTTGAACCTCCACCATATTTGACTGTAGGTAATGTGTTCCTTTCTTTGTAGGCCTCATTCAATTTTCAGTAAACAGTGCTTTACGAAAAAGCTCTATCTTGACCTCATCTGTCCATGAGACGCTTTACCAGAAGGATTTTGACTTACTCCTATACATTTTGACAAACTGCAGTCTAGCTTTTTTATGTATCTGTGTCAGCAGTAGGTTCCCCCTGGGTCTCCTGCCATAGCGTTTCATTTAATTCAAATGTCGATGGATAGTTTGGGCTGACACTGATGCACCCTGAGCCTGCAGGACAGCTTGGATTCCTTTGGACCTTGATGGGGGCTGCTAATTCACAATCTGGACTGTCCTGCGTTGCAATGTTTCATTGATTTTTCTCTGATGTCCACGTCCAGGGAGATTATCTATAGTGCCATGGTTTCCAAACGTCTTGATTTTGTTGCCCACTGTGGATAAAGGAACATCAGAACATCAAGATCTCTAGAGATTGACTTGTAACCTTGAGATTGCTGATATTTTTCAACAAATTTTGTTCTCAAGTCCTCATACAGTTTGCCTCTCCTTTTTCTGTTCTCCATCTTTAGTATGGCACGCATAGACACAAAATGCAAAGATTGATTCAACTTCTTAACTAGTTTCAGGTGTGATTTTGATATTGCCCACACCTGTTATTTGCCACAGGTGAGTTTGAACAAGCATCACATGCTTGAAACAAAATTGGCACCTTTCACAATTTTGGAAAGGTGCCAACAATTTTGTGCAGCCCATTTTTGAGGGGTATGTGAAATTATGTCCAATGTTCCTTTTATGTTTTTTTTATTGTTAAAGTACATACAAATGAAATAATGAAATAAACATCTGTATAACAAAATAAATGGAATTTCAATCATTTTCTGGGAGAAATACTTAATTTTCTGGAACAATTTCAATGGTGCAGAGACTTTTGGTCATGACTGTATATGATTTTCCATTCACACACAGTATCACTTTATATCAAATTATAACACTAGGTAATCAGTTATTCTATATGAAGAGAACTCTCCCTACTAACTTCAACAGGAATACAACAAATGAGGAAAACACAACTTCACCACTACCACTCTTCACAGCCCATGTGTAAATAGATTTTTAAAACATCTACTTAAAAAAGCCAAACTTTTCACAAACAAAACCTATGAATATTTTTTTTAAAGCAGATTACTCAGGAGAAGCAGTGTGAATACAATAAGAGCAAAGGCTGGCCATTTCTGTCCTAGTGACAGGTCCTGCCATACTTTTTGAAAACATGAGTCCTGTAGATTTGTGAAGTACAAAACAAAATTTTTCATTTTTGCTCATTCATCGGGTGATTGCCTGCCTGTTTAAACTGCAATGTTATCATGAAACAGGTGTTCCCAGGAATGCTTGTTCACAGTAATATTGCAGTATAATTAGATCCTTACCTAGATCAGATTTCCTATGACAGATTTTCATTTAATGCTTACATGCAACCTTTCCATCAATTCATGCTGCCTAAATCGCAGGCAACATGAATCAGAGCCTTGCTGCATGATTGCAACCAGAGTGTTTCAGAAAAAACATAGTTTAAACATCTGCTTGAAAACACACGGGGGAGAGATATGGAAAAAGCGTCTGAGGATGTGAAACGATTGTTGCTGCTGTTGTACATTTGTCTCCTGTATGTGTCATGATCCATGCTGAATCATGTCAGATAAGAGCACTGGTAACCTTTTTTTTCTCGCTCTAAGCTTTGTGCTAAGAGATAGTTTTGCCCCCCCGGTGGCCAGTATGGTCATTGCACTGGTGTTTTTAGAGATAGTTTTGCCCCCGGTGGTGGTTAATGTAATTGCATGGGAATCACTAACAGGTGTGTTTACTCAATAAAGGTGTGTCAGTTGTGCTTACTCACGTTGGTGATATTGTTGGTCTTTTCCAAACATCCTGGGTGAAGGAAGGAGCTGAGGAGAGTCCAGGCAGGGCAGCTCAGAGTCCTGGAGTGGCAGCTATGGTGTCAGCGAGGAGTTTGTGTAAAGCATGGTGGAGTGGCAGCTATGGTGTCAGTGAAGAATTCTTGCAAAGCTTGGTGGAGTGGCAGCTATGGTGTAAAGCTGCACTCAGTTGCTGGACTGTTGCTGGAAGCTGCACTCAGGTGCTGGACAGTTGCACTCAGGTGCTGGACACTGTTGCTGGACAGCTGCACTCAGGTGCTGGACTCCGTTGGTGGACAGTTGCACTCAGGTGCTGGACACTGTTGCTGGACAGCTGCACTCAGGTGCTGGACTCTGTTGCTCCAAGGCAGCACTTGGGTGCTGGTCGCTGTTGCTCTAAAGCTGCACCCAGGTGGTGGACACGGTGGGAGGAAGATGCACTCAGGTGTTGGACTCTGTTGCCAGGAGCAAGTGCATCAGAACAAAGCTAAGTGTTTCCCTGTTTGTCACTTTTCCTCATGTTGGTGTTAGTACAGCGGTGGGGCCAGTGCCTGCACCACCCAGCTCCCTAGTAAGGAATGTGTAGGGTGTGCTAGGGTGACAGGTATCCTGATCGGCGACAGGTGAGGAGCCTGTATAGGGAACGTTAGGAGTGTTAGGGACACTGACTCAGGAGAGTGCAGGAGGTCTCCACGTCCCCCGTTCCCTATCGCAGGGCCCACCATTGTAAATGTTTCCCTATCCCCTGTGTCTTGTTGTATTAGTTACCGGCCTGCGGGCCGTGTCAAACTGGACAATTACACGTGCCGTGTCCTGTTGTATTAGTTACCGGCCTGCTGGCCGTGTCACACAGGACGGGGCACGTGACAGTATGCCCCTTATCTCAATGGAAATTTTGGATGAAGTTAATCGTGGTAAGTGCCTTGAATAAATGACACATGGGAGAGACCTATTAATCACCTGAAGCAATGTGGGAAGAGGCCGACCATAGACGGCATTTGACTAGTCTGGTCTCTCTTTATATTCACCAACCAGAACTTTAAATTATATTTCTCAGAACAGTCAGGGGAGTTTCAGAATAAAACATACCTGGTTACAATTGTGCAGGCAGGGTCTGATTCATGCCCATGGAATTGATAGTCAGGTTCCCGTTAAAACAACAATTTCAGGTCTTAAAAAGGTTACGCTATAGTTTACATTTTCTGTGGATGTGAAAGCTGGATAAGAACACAGCAGGAAGGGAAGAGTATTGATTCTTTTGATCTTGGATATAGGAATAGGGATGTGGTCCAGTATCCTGCACAGCAGGTACATGGGAGTATCACAGATGTGCAGGAAAAAATGGGCCCCCCACTGATGAGGAAGTGATGGCATATCCTAGGGATAGACCATGCCTTCTAATTATGGAAACCCATTTTACTCTCCAACTTTAAGCACAAGTGATTAGACTGAAGCTTTAACACAAGGCAGACATAGATAATGTTTGATACAAACTATTGTGCAACTAATTTGGAATGTATGGTTGTATGATTGCGATCAGTAAGGGCCCCATCACACACAGCGAGATCGCTAGCGAGATTGCTGATTTTGTGACGCCACAGTGATCTCGCCAGCGAAATCGCTGTGTGTGACATGGATCAGCGACCAGCCCCCCTGCCGGGTATCGCTAATCATGCAGGATCGTCCTGGGCCATTTTTGATCGTTGGTCTCCCGCTGGCCAGCGTGCATCGCTGCGTGTGGCAGCGAGAGACCAGCGATCAGCAACGCTGGTTTCCAATGTAAACAGCGGGTATCTAAGAGACGCGCGGCTTTTGGAAACCTGCTATTTACCTTGGATACCAGCTTGCTCGCTGGTCCTGATCGGTGGTGGGTCTGTCTATGTGACAGCTCACCAGCGATCACCTAAGTATGTCCCAGTGATCCCATCCACGTCGGATCGTTGGTGGGATCGCTGGGACATTGATACGTGTAACAGCGCCTTTACTTTATACAACTGACTGAGATACTGTAGTAGAAGGTGGGATTGCCATGAAGCCCGTAAGCAAGCCCAATGGTGTGTGTGGTGTTATAGCTCTTCAGTCTGCTTCACTCTGATGTTTCCTTGCTGTAAACTAAAGTAATCCAACTGAAAAACATGAACGTACCATCAACCAAATCTATAGGGGGCTTTACACATAGCGATATCGCTAGCAATATCGCTAAAGCGTCACCGATTTTGTGACGCAGCAGCGATATTGCTAGCGATATCGCTATGTGTGATACTTACCTCCGACCGGCTCCCCCGCTGGCTAACGCGAGATCGTCCACGTCCATTTCTCGTTGGCTGCTTCCTGCTGGTCTTCTTGCTGGCGCCGACGAGCGACGTGTGGACGCGGGCGGGAGGACGTCATCATCGCCGAGTCTGAAAGTTGAGTAACGACCGCCGACTGCTGCTGCATCGCTGGTGAGATCTGCCTGTTTGGCAGCTCACTAGCGACCATTTAGCGATGCACCAGCGATCCTGACGCGTCATATTGTGGTCGGGATCGCTGGTGCATCGCTAAATGTAAAGGGGGCTTAAAAGTGAACTCAAAATGGCACAATGCTAGCTACAGCTGCATCGCCCTTTTTAGGTGTAGAGGTTTCTTAAAAGTGCACATAACTTTAGAGATCAATGAAAATTTGGTCTGCTGCCTACATTGGCATGTAAACATTTGGGCAAAATTACTGTTATTGTGAACAGTTAAGCCAGTTGAAATTATGTCTAAAAGGCCTAAAGTAAAGATGACACAATCTCTTTGTATTTTAGGCAAAAAAGTGTATATGTATATATATATGTATATAGTTTTCTTTTACATTTTAAGAGTTACAAAAAGGAAAATGAACAGATGCAAAACGTTTGGGTACCATGCATGCTTAGTATCTAGTAGCACCCCTTTTGAAAGTATTACAGCTTGCAAACAATTTTGTAACCAGACAAAAGTCTTTCAATTCTTGTTTTGGGGGATTTTCATCCGTTCCTCCTTGGAAAATTCTTCCAGTTATGTGAGATTCCTCGGTTGTCTTGCATGCACTGCTATTTTGAGGTCTAACCACACATTTTGAATGATGTTCAGATCAAGACACTGTGAGGGCCATTGCAATACCTTCAGCTTGCGCCTTTTGAGGTAGCCTATCGTGGATTTCTGCGTGTGTTTAGGATCATTTTACATTTGTAGAAGCCATCTTCTTTTCTACTTCAGCTTTTTAAGAGATGGTGTTATGCTTGCATCAAGAATTTGTTGGAATTTCATTGAATCCTTTCTTGTTACCCGTGCCATTGGCTGCAACACAACCTCAAAGCATGACTGATCCACTCCCATGCTTAGGGGTTGGCAAGATGTTTTCTTCCTCAAATTCGGTGCCTTTTTTGTACACACACACACACACACACACACACACACACACACACACACACACACACACACACCTTTGATCATTGTAGCCAGAGTTCTATTTTAACCTCATCGGTCCACAGGACTTGTTTCCAAAAGGCATCAGGCTTGTTTAGATGTTCTTTTGCACACCTTTGATGCAGAATTTTATGGTAAGGACGCAGGACAGGTTTTCTTCTGATGACGCTTCCGTGAAGGCCATAATTGTGCAGGTGTCTGTGAACAGTAGAACAATGTACCACAACTTGAGTCTGATAAATCATTCTGAAGGTCTTTTGCTATCTTCGTCTTCTATCTGCTAATCCTTTTAGAGATAATTTCATCTTCAACTTGCTTAACTGTTCACAATAACAATAATTTTGACCAGGGGTGCCCAAAATTTTACATGCCAATATATAAAGCCTCCTTCACACGTGTGTATTAAACATGTATGTGAAAAAACGGTACCAGTGTCATCAGTATTTTTCATCAGTGTGTCAGCTGTCTGCCATTCGTGTACAATCCGTGTGTTCATTTTTACCATCGGTGTATCATCAGTGCTTTTCCAGTGTGGAAGAAATATATTACAAAGCTACTCCTAGAATTTGCCATGTTAAACACAGACAGCACATGGAAAGCATACAGATGCCCTGTACATGTTTTTGTTATGCGAGGCTTAGGTCGAAGGAGGCTGACAAAACACGGGCCCCTGCGGAGTCCCTCAAACTAGGGAAAACCCTGTCTGACCCTCAACCCAGGGTTTTTGCTAAAGGTGCAAATGCCTGAGCCTCCAGCCTCTCCTTATCTCCTGCTCAGCCCTAAGCTGAACCCTCCACCCAGTGAGTTGTAAAACCACCAAAACCCACACAGTAATGACAGACAGGGAGAACTCAAACCACACCGCGCCGCAACCACACAGGACAATACTATAATGTGAACAGGGCAAAACAAAGCACAAATATAGGAAGGCGAAAAGGTAACAACGGATCATACGACACCAGATATGAATTTCTCTCTCCAGCACCTCCACTCCAGACCGGAACCACTTGGCACAAAACACAAGCTATAATCGGCGACGCCCACAGGCCAGCACGACTATTTAAAGACCGTGGGCGTGACCAAACATCCCACCTGATTTCCAGCTAGATTAACCCCAGATAACCTGAGTAAAATCAAGCCGGTGCCACTGAGGCTATAGTGGACGGAGATGGAACTACCGCTGCCTGCCGGACGCTGTGGTGTGAACAGCGTCCGACATGACAGTACCCCGTCTTCTACGAGGGACCCCAGGGCCCTCAAGACTCATAGGACCCGGCTTGTCCGGATGACGGCGGTGAAAGGAAATGACCAGCCGATCCGCATGTATGTCTGAGGCTGGAACCCAAGACCTCTCCTCCGGACCATACCCCCGCCAGTGCACCAAATACTGAAGAGTACGGCGCAGTACTCGAGAGTCCACCACCTTGGAGACTTCAAACTCTAAATCGCCATCCACCATGACTGGAGGTGGCATCGGCGTCGTGTCCACAAAGCCTACCACCTTTTTCAATAAAGACCTGTGAAACACGTTGTGTATCTTGTATACAGCAGGAAGCTCCAACCGATAAGCAACCGGGTTTATGATGGCAGCAATCTTAAAAGGGCCAATAAACCTTGGACCCAATTTCAATGATGGAATTTTGAGTTTTATGTTTTTAGTAGCTAACCACACCCAATCACCCACACACAGGTCCGGACCTGGCACGCGTCTAGAGTCAGCCACACGTTTGTATCTTGCACTCATGCTCAGCAATCGCTGTTTCACACTCCTCCAGACCGATGATAGTTGAACTCCTAACCGGTCCTCCTCTGGGACGCCCCCAGAGCCCCCCTGACGCAAGGTACAAAATTGAGGATGGTGCCCATAAACACAAAAGAACGGAGACTCTCCAGATGATTCTTGGCGGTGATTATTTAATGCGAACTCGGCCAAGGGAAGGAACGTCGACCACTCCTCTTGGTTGTCAGACACAAAACATCGCAAATACTGCTCCAGATTTTGGTTCATGCGCTCAGTTTGACCATTTGACTGCGGATGAAACGCCGACGAATGAGACAACTTGATCCCCAATCGTGAGCAAAAAGCTTTCCAAAACTTCGCCACAAACTGGGTACCCCTATCAGACACTATGTCCGACGGAACTCCGTGCAGTCTGACCACCTCCTGCACAAAGACCTGAGCCAACGTCTTCGCGTTGGGCAAGGAAGGCAACGACACAAAATGCGCCATCTTCGAAAATCGATCAACCACCACCAGGATGACCGTGTTCCCCGCCGAGGCAGGCAAGTCTGTGATAAAGTCCATGGAGATTTCTGTCCATGGCCTACTAGGTATCCCCAGAGGCTGTAGAGTGCCAGCAGGACGGGTTCTGAGCGACTTGGCCCTGGCGCACGTGATGCAAGCTGTCACGTAGGAAACCACATCCTGCCGGATTTTTGGCCACCAGAAGCGGCGCGATACCAGTTCCAAGGTGCCCCTAACCCCTGGATGACCGGCCAGGACCAAGTCGTGGTGTTCCCCCAACACTTTAAGACGAAGATGAAGGGGTACGAACGACTTATTAGCGGGAAGTCCTGGTGGTACCTCCTCCTGGGCCTCGGCAATCTCCGCCTCTACCTCAGTCGTGAGAGCCGAAACCACTACACCTTCCTGGAGGATGGGTACCGGCTCTTCCCGAGGTTCTCCCCCCGGAAAACACCTGGACAAGGCATCCGCCTTGGTGTTTTTCGCCCCAGGACGGTAAGTCACCAGAAAGTTAAAACGTGTAAAAAACAATGCCCAGCGAGCCTGCCTGGGAGACAGACGCTTGGCCGACTCCAGATAGAGCAGGTTTTTATGGTCGGTGATGACTGTGACCTGGTGGGCCGCCCCCTCCAAGAAGTGTCGCCATTCCTCAAAAGCCAATTTGATGGCCAACAACTCCCTGTTGCCGATGTCGTAATTCCGTTCGGCCGGCGACAGCTTCTTGGAGAAGTAGGCGCATGGACGCAAATTGCTCAAGGACGAGCCCTGTGACAGTACTGCCCCCACTCCCACCTCAGACGCATCGACCTCCACCGTAAAAGGTTTAGATACGTCCGGTTGCACCAGAATGGGGGCTGAAGCAAAACGGTTCTTCAGAAGCTCAAATGCACGCACCGCATCCTCAGACCAGATAGCGAGATTGGTACCTTTTTTCGTCATGTCCGTGAGGGGTTTGGCTATAGTAGAGAAATTCTTAATAAACTTCCTATAACAGTTGGCAAACCCAAGGAACCGCTGGAGCGCTTTTAGATTACCAGGCCGTTCCCATCGCAGCACCGCTTGCACCTTCGCGGCATCCATTTTAAACCCTGCGGCGGACACAATATATCCCAAAAAAGGCAACTCTCGAACAAAAAACACGCATTTTTCAAGCTTAGCATAGAGCTTATTCTTACGGAGCAGCTGTAACACCTGCCTGACATGCTCTAAATGAGTGTCCTGGTCGCTCGAATAAATAAGGATATCATCCAGGTACACAATCACAAATTTCCCCAGCACATGAGCAAATACATCATTTATGAAATGTTGGAACACAGCAGGCGCGGTTGTCAACCCAAATGGCATAACTAGGCTTTCAAAATGACCCTCAGGGGTATTAAATGCTGTCTTCCACTCATCCCCCTGACGGACCCTTATGAGGTTATATGCCCCCCTGAGGTCAAGTTTGGAAAACCGCTTCGCACCAGCCACCTGGTTGAACAAATCAGGGATCAGAGGCATCGGGTAGGGATCACGGACCGTAATCTGGTTTAACTCCCGGAAATCCAGACACGGGCGTAACCCCCCATCTTTTTTCTTAATGAAGAAAAACCCCGCTGCTACAGGTGAGGATGAAGGCCGGATGTGCCCTTTACTTAAACTCTCCGCAATGTAGTCCTTAAGAGCTTGTCTCTCCGGACCAGAAATACTAAACATCCTCGCCTCTGGCAATTTAGCCCCGGGTTTTAACCTAATTTGACAGTCATAGGCTCGATGTGGAGGTAGTTCTGAGCAACCCCTCTCAGAGAATACGTCCGCAAAATCCAGCAATGCCTCCGGAAGGCTGGACTTCACGGCGGACACACATGTGGCCAAGCAATTTTCCTGGCAGAAACTGCTCCACTGGACTATGTCCTGGGTTCTCCAGTCAATCACCGGGTTGTGCTTGGACAACCATGGGAAACCCAGGACTATTTGTGCTGGGAGATTATTGAGTACCTTACATGTAACCCACTCAGAATGTAGGACCCCAATGTGGAGTTTAACCTCAGCTACAAACTCAGTAATCTCCCCCTGTGGGAGGGGAGCGGCATTAATGGTAACCACGCGAATAGGATGAGGGAGTTTTTCGATCTTGAAACCTGCCATGCGTGCAAACTCCTCATCCATGAGATTGGTGGCTGAACCGCTATCCACAAACACTGATATTGGTAGCTCTCTGCCCGCGATAATAACCTTGGCAGGGAGCATACATTGAGATACCATCATGGAGGATATGCATACGCTCAGTTGGGCCTCCTCCATACCCTCTGAGCTTACCAGTTTTCCGCCGGTGCGACTTTCTTTGGTAGCACAGGACAAGCATTTACATAATGATCTCTTTTACCACAGTAAAAACATGCTCTATGCTTCCTGAACCCAGGAACGCGACGCTGCACATGTGATACCCCAGCGATTTGCATAGGTTCCGTGGGCTCATCTGCAGTAACCATACTGGCACCCCTGCTTTCCCCCAGAGGCAGCGTCTCCTGCGCCCCTTGACGCAAACGGCGATCAATACGGATAACCAAACTCATGGCAGATTCTAACGATGCAGGAGTCTCATACATCAGGAGGGCCTGTTTAACTCTTTCTGAGACCCCATGAATAAACTGACTCCGCAGCGCTGGGTCGTTCCACTGTGTGTCTACTGCCCAACGGCGAAATTCTGAACAATAGTCTTCCGCCATACGTTCCCCCTGACGGAGGGCGCGGATTTTAGATTCTGCTAAAGCCAATCTGTCGGGGTCATCATAAATGAGCCCGAGTGCTGAAAAAACATTCTCAACCGAATGAAACGTAGCAGAGTCGGCTGGTAAGGAAAACGCCCATGCTTGGGGGTCCCCACTCAGTAATGATAACACCAGACCCACCCGCTGAGCCTCATTACCTGAGGAGACCGGGCGCATGCGAAAGTATAACTTGCAGGCCTCCCGAAAGATGACAAATTTGCTGCGTTCCCCAGAAAATCGTTCAGGCAGCGGAATCTTAGGCTCTGCATCTGCACCAGCAGAAGCCGCTTGTACATTAGCTACAACCAGGCCCTGCTGCTGAACTGCTCCCTTCAACTCGGTGACCTGTACGGACAGCGCCGCCAACTGGCGGTTTATGGAAGTCATGGAATCCATGGAAAAATGTTAGGCCGATTATAATGTTATGCGAGGCTTAGGTCGAAGGAGGCTGACAAAACCCGGGCCCCTGCGGAGTCCCTCAAACTAGGGAAAACCCTGTCTGACCCGCAACCCAGGGTTTTTGCTAAAGGTGCAAATGCCTGAGCCTCCAGCCTCTCCTTATCTCCTGCTCAGCCCTAAGCTGAACCCTCCACCCTCCACCCAGTGAGTTGTAAAACCACCAAAACCCACACAGTAATGACAGACAGGGAGAACTCAAACCACACCGCGCCGCAACCACACAGGACAATACTATAATGTGAACAGGGCAAAACAAAGCACAAATATAGGAAGGCGAAAAGGTAACAACGGATCATACGACACCAGATATGAATTTCTCTCTCCAACACCTCCACTCCAGACCGGAACCACTTGGCACAAAACACAAGCTATAATCGGCGACGCCCACAGGCCAGCACGACTATTTAAAGACCGTGGGCGTGACCAAACATCCCACCTGATTTCCAGCTAGATTAACCACAGATAACCTGAGTAAAATCAAGCCGGCGCCACTGAGGCTATAGTGGACGGAGATGGAACTACCGCTGCCTGCCGGACGCTGTGGTGTGAACAGCGTCCGACATGACAGTTTTTCATGGACCCATAGACTTGTATTGGCCCTTGTGATCCATGCTGCCAAAAAAAGGACATGTCTTTGTATGTTTTGCACAGAAACACACGGTTTGTATAGAAACATGAACATGTGCATTGCATAGCACCATCGGTTATAATGGTTATGTGTAGCATCCTTGAAAAAGACGGATACCACATGTACTGGAAACTTAAACGTACGAAGGAGGCGTAAGACATATGGATCTTTGCAAATATCTGCGTATGGCTATTTAAATTCAAAGTTCCAAGTAGTAGATGATTAAAATTGGCAAAAATAAATTCCAGATCTCAGCTCAATGCACACGAAACTAAAATACCAGAATAAAATGCATAAAGAATAAATAAATGTGCGTTTTCTCTTAATGCATTTATTTAAGCTTGCTGCACTCAATTAACTTCTGTGCAAAAATTCCTTTTATTTATAGGAAAATGTACTTTCAATATAAAATCTCATGGTTGTCTCTTAAGCAAATTGCTACAAAATATATGTAAGTACTTTAGAAACTGTAAAGTCTCACAGGCCAAGGATTTACATTTTATGTGTTTTATATGAAAATGTTGTAAAATAACTTTTTTTTGCATTTTGTACAAAGAGAGAAAGTCTCACTCATTGAAGATGTCACTCAGTATGAGCCTTCCCCTCACGTCACCTTTTCATTACTGCACTTAAATACAAGAGGAGAGGTGCTATCGTCTGCATTCTTTACGAGAGATCTGCATGAAAGGTTAACACAAACAGTGCAAGCATATTATTTGGTCAGTAATGCACATTCCTTTCAGCTTACAGGAGGGGACCTGTCTTTAGGGTTTGATGAAGTAATACTTGAGAATGAAGTGTTGCTCTCACCTGGAGACAGAGGTCTGGGCATTTCCAAGTAGGAGCATATTTGATAAAATAAGAGATGGGTGGTTGGGGTGAAGGCATTTGGGCAAATGAATGCATTTAGCCCTTTCACTGCCAGGCAGCTCATTTTTCATGCCTGGAAATTTCACAGCCAGGGTCCAGTATTTAAATCCTGCCAAGCCAGTGATAAGTTTTAGATTACATGCTTTAACTGATACATGTAAATCTAATCGCCAAATCGTGTATCATCGTGATTCCAGGACAGAATTAATTTTACATCCAGAAGGTGCCAGCCTCTTGAAGAAAGATTAATGGTGCACAGGAAAGTTTGGGAGCAGCCGCTACACAGGCTTATTACAAGGGATGATATGCACTTGCCAAACTGAACACTGAGAAGGGAGCAACTCATCTAACATCATCCATTAGTGTCTAGGCTGAAATAGGTTTTCTGGCAATCAGTTCTCCTCCGGTACCAGGGCTCGACAGAGTATAAACCTTTATTATTATTACACTGCATCTCAGTTTATTTTACAGTGCATTTACTCTTAAACCATCACCTAGAAATACAAGTCATTGAGCTACTGACTTGAAGTTGTCAGTGTGAGGTTGCTAAAGGATGCTTTGTTAATCTTTTTATGAAAATTCTAGGTGACAAGCAAAATGACCACGACGGGGTGTCACTCAGCTCCGCCTAATGTCATGTATTTCAGAAATCTAGGAAAAAGAAATAATAATAATAGTAATAGCCCCCACATTCGTTTTTCCCCCCAATTATTATATGAATGTGATTTACCTTTACCCTAACGCACTATAGGCTATTGATTTTCCTTCCTTCATTATTAGACCGTAATAATAGGTACATACTTAATTGTTTAAAATATTTTTTTCAATCAAATTAATTTACCGTATTTTAAACAAATTTTGGTGGTTTGTGGCTACTCCAGCAGTTTCTTTGGGTACATAATGTTACAGGAGTACTCCACATTTTAGTAACTTATTCTCACTGGTAAGGGGAACACAATTAGTTGGTATGTTCCCAACCTGGAAATATAGTCAGTGCTATATGAATTTTTTGATGGTAATGTTGTCAGAAATGGACATGACTGAGAAAATGTAAAAAAGGAGGAAAATCAAATGACTTCTCATTAAAGAGTACCTTGAAACATTGAAATATTTGCATCAATCTATGAACGTTGTTTGGTTATCTCTGATGTGCACAGAAAGGACAAGTACTGTATTCTAAAAAGCTGCTCAAATGCAAATAATATCTGTGAACAATCAGAAGTATATTAGCGGGAATCTGTCTAGTGTAAATGGATTTTAAGTCTGCAGTAAGTAGACAAAGTAATGAGAGTTTTTAGTAATAAAATGTAAAAATGTTAAGTCGGTCTGCTTATCTTAGTATGGTGAATTGATTGTATGGACTAGTGAAAAACACATTTACAATAAGTTACATACTTAAATCTGCTTGGAAATATTACAATGCTACCCTTATAGTGGGCATGTAAATACTGCTAATAACAATGAAGGTGAAACAAATTAAATTGTGACTGATGCGGATTCATAAAACGCTGAAAGCTTTAAGGCTGGAAATTGACTGATTCAATGTATTTCACTTGTTGGAACATCTAGCATTTTAAAGGCTGTGTTAGAGCGGACCGCTGCACTGTCACATGAATAGTTATTATTATACAATTTCACGGTAAATGGTGAATCAAATTCTAGTGTGCTGAAAACACATCAGAAACCCTGATAACTACAGCTGCTGTACTGAATCATCACTACCACACAAAATCTGTAAAAATCTAAACTGACTGCCAGCAGCGCAGCACCCTGTAAAAAAGAGCACCAAAATGATATATGTATACAAAAATATTTTGCAATCATTGGAGTGTATATATATATTTACATCATAGGTAGACCTCAACTATGGGAGACAAACTGAGAAAAAAAATCCAGAAAATCACATTGTCTGTTTTTTTTTTCATTTTATTTGCATATTATGGTGGAAAATAAGTATTTGGTCAGAAACAAGCAATCAAGATTTCTGGCTCTCACAGACCTGTAACTTCTTCTTTAAGAGTCTCCTCTTTCCTCCACTCATTACCTGTAGTAATGGCACCTGTTTAAACTTGTTATCAGTATAAAAAGACACCTGTGCACACCCTCAAACAGTCTGACTCCAAACTCCACTATGGTGAAGACCAAAGAGCTGTCAAAGGACACCAGAAACAAAATTGTAGCCCTGCACCAGGCTGGGAAGACTGAATCTGCAATAGCCAACCAGCTTGGAGTGAAGAAATCAACTGTGGGAGCAATAATTAGAAAATGGAAGACATACAAGACCACTGATAATCTCCCTCGATCTGGTGCTCCACGCAAAATCCCACCCCGTGGGGTCAGAATGATCACAAGAACGGTGAGCAAAAATCCCAGAACCACGCGGGGGGACCTAGTGAATGAACTGCAGAGAGCTGGGACCAATGTAACAAGGCCTACCATAAGTAACACACTACGCCACCATGGACTCAGATCCTGCAGTGCCAGACGTGTCCCACTGCTTAAGCCTGTACATGTCCGGGCCCGTCTGAAGTTTGCTAGAGAGCATTTGGATGATCCAAAGGAGTTTTGGGAGAATGTCCTATGGTCTGATGAAACCAAACTGGATCTGTTTGGTAGAAACACAACTTGTCGTGTTTGGAGGAAAAAGAATACTGAGTTGCATCCATCAAACACCATACCTACTGTAAAGCATGGTGGTGGAAACATCATGCTTTGGGGCTGTTTCTCTGCAAAGGGGCCAGGACGACTGATCCGGGTACATGAAAGAATGAATGGGGCCATGTATTGTGAGATTTTGAGTGCAAACCTCCTTCCATCAGCAAGGGCATTGAAGATGAAACGTGGCTGGGTCTTTCAACATGACAATGATCCAAAGCACACCGCCAGGGCAACGAAGGAGTGGCTTCGTAAGAAGCATTTCAAGGTCCTGGAGTGGCCTAGCCAGTCTCCAGATCTCAACCCTATAGAAAACCTTTGGAGGGAGTTGAAAGTCCGTGTTGCCAAGCGAAAAGCCAAAAACATCACTGCTCTAGAGGAGATCTGCATGGAGGAATGGGCCAACATACCAACAACAGTGTGTGGCAACCTTGTGAAGACTTACAGAAAACGTTTGACCTCTGTCATTGCCAACAAAGGATATATCACAAAGTATTGAGATGAAATTTTGTTTCTGACCAAATACTTATTTTCCACCATAATATGCAAATAAAATGAAAAAATAACAGACAATGTGATTTTCTGGATTTTTTTTTCTCAGTTTGTCTCCCATAGTTGAGGTCTACCTATGATGTAAATTACAGACGCCTCTCATCTTTTTAAGTGGTGGAACTTGCACTATTGCTGACTGACTAAATACTTTTTTTCCCCACTGTATATATACACTCACTGGCCACTTTATTAGGTACACCATGCTAGTAAGGGGTTGGACCCCCTTTTGCCTTCAGAACTGCCTCAATTCTTCGTGGCAGAGATTCAACAAGGTGCTGGAAGCATTCCTCAGAGATTTTGGACCATATTGACATGATGGCATCACACAGTTGGCGCAGATTTGTCGGCTGCACATCCCTGATGCGAATCTCCCGTTCCACCACATCCCAAAGATGCTCTATTGGATTGAGATCTGGTGACTGAGGAGGCCATTTGAGTACAGTGAACTCATTGTCATGTTCAAGAAACCAATCTGAGATGATTCGAGCTTTATGACATGGCGCATTATCCTGCTGAAAGTAGCCATCAGATGTTGGGTACATTGTGGTCATAAAGGGATGGACATGGTCAGCAACAATACTCAGGTAGGCTGTGGCGTTGCAACGATGCTCAATTGGTACCAAGGGGCCCAAAGAGTGCCAAGAAAAAATTCCCCACACCATGACACCACCACCACCAGCCTGAACCGTTGATACAAGGCAGGATGGATCCATGCTTTCATGTTGTTTACGCCAAATTCTGACCCTACCATCCGAATGTCGCAGCAGAAATCGAGACTCATCAGACCAGGCAACGTTTTTCCAATCTTCTACTGTCCAATTTCGATGAGCTTGTGCAAATTGTAGCCTCAGTTTCCTGTTCTTAGCTGAGAGGAGTGGTACCCGGTGTGGTCTTCTGCTGCTGTAGCCCATCTGCCTCAAAGTTCGACGCACTGTGCGTTCAGAGATGCTCTTCTGCCTACCTTGGTTGTAACGGGTGGCAATTTGAGTCACTGTTGCCTTTCTATCAGCTCGAACCAGTCTGCCCATTCTCCTCTGACCTCTGGCATCAACAAGGCATTTCCGGCCACAGAACTGCCGCTCACTGGATTTTTTTTCTTTTTCGGACCATTCTCTGTAAACCCTAGAGATGGTTGTGCGTGAAAATCCCAGTAGATCAGCAGTTTCTGAAATACTCAGACCAGCCCTTCTGGCACCAACAATCATGCCACGTTCAAAGGCACTCAAATCACCTTTCTTCCCCATACTGATGCTTGGTTTGAACTGCAGGAGATTGTCTTGACCATGTCTACATGCCTAAATGCACTGAGTTGCCGCCATGTGATTGGCTGATTAGAAATTAAGTCTTAACACACAGTTGGACAGGTGTACCTAATAAAGTGGCCAGTGAGTGTATATACATACAGTACAGACCAAAAGTTTGGACACACCTTCTCATTCAAAGAGTTTTCTTTATTTTCATGACTATGAAAATTGTAGATTCACTCTGAAGGCATTAAAACTATGAATTAACACATGTGGAATTATATAATTAACAAAAAAGTGTTAAACAACTGAAAATATGTCTTATATTCTAGGTTTTTCAAAGTAGCCACCTTTTGCTTTGATTACTGCTTTGCACACTCTTGGCATTCTCTTGATGTGGAGGGGGCCGTAGGAGGGCAACAACCCAGCAGCAGGACTGCTATCGCCGCCTTTGTGCAAGGAGGAACAGGAGGAGCACTGCCAGAGCCCTGCAAAATGACCTCCAGCAGGCCAAAATGTGCATGTGTCTGCACAAACGGTTAGAAACCGACTCCATGAGGATGATCTGAGGGCCCAACATCCACAGATGGGGGTTGTGCTCACAGCCCAACACCATGCAGGACGCTTGGCATTTGCCACAGAACACCAGGATTGGCAAATTTGCCACTGGCGCCCTGTGCTCTTCACAGATGAAAGTAGGTTCACACTAAGCACGTGACAGACGTGACAGAGTATGGAGACGCCGTGGAGAGCGATGTGCAGCCTGCAACATCCTTAAGCATGACCGGTTTGGCAATGGGTCAGTAATGGTGTGGGGTGACATTTCTTTGGAGGGCCGCACAGCCCTCCATGTGCTCGCCAGAGGTAGCCTGACTGCCATTAGGTACCAAGATGAGATCCCCACAGTTGACCACTCCCCATTACTACAGACCCTCTCATCTCTTGACCCTATCTTGGATCTTTTCATACCTAACAGACCAGACATTCAGCGTCTCCCACTCACACACCACCTCCTATCTGTCGGAGTCCCACAGGGTTCAGTCCTAGGGCCCTTGCTCTTCTCCATTTACACCTTTGGCCTGGGACAGTGCATAGAATCTCACGGCTTTCATTATCACCTCTATGCTGATGACACACAGATCTACATCTCTGGACCAGATATCACCTCCCTACTACCCAAAATCCCACAATGTCTGTCTGCTATTTCATCCTTCTTCACTAGATTTCTAAAAAATTAATATGGGCAAAACAGAATTCATCATTTTTCCCCCATCTCACATGACTCCCCCAACAGACCTAACCATTAAAGGAAATGGCTGCTCACTCTCCCCAGTCCCACAAGTTCGCTGCCTTGGAGTAACCCTTGACTCTGATCTCTCCTTCAAACCACATACCCAAGCCATTTTCACTTCCTGCCGACTCAAACTCAAAAATATTTCTCGGATCCGTACATTCCTCAACCAAGAATCTGCAAAAACCCTAGTCCATGCCCTATTTATCTCCTGCCTTGACTACTGTAGCCTCCTATTTTGTGGACTCCCTTCTAACACTCTTGCTCCCCTCCAATCTATTCTAATCTCACCTTAAAATGAGCATCCCATTAATTTTAATGCATTTTGGCCTTTTTGTGCCAATCGATGCGTTTTTTTCCACATAGGAAACGCTTAGCGACTAAAAACGCAGCATGCTCATTATTTTCCGCTTCAGTCCGCGTTTTTATCTGTTTCCTGTGAGTCCAGAAGACGCGCGGAAAAAAACGCATCAAAAACGCACAGAAAAAAACGCGCGTTTTCTGGGAAGAAGTCTGGTTTTGCATCAGTTTTAAAACGCTAACGTTGGCACATGGCCTAAAAGGAACCTGAAGACCTACCGCTTCCGACAAGACTACAACCTGCAGTAACCACCAAACCGCTACACGACCAACTCTACCCTCACCTACTGTATCATCACCCATCCTTTGTAGATTGTGAGCCCTCGCGGGCAGGGTCCTCTCTCCTGCACCAGTTGTGACTTTTATTGTTTAAGATTATTGTACTTTGTTTTTTTTTATTATGTATACCCCGCCTCACATGTAAGGCGCCTTGGAGTAAATGGTACAAAAATAATAAATAATAATAAATACTTATACTTTTTAGATTCCACATTTAATGTTACAGACGCTAGAAATTATATGGGATTATCAGGATTTAATTGAATTCTATGTTTGTGTTGGAACTCATGTACAGTAGTGAGTGTCTGGAGACTGTGACTCTCTGGGGAGAGGAGGAGAAAGACGTCAGCAAGGTAAAACAATTTCCAGCGTTGATTAAAAATAACAGCATTTGCCTTCTGCCGCTGTCACTTTCTCATGATTTCTAGTTTCGCTATGATAAGGTCATAAGCCGTTAATATTTGGGAAAGAAGTGGATTGCTAACACCTGTAAATTTCATTCACGACAAAGACAATCAGTGTGATGGTAGCCTCATCGTCTAAGCTTCACTTAAACTGTGAATGTTGGGAGATAACACATGAGATTTATAAACTACAACTTGTCTCATCAACACTTCATGTGTTTAATCCAATCACTGTCATATAATTTTATTCATTATATACAGTACAGTCTTATCAGACCTGAATTTTTACTATGCAAAATGCCTTATAATTGCACAAAAAGCAGAGCACATAGGATGTACCATAATTTATGTTGCAGTTTTGGAAAAGGAGAGGTGGCTGGCAGGACCGTGACTTATTTTGCACATTATTTGTGCTACTACGGGCATATGGGAGAGAAAAGTGTCTATCAGGCTTAGATTAGTGAGTAAGATATATCAGATGCACCATTTTGATCTACTTGGAACAATTTACATAATTCTAGACATTCACAAATTTGTGGATCGCATGACAATATTTATAAATCTATCCAATTGTTATCTATATGAGGAGTTGATAACACAAGATATTAGCTGGCTTGTATGGGTTGTATGTACTGTATGGGCTGTATGCCTGTTTTCATACATCTTATTAGGAGAGATGGACAAAAGGGGGAAGACCATAAAGGGCACTCACCACTATGTAAAATCATACATTGTTTCTTCATGTAAGGAAATATAGGGACACACTGGCTCCAATATGTCTTCGTATGCCCTGGAAGGCAGTGAGACCACATGAAATAAACAATGTATGATTTTACATCGTGGTGAGAGCCCCCGTACTGTCAGTTGGATCTCTATTTATAACGGACTATGTTACAAGGTTGAACACCACAGAAGATGTTTTCCAAGCCGCTGATTTATGCGTAAGAACCCTCCGACTAGTGCAATATACGTGTGAAATTGGGCAGAGGCAATGCTTCTTTTAATTTTTCTTCTCTTGGAATTGCATTGGACATGATAAAGGGGGTTCCCTCTTTAGGGTCCAGCTAAGTTTGCCACAGTCATTACTAAGAAAGCCTTGGGCTATGTCCACATTTACACAGTGCATTCCAGTGGTCGTAAAATGGAAAAGTCTACACACCACTATTATGATTACAGATTTTTAACATGTAAAAACAATTCCTACTACGAAGAATAATTTCACAACATTTTTAATGTCACCTATAATTTAAACAATTTAATTTCAAAATAAACTGAAATTTTTTCAGGTGGAAAAATAAAATAAAAAACTAAAATAATTTAATTGCATAAATATACACTAACAAACTAATACTTTGTTAAAGCAACCTTTATATTTTTTATTGCTTTCTGTCTTTTTGGGTAGGAGTCTATCAACGTGGCACATCTAGAATAGGCAATCTTGGCTTACTCTTCCTAACAGTAACGCTCCAAATATGTTGTATTGTTGGGCATTTTCTTTGTACAGCGCCCTCTTCTGGCCACCCACAGATTTTCTATTGGATGTAGGTCTGGGCCATTCCAAAACTTTGATCCTCTTCTGGTGAAGCCATTCTTTTGTTGGTTTGGAGGTCGCTTAGGATTGCTGTTGTGCTGAAAAGTGTAATTCCTGTTTATCTGCAGCTTCCGGATGGTTTTGTTGTAAAATTGACTGATATTTGGAATAGTTCATAATTCCCTTCACTTTGACTAAAGCCCAAGTTCCAACTGGCAAAAAAACAGCCCCAAAAAGTAATGCTTCCTCCACCATGCTTCACTGTGGGTACAGTATTCTTTTGGTTATGTGTAGTGTTGGCTTTATACCCAGGGCAGGTTTTAGACAGTGGGCACTGGGCAAAAGTTTAAAGTGGGGTCCCAAATGCTCACATATTGAACAATAACACAGAAACATTTCAGGTGTATTTACCTGCACCGAGTTCAGGCCATTAAGCAAGCACAATCAACAATATTGAAGTCATCCAGCACTTGTTACCTGGCCTCTTTACACAGAATGACAAACAATGAAGGACACAGAATAAATCACTAATAGATCAATCTGTCCCCATACAGTATCATGTTATCAGCAGCACATTTGCAGTTTTGACTGGGCAATGTGCTACTGAGAACAATGATTTTTGTTGCAGCAAAAGCAATCCAATTACTTTATAAATAGGTGGCATTTTTCTTCTTTAGTATAATGCACCCCATAGTCCTCCATATAGTATAATGCACAGTCAGTCCTTCATAAAGTATAATGCACACCCCATAATCCTCCATGTAGCATAATGCATCTCATAGTCCCTGATATAGTATAATGCAGCCCCCATATAGAATAATGCATCCCATAGTCCTAAAAAAAGTGTATAATGCAGCCCCCATATAGTACATACAGTATAATGTACAGCCCATTGTCCTTGATAAGCATATAATGCAGCTCCCATACAGTATAATGCACGCCGCATAGTCCTCGATAGAGTACAATGCAGCCCCATATAGTATAATACACACCCTATAGTCTTCCAGTATTATGGCCACCACAATGTACTCGCCGATTTAAACAAATAAATAAATACAAATACTCACCTTTCCTTGTTCCCTCTGCTGCTCCGGTCTCTGCAGCGTACCTCCTCAACAGCTCCACTGCTCTGCACAGCATGGCACAAAGAAGTGACATAATCGCGTGCACTGCGTCAGATGCAGAGGGGGAATGATGGGAAAGGGAGAAACGCCTGACGCTCGCTCCTCCATCATTGCTTTCAACTGTATAAGCATCTAGAATGCCTAGTTTTCCCCTCCTTAACACCAGCCCTGTTTATGCCAAACATAAGTTTTGAATTGTTGTTATGCCTAATTTAAGCCATTTCTTGATAACTGTCTTCTCAGTGTTCTATGTTGTATCTATTGAAAGTGTTTTGTACATGTCTCCTGACTGAAGACTTTCACCAATGAGATCCCTTTGCTGCGTTGTAAGCTGTTTATGAACCATGTTTTTTTTCTGTTGAATGCAGCTAAGAAAATGTCAGGAAAATGAAGGGTATTCAGAAGTTAAATGATGTCAATTAGAATCACTTTAAATGATGCCAGCTGTGCAGCGGTTTCTGACTTAAATAGTCGGTGAGTTTACATAGGATTGGCCAATTCTGAACACAATTACATCCCCATTTATAAGTCGGAGTTCACACTTATGCAACATTATTTTAACTTATTATTTTTATCTTTCCCCTCAAAATGATTTTGGTTTATTTCTCAATCAATTTGTGTAGACTATGAATGATATTAAAAAGGTGGAAAAAGTCCTGAAAGGATATTTTTTTAGATGACAAGAACCTGACATTTTAACAGAGGTGTGTATACTTTTTATATTCACTGTATATGCCTGAAGTGCAAGATACTTTTTTTTTAATAAAAAGAGAATATAGGCATAGATGGAAATATTACATATGATATCGATATACTGTATATACTCGCGTATAAGCCAACCCGAGTATAAGCCAAGGCACCCAATTTTGCCACGGAAAACTGGGTAAGCTTGTTGACTCGAGTATAAGCCGGGTATGCATTGTTCCCTCATCTCTGTCCTGGTGTGCATGACTCCCCTGTCCTGGTATGCATGGCTTCCCCATCGCTGTCCTGGTATGCATGGCTCCCCAGTCCTTGTTCTGGTATGCATTGTTCCCCGGTCCTTGTCCTGCTATGCATGGCTCCCCGGTCCTTGTCCTGATAGGCATGGCTCCCTGGTCCCTCTCCTGCTATGCATGGCTCCCCCATCCCATCCTGGTATACATGGCTCCTTATCCCCTATCCTACTCATCCACCAGCGTGCATATTCATTTCTTCAGGATCCTCCTGAATAAGTTGTCATGAAACGTGTGTCGGGGCGGTGGAGATCAACTACACTCAATCTCTAGTAAGTGCATGGTCTTACTTCAATTGCTTCTTAGTACCTGTATTGATTATTATTAGGAGTGGCTTATGCAGCACCCTGTCACAGACCATTGAAGCACATTACTATGTGTAGTATAACTAGGTTTTGATCCCTGCACCACTGCCAGACAGCATCCGTTTTTTACAACGAAAATTGTGTATATATTTAAGTATGTAATAAAGATAAATTTTATGGCTGATATACTCGTTGGGTGTTTTTTAACCCCTGCTTTTTATATACGAGTACATACGGTATGTAGAAAATTAGGCAGATGTAGGTAGACAAAGCGTAAGCTAGCATTTGGGTTTAATTTATACATCTGATGCATGCATGCTATATCTACAGACGTACAAGTATAAACCTAGTGCCAGACAATGTCAACAGGACTGCAGTATGTTGGTAGAAGATGAGAGACTAAGCTTCGGATTTAAATCATTACAGGATTTAAAGTCATAATTCAGATGCTATTTTATTCTAAACATAAAAAGCAACAATATGAAATATTTCCATTTTTTTTTTACAAAGTAATTAGTTTTTAGCACAATGGCTGGGTAAAGGAAAATCATTCCACTAGCTCTAGGTTGGCTAATATTCACTTAAGGCTCCCACACATATTAGACTAACATTGGCCAAACTCGCCAACATTGGCATAGTCTAATGTGTACAGGGCCTCCCCAACTCTTCACAACAGATGATGTTGGGAGAGAGAAGGATCCATCAAGCCCAATTTTGGTCAGCCAATCCTTTTATTCTCTGGGAGATAAGCTGCTGCTACCAGATCTATCATACAGAACACAGACAAGTGCGCTCTGCAGAGACTCCGGAGAGAGAAGTGTTGGACAAATGATCAGCCAAACAAACGTTTGACTGACAGCTATATTTTGTATATGGAGGACTTCACTGTACTGCTTGAGCCAAGATAAGCAATTTCCACAATAATAATAGCAAAACAAGGATGTAGACAGCTGACACTGAACTGCTTGAGGGGTTTGTCTTTTCAGAAGGGAAAGGGGTTCTGATGGTTATGCTGTAAAGCATATCATACACTATTCAAAAAAAATGGAGTTATCAGGGTCATTACATACAGCATCCAGAAAGCAAACAATAATTCCAATAAAGATTGAAAACTAAAAACCAAGCAGTAAACCAGTGATAAATATTCCTATTAAAATAGGTAAAATTTATTTCTGATACTATCCTGTTCAATATGTGACCCAATTCTTATCCTGGAGTTTATTTCTTATGTTTCCTTTGAGTTTCAATGGTCTAGTTAAAAATAAACACTACGTACAATCTAGATTAGATGCACTTCATATTTTATGAGGTTTATACATCAACTATGAAAACAAGTATTAATTTACTGTATTTCCTTAGTTGAGTGTTACATGTGTATGACGGCTGCAATGTCACAAAAGACGTGAACATAAGCGAAACATGTAGGGAGGAACCTTGTGCTGTTATAAAAGCTTTTCCTCCATTCTCATCACCACTAGCTGTGAACCAAATTGTATGGTGTGTTTAAACTGTCTGATGATTGACAGCGTTAAACGAATATTTGACACATCCTATAATCATTTATGCATCAACTATAAGCAACTTTTTGCTCCAAATAATACCCATGTAGAGTGGGTGTACGATGCTGTAGCGCAGGGAACACGAACACCTCCAGCCCTGTTATGTGTGTCTGACCAATAAACATGAGAAATTGCCTCTAACAGACGCCAAGCAGTTCTGTACTGGAAAAAGCCTAAGTTAAAGGAAATCTCCATTCTGCTGTTAAGAATATGATTTGTAAACACTTTACACTTACGGCTGAGAAAGATTTAATCTAGCAGCACTCAGAACTAATAAAAGATTCCTTTCCAGCATAAAACAGAGGATTACTGCAAGACTTGTAGTGGCCACAAAACTGATACCATAAAATCACAATATGCAACTTTGCTCCATTTTATTTTCCCCGTTACATGAGGTCTGCAGTTCCAGTACTCAAGATGACGTGGCTACTGTGGCTAATTGTCAAAACTATATCTCTCAAATGTCGCCTTGATGCATATTTATGCTGGTTATTTATTGCATATTAAATGTATAATTTTATCACTTTCTGTACTGACATTTTTCATCTTCAGCTTTTACTTGTCTTAGTTCTTTTTTTTTCTCAGGAAGTACTAGAGCAGTATTTATTTTATTCTCTATGCTCTCTGGTCTCTGCTTTATTCAGCGTTGGATTGGTGCCACTAAGATCAGGGTCCCAGTAATATACTGAATAGCAAAAGACTTCAGTTCTTGATGCTGCTCCGGTCCCGTACCGCCATCTTGAGACCACAACTTCTGACTCACTGAAAGTAAGAGGTAACATTCGCAAGCTCTCAAAAAAAAAAAGTGTATGACAGCTTCGTTCTGACTCTCACACTTACATTTCGGGGTGACTTCCAGATCGCCCAGCAAACACCAGTGATCCGACAGGTCACAACCTGCAAAAGATGGACTGCATGGATGGCTGGTTAGTAGAATGCTGGGGGCAGGGAATATACATTAGTGACCACACTTCAGCGGTAAAATTAAAAAAAAAATTCTCACGTAGTGCTTTATAATTTTTAATGAAACTCCAATGCAAAAATTATGAATGCAATCATTAAGAACAAAAAAGCCCCAAATGTGTCTATCCTTTAACTAGCACTGCAGCCTCCTTCATCTAATTATCTACATGGGTCCACAGCATGAGGAAGCGATCGCTATATGATGGGAATATAACAGCAATATGACTGGAATAGTTATTTAATCTGCTCTCTCACATGTTTTCATATGCTACTATATATAGAAACTGTTCCCGTAGTAGGAGCAATCATTTTCAGATATTTTGCAACATATCTATCATTTTTTTCAGTAAAGCAGTTCCATGACTTTAAATAATTCAAAAAGTACAAATAAATCTTCACAGAACTCGTGCCTGCCTGACATGATAAAAGGAATAGCCCGGACTGCTGCCACAGAGAGGCTCAAGGGAGGGCAACATGACCAGGAGGGATGCTAGGCAAGCCAGAGGGTTAAGAAAGAGTTAAATGAAAAAAGGTATAGTTTAGTTTTACAAGATAAGCTGGGGGTGGAATTAAAGGGGAAGCTAGTGATAAGGGTCAGTCTGAATGGTCAGGGGGTGGAGCTAGAGAGGTTAGGGTATGTATAGATCAGGCTAGGGGTGAGGGGCAGCATTCGGACCTGGACGACGTTGTGAAGCATTCTTTTTACCAGGACGTCGGGAATTGGATCTTGAAGATGGAAGGCCTGATGGAACAGATGAGGAGAATGGTGGAACTACATGGCCAGCAATGGATGGAAGAACAGATGCAGCGATGGTCCGGTGAAGGTGGAGGCCCCAAAGATGTTACCCCTTTGCCTCCTAAGCGGCAGCGAAGATCGCAGGCTCCAGAACGCTTCAGCCCGGACACAACACCTAGAAGCAGACAGCGGAATAGGAGCCCCAGCGGAGGAACAACTGTTGTAGCTGCGGTGGAGAATACAGATGAAGGGACATCGCGTAATTTGGGCCGTAGGTCGGGACGCAAGCAAAAGGGCAGCAAGGCGGTTAGTGACGTGGCCGGCCTTTCCTCTACTATCGGGTCGCGGCGCACTATGACGACGGACGTGTCGTGCCAACGTGTCCAGGTACGGTCGCCTGACTCGGGCTGCTCATCTGCCCCGGCACGCTCTACCGACCCTGCCCGCTCACTTGGCCTTGCCCACTCACCTGACCCGGTGCGCTCTGCTGTCGCGGTGCGCTCCCCCGACCCAGTGAGGTCGGGTGGGGCAGCGCCGCAGCCACGTGGGGCGGCATCACGGTCTCGTGGGGGGGTTCGGCGATCACGTGGAGCGGTTCGGCTGTCACGTGGGGCGTTAGCGCTGCGGTCTCGTGGGACTACTACGGGGTCACATGACCTGGAATATGAAAAAAGGGACAGTGCAGTGGCCCCTGAAGACCGGAGAAGATTAAAGAGACCATCTATTGCAAACCAAGCGGTGCCTATGCAGGAGCATAGGGCTCCAATGACTGCTGCAGCATCGATTAATGAGAGAAGGTCTGTTACTGCTGGGTCAGGCAGTCGTCGAAGAAGGGAGGACGGCATGGCGGCTGGGTCATCGACAAGGAGCGGGGATGCTTTACAGCTTGCCTCAGGGATAACTTCGACGGGAAGATTGGCTTGTAGAACTGCGGATACGACATACAGGTTGAGCCTGCCGAACGGTGGGCTCCTTGTAGCTGAATCCAGTGAGGAGGACGACATCGTTGAGGATGACAACGTGGATGTGAACATCAACAACGAAGCGGCTGGCGTACGACGCGGAGGACACGTGACGGCTGTTTCGGGACCCTCTCGAAGTCAGCCTGGTAAGACCACGGTTTCCCCTACTTATAGTACGTCTGGTTTGGCGGATGGTGGTGTGGCGGAGGGTATGAGGGCGTTCAGGGTTTGAATATGGTTGCTGAAGGTATGGGTGATTTACAGCGTGGCATGTGTGATGGGAGAGGTATGAATGTGTTGCCTGATGAAGGCAACATGGCATCTGAATTGTTGCGAATTTTTAGGGGGCTTCTTAACCCTGTGGGGGGCCCTAGCTTGGTTTGGCAGGGTGCGGCTGGCGTGACGGGACAGGATAATTTGGGCACTACATCTGGAACTGTGGCTAGTCAGAGTGGTGTTGCTGTACCGGTTGTGGCGGATCCAGTGACATCTGTAGCATCTACGGTTGATGCAGTCCGCTTGGACGATAAGGCTAGAGGAGAGGTGTATGTTTGCTTTGATGGCCCGTTGGGGGCGCATTTAAAACAGGAGGTTAGAGAGAAAATATGGAAAGACGAATATGTTGAAATATTTTCCTTACTTCCTTTGGAGAAGTTTAACCTTGATAGGGTTAGGCCAGATGAGAGTAAAAAAGATGAGGAAGAGCGGCGGCGTTATCGCCTTATCCCTCGCACGTTTCAGAATTGGTTGCAAGCTTTTGTAATATTTGCTAGCGTGGTGGGGGAAAAGGCTCTGGACAATTGTTCGGCGCTTTTTTGTTATTTGGACACCATAAGTGAGGCGTACAGGACTTATGGTGGTATTTCGTGGCTACGATATGACGAGCAGTTTCGTCAGAGAAAAGCGGTTAGACCCAGCCTTCGGTGGGATCACAAGGAAATTAGTTTATGGATGCGGCTAATGGCTGCGACAAAATCGGTTTCGCAGTCCTTTCCAGGGAGTTCTGGCGGAGGGTCATTTGGCGCCTCAACTACGGGTCCCAAGAAAGGTGTTTGTTGGCAGTTCAACGAAAAGGACTGCCGTTTTGGATCCGCCTGCCGTTTTGGATCCGCCTGCCGTTTTAAGCACGAGTGCTCGGGATGTGGCGGCAACCACAGTTTCCTCAAATGCTTTAGGAAAGGAAAGGGGAAGGCCTCAGAGTCTTGATCAAAAAGGGAGAACACCTGTGAAGGTAGACCGGATGGTGCCATTCTTAAATAGATATCCTGATCGGAGTTCGGCAAAGTTATTGTATGAAGGTTTTAGTTTCGGTTTTAAAATACCATCAGTTGTTGAGCCTGGTAAGATTCGTTTAAAGAATTTGCAGTCAACTCGCTTGCATAGGGATACGGTTTCGGAGAAGCTGCAAAAGGAGGTGGAATTGGGACGGATGGCGGGCCCGTTTGATGCCCCTCCGTTGCCTGACTTGGTGGTATCCCCGTTGGATTTGGTACCAAAAAAGGAACCTTTTAAGTTTAGGCTGATTCATCACTTGTCCTATCCTAAAGGTGGGTCTGTGAATGACGGTATTGATCCTGAGCTTGTATCAGTTACGTATGTTCGTTTTGATAAGGCCGTGGAATGGTTGACAAAGTTGGGCCGGGGTTCACTTTTGGCAAAAGCGGACATTCAGGCCGCCTTTCGCCTTTTACCTGTACACCCAGAAAGCTTTAACCTTTTGGGATGTTGGTGGGAGAACAAGTTTTATGTGGATTGTTGTTTACCCATGGGCTGTTCGATTTCGTGTTCTTACTTTGAGAAGTTTAGTTGTTTTTTGGAGTGGGTAATTAAGGAGAAGGCGGGTTTGGATTCAGTGTTGCATTACTTGGATGATTTTTTGTGTATGGGCCCTGCCGGATCTCCACAATGTTCGCTTTTGCTTCGAACAGTGGAGCAAGTTGCTCGTCGCTTTGGAGTCCCATTGGCACCTGAAAAAACCGAGGGTCCGGTTACGGTTTTGAAATTTTTGGGAATTGAGTTAGATACGGTTGCTATGGAATGCCGGTTGCCAGAGGACAAGTTGTCGGATTTGAGGAAGTATGTTCAAAGGGCTTTGGAAGCTAAAAAAATTCGTTTGCGTGATTTGCAGTCCCTCCTGGGAAAGTTGAACTTTGCTTGTAAGATTTTGCCTATGGGTAGAGTATTTTCCCGTCGTTTGGCCCAAGCCACTGCTGGTGTGTCACATCCTTTACATTTTATACGTTTGAAGGTTGAGCACAGGGCGGATCTTAGAGTGTGGTTCAGTTTCTTAAAGTTGTATAATGGGCGGTCACTTTGGATTCGGGAAGTGGTTTCCAATGACGAGTTGGTCCTCTATACGGACGCCGCGGGGTCCAGTGGCTTTGGGGCATATTTTGGGGGGAGATGGTGTTGTGGAAAGTGGCCTGAATCTTGGCAGGTTTCTGGTTTGACTGGGAATTTGGCCCTGTTGGAACTTTTTCCCATTGTGTTGGCTGTAGAGGTTTGGGGGCAAGATTTGAGAGACAAAAAAGTGCGTTTTATGTGTGACAACTTGGGGGTAGTTCAGTGTGTTAATAAGCTAACAGCTGACTCTCCTCCAGTGGTGGATCTTTTGCGGCATATGGTGTTGAAGTGTCTAGAGCTTAATTTGTGGATTTGTGCTGTTCATGTGCCGGGGGTTTTGAATTCTGTGGCTGACGCTTTATCTCGCTTCCAGTGGGACCGTTTTCGATTGCTGGCGCCGGATGCGGAGCAGCAGGAGACCGTGTGGCCCGTCTGGTTGTGGGACCTGGTTTGCAGCCAGCCTGGGAATTGATCCAAAAGTCAGTGGCGCCCAGTACTTGGCGAAGTTATACTGCAGCGTGGGAGCACTGGCTCGAATTGAGTGAAGAGGTTGGGGGTGATGTACCTGAAGGTGACAGGGTTTATTTGGTTTTGTACATGTTGGGCAGAGCAATGGAAAAAGGTTTGTCATGGTCGGCTATTGCATGTAAGTTGGCTGGTATGGCTTTCTTTTTTAAATTGCTTGGTTGGAAGGACGTTACTAAAGATTTCATGGTGCGTCAGGCATTAAGGGGCTACCGTAAGACAAAGGCGAGTCAGGACCTCAGGCGCCCTGTCTCTTTTAAATTGCTGGGTGATTTGCTATCGGTATTACCTCAAGTTTGTCGTTCGGAGTATGAATGTCGTTTGTTTGCGACTGCTTTCGTGCTCGCCTTCTTTGGTGCTTTTAGAATCAGTGAACTGGTTAGTAGGAACACAAAGAGTCATGGAGGTTTACTGTGGGAGGATGTGGAATGTGGGGTGGATGTGGTACGATGTTGTTTGAAACGGTCCAAGACGGATCAGCTAGGTAGAGGTCGCGTGGTGGAACTGTGGGGCGTACCGGGTTTAGTTGAGTGCCCTGTCAGACAGGTGTTGTCCTTTTTAGAGGTGAGGGGACCACGCTCGGGGTCCTTTTTGTGTCATCATGACGGGTCAGCCTTGTCCAGTTACCAGTTTGTCTGGATTTTCCGGAGGTGCTTGCAATGTTGTGGTCTTAATGAGTCGGAGTTTGCGTCCCATTCATTTCGGATTGGGGCGGCGACTCAGGCGGCACGTTGGGGCTTGGGCGAGCAGGCTCTCCGCAAGATTGGACGCTGGGAATCGGCCAGGTATAAATCTTATGTTCGGCCGGCACTGTTGTAAGATGTTCAGGGGTGGGGCTATGGTAATTTTGCGTACACTTCACTGCCTTTCCTTTCCTATGTTTTCCTATTTCATTTTATTTCATAGGTTTACCGTTGTTGGTGTGGGTGCTTGGTCACTCGTATGTCTACTGGGGTGCTTTACGTGCGGGTGTCAGAACTAATGGCCGTCAGTTAGGGGTCCCTACAGAGAAGGCAACGGTGCGGTGGATCGGAGTCAGAGGCATGCTGTGGAGTGAAATGTTGCCTACCTGGCGATATCATTCAGAGTTGGATAGACCCCCTGATGTGTTGGTATTGCACGTGGGGGGGAACGACTTGGGCCTTCGGGCGTCTAGGGATCTGATTCAAGACATAAAATGTGACTGTCTTCGGCTCTTGTCAGCTCACCCGGGTTTAGTGATTGTGTGGTCTGACATAGTTGCGCGAACAGTATGGCGGCGCGCTAGATCGGTGGAGGGAGTAAATAGAGCGCGAGTGAAAGTTAATCGCGAAATTGGCCGCTTTGTTTCTCGGGTGGGGGGTGTAGCGGTTAGGCACCCAGATTTGGAATCTGCATCCGCTGAATTTTTACGTCGGGACGGTGTACATTTGAATCCGGTTGGCATTGATATGTGGGCCTTGGGGATTATGGATGGGGTAGAGAAGGCGATGTTTTTGTGGGAGGACTCGCGCGCACAAGGGATCATGCGCGCTCGCGGTGGCGGAAAGGAGGGGGGTGTCTGAAGGTGGGGGTTTTGCACAGAAGAGAGGAAGAACCCAGTGCAAGAGCGGGTTACCTCTAGTGGTGCAAATGTTTTGGTGAAACGGGTCCTTGCTGGGTTGAGTCTCAGCGGGACATGGTGTGGGTAATATCTGGCCAGGGCTCTCGAGTCGGTGTGGTGCGGCTGAGGGCAGGAGGTGGGCCGATGTTGCAATGGACAATTTTTTGTAACTTTCAGTTACCACCTGCGGGTAACATCTGGCCAGGGCTCTCGAGTCGGTGTGGTGCGGCTGAGGGCAGGAGGTGGGCCGATGTTGCAATGGACAATTTTTGTTAACTTTCAGTTACCCCCCCTCCTTTCGGTGTTTTCAAGGAAGATTTAAAATGTTGTATTGTTTATGCTTTGTTATTAATAAATTGGGCTGCTGTGGCCTTTTATATCCAATGTCACGCAGTATTGGTGTTTGTCTTAGATAGGATAAGAGTCTTAGTGGGTAGGGGACGTTTGGTTAATGGTTAATAGTAAAGCCTTTAGTCAGACATTCCGGAGTCATGTGCACTATACTAAATACTTAGGTCTTTTTAGAAAGTAATAAAAAGTCTATAAATCAGCCAGAAACATGTTTGATGCACTTTGCCTGTTATACCTTACTTCTGTCACTAGTGAGTACAGACCACAGAGGTCTCCTGATTCTGGTTGGGGGATTTACTTTTCTTTCAATTACTGCACTATGTAGAGGATGGAAGTCCTTCTTCTTGCTCCCTGGCACATGAATCCATATGATCACTACCCTCTTCCACCCCCACACTGCTTTTGCCCAGGGGCAAATTATTTGAGGCTTATCGCTTCCCAGAACACAATAATACAGATGTTAATTTTACTGTAATATATTTGTTGCCTAATCCTCCTGTTATTGTAATTAAACTCTTTTGTCATGCCTCCTGTAGGAGTTCAAAGCCTTGCAGTACCACGATACCAGCCGCATCTGAACAGAACGCTGCGTTGGTGAAGCTCTGATGTAAAGACGAGAGAAGGGAGGGAGGTGGAGAGCGGGGCTTCATCCATTCAACTTTCACAGAATCAACCGGTATAATTACTGTGGAAATAAATCACATTTATAGCAGCCAAGCAGTCAGTATAATCACTTGTGTGCAGCAGTAAATGAGTTTATTTTGTTGCAGTGCAATGGAAGATTAACGATTTTGGCATGCCGGGCAAAATGTTATGATAATATCCTTAAGATTTCCTTCATATTAATGGAAAGGGAAATCTGCTATTAACATCTTGAGGCATTGACTTGATTGCTGCAGCTTGGACTGATGGCACCATCACTGGCGTTTACCAATTTCAATCTTGGGTGAACTGTACAAGCTGAGGCCGGAGAGAGAAGGCGAACAATGAAGCCAGAATTGTAGAAAGTAACTGATCTGGTTTAGCTGTCCAAGCCTTGTACTCCTATACCATAGATTAGTTAATGCAGAGCGCAGGGGCAGATGTACTATTGGTGCAACCTGTGCAGCTGCACAAGGGCCCAAGAGGAAAGAGGGCCACTACCACCGTCAAAGCAGTAAATATCTTCTGCCCCAGCCACATTATTGGACAGCAATGGTCCCATAGACAAAAGAGGTTCCTATGCAAGAGCAGTATTTGCTTGCTCACAGTAGGGTGGCATATTGGCCACATGTTTCATTAGCCAGTCCATTTATATGTCTGAATTAAGGGGGTTTTACACTAAGCAATATCGCTAGCAATATCGCTAAAACGTCACCGGTTTTGTGACGTTATAGCGACATTGCTAGCGATATCGCTGTGTGTGATACTTACCAACGACCGGCTCCCCCGCTGTCCATCGCTGATCGCGCGAGAATGTCCAGCTCCATTTCTCGTCGGGCGCTTCCTGCTGAGACTTCCTGCTGTGACGACGAGCGACGCGTGGAGACGGGCGGGAGGACGCAGGATCGCTGTGTGTGAATGGTAAGTATCGTGCGCTGCGTCGCTGCTGCATCGCTGTGAGATCTTTCTGTATGAAAGCTCACTAGCGATCATTTAGCGATGCACCAGTGATCCTGACCGGGTCGGATCGCTGGTGCATCGCTAAATGTAAAAGGGCCTTTAGTCACTGCCCTACGGCCTGGTACCTATGGGTAAGGCCCTCTTCTTTGCCTTGCGGAGGCAATGGACCTAGCTGAATATTCATAAACACCACTATAAATGCCTTATATTAGACACTTTGCTGGTCTGTTCCATTAGCTTTGCAGCTAGCACGCTTACAGTACTCTGCATTTGTGTGATCAATTATCTAATAGCAATTAAACCCCTACAGTCCTCTTCAGCAATTACCTGGAGAGAGGTAAAACAATAATTACTAATCAGACAATGTTCAATTTCAGTTTCCATCAGATCCTGAGACGTTGAACGTGCTACATTAACACCACTTGTATCAATATTAATAATTTGTATCCTTTGTGGTTTTGCTAAGGAAGACACCGGATATGTGCGGTCAGATCCTTCGCTCGCTTAGTAATTGAGCATTACAACGTCAGTCAGAACAGATCAGTGCTGGAAATTATAGGTAACTAGATAATGCTGGCCGTCGACACCAAGTGGGAGAATATATATCCGATTTACCAATTACTCACGGTAAATCTGCAAAAATGAATAAAAAATGTGCCAAATCAATTGATTAATGTGTTATTATGGCGGCCAGGTTGCTAATCAATCTATGAATTTGCTTATTTCCAGTTCTATTAAGGAATCATTACAGGAATGTCTGTCACTGATAGTTGAGCCAAATTATCCATAAACCTTTGGCCAAGCCCAGAAAACTCAGTGTTAGGCCGGAGTCACACTGGCGAGGAATACGGGTGCGTGAGAGGCGCAAAAAGCACGCATTAGACACGGACCAATGATTCTCTATGGGGTCACTCGCACCAGGCGTATATTTCTCCTCAGTATCCTACGCTCCGTGCCACTCGCAGCATGCTGCGATTGTCAGCGTACTACGGCCGTAGTACGCCAATGCAAGTCTATGGGTGCGCAAAAAATACGGATTACACACGGAGCACACATGTGACCTGCGAGAAATACGCACCCGGTGTCTTTTAGCCAAGCCGGCAATTCAGTGCACGATACAGTAAACTCACACTGACAGTTTTAATAAAGAAATTAAAGAATAGATATATACACATAGAATACACACATATATATGTATAATATATATGCATTCTATGTGTCTATATCTATTCTTTCATTTCTTTATTAAAACGGTCATAGGGCTCCATTATATGTCCATTTTGCAAGCCTGCGAGAAAATCTCACCATACGGATGCCATACGGATTACATACGGATGCTGACATGCGCAAAATACGTGACCACACCTTGATTACGGATGACATACGGAGCACTGTTTAGGGGTCTGTCATCCGTATTACGCATGTAAAATACTGACTGTATTTTGCGCAGGTTAGTGTGACTCCAGCCTTACTAAAGGCACAGTCCAGTTTATCATTCTTCTGATATTTGTAAACCCTGAGGTATTCTGGGAAAAAATAACGCAATCATTCACATCCCCCCATGACCCTTCCTGACAGATGCAATTTTCGATATCCTTGTTATTTGTCACTGCTGCCTCTTTGTCGCCTGCTTTCCTCGGTAACAAGCGAGTGACAGAGCGGGAGAGGTAATTATCATACAGCTTGTATTCATACAATTGATTATGGACTCTGCACAGATAAAGCCTAATGTTGCCCAAATAGGTGATCGCATATATTCCACAATGGCAGGTTCTTCCACTCAAAAGACGAGAATCTGAAATTGATACCTTTCGGCAGCCTCCTGCTTTTGTGTAACACGACAAAGAGGAGACAGACATCTCACTGTATACTCGTGAAGTCTCTATATATCAAATCATTAATCAATAACAACAACATAATGCAGATGTGTACTGTCAGCGCAGTGGTGAGAGTGGGGAGCTCGGTCAGATGCAGCAAACGATACTGGGCGCTTAGAAAAAAAAATTGTATGTTTTGTCATCATTACTAAAATGCTAAAATATTAATTAGGCAGAAAGGTGGAGCCACCGCCGCAGGGATGCTCACTGGGACAGATATGTTGCAGAATTTCTGCAGCAAAATCCACAGTGGCAATACCTGCATTAAACCTTCTTGCGGAATTCGCTGTGGAAATGCAGTAAATTTGCCCCATATTTCATCCTTTTATCATCCTTAGCATGAAATGACATAATATGGATTAAAAATCCACACCACATGTCAATTTACAATGCACATTTTTTATGTAGTTTGGATGACATTTGGTAAATTCTCATCCACAAGACAATTACTGTAATACAATATGGATTTTCCGACCGCAAATACACAGCAGGAAATAAGCAACAAATTCATTACATTGGAACATACCCTGAAGATTTTATTTCTCTTTATAACATTGAGAATTTCTTTTCATGCTTTTGTTTATTGTGGAAAAAATTGCAGCAGTAACATCTGCAAAAAAAATCTCTTTTGTGGAACATTTCCACAGTTTAAAGCAAAGGTCCTTAACCAGCAGCATATGAACTCCAGGGGCAGAAATGCAAAACTTCATTTGGAATGTGGGCCACGTTTTTAGATTTTACTACTGTCAAGGAGTATAATAAAACATATAAAGGGTTTTAAAATACAGGATATTTATGGCACATCGATTGTATGTGCAGTAAATGTTTTAAAGATGAGGGTTTGACTTTCGGGAGAATGGGGGTCCCCTGTTCACCCCTTCAGAAAGGAAGAGGTAAAGCCCCACTCCAGAGGTTTTTTTTTACGATGGATTGATGCTATTAGGGGCCCGTTACACATAGTGATATCGCTAGCAATATCGCTGTAACGTTACCGATTTTGTGACGTAGCAGCGATATTGCTAGCGATATTGCTACATGTGATACTTACCTCCGACCGGCTCCCCTGCTGCTCATCGCTGGTCGCGCAAAAACGTCCTGGACCATTTCTCGTCGGGCGCTTCCTGCTGGGCTTCCTGTGGTGACGCGTGGACGCGTGCGGGAGGACGTCAGGATCGCCGCGTCTGACAGGTAAGTAGTGACCGCCGACCCCTGCTATGTCGCTGGTGAGATCTGCCTGTGTGGCAGCTCACTAGCGACCACTTAGCGATGCACCAGCAATCTATATCGTTGTCGGGATCGCTGGTGCATCGCTAAGTGTAACGGTACCCTTAATCTAAGCTCTCTGACCCTAGTGTTATATTTACCAGCTACCATCATCAGCTCTTCTCAGTGCCGCTCTGGTCCCGATCAGTCATCTTGTGACTGGCTAGAAATCAGAGGTAACAGTTATAAGCTCTCAATGTAAGTATATGAGAAACTTGTTCTGGCTCTATTAGACTTGCATTGAGTTGTGACTTCTGGATTGCCCAGCAAACACTGTAGCAGTCTGACAGGTCACAAACTGCTGGAGGCCTATAGAAGCGTTGGCATCAGAAGGTAAAGTCAGAGGCTGGTAAGGGAACTTAGGCTGGTTTCACATTAGCGCTTTTTAAGCGCACGCACGGCCGGGGGTAGCTCCGCCCCCGAGCCGGCTCTCTGCCCGGCGTGCCCGCCCCTTGCTTGTAGCGCCGCCTCCTAGCGCACAGCGGCGCCTGCGATCGGCGCACCCTATCTTTAGCATAGGGTGCGCAGATCGTGCGCAGGCCGTGCGCTAGTTGCGCTTTGACCTGCGCTGCGCACTTTTGACGGTGCGCCGTGTGCGCCAAAATCAAACTTTTCGGATTTTGGCGCGCACCGTCAAAAGTGCGCAGCGCAGGTCAAAGCGCAACTAGCGCACGGCCTGCGCACGATCTGCGCACCCTATGCTAAAGATAGGGTGCGCCGATCGCAGGCGCCGCTGTGCGCTAGGAGGCGGCGCTACAAGCAAGGGGCGGGCATGCCGGGCAGAGAGCCGGCTCGGGGGCGGAGCTACCCCCGGCCGTGCGTGCGCTTAAAAAGCGCTAATGTGAAACCAGCCTTAGAATAGTAGCACCACTCCAGTGCTACAGTAAAGAAAATAGAGTGGTGCTTTTAGGTTGCATTAAGGTATATCATAGTTTAAGGGTGCTACTTTCTTTTCACAACTCTAATAAACTACAATAAAGAGACCAGATAATCTCTTTACTTTATCTCTTCCATTCTGGAGTTACAAAAAGAGAGAACTCTGTAAATATAAGGTTGCCAAAGATCACCGAGGGCGTCACAGAAGTGCATTGAAGACCGTGAGGCTCGTGGGCTGCAGCTATTCATTTCTACTTTAGGGGGTAATTTTGAAAATGTTAAACATTTAAATGCTTGTCTTTTCATTCACCGACACATATCCAGAACACCAGGGATCTTCCACTTAAAACAAGTGACCACTGCAACTAATTTAGTGGCCTCTAAGGTGATGTGCGGTGCTACTAGCAACATCACTCAATGATGAGAGCCATGATGTCATTAGTACAAGTGGCCAAAGATAGGGAAAACTGGCAGAACATCCGCACAGGATCACCTGTGGAAGAGATGAGTAGTTTGTGATTTTTTTTTTTACTAATAGAGATGAGCAAAACTATTTTTAGGACCTGGCCGAGAAGTGGTTTGTCAGCCATGAACTATCAAGATGGATACAAGACCAGAGTCCTGTGAGTCTTTTTACTTAATGCTATTGTCTAACATTTGCAGCTGTTTTAAAAAGTTGGATAACCCCTTTAATGAGACCTGATAGTGGGGCATCACCCGGCCGCATTTTCACATCTCGATAATATACAGATCTGCTAGTGGCAAACGGGTACATTTTGTTACTATTGTATATTTATTAATTTAGATAATTGGAAGACAAATGGTACACAATGCTGATTGATGACCAATGAGGTATATAAAAAAAAATATAACTATTAATCCACACACACACAAAAAAAAGGAAAGTACATTTTGCAAGTGGAATTTTCTATAAAGCAAAAGTCTTTTAATTTAGCCCTTTCAAATCCCAAAATACTTTTAATCTGAAATATCACAAAAAAAAATCCTATGCAAAAGTATAAGCAAGTGCACTTTCCAATCAAAGATCTAATCCTCGTACAAAAAAGTCCTTTAGGTTGGGTTCCGACAGCTATACGAAAACTCCGGCCAGTCACGTCTGTAAATTTAGCGCTGTGTGCAGCTGCATGTGCTTGTCCACGTATGAGACAGGTGCAGGAGCTGCTGGTCATTTCCATGCACTAGTCTGGTTCAGAAATTGGACTAAATTATTGCATCCTGCGATTTATTTTCCATGCAGATCATTGGTCTGTGTTTCAAATTAGCTGTATGCATTTGTTACATTGGCTATAATGGGTGCGTGTGCTCTACGTGTTCACATCCATATAGCACACTCGTCTGAATAATTTGTCTAACCTTTTACGTCACGGTGGCTCCGGTATTACATGTATTTTAGGAAGAAAATACTATTTGTTTTTGCCCGTTTCACATACCCCTGATGTCTCAGTGCACATCACTGCCAGTGCTTATGTTGGGACCTCACTGTATTTTCCAGGAACAATGCAAAAATGTGAATATAACCGTAAATATCCTTTTTTTTTAACGTGCTGTATATGACAGAAAATAGTGACACATGTGCCGCACGTCTCATTCCTCCTAACATAGTGAATGAGAAGGATATTTGAGGTGAACTTGTATATGACAGATCAAGAATCCCAAAAGTCAACGGTTCCTCATAGCAAAGGATCATTTGACGAAAAAAAAACAACTCTCCCATCCACCCCCATCTCCCGGGAGACATAAGAGGTTAAATAGAATCTGTGGAGTCAGCGGTTACAATCACACAGGGGGCAGAAAGAGTTGCCCTATGAAGATTGAAGCCTCTCCGTTCCTGCAAATCTGATCCTGCAGGCAACTGGGGCTTTTTCTATTTTATATGTATTTTTTTTTCTTATGGCCGGACAACCACCCGAGTTCTGAAAATTAAATTAAAGTCAGTGCATCTTATCCCTAAAGCAATTATCAAAGCCGTGGGCTTACATGAGTTTTGGAGAAGCAACAAATTACATTTTTACAGCACTTATTTAAAGCTGGCACCATGGTAATGCAAAGTGGTAGGTAAAAATTATACATTTTCCCATCTCCAGGCCAGGGAAAAAAAAAAGGTAATAATACGTCAAAATAGAATAAGGAACTAACCTGTAATGTAACAGCTTGTCACCAGTCTTCCCAGATTTAACTTCACTTTCCCAATTAAACTTTCATCAGCTCAGGGCCTAACATATTAATATTTTCCAACTTTTAATTTTTCATTGGAATGGGGTGTCCAGAGCTGATTTTTTTTTACAAAATAACAGAACTTTTTTAAAGAAATAGTTTTACAAATTTCTATTAATAATTAAAAACATGTGATTAAAAATGACTATAGGAAGCCAGGGAAATTAAAAGAGATTTGAATACACCAACCATTATAGTTCTGGCTAGGTCTTGCACCACCATTCCTCGCGCCTGGACTTTGTATTCACTAGGCCTCATACTAAATACTCATACAACATGACATGACTGACAGTGGTGGCAACACTGTATACGAAAACTCATGTGACTTTCATTGAAGGTCTCACCAAGTAAGTGTCATGAGTGTGTTACATCCCCCTGGGAAATCTGGGGTTAGAAAATCATTACGTATTGTGAATCACAGGTCTTCCATTGTGTGTGTTGTGTTCCATATTAAATGGATTTCGTCTCCTTTAGTGCTGAAGAGGTTAACAACCCTTTCAATAGTGGTTAGAAACATGAAGCTCCATCTCAGCTGCTTCTCACCTGGATATTTCCTATCTCTATAAAATCTGGCCAGACCTTCTCTTCCTCGCCAGTGAAAGTTTATTTCCTGGTCCTCTGAAGTTGCCATGCAGAGTTGGAGATCATTTTTGCTCTTGGAGATTGTGGTATGCTGTTTTTGGGTGTATACTTTCCTCATTGTCCTATTCCAATTTGGTTTGTACATTTCTACCCTTCCCTATATGCCGCTCTACCTTTGGTCAGTGTTTTGTATGTTAGTTGCTTTTTGTTATCACTGTTTGTCTTATGTGTTTGTCTTATGTGTTAAGGCCCCTTTACATTTAGTGATGCACCAGCGATCCCGACAATGATACGACCCGGTCAGGATCGCTGGTGCATCGCTAAATGGTCGCTAGTGAGCTGCCAAACAGGCAGATCTCACAGCGATGCAGCAGCGATACAGCGGTCGTTACTTACTTTTCAGACGCGGCGATCCTGACATCCTCCCGTCCGCGTGTCGCTCGTCGGCGCCAGCAGGAAGCGCCCGACGAGAAATGGAGCTGCGTGATCAACGACAGACAGCGGGGGAGCCGGTCGGAGGTAAGTATCACACATAGCGATATCGCTAGCGATATCTCTGCTGCGTCACCAAATCGGTGATGCTTTAGTGATATTGATAGCGATATCGCTATGTGTAAAACCCCCTTTATACCCTGTTGTGAATTCTCTCTCTGGCTTCCCTCTGGTGATTACTGAAGATAGTGGAGCTGGTCAGATTGAGGCTGTGTGCCCACATAGCGTTTTTTTAAGCGTTTTTGATGTGTTTTTCGGAGTCAAACTGCATCAAAAACGCTTAAAAGAAGCATCCCATTCATTTAAATGCATTTTGGCCTTTTTGTGCCAATGGATGCGATTTTTACCGCTAAGGAAACGCTTAGCGGTAAAAAATGCAGCATGTTCATTAATTTCCGCTTAGGTCCGCGCTTTTGGCTATTTCCTATAGTCCAAAAGACGCGCGGAAAAAAACGCATCAAAAACGCGCTTTTTTTGCGCAAAAATCGTGGCAAAAAAATGCGCGTTTTCTGGGAAGGAGAACCCATTTCCTGAGCGTTCAAAAAATGCTACGTGGGCACATAGCCTGAGAGTTCTCTTTCTGGGCTCCCTTTTGTGGTTACTGGAGGTAGTGGAGCTGATCTGATTGACAGAGGCTTGCCACCTGATGAGGAAGACGATTGGAGATCTGGGGTTTCTGATTGGGATTTAAGACAGCTGACTCCCTCTATCCCTGCTGGTGATTTTTTTTTCTTGCTGTGCCTCCTGAAGTCTGAGGTCTCCTGCTCATTCTCTGCATGTTCAGCTAAGTGGTTCATTTGCTATTCTGTTTGAATTTGATCTGGTTTTGTTTATTTCTGCTTTGTGCAGGTCAGGTAGCTGGGGCTGTGCTGAATCACCGCCCATATGTTACTGCATGTGCCAGTTTGTTTTGTCCCCTTTTATATTGGTCTCTTTTTGCTTTGCTTTCAGAATATACCAGAGTGCTGATATAGTGGGAGCGAAGTCGTGTGACTTCAGTGTTTTTTGCATCAGACGTGTTGGACTTTTGCAGGGTGTTTTGCGTGATTGCAGACAGTGTCTTTACTTTCCTGTCTAGTCAGTGTGGGCCCCATCGTTTGCTCAGTCTATTTTTCTGCCTGCGTTTGTATTTTCATCTTGCCTCACCGAAAAAATATGTTTGGGGGCTATCTATTCCTTTGGGGTCTGCTCTGGGGCAGTTTAGTTTTCCCCTTTCTTGCTTTAGGCTTAGTTAGCTCTCCGGCTGTGCCGAGGCGTCTAGGATCATCGTAGGTACGCTCCACGGCTACTGCTAGTTGTGTGGACAGGATCAGGGGTCTGCATCCGCTTAGTTACCAACCTCTCTGGTTTTCTGTGGCTTAGCCTGGGCCTGCTATCCTCCTCGGTGCCCATTCATAACAATACCCTAAGGAGTGCACTCCTGGGAGGGGACACCTTAGGGTATACCAGGAGAACAGTAAGGCTGGTGGCCCAAACCTCCTCACCTTCAGAGGTACCTTTGGGTGCCGGGATAGTTAGGGCCCCAGTCCTAGAGACAGTGCAGGGGACCTTTTCTTAATTGCATACAGGCACAGAGTAACAGGAAGTAGAATTTGACATGACAGGGTCCAGAAATAGTAATATCATAAATATAGGCATTGTGTGTACATATTTATTACACGCCCAGACCTGGTAGCACCCACTATAGTTTATTTGCAGAAAAGTCTATTCTACCATGGAAAAATCTGTAAGTAATGCAAAGACAAGACAAACAAGAGTAAAATAATAAGACAAAAATATCTGATTTCTGACTAATGGAATTGAGCAATTAGAGTTCTTTCTATTCTTTTTTTTTTTTTTTTAAATCCCTAAAATAGATCATTTGTATCCACAATCACGTGGAGTAGCTGGCGGAGTGAAATGTGTGTTCTCTTCCAGGCTCCAAAACTCTGCTCACTGGATAGTGATCAAGAACTAAATTATCACATAAAACTGGAATTTTTGGTTGAGTTGCCAAATCTTACTCAGCCTGGATCACGATATTCTCTGATAATCATATTCAGGAGTATGTAATATGTTTATCAGCATGGGATTATGTAACACGCAGCAAGCCTGATGATAAACAAATCACATAATATGAGTAGGTGCAGCGTCACAGTGGCTGGACATAGGTTTATACAAAGTTCAATACTTACGTATGTCCTAATCATAATGATCAAGTAAAGGAGGAGACTGATCTTAAAAGGAAAGGCTGTATTATCAGAATTTTGGACACATTTCCAACTTCCTGATGTAATAGCAGTAGCAGTTTATGACCCTTTCCCAAAAGAAAAGACCTTACCCCTCATTAATGAACTCTTAGCCATTTCTGAAAATACAGTTTCAATTTTGGAGCTACTCTTTTTAGATCATGATGAAATTATTTAAATATAACATCCTATAATCTGGCATTTGTTATGATTCGTATAAACATTTCCAAAATACGGTGTTGTATTGTTTCTATGATACGCTTCAGAAAATCCCATCCACAGAGAGAATTGGGGTCCCGTTTCACTTAGCGACGCACCAGCGATCCCGACAACAATACGACCAGATAAGGATCGCTGGTGCATCGCTAAATGGTCACTAGTACACTCCCAAACAGGCAGGGATCGCTGGTGCGTCGCTAAATGGTCACTAGTAAACTCCCAAACAGGCAGGGATCGCTGGTGCGTCGCTAAATGGTCACTAGTAAACTCCCAAACAGGCAGATCTCTTCAGCGACGCAGCAACGATCCGACGATCCGTGTAACGACCTCGCCGGTCGTTGGTACCTTGTCACCCAGCAGCTTTTCAGACGATTCCCGCCCGCATCCGAGTTCTGCGTCACCTGACGAGGTCGCTCCTCGGTGTCAAACACAGCAATGCGCGCTGGCCAGCGGGACGTCGACGACGAAAAAATGGCCCAGGACATTCAAGCACGATCAGCGATATCCAGCAGGGGGGGGGGGGGGGCGGTCGCCGCGGCGTGTCACATGTTGCAAGATCGCTGGCGAGGTCGCGTCACAAAATCGGTGACATTTCAGCAATCTCGTAGCGATCTCGCTATGTGAGAAGGGGGCTTTAAAGGAAATCTCATAGCTGGATCATCACCTATGAACTAATTATATGGCCGCATCAGTCTTTTAAGGCTGTTTATAAGCAACCCCATTGTGTGGAGAAAGCTTACAGTACATAGTGATACTTACCTTTTCAAACTGCTTTCACTGCATATCCAGAGGACATTGACTTGTCAAAAATCTGTGCGCCACAGGTGGACCAGGCCTACCCTGTCTTTCCATTGCCCACTAAGGTGTGACAGAGATCCCTGATCTAGCCTCACTCTTTCCTCCACTCACTATTTTTCTTGCAGCAATCTGAGTATCGGAATGCTCCCCATTATGCGTGCATGTTGTGGAATCGCCGTGCAACTTTGCCCACCCTCCACTGACTGACACCTTTTTCCCTTTATAGGGAGCGTGCTGTCAATCAGTGATGGCAAGGCGGGTCCAGCCTGCTGTTCAGAAATAGGACTATACACTCAGCTAATTAACAGTGATTTCATAAAAAATGAGTGACTAAGTATCGACATCAGGGTCTCTGTTACTACTTTATGCTGCCTCAGAGCCCACATAACATTCCCTTTAAAATAAAAATCTGATTATTATAATCATTAATGTTGCAAAAACAATACATGAAATCTTTGGGCCTCATAGTTTAGTCATTTTTCTTTATTTGTACATAACTAAATTTGATGTGTAGACACTGGTATGTTGAAGAAACAATATAGTTATGCTGTCCGGAAGCCAAGCATATCAATTGTTTAATTTTATACAATAATCTTGATGTTTATGCATAAGGAAGAATGATAAATGATTAGTGTTAAGCAACAGAGATCTTGAACATCAAATAAATTTACAGCCTGGGAAGAAGCTTCCTTTAGACCATGTGTAGCCATTGAATCATTTTGCCTCCAACTGAGCGCAGAAATGAATAATTTTACATTGATATAAACTAAACACTAATAATAATATTAATAATAATAATAATGGGACTACAAAAGAACATGAAAAGATAATTTGACATGGGATAATCTATCAAAAAATGTTGTCTTGAAGTATAAAAAAGTAAAGCTAATTTTACAGCAACTTGTAAAACAGTGTCAACAGCAAATCTAAAAATGCATAATTATAGCCATTCTCCAAGGCTAGGTCAGATCAGACACCAATGGGGAAAAGTTATTTTTAGGGGACTTTCAAAACCCGTTTTTTTTGCAGCTGCATTATTTATTCTGTTTAGAATTGTTATTCCATTTTTTGCACCCCCGCCCCCGCATTGGAATGATTTTGCAAACTTTTTATCAGATTTTCAAAGAAGTCACAAATCATTAATTGGGCTAAAATTGCACTTGCACAGCTAACTGTGCTCAATTTTAAAAACTGGTAACATAGTGTAAAATTGCAAATATTTGCTATTTTTTTCACAAAAATGATATGCATCAACATTTGCAACTGTTTGGTTTTATTTAAAGGGAACCTGTCATTACAAAAAATTGCTATTAGCCTACAGATATGGGGTTAATCTGCAAGTTAATAGCGTTACTAACCTACCCAGCGCCCACATTTAGCTAAATGCTGCAGGGAGAAAATGAACTTTATTCCTCCCAGCAGCGGTCCGGTTTCAGTCACGGGATTGGCGCCGGTTCAGCGACCCTGACTGACACTGGCTTTGCATTGGGGCAGGCTGTCAGTCAGGGCCAGGGGCGCGGTTTAGGCCACCACTCTATACTCAGAGCAGTGACTGAACCAGCACCAGTGCTGCCCCTGTGATTGGAACGCTGCTGGGGAGAATGAAGTTAATTTTTTCTCTGCAGCATTTGACTAATTGCGAGCGTTGGGCAGGTTAATAACGCTAGGGACCTACAGATTAACCCCATATCTGGAGGCTAATAGTATTTTTTCTAGTGATAGTTTCCCTTTAAAAGCCTGGATACATGTCCTTCTAAGTTTGAGAAAAAAGGCAGCGCCTGAATTACGCCGAGGTCACACGACAGTAGATTTTCTCATGTGAGAGAATGAGGATGATAATGCACATAACACTCAGCTCAAACTCTGTCAGTGTACTGTGATCTGATTGTCTCACATGAGAGAATCGCAGCACAGGTGCTGAGGAGACAGAGAAAGTAATTTCTCCATATCCTCCATTGCTGGATTGGTAATCAGATGGCATCCAAGTGCAGACTGATGTTTCACACTCAACCATAGACTTGTATGAGTGCGTATGATCTGATTCTCAGATGCACTCGCAGCATGCTACGATTGTTTTCTCATGCCGAATCAGCATGAGAAAATAATTGCAGATCTGCACTGCTTCATAGTATAACAATGGGCTGGGTGCTATCTGATGAAAAACATTGGATAGCACTTGGCCATGTTATATGGCAGTGTGAGTGAGCCCTTATTTTGTCTCTGGCTGAGAAGCAGCTTCCTGACACAAAATCCCTCCAACCCTCGCTGCAATCAGAATCTACAGTGAAAAAAGAGGAAAATCCTTCCTAAAAATGGAGAAGACCAAAAAGGTGAAGGGGCTTATTTCAGAGTCATAATTGGTCCCAAACTTAGCAGTCTTTTCTAAATATACCATCTGTTAAGGTTTTTGCTCATAAAAATATAATCAGAATATATACAAATTAGCAAAATATGAAAGATCCACCATATTGCGAGATGCCACTATCAAAGTATGGTATTAAAAGCCAGTGAGGAAGTTTATGTAGGTGAATCAGGACAAACACTTAAAAGAACACTAAAGATCCACCGAGATAGAGGATTTTACGGGACATTGCTTTATACGGGACAAAACTACCAACTATCTCTGTCTCCAGATAAATCCTAAACTATGATCCTTCTGCATTCTCTCATTGTGCAATTTACATCCCCTGTCAGCTCAGTAATTGCTCTCAGGTCCTCAGTAGCTTAACACATTCCTCAGAGAGCCGGTAATGAATATTTCTTGTATTGTCCTGTATTCTTCTCCTCCTCTCCCGAAACTTCAGTTCTCTGTCCAGGGATTTTATCTACACTGACAATTTACTTACAAAATAATAACTCAACAAGACCTGATAACTCTGAGAAAAATCCTGCAGGCTCTGACTCAACATTACTAGGGAAACACACGTAAACATGGATGCAATTAATCCAATATTGCAGACTTTATTTAATGATACAGCTATATAGTTTACATGTATAATTTTAAATATATATACACTGCATTTTTCGTTATAATCCATGCGTCTTATTGCTTACCGGGGGTGGTGGCTGCGGTGAAGCGGGGTCCCAGGGTCGCTGCTGGAGGAGGCAGGAATGGGGCGATGCTGCAGGCCGCTGGCTGGGAGGAGGGGGTGTCCAATGTGCAGTGCGCCGCTGCAGGTGTCTGATGCTGCGGGTGTCCGGTGCTGTAGGTGTGACCAGCGGCGCTGCTGGGGTGCCCCGTGGTGTCCAGTGCTGCTGCCTGGGGTGTCCGCCGCTGCAGGGGGCTCTGCCGACATTTCGTGAAAGGCCAGAGCCCCCCCCATAGTTCTGTGGTTCCTGTGCGGTGGACTCTGGAAAATGGCCACCGGGTGGCGGCGCATGCGCAAATAGAGATCTCGGCATGAAGATCTCGGGAGATCAGATTTCAGCGATAAGTGATCACCTACCAGCCAGCAATAATTCTGGCTCTCTCAGACCTGTTTTTCTTTAAGAAGCCTGCTACTCTGCAATCATTACCTGTATTAATTGCTCCTGTTTGAACTTGTTATCTGTAAAAATGGAAGAAACATAGGCTGACTGTCAATCTCCATCGGTCTGGGGCTCCATGCAAGGTCTCGCCTAGTGGGGTAAGGATGATTCTGAGAAAGTCAGAAATCAGCCCAGAACTACACGGGAGGACCTGGTCAATTACCTGAAGAGAGCTGGGGCCACAGTCCCAAACATTACCGTAACACACTAAGCCATCATAGATTAAAATCCTGCAGGGCACAAATAGGTCTCCCTGCTCATGCCAGCACATGTCCAGGACCATTTGAAGTTCACCAGTGACCATCTTGATGATCCAGAGGAGGAATTGGAGAAGTATACTGTATGTGGTCAGATTAGATCAAAGTAGAACTTTTTGATAACACCTACACTCACCGTGTTTGGAAGAAGAAGGAGGAGTACAACCCCAAGAACACCGTCCCAACTGTGAAGCATGGTGGGGGAAACATCATACTATGGGGGTGCTTTTTTGCTAAGGTGACAAGACGACTGCCGACTGCCCCGTATTGAAGGGAGGATGGATGGGGTCATGTATTGCAAGATTTTGGCCAACAACCTCCTACCCTCAGAAAGTGCATTGAAGATGGGTTGCGGCTCGGTCTTCCAGCATGACAATGACCAGAAACACACAGCCAGAGCAACTGGCTCCGTATGAAGCATTTCAAGGTACTTAAGTGGTCTAGCCAGTATCCAGACCTGAAACCAACAGAAAATCTTTGTAGGTAGCTGAAACTCAATATTGTTCAGCGACAGCCCCAAAACCTGAAAGATTTGAAGAAGATCTGTATGGAGGAGTGGGCCAAAATCCCTGCTGCAGTGTGTGCAAGAACTAGAGGAAACATCTGGCCTCTGTAATTGCAAACGAAGGCTACTCTACCAAATATTAAGTTCTATTTTTCTATTGTATCAAATACTTAGTTCATGCAATAAAATTCAAATTAATTATGCAAAATCCATACAATGTGATTTTCTGTGGGGTTTTTTTTTTACGATTCTGTCTCTCACAGCTGAAAGTATACCTACATTAATCTACAATGTACCTACAATAAAAATTACAGACCTCTCCATTCTATATAGGTGGGAAAACTTGCAAAATCGGCAGCGTTTCAAATACTTATTTTACTCACTGTATATCTTTTATGAATCCTTATTTCAACGTACAAATAATTCACGAAACATGCAGCAGGCGTCCCATTTACTCCGAACGTTGTTACATAAATGGAAATCATCTGCAGTTGATATATAGGAAATCTACAGCAAATGTAATGAGGATATCAAATGGATACATAATATATTCAGTACATTAGTAAAGATATGAAAAACAGTCAAATACATTGTGTGTTTGTCTGCGGTTTCTCTTTGCTTTCATGATTGATCCAGCGACTCATTATAAATATCACTGGCAGACACATTTAATAATCAAATAATGTTCTACACTTTCAATGAAAACAAAAATGAAAGTCATTTAATCTTTAAAAAAACACAGAAAACAAAGGGAGTGTTGTTTGCGGTAATAATAGGCATTCTGACCCAGTGGCCACTTATCTCTGTTTTGAAAATTGATGATTAAAGCGTGACTTCTGAATTTAGCAGCGGTGTCGTTTTATCAGAAGTCACCCAGAACAACCCCGGCTTTATAGAGATGATACTCTAAATGAAACGAATGGAGCTTTATAAAGGAAGCTTTCCAAGCTCCGGACACTGGTTCCTTTTGTACTGTAATAGGATTTTCCACCTTCTTGACTAACAATCTACAGCCATGGTCTCTATCCACTGTTTCTCTCTATATGTTGCAAAACTACAACCCCCAGCATGCCGTTACAGCTGCTTGGGCAGTTTTAATTGGGTAGTTTGTCATAAGAAGACATATACTGGTATCTGGTGTCAGCAAATATATCAACAGACTATACTACAACCCCATATTGTCTTGGAAAACAGAATTTTCTACATTTCTTTATAAGCACCACTATAGTGGGGGGGGTTTTCGGTGCTGGAGTGGCGCTTTAAATGTAAGTTCCCTGCCCCCAATCATACACTCACTCTACAGCGCACAGTCGTCCACCATTTTTCAGCACTGTTCCGGACCCATGGCACCATCTTGTGAGTAGAACTTCTGACTGGCCTGGAAGTCAGAAGTTTCATCACAAGCTCTTAATTCTAGCCTATGAAAGCCAGAACGAGGCCAGAACAAGGCTCTCATAGGCATGTATTGAAAAGTGACCTCCGTGATGCTCCATGAAACACTGGAGCTGCTCGGCAGGTCACTTTTTGCTGACGACCGACGGGAGCGATGCTGGAAAATGATAAAGGTGGTGGCAGGTGTGTATGAGACAGGGGAGAGTGGAATTACATTTAAAGCACCAGTTCGGGAGTGCAATAAAAACAAACGCTGGTGGTGCTTTGACGGTTATTCCCATCTACAGAGATAGGTATAATTGGAAACTACTACTGAAAACAAGCAGCTTTCAAATTTACTATTTCTTAAGATTTGAAAAGGTTCTCCAGATATAATAATTTTTCTCCTTTTTTTCTTACAGCTTATTGCCTAGGGACCTGGCAACCACTGCAGTGGCCACATGCAAGCAGTGCTTTCAAGATCTTTTCTATTGAACTTTTAAGCACAGCACTGAAGCTGGACGGATCTCTGTCGCACACTGTTAGCTCCTGATCGCAGCCAGCTTCGATGACACTGTACTCCTCCAATGGTACAGAAGCAAAACTGCCTCTTATAGCAGCATGCTCATCTGAATAATCAATCAGGAGTGTCCACCCCCCTGCAATCAGGTAGTCATCTGGCCGGGGAGAGTGGTGCGTTTTTGAGGAGAGGAGATGGGACAACCCCTTTAAGACGAAGTAACAGGATCACACGTGCTAAGTTTTCTTTGCCTCTGTCCTCACAGCCACTGTTAATAAATGTCTGGCTGTTTGGTCAAATACAAATTAAGAGAGTGAAATAACCAGAAAAGAATAAAAGCGCAAAAAAATACTGCCCCTTTCACACATCTATTGTATTTAATGGTGGTGTGCACATGTCAGGTTGTTCACATAGACAGTGAGCTTGACCCCTGTGTCACCCCTGGGCTTGATGTCAGCGGCCAAAAAACAGCTGACATCAACCCCAATTCTATCACCCCACTTGCCAGCGCACCAGGGTAAGTGGGAAGAGCGAGGATAAGCACCAGATTTGGTGTATCTAATTGATAAGCCATTTCTGAGGCCGCTGAGGGACGATGTTATTAGCCTGGGAGAGGGGACAGAGATATCTCTGGCCCATCCCTGGCTATTAATATCAGCCCACAGCTGTCTGTTTAGCCTTTGCTGGTTATAATTTATAAGGAGACCCCACGTCATTTTTTTTCTGGGGTCACCCTGTAAACTAACCAGTAAAACGCTGGAGCCATTGAAAAGATATAAAAGCCTCTCTTTACAGCAGGACTGAAATGCTTTACAGTTGGAAGCTGAAACTTGGTATGGGCACCAATGATGCCAGCCCTCCCCAATTTTGTATGTGTCTGTTGCTTTGTGTCTTCTGTATGGCCTCATTCACACATCCGTGTTGCACTTACGTGTAGTATCCAATTTTCTTCCATACCTAATGTACGTGTCCTTTATAATCTACGGTGCTATGCACATGTCCATGTTTTTTTCACAGACTATGTGTCCATGCTAAACACAGGACAGCATGTCTGCTTTTTTCCAGCAGCACGGATGACAAGTGCCAATACAAGTCTATGGGTCTGTGAAAAACACAGAGCACAAGGATGGCATCCATGTGAAATCCATATGCCTTCCGTGTTTAACATTGCAAAGTATAGGAGAAGTTTTGTTATTCATTTCTTTTTTTATCCGTCTGTGAAAAACACCGATGACCAAACTGATGGTAAAAACAGACACACGGATGACATACTGAAGCGTTTTTTCAAGCACGTGTTTAAACACGGATGTGTGATTGAGGCCTACGGTGGGACAGTAAACGAGTTATTCTATTACTAATCATATGTTCACTCGTGATAATAAGGAAAAACATTCAATTTCACAGTAGGTTGTAATGAGAGAATTACTTTTAGAGATAGTCGTCAGTCTAGCCTGTTTGGCCACTAGATGTCAGCACACATGACAACGGCAGCATTGCATCATTCAGTTTTACATGGAAAGATGTGATAAAATACAAAATGAAACATTGTCCATACTTCTGAACAATCCTACACATTGCTGCAATCTGAATATAGCAATAGAGAAAACATATACATAATGCTACAAAATAAATACCATTTCAGCCACAAATATAAGATGCATCAGTTCCTAACATTACATGAAGCAATATATGCACTTAGTGAACGTTGCCCTAATCTCAGCCTCTTTACACTTTCCTGTGATTGACTGGTAAACTATGCAGCCCCCTGATGAGAAACGTATCATTTCCGTCTGTATCATATTAATAAAGGCTCAGGCTGCCAGTTTTGAGGCCAGTAGGGAAAAATACGGTAGGTAGAGTGAATTACTGACATTTGAAGAGATCTGTGAAACCACTATAATCTGTTTAAAGACTTCGCGGCTCAGAGCTCTGTGCAATCCTGAGATAGGAAGGCGGCAAAGGGTCCTAATGCTTCAATCAGATCCGCAAAGAAATCAACGGCCCTTGTGAAGCAAGGTTACAGAGGATTCCACACAAATAAGCGTCATTGCAGACGTTTTGTAAATTCTACAAAAAAGAAAACCATTACAAAGAACATGTACAAAATATATAGCCGGTTGTGTAATAACAATTCCACATTCATATAAGGTGCTTGTAACAAACTCGTCCATACACAGCGCCACTATTGGTAAAATGTAACAGTCTAAATATACAGGGTGGGCCATTTATATCGATACACCTAAATAAAATGGGAATGGTTAGTGATATCAACTTCCTGTTTGTGGCACATTAGTATATGGGAGGGGTAAAACTTTTCAAGATGGGTGGTGACCATGGCGGCCATTTTGGATCCAACTTTATTTTTTCCAATGGGAAGAGGGTCATGTGACACATCAAAATTATTGAGAATTTCACAAGAAAGAGAATGTGTGCTTGGTTTTAACGTAACTTTATTCTTTCATGAGTTACTTACAAGTTTCTCTTTGTTTACAGCCATTGACATGTCGCAGAGGTTAACATGTGAGGAGCAGATACAAATTGTGTTGATGGCTGGTGAACGTAGTACCCGGGTCATTGCAGCAGATTTCAATGCAAGACACCCAATGCAAGAAAACGCTCACCATTCCCATTTTATTTAAGTGTATCCAAATAAATGGCCCACCCAAAAAAGTTTGCCTCATCACTGCAAATTCAAAGCGCTGATCTAACATCAGTCGAACATTCCTTCGGTGGACATTAGCTACTCACAAATGGCCCCCTTACAAAATCCAGCTGCTGCAGCATCTCAATGAGGATGACCCAGATCGGCGCTCTGAATTTGGGAATGGTGACAGTTTTCTTGCGTAGGGTGTCTTGCATTGAAATCTGCAGTAATGACCCGGGTACTGCGTTCACCAGACATCAACACAATTTCTATCCGCTCCTCACATGTTAACCTCTGCAACACGTCAATGGCTGTAAACAAAGAGAAACTTGTAAATAACTCATGAAAGAATAAAGTTACGTTAAAACCTAACCAAGCTATTTTTCTTGTGAAATTCTCAATAAGTTTGATGTGTCACATGACCCCCTTCCCACTGGAAAAAATAAGGCTGGATCCAATATGGCCGACTTTAAAATGGCGGCCATGGTCAACGCCCATCTTGAAAAGTTTTCCCCCTCCCATATACTAATGTGCCACAAACAGGGAATTGATATCACTAACCATTACCATTTTATTTAGGTGTATCCATATACATGCCCACCCTGTACATAAAATGTTAATTCTGCAATATTTTGCAATCATCGGCAGAGTTTGTGTAATTGCATTAGATAGTACAAACTTACATGAGACCGTCATAAATTCACCAGATTTATCAGTCGTTCATGCTGTTTAATAAATCTAATGTTAAGATTGTCTACTCTAGCTTTCTAAGTGCAAGAAAAGTGCTCCATAATTCTGGGGCATTTTTAGGTACACTATTTTGTATGATAAGCCACGTCCCTTTTCCGATAATTCATACCCCCTAGACTGACAAGGTGGAAAAATGTGTAAAACACATTATAAATATGGTGCAGGTCACTACGGACATTTTTTGTCACAGAAGTCTTTCGAATTTAGTTTGATAAATCTCACTGAGTTAACATTGTGGTACTTCATCACATTGCTCCTAGTTTTTTTGCTAGCACCATAACTGCTGATGACATAAAGATCAATACTGGTGTACCTTTAGACAAAGATGAAAATTTCCCCAGGATCCACCAGGTATATAAAATCTTTTTCTAATGTCCGTATGTTTTATCGTCAACATCGGTTCATTCAGTACTAGCAACTGTGCATGAAATCTTAAATTTTTCAGCCGCAAGCCTAATTAAATAAGCAAATTCCTGGGCACATCTGTTATGCCCGTGCCAGCCAATGTGTATGCCCCCAATGTCATGCATTTTCCACTTTATTTTAGAAGCATTAAAACAAGTAAAGCTCAAGTATATGAGAGAGATGCAGTATACCACCCTACCCGCGCCCTCCGTTCTGCTGATGACCTGAGATTAGCATCCTCAATAGTCAGAACCTCCCACTCCCGTCTCCAAGACTTTACACGTGCCGCACCAATTCTTTGGAATGCACTTCCCAGGTCAATACGATTAGTCCCCAATCCCCACAATTTTAAGCGTGTCTTGAAAACGCATTTATTCAGACTGGCCTACCACCCCAACACATTAACCTAATCTATCCCTGTGTGGCAGAGCCAAAAGTTTTACCATAACCAGGTTCCCCGCATCATGTTCCCACATGCTTTATGCCTCTATTAGCCCTCTGTGTCTGTACTGTTACACACTTAACATTATGACTGGTCCATACAATTCAGGGTAACTGTTACCACCCACCTTTCGTGTCTCCCTCTTTCCTCATAGACTGTAAGCTTGCGAGCAGGGCCCTCTTTCCTCTTGGTATGTGTTATAATCTACTGTATGTGATTATTGTTATGCTGTAATGTCTATTGTCTGTACAAATCCCCTCTGAAATGTAAAGTGCTGCGGAATATGTCGGCGCTATAAAAATAAAATTTATTATATTATTATTATTAACTCAGTGAATAGGTAGTGCTACCCAAAATGAAGGAATGCGCGCTGCATCCAAGTGGTAGCCATCATCAGAATTCGGGTGGCCCTAACAACTCATTTACAGTACTATGCATCAAAATTGTACTGTCACTTTCTCAGCATTCGGCAAACTCGCAGCTTCTGGTTGCAGTCTAACGTTTTGCAGGTAAAAAAAGCTTTGTGAACAGCTCTTGTACTGACAGAAAAACTCTTTGGCTTAAAATTCTGGAACTTAAGTGCGCTGCCAGACAAATTATCACATCCAATTCAGGTAGATGAAATAACCTTTTAATTCACAACGCGTTTCGAAGTCTATAGTACTTCTTCCTCAGGGGATGACATATATCATCCCCTGAGGAAGAAGTACTATAGACTTCGAAACGCATTGGGAATTAAAAGGCTATTTCATCTACCTGACTTGGATGTGATAATTTGTCTGGCAGCGCGCACTTAAGTCCAAGAATTTTAATCCAAAGAGTTTTACGTGGCGGTCACTGTGTGTGGACCGTTGGACGTGCAGCAGGCTGACCTACTGATCTTACATGCTTAACTCTCTCCTGGAAAGGGTGAGTATATTTCTTTAATATTCTGCATAAGTTACTCGGATAAGACCCTATTGCGCTCTTGTTTTACCTATAGTTTGAACAATACTTGTACTGACAGAAGCATGTCAAATCACAGTCATCCTTAATGTTTTTTTTTCCCACAAAGTACATTTTAATTAAACAGATCTTTGAATAATAATAACTTCCACAAATGGATGCCTTAACCCCGTAACCCCCAAGTGTGTTTTGCACGTTCATGACAGGGCCAATTTTTACAATTCTGTCCACTGTCCCTTTATGAGGTAATAACTCTAAAACGCTTCCATGGATCCAGGTGATTCTGACATTTTTTCTCGTGACATATTGTACTTCATGATAGTGGTAAAATTTCATTCATATAACTTGCGTTTATTTGTGACAAAAACGGAAATTTGGCGAAAATTTTGAAAATTTCGCAATTTTCCAACTTTGAATTTTTATGCCCTTAGATCAGAGATACGGCACACAAAAAACTTAAGTAACATTTCCCACATGTTTACTTTACATCAGCACAATTTTGGAACCAAAATTTTTTTTGGCTAGGAAGTTAAGGGTTAAAAGTTGACCAGCGATTTCTCATTTTTGCAACACCATTTCATTTTTACAGACCACATCACATTTGAAGCCACTTTGAGGGGTCTATATGATAGAAAATACCCAAAAGTGACACCATTCTAAAAACTGCACCCCTTAAGGTGCTGAAAACCACATTCAAGAAGTTTATTAACCCTTCAGGTGCTTCACAGGAATTTTTTGAATATTTAAAAAAAAAATAAAAAAATGAACATTTAACTTTTTTTCACAAAAAAAATACTTCAGGTTCAATTTTTTTTATTTTACCAAGTGTAAAAGGAGAAATTGGACTAGAAAAGTTATTGTGCAATTTGTCCTAAGTACGCTGATACCTGATATGTGGGGGGGGAACCACTGTTTCTGCGCATGGCAGAGCTCAGAAGGGAAGGAGCGCCGTTTGACTTTTTCACTGCAAAATTGGCTGGAATTCAGATCGGATGCCGTGTGACGTTTGGAGAGCCCCTGATGTACCTAAACAGGGGAAACCCCCTACAAGTGACCCCATTTTGGAAACTAGACCCCCCCAAGGAACTTATCTAGATATGTGGTGAGAACTTTGAACCCACAAGGGCTTCACAGAAGTTTATAACGTACAGCGGTACAATTAAAAAAATCATATTTTTTCTACAAAAATGATCTTTTCACCACCAATTTTTATTTTTCCAAGGGTAACAGGACCCCAAAAGTTATTGTGTAATTTGTCTTGAGTACGCTGATACCCCACATGTGGGTGTAAATGACTATTTGGGCGCATGGCAGAGCTCGGAAGGGAAGCAGCGCCATTTGACGTTTTTGGCTGGAATTGAGATCGGACACCATGTCGCATTTGGAAAGCCCCTGATGTACCTAAACAGTGGAATCCCCCCACAAATGACACCATTTTGGAAACTAGACCCCCTAAGGAACTTATCTAGATGTGTGGTGAGCACTTTGAACCCCCAAGTACTTCACAGAAGTTTATAACGCCCGGGCGTGAAAATAAAAAAATCATATTTTTTTTCCACGAAAATGATATGTTTGCCCCCAATTTTTTATTTTCCTAAGGACAACAGGAGAAATAGGACCCCAAAAGTTGTTTTGCAATTTGTCCTGAGTAGGCTGATACCTCATATGTGGGAGTAAAACACTGTTTGGGCGCATGGCAGAGCTTGGAAGGGAAGGAGCACCATTTGACTTATTCAACGCAGAATTGGCTGGAATTGAGATCAGACGCCATGTCGCATTTGGAGAGCACCTGATGTGCCCAAACAGTGGAAGCCCCCAATTCTAACTCCAACCCTAACCCCAACACACCCCTAGCCCTAATGGGAAAATGGAAATACATTTTTTTAATTTTATTATTTTTCCCTACCTAAGGGGGTAATAACGGGGGGTTTGATTTACTATTTATGGTGGTTTTTATATTTGGTATCATGTTCGGGCTCGTGACATTTTTTGATCGCTTTTTATTCTGATTTTTGGGACGCAGAATGAACAAAAACCAGCGTTTCATTAATTTCTTTTGGGTGGTGCGTTTACACCGTTCTGCGTGCGGTAAAATTGATAAAGCAGTTTTATTCTTTGGGTCAGTACGGTTACAGCAATACCTCGTTTATGTCTTTTTTAATGTTTTGGCGCTTTTATGCAATAAAAACAATTTTATATAAAAAATAATTATTTTGGGGGCGTGGCATGGCAGGCGAGGAGTGAAGACGTGTCTAGGAGAGCTCCCATCCCCATACAGATACCTGACCCGAAAAGCGCCCTTTACAAATGCCCTCTAACCTGATGACTACCAGGAGGAGCAGGGGGACCATATCCGCCGGCCCTGCAGCACCCGACAGGACCTCTCAGAGCATATCCCGCTACCTTACAGCAGCGGGAAGGAAGAAGGCCGCGGGCGCCATGACAGAGGAGGCGCGCGGAGTACAGCGGGCCCCGCTGACAACAGGAGACAGAGCACAAGAGGTGAGGGAGCGGCCTGGTGGGACCACGGAGCGTGGAGAGACCCCTCAGAGACCTACCCGGGTAGACGCTGGAGCCCCACGGGTGAATGGATGCTCTCCCCAGGATAAAACCGTTGAGCCCCTGGAGGCCTGTCTCTCACAGGGGAACCCTGTAGTTAGAGCAGCACTACCACGCTCTATAGCTGCGGGGGGTGGCCAGGGTGGGATGCCTACAGAACCCCCCACACCATACTCACAGGGAGACGGCGGTGTCCCCCCGGATGTCAGTCTTGGCACCACTGGTGGATCTCCAGCATTGGGGGTTGCGGACCCCATGATGGGAGAGCAGGGGGATGGCGCTGGATCGCCTGCACATCAGGCACAACAGCTGCCCGGCGCGGCTCCCCCACCTGTCCACCGAATAGATGCATCTATAATATCACCGGGTGAAACATCGGCATCTCCATTGACTGGATACTCTGCAGCGCCCATAGGAGCTGATCTCAACTTGCTATACAATAAACTAAAGGATATTCCAACTAAGCAGGATATGGAGCAGTACATTGCGCGTCTAGAATCATCCTATAAGGCTGAACTTTCTGTACTTAAAGATGACATCCAACAATGTGGCGAGAAAGTGGAATCCCATGACCAGCTTCTATCCTCCCTGAGTGAAAGAATGGAGGCTCAAGAAAGCGTCACAGCAGCCCAAGCTAGACAACTACAGACCCTAGCAGAAATGCTGGATGACTCCGAGAACAGGGGACATAGGAATAATATAAGAATACGAGGATTACCTGAATCTATACCTCCCTGGGAGCTGAACACCACTCTGAGAGGCATTTTCATCACGGTGTTAGACAGACCTCAAGACACCCCATTGGAAATAGACCGTGCACATAGGGCTCTAGGCCCACGTCCCGGCGAACAAGACCCACCGAGAGATGTGATATGCCGGGTGCACAAGTACCAACTTAAAGATGCGGTCATGGGAGCAGCCAGAAGAGCAAAGCCCATACACCATTTGGATTCTCGCATACAGCTTTTTCCAGATCTGTCCAGATGGACCTTACAGAGACGTAGAGCTCTTCGCCCCCTTTTGAATGAACTGCGGCAGCGTGACTTTCTTTATACTTGGGGATTTCCATTTTGTCTTCGAGTTCAGAAGAGAGGCAGAGTGCATCGATTGAGTCACCCTAGCGGTGTTCCAGCTTTTTCAGCTGCCCTCGACATACCTGTGGTGGACATTCCTGACTGGCCATCCTTACCATCATTTTATCGAATGGAGGACCCCCGCAGAGGCCTAGACCCTCAACAGCGCCGTCGCGGAAGATGGCCTAATGGACAGGGACGCATACACCCGGAAGAAGGAGAAGCTGACTGATTATTCTGTATTATATTCTTAAACAGCCCATATTTCTTGAATTAGCAATGTTCTTTGTCCTTTAGTGGACTATTAATCTAGGATGTCCTGTTTTTGAAAAAAGAAGTGGATTCTAAAAAATTTATACTAGTTCAGAGATATAGGGTGGGATACCTTTGTGTATTGTCCATCTCAACGATATTGAAGCTAGTTGGGAGTTGTTATAGGTATCATACGTGCTATAGTTCTGATAGGATGCATATGGTCTTTACCCGTTACATTTTTGATTTGCAAAGAACACGACTGTTATATCATTACGGGGTCGGGTGTCGAGGGAGGTGGTATCTCTGACTCCTCTTTTGTCGTACACGTGCCCCCTGGAGACGCTGCTTTGCCATTAAGGCTCGCAGCCACTAACGTTTTTCTCCACTTGGTTAAATTTTCTGTTGGAGTGTGACTATCCGCACTCGTATTGTTAATTTCTTCTATTCTTTGTCCTTTGTTAACTCTATTTACTTTTCTTTTTGCCTTTTGCTGTATCCACCCCCTCCCCTTTTCCTAACCTTTCTCTCCCTTCTCAGTAGCGGGCACTGGACCCCGAGGCCGACTCCTCCTTGTAGGTGAAATTTACATCCTTGACCCCAGACTACATCCACAATGCCGGGTAAGACTGCCACGCAGAAGATCATATTGGGCTCCTTAAATACTAGAGGCTTTAACATTCCACAGAAACGGTCACATATCTTATACGGCATGCATAAGAAAAGAGTAAATGTGTTGCTTTTACAAGAGACACATTTTAAAACTGGACATGTTCCTAATATACACGATCGTTATTACACAACCTGGTTTCATAGTACTAACCCGAACTCCCGATCCCGAGGTGTATCTATAGTACTCCATAAATCCCTTCAACATACCGTGTTGGACACATTGGTCGACACGGAGGGCAGATACGTAATTTTGAAAATTCAAATTTTTTCAACAATATACACTATAGCAGGATGGTACGCCCCCAGGCGAGACCAGATACGGACAGCTAGATCCTTCTTGAAGACAATGGCTGATTTTGCGGAAGGGGTTGTTATACTAGGGGGTGACTTTAATTTGACTCTTAACCCGACATTGGACTCCACAGCGGCAAAATCTTACCTATCTCTCCGTCAATTGTCCTCTTTGAAAAAAGACCTACACGATTTACGTCTTACTGATGTCTGGAGACTACTTAACCCTGACGGGAAAGATTATACGTTCTTCTCCACACCACATAACTCCTATGGTAGAATAGACTTCTTCCTCCTTAGCCATTGCGCACTGGCTTGGGATCCGAAACCGTCCATCTGCAGTTTTTTATGGTCGGATCATGCTCCAGTCTTTCTAGACATTAGTCCTCCCGATTCAGGGGTACAACAGTGGACGTGGAGATTGAACGATAACCTTTTGAAGGACACTACTTGTGTGGCTGATATTAAGACTACCATAGCAGAATTCCTACAAGACCACGCACATGACACTACTGCTATGCCTATCAAATGGGAAACTCTCAAATGCATACTCAGAGGGGTACTTATCAAACATGGATCTCGCCTAAAACAAATAAAAAGTAGGGAAATTATAGACCTGACGGAAAATTTTTTGCGGTTGGAGACAAAACATAAGATGACTAAGGAGGCGGAGACGATGACTGACCTGATTAAATGCAGAGACGATCTGAAGTCACTACTAAATGAGAAATACCGTCACCATAGAAATCGTTTTAAGAGTATATTATACGGTCAAGCCAATAAATGTGGGCGCTTATTAGCTAGATTTCTACACCCACGCAATCAAACCGCATACATTCCATCTCTCCAACGACATAAAGGTCAGACGACGTCGAACCCGACAGAAATTTTGGATATAATGAGGCGGTATTACCATACACTGTATAATATTAATGGAGATTACCCTCCTCAACCGCTTTTGGACCCCCAATCACACAGAGTCTTATATACGGGACACAGCCCTTCCGACATTGGCCACAGACCTGACGACGCCATTAGACACTGATTTTACGTTAGAGGAGATTGACGACGTCATTCGAAATACTCCGACTGGTAAGAGTCCGGGACCGGACGGTTTTTCCTCTCATTTTTACAAGATGTTTCGTGAACAACTTAGCCCCATCATGACGTTGGTGTTCAATACCATTGCACTCGACACCCTGTTTGTTCCACAATCCTTAGAGGCGTTTATCACGGTCATACCGAAGCCAGGGAAAGATCCTAAAGTAGTAACTAATTACCGCCCAATATCTCTCATCAATATCGACGTAAAATTGTACGCTAAGATCTTGGCAAATCGACTGGCTCCTCTTCTACCTTTAGTAGTACATTCGGACCAGGTGGGATTTGTGCGAGGGAGAGAAGCGAGAGATGGCATAGGCAAAACTCTTATATTGACTGCACATGCTAAATCAAAAAGTAAACCACTGGCTTTGTTGTCGATTGACGCGGAGAAGGCCTTTGACCGTGTGCACTGGGGCTTCATGTTCCCGGCCCTAAAACAATTGGGCCTGGGAAATAGTTTCCTACACAGAATTGTAGCCCTATACTCTGGCCCTTCAGCAAGGGTTAGGGTTAACGGGGCTTTATCAGACCCTATTTCCATTGGGAACGGGACTCGACAGGGTTGCCCCCTGTCGCCTCTCTTGTACGCGATAGTTATGGAACATTTGGCGGTGGCGATTAGGAAGAACCCCAGTGTGCACGGTCTCTGGGTGGACCGCGTCCATTATAAGGCCTCTCTTTATGCAGATGATCTCTTACTGTATATATCCCAACCACACATTACTCTCCCATCACTAATGGAAGAGTTTCGAAAATATGGAGCAGTCAGTAACTTTAAAATCAATTTTCAGAAAACGGAAGCCCTCAACATTTCCTTAGGACAGGCAGAACTTACAAGCATAATGGGAAACTTCCCCTTTCGATGGAAAACTGGGGCCATACAATATTTGGGTGTTCAAATTCCTACTGACATGACTGACCTATATAAATTAAACTATGTGCCCCTCTTAGAATTGACTATGAAACGTCTGAGGGAATACGGACGGAAAACTATCTCATGGTTTGGTAGGATGAATTCATTTAAGATGGACATTCTTCCCAGGTTTTTATACCTGTTCCAGGCGGTTCCGGTTGTACCGCCGAAGACATTCTTCCAGACCATCAGATCTGCGCTAATTCGCTTTATCTGGCAGGCTTCTAGACCCCGTTTAAAATATTCTATCTTAACCACTCCAAAATCCAGAGGTGGTGCGGGTCTCTCTGATCTGGAACTTTACCATAGGGCCTCCTTACTTGCACGTTTATTTGACTGGCAATTCAACTACCACTCTAAACAATGGGTTCAATTGGAGCAAACATCTTTTAGTATCCCACTGCGCCATCTCCCATGGATCCGACGTTATGAGTTGGGTGCAAATGAATCTGAGGAATCCACTGGCTTCTTGATTCGAGAAGTCCTACAGATATGGAATCATTTTAAAAATAAAAATAAATTTATTAGCACCCTAAATCCACTGAAACCAATATTTGGTAACCCGGATTTTCCTCCAGGATGTCACAGAAACCAATTTCTGGGTTGGCATAGTAGTTCTGACTTAAGACTAAGACAGGTTCTGGTGGGGGGGGGGGGGGAGTGTTCCGTCCTGGGATGCCTTACGAGAGAAGTTCCCCGATAGGGCTCTCTCCTGGATGGAATACAATCAATTGAGATCATTTCTTCGGGGACGTTTGGTCGATCGTTCTTCTGTTCCCCCCATGACACGGCTGGAAACTTTATTACAACAACAGAGCCCTCCCTCTCATCTGATTTCTCTTTTATATCAGGAATTCCATACAGGAGACTCGGACAGGACTCCGAGCTACATTCGAGCGTGGGAGGATGAGATGGGATGTAAATTTTCAGGAGAGGACCTTGACAAGGCATACCTCTTCACGCATAAAATGTCTCCGGCTGGGGGCGCACAAGAGAAAAACTTTAAGATACTGACCAGGTGGTATCTGTCCCCCGTCAGATTAAAATCTATTTTCCCGTCCGTAGACGATGTCTGCTGGCGTTGTGGAGCTGAGAGGGGTACGCTGCTCCATATATGGTGGCAGTGCCCTGCTGTACGATCCTTCTGGGAAAAGGTGTTTCGGGCTTATCAAAAGATTACTGGGAAATATGTTCCCCCCTCCCCACAGATTGCCATCTTATCAATTCTCCCAGGATCTATATCCACTCAGAAGAAGAGCCTTCTTAGGTTCTGTATTACCGCGGCGCGGATGGTAATCCCACGTCACTGGCGCACGACAACACCGCCAACTATGGCAGAATGGTTGGCGGAATTTGCAGACATTTTCCGTATGGAGGAATTATTGGCTGAAATGGAAGGTGATAACACCCGGTTGGTCCGAGCGTGGCAGCCTTGGATTTTATTCAAGGAAACATCTGAACTCCCTTGTTTGCTTGAGGAAGCTCCTTAATGGCCGGTTCGGAAATCCGTGGCCCGCTTTTCCTTTCCTCACCCCTCCCCTTCCCCTCTCTTTCATTTCCTTTTCCCCTACATCCTCTCCTGTGAGTTTCCTTTCCCTTTCTTAACTTCTTTCTTCTTTGACTTGGGAGTGCACTCCCATTGGTTACAAGCAAATGCACCGTTATGTATGTTCGCAATTATCTCCTTATATTTGATCAGGGATGCTGATAATGTACTGGAGGACACACTGAGCATAATGACACTTTTTACATGTTGTTTTCTTGTATATGAGTGGCTATGGTGTGAAGAATGCTCGTACAGTTGAGTCAATTGGGATACGAAGACAAGTTCCTGTTTGTTCTCTTACATAAGATAATTTTGAGGAAGGCGCGTCGATCTTCGCTCGACCAAGGCACACGAACATATGAGCCGGAAGATATCTTACCTTTACAGGAGACTAGAATCATAGAATCATAGAATCGTAGAGTTGGAAGGGACCTCCTGGGCCATCTTGTCCAACCCCCTGCTCAAAGCAGGATTTGCTAAATCATCCCAGTCAGATGTCTGTCCAGCCTCTGTTTGAAGACTTCCATTGAAGGAGAACTCACCACTTCTTGTGGCAGCCTGTTCCACTCATTGATCACACTAACTGTTAAAAAAAAATTTCTAATATCTAATCTGTGTCTCCTCCCATTCAGTTTCATCCCATTGCTTCTAGTCTTTCCTTGTGCAAATGAGAATAAAGTTGATCCTTCTACAATGTGACAGCCCTTGAGATATTTGTAGACAGCTATTAAGTCTCCTCTCAGTCTTCTCTTTTGCAAACTAAACATTCCCAAATCCTGCAACCTTTCCTCATAAGACAGGGTTTGCAGACCGGTCACCATTCTGGTCGCTCTTTTCTGAACTTGCTCCAGTTTGTTGATGTCTTTTTTAAAATGTGGTGCCCAAAACTGGACACAATATTCCAGATGAGGTCTGACCAAAGAGGAGTAGAGGGAAATAATGACTTCACATGATCTAGACTGTATGCTTCTGTTAATACATCCTAGAATTGCATTTGCCTTTTTTGCTGCTGCATCACACTGTTGACTCATATTCAGTCTGTGATCTATTAGTATACCCAAGTCTTTTTCACATGTGCTGTCACTTAGCCCTATTCCTCCCATTCTATATATGCTTTTTTCATTTTTATTGCCCAGATGTAGTACTTTGCATTTCTCCCTGTTAAAAACCATTCTGTTAGTCGCTGCCCACTTCTCCAGTTTATTTAAATCTTTTTGAATCCTCTCTCTCTTCTCTAGTATTAGCTATCCCTCCTAGCTTTGTGTCATCAGCAAATTTAACCAGTTTACCCTCAATTCCTTCATCTAAATCGTTGATAAAGATGTTGAACAATACAGGGCCCAGGACAGAGCCCTGTGGTACCCCACTTGAGACATTCTTCCAACTGGATGTGCAGCCATTTACGACCACTCTTTGGGTCCGATCACTAAGCCAGTTATGAATCCACCTAACAGTTGCCTTGTCCATTCCATACTTAGTCATTTTTTCAATAAGGATTGTATGAGAGACTTTGTCAAATGCTTTGCTGAAGTCAAGATATACTATATCTACAGCATTTCCTTGATCCACCCAATCAGTGATACCGTCATAGAAGGAAATTAAGTTAGTCTGACATGACTTATTAGTTACAAACCCATGCTGACTCTGTTTAATCACTTCATTCTTATCCAGGTATTGACATACATGTTGTTTAATAATTTGGTCAAAGATCTTTCCTGGTATAGAAGTCAGACTCACCGGCCTATAGTTGCCTGGGTCCACCTTCTTCCCCTTTTTGAAGATAGGAACAACATTTGCTCTTCTCCAATCTTCTGGCACTTCTCCTGTTCTCCAAGAATTTTCAAAGATTATGGAGAGGGGTTCAAAAATTTCTTCTGCTATCTCCTTCAGTACTCTGGGGTGTAATTCATCTGGACCTGGCGACTTGAATTCATTTAGGTTAGCTAAGTGTTTCCTCACTATCTTTCTGTTTATAGATATCCTGGATTCTTCTATTCCCTTAATAGGACAGTGAATAACAGTTGATGTTACATTTCCTTTCTGAGAGAAAACAGATGCAAAATAGGAATTTAAAAGTTCAGCCTTCTCAACATCCTGTCTTACCATTTCATCATTTTCATCCTGTAAAAATCCTATAGCATCTTTGACTTTTCTTTTACTTTTGACATATCCCTAAAATCCTTTATTATTGCTTTTGACTGATTATACTGTAACCAAGTGTGGTGTGGTGTACAATTCTTGTTGTCTTATATGTTGTGTCTAATTGTTTTCAATAAAACAGATTCAACATAAAAAATAATTATTTTTGCATCGCTTTATTCTGCGAGCTATAACATTTTTATTTTTTCTCTGATGATGCTGCGTCGCGGCTCGTTTTTTGCGGGACAAGATGACATTTTCAGCGGTACCATGGATATTTATATGCGTCTTTTTGATCGCGCGTTAGTGCACTTTTTGTTTGGCGGTATGATAATAAAACATTATTTTTTGCTTCGTTTTTTATTTTTATTTTTTAAGGGGTTCGCTAAAGGGGTTAACTAATGGGACAGTTTTATAGAGCAGGTCGTTACGGACGCAGTGATACCAAATATGTGTACTTTATTGTTTTTTTTTTTTTATTTCCAAAAAATGAATTTATTAGGGAATATTTTTTTAATTTATTTAGCGATTTTTTAAAAATTATTTTTACACTTTTTTTTTTTTACTTTATTAGGTTGTCCCAGGGGGGACATCACTGTCCTGTGACAGATCGCTGATCTGTCACATCACAGATCACTGTGACAGATCAGCGATCTGTCACAGGCATTGAAGAAGACTTCCTCTTGCCTGCACTTTGCAGGCACTGAGGAAGCCAGCTCCCTGCAGGCCCCCGAAGGTCCCCGTCGCCATCTTGGATTCGGGGAACTGCAGGGAAGGAGACCCCCGCAGCAGCGCTGCACATTGCGCTGCTCTGGGGGGCTCAGGGAAGCACGGAGGGAGCCCCCTCCCTGTCGATGCTTCCCTTTAACCCCCGGTACACCGCGATCGTGTTTGATCGCGGTGTGCAAGGGGTTAATGTGTCGGGGGCGGTCCGTGACCACCCCTGACACATTGTGCCGGGTGTCAGCTGTGATAATCAGCTGACACCCGGCCGCGATCAGCGGCGCTCACCACTCTCGTCCCTGCGAATTAAGTCCCAGGGCACATGAACGGGATAGTACATCACATGGCAGTAAGGGGTTAAAAATAAAATGTCCCAGTGCCAAGATAATCTCAGAAATGTGCCTCTGCTGTGTACTGTGTAATGGCTGTGTTTGACCGTACAAGAACATGGTCTGATCATATCACAGCTACTGGACAGGGGGGGGGGAGGCAAAAGAGAGTATACAGACATTACAGCATGGGTTCACAAATGATTATTTTTGTGGGGCAAAACTTTTCCCTGCCTGTTTTTAAACAATGTTTTACCTCAAATAAAGAGTAATTTGCGATTTCATGCTGTCCTGTCTAAATACTCTCTTTTGCTTCTTCCACTGCCCAGGAGCTGTGGTATGATCAGACCATGTTCCTGCACGGTCAAACACATCCATTACACAGTACACAGCATGGGAACATTTATAAGATTACATCAGAACAGGAACATTTTTTTTAAACACATCCAATTGTGGAACCTATTATTACTCCAAGATTATATATATATATATATATATAGATTAAAATCAACTTTAAAATTAACTGTTTGTGGGAAATCCCCTTTAACCCACTACACTTCGGTACATTGACACTGAATGGTCATAGAATAATTTCCTATTTATACAGTTGTAAGAAGACACAAGTCCAGTGCGCTCAACCAACAGTGAAATCTCAATATGTTGATTCAGAATCATAAACCCAAGCCATATGTCTCAAGAATTAACTTTTATTGTATCATTCAAAGTCAGGAGCATTTTAACATTGTGATACATCATGAAAGCTAGTTAGGGCAGCACGGTGGCTCAGTGGTTAGGCTGCAGCGCTGGAGTCCTGGGTTCGAATCCCACCAAGGACAACATCTGCAAGGAGTTTGTATGTTCTCCCCGTGTTTGCGTGGGTTTCCTCTGGGCACTCCGGTTTCCTCCCACACTCCAAAGACATACTGATAGGGAATATAGATTGTGAGCCCCACCCGGGACAGTGATGAAAATGTGTGCAAACTGTAAAGCGCTGCGGAATATGTTAGCGCTATATAAAAAAAATAAAGAAATAAAGAAGAAAGCTGCAGACACAAGAGGTTAATTTCTTTTTATACAGATAAATGTCGACCGGACGTGTTTTATTCCTTATAATTTCCAATAAATGTCACTGATGTAAGGGAGGAGTTGTGTTCCAAAGAGAAACAGCCGACAGATAAGAAGGTCAATTGAAATATAGAAGAACTTATGGAACATATAATATAGGTTTGGGAAGTGTATAATTGAATGTATAAATTATATATAACTTACAGGATAGCTTTCCTTAAATTATAAAGTAGCTTTCACTTTTCAAATGTTAACTTCACTCAATAAATGTTACTTCTGATCTACAGTCATTGCTAAAAACTTTACATGGAAAGTCCTAGTTTCTTTGTAAAACAGGAGGGCTAATGTTTCTATGATACTTGCGTTGACTCAGACTATATACAGGTGCATCTCACTAAATTAGAATATCATCAAAACATTAATTTATTTCAGTTCTTCAATACAAAAAGTGAATCTTACATATTGTATAGAGTTATTACAAACAGAATGACCTATTTCAAGTGTTTATTTCTGTTAATGTTGATGATTATGGCTTACAGCCAATAAAAACCCAAAAGTCATTATCTCAGTAAATTAGAATAATTAACAAAAACACCTGCAAAGGCTTCCTAAGCGATTAAAAAGGTCACTTTGTCTGTTTCAGTAGGTCTTCACAAATATGGGGAAGACTGCTGACGTGACAGATGGGTAAAGGGCCTTTTACACATAGCGATATCACCGATTTTGTGACGCAACAGCGATATCGGTAGCGATATGGATACATGTGACACCTACCTCCGACCGCCCCCCCCCCCCCCCGCTGGATATTGTTGATCGCGCGAGATCGTACTGGTCCATTTCTCGTCGTCGGCTTCCTGCTGGCACCGACGAGCGACTCCATGGACACGGGAGGAAGTCGTCATCAAACTGCCGTCTGACAGGTAAGTAACGACCGCCGACTGCTGCTGCATCGCTGGTAAGATCTGCCTATTTGGCAGCTCACTAGCGATCATTTACCGATGCACCAGCGATCCTGACCGGGTCGTATCGTGGTCGGAATCGCTGGTGTCCACACTGTTTACAAATAAATTTGTTTCTCTGCCTGTGTAATTTTTTATATTTATATGATTACACTCTGTATTATATGTAATGCACTGATTGTTTTTTATATCTGATGTCTTGTTTGAGGCGATGTATATGTACTTTTGACTAAGGGGCGTTTCGGGAATGGTGATTGGTTTGTCCACGCCATTTAAGGCCGCTCCAATTGTTATTTGATGTACTTGATAAAGACCATGCTATGGTCAAAACGTTGTATCTATTGATGGCAGAATAAAACTAAAGATTTTCTTTCACCTGGAACGGATGCTGCTCCTTTTCATGTTTTCTGTGAGCTGTTGATCCCATTGGGTCCTGGGGTCCTTGAGGCATGCATTCTATAAATCCGTGTGCTGTCGGCTGTACATTCTTTTGTTCTAACATCTGCAAGGAATCTGTATGTTCTCACTGTGTTTGCATGAGTTTCCTTGGTTTTACAACCAAGCAGATTATCTAGACAATGAAATTATTCACAACAATAAAACACAAATAACATCAATTCCCAATTGATGGAAACCTGTTCCTTGGCCTGTGTCATGATATTTTGTACCTATCTATCGTGTACAGTAACATGATAGTGGTGCACCTGCACAGCAGCAAAGTGATCCTAGAAACTGGTGGCTGTGATTTGCCATGAAGTCTTCGAGGCAGCCTTGGGGCAATACATACAATTATATCTCCGTGGAATACTACACGTTGGGCAAAACTGTCACCTATTCTAAATGTATGTCAAGCTGGTAGCATTAAAGCATCACATGAACTCCGAGGAAAAATGATGTACAGAGATAAAGGCGCTTCTACATACACAACATGATACAGGTCTTTTTACAAGAGGTGGTCAGATAATTTCCTAGAATATTGGTCTAGATAAAAAAACAGTAGCATTTCTTTTTTAATTACTAAATATGTTGAGAATTAGGAAGCTGTCTCTTCCTTTCCCGAAGCCTCCTCTTGACTATTAATATACAGTGCCTACAAGTAGTATTCAACCCCCTGCAGATTTAGCAGGTTTGATAAGATGCAAATAAGTTAGAGCCTTCAAACTTCACACAAGAGCAGGATTTATTAACAGATGCATAAATCTTACAAACCAAAAAGTTATGTTGCTCAGTTAAATTTTAAGAAATTTTAAACATACAAGTGTGGGTCAATTATTATTCAACCCCTAGGTTTAATATTTTGTGGAATAACCCTTGTTTGCAATTACAGCTAATAATCGTCTTTTATAAGACCTGATCAGGCCGGCACAGGTCTCTGGAGTTATCTTGGCCCACTCCTCCATGCAGATCTTCTCCAAGTTATCTAGGTTCTTTGGGTGTCTCATGTGGACTTTAATCTTGAGCTCCTTCCACAAGTTTTCAATTGGGTTAAGGTCAAGAGACTGACTAGGCCACTCCAACACCTTGATTTTTTGCCTCTTGAACCAGGCCTTGGTTTTCTTGGCTGTGTGCTTTGGGTCGTTGTCTTGTTGGAAGATGAAATGACGACCCATCTTAAGATCCTTGATGGAGGAGCGGAGGTTCTTGGCCAAAATCTCCAGGTAGGCCGTGCTATCCATCTTCCCATGGATGCGGACCAGATGGCCAGGCCCCTTGGCTGAGAAACAGCCCCACAGCATGATGCTGCCACCACCATGCTTGACTGTAGGGATGGTATTCTTGGGGTCGTATGCAGTGCCATCCAGTCTCCAAACGTCACGTGTGTGGTTGGCACCAAAGATCTCGATCTTGGTCTCATCAGACCAGAGAACCTTGAACCAGTCTGTCTCAGAGTCCTCCAAGTGATCATGAGCAAACTGTAGACGAGCCTTGACATGACGCTTTGAAAGTAAAGGTACCTTACGGGCTCGTCTGGAACGGAGACAATTGCGGTGGAGTACGTTACTTATGGTATTGACTGAAACCAATGTCCCCACTGCCATGAGATCTTCCCGGAGCTGCTTCCTTGTTGTCCTTGGGTTACCCTTGACTCTTCGGACAAGCCTGGCCTCGGCACAGGAGGAAACTTTCAAAGGCTGTCCAGGCCGTGGAAGGCTAACAGTAGTTCCATAAGCCTTCCACTTCCGGATGATGCTCCCAACAGTGGAGACAGGTAGGCCCAACTCCTTGGAAAGGGTTTTGTACCCCTTGCCAGCCTTGTGACCCTCCACGATCTTGTCTCTGATGGCCTTGGAATGCTCCTTTGTCTTTCCCATGTTGACCATGTATGAGTGCTGTTCACAAGTTTGGGGAGGGTCTTAAATAGTCAGAAAAGGCTGGAAAAAGAGAAAATTAATCCAAACATGTGAAGCTCATTGTTCTTTGTGCCTGAAATACTTCTTAATACTTTAGGGGAACCAAACATAATTCTGGTGGTTTGAGGGGTTGAATAATAAAATGACCCTCTGAATAAACTTTTCACAATTTAAAAAAAAATTAAACAAAGAAATAACATTCTTTTTTGCTGCAGTGCATTTCACACTTCCAGGCTGATCTACAGTCCAAATGTCACAATGCCAAGTTAATTCCGATTGTGTAAACCTGCTAAATCTGCAGTGGATTGAATACTACTTGTAGGCACTGTACATAAACCACCAGGGGATGTCAGTGAGAGAAAACAGAAAAAACACTCATCCGAGGATAAAAAAAATCTAAAATCTTTGCCTCATTCTGATGCATGATGGGATGAGCATTCACAAAAAGAAGAGAAAAATCAGCATAGATTTAATAACGTATTTAACATGTAACAAATAATTTTTTTTTTTGTATGAATTATGTTATAGAAGTAGTATCGTATTTCAGCTCTTTTCAGTTGCTGACATCCCAAGGACAAAAGGAATCATTCACAACTAGATTCTTGTTCATCTGGGAAAAAGTTTCAATTTATTGCCCTAGCTCTGTAGCTACAGTGGCATGTAAAAGTTTGGACACCTCTCGTCAAAATTACTGTTACTGTGAACAGTTAATCAAGTTTAAGATGAAATGATCTCTAAAAGGGGATGAAGTTAAAGATGACACATTTCCTTCGTATTTTAGGCAAAAAAAAAGTATATTGTCATTTTTAACATTTTAAAAATTCCAAAAATGAAGATCGGCCGATGCAAAAGTTTGGAGATTTGTGTGCTCAGATAACTTTGAGCAAGGTTTCAGACCTTAATTAGCCTGTTAGGGTTGTGGCGTATTCACTATCATTAGGAAAAAACAGGTGATGCAAATTTCCCAGCTGTATAAAAACCCAGCCTCCTCTAATGGTGTGCCAAAAAACAGAAGCCATGGTGTCAAGGACACCGCACTGCACTTGCTTACCGAGTCAGTGTGCGTGTCCTGACATGGGCAGAGAGTGCCCAAAGATTCCAGAGGAACAGGGCGGCCACGGTGGTGAAGCGTGCTTCAGCTAAGAAGGATCTGAAGCACGTGACTGCAAGGGGAGTGTTAGGGGATAGAGACAAGCCCCGGGGCTCCAGGGACCGGAGCTCGGGCTAAGGAAGCCCAGGGGGATGTCAGACAGGCGCAGGTCAACCAGGAGATGACAAGGTAGAGAAGGAGACAGACAGACGTGGTCAGTAACAATCCAGGGTCAGAAAGCTGGAGATAGCAGTGCGGTATCAGGTGGGAGAAACAAAGCAGAAGGTCAGGAACAAGCAGAGGTCGAAACAAAGAGACTAAGAAAGGACAGAATCAGGTAGCAAACTCAGAGACAGGAACGGACCGGGTCATACACAAGCAATCATACAAAGGCAGACAGTATCCACAGGTACGCGGGGATGAGGAACTCAGCCGGGGTCAAAAGTATCACTGACAACAGAGCCCAAAAGAGGCTATTTAAAGCCCTCCCACACCCAGAGAGAGGTCACTAGCATTAACCCCTGAAGCACTAAACAAGAACTTTCATACAGAGCATGACACATGGGTTCCTCTAAGCAGCTGCCTAGTAGAACTCTGAAAATGAAAATGGTGGAGGCCCACAAAGCAGGAGACGTCTATAAGAAGATAGCAAAGTATTTTCAATTTGCCCTTTGCTCAGTTTGAAATGTAAGTAAGAAATGGCCGTTACCAGGAACAGTGGAGGCCTGGAAGATCAAGCAAAATTTAAGTGAGAATTGCTCTCAGGATTGCTAGAGAGGCAAATCAGAAACCTCACTTGATTGCAAAAGACGTTCAGAAAGATTTAGCGACTCTGAAGTTGTGGTACATTGTCCTACTGTTCAGAGACACCTGCACAAATATGGCCTTACCGGTAGAGTCATCAAAAGAAAACCTCTCCCGTGTCCTCACCATAAAGTTCAGCATCAGAAGTATGCAAAAGAACATCTAAAACAAGCCTGATGCATTTTGGAAACAAGTCCTGTGGACTGATGAGATTAAATTAGAAGTCTTTGGCCACAATGATCAAAGGTATGTGTGGTAAAAAAAGGGCACAGAATTTCAGGAAAAGAATATCTTGCCAACTATTAAGCATGGAGGTGGATCAATTATGCTGTGGGGTTGTGTTGCAGCCAATGGTAAGAGGAACGTTTCAAGGGTAGAGGGAAGAATGGATGCAATGAAATTTCAACAAGTTCTTCATGCAAACATAACACTCTCTGTAAAAAAGCTGAAGTTGAAAAGTTAAAAAGAGGATGGATAATGATTCTAAACGCACATCAAAATCTACAATGGACAACCTCAAAAGGCACAAGCTGAAGGTTTTACAATGGCCCTCATAGTCTGCTGATCTGAACATCATTGAAAATCTGTGCCTAGACCTCAAAATAGCAGTGAATGAAAGACGACAAAGGAATTTCAGCGAACGGGAAGAATTTTCCAAGGAAGAATGGATGAAAATCACTCCAACAAGAATTGAGAGACTTTTGTATGGCTATAAAAAGAATTTACAAGCTGTAATATTTGCAAAAGGGGGTACTACTAGGTACTAGCCATCAAACTCATAGGTCCAAAAAACATATCTAGTGTTAGGCACTTCAAAATTCACTAAATAATAGAATCTTTCCACCTGATAAGAAGCGAATCCAAACCAATGTAGAATAAAACAATGTACTTTTATTAATTTTGCAAAATTTATAAAACCAATTAAAAGGACAGGGAAATGGACCTCCAAAAAGGAGTTGAAAACATAGTGCAGGATCGTTATTACGAGATGTAAGTAATAGAGGGGAGGTAAATAGGATGGAGGCTAGGGATTGTAGTATTAATACAGTGCTGGTTCCTTGGGGTGAGAAGGTCACAACAGGTTACAATGCAGTCCACTCATGGGCTCTGTGGTATACAATTCCAAAGGATTCTGCAGAGAAGAGGTGGTTTATAATCCTATCCCTATCTAAAAGTCCAACTTAAAGTCATATTTATACAAAGTGTCTATTATTTACCTGCCCAGAGATGGTCTCAAGATGGAGTACAGTGTTCCCCTCACACCCAACGGGCGCAGTTTCGCTGCTTGTTTCTTCCGGGGAACCAGCACTGTATTAATACTACGATCCCCATCCTCCTTGCCTAACTGTTCACAATAACAGTAATTTTGACCAGGGATGCCTTAAAGAAAGAAACCATGTTTTCATAATTTCTTATATCCCTTCAAGTGCAAATTCTAACAGGATCAACTCACAAGATACATGTGAACACAGGGTCATGTTACTTTGTATCTCTTCTATTCTACACACATAAAATCATTCAGCTATTGAGAACCATACAGTTGTTGATCTAATAATATCTGCTTTCTAGATCTATCAGCAAACCAGATAATTATCCATGATCATCATTACCGACTGCATCATTAATCAAAACAGTCTCAAATGCCAATAATTTATTCTCTTAAAGACTTAGCTGCTCTCGTCCCAAAGAAACCAACACTGGAGGATCCTCGCCAAGTGTACTGTAGAAATACCAGTGTAATAATTAAGTCTGTACCTGCACAGAGGAAAATGTCTGCACAAGAATGATGTAATGGAGCAGAAATGAACAGAACAGTCACTTTAAATGTCTACAGGAACAACGTCTGTTTTTAACATTACAGTGGGAAGGTAGGAAAAGCTTTGCAATTCATTCATTTATTTTTCATAAGAGAAAATTACTTATGGTAAAAATTGAAACAATGACCAAATACTACTGAGCATATTGGATTAAAAGAAATGATGAAAATCTGACCATCTTTCTCTGTACCAAAAAAATCACAGACATCCTAAACCCTAAAACATATGGAGAGATACAGCTGTAACCTCCGATGAGAAAGGAGTCATATTTGAAACGATTGCAGACTCTAGATTTACTGCATTAGAGTCTTTGATTCTAGTTTTGCTTTCAGGCTGGGTACATGATCAGTAGTGTGCTGTACACATTTTGCCAAATATTTCCATAAAAACCTATAAAATAAAACAAAACAGGTGGTTAAGACCCATAGCACTGTGGCAGTTAGGCTACGCTCACACCTTTAGTATTTGGTCAGTATTTCCCATCAGTATTTGTAAGCTAAAAATCAGGAGTGGAACGGTCAGAGGAAAGAAACATGTCACCAGTTCTGCATTTTTGGCCCACTCCTGGTTTTGGCTTACAAACTGATGTGAAATACTGAGCAAATACTCATAGTGTGAATGTAGCCTTATGGTGAGATGCTAGTGCTAACCCAGGTGTTAGGCCGGGATCACACATGCGAGAAACACGGCCATGTCTCGCATGTTAATACCAGACACTGCCGCAGTCACTTGAGAGCGGAGCGTGCGGCTCCATGTATTGCTATGCAGCCGCATGCTCCGATCCGAGTGCCGGCGGCAGTGCCGGGTATTAACATGCGAGACATGGCCGTGTTTCTCACATGTGTGATCCTGGCCTAAGGATGAGACTACAGGCTGAAACTGTGACCTCTCGCAGCAACCAATGGCTACACAAATATGACATAAATTTATGAGAATATTGGCCACCACTGGTGGGCACAGGTTCGACCATCTGCCCAGCCACGCCATGTGGTCTCATCCTAATAAAACAGAATTCTTTAGCCTTCAAAATAAGATAATTATTATAATTGAAAATAAAGAACACAAACCAGGCTTAGAATTATCACCAAAGAAAGTTGTCTCTGTTCATATGTTTTTCTATGCAAAAAATACCCCGTGCTTTTTTGACCACATCATCAATGTCAGGACCATGTTACAACAGAGCCATCTAGTCTTACCATATATTTTATGAAAATGTTATACTCCTAAATCCACATTAAAAAAAATCAGATTGAACATACTCTGAGGTATGCTTAAATAGTTTTTTTTTCTTTTCTTTTTTGAGGCAGACACATCCAGCATGCTTTTCAACAGAAATCTAGGGTTGGAATCCATTTGTTTTTTATTTATTACAAGGTTTTCAGATCTAATGTTTGACTTTAAACAGGTATTTGAGATTTTTGCTTTAATTTTTTTTGCAACCTTTTGACAGTGTCAAGTTTCAAGTGGATTCCACGGAAACCCTTATCAAAGTGTTATCATGTTACGTTTTTTTCCCTCAATTAGGTTTTTTAATTTTTGCTGTAGGAACAATAATATAGATTTCGCATTGAAATATGCAGAAAGTGACTCAAAATTAAGATATCAAAATTTAAGGAAAAAAACTTTGTGTGAACATATCCTTAAAGGGGTTGTCTGGTCTTAAGCTACAAGTCTGCAGTCACTCTATGTGACTTCAGACTGTTGAATCCTTGTATTGTCTGCACCGTGGATTGTGAGGACTTGCCGGCAATGGCAGCGTGACCACAAGAACCATATGTGTTTTGCATACATGCGGTTACGTGCCAACTAAATGGACCTTGCCTCGCTCAATGGAAGTGTATTGAGCCTGGCCGAAAACAGTCTATATGGAACGTAGAAGGGAGTATTCATAACACATACTCTCTCACTTGGCACCGATTCTGGAGAATTCTCTCAGTGCGCGCCATGTGAGGATTCACAAGTCTGCAGTCACACTGATTGAAAGCAGACTTGTATCCAAAGAGCAGAAAACCCCTTTAAGACTCGACCAAACAAAATATTTCTATATACTTCAGATGTAATAAATACCAAAGTGTGGTGCTATTTCCATGCTAGAAATAAATGCTATGGAAACAATTATGAATGATAATTTTTTATTCTCACCATCAGAATATGCTTTGTAATTATGAGCAAAATGCTAACGAGCAGGTCTGATAATCCTCTGTGCGATCCGTGGGTCACATAAACAAGTTTCCACAGTCGCATCATTTAATTATAGCTAATTGTGTACATTAGAATATTTATACACATTCACACATTTGCAAAATAACGTATTTGAAACAAAAATAATTTAAAGGGTTTATTCTTGCAGTTAACAATGTCAAGACTGATAAATCTGTCTAAATAAAGAAATCCTGTGTATACTACCAGAATAGGTGCCTTTAGTAGGTTTCCACACCGTATACCAAATAGTAATAAAACTTAGGCACTCAACTTAGAAATTAATTTTCATGGTTTTTAATGCAGCCAAAAATAAAAGGTTTCGGCCACAAACGGCCTTCTTCAATTGCCGGCTGTGAAGGAGTAAGAGGTTTGTATATGGCACATGTGCGTGCCAAAGACACATATCAGTAATTAGGAAGCTCGTTTGAATGATGTGGAGTGGATGGTCGCTGCCTGACACGTTTATACCGTCTGTCCTTGGGTACCTTACTTTACCGGTCCCATACGGTCCACACCATTCAAACGAGTTTCCTAATTACAGATACGTGTCTTTGGCACGCACATGTGCCGTAAACAAACCTCTCACTCCTTCACAGCCGGCAATTGAAGAATTCAGTTTGTGGCCGAAACATTTTATTTTTGGCAGCATTAAAAACCATGAAAATTCATTTCTAAGTTCAGTGCCTAAGTTTTCTTACTATTTGATAAATCTGTCTATCATGTAGGATTAAGAGATGGATGGAGATTTGCCAGTTGGGAGCCTCGAAAAGCAGATACGGTATACCAGTCAATATCCAACTTTTCCTACAAATATATATCCATAAATAAAGGGCTAGATGGAGGCATTTCAAACGTAAAATCCTAATCACTTTGAATACAAGTGACCCAAGTCCTGGACCAACAACATAACGTCAAGTAGAACACTGCCCCCTACTGAACCTACAGAGAATAAATCAGCCTGAGGGTCTGCACAGGGTATATTATTACTTCATGTTGTGATAAATTAAGAGCTTCTCTCAAGTGGGAAATAATAATAATAATGGAAAACACATAATGTGTGAGACATGCTCACTAGGCGTTAAAGAGACATTAATTATTCTAGATCCGAGCATATATGAAGCCCATGCAAGCGAGCGTGCCATATCGTGTGCCCGGTAGGGGTGCGGGATATGACGGTGTGGGAGTTGGTCACAGCAGCATCTCAGACACTTATGGATTAGAGCTGTTTATTTTTACTACTGACAAATCAGGTTAGTTCAATCCTAAAATATCTCCAGGCTCAGTTGTTTCAGAATTACAGATGCTACTGTAGCTGAGAAAAATGTAAATTGCTTTCGACCTAAATTGTTTTGAAATTTTTAGAAAATATCAGTGTACAGAAAAGGACTAACAGAAATACTGGGTGTCCAGCAGGTCAAAGGGATTTCAAAAAGCCAGCACTAGATTCTCCAAATCGATATTGGATCCGTACAGAGGTGTGTCTGGGGGTGGGAGGGGCAGGCAGAGCATCTACCCTGGGCACAGCAGGCAGAGAAGCGCAGTCGGGCCGTCTAATGTGGCGGTCCATGGTGTCAAAATATGTCTTAAAGATGCATTTTGCCACATCTTTTAGATGAGAGTACAAATGAAGATTTAACCACTGGGTCAGGGCGATGTCAGCAGTGTGAGCAAGTCATGTGATCACGTTGCTGACGTCACTCGCCAGCGCTGCAGAGGCGCACACTGGTGGTAAGTACTCCTGTGGAGCTGAAGACACCGAAGATTTAGTGTAACGGAGGAGAGATTTAGTGTGTGGTTGGGGGGAGATTTAGTGTGGTGAGATTTAATGTGATTGTTGGGGGGAGACTTAGAATGGGGAGATTTAGTGTAATGGAGATGGGATGATTTAATGCAATGGGGTGGCGAAGATTTGAGGACACAAGTTCGGGGAGCAACGAAAGGACAGTTGCAGACACAATATTGGAAGCGGGTCAAATTTCAAGGCACAGTATGTGGAGCAAAGTTGGAGATGGGGGCATATATGAGGAAACAATATGGGGGATAGGTGCAGCCACAGTATGGTGAGTGTGGACACAGAATGGGGAGGATGGGTGCATACACGTTATGGGTAGCAAAGGAGGGGAATGTATCCGAACACAGTGTGGGCTGGAGTGTGGGATGGGTGCAGACACGGTATGATGAGTGGGGGGATGGGTGCAGACACAGTATGAGTAATGAGTGGAAAAGTGTATGTGAACACAGTATGGGAAGTGAGGGGAAAAATGTATGGGAACACAGTATGAGAAACGAGGGTGATGGGATGGGTGTGGACACAGTATGGGGAATTAGGGGGTGATGTGTGAGAAGGCAGTATGGAGAGTGAGGGGTTAAATATATGAGAAGACAGTATGGTTAGCTGGGGATGTGAAAGGACACATTATGAAGAGGGAGGGGGAAAGGCATGTGGAGACTATTGAGGGGTATAGTGTGAGGAGAGAGTATGGGGGAGAAAACTGTGGGTGGGCACAGAATAGAGACTAAGTAATGTGGGGGTGGAACATGGGGGGACAGTGTAAGGGGACAGCCAGGAGGGGACAGTAGGCCAAGGAGGAGAAGTCAGATGAGGGGGCTCAGTATAGAGACTGGGCCCTATAGCGGGGGACACAATGTGACAGGACAGTGTGAAAAGGGAGCTCTGTCTGGAAAAGACAAAGCAGTGTGGAGGTCAGTGTGGAGGGCAGTGTGAGAGGACAGTGTGAAAAGGGGGCTCTGTCTGGAAAAGACAAAGCAGTGTGAGGGCATGTACCACAAGAGCGACAGTGTTGGGGGTCATATTTTGTGCTGGGAATATAGCGAGGGCCAATTATTTATTCAGGGGCTCAGTGTAGGACAGATATTTTCATTCAGAAGCATTATAATCATGCTGCTGTTTTTAAGGGTATTGTGTGGGTATGTGCTGCGAAAGACCAGAAAAGATGGAAGTCTGCAGAGACAAGCTGTGGATGAAAAAAGTCATTATGGCGTCTGGACAAGATGAAGAAAAGAAAGCGCATTACTCCAATCAGAGACAGTATGATCTACCGGGTACCTGGATGTAAATGTTTTTTTTTTGTGATGCTGACTAATTCTCATATTTTTATATATGTTAGGAGCGTTGTATAACTTTGTGATGAGTCTGCAGTCTTCTGAATTCTCACAGTGCGCACCAGTGACCTCTGGATCAGTATGTGGAGAATTTGCTGGCCTTCAGGGTAGATGCACTTTTATTCCTGTCCACTTTTATACTTCTTTCATACACTTATTTGCAGCATCTAAATTTGTTTTTCTGTTTCTTTAAAATAAAAAAAAAGCAACAAGGTTTGATGCTCTCTTACAATCTTTATTTACTTAAAATACAGAGCTGCAGTCACAATTCTGCTCTTTAGCTTTTCTGCAAATCTATAACACTATGAAATCTTTAGCACCGTTTTCATGGAATCTGTTGCTTTTGTTGTTACAAATTATGAACCATGAGGGGGCAGCAGTGGCAAGATATAATGTGATGCTTTCTGATAACGGAAAGAAAGAGAGCAGAATTCTGATTGCAGCTCTGAATGTGACTACAGTACAAAACACGATAAATAAAGATGAGATATTAGCTACACCACATTTTACGTAGTCAAACTTTGATGTAGAACGTAAATGTTCAAAAGTGAAGAATATTATTTTCTATCTTACCTGTTGGTGCTAGTGGACGATGTTAAACAACAGAAGCAAACAAAGGTTGTTTAAACATTTCATACAGACAAATACACAAAGGCCCTGAGGAAAAACGGCTCCATAAAGGTTACTGTGATCGCCTGGGCGAGCTGTGTCCTTACAGTAAACACATAGACAATAAACACACTCTGCACCCGGAATGACATATACTCCAAAGCCAGCTGTTCATTAGTTGACTTTTGCATGCTGCAGGCCTATATTTAATCAGTTATCATGACAATGATAGACACAGGACCTTGTGTAAGTACTCTATAAACAGCAGGCACATTGCGGTGTAGCAGGGAAAAAAAAAATCAGATTGAGGGGATTTTTTTACTGCCAATAGTAAAAAATAATATTAACTAACTACTATAATAATTTTCTTATTAATAAAAAAATAATACTGCCCCAATAGACAAGAACATTCGGTAACTACTTTATTATTCCACCTCTGCCCAATAATATAACTACTATAATACTGCTCCTATGTACAATAAAACTACTATAATACTGCTCCTATGTACAAAAATATAACTACTATAATACTGCTCCTCTATGTACAAGAATATAACTACTATAATACTGCCCCCTATGTACAAGAATATAACTACTATAATACTGCCCCCTATGTACAAGAATATAACTACTATAATACTGCCCCTATGTACAAGAATATAACTACTATAATATTGCTCCTATGTACAAGAATATAACTACTATAATACTGCCCCCATGTACAAGAATATAACTACTATAATACTGCCCCTATGTACAAGAATATAACTACTATAATACTGCCCCCTATGTACAAGAATATAACTACTATAATACTGCCCCTATGTACAAGAATATAACTACTATAATACTGCCCCCTATGTACAAGAATATAACTACTATAATATTGCTCCTATGTACAAGAATATAACTACTATAATATTGCTCCTATGTACAAGAATATAACTACTATAATACTGCCCTCTATGTACAAGAATATAACTACTATAATACTGCTCCTATATACAAGAATATAGCTACTATAATACTGCTCCTATGTATGTAAGGATTCCCAAGGGTGAACCCACTGGACCACGGCAAGCGAACCTCCCCTGGGCGAGCGGACCAGGTGGACCACCCCCTATACAGGGAGTGTTTGGGACAGGCCCAGGGGAAACTACTCACCACGGCAGCTGGTACCCGAGGACGGAGGTGCACAGTAGAGGGTGCAGCGGGCAGGCGGAAGGATGAGCTGGACTGGAACCGGCAGGACTGGAGGCCAGGAACGGAGGCTGAAGGATACAGGCAGGCAAGGCTGGAACGGCAAGACACGGGTCAGACGCAGGGCACAGGCTGAACACGGAGACGAGATGGCGGGCACTGGGAGGAACACAAGGAACGGTTAGACAGGGAGGACGAGGAAAGGGTAAGAGCAGCAGGGAAAAAGGCAGGCAGGCTGGAGCCAGAGTCACAGAGAGAGGAAGTGACGATCAGGCGGTGAGCTGGAGGAAGAGGCTGCCTCTTATAGAGGCAGGAGTCTCCGGGTCAGGTCAGCAGGGTCAGGAGGGCGGGGAGAAGGCCTGGCTAGGCCTGTAGTGGGACCTGGAGCGCAGGGTGCGCATGCGCCCCGGGCCGAATGCCGGGACAGAGCGCGGGGTGGAGGACAGGCGTGCAGGTGAGCGCGCGCCCACCACGGGAGCACGCCGGAGGCGGCGGGCGCACCCAGCGCGGGGAGAGGCGGCAGCAGGAGCCGAGGACGCGGCGGGAGCGGCGAGCGTGGAGCCGGCGGTGAGCGTGACAATGTACAAGAATATAACTACTATAATACTGCTCCCTATATACAAGAATATAACTACTATAATATTGCTCCTATGTACAAGAATATAACTACTATAATACTGCCCTCTATGTACAAGAATATAACTACTATAATACTGCCCCTATATACAAGAATATAGCTACTATAATTCTGCTCCTATGTACAAGAATATAGCTACTATAATACTGCCCCTATGTACAACAATATAACTACTATAATACTGCTTCTATGTACAAAAATATAACTACTATAATACTGCCCCCTATGTACAAGAATATTACTACTATAATACTGCTTCTATGTACAAAAATATAACTACTATAATACTGCCCCCTATGTACAAGAATATAACTACTATAATACTGCTGCTATGTACAAGAATATAACTACTATAATACTGCCCCTATGTACAAGAATATAACTACTATAATATTGCTGCTATGTACAAGAATATAACTACTATAATACTGCCCCTATGTACAAGAATATAACTACTATAATACTGCCTCCTAGCTGTGAGGTTGTGTGTCAGTTGTTCTCCTGATGTCTGGAGCAAGCCCAGGGAGGAGCCACCCTGGGCGGGGAAGCTCCCCTGGCAAGGCCCAGGCTTCCCGGCCTACACTGGGACTAGCCTCCCAGGCTTCTACTAATGGGAATGTTAATCCCAAAGCCACTGTGAGTCCAGTGAATGCAGCGAGTCAAAGCTGCAGCAGTTTGGTGAAGGAGGAGAAAGCGGGGTGGAGGACAGGCGTGCAGGTGAGCGCGCGCCCGCCACGGGAGCACGCCGGAGGCGGCGGGCGCACCCAGCGCGGGGAGAGGCGGCAGCAGGAGCCGAGGACGCGGCGAGCGTGACAGTACTCCCCCTTTTACGCCCCCTCTTCCCACGGCTGGAAAGAAACTTAGCTAAAATCTGGGGAGCTTGAATGTTCTCCCGGGGTTCCCAGGATCTCTCCTCAGGGCCAAAACCTTTCCAGTCAATTAAAAAGAAAGTTTTACCTCTAGATCGTTTCATAGCAAGAATTTCCTTAACCTCAAAGACATCCTGTGCGGAAACGGGCGCGGGAGCGCTGCCAGTAGAAGCATGAAACTGGTTGAGTATGACCGGTTTTAAGAGGGAAACGTGAAACGAATTAGGAATCCGCAGTGAAGCGGGGAGTTTTAGCTTGTAGGCAACGTCATTGATACGGGCTAGAACCTCAAAGGGACCGATGTAGCGGGGACCCAGTTTGTAGGAGGGAATTTTGAGACGAACAAATTTTGAGGATAGCCAAACTTTATCCCCAGGGTGGTACAGCGGAGAATCTAGGCGTTTCTTATCGGCGTGCTTCTTGAACCCGTCTCGTGCTCGCTTAAGTGCGGTTTTGGTCTCCTGCCAGACCCTGGAGAACTCCTTGGTCAGAAGATCGGCCGCCGGCACACCCGAGGTCGGGAGTACCGGCAGAGGTATACCAGGATGTTGACCGTAGACCGTAAAGAAAGGCGACTTGGCGGAGGATTCGCTGGTATGGTTGTTGAAAGCGAATTCGGCCCAAGGAAGCAAGTTGGACCAATTGTCTTGATGGCCGTTGGAAAAATGTCGGAGGTATGCTACGAGGATCTGGTTCGTGCGTTCCGCTTGACCGTTGGACTGAGGGTGATAAGCAGAGGAAAAGTCCAACGTTACCTCCATCAGCTTACATAGAGCCCTCCAGAAACGCGAGGTAAACTGAACCCCTCTGTCCGAGACAATGTGCTTGGGGAAGCCATGAATCCGGAAGACATGAGATATAAAAATTCTCGCCAGGTCAGGAGCGGAAGGAAGACCGGGCAGAGGGATGAAGTGGGCCATCTTGGAGAAGCGGTCCACGACCACCAGAATGACCGTGTGACCTGAGGAACGCGGTAGATCCGTAATAAAATCCATCGCGATATGCTGCCACGGAGCCGAGGGAACCGGAAGTGGATGCAGAAAACCGGAGGGTGGCTGACGTGGGACCTTGTTCTTGGCACACGATGGGCAGGAGAGGATGAAACTTCGGACATCTTGAGACAAAGAAGGCCACCAATAAAAACGAGAGATGAGGGAGAATGTCTTCTTGAGGCCGGCATGACCTGCTAACTTGGTAGCATGACCCCAATGTAGAACTCGCCTCCTGTCATCATCTTGGACAAAAGTCTTGCCGGGGGGCACGGAAGTCAGGTTAACAGGCGCGACTACGATGAGCTTGCTTGGCTCCACAATGTGTGAAAGCTCCTCCTCGTTGTCGGTGACCAGAAAGGATCGAGACAGGGCATCCGCTTTGAGATTCTTTTCACCCGGACGGAAATGGAGCTCAAAGTCGAACCGGTTAAAGAATAATGACCATCGGGCCTGCCGGGGATTAAGCCTTTGTGCTGATTGAATGTAGGCTAGATTCTTGTGGTCGGTGAAGATGTGGAGTGGGTGTACCGCTCCTTCCAGAAGATGCCGCCACTCTTCCAAGGCTAACTTAATGGCAAGCAGCTCTCTGTCCCCGATGGTATAGTTTCTCTCCGCAGGGGAGAAAGTCTTGGAGAAGAAGCCGCAGGACACCAAGCGACCGGAAGGAGATCTATGGGAGAGAACCGCACCGGCTCCGGTGGCAGAAGCGTCTACCTCTAGGGTGAATGGTTTGTTCGCCTCTGGACGATGTAGCACCGGGGCTGTGGCAAAGGCTTGCCTCAAGGTTCGGAAGGCGTTCTCGGCCTCAGGAGGCCAGTGGTGAGGATCGGCTCCCTTTCGGATCAGAGCAGAGATGGGAGCAGTCAGAGAGGAAAAGTGCGGAATAAACTGCCGGTAATAGTTGGCGAAACCCAGGAACCGTTGGATAGCCTTAATTCCCTGAGGACGCGGCCAGTTGAGTACCGCAGACACTTTTCCCGGATCCATGCGCAAGCCAGAATCGGAAATGATATAACCCAAGAACGGCAGAGACGACTGTTCGAAGGCGCATTTTTCCAGCTTGGCGTAGAGACGATGTGTTCTCAACCGAAGTAAAACTTGACGCACGTCTTTTCGATGTGTGGACAAATCAGGAGAAAACACCAGAATGTCGTCCAAGTAAACCACCACGCAGGAGTAAAGAAGATCTCGGAAAATATCATTGACAAATTCTTGGAACACTGCGGGGGCATTGCATAGGCCGAAGGGCATGACGAGGTATTCATAATGGCCGTCACGAGTGTTGAAGGCGGTCTTCCATTCGTCACCGGAGCGGATCCGGACCAGATTGTAGGCCCCTCGAAGATCCAATTTAGTGAAGATCCGTGCACCCCGTAGACGGTCAAATAACTCCGGGATGAGGGGCAGAGGATATTTATTCTTGATGGTGATAACGTTGAGCCCTCTATAATCAATACAGGGACGCAGGGACCCGTCCTTCTTTTTGACAAAAAAGAACCCAGCGCCTGCAGGAGAGGAAGACTTACGAATAAAGCCTTTGGCCAAGTTTTCCTGAATGTATTCGGACATGGCCTGGGTCTCGGAGGGAGACAGCGGGTAGATGCGACCACGAGGCGGCGTAGAACCGGGGAGCAGATCGATGGGGCAGTCATATGGACGATGCGGAGGCAGGACCTCTGCTTCCTTCTTGTCGAAGACATCCAAAAAGGCCCAGTAGGCGGAGGGTAATTCGGTAGACATCGACATAGGACGTGGAAATTTCGGTGGCTGTACAGGGAGTAAGCACTTATCTTGACAAAGTCGACCCCATCGCAGAACGTCACCAGAGCGCCAATCCAGGATAGGCTCGTGGGTCCTTAGCCAGGGAAGTCCCAGAAGGATGGCATGGGACAAAGAAGGTAGCACATAGAATACTATCTTCTCCCGGTGTAAGGCTCCGACCTGAAGCTCCACCTCTTCGGTAACCTGAGTAACGGACTCCCGCAGGGGTTGACCGTCGACCGAAGCAATCTGCCGAGGGGTCTCCAGGGATCTGACAGGAATTCCAAGTCTCCTAACCGCCTCAAGTTGGATGAAGTTACCGGCCGCCCCAGAATCTATATAGGCCCATTCTGAAAAACGTTTAGAATCCAGGTGCAAAAGGACAGATAGGGTCAAGGGTAGAGAGGAGTCAAAATTACCTAGGAAGACCTCTCTTACCTGTCCTAGGCGGAGGCGTTTCCCGGACGAGTGGGGCAGGCACGAAGAAAGTGGGACGCACTCCCACAGTAGAAACAGAGCCCCTGTTCGACCCTCTCTCTCCGACGCTCCTCCACCGGTTTGAGGCGATCCACTTGCATGGGTTCCGGTAGCGGGAGCGTGGAGGCTGGAGTCGAGCGGGCTCGAGGTGGACTCCGAGCGGCCGGAGGAGCGCGGAGAGGTCTCCTGTCCCTAGCGAGCTCTCGGGAACGTTCTTGAAAGCGGAGGTCGATGCGGGTGGCCAAAGAGATTAAATCCTCCAAGGAGGTGGGGGTATCCCGCCCCGCCAGCTCGTCCTTGATCCGCCCCGAAAGGCCCCGCCAAAAGGCTCCCACCAAGGCCTCATTGTTCCAACCCAACTCTGAGGACAGGGTGCGAAACCGAATGGCGTACTGACCTACTGAAAGCGTGCCCTGATGCAGATTGAATAGTGCCTCGGTAGCGGAGGCAAGGCGACCGGGTTCATCAAACACCTTACGAAAGGTGTCTAGAAAAAAGGAGAGTTGAGTGACCACGGGATCGTCTTTCTCCCAGAGGGGGTTAACCCACGCTAGAGCCTCTCCTTCTAAGTGGGACACAATGAAGGCCACCTTGGCACGGTCAGTGGGGTACTGATGTGGCAGCAACTCAAAATGTAACTGGCATTGATTTAAAAACCCTCTACACATCTTGGGGTCGCCACTATAACGCGGGGGTTTAGCCAGCCGAGGGGAGGGGAGCGGAACCGCAGGCTGTGCCGGGGCTGCGGCCGCGGTCTGGAGGGCCAGCAGGCGGTTGTCCACCGAGGCCATGTAGTTCAGGATATGAGCCTGAGTGTCGCGCTGCTGGGCTAGCTCCTGTTGGAGGCCGGCGATCTGGGTGGTACTCCCTGGATCCGAGGTCTGTAGTGACGAGAGACGAGACTCCATGGATTTGAGGAACGACATGATCCTCGCTTGATTTTCCCGCAGGAACAGAAGTTCCTTTTGGGTCGGGGTAGAAGTACCAGCGGGGTCCATGGCCTGATCGTTCTGTAAGGATTCCCAAGGGTGAACCCACTGGACCGCGGCAAGCGAACCTCCCCTGGGCGAGCGGACCAGGTGGACCACCCCCTATACAGGGAGCGTTTGGGACAGGCCCAGGGGAAACTACTCACCACGGCAGCTGGTACCCGAGGACGGAGGTGCACAGTAGAGGGTGCAGCGGGCAGGCGGAAGGATGAGCTGGACTGGAACCGGCAGGACTGGAGGCCAGGAACGGAGGCTGAAGGATACAGGCAGGCAAGGCTGGAACGGCAAGACACGGGTCAGACGCAGGGCACAGGCTGAACACGGAGACGAGATGGCGGGCACTGGGAGGAACACAAGGAACGGTTAGACAGGGAGGACGAGGAAAGGGTAAGAGCAGCAGGGAAAAAGGCAGGCAGGCTGGAGCCAGAGTCACAGAGAGAGGAAGTGACGATCAGGCGGTGAGCTGGAGGAAGAGGCTGCCTCTTATAGAGGCAGGAGTCTCCGGGTCAGGTCAGCAGGGTCAGGAGGGCGGGGAGAAGGCCTGGCTAGGCCTGTAGTGGGACCTGGAGCGCAGGGTGCGCATGCGCCCCGGGCCGAATGCCGGGACAGAGCGCGGGGTGGAGGACAGGCGTGCAGGTGAGCGCGCGCCCACCACGGGAGCACGCCGGAGGCGGCGGGCGCACCCAGCGCGGGGAGAGGCGGCAGCAGGAGCCGAGGACGCGGCGGGAGCGGCGAGCGTGGAGCCGGCGGTGAGCGTGACAATGTACAAGAATATAACTACTATAATACTGCTCCCTATATACAAGAATATAACTACTATAATATTGCTCCTATGTACAAGAATATAACTACTATAATACTGCCCTCTATGTACAAGAATATAACTACTATAATACTGCCCCTATATACAAGAATATAGCTACTATAATTCTGCTCCTATGTACAAGAATATAGCTACTATAATACTGCCCCTATGTACAACAATATAACTACTATAATACTGCTTCTATGTACAAAAATATAACTACTATAATACTGCCCCCTATGTACAAGAATATTACTACTATAATACTGCTTCTATGTACAAAAATATAACTACTATAATACTGCCCCCTATGTACAAGAATATAACTACTATAATACTGCTGCTATGTACAAGAATATAACTACTATAATACTGCCCCTATGTACAAGAATATAACTACTATAATATTGCTGCTATGTACAAGAATATAACTACTATAATACTGCCCCTATGTACAAGAATATAACTACTATAATACTGCCTCCTAGCTGTGAGGTTGTGTGTCAGTTGTTCTCCTGATGTCTGGAGCAAGCCCAGGGAGGAGCCACCCTGGGCGGGGAAGCTCCCCTGGCAAGGCCCAGGCTTCCCGGCCTACACTGGGACTAGCCTCCCAGGCTTCTACTAATGGGAATGTTAATCCCAAAGCCACTGTGAGTCCAGTGAATGCAGCGAGTCAAAGCTGCAGCAGTTTGGTGAAGGAGGAGAAAGCTTTGACTACAGTTTTGGGAGGAAAACCTTCTCCAGTTCCAGCAAAGAAGCCAGAAGGAAAAGTGTCTGTGAGTGATGGAAACCAGCAGAATGTGAAGTCTTGTAGCTCCCCAGTCAGTTAGCAGCTCCTGCCAGGTGCACAGGTGAGATCGGCCCCAGCTGTGCAGATCACCTCTGCTGCTTCCAGGCAGAGACGGACGTCTTTGGAAAGACAAACAATGCAGGAGAACCTACAGCAACATGGCAGTATGGCGCGGTCAGGACGCACACGGTCGCAGTCAGGTGGCAGCGATAAACCTGCTGCGGAGCCTGCATCCAGCCAAGGGGCCACAAAACCATCCGTGGTGGACCCGCACAAGACTGTCTTCAAAACCCCTGTACCCATGGTCAAGACTAAACCTGTGGGGCCGGCGCGTGCACCCGAGCTGCAGCTAGCGGATGAGATACCGGGACTTGTCCGAAAACTGGGTGAGTTACAGCAGCAAAAAAAAGCGCTGCAAATGGAGGTAGACTTCATCTATAGTCTAAAGATCACTAATCCTGCCAGTAATGACGCGTATGACCTGAGACTGAACACACTGGGTGTACAGCTGGTGAGTGTTGTGCAGGACACTGAGTCTGTGCTGGAGAGCATGGGGCCCCTGGCAGAGACCTACAGGAACCGCGAGCGGTTCGCCTCCTATAAGCAGGACTGTGCTGTAGAGGCCAGGACCCCTGATGTTCAGGACGGGACCCCCCAGCAGCGGACACGGCCAGTGTTACAGGCTGCCCGCTTCTGCTTCCAGGAGGGGAAACAACTGCAGCAGCAGGCAGCTCAGTGTGAACAGGAGCATGTACTTCAGACTGCAGCAGAGGCACCACAGGTCCCAGAATGCCCCACACAGGAGCAGGACAGTATATGTCAGACTGTTTGTGCTGATGAGGCAGTCGAGTGTGAACAGGAGCATACACTGCAGACTCCAGCAGAGGCACCACAGGTCCCAGAATGCCCCACACAGGAGCAGGACAGTATATGTGAGACTGTTTGTGCTGATGAGGCCGAGGCTGAGGCTGAAGCACAGACTGTGGCTGGGGATGCTGTGCCCATGGGGTCGGGGGTTGGAGGGGTTTCAATTTCTGTAATGGACGTCGCACTGTCTGATAATGATGTTGCTCATGATAATGTGCATGATATGTGTGATTATCCCCCTTTGCCATCTAGTCCACAAGGTGTGACAGCCCCCCCTGCTGCAGGCCCTCTCCCTGTCAGTCAGCCCAGTGTGACCCGGCAGGTGCCCCCCAGGAATGCCTGGAGCCGCGGCGCCCCATCCTTCACTTCCAGCGCCAGGTATACCGGCCAGACATTCAAACGTATTAATGTGGTGCGGTTTAAATACATAGGTGCCAAGGAGGATCTGCCACAACGCAGGTATGTGGTGAGAGAGCTGCTCTGCGGCCAGATGGGGTTTGTGGCAAATGAGATACTGGCAGTGTCTAATCTTCAGGACAGACAGGGCTACGAGGTCAGCTTCAAGCTCATGTCTGACCTGGATAGATTCTGGGCTAATTACCCCAAGTTCAGAGATGTTGAGGGCTGGAATAAGTTTGTGTTGGTTCCTATCTCCAGGCCGGATACTGTCACAGTAAACATCACCTTCTGGAATGAGGCCGTTCCTCCACAGGACATCGAGGTGTGGCTCCGGAGACACTGTGACCTCGTCTCTGGACTCACCAAGGTCAGAGATGAGGATGGTATCTGGACAATGGGGTGGCGGGTCTTGGTAAAATTGCGGCAATGTGATAACATCTGCAAGGAGTTTGTATGTTCTCCCCGTGTTTGCGTGGGTTTCCTCCGGGCAATCCGGTTTCCTCCCACACTCCAAAGACATACTGATAGGGAATTTAGATTGTGAGCCCCATCGGGGACAGTGATGAAATGTGTGCAAACTGTAAAGCGCTGCGGAATATGTTAGCGCTATATAAAAATAAAGATTATTATTATTATTATTATTATTATTAAAACATCACTGACCACTTACCCAACTCCTTCTTCATTGGGAGGGAGAAGGGAAGGTGTTATTATCCCGGGCAACCCAGAAAGTGTTTCAGATGTGGTGGGAAAGGTCATCTGGCTAACGCCTGTACTGTGGTGAAGTGCAGTCTGTGTGGGGCAATCGGCCATGTCGCTGCAGACTGCCGGGACGTCAGGTGCAAGCTCTGTGGTAGGATGGGCCACCCTCACAGGGACTGTCCAGACGCCTGGCACAACATCTGCAGAGTCTTCCCTGATGAGTTAGTGATGGCAGGGGCAGAGGCTCAGGAGGATGAGGATGTGGTGGCAGGGACGCATGAGGAGTATTTAATGTCAGGAGAGATGTTGACCAACTCAGATGCCCACCAGGAGTCCACTCAGGCAGCACCAGAGAAGCAGGGTGCAGAGGGGAACATGGAGGTCGTCCATCAGGTCCAGCAGCCTCAGATAGCCCCCCCTTCAGTATCACTGTCTGTATCTGATGACTGGAGCATTAATTATAATAAAAGGAAGAAAAAGAACACATCCTCCCGTAAACCTGAGGCAGAATATGACTCTGGTCAGACTGCTAGTAAGAAGGTTCAGAATTCTGCAGGAGTGATGGTCGTGTCCAACAAGTATGGAGTTTTATCTGACTCCAATGGTGACGATTATGAGGAAGAGTTGAGGAAAGTTGATGCTGAGTGTGACAGGGACATAGAGGACCATCCCCCGCCAAAGCGGAAGCCCTTATCTGTGGACCCTCAGGTAGAGTCTGACATGGACACCAGTGGTGGACAGAACATCTCTGACTCATGATGATGGCTGTTACTTTGCTCCTACTATATTGTGTTGTGATGGCGGGGTTCTCATTGACAGTGACCTCGAGCAATGTGAATAGCATTAAGCTGAGGAGAACTAGACACGCGGTGTATGAACATCTCAAATATCTGGACACCGATGTCATCTTCCTGCAGGAGACACGACTGACATCTCTGGGGCTTATGAGAGAGGCTGAGAGGGAATGGCGGTCCGGTCCTTCTTTCTGGTCACTGGCTGTGGAGCCTTATGCCGGGGTCGCTGTCCTGTTTAACACCAATGATGTGACTGTGCATAGGATGACGGAGGTGGTCATGGGAAGATGTCTGGTCCTAGAAGTCACTATCCATGGGAGGCGACTCCGGCTTATTAACATCTATGGGCCACAGACAGTGACTGACAGGATCCAGCTGTTTAATGACGTCAAGCCTTACCTCTTCACTTCTCTTCCAGTGGTGATGGCGGGGGACTTTAATGCCATAATGACATCAGGTGACAGCTCCTCAGGCAGGGCAGTGACCAGGGACGGTAAGGTCCTACATAGCGTCATAATGCAGGCAGGACTGACTGACGTTTTCACACAGGGTGGGCGACAGCCAAAATTCACATATTCATGTTCCAACAGGAGCAGTAGGATAGATTTTGCTTTTGTCAGTCCTACTGAGTCTGTCGGCACCCTGAGTGAGAAGGTCGTCCCTTACTCTGATCACCTCGCCTTGTGCTTCTCTTTGGGTTCCTCTAACCGTCCGGACATTGGTAGAGGGTTGTGGAAGCTCAATTCCAGTCTCCTGGATGATGCCTATGTTCAGAGTCGTGTTCACTCCCTTATCCAGCTTCATCTAGACAGGGTTGACTTCTATGACAACATGACCGACAGGTGGGAGGACGTCAAGGAGGATATCAGATCCCTCTTAAAGAGACTGTCAGTTAATAAAGGGAGGAATAAGTACAGCCAGTACCTGAAGTTGCGCAAAGAATTGGAGTCACTGTATTCGGCGGGCGGGGATGACAAAGTGAAGATCGACCGGCTGAAATCTGAGATAAAGCAGTATCAATATAGCAGGTATACCTCCCTGGTTCTTGAACGGGATTATGGGTCCTTAGGGGCCCCTGATCCCTTTGAGAATTGCAGGGAGAGGGTGGCCAAAAAAATGGTCACGGGTCTCACCGACTCCCAGGGTGTATTGCAGGATTCACGGGAGGGTATCCTGGAGGTGGTGAGATCTTACTATGCTGACTTGTTTCAGAGGAAAGTTTTGGATAAAGATAAGATGACTCAATTCTTGGAGGCAACTCCAGTGCCTGATACTAATGATCTGGACTTCTCTCCTTTGACAGCAGAAATAACGGTGGAGGAAGTTAAGGAGGCCATTGATAAGTTGCATCTGAAGAAGGCACCAGGTCCAGATGGTATAACGGCAGAATATTATAAGAAATTCAGAGACCTCCTGGCTCCAATTCTCGTGGATGTGTATAGAAATTGTCTAGAAAATCACCTGATGCCCCCATCCATGAGAGTGTCCTCGTTAATTCTGCTGTCTAAAGGTAAAGAGCCGAGCGACATCAGGAACTGGAGGCCGATTGCCCTCTTGAATGTGGACAGGAAGATTCTAGCAAAGATCCTATTTTCTAGATTAGTCTGTTTGTCCCCGGCACTGTTGGCAGGCTCTCAGTTTGGCACAGTAAAAGGGCGGAACATCTCTGGAACAGTCATCTCGATACGAGAGATGTTTGAGAGATGTAAAGCTCTGCGGTGTGGGAGATATGTTGTTAGTCTGGACCAGGCTAAAGCCTTTGACAGGGTTGATCACGACTATCTGTGGGCCACTTTGTCAAAGTACGGTATTCCGGGACAATTTGTGGATTGGCTGAAGACGTTGTACAGAGAGGCGGTGAGCTTTCCTCTGATTAATGGTTGGCAGGGTGACACTTTTGGAGTTGGGGCGGGGGTGAGACAGGGATGCCCAATGAGTCCGCTCCTGTATGTTTTTGCCCTAGACCCGTTTCTGAGGTCACTACAGGAGTGCGATTTTCAGGGGGTGCCGGTCCCCCACTGCCCGCCTCTGAATGTTGTTGCCTACGCGGATGATGTGACGCTGGTGATCTCCAATCCTCGTGAGGTGCAGATGTTATCTGCGTCCATCAGAAGCTACTCAGGGGCCTCCGGGTCTCTTGTCAACTTTGAAAAGAGTCAAGCTCTGTGGACGCTAGATACTGAGCCCAGCTTTGATCTGCCGCATTTTTCTAAAGCCTCCACCCATATTAAGATCCTAGGGGTTAAATTTGGGAGGGATGATAATGCCACGCTAAATTGGGAGGAGAAATTGGAAACCGGAAATGCAAAGGTTCAGCGATGGAAGAACTGGAGGCTGACCTACAGAGAAAGGGTCACAATGTTGAAGACGTACCTGGTCCCCGTTTTCTTGTATGTCTCTGTCATTTTCCCTTTGCCAGAATCTTTCTCAGCGAGGCTCTTCAGCCTGTTCTTCCAGCTCTTGTGGGGGAATAGGTTGAACCTAATAAAGAGGGGAATAACGTACCTACGGCGGAGAGAGGGTGGGCTGGATATGTTGAATCCAAGGGTTTTCTTTGACTCCTTGTTTCTAAAGGTGAATTTTGGGAACATGGACTCAAACAGTAGCTCCCTGTGGGTAAATAGTATCAGGTACTGGATATTGCCTTTTGCAGAATCTTGGGTGTGAGGCGGCAGTCTCAAGAGGAGGAGATGGACAGGTGACCACCTCCCCCAGTATCTGGACTATGGACTGAAGTGTGTTAGGAGGTGGGGATTGGAGAGGTCTTACATTGAGAGCAATACCAGAAGAGACCTGTATGCTCGTGTATGTAGGACTTTCTTCTACTCTCCACTGGCCCTGAGAGATTGTGTCACCACCACACTGCAGGAAAGCCTTAGGTTCCTAAACGGGAAACGGCTACCTCCTAAACTGTTTGATGTCACTTGGCTTTCACTGCATAGTCGGCTCTTTGTCAGAGGGAACCTGAAACATCTGTGTGTCTCTGATCGGAATTGTCCCCTTGGTTGTCAGCAGGAGGAGACTATGGAGCACTTCATATGTGATTGCTGGGGAGGGAGGAAGATCTGGGAGGAAGTGTCAGATAATCTAAAAATCCCCAGACTGCAGACCCTAAAGTATCCCGACATAATCTATGGTGTCCCCTCCACTGTTAGTAACATCAACAGAGAGACGATGTACATTATAATCAGTGTCATCAAATATTATCACTGGCACATGAGAACCCGGGTGTCACTGCACAATGAGCCGTTCGATCACACCGCTGCAGCCAATCAGGTTATGTCAGAACTCCGGTGGATAAAATCACTGGAAGTTGGAAGGAGTCCAAGAGACACATGGAGAAACGTAAAATTCAGTTAGAAAATATGATTTTTTTTTTTTTTTTTTTTCCTAACTTTCTTTTTCTATCCCCAGGTGTGGACACTTTAATTTATTTATGAATATGATCTGATTATGTAATGCTGTGTATATATTACCTAAGTGGTTTGTGTTTTGTAATACTGGATGATTTTTGTTTTTATTATAATTGTATTTATGTTTGGTTTATAATAAAAATTGCCCCCATGTACAAGAATATAACTACTTTAATACTGCCCCCTATGTACAAGAATATAACTACTATAATATTGCTCCTATGTACAAGAATATAACTACTATAATACTTCCCCCTATGTACAAGAATATAACTACTATAATACTGCCCCTATATACAAGAATATAGCTACTATAATACTGCTCCTATGTACAAGAATATAACTACTATAATACTGCTCCCTATATACAAGAATATAACTACTATAATACTGCTCCTATGTACAAGAATATAGCTACTATAATACTGCCCCTATGTACAACAATATAACTACTATAATACTGCCCCTATGTACAACAATATAACTACTATAATACTGCTTCTATGTACAAAAATATAACTACTATAATACTGCCCCCTATGTACAAGAATATTACTACTATAATACTGCTTCTATGTACAAAAATATAACTGCTATAATACTGCCCCCTATGTACAAGAATATAACTACTATAATATTGCTGCTATGTACAAGAATATAACTACTATAATACTGCCCCTATGTACAAGAATATAACTTCTATAATATTGCTGCTATGTACAAGAATATAACTACTATAATACTACTTATATGTACATGAATATAATTACTATAATACTGCTTCTATGTATAAGAATATAACTACTATAATACTGACACCTATGTAAAAGCATAAGCCCACTTTAATACTCCTCAATGTACAATACATAATATAACTAAAACATCCTTTTATATGCACAACAATATAACTATTGCTATTTCCCTTTATATACAAAAATATGATTTTAAAGAGGTAATTGAATGCATTTTGCTCTTTAAAAATGAGTTGTGAAACATCTTGGTTTCAATGAATAACATTAGCCTTGTAAGTCTCTGCTATCTGGTTGGAGGGGGCAGTGATTGAGGAAAACAGCTCTGTATCCTCATTTATTAGCAACCACTGTGACACAATGACCTTGCACTCTCAGCTTTCTCTCTTTGGGTATGAGATAGAGAAACAGGGTACACAAAGGATTCACAATGCGTGTTTATAGATAAAATACTTTCACTAGTAAGTAATTACAGGTCAGCGACCTGATTAATCACAAGCAGAGGCAAAGGATGACATTAGTGCTGGCATGGTGCACAATTAGACGTCAATCTAGAGATGAATCTGTTGGTGAACGCTGCAGTTTTAAATATATTTGCACCCTCTGCAAGTCACCAAAGTTGAATCAATCTCATAAGGTCAGCTCACATCTAAACCATTTTCCTGTCAATTAATTCCTCTGTCAAGAACATGAACCAAAAGTCAAAGTTGTTGACTGATGGAAAGTCAACTGCGACAAACAAGTGATTTCAGGGTAGCAGAGATATTAACGTTACATATGAGAACCAATAGTATTTAGCCTGGAGCTCCATGTTGCCAAGTGGATATTTGTTTGTCTGTCATACTATGTGACATTGAAGCAGAGGTACGTTAAGGTACTGTCACACTAAGCGATATCGCCAACAATATCGCTATAACTTGTGACGTTATAGCGATAATGCTAGCGATATCGCTGTGTCTGATACTTACCTACAACCTGCTCCCCCCGCTGCTTATCGCTGATCGCGCGAGAACGTTCAGGACCGTTTCTCGTCGTCAGCTTCCTGCGGCGCTTCCTGCTGTGACGACGAGCGACGTGTGGAGCCGGGCGGGAGGACGCAGGATCGCCTGGTGTGACAGGTAAGTAGCGACCCCCGTCCCCAGCGACGACGCTGGTGAGATCTGCCTGTGTGGCAGCTCACTAGCGACCACTTAGCGATGTATCAGCGATCCTGACCGCGTCATATCGCTGGTCGGGATCGCTGGTGCATCGCTAAGTGTGACAGTACCTTAACACTGCAATGTGTCAACTTATCTACAGTTTGCAGACAGACACAGGGCATTGGCTACAACAGGATGTCACGTTGTCCTTGGGACTATCTAGTGTGACCTCACTCTGCCAAATTTCCTTGCTGTCCTCATTGTCTTCATTTCCAACTTATGACTGCAGAGCAAATACTACAGTGTTTCCCTGAATCAACACCTGCCCTTAAAATAAGCCCTAGCATGAGTTTGCAGGATTTATAGAGTATGCTTGAAATATAAGCCCTAGCTACAGTCAGGACCAGCGTTTGGGGGTGGGGTGGGAAAAATTTCCAAGTTGTTATCTTGTGTGGATAGAATAGTCCTTTAGTTCCGATGTATTAAACAAGATGTTTATCTTAGCCATAAATATCCGATAGCTATGGACCCCACCTTTCGATCCAATATTTACGGTAACTCCAAAATGGGGCTACATCTTGCAACACTGTGAATATAAACGCATGACCTCTTTCTAAATGGATTTCTATAAGAGTTTCCAAAATGCAAGCATGTTGTGTGATTTTTGTATTCCCCGTTGAAGTGAATGGATAGAGCTGTGTATTCCCAGCCTCCATTTTATTCAGAGCAGTGCAAAGTGAATCCCCTTTTAATTCAGCAATTACAAAATATTTCAGCGTCACATTACAGATGTTTTCTGAGTATCATTGTTAAGTAGGCTTTCATTGCTGGAGGTTCGAACACTAGAACATCCACAGATTCCAAGAAGAGGTTTTTCAAAGTCTTCTGTATGAATGGAATCAAGTTCCCTTTAAGAAACACTTGTCACATCCGTCCAACAGAAATGCATAGAGCAGGGGCCCCTAATGGATACCACTGCTACATACACAGGGGACTCTGGGAGCCAATTCCTGGGATTGGCGGGGATTCAGTGGTCTGATCTTAACCAATAACACATGTATTTTCTATCTGGGGGATAGGTCATAAATCTATTTAGTGGGAAAATCTCTGCAACCAGAAACGTCACCATTGCAGAACATCTAGCTGAATTGTCAGTAAGATTTTTAGGGAACTGAACAACTTATAAATCTCTATTACTATTCAGTATTAAATTATTCTGTTTTCCTCTTGTATATTTTCTGTAGGGGCTTTTACACTCAGCAATGCTGTGTGGACAGACCCTGCATGATAGCTCACTGAACCCCTATAGCCACCGCTGTTTGGTGCCTCTATAATACAGTTTGTACTGATGCATGAAATCCATCACAGACAACCTCTGTAACATCAGAGACAACAGGGGTTGATTGCTCAACTGCTCAGGGCCCCCACTCTCTTAGGTGCCCTCATTATTTCTATTCTGAGGTTAAGACTGCTTAAGGACCTTGGGTGACATCACGATCATGTAACAATGATGTCACCAAATGTTCTTTAATTGCAGGAGTCTCGAGGAACTGAAGATGAGACAGGCTGGTATGTAGTGTATTGTGCAGTGTGTGTATATTTGCATGTTTATGTAATGAGTGTGTGATGTACAGGGGTTGGACAAAATAATGGAAACACCTAACGTTTTGGCACCATAATCTTCGAACATGTTATAAACATGCAAACCGTGACATATGGTAAAGTTTTGTAGTTGATTATTTGTGTTATGTGATATGTGTATGTAAATTCACTGTGTTATGAATGAGTCACCGAGGAGGAAAAAACAAAAAGCAAGCTAAGCCCAGAAAACCAGAGAGGTTGGTAACTAGCGGATTGCAGACCCCTGATCCTATCGACAACAACTAGCAGTAGCCGTAGAGCGTGCCTACGGTGGTCCTAGACGCCTCATCACGGCCAGAGAACTAAATAAGCCTAAAGAAAGAAAGGGAAAATCTAAACTGCCCCAGAGCAGACCCCAAAGCAATAGACAGCCCCCAACATGTATTGTCGGTGAAACAAGATGAAAACACTGACACAGGTAGAAAGATAGGCTGAGCAAACGATGGGGCCCTTGCTAACTAGAAAGGACAGGAAAGAAAAGCTGCTGTCTGCAATCACGCAAAAAACCCTGCCAAAAAGAATGTCCAACATGTCTGATAGAAAAAGGCCCTGAGGTCGCTAGACTTCAAATCACTATATCAGCACTCAGGTATATTCTGAAGACATAGCAAAAGAGATCAACTGATCAGAGACAAAAATGGGGATTCAGCCCAGTCCCAGCCAGGGCTGGCTGAACACAAAAACTAAGTAAACCAGACAAAAACTTATATGAACAATAGCAGAGAAAACTTAACTTTAGGAAGGCAGGAACCAAACTGGAAACCAGGAGCCACAGTCAGGAAAAAAATCACCAGCAAGAAACTAGGGAGTTGGCTGCCTTAAATCCAATCAGAAACTCCTGATGTCCAATCGCAGTCCTCTTCCTCAGGTGGCCGGTCTCTGCCATTTAGATCAGCTTCATTACCTCCCTTCACCAACAGAGGGAGTCCAGATAAAGAACTCACTACTCCTCAGTCAGCACAGCCAGCTCCATAACCCTCACCAGAAGCCAGAGGCAAACCTGAAAATGAGCTCACAACAAACTGTTTGTTTTGCAGAATTGTAAGAACATTGATGAGAACCTGATACCAATGGCAGACCTCTCGGATTTTCAAAGAGGCCAAATTGTTGGTGCTCGTATGGCAGGCGCTAGTGTAACAGAAAGTTCCCGAATGCTTGGCGTGTCAAGAGGTACTGTCTCGAAAGTAATGACTGCGTTTGGAAGAGAAGGAAAAACGTCCGCAGCAAAGCACAGGTCCAGGCGAAAGTCGAAGTTGACTGAGAGAGACCGTCGGACTCTAAAGCGAATTGTGAGAGAGGATCACAAGACCACGGCTCCGAAAATCACTGCTGAGCTCAATGAACACCTACAGAACTCAGTTTCCACGAAAACTGTTCGTCGGGAGCAGCACAAATCTGGATTCCACGGAAGAGCTGCAATTTTAAAAACACTGCTCTCAATGACAAATGTTTCCAAGCGTTTAGAGTGGTGTAGAAACCTCCAGAATAGGTCCCTCAAGCAGTGGAAACGTGATATTCTCAGACGAATCATCGTTTACCCTATTTCCGACCTCCGGCCGAGTGTACGTTTGGAGACAGCCGAAAGAAGCATTCCATCCAGACTGCCTTCTCCCAACCGTAAAACAAGGCGGAGGTTCTGTGATGATCTGGGGTGCTATTTCATGGAGATCCGCCGGGCCAATGATATCCCTTCATGGAAGAATTAACAGCTGAGATTATTTAGGCATTTTGGGCGACCAAGTGCATCCTACCTATGGTTCAAGCACTGTTCCCGGAGGGGAACGCCATCTTTCAGGATGATAATGCACCAATTCATACAGCTAGAATCGTTAAAGCATGGCACGAGGAACATTCTAATGAAGTTGAGCATCTCATCTGGCCCCCACAATTCCCAGACCTCAACATTATTGAGCATTTATGGTCGATTTTAGAGATTCAAGTTAGACGTCGATTTCCGCCGCCATTGTCGCTCAAAGAACTGTAGGGGGGGTTTTAACTGAAGAATGGGCTAAAATTCCTTTGGAAACAATTCACACCTTGTATGAATCCATACCTCGGATAATTGAGGCTGTAATCGCCGGAAAAGTTGGACCTACACCATATTAAACTAACTTTTGTTGATGTTTACAGGTGTTTCCATTATTTGTCCAACCCCTGTATATACATGTACATGTGGAGTGTGTGATGAAACGATTTTATTTGAATAAATCTTGATTTTTTTGTTAACCCCTTCACGACATGTGCCGTGTATATACAGCGCTAGTCATGTCTCCCCCTTTGATGTGGGCTCCGGCCCTGGGTCCGCATCTTTTCCAGCACATGTTAGCTGATTTGTGCCCCTAACAGCCAAGGGTGGAATCGGGATCCACCCACGGCTGTTAACATGTTAAATGCTATTGTCAATCTCTGACAGCGGCATTTAACATACACACGCCGGAAGAGCGTCACAAACCCCGTCCATCAGCACCCGTGTCACATGACCACAGGTCACCGATGGGCTGGCATGACAACTTGGGGTCTGCAGAAGATCCCTGTGGTTGTCATAGTCGATCTGCTATGAGCGCCACCTAGCCCTGTTCTGTGTAGCACAAGGAATGAGAATATCACAGCTTCAAATCTCCTATGGAAACTATTGAAGCAAGTAAAAAAAAAAAAGGTTTTTAAAAAATATAAAAGTTCAAATCACCCCCATTTTGCCCCATTCAAAATGAAACAATAAACAAAATATCAAAAATGCACATTTGGTATGCAATTTTGCCTCCCCATTTTACAGTACATTATATGGTAAAATCAATGGTGTCTTTCAAAAGTTCAATTCAACCCGCAAGAAAAACAAGCCCTCACACGGCCATATTGACAGAAAAATAAAAAGTTATGGCTCTGGGAAGTAGGTGAGCATTAAACAAAAATGGAAAATGGCTCAGGGTTGAAGGGGTTATTATTATTATTATTATTATTATTATTTATTGTTATAGCGCCATTTATTCCATGGCGCTTTACATGTGAGGGGGGTATACATAAAAACAAGTACAATAATCTTAAACAATACAAGTCATAACTGGTACAGGAGGAGAGAGGACCCTGCCCGCGAGGGCTCACAATCTTCAAGGGATGGGTGATAATACAGTAGGCGAGGGTAGAGCTGGTCGTGCAGCGGTTTGGTCGATCGGTGGTTACTGCAGGTTATAGGCTTGTCGGAAGAGGTGGGTCTTCAGGCTCTTTTTGAAGGTTTCGATGGTAGGTGAGAGTCTGATATGTTGTGGTAGAGAGTTCCAGAGTAGGGGTGATGCGCGAGAGAAATCTTGTATGCGATTGTGGGAAGAGGCGATAAGAGGGGAGTAGAGAAGGAGATCTTGTGAGGATCGGAGGTTGCGTGCAGGAAAGTACCGGGAGACGAGGTCACAGATGTATGGAGGAGACAAGTTGTGGATGGCTTTGTATGTCATGGTTAGGGTTTTGTAATGGAGTCTCTGGGCAATTGGGAGCCAGTGAAGGGATTGACAGAGGGGAGAAGCTGGGGAATAGCGGGGGGACAGGTGGATTAGTCGGGCAGCAGAGTTTAGAATAGATTGGAGGGGTGCGAGAGTGTTTGAGGGGAGGCCGCAGAGCATGAGGTTGCAGTAGTCAAGGCGAGAGATGATGAGGGCATGGACTAGGGTTTTTGCAGATTCTTGGGTGAGGAATGAACGGATGCGTGAAATATTTTTGAGTTGAAGTCGGCAGGAAGTGGAAAGGGTTTGGATATGTGGTTTGAAGGAGAGATCAGCATCAAGGATTACTCCGAGGCAGCGAGCTTGTGGGACTGGGGAGAGTGGGCAGTCATTTACTGTAATTGATAGGTTCGTAGGCGGGGTCACGTGAGATGGGGGAAAGATGATGAATTCTGTTTTGTCCATGTTGAGTTTCAGATATCTAGTGGAGAAGAAGGATGAAATAGTGGACAGACATTGAGGGATTCTGGTTAGTAGGGAGGTGATATCTGGTCCAGAGATGTAGATCTGTGTGTCATCAGCATAAAGATGATACTGAAAGCCATGAGATTCTATGAGCTGTCCCAGGCCAAAGGTGTAAATAGAGAACAGCAGGGGCCCTAGGACTGAACCTTGTGGGACTCCGACAGATAGGGGGCGAGGTGAGGAGGTGGTGTGTGAGTGGGAGACGCTGAATGTCCGGTCTGTTAGGTATGATGAGATCCAGGAGAGGGCCAAGTCTGTGATGCCGAGGGATGAGAGGGTCTGTAATAATAGGGAATGGTCCACTGTGTCAAAGGCAGCCGACAGGTCCAGGAGGAGGAGGACAGAGTAGTGCCGCTTGCTCTTGGCAGTTAAGAGGTCATTGGTGACCTTAGTAAGGGCAGTTTCAGTGGAGTGGTGTGACCGGAAGCCAGATTGTAAGCGGTCGAAGAGGGAGCAAGAAGAGAGATGGGAGGACAGTTCAAGGTAGACGTGTTGTTCCAGTAGCTTGGAGGCGTATGGGAGAAGTGATATAGGGCGATAGCTAGATGCAGAGGATGGGTCAAGAGAGGGCTTTTTGAGGATAGGTGTGATGGAGGCATGTTTAAAGCTTGAGGGGAAAACACCAGTTGTTAGTGATAGGTTGAAGAGATGGGTTAGGGTTGGGATGAAGACTGTGGTGAGGTTTGGGATGAAGTGGGATGGGATCGGGTCGAGTGCACAGGTGGTGAGATGTGATCTTGAGAGTAGAGTGGAGAGTCGATCTTCTGTAATGGTGGAGAAGTTGGTTTTGAAGGTGGAGGGCTGGGAAGTCGGGAGGAAGGGCTCTGGGGGTTGTTGACCAAAACTGTCCCTGATGTTATCAATTTTCTGCTTGAAAAATGAGGCAAAGTCTTCAGCTGAGATGAGTGGGGAGGGAGGAGGTGCTGGGGGGCGGAGGAGAGAATTGAAGGTGTTGAATAACTGTTTAGGGTTGTGAGACAGGGAGGATATGAGAGATGAGAAGTAGGTTTGTTTAGCTGTGGCGAGTGTGGTCTTGAAAGTAGTGAGGGACTGTTTGAATGCGATGAAATGCTCGTTGGAGTGGGATCTTTTCCATCTGCGCTCAGCAGCCCTGGAAGCTCGCCTCAGCTCTTTGGTCAGGCTGGTGTGCCAGGGCTGTCTGTTGATTTTGCGAGTTTTGGTATGTGTAAGTGGGGCAGCGGATTCCAAAGCTACAGCTATTGTGGTGTTATATAGAGCGGCAGCGTCATCCGCATTGTGTAAGGAACTTATATCTGTAAGAGGGAGGAGGGATTCGGAGAATGAGTGTAGGTCAAGGTGTTTAAGATTCCTGCGAGGGTGTGAAAGTTTGTGGGGTGGGGATTGTAGACATGGAGTGAAGAGGGAAGAGAATGTGAGCAGGTTGTGGTCAGAGAGAGGAAGAGGTGAGTTAGAGAGGTTAGATAGGGAGCAGAGGCGGGTGAAGATGAGGTCCAGTGTGTGACCATCTTTGTGGGTGGCTGTAGAAGACCATTGAGTGAGGCCGAAGGAGGAAGTGAGAGATAGAAGTTTAGTGGCAGCTGAGAGGGAAGTGTCAATGGGGATGTTGAAGTCGCCCATGATGATAGTAGGGATGTCCGCGGAAAGGAAATGAAGTAACCAGGTGGTGAAGTGGTCAAAGAAGGTGGTGGCTGGCCCTGGGGGGCGGTAGATGACAGCCAGTTGGAGGTTGGAGGGGGAGTAGATGCGCACAGAGTGCACCTCAAAGGAAGGGAGGGTAACAGAGGGTGGCAGTGGGATTGGGGTGAAGGAGCAGGTATCTGACAGGAGAAAACCAACTCCTCCACCATGTTTGCTGCTGGGGCGGGGGGTGTGAGAAAGGTGGAAGCCGCCATACGAAAGTGCAGCAGGAGAGGCTGTGTCAGAAGGGGTGAGCCAGGTTTCGGTGATGGCGAGGAAGGAGAGTTTGGTAGTAACAAAAAGATCATGGATGTAGGAAAGCTTGTTGCAGACAGAGCGAGCGTTCCACAGAGCTCCTGTTAGTGGGACTGGGGAAGCGGGGGCTGGGTGAATGGGTATAAGGTTGGAGAGGTTACGGAAGGTTGTGATAGAGCGTGGATGGGAGGTAGAAATGACTGTGGGAATGTGGTGAGGAGGACCAGGATTTGGAGAGATATCACCAGCAGTGAGAAGGAGCAGAGAAAGTGTTAGCAGGTGGGAGCAGGAGAGGGCATGAGGGGGCTGTCTGTGTTTGGAGACAGAGGATTGTATGTTAAGGAACAGTTTTGAGGCGGAGGTGAGGTGGATGGGGAGGATTGAAGAAGAGATGAGCAGTTCCTTACTAGGAGTAGGGATTAGGGGAATTAGCAGAAAGTGAAGGATTATTGGGGTGAAAGTGAAAACAAACAGAAACATTGTTTACAGTGACTGTGTCCAGTTACCTTCAGTTCCCTTCTGGTTCACTTCTGGTTTTAATTCTTAAATTAATCTTCACACTTCTAGCACACACTTATAGCAATCACAATGCAGACTGAAGTCTATGCAGACTTGTACTCTGCAATATATGTACAACTAAGTGCAGTCAGGTGTGAAGCAGAGAGGAGTGGTCTCTGCTCATCTTGGCCAGACAATTAAGAGTGGACCAGATGTATATGATCAAGCCAGAGTAAACAAGGTCATAAATAACACTGGGGTAAGCTGGGGTTAGCTGAAAGGCATACCATGTGAATGCTAGGTGCAGAGGCAAGTCTATGTGCAAAGCTGGGTGACGCACTGTGTGTCCTTCATAGACAGACAGCAGGAGAGCAGGAGAGCTGGGTGGATGGACATACCATGTGAATGCTAGGTGCAGAGGCAAGTCTATGTGCAAAGCTGGGTGACGCACTGTGTGTCCTTCATAGACAGACAGCAGGAGAGCAGGAGAGCTGGGTGGATGGACATACCATGTGAATGCTAGGTGCAGAGGCAAGTCTATGTGCAAAGCTGGGTGACGCACTGTGTGTCCTTCATAGACAGACAGCAGGAGAGCAGGAGAGCTGGGTGGATGGACATACCATGTGAATGCTAGGTGCAGAGGCAAGTCTATGTGCAAAGCTGGGTGACGCACTGTGTGTCCTTCATAGACAGACAGCAGGAGAGCAGGAGAGCTGGGTGGATGGACATACCATGTGAATGCTAGGTGCAGAGGCAAGTCTATGTGCAAAGCTGGGTGACGCACTGTGGGTTAAATAATAAATTTGGACTGTTGTTCATGAAATGAAAAATAAGCCTTAACCCATCTCTTATTTTCAGAGAAACATGGTCATAACACCAATAATATCTGTACACTTGCAGTTAGACAATGTTGTCTCACATTTCTTCCCCTCCACATTGACACAGCACCTAACTTTCACAAATGGCATTAGAAAAGCATGGGTGGAAGTGAGTAACCAAAAACGACAGTGCAGCCTGAGCTGATACATGGGTCACACAAGCAATCTATCAAACAAAGAATAATTAACTTCATATGGAAAAACAGTACTTGGCCCTGGAACAGCAGGGAAGACACCTGATAGATGTACAGTAATGGTAGTAATGGAATAGAGTAAAATGCTGCTCTGATCCACAGGTCTAAAACTTGTATGTGATTGAATAGCTAGAGAAGGCTTTAGTAGGAAGAAGTAAATGGACTCTATTTTTGTAATATACCGTACGTTAGGTCAAATTTTCATTGATGCTGTACAAGCTTTCTAGAGAATACCAAGGACCCTTTCAATAGTTTCCGTGATGCACACTGAGAGCTACTATATGAAAGATAGATCCCTATATGCATTGTAATAGGACTTGTATTAGTCTAAGATTAGCATCATTCAGCAGACTTGAAGATTCACTGTTGGTGCCTGATACAGAGACAAATCAAATTAGCAGTGGGTTGTTCTTCCGTGCCTGGGCAATATTATAGTTAGTGTAATGCAATGGAATGGGATACTGTAGACGCTGCCAAGTTATTTAGGACAGTTTGTATCTATGATAGAGCTGATAAATATAATACAATCTGGTAATGTTGTGTAGACAGATGGTAATTCCAAACTAAATCAAGATAAAAGTCATGTATAACAAACTAAATACTTTACATCATACACATTAAAGGGAGGATGGGGGATGTGCTGATGCTGTCCTTTATAGAACAAATAATATCTTCAAGGCTATTGCTGCTGTTGAGTCATATGAAGCATCTTCACCCTCTACTCAATCAGTTCAGCACAATTTTCTATTGTCGTGTTGCAAATGTAATTGATGCAGTAAGAAGTAATCTTTCATAGTTGTGAATGCACTTTCATAGGCAGCAATTATGTGAGTCAGTTTATCTGCATACCACCACAGTGGCAAGTCAGACCTCTACATCAATTCTCATTCTGTGCATGGAGATACACGGATTATGTGAGGCCATAAGACTAATAGTCTGTCTTTTCATGTTGCTATGGACTCTCAAAAAATAACTTACAATTTAGGTGTGAAGATAGTTGCTCAGTAAGCCTTGAGCAATACCTAGTGTCTATGTACTGGTGCCAGTAAAATGAAGTTCTATAAAGGCTGGAAATTCTCTATTTACTTGGATGACCGAGTATGGAAAAAAAACCTGGGGACTGAGTGACCGTGAATCTGGAAAATGCCTGATGTGCTTCCCGTTCTCACAAATTTTAGAACTAGACAGCGTTTTGAGCAGAGGACCCCAATGGCACACTAGAGCAAAGATTAGGAGTTCAAGATCCAAAATTGCCACAAATGATGCATCTTTCGCTACAGGTTGGCAGTGACAAAATATTCAATGGTAGGCGTGCATCACCATTCCTTTAAGAATTACCATATTTTTTGGACCACAAGACGCACTTTTTTCCCCAAAAATTTTGGAAAAAATGTGGGTGCGTCTTATAGTCAGAATGTACTTACAGTTAGTGTGGTGGCAGCAGGAGCTGGGCGATTCTTCCGGTGGTCCGATTCTGAAGGGCGATGATCTCGTTCCCATTCCAGACTAGTGCTGCTGGTGTAGCAGTTTCAGCGGTGTTCGGTGCTGCAGGGGGCTCCGTCGACATTATGTGAAAGCTCGACGCCCCCCGCAACTCTATTGCCTTGATGCTGTGGCCTCCGGGAACAGGGCCACCGGAGGCGGCGCATGTGCAAATTGAGATCTCGGCTTCGAGATCTCGTCTCCCAAGATCTCGTTGCTGAGATCTCAATCTGTCCCTGGGGAATCAATCTGGCCTCTGGGAAAATGTCCACTGGAGGCGGCGCATGCGCAGATTGAGATCTTGGCTTCGAGATCTCGTCTTCCAAGATCTCGGGATGAGATCTCGTTGCCGAGATCTCAATCTGTACATGTGCTGCCTCTGGTGCCATTTTCCCAGAGGCCACAGAATCAAGGCAAGGCTATATAACTGTAGGGGCTTCAGGCTTTTACATAATGTCGCCGGAGCCCCTCACAGCACCGTGCACCCCGAAACTGCAGCACCATGTCGCCAGAGTCCCCCGCAGCACTGCCGAAACTGCCACACGAAGCTGGGATGGGAGCGAGATCATCGCCCTGCAGCGTCAGACCGCCAGAAGAATCGTCCGACTCCTGCTGCCACCAGAGCTGCCGATCCCCCCCGAGTAAGATGAATTCAGAACCATAAGATGGACCCCCATTTGACGCAATAATTTTTTTCCCCATTTTCTTTTTGAAAATTTGGGGTGCGTCTTATGGTCCAGTGCATTTTATTGTCCGAAAAATACGGTAGGTTGATAATAAAGTTGTATTTCCCAATTTCCCAAGTCCCACTGCACAATTTGAGCAATTTGTACAATTTGAACTATTGATATTCCACAAAGCAGATCAAATAAAATAAACTGATAATTTAAAAAGTAGCATAAAGAAGAATTCTGGTGGAAATACATGCCCTGGGTGGCACATGTCATCTGGATGTGTTGAGATCTGTAGTCCCTGTAGTTGATGCACTAAATAGATTGAAAAACAGTGTGAGACAATGTGGATGTCGATCTGTAGATGCACTGCCAGTCTGTATGGTAATATTTCCTCCCTACTCAACAATATGTGAAAGACAAATTTGGCTCAAAATTTAAACAACGGGACTACAGGAGTCTTAAAAGTGGAAAGCAATCTAACAGAAACCATTACACATGCTTTAAAACTAAAGATCAATTATTACTCTACCTCCAAACTGACAATTTAACTGTAAGAACAAGGCGTCTCTCTTGGCAAAAGACATTCAATTGCCTCATTAAACAGAATCAATTTCTGTCTTTTTTGGAAATCGCACAACTTGAAGGGAGTCTTTTTTTTCTTCCCCACAAGCAGCTTGAAGAGATGTAGACAATGTGCTGTGAGGTTTTTTTTACTTTGCAGAACGCCTCCTGTAACCTGCTGTGTACATTTTGTTGTACTGGAATTAAAAATATACTGTAGATATATCAATGTTACAAACATTGCCGGCTGAAGAAATCCAAAGACATCCAGCCCCCAGTACTGGCCAAAAAAAAGTTTACCAAGGGCGCCCCTACTCCTCACGTCAAGCTATACTGCAAGGTAAAGTGCAACAATGTCAGAAATTGAAGAATGCATCATATCTGAGTAAATAACTAAAGCTTTACAAAATAACCACTGCTGTATACATCATGAATACAGATGAGCAAATCAGTTGTCATTGTTTAGTGTTTAAATAGTAACTGTCTTTTCAGGTAGCTTTTCAAAATAAGTAGCCACATACTTGCACATTACTAATAACACTTTCTGATAGGATTTGTATCCTGCATTTATCACTAGTTTCCGCCTCTGTAGGCTCTGACTTGAATTGTCAGTTTTCTTTAAGCTCAAGAGTGGGCACAGAGTAGATGCTTTGATACCTTCCATACAAAACACACAAAAAGAAGGGAAGATCTTGCTCCTTCACCACTAATTATATTCACTAAGGCCAGGGCCAACATGACCGTTTTTCTCTCATCAGGGGAAATTAGTCTGATTATGCTAATTACACGCTGATCTGATCGTGATCACAGTTTGATCAGAGTGTGATCCGATTTTCTCAGAGGTGAAAAAAAAAAAAATCTACACCTTCTCTATATTGTCAGTCGATAATCGAGTGTGAAACCATAGAGTTGAATGGGCAAGTGCCAATTCTGGGAGGCAAATTGTGCATTATGCGATTTTTTTTTTCCTCGGATTGAGGAAAAAAATTGGGACAAACGCATGGCCACATAGACTATCATGGGGATGAGCGCTATCTATCATAACTAATTCAATTCTACAGGTAAAATCCACACATTAAAAACTCAGCATACCTGCAGGAGAAATTGACAAGTTTCATACTTAAAATATGCAGCGCAGGTCACTTTATGCAAAAGGAAAATGAATAAAACAGGGGACAGGAGATTTTTATGAATCCCACCCATTTTACATCGTTGGAACCTAACCTAAATTTCCAAGTTGTTTTCTTTTGTGGATAGAATAGTCCTTTAGTTCTGTTGTCTTTAAATCATTAAAGTGACATTTCTATCTCAGTCACAAATATCTGATTGCTGTGAGTCCCACCTCTGGGACCCATCTCTAAAATGGGGCTCCATGTTGCAACATTATGAATATAAAAATACATGCACATCTTTCTAAATTTATTTCTATGAGCGTTTCCAAAAGGCAAGCATATTGTGTGATTTTTGTATCTACCGTAGAAGTCAATGGATAGAGCTGTGTAGCTGTGTATGCACAGCCTCCTTTTTATTCAGAGCAGTGCAAAATAAATCCCTTTTAAAATCAGTCATTACAAAATATTCTCAGCTTCACGTTACAGACGTTTTCTGAAGATCATTATTAAGTAGGTTTTCCCACTAAAAAATGAAAAATGTATAATTGCTGGAAGTTCTACCAATGGAATTGCCAAACATTCCAAGAAGGGGGTTGCCAAAGTCTTCTGTATGAATGGAGTTGGGTTCCCTATGTGAAATACTTGTCACATTCATCCATAAAAATTAATAGAGTAGTGGCCCCTAATGTAGTATACTGCTCCTTCATGCACAGGGAACTCTGGGAACCAATTTCCGGGATCAGCGGGGATTCCCTGGTCAGATCTCAACCAATAACACATTTATCTTCTATCTGGTGGATAGGTGATAAATATATTTAGTTGGAAAATCCCTAGAATCGTCAACATTCCATAACAGTTGAATGGCCAGTGAGATTTTGTTTTGTTTTCCTTTTGTATATATTCTATAGGGGCTTTACACTCAGCAATGTCGTGCGCACAGACCCTGCTTGATAGCACACTGAACCCCTATAGCAGCCGCTCTTTGGTGCCTATATAATACAGCATGTATGAAATCCATCACATATAACCTTCGTGGCATCAGAGGCAATGGGGGTCCGGCGTAAATTCATGTACATAACAGCTCTATATATATTTCTGCCATTGTTTATATCAGCCAGGTAGTTCAGAGTGAACAGAGCAGTAATCTCTGCCCAACTATAATTGATTTTCAGACTGAGGAGCAGTACAAAAATGTATGAGTAGATTGATGAAAATTGAATATAAATAATAATGAGGATAATTTCTCAATAAATCATAAAACTATCATCTGGAAGCAAGACTGGATTTCTGGCTCTCAACTATGGGGGCCTCTTAGAATAAATGTTTAATTTCTAATCTGTAGCGATCCTAAACCGGAACAAATCTAATACTCAAAATACTTGTAATAAAACTCTATGTGATATGGACCAGAAAATGAGAAATTTACAACATGCACATAGTGAAAAAAAAAAGAATGTGATGTGGTTGTAGAATGGACTGAATGACTCCTCTGGTGGCTGTAAGCGATGGACATATTGTAACATAGAAACAGGCAAGACAGGCAGCCAGGATGTTCGACAGCATCAACGTTCATTGTGGTTCCCTTTGCTAGATTTGCCAGTCAGATCCAATAAATTGTTCCTGCCATTTTTCAAGAGCGCACAATAAATTTGACAGATGACAAATCTACAGCTTAAACTTTGTGCAGCTCATTACTACACTATCCTGGCCAAGTCTGCTCTCAGTTCAGGTACCAAGTCATGTCCACATCTACAGAAAACACGACTTCCATGTGTCACCTGAGGGCAAAAGTGCTTACAACCATGATGTTATAAGAAAGACAAGGAGAAGAGACATGGCTAAAATCACCCATCGCTTCCGATGTTAGGAACAACTCGTACCACAGACCAAAATCTATGTCAGGATCATTAAAAGCCAAAGAGGAATCTGCTCTGGTTTGCTATGCAAAACGTATCACAGAAACTAAACATATTCTATGTGACTTTTATTAATAAGACATTAGAGTGGAGGTGACACAATGAACAATTTCTAGGTTTTCGTAAGCAACCAAACCCTTGCTGGCGAGTATGAGGACATTTCTCCCACATAATCAAATATGTATTTCTGGCTCTCACCATAATATTACACAGATTTTAGTACCCATGTGTGCTGTTAATCTACTGAGGACAGTATATTAGGTGTGTATGTTATGTGGTCTTTACAGGGCTCCCAATGAAAGTGCTTCATATGTAATACTAGCCTTTTACTATGGTGCACAAAGACCTTTTGAGCTCCATAAGTCTTCAGGGCCCACATGTGACAATTACAACACCTAGGGGTGTATCTAAAACCCTTAAGTGTAAAGCCCCCATCACACACAGCGAGATCACTAGCGAAATCGCTGCTGAGTCACAAGTTTTGTGACGCAACAGCGATCTCACCAACGATATCGCTGTGTGTGACAGGTATCAGCGACCGGCCTCCCCGCCGGGTATCGATGATCATTCTGGAAAGCTCTGGACATTTTTTTGATCGCTGGTCTCCCGCTGGCCAGCACGCATCGCTGTGTGTGGCAGGCGGGAGACCAGCGATCAGCGAGCTGTAGCTGGTATCCAAGGTAAACAGCGGGTTTCTAAGCACTGCGCTTAGAAACCCGCTGTGTACCTTGGTTACCAGCTACCTGCACCAGCGAGCTTGTATCCAAGGTACACAGCGGGTAACTAAGCGATGCCCTCACTTGTTACCCGAATCGTCGCTGGTCCTCATTGCTGGTGAGATCTGCCTGTTTGGCAGCTCACAAGCGATCATGTAGCGACACACCAGCGATCCTGACAAGGTCATATCGTTGACGGGATCGCTGATGCGTCGCTATGTGTGACGGGGGCGTTACTGCAGTTTCTGAAAACTTTTGCTACATCACAGAGAGATGTCATAAGTTGTAATCATTGGGAGTTAGGGTACGGAAACCTCCACCGATCACTAAAACAGGGGGGCAGGACTCGGGTGAGTGTAGCTTTAATCTAAGGCCGGGGTGACACTAGAGGGGAATACGGATGAGTGAGAGGCGTTAAAAGCACGCATTACACACGGATCAATGATTCTCTATGGGTTTGCTCCCAACAGCCGTATTCTACGGTCCGTGCCAATCGCAGCATGCTGCGATTGTCAGCGTACTACGCTCGTAGTACGCCAATGCAAGTCTATGGGTGCGCAAAAAATATACGAAAAATACGCAGGTCTTTTGGCAGGTGACAGGAAATGGGCCAATCCATCATCAGGAAGCTTAGACATGCAAATGAGCTCAAAAAGCGCTCCAGACATCCAGGAAGTACGCCTCCACGGAGTCAAGCAGCGTCATGGTGCCATATTTTCTCAATGTGGAGATGCTCATTGTACTGGTGCAGGACCGGCCAGAAATCTGGGACCAACGTGATGCCCATTATGCCAACCGGGCAAGAAAGGAGGCGTCATGGAGGCGCATATGTCGCCAAATGTTCCACGATTTTGCTGATCGGCCACGTGAGGAGCAGCAGCAACTGAGTAAGTACAACCCAAAAACTGTTTAAAATTACCTCACATCCAAAAAGGCATTTAGACTCAGCCCCCCCCTCCTGTGCTTATAATTTTTGCCTCATGAGGCAGGTAGATTTTGATGTGACCCATGGTTTTACACTGCCATAATTTGGCCCAGGCCACAAGCTCCTCTTCCTCTTAGCCAACCAAGTTATTAAGTGTAGTTACTTGATACATGAACTATTGTGACCTTGTGTATCTGGCCTGGATGCCCCAATTATATATGCCACCCTGGGTAAAAAGTACACCCTAGAAGGCCACATGCCTAGGCTACTGGTAGCAAATTTGACCTAGCAAATTTTTGAAACTGAGAATATTTCCTTTCACATTGCAGTGGAAGATGTGATGAGACGCTGGCGCAGCATCCGTGACCAATACAGGCGGGAACGTCAGCAGCGGTCCAGGAGTGGTGATGCGGGCCACATAAAGCGGAAATATATATATATTATGACCGCCTCTCCTTCAGGCTCCTATTCTGGATCTGAGACTGTAAGTAGATACATCACACCACATTACACAGATACTTTACAGGGACAAAAAAATTGATTTTTTTTGTTGCTCTGTTCGATTTCAAAACAGAACTGAGTCCAACCTTATGGAGAGAGGAACTGGCTCAGATACCGAGCCCATCATAGATCCTGGGTCTGTAGGGGATGAGGTGGCTGGACCATCTTCTCCCCCTCCAAGAAGCATGGGTGAAGATTCCTCTCAGGAAAACCCAGTGCCTTCGCCACAAACCCCACCACCAGGACCACATCCACAAGCAGGACCGTCTGCTGCTGCACCATCAGCCATACAGGAGGAGCAGGGCAACATGAGCAGCAGCCCAACTGGCCAGATCCGGGGCTCCACACAGCCTGCTGGACCATCCCGGCGAGGAAGAAGAAGGCGCCATATCCCTGCCCAAGATACCCGTACCAATGTGGACACAGGGGTACTGAACTATCTGGCTAGAGTCTATAATGATGATGGCGAGGAGGCATGGGCCAGGCTGCGTGAGTTTTATCTTCGTGCCCTTTCCCGTGAGGTGAGGCTCCGTATTCGAGGATGTTTTCAGATCCTGCTTGATGCAAGCACACACCCCAATACCCCATATTAGTTATTTGAATATCTGTAGAGGTAGCAGTTTTCACCCAGAAATCTAATGCACCTTTGACACCCCACACACATGCTTGCTCAAGCAGGCTCTGAGGATCCTCAAATACGTGGGCCTACACCTCACCCCCTTCCTCCCCCTACCCAACCTTTCCAACAGCAGCCACATATGTCTGGCTCTAGCCAACGTCACCAATATGGCCACTTGTTCCCACCCAGTGTTGGAGGCTGGTCCCAACCTGGTTGGGGACGACATGGCTACATTAGTGGGTATGAGACACGGGCCTACCAGACCCAACAAGAGGCTCCTCTCCAGTATCACTCTGGCCAGTACCAAGCACAATCCCAGGAGGCAGTACACTACCCACATCATTGGCAACAGTATGGCCCCACACAGGCCGATAGCCAAGTTGGGCAAAGTAGCCAGCAGCAAACACAGGCTGGTCTCCCCCGTCGTACCAAAATTTATAATATTGCCTAATGGTATTTGCTTTGTTTTCTACGTTGGAAAATGTTTATTCTACTCAATTTTCACATCTGCACAAAGGCCAATTTGGGCCATTGCCACATTTCTCATATGGCAATAATATGTTTTGCTTAAAAAAAAAAAAAAAAAGGCAAAAGTAAATATTTGTCTACTACATTTTACGTCTCTGTCTCAATTAAAAAAAAAATGTGTCAGCATACTAACATACGCTTACCAATGCAATTAAACAGTCATAGAATCATAAGGGGTTTAAATATATATATTTAGACAGACATAAACCAAAAAATTAAAACATAGACACAGCATGCTCTTGCCAAGAAGTTTCCCCCTCAGGTGACATAAAGTAATTTGTGAAAATATCACGCACTTTGAGCCCAGAGAGCAGTCTACGTTGAGGGTTGATAGGTGGTGTCACCCTACGCACATTGTCTGACCCACGCACAACACCAGCAGAGGAGGAACAATCATGTATCCTGGTGAAGTTATGAAGAACCACACAGGCTTTAACAACTTCATTAACATTTTGTTCACTCAGCTGAATGGCAGACTGGAGTACATGCCATTTGGCACAAAGAATGCCAAAGGAACACTCCACCAGTCGCCGAGCACGTGATAGGCGCAAGTTAAAAATTCTGCGCCGGTGGTCCAGGTTGCGCCGGGGATTTGGCCTCATGACATTACACATTAACTGAAACACCTCATCTGTCACAAGGACATAAAGGACTGATTCTTGAGTGGAGCCTGGTAGCTGGCGTGGTGGGGATAGATTCAACTGGTTGGTGCGTAGCCGCCAACCCATAATGGAAGTATTGAAGACTCGAGAGTCTCCCGTCCTTCCATAGGCTCCATGTCAACAATTATAAACTTGTATTGAGAGTCGGCCAGAGCCAACAATACAACAGAAAAGTATTGTTTATAATTGAAGAATTGAGAGCCAGAGTTCGGCGGCTTACGCACCCGGATATGTTTGCCATCAAGGGCCCCAATACAATTAGGAAACTGGCATTCCTCCTCAAAGTCCCTTGATATCCTCAACCAGTCTTCCATCCTGGGCTCGGGCATGACGAGTTGATGGAGTCTTGACCAGATTTCACTACATGTCGACCTGACTATGCCAGAAATGGTAGATCTTCCAATGAGGAACTCATGGTGGAGGGCGGCATAAGACAGGCCAGTGGACAGAAAGCTGAAGAACAACAGAAATGGAACATTTTAGAATGCACAAATTAAATAAATACCAGGTACATACATACCAAACTTGTTAGTAATTCAGATCTACTAATACACATATATTTTGTCGCACAATGACTAAGTGATATTCAGTACATATTACACAACATTCTGGTGTGTAAGCTTAAACATATATCTGGAATAAGATGAGGGCATTAAACTTAGTCCAAGAAGCCAAAAATACATACTTTGGGCAACACATAATGAACATAGAGAATGTGGTTGTGTAGTACATACCGTAATGTGAGTAGAAGTCGCTCCTCTGCAGATATAGCTTTGCGCATCCTTGTGTCCTGAAAGGTTATCCCAGGGCGCACTGTCTCCAAGAGTAGATCAAATGTTGCAAGGCTCATGCGACAGTATTGGCAGAATTTTTCAGGATGCTCCCGCAGAGAAGAATAGAGGCGGTGAAAATGACGTCTTGTGAGTCGTTGCCTCAAAAGTGGATGGACCCACATGCGTCTCCTCCTTCGTGGATCCACTATCCATGGTTGACCAAAGCGGCGTGACAAAAGCCAGTTGAAGAGAACACGGTCAGTTGTGTTGAAACTCAGACTGTCTGCCATGTTGCACATACAACTGCAACACACCTAGTCAAGGCAAGGTCACAAATGGACAGAATGGAGGCAGCCACCTGTTCCTGAGCCAATAAATAGGTTGCAGGCTAATGATTTAAATAGTTAGCAGGCCTCAAAACCGTTAAATGTCCATTTTGCAAGCCTGCGAGAAAATCTCGCCATACGGAAGCCATATGGATTGCATACGGATGCTGACATGCGCAAAATACGCGACCGTACCTTGCTTACGGATGACATACGGAGCACTATTTAGGGGTTTTAGGGGTCATTCATCCATATTACGCATGTAAAATACGGACCGTATTTTGCGTCGGTTAGGGTGGTTTCACATTAGCGCTTTTTAAGCGCACGCACGGCCGGGGGTAGCTCCGCCCCCGAGCTGGCTCTCTGCCCGGCGTGCCCGCCCCTTGCTTGTAGCGCCGCCTCCTAGCGCACAGCGGCGCCTGCGATCGGCGCACCCTATCTTTAGCATAGGGTGCGCAGATCGTGCGCAGGCTGTGCGCTAGTTGCGCTTTGACCTGCGCTGCGCACTTTTGACGGTGCGCCGTGCGCGCCAAAATCAAACTTTTCGGATTTTGGCGCGCACGGCGCACCGTCAAAAGTGCGCAGCGCAGGTCAAAGCGCAACTAGCGCACGGCCTGCGCACGATCTGCGCACCCTATGCTAAAGATAGGGTGCGCCGATCGCAGGCGCCGCTGTGCGCTAGGAGGCGGCGCTACAAGCAAGGGGCGGGCACGCCGGGCAGAGAGCCGGCTCGGGGGCGGAGCTACCCCCGGCCGTGCGCTTAAAAAGCGCTAATGTGAAACCACCCTTAGTGTGACCCCGGCCTAAGACTAAGACCGTCTTCAGTTTCTAAAGAGATGAAACTCTATTTTAGAGACTGTTGTGGGTTTGATTAAACTGCAACAATTACAGGGGTTATCAAGGACTATTTTGTTTTTACAATGTGCCTAAGAACTAACAGCCTGTTGTGCCCGGCGTCAATCTCTGATAACATAGAGAAGTCCCAGACTGCTCCTGCTGGCAATTATGCGGCTTCTGTCAATAGATCAGCGGTTTCGTGTCCGCTCTGCTCTGTTGATGGGGCGTGACTTCTGACCTCATGCTGATTGAAAACCGACTCCCAGCTGCCTAACTGCGGGAGGCCGGTGGTCAATCAGCATCATGTCAGCAGTCAAGCCCCGCCAGCATAGCAGCCTGGAAGGAAAAGAGCTGCTCTGTTGACGTGAAGCAGCTGAATCGCCGGCAGGAGCGGTGGGTGATCGCTCTGACACAGTGCCAGGTACAACAAGCATGCAGTTAACAACTACCTATTATTTTTTGGCCCAGAGTAAAAAAAAAAAAAAAAGTCCCGGACAATCCCTTTAATACTTTTGACGTTTTGTTATAATGTGTTAAAACTTTTCTGAAAGTGCAGCTTCACTCCAAGCTCCTGTGTTCTCCTTTATTGCTATACGTGTTACATATTTTACTTGTCTGCTCATTGAAGAAGCTTCTCATCGTTCCATGTTTTTTACAGTAGCAACAGTCATTATGATGTCTTTGTTCTGGTAGAATCTGGCCTATTAGGTCGGCAATGCAAATTTATAACTGCGTGAGCTATCCTAGCTTCCTATACCCACTGCTCCTTGGCAATGTCAAGACAAAGTCTCTTAGAAGTCTGGCAATCCAACCAATTATAAAAATTATGGAAATATAAGGGTGTGCATGTGCGTCCTGTAATCCATGTTACTTTGCACTTTCTACATTTTGTCTGTAATCTCTGTAACACCATATTATTACCATTTACATGTCATTTGACTGCTACAGCTATAGGTAGCGCCACTGCGGTGCGAGCTTGGCATAGCTATGCTGTTTGCATGAAGCAGCTGCTAATGTAAAGCGCATTAAAATGACTAAAATACATAAACTGAGTAGTACCCCGCAGAGCGCCATGTTGTATCAGTAGCACGCTGCCAGTACTTTTAACAATTGTTAGATCTGTAACAAAGGTAGGAAGACTAAAAAAATGGCATCTGGACATGATACATTGTGAGTCATCATTGGTCTCACGTTATGTAAAAAAAGGAATTTTAATTATAATTAATTCTTGGAATCTTAAATATAAATTCTGCAGTGTGACACAGTTCACATTTTAGTTTTTTAAGCATGTTAGCCATTACGCTATTCACACTTCATGTATTTCACACTGATATGCCTTAATGCAATTTCCTCATTTTGATATGCAAGTTGTTTTTTGGTATGCACCTGTTCAGATTAGTTCTTAATGTGCCATCAGTTCTCTGTTATTTGTATGCGAGCTTTCTGACTGATCACTCCGCCCTTCAGCAAGCTGTGGATTTAATTACATCCAATCACATTTGGTTCCGATCTTCCTATAAATATAGGCTTGACCAAGTTATTAGTCAGAGGTAAGTGTTCACACTGGGCAGTTAAGGACCGATTCGATCATGAGATCACCTTGATGTTGGTGAATGAGCTCACATTTTTTGGCAAAAATTTTGTGCTAAGCATCTCATGTGTTTTTCCTACATTTCAAAAGCCATGACCCTATTCACACTTCATGTATTTCACATTGATATGCCTTAATGCAATCGAGTGCAACCATTTCCTCATTTTGACCACATTTAAGAATATCATCAGTTACTGTATATCTACATATAAAGTAACTCGGAAAATATTTCTCTCTACATTCATACAAATTTGAGCTTTCAGTTTTGTCTTTTCTCCTTTGCAGAGTTCTGCTGGAAGCAAATAGCGGGTTTCTTCCACCCCGCTGGCAGACATGTGACCTAACGGTAACGAAGCTTCCACAGTGCACTGCTCTCTGGCAACAGGAAACCAGCAGAATTGTAAATGCAGCTCTGAGGGTGATCTGAGTACACAATATAATGCAATTAAAAATAAAAAAATAAAACAAAATACACTTCACATACATTTCAATACTATGGCTTGAGAAGGTTAAAAATAATACAATTTTCTGTGCTCACCCAACGCTGCTCCAATGTTGCGTCTCCACCACTGCAGTTTTTGTTGATAGGCTGCTACACCACATCTGACCAATAAGCACAGATTGTCAGCAGCGGTCACGTGTGGTGTTTTTGTGATGTCACAACTGAAGACTGTCAATAAAGACTGGTTGAAGCCAGAGACGCATCACTGGGACCCGCAATGGTTGAGAATAGCAAATTTTTTTATTTTTAACCTTACTACTCTATAGAATGAAAAAAAAAAAAATCACAATATTAATGTAAAATATTGAACATTATTATTTGCAATTATTATGACAATTAATTGATTTATGAGTACAATGTTTGTTTCAGTTTCTCCAGGTCTCAGTCTTCACTTAAAGGGAAGCCACCATAAGAAAATGACCTTCAAATTGTGTGGCTGTATTACATGTATTTTTTAAGTTATTGTCTGTTTTTTTTTTTTACATAACAAGATCTTTATTAAAAAAATAAAACTAGTAATCTTGCAATTTTCACAGTGGTCACTGAGGCAAGCACCTTATAGGCAATACCAGGATTACAATGACAGGTAACACCTCTACAGGCCGTGGATTTGAAAGGATACAGCAATCAAAGTTGGCAATGTCACAGCTCCCCCTCACTTCACAATGATTTTTGCACGTGCTCATTAGATGCTTCAACACAAATGACAGGGTCTGTTTATTGTAGCTAATGTACATGGAAATTTCCTGAAACACTAGGAAGACAGAGTTCAAAAATATCCCAGTAGCCATTGTGAAATTCGCAAGATTATTTAGAAAAAAATTAATAAAGTTTGCAATATGGAAAAAAAATACATTGCAAAAAAAAACATGTAATGCAAAACCTGATTTATACAACAGGATATTTTCTGATAACAGGTTTTCGTAAGTGTTTAATAGTTTAGTACCATAATGGCTGATTGAGACCTGTATCTACAGCATTATCTTACCTCACTGTAAGAGGGCTTAGCGGCCATGGAGACCCTTCCTTTAGAAGTAGATGAATCTCCTTGAAATTATACGATATTTGGTGCACCTAAAACATAACAAGAAGATAATAAATACAACTGCACAGTACCGCAATGTTAGTAACAAGCTGGATATCCACATGAAAAATGCTTGAGAACAGCTGAACACTCATTCAATCGATAGCTCTTCCTCCCAACTGAATCATACACATACATGGTCAGCTACGGGATTACGCTGCGGCCAGACACCTCTGATGGTGCGTTACAGTTGTGGCCAAAAGTATTGACACCCCTGCAATTTTGTCAGATAATACTCAGTTTCTTCCTGAAAATGATTGCAAACACAAATTCTTTGGTATTATTATCTTCATTTAATTTGTCTTAAATGAAAAAACACAAAAAGAATTGTCCTAAAGCCAAATTGGATATAATTCCACGCCAAATTGGATATAATTCCACACCAAACATAAAAAAGAGGGTGGACAAAAGTATTGGAACTGTTGGAAAAATCATGTGATGCTTCTCTAATTTGTGTAATTAACAGCACCTGTAACTTACCTGTGGCACCTAACAGGTGTTGGCAAAAACTAAATCACACTTGCAGCCAGTTGACATGGATTAAAGTTGACTCAACCTCTGTCCTGTGTCCTTGTGTGTACCACACTGAGCATGGAGAAAAGAAAGAAGACCAAAGAACTGTCTGAGGACTTGAGAAACCAAATTGTGAGGAAGCAAGAGCAATCTCAAGGCTACAAGTCCATCTCCAAAGACCTGAATGTTCCTGTTTCTACCGTGCGCAGTGTCATCAAGAAGTTTAAAGCCCATGGCACTGTGGCTAACCTCCCTAGACGGAAAAGAAAAATTGACAAGAGATTTCAACGCAAGATTGTGCGGATGTTGGATAAAGAACCTCGACTAACATCCAAACAAGTTCAAGCTGCCCTGCAGTCCGAGGGTACAACAGTGTCAACCCGTACTATCCGTCGGTGTCTGAATGAAAAGGGACTGTATGGTAGGAGACCCAGGAAGACCCCACTTCTTACCCCGAGACATAAAAAAGCCAGGCTGGAGTTTGCCAAAACTTACCTAAAAACGTTTTGGAAGAATGTTCTCTGGTCAGATGAGACAAAAGTAGAGCTTTCTGGGCAAAGGCATCAACATAGAGTTTACAGGAGAAAAAAAGAGGCATTCAAAGAAAAGAACACGGTGCCTACAGTCAAACATGGCGGAGGTTCCCTGATGTTTTGGGGTTGCTTTGCTGCCTCTGGCACTGGACTGCTTGACCGTGTGCATGGCATTATGAAGTCAGAAGACTACCAACAAATTTTGCAGCATAATGTAGGGCCCAGTGTGAGAAAGCTGGGTCTCCCTCAGAGGTCATGGGTCTTCCAGCAGGACAATGACCCAAACACTTCAAAAAGCACTAGAAAATGGTTTGAGAGAAAGCACTGGAGACTTCTAAGGTGGCCAGCAATGAGTCCAGACCTGAATCCCATAGAACACCTGTGGAGAGATCTAAAAATGGCAGTTTGGAGAAGGCATCCTTCAAATATCAGGGACCTGGAGCAGTTTGCCAAAGAAGAATGGTCTAAAATTCCAGCAGAGCATGGTAAGAAACTCATTGATGGTTACCGGAAGCGGTTGGTCGCAGTTATTTTGGCTAAAGGTTGTGCAACCAAGTATTAGGCTGAGGGTGCCAATACTTTTGTCTGGCCCATTTTTGGAGTTTTGTCTGAAAAGATCAATGTTTTGCTTCATTCTCTTTTGTGTTTTTTTCATTTAAGACAAATTAAATGAAGATAATAATACCAAAGAATTTGTGTTTGCAATCATTTTCAGGAAGAAACTGAGTATTATATGACAGAATTGCAGGGGTGTCAATACTTTTGGCCACAACTGTATATACTATAAAAGCAGTATGGTTTGTTTGGATGAAATCCAACATGCCTGATTTCTTGTCAGGTTTAGAACTTCTGCGATTGATGCCCTCCTTGTCTGGGCTGAGAGTTTTGGGTGGTGGCCCTCTCTTGGCAGGTTCTTTTGGTACCATGTTCTTTCCATTTGATGATCATGGATTTGATGGTGCTCATCAGAGATTGGGATTTTTTTTAAAAACCCAACTCTGACTTGTACTTCTTAATAAATTTATCCCTCACTTGTTTGGAGATCTCCTTGATCTTCATGGTGTGGTTTGGTTAGTGGAGCCTCTTGTTTAATGGTGTTGCAGCCTCTGTGGTCTTTAAGAAAAGGTAAAGTGTATATATTCACAAGCCATGTGACACTTAGATTGCACACAGGTGGACGTGCTGTCACTAAGCATGTGACTTATGAAAGGAATTACTTGCACTAGAAATGTTTAGGGGCTTCATAGCAAAAGGGGTGAATACATATGCAAATGCCAATTTCTAGTTATTTATTTGATCCCATAAATTTAATTTCTGCCTATATTTTTCTCACTTCACCAACTTAGACTAGTGCTGATGAATTACAAAAACATCTAAGCACAGGTTGTAGTGTAACAAAATAAGTAAAAAGCCAAGGGGGTGAATACTTTTGCAACCCCTGTAGCTCACTATTGAATTGTATAGTTCAGTTCTTGCAGCATTAGTAAAGATGCTAAGCTAGATATGTATTACAACCCTCTGAAATCCTCCTAAGGTTGTGAATAATATGGACCATTTTGCACCCCCACTGAATGATCAGCAGTTTTTTGAGCCCTAGCGCTGGCGGCATGGAAGCATGTAAAGAGTGGGCGAAGCAGAACAGCTCAGCTCCATTCACTGTATTAAGTTGTTCCAAGGTGCTGCAGCTCAGCGGCTATTGATATATTTTCATAGACATAATAACAATAAGGGGATCCCCATCTGTAAAAGGTGTACAACATCTAACTGCATCTTGACATGTCTTGAAAAGCATTCGAAGTAAATTAAGTCCCTTAATAACAAAGGTATTTTAGCTGGATAATTTGTTAATCTTCACAACATCTTCAGCAAGGATAATTGTTATGATTGAGTCACCGTAGGAGGCAAAAATAGAAATGCTAGCTAAGTCCAGAAAACCAGAGAAGTTGGCAACTATTAGATTGCAGACCCCTGAACCTATCAACACAACTAGCAGTAGCCGTGGGGGGTTCCTACGATGACCTAGACCCCTCGATCACAGCCGGAGAGATACATAGGCCTAAAGAAGGAAAGGGTAAATCTAACTGCCCCAGAGCAGACCCCAAAGCAATAGGCAGCCCCCCACATATAATGACGGTGAAGCAAGATGAAAACACTTACACAGACAGAAAGACAGGCTGAGCAAAGACGGGGCCCAAAAACTACCTAGATAGGAACAGAAAGGAAGGCTGCTGTCTGCAATCTGCCAAAACCCTATCAGAGACAAAAGCCAACAAGCTGATATAAAAATGGCCCTGAAGCAACTAAGCTTCAAAAACTAAATCAGCACTCAGATACTTTCAGAAGACAGAGCTAACGGAACACTGCACACTCCAGCAGGGAGTGGCAGAATCCAAAAAGCAAGAAAAACAAAAACAAATCTTAAATGCAAAAAGGCAAAACAGAAAACTTAGCTTTAGGAGAGCAGGAATCAGACTGGTGTCCAAGAGTCCACAGAGAAATCACCCGCAGGGCAGAAAGGGCGTAGGCTGCCTTAAATCCAGTCAGTGACTCCACTCAGCCAATCGTCCTCATCAGTCCCAGGTGCCTGATAATCAGGCTCACTACCTTCCTTCACTAGAATAGGGAGTTCACCAGGCCTCAGTGACGGAGGGGAAAATGAACTCACAACAGATAATTGTGCAAAAGTAGTTCCCTAAACCAAACAAGTCTCCATGAACAAAACACATCAAATGAAACAGGAAAATGTAACATGTTACATCTGTGCGGGAGAAGAAAAGCTATTAGGTCTAATTACTGGACCTGCAAAGTGCATTCTGCAGGAATCTTTCAACACTGAGGCTATGTGCCCACGCTAGCGTTTTTAAACGCTCAGGAAAAGAATCCCCTTCCCAGAAAACGCGCATCTTTTTCCGCACGTTTTTTGCGCGATTTATGACGCGTTTTTGACGCGTTTTTTGACACGCGATTTCTGGGATCATTGGGGATGGCTAAAAATGCTCAGCAATGCGGGAATTAATGAGCATGCTGCTTTTTTAGCCGCTAAGCGATTCCTGAGCGGTTAAAAACGCATGCATTGGCACAAAAAGCCAAAAACGCATGCTAATTAATTGGATGCATCTTTTAAGCATTTCTGCAGCGTCTGAGCCGGCTCAAACGCTGCGGAAACGCTTAACAAAACGCATCGTGGGCACACAGCCTAAAGGGGCCTTTTACACATAGCGATATTGCTAGCGATATCGCTAAAGCATCACGATTTTGTGAAGCAGCAGCGATATCGCTAGCAATATCGCTATGTGTGATACTTACCTCCGACCGGCTCCCCCGCTGTCTGTCGCTGATCGCGCGAGATCGTGCAGCTCCATTTCTCGTCGGGTGCTTCCTGCTGATGCCGACGAGCGACGCGTGGATGCGGGCGGGAGGAAGTCAGGATCGCCGCGTCTGAAAGGTAAGTAACGACCGCTGCTGCGTCGCTACATCGCTGTGAGATCTGCATGTGTGGCAGCTCACTAGCGACCATTTAGCAATGCACCAGCGATCCTGACCGGGTCGTATCGTTGTTGGGATCGCTGGTGCATCGCTAAATGTAAAAGGGCCTTTAGAACTGGATGTCAAGTCAAGGTCACCCATCACGGCTGTGGTAGTAACCCTTTATCCTACCCAGAAGTAATATGATTCCAGAGACATATAATATATGGGGGTGCACTGTAATGGACAAAGCAGAGACGCCCCAGTTACCAAACAATTACTACCAAAAAAAGCTGAATTATGCCAACATAATGAAACCAATAGACTATATAACCAGGTCTCATAGTAACAGTCTGCTTCTTAAAGGGAACATGTCATCACATTTTTGGTCTACCAGCTTAAAATATTATTTAGTTTAGTGTCACCTATGCATTACAGAACTAGTTTTGAAACCCCCTGACTCCCCATGTATCATCCAGAAATACCTTTGTTATTCCTCCCGCGCTGTATGTTAATTGTTCGGTCCGGTCCGATGTGTGTGTAATAGTTTCCGTCTTTACACCCCTCCTCGCTTGCTCTACGCATTCCTTGCGGTGAATTTTGGCGATGGCGTATATTTTTCGCGCGTGAGTGTGATCTGATTTTCTCAGATGAGAACTTTCCAAAAAAATGTTCTCCATCTTCTTCATTCTGTCACCGGAGACAGACTCAGTCCAAGGAAAAAATTGGAAATATGCAAGACGCCTAGAATAACATTGGTCCGCGTAAGATCCAATGTTCTCACGTCTTCACAAGCCCTTACGCAAAATCATTTTTTAAGGTCTCAAGCACATAAAGATGTTTGCAGAAAGCAGTGTGGAGAACTAGACTTCCAGTGTATGGAGCTTCTGCTATCACATTATTAGAGAACAGCTCCATATAATAGCAACATTGAATATGAGGCATACAAGGGTACAGAGTCTCTGGGTGCTTTATTATGGCTCTATACAATTGAGAAGTAATACAGCCATAAGAATGAAGCATTTTTTTTTACATATGAATGGCTTAATGCTCCATGGATCAAAAGTTGTACTACTTTTGAACCAATTGCACAAGTTGCCAATTTTCGTGACATTGTGCATGATAAGATCCACAAACACTGGAAAAAGTGCATAGATGCCTAGGCTCAATAACAATCTCTTTGATGCTTACTGCTATGCTAAGCAATGCAACCCCTACTGCTCAGCAATTGATTGGAGCAATAAAACAGGAGTTTTCTTATTTTGCAGGTTAGGGCCCATGAGCATTTGCACACTGTGCAACTCTAATTTCCAAGTCACCGATCAAAGCAGCTGATTTTTTTTTAAATTCAGATTGATGTTAACTATTAAGTGGCAGCTGATGTCCAACCAACTGTATACAACTCACTAGGCCCGATTCGTCATTTGCAGGTTTTTTTTTTTTCAAGTCACTTTCATTTCATGAAAATGTCACATGCAATTCATGAATTTTGTACAAAGGCCATAGGAATTTGTGAAATTCACCTCTCAGATCTATGGTCTAGGGTGGTTTTACTATATTTTGTAAACGTAAATAAAATTTTAAGCAAAAAATTTCAAGAAAATGTTGGTCCACATTTACTGATATTGTGCCATAAATCTGGCATAAGGTGCATTTCTTTTAGGTGTAAATCAATTTAGACGGTGTAAGGTAGCGCTTATTGTTAGTGTTGGGGGACACTCACTTGGCTGCGATAATGATGCATACAGGAACACTTTCCACTTAAACAGTATAGTGCAAGTTTATTATGCCTTCATAAACCGCTGAGGAACATGTTACATGTCACATGCTTACACATAGTTCATCACAATCCTTGGTACACAGCTTTAACACGCTGTCACTAAACACGCTGGACCTCTTTGTCCAGTTACCGTGGGTGACCGCACGCCGAACAGTTCATTAGTGTCCGTAAAACATCACGGGCACCAACAGTTATAATCCCATGTCCGATGTTACCTCGCAGGAGCTCCTGCTCCAGATGCCGACTCTTTGGTAGTCCTCTCTCTCAGGGAAGCTGCCGAACTGGGATCACCATCCCGGACAACGCCTTGCTCACAGGCCACCTGACAGTCCAGATCCACAGACAGACAGTAGCTCCCCCAATGCAGTGCCGTCACTGACTCTGCAAACACACGTGGCCTTTCTGTGTGCTATTCAGGAGGTCCGTCCCCACTTTGGAACCGTCCAACACACAGGCCTCACCGGGTGCTATTCAGGGATCCAGCCCTCCTCCCAGGGTCTCCCAACACACCAGCCACCAGGTCCAGGGCCTCAGCGGGTGCTATTCAGGATGTCCGTCTCCTCCTGAGACCGTCCAACACTCACGCCTCACCAGGTCCAAGGTCGCATCACGTGCTCCAGGGATCCGATCCTTCTCCCAACACTGACCCTCCAGGACCCACCCTGAACCATTCAGGTACACACTCTATCCCCTGTGACCAGACCTCAGGCACATTATATGGTCCGTAGCCACACCCACAGGTGAGGTATGGATCACATGGTCATGACCTCACTACAGGTCCTATTCCACACACAGCCACACACATACAGGCTTTACATTGGGCGTTCAGACACATGCCCCTGGGTGGGTTTGTAGGTGACTGGTCCCACCCATCTCACCAAGTCACCTGGAAGCTTCCCTGATACACAGTAACAAACCCTCAGTAGTACCTCTGCTGATCAATACACGTTCCAGCTTCCATCACAAGGACCCACCCTTGTGATACATATCGGCCATTTACAATCCTGCTGCTCACCATTTCCCCATCACAATAAAGGAAATGCCTGCATGCATGTCCTGTGAAGCCCATACAGTGCCCCCTAGCTGTCACAGGGGTCACTGCATCACAACTGATTAATTTATATACATTATGTTATAGACATTAGTGACCAAAATGTCTATAAGATAAAGCTGGGGACACAAATAAATGCAATAATCCAGAGTATTGTAGGATAATTAAGGTTTTATTCTCAATGCGTTTTAAAGCATCTATAACTTCTTCATCAGGAGAAATCACAGGAAGTCTTTCTGTGGTTTCTCCTGATGAAGATGCAGATATTTTGGAATACACTGAGAAAAAAAAAACAATTATTCTACTATACTCTGGATTCTCTGGATATCCTTATTTACTACCAACCAGCAGCGCAGCATACCCGCATACCCTATTTCTGAAAAGGCCCAAAACGGCTCATTGAGACATCAGTTATTTTTCACGCACTCAAATAAAAAATAGTCCAAATGTCATCACTGTTTTTCATCTGATTTTCATCAGCGTTTTATCAGTGATTTTCACTAGAGGAAAAATAAATAGATTGTAATGGATTTGGGGTTTACATAAGATCGATCTTCCTACAGATCTTTCATACATCAAGTCACGATGTCTTGAGATCAAGCTGAAGGTCGTTAAAGTATAATAATAATAATAATAATAATAATAATAATAATAACCAACAGTATTAGTAAATGTGGGCCATTTTGTTTTTGAACTCCATCTTTAAATGCCCAGTTGCAAGCACTACATTCAGAATTACTAAGGTACAGATGCAAATATAACCTATGTACCCCCCCATATTCTTAGACGAGTATATATAACTGTAACATGTGTAACCCCATTTAAGACATCAGTATTAATTGTTGATAAATGGCTAAGGAAACACTCTGTGCATTGTACAAGAGAACAGAGGTTCCTCTATACAGAGAGCTGGTTTGGGTACATAATTTTCTGAGGAAATAGATAATTCAGCTAACTGAAAGTGAACAGATACAGACAGCAATTATAAATTCATAGAATCAAAGGGAATCTCGCAATACTCAATTATAAATGAACCATTCTTCATGCTTCCAACTTTGGATAGTTTCCATACTTATTACAAATCTTCAAAGTTGCAATTCTCTTGAAAATAGGAGAGAAAAAATGATTCACCTTTATGGGGTGACAGCTCGGTGGATAAGACAACAATTCATTCTGTGCCTCAGAAATGCTATTTTAGCATTGCTTTCAACTGCGCTTCACTTGTTTTTCTAATAAGGGAAGAGCAGAGATATGGCCCAGTGATTCAGTGCACGCTGAATCCTTACATATGTCCCTGAGGTAACTTTACATTTATATCATCACTTCTTGGCTTAAATAACTAAGTGCTTTTTTTTGTTATTTTTTTTTGTCAGTCATATAGGCATCACACGAACCCCAATTATATCTGGTTGTAGACTGAGAAGATGTATTACATGCTCCTTGTATAGTACGAGTTATTTTTAATGGTTTCAACACTCCAATTAATTATTTTACTAATTGCTGATATGCTTTAATATATATATATATATATATATAGTCATGGCCAAAAGTATTGACACCCCTGCAATTCTGTCAGATAATACTCAGTTTCTTCCTGAAAATGATTGCAAACACAAATTCTTTGGTATTATTATCTTCATTTAATTTGTCTTAAATGAAAAAACACAAAAAGAATTGTCCTAAAGCCAAATTGGATATAATTCCACACCAAACATAAAAAAGAGGGTGGACAAAAGTATTGGCACTGTGCGAAAAATCATGTGATGCTTCTCTAATTTGTGTAATTAACAGCACCTGTAACTTACCTGTGGCACCTAACAGGTGTTGGCAATAACTAAATCACACTTGCAGCCAGTTGACATGGATTAAAGTTGACTCAACCTCTGTCCTGTGTCCTTGTGTGTACCACATTGAGCATGGAGAAAAGAAAGAAGACCAAAGAACTGTCTGAGGACTTGAGAAACCAAATTGTGAGGAAGCATGAGCAATCTCAAGGCTACAAGTCCATCTCCAAAGACCTGAATGTTCCTGTGTCTACCGTGCGCAGTGTCATCAAGAAGTTTAAAGCCCATGGCACTGTGGCTAACCTCCCTAGATGTGGACGGAAAAGAAAAATTGACAAGAGATTTCAACGCAAGATTGTGCGGATGTTGGATAAAGAACCTCCACTAACATCCAAACAAGTTCAAGCTGCCCTGCAGTCCGAGGGTACAACGGTGTCAACCCGTACTATCTGTCGGCATCTGAATGAAAAGGGACTGTATGGTAGGAGACGCAGGAAGACTCCACTTCTTACCCCGAGACATAAAAAAGCCAGGCTGGAGTTTGCCAAAACTTACCTGAAAAAGCCTAAAACATTTTGGAAGAATGTTCTTTGGTCAGATGAGACAAAAGTAGAGCTTTTAGGGCAAAAGCATCAACATAGAGTTTACAGGAGAAAAAAGAGGCATTCAAAGAAAAGTACACGGTCCCTACAGTCAAACATAGCGGAGGTTCCCTGATGTTTTGGGGTTGCTTTGCTGCCTCTGGCACTGGACTGCTTGACCGTGTGCATGGCATTATGAAGTCAGAAGACTACCAACAAATTTTGCAGCATAATTTAGGGCCCAGTGTGAGAAAGCTGGGTCTACCTCAGAGGTCATGGGTCTTCCAGCAGGACAATAACCAAAAACACACTTCAAAAAGCACTAGAAAATGGTTTGAGAGAAAGCACTGGAGACTTCTAAGGTGGCCAGCAATGAGTCCAGACCTGAATCCCATAGAACACCTGTGGAGAGATCTAAAAATGGCACTTTGGAGAAGGCACCCTTCAAATATCAGGGACCTGGAGTAGTTTGCCAAAGAAGAATGGTCTAAAATTCCAGCAGAGCATTGTAAGAAACTCATTGATGGTTACCAGAAGCGGTTGGTGGCAGTTATTTTGGCTAAAGGTTGTGCAACCAAGTATTAGGCTGAGGGTGCCAATACTTTTGTCCGGCCCATTTTTGGAGTTTTGTGTGAAATGATCAATGTTTTGCTTTTTGCTTCATTCTCTTTTGTGTTTTTTCATTTAAGACAAATTAAATGAAGATAATAATACCAAAGAATTTGTGTTTGCAATCATTTTCAGGAAGAAACTGAATATTATCTGACAGAATGTCAGGGGTGTCAATACTTTTGGCCATGACTGTATATATATATCCTTCTAACCTCCCTGAAGGTCAGATCATTGAAACTTGTTCAAACTGTCCAAAGAGGGCAAATAGCTGTTTTTTATTATCTTATCACTTATCTTCAAAATAAAGGACCTTTGACATTCAAAGATACTAAATAGACCTTTCCCAGGAGATGTTTATCCTAATTGGAGGCAGTTTCAGTGTTCAGTGCACATACCTTGGGACATCAAAGGCTTTAGGGAAGTTTATACATATAAAAGAGCCCACAGATATACAGGGAGGGGGGACACAGAGAGAGAACAGAGGGGACATGTGACAGACAGAGACGATACGGAGATGAGAGAGGGATGGACACAGATTGAATTCTACCTGAATAATGTAATGTATGAATAATGCTTGTTTTTAATTCACATGCATTTTTGTTGCTTATACAGTTTATTATTTAATCTTATCATTTATTAAGTAAATCAATTCAGTAAATTCAATTCTTGTGGGAGCATTTTCTTATTCATTACAATCCATTTGAATCCGTTACAAATTGGTGTCAGAAGTGGGATTGCTTTGAATAAAAATGTTTGCAAAATTGAATAAGTTTGTCAAGAATAGGAAAGCAGTTGAGAGCAGCAGTGTCAGATGCTTGCCAGAATGGGTGTTATCAGGAAAATGGTCGCCAATGACATAGGAGTGTAATAAGTATATGAAGGGACAGCGCTTATCAAATCTCCAGGATGTAGCTACCAAATTTGATCTTTCAAGGTATGATGCAAAAGAGCAAAATTCAGCAGCAGCCGTTGGATGGGTCTGTGTTAAGGCACTTCAGAATTTGCAGGAGGAGATTGATAACTTGTGTTTAGAGCTACATACAGCTATAGAGCAAAGGATTAGCTTGCAATCAGCCTTGAGAGACGAAATGAAACAGCATGATGATATGCAAAGGAATTTTGAAGCTTATGTGGTTAAAAATGTGAATAAGAATAGGCGCAGGAAGGGGACGATACGGAGAGAGGGATGGACAAAGATTGAATTCTACCTGATTAATGTAATGAATGAATAATGTTTGTTTTTAATTCACATGTATTTTTGCTGTTTATACTGTTTATTATTTAATCTTATCATTTATTAAATAAATCAATTTAGTTTACTCAATTCTTGTGTGAGCATTTTCTTATTCATTACAATCCTTTTGAATCCGTTACAATACACTCCTGACTAGAGTTGAGCGAATATCTTCAGTTCCCCGCCTATTCAGCAAGCTATAGCGCTTACCGAATAAGCTACAGTGGGAACCTGGCTTCCTGGATCGCGCCGGCTGAACAGCTGTTCACTGCCGCAGCTGCATGTGTCGAGGCTGTGTTACTGTCACAGTACATGCATGGAAAGACTTTGTGTTGGGCTCTCCATGCATATGCTGTGAGTGTCACACAGCTGCGATATATGCAGCTGCGGTGGCGATAACCTGTTCAGTCGGCGCGATCCAGGAAGCCAGGTTCCCGCTGTAGCTTATTCGGCAAGTGCTATAGCTTGCCGAATAAGTGGGGAACAGAAGATATTCACTCAACTCTAGTAAGGAGTGTTGTGAGTTCATTTTTCCCTTCACCATTGAGGTCTGATGAACTCCCTCCTCTGGTGAAGGAAGGTAGTGAGGCTGATTACCAAACACCTGGGCAGCTAGATGATGACTGGGTGGCTGGAATTGAGGACTGGATATAAGGCTGCCGACGCCCTTCTTCCTGGCTGGTGATTTTCCTGCTGGATTCTTGGAGACCAGTCTGATTCCTGCATCTCAAAGCTAAGTTTTTCTGCTCTGCTTTGTATTCTTCAGTTTTGCTTTTGTTTTGCCTTGTTTTTTGGGAGTTCTGCCATCCCCGGCTGGGGGTGAGCTGAATTCCATTTTTGTCTCTGATCTGTTGATCTTTTGCTCTGTCTTCAGAATATGCCTGAGTGCTGATTTAGTCTTTTGAAGCCTAGCGACTTCAGGGCCTGTTTTTCCTATCAGTCGGTTGGCTCATTTTGATAGGGTTTTTGCGGATGGCAGACAGCAGCTTTCCTATCCTGTCCTATGTAGTTAGCTTGGGCCCCAGCATTTGCTCAACCAATCTTACTATCTGTGTTAGTGTTTTCATCTTGCTTCACCGTCATTATATGTTGGGGGCTGCCTATTGCTTTGGGGCCTGCTCTGGGGCAGTTTAGTTTTTCCCCTTTCTGTCTTTAGGCTATGTAGTTCTCCAGCTGTGATCGAGGGGTCTAGGGCACCGCAGGAACCCCCCACGGCTACTGCTAGTCGTTGTGGAAAGGTCCAGGGGTCTGCAATCCGATAGCTGCCAACCTCTCTGGTTTTTCTCGACTTAGCTGGTATTTTGTTTTTTCCTCCTTCGGTGACTCATCATAACAGAGTGTATTGTAACGGATTCAAAAGGATTGTAATGAATAAGAAAAGCCTATAGCTTGCCGAATAAGCGGGGAACTGAAGATATTCACTTATCTCTACTCCTGACCAGATATATTTAGAACAATATTCTACTATAATACTTTAACCCCTTAGTGACAGAGCCAATTTGATACTTAATGACCAAGCCAATTTTTACAATTCTGGCCACTGTCACTTTATGAAGTTATAGCTCTACAATGCTTCAACGTGTCCCACTGATTCTGAGACTGTTTTTGTGACATATTGTGCTTCATGTCAGTGGTAAAGTTTCTTCGATATAACTTATGTTTATTTATGAAAAAAACAGAAATTTAGCAAACATTTTGAAAATGTTGCAATTTTCAAACTTTTAATTTGTATACCTTTAAATCAGAGAGAGGTGTCACACAAAATAGTTAATAAATAACATGTCCCACATGTCAACTTTACATCAGCACAATTTTGGAAACAATTTTTATGTTAGGATATAATAAGGGTTAAAAGTTGACCAGCGATTTCTCATTTTTCCAACAAAAATTTACAAAACCATTTTTTTTTTTAGTACAATATAACAGAAAATACCCAAAAGTGACACCATTGTAAAAACTGCACCCCTCATGGTATGCAAAACTACATTCAAAAAGTGTATTAACCCTTCAGGTGCTTTAGGAGAACTAAAGCAATGTGGAAGGAAAAAATGAGCATTTTACTTTTTTCACAAAAAATTTACTTTGGAACCAATTTTTTTTATTTTCACAAGGGTATCAGGAGAAAACTGGACCACAAAATTTTTGCAATTTAATCCTGAGTATGCAAATAACTGTATGTGGGGAAAAGCCACTGTTTGGATGCATGGCAGGGTTCAGAAGGGAGGGAGCACCGTTTTACTTTTTGAACGCAAAATTGTCTGGAATCAATGGTGGTGCCATGTCATGTTTGGAGACCCCATAATGTACCTAGACAGTGGAACCCCCCAATTCTAACTCCAACCCCAACACCCCTAACCCTAATCCCAACCCTAACCCCAACACACCCCTAACCCTAATCCCAACCCTAACCATAACGCTAACCACAATCTATCCCTAACACACCCCTAACCGTAATCCCAACCATAGCCACAACCCTAACCCTAGCACAACCCAAACTTTAGCCCAACCCTAACCCTTGCCACAACCCTAACTTTAGGCCAACTGTAACACTAATGAAAAAATGGAAATAAATAATTTATTTTATTATTTTTACCTAACTAAGGGGATGATAAAAGGGGGTTTGATTTACTATTTTTTTTATTTTGATCACTGTGATGGGGTCTATCACAGTGATCAAAATGAACCAATAGGAAAAATGTTCTATTGTTTCCCCCACCATTTTCTTTCAGGAACATGCCGTGGGCTGGAGGACTTTGCGGGGGGATGCAGGGACACCGGAGGTAACGGGGAGAAGATCGGGGGACCCCATTTCTCTCTCCTCTGATGTGTGATCACATCAGAGGAGAGAAAAATTAAATGGGAAATCAGACTTTTTTTGCGGTCGCCGTTATTTCATTAATAACGGCGATTGTAACACTGGAATCGGTAAAAACTGACCCGAATCATGTTCTCTGGGGTCTCAGCTACTGATGGTAGCCCAGATCCCAGAGAAATTCCGACGCAGGGGGGTGCTATATACTTATTTCTCAGCACTGTTAAAAAATTGGTAAGTAAAGAGATTACAAAAGGTATATATATTATATATCCGGTACTGTACATATACACACATATATACTGTATACAGTATATATATATATATATATATATATATATATATATATATATATACACACACACTACCGTTCAAAAGTTTGGGGTCACCCACACAATTTTGTGTTTTCCATGAAAACTCATACTTTTATTAATCAAATGAGTTGACAAATGAATTTAAAATCTAGTCCAGACATTGACAAGGTTCGAAAAAAAGATTTTTATTTGAAATAATAATTTTCTCCTTCAAACTTTGCTTTCATCAAAGAATGCTCCCTTTGCAGCAATTACAGCAATGCAGACCTTTGGTATTCTAGAAGTTAATTTGCTGGAGAAATTTCACCCCATGCTTCCAAGAGCCCCTCCCCAAGTTGGTTTGGCTTGATGGGCACTTTTTGCGTACCATGCGGTCAAGCTGCTCCCACAACAGCTCAATGGGGTTGATATCTGGTGACTGTGCTAGCCACTTCATTACAGATAGAATACCAGCTGCCTGATTCTTCCCTAAATAGTTCTTGCATAATTTGGAGGTGTGCTTTGGGTCATTGTCCTGTTGTAGGATGATATTGGCTCCAATCAAGCGCTGTCCACAGGGTATGACATGGCGTTCCAAAATGGAGTAACAGCCTTCCTAATTCAAAATCCCTTTTACCTTGTACAAATCTCCCACTTTACCAGCACCAAAGCAACCCCAGACCATCACATTACCTCCGCCATGCTTGACAGATAGCGTCAGGCACTCTTCCAGCATATTTTCAGTTGTTCTGCGTCTCACAAATGTTCTTCTGTGTGATCCAAACACCTCAAACTTGGATTTGTCTGTCCATAACACTTTTTTCCAACCTTCCTCGGTCCAATGTGTGTGTTCTTTTGCCCATATTAAACTTTTTATTAGCCAGTCTCAGATATGGCTTTTTCTTTGCCACTCTGCCCTGAAGGTCAGCATCCTGGAGTCGCCTCTTCACTGTAGATGTTGACACTGGCGTTTTGCATATACTATTTAATGAAGCTGCCAGTTGAGGACCTGTGAGGCGTTGTTTTCTCAAACTACAGACTCTAATGTATTTGTCTTGTTGCTCAGTTGTGCAGTGGGGCCTCCCACTTCTCTTTCTACTCTGATTAGAGCCTGTTTGTGCTCTCCTCTGAAGGGAGTTGTACATACCGTTGTAGGAAATCTTCAGTTTCTTGGCAATTTCTCGCATGGAATAGCCTTCATTTCTAAGAACAAGAATAGACTGTCGGATTTCACATGAAAGTTCTTTTTTTCTGACCATTTTGAGAGTTTATTGGAACCAACAAATGTAATGCTTCAGATTCTCAACTAGCTCAGAGGAAGGTCAGGTTTATAGTTTCTCTAATCAGCCAAACTGTTTTCAGTTGTGCTAACATACTTGCACAAGGGTTTTCAAGGGTATTCTAACCATCCATTAGCCTTCTTACACAGTTAGCAAACACAAAGTACATGAAGAACACTGGAGTGATGGTTGTTGGAAATGGGCCTCTATACACCTATGAACATATTGCATTACAAATCAGTCGTTTGCAGCTAGAATAGTCATTTACCACATTAACAATGTATAGAGTATATTTCTGAATCATTTAATGTTAGCTTCATTGGAAAAAACTGTGCTTTTCTTTCAAAAATAAGTAAATTTCTAAGTGACCCTAAACTTTTGAACGGCAGTGTGCACACAGAATGAAACATGGTGGAAACACCTCGTGTTGGGGAAAGAGTAGATGCTGCATGACAATGATCCAAATCCAAAACATACATGTGTTAAATTTCTGAAGAAGAGCAGGGTGAAAGTGATTCAGTGGTCAAGTGTCTCCTGATCTGAACCCAACCGAACACCTATGGGGGACTCTGAAGAGACAAGTAGTTATCACTCTCCATCTTACATCCAGGCTCTAAAGCTTGTTCTTGAAAAATGGAAAAAGATGGATGTTGCAATGTGTCTTCTTCATTCCAGGCCTAGAATATAAAATACTAAAGATAGTAGTTTTAATGTGAGGAGTATTCATTTTTGCATCAACTAGTTTGGGTTATTAAAAAAAATTCTATGAAACGGAGTCTTGGAAAATGTTCTAGTGTTCAGTGAGATATTTATTAAAATCTTATTTTTCCAAGGGGGGTGTACTTTTATCCTCCTGAATGTTGGATGTAATTTACCTTATCTGGTAATGCATATAGATAGATGCCAGAGAAAGGATTCAAATGAGAAGCTGAAACATTGCATGTATCTAGTTAAAGTTCACTTTTTTCACTTATTTTCATTGGACTGCTGCTTCCATTCTGTCTCTCTCTCTCTGCATAGTACCACATATCCTCTCATGTGTGCTGGGTACAATTCTTCTTATCTCGTATTATTCCTCATAAATGTACACTGCACTCTACCATTTCTCCATATGTAATGTTCCTTATCTAGTATTATTCTGTATACACATACAATGCACAATACCACATATCCTCTCATGTATGCTCCATTTAATTCTCCTTATCTGGTACAATTCTATGTATACATACACTGCTCAGTGCCCCTTCTCTTTATATGCTTGCTGTGTATAATTCTGCCTATCTGGTATTATTCTGTAGATATGTATAATGCATAGTCCCACTTCTCTTTTTCTACACGCTGGGAGTAATTCTGAATATCTGGTATTATTCTGTATATACATACTGTCACGATTCCTCTGCGCAGAGTGTCTGGGACTCAGTGATGGACAGCTCTGTCATCCTATCCTGGGCTGGGGCGTGCTGAGCTGTCAGTGCTTTGATTGACAGCTTGGTGGAACTATCTGAGATTGGTAGGTGCAGAGATTTCCACAGGTGCTCCCTGTTCTTGGTTGTTGCCATGCTATTTAGGTGACCTGTCTGGCCCATCTTGTGCTCTCTGGTGTGTTCGCCTAATCGCTGTGCTGTAAATTCTGATCTTCTTCTGCCACTGACCTTTGGACCGTGTTCTGACTACCCGTTTGTTCTTGCCCCTTTGCATCTGATATTCTGCTGCTGACATTTAGACCGTGTTCAGACTAACTGTTTCATATATCCTCTTTGCTTATCCACTATTTCTCTGGTATTCTGACCCTGGCATGTAACCTGACTTACGACTTCATATTTTCCCCTGGTTTAAAACGTTCTCTTTTGGTATTGACCCCAGAACGTCTGACTTCGCTGACTCACGGCCTGTCCGTCGGCTGTGACTAGTGTCACATATACAATGCACAGTACCACTTCTCTTCCTATATACTGAGTGTAATTCTGAGTACCTGGTATTATTCTGTATATATATATACACTGCACAGTACCACTTCTCTTCTCCTTTATGTGAGTGTAATTATGAGTACCTGGTATTATCCTGTGTATACTGCACATACACTGCACAGTACCACTTTTCTTCTATATGCTGAGTGTAATTCTGAGTACCTGGTATTATTCTATATACACGTACACTGCACAATACCACTTCTCCTTTTCTATATACTGGGTGTAATTCTGAGTACCTGGTATTATTCTGTATATATGTACACTGCACTGTACCACTTCTCTTCTCCTATATGCTGAGTGTAATTCTGATTACTTGGTATTATTCTGTATATACGTACACTGCGGTAACATTTCTATTTTGAAGATTTCAAATCCTTTAAATAATAACAGATGAATTTCACTACAAGACCATAATGTGGAAACTGCTGTTCTATCTTACCACTATTGTCTGTAAATGGTGGTATGACTCCATTCTAAAGTACACGATAATGGTCGGAAGATTACCCAAGTGTTGTTCAATAACAGCAAAGTTATCTATTTGTTATGCACACTGAGTTTATTGCAATGCATACTGACAGCACAGGTCAGAATTATGTATTCATTAAACAGCAATGTGCACAATTACTCACTCCCTCCACCCACTCATCCGATATCAGGACATACCCTCATTTAATCCAAAAGGTTACATTATTTTCCATGCATCTTCCATCTCATCAGTAAGTCTGAAGTTTTATATCAATTTTTCTCAGTTTATTTCACTGGAGGTCATTAGTGCTCATCAATGTATTGACTTTGTAGCTCTATAATGATATTTTCTGTATGTAAATTATAAACCACTGTGCAATCAGCGCATCCAGCTAAAACCTTAATAACGATCTTTATCGGTTAGATCTGCAGAATAATTACAAGTAAACTCATTTGGTTTGTAAAGTGCAATGTACTCAGTGTGTCTGAAGCCTACCACATTTAATCCATCATATTTTCTCCTTGCTAAATAGTCTCAATACATTATTTACAGAAATGACTACAGAGGGATACAATGGTACTTGCCGTATGTTTTCAATGAATACACTTGATGCATTACTTTTTATCATACTGCTATAAGCATAGCTCCACACCTGAATAGCATTTTACATTTCACTTTTTTTTTCACTCTACTTGATAGAATAACTGCGGATATTTTGCTATACTTGACTTGTGCAGAATTTTAAGCTGCACTAAAATCTTTCTATTCAGAATCTTTTTCATAGCAATAGTAACTGGTTAACACTCTGCTGAAGAACATTGAGATTGCATTATGCATGATAGTTTTTACCAGACTACTGTACTATGTAGTAAATTTTGTGAAAATTACTGCTCCCAACAATGCACCTCGATGTGGAACAACTTCCCCGTACAGACACTGAAACAGCAGGGTGAGACAGTAAGGATGTGAGCGCTTGCATATAGAATAGATGAAAAAAAGTTGTGTTCTATTGGCTGACAAACTACGGAGTTCCCCAGTCATCTGCCTTATGTACCATAAAGAAACACATGGAGTACATTTAATAGAGACTCAGTGTAGCTAAGAGATGGAGATCCTGAGCCTGACTTCCAGGGTTCATCAAAAATTCTGATTAAAGCACCACTCCAGAATTTTTTATTTTACCGCTGGAGGGCTGCTACAATTATAAGCTCCCTGCACCCAGTCTCAAGCTTACCAGCTGCTGTCTTCATCTTTTATCCACACCGCTGCGGTCGGTCTCTAGCAGTTTGTGACCTGCAGATCTTTCCAGTGTTTGTGGGCAAGCTGGAAGTCACAACTCAATGTAAGCCTATGAGAGCCAGAGCGATGCTCTCATAGGCTTCCATTGAGAGCTTGCAACCATAACCTCTGACTTCTGGTCAGTCACAAGTTGTGGTAACATGATGGCGGCGCAGGACCGGAGTGGTGTCAGAAACAGCTGTTGATAAATATGACACTAGGGTCAGAGAACTTAGGTGAGTAGCACCAGTCCAATTAACCCTGCTGAAGTGGTGCTTTAAGTCTTTGCTTACATTGTATTAAAATCTGTTGCATATTTTCCAGAAAGTTAATCTGAGGTGAACACTCATATTTATGGCATGAATGTGCCATTTATTTGCAGATCACACTGCCTCGTATCCACTTGAGAATTAGCCACATTTTCATTTTATGGTGTGGTCCATATTATGCTATTTTTATGCACAGCAAGTGAACAACATTATGGAAACCCAAACAGAGGAGTAACTACCGCCACGGTTTCAGAGGTCGCAGCTGCGACGGGGCCCGGAGTGCTTAGGGGCCCGATCGTGAGTTTGATTGGCTGCCAGGCTGCAATTGGCCTGACGCGATGGCTGTTCTGTGCGCACAGGAACTGTGATGAGTTCACAGGAGGGGAGGAGTCCGGGTGTTACATGATCAGGAGCCTCCGTGTATGCAGGACTCTGCTGTGCTGGTTGTCATTGCGCTGGATGAGGGTAAGTTTATGTGTGGGGTCAGGAGGGGTTTACAGTGTGGATGTAGCAGAGCCGTGGGTGTGTACAAGGTGTACGGAGCAGAGCCGTGTGTACGAATTGTACGGAGCAGAGCCGTGTGTGTACGGAGAGGAGCTGTGTGTATATGGAGAGGAGCCGTGTGTGTACGAAGTCTACGGAGAGGAGCTGCATGTGTACGAGGTGAGCGGAGCCCTGTGTGGAGTGGAGCGATATCACTAGCAATATCGCTATAACGTCACTGGGTTTTGTGACATTATAGCGATATCGCTAGCGATATCACTATGTCTGATACTTACCTCCGACTGCTCCCCCGCTGGTTATCTCTGATCGCGCGAGAACATCCTGGACCGTTTCTCGTCGTCAGCTTCCTGCTGTGACGAGTGACGCGTGGACGCGGGCGGGAGGACGTCAGGATCGCCTCGTCTGACAGGTAAGTAGCGACCCCCGACCCCTGCGATGTCGCTGGTGAGATCTGCCTGTGTGGCAGCTCACTAGCGACCACTTAGCGATGTACCAGCGATCCTGACCGCGTCATATCGCTGGTCGGGATCGCTGGTACATCGCTAAGTGTGACAGTACCTTTAGCTTTATCAGACCAGTGGGAATCTGACACCCAATTGCTTTTTCAGCTCTGACAGTGGACGGATGTAAACAGTGAAAGGAGCCGAACAGCACAGCTCTATTGACTACATAGGTGTAGCTCAGATCCTATTCACTTCAACAGACAATAAGTAGTAGTACCTGAGAACAGCTGTGTCATTCATTGCCTACATCCAGACAGCATTGGAACTGAGATTGCTGGGTTGACGGGTGTTAGACCTCCACATATCAGACATTAAGAAGAGGTCATTGATATCATTAGCCTGGAAAAGCCCTTTGAGCTTTATTATTACAAAACTTTAAAACCACTTTAAGATCTTTACTCAATGTCTCATGGAATAATCGGCTGCCTTGTTAGGTTAATAGTTTTATCCTCATAAGCAAACAAATTTAGTTGGTAATAACTTCCATATACTGTATAATAAGGGAGATTTGCTTTTCAGGGCTGTAGGAAAGCTGGATAAAAAACTCTACAATAAGGCAGAACATCATGCACAAGAGAAAATGGCACAGCGTGATAAGACACTAGAGTAAAACTTGTACAAAATGTGAAGTTTAATGTCACACTGAGTTACACTTATTGAAGAGTTTTTCTCTTAAAAAACACAAATCATCCAGAGCACAATGAAGAAATGCAGTGCTGAATTATATAGTATTAATAGAAATGGGCTTTATTACAAGTTATAATTCATGGCATTTGACCAGCACAAGTGGCTGTTGTAAAATATAATAGCATTACCAATCCCACCTTCTTAATGCTGCTGAGATTTATGTACAATTCCCAGTGCATTCAAGAGCTTGAGAGAGGGCAGAGGCAATGGGTTAAGGAAAGTACGGTAATATTTTACCTATCAAACTGAGCATTATAGTTACCTATAGATATTACCTACAAATTATACGTACCTATATCTATATGCCTAGAATGCTAGAAAACAACATGGATTTGTGAATAGTGAATTACAGTTATACTGGTTTTGGACAGTATTTTTTTTGTAAGCGGGATAAATACATTTTACAGACTAGGAATTTTAGAACAATCAATTTCCATAGGGTACAGGGGACCATAAATGGCAGTTTTTTAAGTGCTGACATATTTACAGGGCAATAGTGGCCAATGTGAATTGACTTGCTGTCACTCATAAAAAACTTCATATGCCATCTCCTAATATATAACTGCAAGATGTCCTTACAGGAAATACAACCGTCTTTCATGCTTCTTGTTACACCGCTCCGACAAACTCACCTGGCCTTCGCTCCCACGCCGTCTTTGCATACTCACCCGGCCTCCGCTCCCACGCCGCAGCCTCTCGCCACCCGACGGCCACGGCGGTCACCTCTGACAGGCTCGCGGCCGATGCCATCTCTGCATGCAATGCGCATGCGCCATAGGCCGCGCCTCCCTTCTGCTTCTTGAGCTCCGGCTGTGCCCTGACCCGGAAGCACCTTCGGACCAATGGCAGACCAGACGGGCCATATCAGGCCGCTTCCCCCTGAGGGAGGCGCCTGATCGTTGTGTTACCTTGCACACTGGTCCCTGCTTCCTCTTGTGCTCTCTGCAGCCTCTCGGTGCCATCCTCGGTGTTTCCTGCAGCCGCCTCGCAGCCTGTCTTCCGTGTTCCCTGCAATATTCTCAGTTCTGCTCGTGTTCCTGTTTCCTCCGTCTCCTGCTCCACTCAACTATCCACACTCCTACAGTCCTACTCCAGTCCTGTTCCTGTGTTCCTGTTCCATCCTACTCCAGTCCCGCCTCCGGTGTTCCTGTTCCATCCAGCTATCCACTCTCCTACAGTCCTGTCTCCTGTGTTCTGTTCCAGCTATCTTTCCACGTTCCAGCCTTACAGTCTACACTTCAGTCCCACATACCCACTCCAGTCCATCCTGAGCCACCCCTCTCGGTACCGGCTACCGTGGTACTTGAACCCCTGGGCCTGCTGCTAACGGTCCCTGTAAAGGGGTCGGTTCCACCTGGCAGTTCGCCCGGGGCCCCTCGGTGCCACGATCCAGAGGGTCCACTCCTGGAGATTCCGGCTCCTGACCACCCACGCTAACAATTCTGACCTTATAGAATTGGCTAGCAACCGCTAAGATTAAAGCGAACCTGTCAGCTGTTTTGGCAGCAATAAGATGTGGCCAATGCTTTTCAGGGCTTGTCTACAGAATTCTACAATGCTGTAGATAAGCCCCCGGTCAGACCTAAAAGAGAAGAAAAGTAAGTTTTATTATACTCATCCGGGGGGGAGGGGGGCAGGGCAGATAAGTACGCCTGCGTAGGAATGCGAGGCCGGGGAGGGATGAAGCAAGCAGGAGGGCGGCATAACAAGAAGATGGGAGGCGCTGGACCTGGACCTGCGGCACCCATCGAACCAGACCGCACCGGACCGCCCCCCCAGGTCAAAGTGAGCAGCATGGACTGGAAATGATGATGCAGCAGAGCTGGATCAGACAAACGGCGCATGGAACAGTGGAGACCAGTAGAGCTGAACAGATAGGATGGCATATACAGTTGAAACCAGAAGTTTACATACACTATATAAAAAGTCACATATGCCTGTTTTTCTAAATATCTGACATGAAATCAGAATCAACTTTTCCCATTTTAGGTCATTTAGGATTACCATAATTTTTAATATTTGCCAAATGCCAGAGAGAATGAGAGAGAGAACATTTTAAGGCATCTTTATTACTTACTGCAAAGTTAAAAGTTTACATACACTAAGATTACTATGCCTTGAAACAACTCTGGACTGCCGATATGATGATGTCATGTGTTTGGAAGCTTCTGATTTTTTTTGGCAACATCTGAGTTAATTAGAGACACAAATGTGGATGTATTTTAATGCACACCTGAAACACACTGCTTCTTTGTGTAGCATCATGGGAAAGTCTCAAGAAATCAGCCAAGATATCAGGAAGAGAATTGTGGACATGCACAAGTCTGGCTCATCCTTGCGTACAATTTCAAGATACCTAAAGATGCCTCGTTCATCTGTACAAACAATTCTACACAAGTACAAACAAGATGGGAATGTCCAGCCATCATACCGCTCAGGAAGGAAATGGGCTTTGTGTCCCAGAGATGAACGTGCTTTGGTTCAACACGTGTATTTCAACCCAAGGACAAAAGCAAAAGACCTTGTGAAGATGATAGTGGAAGCTGGTAAGATTGTGTCAATATCCACAGTGAAACGAGTAGTGTATCAGCATGGGCTGAAAGGCCACTCTGCCAGGAAGAAGCCATTACTCCAAAAGAAACAAAAAAGAGAGATTAATGTTTGCAAATGCACACAGGAACAAATACCTTAATTTTTGGAGACATGTCCTGTGGTGTGATGAATCTAAAATTAAACTTTTTGGGCTTAATGACAAGCGTTACGTTTGGACAAAAAAGCAGAAGCTTGGAAGCCTAAGAACACCATCCCAACTGTGAAACACAGGGGTGGCAGCATTATGTTGGGGGGTTGTTTTGCGGCAGGAGGGACTAGTGCACTTCACAAAAAATATATAGAGCCATGAGAAAAGAAGATATTGTGGCAATACTGAAGCAATATTTCAAAACATCAGCCAGGAAGTTAAAGCTTGGGCAGAAATGGGTTTTCCAAATGGACAATGAAGCATACCGCCAAAATGGTAACAAAGTGGTTAAGGATAACAAAGTGAATGTTTTGGAGCGGCCATCACAAAGCCCTGATCTCAATTCTATTGAAAATTTATGGACAAAAGTGAAAAGGCTGGTGCGAACAAGGCAACCTACAAACTTGGATCAGTTACACCAGTTTTGTCAGGGGGAATGGGCCCAAATTCCATCCAAATATTGTGAGAAGCTTGTGGAAGGATATCCCAAATATTTGACCCAAGTAATTCAGTTTAAGGGCAATGGTACCAAAGACTAATGAAATGTATGTAAACTTTTTACTTTGCAGTAAGTAATAAAAATGCCTTAAACATTCTCTCTCTCCCTCTCTCATTATTCTGACATTTGGCAAATATTAATAATTATGGTAATCCTAATTGACCTAAAACAGGAAAAGTTTATTCTTATTTCATTTCAGATATTGAGAAAAACATGCAGATGTATCTTTTTTTATAGTGGATGGAAACTTCTGGTTTCAACTGTAGGTCAGCAGAGCTTAGTTTGCCAACAGAACCTAGGATCAGTAGAGACGAGTAGGCAGTAGACTTTAGTGTGCAGACAGCAACTTGAATCAGACATGTGTAGGCAAGCATCCTTGATATAGCAGAGCTGAGTATGCAGACAACATCTTGTATCAGCACAGATGAATAGACAATCAGGCACACTGTTGCAGTTGGAGGTGCAGGTAGCACTCAGGATCAGGCAGCTACTTGCAGCAGAGACAAATGCGAGGTGAGGCTAAACTCCTGAAAAGCATGTGATTGCAGCATGCACTTCCTACCTGAATACGCAGGAGGAGTGAGCTGCCACCCTTTAAAGACCATCAAACTTGCCATAAGAGGTGCACAGGGGGCTGATATAACTGGGTGACACACACTAGCAAAGAGGGAGCTGACAAAAGTGGAAGAAGAAAGCAAAGCCCAGAGCTGGAGCTGGGACAGGTAAATAACATATAAAGTATCTTAATGTCATGCTCGCCATGTCTGTTTTGCCTCATGACCCCTGGAGCGGTGTGCACGTGCATCTCATGTCTGCTATCCTGCATGTTCCCTAGAGCAGTGTGCACACTTACCTCATGACTGTTGGGCTGCAAGATGCCTGCGTTTCTGCTCTGACTTCTGTGTTCATCTCTGTGTTCCAAGAACCCCTGATCATGTGTCCTTTCTATGTTCCAGCACTGTCTGGTTCTGCAATCGTCTCTGCATATCTGGAACCCCTGATCATGTGACCTTTTCTAGGTTCCAGCACTGTCTGGTTCTGCAATCATCTCTGCATGCCTGGAATCCCTGATCATGTGACTGCTCTCTGTGATCCTGGAGGATCTGAACTGGAAGTTCTCCCGTGGTCCTGACCTGGAAGTGGAGGTGCTAATGCCCTATATCAGCCCGTCCCTCCCTATGATCAGGGCCTGAGTATTGTGTTGCTTCCCTGCATGGCTGCTTGGTCTGCTGGGTCGCTCCCTCTATTCTGTGCCCCTGCACTTTGCTCTGTCGTGTGTCTCTGCACACGCTCCGTGCTTGTACTTTGTCTCTTGTCCTGTGCCCTGTCTAGTGTTTGTCCTTCGCGCCATGTTTTGTCTCTGCTCTGCCTTGTAGTCCTTTCTTGCCCTGATTTCGTTCTGTGCTTCAGTCTAGCTTCAGTTCCTTGTTCCGTACCTTGCCTTTGCTCTGCCTTGTTCCTCCCTATGGTCTCTGTCTTTCCTTGCTCTGCCTCGTTCTCTCCTATGGTGCTCTGTAGTGCTCTCTGGCACACGCACCATTTCTCCTCTCTTACTTTTGGTGCTCTTTTCCATGTCTAGTCCCAAGGCTCTGGGCTTCAGCCTACGCTCCGCTGCTAGACTCTTTCCTATTGTGCTCTTTTGCATGTTTCTAGGCTAGTCCCAAGGCTCTGCCTTGGCCCAGCTCTGGGCTTTGGCCTACGCTCCGCTGCTAGCTCTGTTCTTGCTCTGATCTGCTCCGTGTTTCTGCCTATGCTTCCGTTCCTGGTTCTGTACTTTGCCTAAGCTCTGCCTGGTTTCTTGTCTTGCCTTGCTTTGTTGCTTCCTGTGCCCTTTGCATGCGCCTGGCCTTCCTAGCCTCCTGTTTGTGCCTCAGCCGTGCTCGTCGGTCAGTGACAGCTGTGTTGCCTGCTATGCCCCAGTCGGGTTCGCTGGAGTCTTACCCGCCTGTTTGTGCTGCAGCCCTTCCAGCTAGCCAGTGCCCCAGCCGTGCTCTCTGTGCTTCCTTGCACTCACGCTGTCTCTGCACTGTGCTCTCCGTGCTTCTCTTAGCACGTGCAGGCCCTCGCCTGCCCCGTGGCATACCTCCCCGTGCTTCTGTAAAAGTACGCGCAGGTCTTGCCATGTACCCTGTCGTGCCCTCTTGCACATACAGGACCTTGCCTGTACTCTGTCCCTGGCGTGCCCTCTGCACGCGCAGGTCTCCACTTTTAACCCTGACCCTGGCATGTCTCTCTACATGCGCAGGACTCTGTCTTGAACCTTGACCCTGGCGTGCCCTCTGCATGTGCAGGACTCTGCCTTGAACCTGACCCTGGCGTGTCTCTCTGCACGCACAGGACTCTGCCTGAACCCTTGTCTTGTACCTTGGCGTGTCTCTACACATGCGCCCTGTCTCGTTTGTTAAGCTTTGAACCCTGGCGTGTCCCTTACACACACACCTTGCCTTGCACTTTGCTTTGCACCCTGGCGTGTCCCCTACATACGCACCCTGCCTTGCAACCTTGCCCCGGACCCTGGTGTGCCCCTAGCACGCACCCTGCCTGGAATCCTGCCTTGTACCTCGACGTGTTCCCTAACACGCACCATGCCTGGAGAACTGTCGTGAATCCTTGCCTGACCCTGGTGCCGGATGACCGGAGCCTGACGATCGCTGCCAGAGATCGTAAGCCTGATGACTGCGGCCTGATGTCCGGAGCTGATGTCCGCAGCCTGAGGCCCTGATCATGTCGATCGTTGCCAGCTGTCCAGAGTCCGATGCCATTTGTGCCTTTGCCTGTACCCAGGCGTGCCACCTGGCACGTACCATGCTATGGACCTTGGCGTGCCCACGCGCACCTTGCTATGTGTTCCCTGTGTGTTTACGTTTTGCACCTGTTGTTACCCTGAACTGTTCCGTAATGAAGTTATCTTGAACTTACGTCTTGTCTTGCTTCTGTGAGCCGGCCGTCTGGTCCCAGCGGTCGTGGTGGCTCACCCCCTTGGTCTTGCCACTGACACTCCCTGTATTAGGGGGTGGCTTCTCACAAGGTCAGCTCACCCTAGGTGGGTGGGTGCCACGGCCCAGAGGGTCCACTCTCTAAAGAAAAACGACTCAGCGTAAGCTGACGCTCGTCACACTTAATAGACAATTTATTTTGTTATGCTTTTTCTTTGTTTTTTTGTAGTATTTTCTTACAGTGAAAAATTTCATTTGCTCATGTGAATCCAGCTTAACAAGGATCGCTTGACAATAAGCAGATAAACACTTATAAGTGTTTAAGTTTGAGTTGGAAGACTCGTGGTAAGTCCACGAATTGCAGTCTGTACACAAACTGTAAGATACAGCTGTCTGAACCTAGCCTAGATAATACATTTTCCACTACACCAGTAGTCTACAGTATCCAAGTTAGCCTGAATTTGTTATAAGTAGCCCAAATCCCGGAGGGTTGTAGGGAATATACAATTAACTCAGTTCCCACTGTTTCAACTGCTTTATGACAATGCCCCAGTATATATTGTACTTGTCTCATTGCAGGTGCACTTTAAGATATCATTCACGGAAAGCTTCAAGTAAGAGACTAGCAAGTGCAGTATTTCAGACACCAAAAGTGGCAATTTTACTCAATGCTATGTATCTGACTTTATTTACTCAAAGTTTCTTAGCTTTGAAAAGAAAGGTCTCTCTGTGTTTGGATACCAAAATCAAGAATCTTCTGAAATGAGGAGCTTGCAGTGCAATGTTCTATTCTTAAGGCCATGTTGATTGCCTGTTAAAAAGCATTCCCACTTCACCAGGGGGAAATATCTTTTACGAAAAAACCTTTTTGACTCCAAAGCTCATAATGATACAGAATGACCAAGATGTATGTTCCTAAATGACCCAAATTTCCTTTCATCCACCCGCTTGTCTAGGTTTCAAAGCAGCTCTTACTGTGCATAGTTAGGGATTTCAATGGGATTTTTGCAAAGCTCTCACAAGCATATCAATATATAACTACTTAGGAGTAGGCACAAAGTCCGAGGCCATTCAGAAGGATTCAATATCCTGACCCAGATCCATCTCAACAGGGAGCCATGACAAAATAATCTCCAAGAAACAGCAAATGTCTTTATACACAGGGAAAATCACTTCGATGATCTAATACGATGTTGCAGTATAGAATTCAAACCTATATTCGCCTTTTATCGGTTTACATATGGACTAGATTCTTAAAAATTAGTAACTTATTAAGTGCTGTACATCACCTATATGTATCCTGAGAACTACAGCTGAATTAATAATTCTGCAGGATTTGGAGCAGAGATCTGCCGTTATCCCTTCCTTGTTTGGTGTTTACAAGGAGCTTTCGATGATATTTCACATTTTTTAAGAAAATATTAAAGGTGCCATTTCTAATCTTTAAAATGTGTATATTTTGTCAGACTTGTTGATTGTCTCTAATAAGTATTGAACTGCATCATTTCCAGTGGGTACAGGAAAGATATATATCTTTGTGCAGTGTTATCCAGTAGATAGAAAAATATTTTGATTTGAGAGTCCTCAGTGGTTGACACCTTTTAATGGCTGTAACGCTAAGTGCACACGTTGCAGAAAATTTCTGTACAAAAACCTGAATCCCTTCCCAGAAACCGCACCTATTTTTCCGCGGCTTTTTTGCGCGGTTTTGATGCGTTTTTGATGCGTTTTTTACCGCAGCGGTTTCTAAACGCATGGGAGAAGCCAAAACCGCGGAAAAATCCGCAAAATTAAGGAGCATGCTGCGTTTTTTACCGCAATGCGTTTTTTTCGCGGTAAAAAACGCATCAATGTGCACAAAAAGTGCAAAATGCATAGAAATGACTGTGCAGCTTATTTTTAGCGGTTTTATAGTGAAAACCACGGTAAAAACCGCTAAAAAAACGCTGTGTGTGAACACAGCCTAACTGAAAAGATGGTAACAAATTGAAAACTTTCTAGACTACTCAGGTCTCTTCATGAGGCATAGAATAACACAAAATCTGAAGTGTCACATATATACACAACAGGGCACAGAAATAATGTAATAGATAAGACAAGTATCATGAAGCAGAGATATCATTATGGGAGAGGGATAAACAGTTTTGACTACAAATATTGGAACAGTTCATAAATAAGGAGTATGAAAGTTTTACTGTCCTCTGTTTGGGGTCTGGTTCTGTGTTGTGATTATGTAGAAAGACATAAATCCATGCAACACATTCATTCCTTCAATAAGGAGTATGAAAGTTTTACCGTCCTCTGATTGGGGTCTGGTTCTGTGTTGTGATGATGTAGAAAGACATAAATCCATTCAACACATTCATTCCTTCACTGAGTATGTCAAATGTTGTCATAAGTTTATACTCCAAGATCCTTCTGTCGCTCTGAGATTTGATGTTACCTTTTAATTTAATACAAGTAATTTTATGTCCTGTCACGTCTGCCGTGTCTGTTTGTCTCAAGAACTTCTGGAGCGATGTGCATGCGCATGCTTTGTCTGCTGTCCTGCATGTCCCCTAGAGCAGTGTGCACACTCACCTCATCTCTGAGCTACAGGATGCCTGCGTTTTTGCTCTGCCTTCTGTGATCCTCTCGTCATGTCTGGAGTCCTTGATCATGTGACGTTTCCTAAGATCCTGCACTGTCTGGTTCTGCTATCATCTCGTCATGTCTAGAATCCCGGAAGTGCTCCCCTGGTCCTGACCTGGAGGAGGAGGTGCTATGCCCTATATCAGGCCGCCTCTTCCTATGCTCAGGGCCTGATTATTGTGTTGCTTCCCTGCAAGGCTCTGGGTCTGTGGGGTTGCTCCCTCTATTCTGTGCCCTTGCACTTTGCTCTGTAGTGCGTCTCTGCACACGCTCCGTGCTCGTATTCCGCCTCTTGTCTTGTGCCATGTCTTGTGTTGTCTCTCGTGCCATGTTTGTCTTTGCCTTGTAGTCCTTTTGCTGTTCTTTGTCTTAGTCTGTTTTGCTATGTCTCGCCTTAGCTATGCTTTGACTTGTAGTCCTTCCTGTGTTCACTGCCTTGCTATTCCTTGCTTTGTGTTCCTCCCTATGGTCTCAGTCTTTGCTTGCTCTGCCTCGCTCTCTCCTATGGTGCTCTGTAGTGCTCCCTGGCACACGTGCCATTTCTCCTCTCCTTAGTGCTCGTTTCTTTGTCTAGTCCCAAGGTCTTCCCTTGGCCCGGCTCTGGGCTTTTGCCTACGCTCCGCTGCTAGACTCTGTCCTCGCTCTGACCTGGCGTCGCTCCTAGCACGCACCCTGCCTTGAACCCTGGCGTCGCTCCTAGCACGCACCCTTGCCTGAACCTGGCGTGGCTCCTAGCACGAAGGTTCCTTTGCCCCCTCCTGTGCCTTAGTCGTGCCTCGTGCTGGCGTTACAGCCATGTGCATTGGCCAGTGAGGTGTGCGTCCCAGCGTGGCTCCTAGCACGCAGCCCTGCTATGAACCCTGGCGTGGCTCCTAGCACGCACCCTGCCTTGAACCTTGGCGTGTCTCTACACGCACTCTGTCTTGTACCTTGGACCCTGGCGTGTCTTTACACGCACTCTGTCTTGTGCCTTGGCGTGTCTCTACACGCACTCTGTCTTGTGCCTTGGCGTGTCTCTACACGCACTCTGTCTTGTACCTTGTGCCTTGGCGTGTCTCTACACGCACTCTGTCTTATCCTATGCTTTGGCGTGGCTCTACACACGCACCCTGTCTCGTTTGTGAACCTTGGCGTGTCCCCTACACACGCACCTCGCTTTGAACCCTGGCGTGTCCCCTACACACGCACCTTGCCTTGCACCTAGCCTTGAACCCTGGCGTGTCCCCTACACACGCACCTAGCCTTGGACCTTGGCATGTTCCCTAAACACGCACCCTGCTTGGATATCTGTCGTGCCTCCTTGCCTGAACCCTGGTTTGCCTGCCGGATGCCCGGAACCTGCCGACCGTTGCCAGAGGTCCGGAACCAGATGACTACGGCCTGATATCTGGAGCTGATGTCCGCAGCCTGATTCCTGGACCCTGTCGGTTTGCCAGCAGTCCGGAGTCCAATGCCATCATGCCATTACCTGTGCCTAGGCGTGCCACCTGGCACGTATCATGTTATGGACCTTGGCGTGCCCACGCGCGCACCTTGCACGTTTTTGCTTGTTTACTCTGTATGTGATCCTGTGTTATTCTAATGAAGATACCTTGCACCTACGTCTAGTCTCGTCTTGCTTCCTGCTCGTCCTTGTCGTCAGACACTCGTCTAGTGTCCCCTGAGCCGGCCGTCTGGTCCCAGCAGTCGTGGTGGCTCACCCCCTTGGTCTTGCCCCTGACACTCCCTGTATAGGGGGTGGATTCTCACAAGGTCAGCTCGCCCTCGGTGGGTGGGTGCCACGACCCAGAGGGTCCACTCAAAAAATGGGCTCAGCAGGAGCTGAGTCTGTCACATGTCCATGGTGATGTGGTCAGGGATACAAAAATGTTTTGCCACAGGTAAATCTATTATTTTTTTCTCTTATTTTGTGGTAATGAAATTTCATCCTTGTTCTAAGCCTTTGCCCTGTCCCCTCTACATACAGACTCCCAGCTTGACATTTAGGACAAAAAATTAAGTACAACACATTAGATGCGATGTAGCTGAAAGTACCTAGGATCTTGTAGTCCTGATGCTTCTTAGAGTTGGGGGCTGCCTGAAACACAGTAGTGGGGGGGTCTGGAAATATGGATTGTAATCGGGCATCTTTTTGTAGGAAAGGTTGTAATTTCCATGCAGCTCCCCTTAGCACTTTCAGATTTAGATTGTAGGTTTTTACTAGAGGCACCCGGTTATTGTTTAGCTTTGTAATCCAGGAGGTGAGTCCTTGATATTCTAGTGGAAATCACCTTTAAAATTTGTTTTGACACTCAAAAGCCGCGCAGCCACAAGGAAAGCTAAGGTCTACAAGCAAAAAATCCCTCACAGGAAAAGATTTCCTGAAGCACTGAAACTGAAGCTAAATGTTGTAGAACCAACAGTTCAATACAAGTGAGTTTTGCTGGAACCAAGTTTCAGAGGATTTCTGATCTCAATGGGAATACCAAGTGAAATTCAGCTGGTTCCGGAAACACATTAGTGCTAGGATCTTACCAAAATGAAAGCTCAAATTTGTAGACAATAGTGGATCTTTTGAAATTCTTATTTACCTTTAGCTTTGCAAAATTTTCAAACAAAATTTGATATGCAGCAAATAAATTCACCATTATTTTATTTCTTAGAAATCAAATTTTTAGGGAAAATTTTGCGAAGTTGGTGAATAACAATTTCAAAAGATCCGCTAATCTCTTTTAAGTTTGAACCTTCATTTTGGTAATTTCCTGGCACCGGTCTATGTTTCCAAACCAGTTGAATTTCACTTAATAAGGTGCTATTACTGCGGCATATCAGATCAATCAGTTCACATTCACACTGGTTATGCAGGTACAGTAGCTCCTTATCACTTGAATCTTTAACTTTTTATTTACAGACTGAGACTACCATTCCAATATTCAATGTGCTTCAGCACTGCACAAGTACCCCACAATCAGATTTAGACCTTATTTTATCTGTGGCGCTAGTCACTTCTCACAGCCAAGCCTTGAGTCGGAGTTGTCAAGGAGTCCAAGGTCAGAGGCCAGAGGGTACATCATAAACAGAAGGAAGAGACAAAAGCGTAGTCAGGTAACGGTCCGAGGTCAGAGTACTGGGAGGATAACGGATCAGAACTGAAGGTGGTTAAAAAGGCGGATAGTCAGAACGAAGTCCAAGGTCAGGCAACAGATCAAGCATATTCAATACACAAACCCCAAATTATAAATGGGGATAAAGAGGCATAGGCAACAGAATAAATGAAAACTACATATTTATTGATACCAATATATATGTATACATATATATATATATATATATAAACAAACAAGTAACAAAGGAAATTGTTCAATTGGGTTTTTAAAGACCGGGGAAACAAGAACCAGTGTTAGGCTGGTTTCACATTTGCGGACGGAGGAGCTGCAGAGGGCTGCGGACTTCCTCATGAAGCTCCACCCACTGCAGCACCTCCTTCGGCCAGCTCCGCCTACGGCCGCATACTTCTGCATGCCCTATCTTTAGCATTGGGTACGCAGGTTGTGCAGATGTATGCGAATGCCTCCGCAAGCGTCGTTTTGACGATGCGGCGACCTGCGCAGAACGCAGCCTGTTGGAATTTGTTTTGTTCGCTGCATCGTCAAAACAACGCATGCAGAGGCATCCTTACTAGATGAATGTATGTCTGGCAGTGGTCTGGGAGAAGCTGCTCAGTTAAGTAGGCATGGCAATTAACCAGGATAGTGAACACGCCGACGACTCCCAATCACAGATTGGCTAGTCAAGCTGTCAATCAACATATTGACAGCTCAGCACCCCCTGAACCAGATTGGATGGCCATGCTGACAATCAAAGTTCTGACAGCTTCAACATGCTCCTGTACCGGATTGGACGGCCAAGCTGTCAGTAACTGCATCCCAGACATCCCTTTGTGCAATGACCTCCTATGCCAAGGCTGTAAAATCCTAAAATGGTGCAGTTTGGCTGGCCCCTCATCTTTTATAGTAGCTGTGATGGTCCCTCACCCACAATTGGATGTGCTGGACCATGTGAGATGATCGCTACAGAGTATTATGGGGAAGCAGTGTGTGTGAAATGGTGCAGGTCTTTTTCTTTGGCGAACCTACCAATCTGAATTGCATATTGTTAGTGTCATGATCTGAAGTGATCTGACAGTTTTAAATCACTGGGTGAACTTTTTTTACTTTGGAAAGTTCCAAGGTGTCTTGACTGTCCCCGGTGGTGGTTTTGATATTGCACTTTAGGTTTTGTGCACTTAATCATGTATCAGGTGTTACACCCTATAAAGGTGTGCTAGAGGTGTGCAATCACTGCCTGTGATATTGTGAGAGTGTGTTCACTCTGTTTTTGGAGAGCCTGGAGGACGGATGGAGCTGGTGAGGAGTCCTGCGCAGCTTAGCCAGGGGGGATGTGTTTCTGCTATGGTGTCTGGACGAAGGGCTGGCATGGCGTGGTGGAGTCGCAGTGATGGTGTCAGCGGGAAGTGTCTGCATGGGCTGGTGGAGTGGCGACTATGGAGAGTGGCACTCACCATGTGGGACTTGGCTGCTGAACTGGACTCAAGCATGCTCGACTTCGGGTCAGAAGCTGAACTCATCCTTGGGACTCTGGTTCTAAGAAGCTGCAACTGGTGGTGGACTCTGCTCCGAGGCTGCACTAAGGTGAAGGATCCTGTTATGGTGATGGATCCGGGTGGAGGAGAAGATGCACTCAGGTGGAGGGCTCTGTTGCTAGGAGCGAATGCAACAGAGCAAAGCTAAGTGGTGTTTCCCCTGTATTGTCTCTTTCCTCATGTGTGTTATTAGTGCAGTGGTGGGATTAGTCTCCGCACCGACCCATTCCCTAGTGAGGGTTTAGGGTCAGGGTGAGCAAGGGCGTTAAGGTACGCGTGCGGCGACAGGTGTGGAGCCTGTTTAGGGAATGTCAGGAGTGCAGGGACACTGGCTCAGGGGAGCTTAGGAGGTCTCCATTTCCCCATTCCCTATCGCAGGGCCCACCATTGTTATAGTTTCCCAGGTTCCCCCTTTATTATTTAAATGCGCCTTACTGGAGGCGGGGTTTCCAGATTTTATGTATATAACGTGTAATACCCAAATTCGCCAGGTGGAGGCGGCGTATCCACCTGCACGTTTTATTATTTAAATGCGCCCCACTGGAGGCGGTGTATCCAGGCTCACGTGTGTCATATGGGTTCGCCTTGCGGAAACTTCTGCGTCCTGACACACGTGACCATGACAGTTAGAATTTGTGGGGACTTGCTAAATTTCAGGAAATTTGACTATTATTATTATTTTTCTTTGCTTCTATAGCGCTATCATATTCCGCAGCGCTTTGACTAAAAATCTCTCCTTGGCAGATCAATTCGCTCATCTCTAAGATTAAAGAAAATCTATCAGCAGGATTTGTAATGCAATCTAGAGCAATATGATGTTGAGGCAGAGATTCCAGCGATGTGTCACTTACTTTACTGAGTGCAGCAGTTATGATAGAAAAATATTTTGCTTCTGCCACAGATCGAGCAGAGCTTAGTTGTTGAGCTATGCAAATCCCTGCTCACACAAGTTTTCTGTGCATTATTATATATTGACATAGAGTTGCTAATAAGCAGTGATGGCGTCAAGGGGTCAGTTGTTCTCTAATAGTAATCTCCGGCTGATTGTATTGAAACAACAAAACACAGCCTAGTGACATGTCTCTGGAATCAGGCTCTCTTCCCCTATATTATGCTGCTCTCAGAATACAAAGCAAAAATCTACTGATAGATTCCCTTTAAATAATAAACTAGGGAATTGTACATATATCGACTACCTAATATGTACAGCACTCTCTTTTAGAGCTCTAATTCCATGAGGAACATTAGATGCTCCAATAATTTGTCTTGCAGACCTAGCAACAAATGGTTTTGGTCTGCTAACTCTGTACAGGAACCCCAGACCTTTAGAAGATATGTCAGAAGGTAGATTTAGATGGAATTAACGGAAGTGTTTATGTCAGCCTATATCTACCTTTCTTTATGGAAAAAGTTTAAATGGTGGAGAATAGGGCATGTAGGAATATACAGGTTTTCCTGTTGAATTCCATGCAAAAAATGTTGCTGCTGTACTAGATGCAGCATGTACTAGGATTTAATGAAGTATTGCTTAATGGAGAATATGTCAGGACATGGTTAATGACAGTGTTAGAACAAAAGTACACAAAGTGGTTTTATTCTTAGTGACCAAGATGGCTTCTGAAGAATGCTGTACAGGTTCCATGCACACAGATCTGCCTGTGCTCAACAATCTAAACTTTCTCATATCATTTGTACTTCCAGGAAAGTTTTGCCTACATACAGCCAAGGATACATCCAGTGTTGTAGGCTAAATTTCCTGGCCAGTCATGCAAAATCCATGTAAAAGGCACACAACCTTTGCATCATCTGTATTACAGCTTTCTTATTTAGCATAAAAATGTTTCAGCCTCTCATGCATCAAGGTTTGGATACTCTTGCAACATATGTATCCCTATATTATTGCAATTCAACCTATAGGAAGCTTTCATAAAAGACAAAGAAAAGACTTATCAGCTAGACACAATTCATCAAACGTTACATTTAATAAAATTTCATTAGTCAGTGTTAATTTTACTATAGAAATAAAAGTTATATAGTATAAAAGTTTCTGAGGCAATTGTTCTGTTCGTCCTCCGCTGTCTGCACCTTCCATCATCGAACCAGCTATCATTATCTGCCAATGAATGATGTGTCTAAGTGAACGGACGCTGCATTTCCTCTCAGTACAAGGAATGTTTTCATTACAGCATCTATTATTGTCACTAAGTCATGTTAACACTATTTTTGCATTAACGTGCACATTGGTGAAAGTCATAGTGCTCGGGGACAGCGGATCGCACACCACTACTGGCTGCTAACGAAAGCTAATTCCATAGAGATGAGAAATGTGTCATTTTAACTGGCTGGGTCCAGCTCATTGCTGAACAAAAATAAAGTAACGAATGATAAACTAAATCGATTGTGAAACAGGCTGATTAATGAGCTTCCCGTGAAAAAATATAGATGTTGTACAATAGCTGCACTCAGCAAAACATGAGAAGAGAATATATAATGACACCATAAGTGAAACTCTTATTTGAAAAAATGCACTCACCACCAATGTAATTGTTAAAACTTGAATGTAGGATCTCATAGTAAGAGGGTATCAATGTAAGTCATTTGTGTACTGATACTTTTGGAACTATTTGGACACTTTATAACCCAGGGTGATTTTACTTACTAGCTAAACCAGAAGAGCTCCAAAAGAAAGAAATGTAAAATGACCCAAAAGGCCGGTACTTTTTATATGCATTAGCTACTTGTAACCTGGAATATGTCCAACACTATTGAGGATTAATTTTCACTTATGAGCTGCTTGCCTTATTGCTAAGCAGAGGACTGGAAACGTATTTTGAAGTTATCTTACTAAAGTCACTATTAGGCTAGGGTCACATGAGAATATCCTAGTCCAATTCTCCACAGCCAAGAAAAATGGTCCGAATATGGTAATCACACTCTGATCAGACTTTGATCTGAGTGTGATCCTTTTTCTCAGATGTGGAGAATAAGAAAAAAAAAATCTTCTCCATTCTATCAGTCAATGAAAATCGGACTTTACTCAGATATCAACCAAGCGAGGTCCGATTTTTTTTTTTCACACGACCATAGACTTGAATGATAGAGTATAATCCAATTATCAGAGGCATAGTGTGCATGCTACGGACATGTGCACAGTCTCAATTAATACCATTGGCCAAGTGTGATTCAATATTTTGTCAGATAGCACTTGGACCAAAACTATGGTCGTCTGCATGAGCACTAAAGCCCCCATCACACGTCTGTGTTTCTGTATAAATGGCATCATACCTATCCTGCTATACACATGTCTGTGTTTTTACATGAACATAAGGATGAGTGACCTCATGGAGATCAACATCCAACACTGCGGAGACACCATCACATGTTTCTCAACGCAGTGATCTAGAGCAATGCCCCCATCCCTTATGGGAAATATGCAAAAGCATGTAAATCAACAGCCGCGGAGACACCATCACATGTTTCTCAACGCAAGCAATGACTAGCCAGGTCTTTCCCCGGGAAGGAACAACCACGGGAAGGGCAGTCTCCAATGAAGGAAACTACCTATGCCAAAACATGGTATCCATCCACAGACAGCTGTTTCGGGGTATTGCCCCTCATCAGTGTGGAGTAGGAAACTGGCTAGTAGGAGCAATGCCTAGTGAAAGGCTATGAACATAAGGATGAGTGACCTCATGGAGATCAACATCCAACACTGCGGAGACACCATCACATGTTTCTCAACGCAGTGATCTAGAGCAATGCCCCCATCCCTTATGGGAAATATGCAAAAGCATGTAAATCAACATGGACTGTGTGTCCTCGCAAAACACAAAAAGGAAACCAGTCTGTTTTTTTACAGCAGCATGATGACAAAAGCCAATACCAGTCTATGAGGCCGTGAAAAACACTTACAGGGCAACCATCTACTCTCTGTGTTTAACATTGCAAAGTATAGGAGAAGCTTTGTAATTTCTTTCTTTCTTTATCAACGCTGGAAAAACACTGATGACCAAACTGATGGTAAAAACGGACGAATTACTGATGATACAGTGGGGAAAAAAAGTATTTAGTCAGTCAGCAATAGTGCAAGTTCCACCACTTAAAAAGATGAGAGGCGTCTGTAATTTACATCATAGGTAGACCTCAACTATGGGAGACAAACTGAGAAAAAAAAATCCAGAAAATCACATTGTCTGTTTTTTTTTTCATTTTATTTGCATATTATGGTGGAAAATAAGTATTTGGTCAGAAACAAGCAATCAAGATTTCTGGCTCTCACAGACCTGTAACTTCTTAAGAGCCTCCTCTTTCCTCCACTCATTACCTGTAGTAATGGCACCTGTTTAAACTTGTTATCAGTATAAAAAGACACCTGTGCACACCCTCAAACAGTCTGACTCCAAACTCCACTATGGTGAAGACCAAAGAGCTGTCAAAGGACACCAGAAACAAAATTGTAGCCCTACACCAGGCTGGGAAGACTGAATCTGCAATAGCCAACCAGCTTGGAGTGAAGAAATCAACTGTGGGAGCAATAATTAGAAAATGGAAGACATACAAGACCACTGATAATCTCCCTCGATCTGGTGCTCCACGCAAAATCCCACCCCGTGGGGTCAGAATGATCACAAGAACGGTGAGCAAAAATCCCAGAACCACGCGGGGGGACCTAGTGAATGAACTGCAGAGAGCTGGGACCAATGTAACAAGGCCTACCATAAGTAGCACACTACGCCACCATGGACTCAGATCCTGCAGTTCCAGACGTGTCCCACTGCTTAAGCCTATACATGTCCGGGCCCGTCTGAAGTTTGCTAGAGAGCATTTGGATGATCCAGAGGAGTTTTGGGAGAATGTCCTATGGTCTGATGAAACCAAACTGGAACTGTTTGGTAGAAACACAACTTGTTGTGTTTGGAGGAAAAAGAATACTGAGTTGCATCCATCAAACACCATACCTACTGTAAAGCATGGTGGTGGAAACATCATGCTTTGGGGCTGTTTCTCTGCAAAGGGGCCAGGACGACTGATCCGGGTACATGAAAGAATGAATGGGGCCATGTATCGTGAGATTTTGAGTGCAAACCTCCTTCCATCAGCAAGGGCATTGAAGATGAAACGTGGCTGGGTCTTTCAACATGACAATGATCCAAAGCACACCGCCAGGGCAACGAAGGAGTGGCTTCGTAAGAAGCATTTCAAGGTCCTGGAGTGGCCTAGCCAGTATCCAGATCTCAACCCTATAGAAAACCTTTGGAGGGAGTTGAAAGTCCGTGTTGCCAAGCGAAAAGCCAAAAACATCACTGCTCTAGAGGAGATCTGCATGGAGGAATGGGCCAACATACCAACAACAGTGTGTGGCAACCTTGTGAAGACTTACAGAAAACGTTTGACCTCTGTCATTGCCAACAAAGGATATATCACAAAGTATTGAGATGAAATTTTGTTTCTGACCAAATACTTATTTTCCACCATAATATGCAAATAAAATGAAAAAATAACAGACAATGTGATTTTCTGGATTTTTTTTTCTCAGTTTGTCTCCCATAGTTGAGGTCTACCTATGATGTAAATTACAGACGCCTCTCATCTTTTTAAGTGGTGGAACTTGCACTATTGCTGACTGACTAAATACTTTTTTTCCCCACTGTATATTGATGGAAAACAGTGATGACACCGGTACCAGCGTTTCACGTACTTGTTTTATATGGACCAGAGAAACAAGCCTAAGGAAAAGCCATCAATGATTGGTGGGTGTCTGACATCTGTGAAGTAATTTTGCCAAAAAAAAAATTACCATTCTATCCTCATATCTTTAATGCTATATCACATGGTCGGCCAACTATAGTCAATGTCTTCAAGTTCTAATCTGCCATTAAATCTATTGTATAGTTAAAGTGTACCTACACTGTACCACATTTATCCATAATTTATATATCCGTTACAATGATCTGCAAAACGGTGGGGATCTCGGTCTGAGCCATATACTGTTTAGAAATACAGAAATCCAGAGCTCAGGTAAGAGCAGCACTCGGCTCCTGCATGAGTTCACGCACAGAAGGGTTTGAACCGATAGACGTCTCCACTGATCTGCGGGCTACAACATATAGAATAAAGTGGTAACGTTTTACACTTTCATTTGTTTATTACTCCACAGGTAGTTTCTGGTAAAAAACAAACAAAAAAACCCCACACATCTTGACATGACTGAAGCAATGACTTAACCCCTTCCTGCCATCCGACGTACTATCCCGTCCACGGTACCCGGGCCCGTATGACCGGGGACGGGATAGTACGTCGGACCCTTTAATGCGATACCGCGACTAAAGTCGCGGTGATCGCATTAAAATTCCGACGCCATCTCACCTTAGAAAAGATGGCGTCGGCATCCCGGGCTGCGATCCCGCCCCCCCGGCATCCAGAGCGCTGTGATTGGCTGTTCAATTCTGAACAGCCAATCGCAGCGTTTCTCATTGTTTCAGCCAATCAGCTTGGCTGAAACAATGATGTCCTAGGCGGGGATCGAGTACCGATGTACTCGATCCTAGAGCCGGTGCCTGGCAACGCCAGGCACCGGCAAAAAGCACCCGGATTGGCGCGATCGCCGATCTGATCGATCGCGCCAATCGCAGTGCACAGCGGCGCTATATCGCCGCTGTGCCCTGCCAGTACCGGCCAGGATCGGTGCTATATTAGCACCGATCGTGCTGGAGCCTGATGCAGGCCCAGTAGGGCCTGCAGGAGTTGGCTGGCGCGATCGATTAGATCGGCGATCGCGCCAACCACAGGGCACAGCTGCGGTCACCATGTGACCGCTCTGTGCCCTGCTGGTGACCTGGGCATGACCTGCCTAGTAATCGGAGCTGTGAGCTCCGATTCTAGGCAGTTGCCATGGTCACCAGGCAGATCAGGGATTGGTGGGATCGATGTAATCATTCGATCCCACCAATGACAGGTCACAGCAGCGATGTGACCGCTCTGTGACCTGCCCCCTGACCTGCCTCTGACCTGTCTGACCTGTCTGCAGGGGTCCTCACTCTAGCTGAGGATTCCTGCAGAGAGGTCGGACGCAGCAAGAGCTCCTGTGCTGGGTATTGTGGTGCCACAGCTTGTAGCATCACAATCCCTGCAGAAGAAAGAAGAAGAAGAAGAAAGAAAACTACAATTGTAAGTGTTAATTGATCCCTGATCCCCTGCCCAATCTATCTTCACCCCCCCAATCTATCTTCATCCCCCCATCCCCCCTCCACCCCCCCTCTTACCCCCCTTTTACCCCCCTCCACCCCACTTTTGCGTCACCTCCGTGCGCAGCCGGCGAGCGTTGATCGGTGACGCAGTTCACCGATCAACACTCGCGCTCGCTTTTTTTTCCTTAGCCCCCTTTGCGCCACTTCCGTTCACCCATTCCGCAGCCGCAAAAGTTGGATAAGTGACACACGTCACTTATCCAAGCTTGTGCCTGCCGTTTTTCATTTTTTTCACCCCCCTTTGTGCCACCTAACTACAACCCTAACTGTTGATCCCTGCCCAATCTATCTTCATCCACCCCAATCCCCCCATCCCCCTTCCCCCTATTTTTACCCCCCTCCACCCCACTTTTGCGCCACCTCCGTGCGCAGCTGCCAAGCGTTGATTGGTGACGAGGTTCACCGATCAACACTTGAGCTCGTTTTTTTTTCCTTAGCCCCCTTTGCGCCACTTCCGTACACACATCCCGCAGCCGCAAAAGTTGGATAAGTGACACACGTCACTTATCCAAGCTTGTGCCTGCCGCTTTTCATTTTTTTCACCCCTCTTTGTGCCACCTAACTACAACCCTAACTGTTGATCCCTGCCCAATCTCTCTTCATCCACCCCAATCCCCCCATCCCCCTTCCCCCTATTTTTACCACCCTCCATCCCACTTTTGCGCCACCTCCGTGCGCAGCCGCCGAGCGTTGATTGGTGACGCAGTTCACCGATCAACACTTGAGCTCGCTTTTTTTTCCTTAGCCCCTCCGTACACACATCCCGCAGCTGCGAAACTTGGATAAGTGACACAGTTCACTTATCAGAGTTTGCCGTTTTCCTTTTTTTTTTTTTTCCACCCCCCCTTGCGCCACCCCGTGCGCACATCAAGCAGCCTAGTTTTGATAAGTGACACTTATCAGCTAGGGCCTGCTGTTTTATACTTTTTTCCACAGCTTTTTCTTTACAGAAAGTTTACACCAATCACTCCCCCCCTCACGTACACATACAGTTTTCAATAAAGTGTACACCCAAGCACCATATTTACACAAAAATGTCATCAAATTCATCCCAACAGCGCTATTCAGTGGAGGAGGCATATGCTTTACTTGCCTCCGAAACTGATAGCGATTTGGATGACGATCCGACTTTTCTTTATTTTTCGGATTCTTCATCCTCTTCTTCTTCCTCTTCTCCCTCCTCATCTTCCTCCTCGGGTCCTGCGGAACCGCCACGCAGACGCTCCAGGACAGAAGATGAGGCAGCGCCCACCATGCCCGCAGCTGACCCAGTGCTCCCCGTATGGACCTCGCCCCCCGAAAATTACGAGCCACTGATTCCTGATTTTGTGGCAGAATCAGGAATCAAGTTTGACACCACCGGCCTCACAGAAATTGACTTTTTCAAAGTCTTTTTCTCTGAGGATTTTGTTAACCTCATGGTGGAGCAAACTAATTTGTACGCTCGTCAATTTTTGGAGCAAAACCCGCGTTCAACATTTTCAAACTGGTCTCCTGTAGACGCAGTTGAAATGACGCAGTTTTGGGGCCTGGTCCTCCATATGGGGATACTGAAGAAGCCGGAAATTCGGCAATATTGGAGTGTTGATATTTTATACAACACTCCAGTGTTCCGAATGGTCATGGCCCGGACGCGTTTTGAGGCCATCCACAAGTTTCTGCATTATACTGATAATGCAGCGTGTCCCGCACAAGATGACCCCAACTTTGACCGTCTGTTCAAAGTTCGGCCGGTCATCGAACACTTCAACAAAAAGTTTGCTGAAGTGTACGTGCCCCAAAGGGACATCTGCGTGGATGAGTCCTTGGTTCACTTCAAGGGAAGGCTGCGATTCCGTCAATACCTGCCCAGTAAGAGGGCCAGGTACGGAATCAAACTCTATAAGTTGTGTGAGAGTACCTCAGGGTACACCCACAAGTTTAGAGTTTACGAAGGGAAGGACACCCGGATTGAACCCCCTGAGTGTCCTCCTTTCCTGGGAGTGAGTGGGAAAATTGTGTGGGATTTGGTGCACCCACTGCTGGATAAAGGTTATCACCTCTACACTGATAACTTTTATACCAGCATCCCACTCTACAAATCCCTCTCTGAGCGACGTACCGCAGCCTGCGGTACTGTCCGCAAAAATCAGAGAGGCCTCCCGAAGACGCTACTTGGGCAGATGCTCCGAAAAGGTGAGAGCAGAGCCCAATGTAGCGACCACCTGCTGGTGGTCAAGTACAAGGACAAGAGAGATGTCCATCTCTTGACCACCATACACGGTGATGGCAGTACCCTCTGCACTGTACGGGGTACCTCTACACAGGTCCTCAAACCGACATGTGTAGTGGGGTACAACAAAAAAATGGGGGGAGTTGATCTCTCCGATCAACTCCTCCAACCGTACAATGCATTGAGGAAGGCCAAGGTGTGGTACAAAAAGCTGGCCGTGCACATCGTCCAAATGGCAATGCTCAACGCATTCCTGCTGTCACAATGTGCATGCCCCAGCGATACGGCGTACCTTCATTTCCAGGAGGTAGTGGTTAAGGCCATGATGTTTGGCGCTCAGGAAGGAGCGGGCCCCAGTACTTCAGGAACTGAAGGTGCTCGTATTGTCCCAGGTCAGCATTTTCCGGGGGTGGTCCCGCCAACCCCAAGAAAAGGTAAGCCGCAAAAAAGGTGTCGAGTGTGTTACAAAAAAGGAATACGCAGGGACACCACTTACCAGTGCGACACCTGCCCCGAAAAACCTGGCCTGTGCATGAAGGATTGCTTCAAATTGTACCACACCTCCATGCACTACTAATTTACATTAGATTAGTTGGGGGCACATCTAGATTTGTTCATTGGGGGTCTAGTATCCAAAATGATGTCATATGTGGGTTTTTTTCCTGTTTAGGCACATCAGGGACTCTGCAAATGGAACATGACGCCAGCAGACCATCAAAGTCTGCATTCCAAAACAACACTACTTCCCTTTCGAGCCCCAACGTGTGCCTAAACAGTTTTTTCCCACATGTGGGGTACCAGAGTACCCAGGACAAATTGGACAACGACTTTTGGGGTCCAATTTCTCCTGTTACTCTTGGGAAAATTAAAAATTGGGGACTAAATGATCATTTATGTGGGAACAAAACAGGATTTTATATTTTCACGCCTGGGCATTATAATCTTTAGTGAAACACTTGGGGGTTCAAAGTGCTCACCACACATCTAGATAAGTTCCTTAGGGGGTCTAGTTTCCAAAATGGGGTCACTTATTGGGGGTTTCTACTGTTTAGGAACATCAAGGGCTCTGCAAATGGAACATGACGCCCGCAGATCATTCCATCAAAGTCTGCTTTCCAAAACGTCATTACTTCCCTTTCGAGCCCTGACGTGTGCCCAAACAGTAGTTTTCTCCCACATGTGGGGTATCAGGGTACTCAGGACAAATTGGACAACAACTTTTGGGGTCCAATTTCTCCTGTTACTCTTGGGAAAATTAAAAATTGGGGACTAAATGATCATTTATGTGGGAACAAAACAGGATTTTATATTTTCACGCCTGGGCATTATAATCTTTAGTGAAACACTTGGGGGTTCAAAGTGCTCACCACACATCTAGATAAGTTCCTTAGGGGGTCTAGTTTCCAAAATGGGGTCACTTATTGGGGGTTTCTACTGTTTAGGAACATCAAGGGCTCTGCAAATGGAACATGACGCCCGCAGACCATTCCATCAAAGTCTGCTTTCCAAAACGTCATAACTTCCCTTTCGAGCCCTGACGTGTGCGCAAACAGTAGTTTTCTCCCACATGTGGGGTATCAGGGTACTCAGGACAAATTGAACAACAACTTTTGGGGTCCAATTTCTCCTGTTACTCTTGGGAAAATTAAAAATTGGGGACTAAATGATCATGTTTGTGGAAAAAATATGATTTTTTATTTTCACTCCCGGGTGTTATAAACTTCTGTGAAGCCCTTGGGGGTTCAAAGTGGTCACCACACATCTAGATAAGTTCCTTAGGGGGTCTAGTTTCCAAAATGGGGTCACTTGTGGGGGGTTTCCACTGTTTAGGCACATCAGACGCTCGTCAAACGTGACATGGCGTCCGATCTCAATTCCAGCCAATTTTAGGTTGAAAAAGTCAAACGGGGCTCCTTCCCTTCTGAGCCCTGCCATGTGCCTAAACAGTGGTTCCCCCCCACATATTGGGTATCAGCGTACTCAGGACAAATTTGACAACAACCTTTGGGGTCCAATTTCTCCTGTTACCCTTGGGAAAACAAAATATTGGGGACTAAATGATCATGTTTGTGGAAAAAATATGATTTTTTATTTTCACGCCCGGGTGTTATAAACTTCTGTGAAGCCCTTGGGGGTTCAAAGTGGTCACCACACATCTAGATAAGTTCCTTAGGGGGTCTAGTTTCCAAAATGGGGTCACTTGTGGGGGGTTTCCACTGTTTAGGCACATCAGACGCTCGTCAAACGTGACATGGCGTCCAATCTCAATTCCAGCCAATTTTAGGTTGAAAAAGTCAAACGGGGCTCCTTCCCTTCTGAGCCCTGCCATGTGCCTAAACAGTGGTTCCCCCCCACATATTGGGTATCAGCGTACTCAGGACAAATTTGACAACAACCTTTGGGGTCCAATTTCTCCTGTTACCCTTGGGAAAACAAAATATTGGGGACTAAATGATCATGTTTGTGGAAAACATATGATTTTTTATTTTCACGCCCGGGTGTTATAAACTTCTGTGAAGCCCTTGGGGGTTCAAAGTGCTCACCACACATCTAGATAAGTTCCTTAGGTGGTCTAGTTTCCAAAATGGGGTCACTTGTGGGGGGTTTCCACTGTTTAGGCACATCAGACGCTCGTCAAACGTGACATGGCGTCCGATCTCAATTCCAGCCAATTTTAGGTTGAAAAAGTCAAACGGGGCTCCTTCCCTTGTGAGCCCTGCCATGTGCCTAAACAGTGGTTCCCCCCCTCATATTGGGTATCAGCATACTCAGGACAAATTTGACAAGAACCTTTGGGGTCCAATTTCTCCTGTTACCCTTGGGAAAACAAAATATTGGGGACTAAATGATCATGTTTGTGGAAAAAATATGATTTTTTATTTTCACGCCCGGGTGTTATAAACTTCTGTGAAGCCCTTGGGGGTTCAAAGTGGTCACCACACATCTAGATAAGTTCCTTAGGGGGTCTAGTTTCCAAAAGGGGGCCACTTGTGGGGGGTTTCCACTGTTTAGGCACATCAGACGCTCGTCAAACGCGACATGGCGTCCGATCTCAATTCCAGCCAATTTTAGGTTGAAAAAGTCAAACGGGGCTCCTTCCCTTCTGAGCCCTGCCATGTGCCCAAACAGTGGTTCCTCCCCACATATTGGGTATCAGCGTACTCAGGACAAATTTGACAACAACCTTTGGGGTCCAATTTCTCCTGTTACCCTTGGGAAAACAAAATATTGGGGACTAAATGATCATGTTTGTGGAAAAAATATGATTTTTTATTTTCACTCCCGGGTGTTATAAACTTCTGTGAAGCCCTTGGGGGTTCAAAGTGGTCACCACACATCTAGATAAGTTCCTTAGGGGGTCTAGTTTCCAAAATGGGGTCACTTGTGGGGGGTTTCCACTGTTTAGGCACATCAGACGCTCGTCAAACGTGACATGGCGTCCGATCTCAATTCCAGCCAATTTTAGGTTGAAAAAGTCAAACGGGGCTCCTTCCCTTCTGAGCCCTGCCATGTGCCTAAACAGTGGTTCCCCCCCACATATTGGGTATCAGCGTACTCAGGACAAATTTGACAACAACCTTTGGGGTCCAATTTCTCCTGTTACCCTTGGGAAAACAAAATATTGGGGACTAAATGATCATGTTTGTGGAAAAAATATGATTTTTTATTTTCACGCCCGGGTGTTATAAACTTCTGTGAAGCCCTTGGGGGTTCAAAGTGGTCACCACACATCTAGATAAGTTCCTTAGGGGGTCTAGTTTCCAAAATGGGGTCACTTGTGGGGGGTTTCCACTGTTTAGGCACATCAGACGCTCGTCAAACGTGACATGGCGTCCGATCTCAATTCCAGCCAATTTTAGGTTGAAAAAGTCAAACGGGGCTCCTTCCCTTCTGAGCCCTGCCATGTGCCTAAACAGTGGTTCCCCCCCACATATTGGGTATCAGCGTACTCAGGACAAATTTGACAACAACCTTTGGGGTCCAATTTCTCCTGTTACCCTTGGGAAAACAAAATATTGGGGACTAAATGATCATGTTTGTGGAAAAAATATGATTTTTTATTTTCACGCCTGGGTGTTATAAACTTCTGTGAAGCCCTTGGGGGTTCAAAGTGGTCACCACACATCTAGATAAGTTCCTTAGGGGGTCTAGTTTCCAAAATGGGGTCACTTGTGGGGGGTTTCCACTGTTTAGGCACATCAGACACTCGTCAAACGCGACATGGCGTCCGATCTCAATTCCAGCCAATTTTAGGTTGAAAAAGTCAAACGGGGCTCCTTCCCTTCTGAGCCCTGCCTTGTGCCCAAACAGTGGTTCCCCCCCATATATTGGGTATCAGCGTACTCAGGACAAATTTGACAACAACTTTTGGGGTCCAATTTCTCCTGTTACCCTTGGGAAAATAAAAAAATTGTTGCTAAAATCTTATTTTTGTGACTAAAAAGTTAAATGTTCATTTTTTCCTTCCACGTTGCTTCTGCTCCTGTGAAGCACCTGAAGGGTTAATAATCTTCTTGAATGTAGTTTTGAGTAGCTTCAGGGGTGCAGTTTTTAGAATGGTGTCACTTTTGGGTATTTTCTGCCATATAGACCCCTCAAAGTGACTTCAAATGTGAGGTGGTCCCTAAAAAAAATGGTTTTGTAAGTTTTGTTGTAAAAATTAGAAATCGCTTGTCAAATTTTAACCCTTATAACTTCCTAACAAAAAAAAATGTTGTTTCCCAAATTGTGCTGATGTAAAGTAGACATGTGGGAAATGTTATTTAGTAACTATTTTGTGTCACATATTTCTCTGTTTTAAGGGCATACAAATTCAAAGTTTGAAAATTGCAAAATTTTCAAAATTTTTGCCATATTTCTGTTTTTTTCATAAATAAATGCAAGTTATAGCGAAAATTTTTTACCACTAAAGTGAAGTACAATATGTCACGAGAAAACAATCTCAGAATCGCCTAGATCCGTTGAAGCGTTCCAGAGTTATAACCTCATAAAGGGACAGTGGTCAGAATTGTAAAAATTGGCCCGGTCATGAACGTGCAAACCACCCTTGGGGGTGAAGGGGTTAATGTCCACTGGGCTCAGCAGTCTTGTGCCGTCTACCTTGACATCACCATAAAGCCTCATTCAGATGTCCATGTAAGATGGTCAGTGTACAGACTGTGATGAATGGACTGACCGTAGGTCTACAGCAGTGAACCTGACAGCCTTATATATTTTGATGAGGCTGACAAGTTCAGGTTAGGACACCCGCGGCCAGTCTGTGCATCGTAATCCAAACACGGACAGTATTTCACAGACGTCTGAATGAGGCTTTAAGGCCAATTATTAGCTGCAGTGGTCAAACGCTTTTATCGTGACGTCACTTTTTCATCCATGTAATCAAAGACCCAGGGCAGCATTAAGAAGAGGCAGAGCTGAAGTGGCGAGAGCACAGTTAAGCCGACTTTGTCATTTTTTAGTAGAGCACGATTATGATAATAAAAAAGGATATTTCATGCAGACAACCAGTTTAAAGTTAATTTCAGAAATAGTAGCTGCTATCTTACTGCAAAGCAAGAAACAGCCCATGTAATCTTAATTGCACAAAAATATTAGTTGACACTATCCATTTACTATCTGAACTAATCTCTCGATACCTTCCTTCACGTAATCTCCGATCCTCCCAAGACCTCCTTCTCTCCTCCACACTTATTTGCTCCTCACCCAACCGCCTCCAAGACTTCTCCCGAATTGCCCCCATCCTCTGGAATTCTTTGCCCCAACAAGTTCGACTATCAACCACATTTGGATCCTTCAGACGGAACCTGAAAACCCACCTCTTCAAGAAAGCCTACAGCCTGCAATGACCCCGCTGCCTCCTTCTCTCTCACCACTACTAGAGATATCACCTCAACCAACACCGGAACTGCTGCATCCCCCCAACCTACTGTCTCCTTCCCCACCATCCTGTAGAATGTAAGCCCGAAAGGGCAGGGTCCTCTCCCCTCTATATCAGTCTGTCATTGTTAGTTTATTCACTGTAAGTGATATCTGTAATTTCTATGTAACCCCCTACTCATGTACAGCACCATGGAATCAATGGTGCTATATAAATAAATAATAATAATAATAATTTATTATTAGATATTTTACATATACCACAGAAGGTGGTTTCTACTGATATCCAAAGTTTGCACAAAAAAAACTAACTCATAATCAGGTGGTATTTTGTCAACTGTCCAATATTATGATTGAAGAGTCAGTGATGAGCGGTCATAAACGAGCGCTTAGGAAGCAGCCCAGGGGTGGACAGGATGTCGTGTCTCCACCGCAGCTCCAGCTGAGAACCTCCGATGGAAAATGGGAGCAATGGGAAAATGAAAAACGGTCTTGGGAGCACAGAAAAGAGACTCAGACGAGAGATGTGGTTAAACCACAAGGCGTTTCGACGGAGGATCCGTCTTCATCAGGTGGATCCATCCTCCTATTTTGCTAAGCTGTCCTACACTGTGCTTGCTTTTATTTCCAGCAGCACAAACTAGGAATACAACTTCATCCATAGTTTACAAAACAGCTCCATTAATTATACCCACTGTATTTAGTCCGGCCAGACTGAGATTGTGTCTCAAAGCAGCTTTTGGTTTCAGCTAATAGGGAGTCTCTTGGGAGGAAAAGTTAGCCATACGTAAGTAGAAAATTAAATGTAAAAACTAAAACTTATTGAAATTAACTTTGATCTAATGACTACACAAATATTAAAATCAGTATTACAGTAGTTATATTCTTTTACATAGGGGCAGTATTATAGTAGTTATATTCTTGTACATAGGGAGTAGTATTATAGTAGTTATATTCTTGTACATAGGGGCAGTATTATAGTAGTTATATTCTTGTACATAGGGGCATTATTATAGTGTCATGTCCGCCATGTCTGCCCTGTCTGTTTTCTCTCAAGAACTCCTGGAGCAATGTGCATGCGCATATCTTGTCTGCTATCCTGCTCGTTCCCTAGAGCAGTGTGCACACTCACCTCATGTCTGAGCTGCAGGATGCCTGCGTTTCTGCTCTGTCTTCTGTGATCTTTTCGTCATGTCTAGAATCTCTGATCAGGTGTCCCTGTCTGGATCCTGCACTGTCTGGTTCTGCAATCATCTCGTCATGTCTGGAACGCTGATCATGTGACCTTTCCTAGGATCTTGCACTGTCTGGTTTAGTAATCATCTCGTCATGTCTAGAACTCCGATCATGTGACTACGCTCTGTTATCCTGTGGATCTGAACCCGGAAGTGCTCCCCTGGTCCTGACCTGGAAGAGGAGGTGCTATGCCCTATATCAGGCCACCCCTTCCTATGCTCAGGGCCTGAGTATTGTGTTGTGTTTCTGCATCGCTGCTTGGTCTGTGGGGCGCTCCCTCTATTCTGTGCCCTTGCACCTAGCTTTGTCGTGCGTCTCTGCACACGTTCCGTGCTCGTATTCCGACTCTTGTCTTGTGCCATGTCTTGTGTTGTCTCTCGTGCCATGTTTTGTCCCTGCTCTGCTTTGTCTTGTAGTCCTTGTTTGCTCTGATTCTGTTCCGTGTTTCTGTCCTCGTGTCATGTTTTGCTCTGCTTTGTGGCTTCAGGTACCCTGCCTCTGTCTCTGGCGTGTCCTTACACGTACAGGCCTCCGTCTCTGTACACTACCCTGACGTGTCCTTACACGTGCAGGCCTCAGTCTCTGTACCCTGTCCCTGACGTGTCTCCTTACACGTGCAGGCCTCCATCTCTGTCCCTGTCCCTGACGTGTCTCCTTACACGTGCAGGCCTCCGTCTCTGTACCCTGCCCTGACGTGTCTCCCTACACGTGCAGGCCTCTGTCTCTGTCCCTGGCGTGTCTCTACATGTGCAGGCCTCGCTCTGTACCTTGTCTAGTAACAAGGTCCTTCCTTGGCCCGGCTCTGGGCTTCGGCCTACGCTCCGCTGCTAGACTGTCCCTGTCCCTGGCATGCTCTTTGCATGCGCAGGTCTCTGCCTCGCTCTTTGTATTGTCCCTGATGTTTCGTGCGCCCTTGCACTTTTCGCACCAGGCTTTGCCGTACTGTCTGTACGCATCTCTGTCCTGTGTCTTTGCCTAGCCCTGCCTTGTGGCTCCGTGCCTCCGTGCACGTGCCTGGTCGCCTGTGCCTGTCTAGTGTGCCTCAGCCGTGCCGCCTCTAGCCGTGGTCGCCTGTGTGCCTCAGCTGTGCCCCGTCCAGTGCTATAGTGGTCTGGCTGCGTGGCCCCGCAGCGGTGCCACCTCTAGTCGTGCCAGCCTGCAACTGCCATCGTCAGTACCACCTGCCGGTGCTCCCAGCCATGGTCTCTGTGCACCCTTGCACTCACGCTGGTTCTCACACTGTGCCTTTTCGTGCTACTCTTGCACAAAGTCTTTTTCTCTTTCACTCTGCTCTGAACCCTAGTTTGCCTGCCGGATTCCGTAACCTGCCGACCGCTGCCAGGGGTCCGGATCTAGATGACTGCGGCCTGATGTCCAGAGCTGATGTCCGTAGCCCGATTCCTGGACCCTGTCGGTCGATGCCAGCACCCCGGATTCCGATGCCATTGAACCCTTCCCTGGCGTGCCCTCGCATGTGCAGGCCTCCGTCCTCGTACCCATCCCTGGCGTGCCCCTATGCATGCGCAGGTCTCCGTTCTGAGAATCTGATCCTGGCGTGTCTCCTAGCACGCACCCTGTTTTGTCTCCTAGTGTATCTCCCGGATTCCTGAAGCCTGCTGACCGCTGCCGGAGGCTTGGAGCCAGATGCCTGGACCCTGTCAGTCCGTGCCAGCCTTCCGGATCCCGATGCCTCGTACCCTGCCTTGGACTTTGGCGTGCCCTCGCACGCACCCTGTTATATGGATTCCGTGTGTTCACGTTTGCACCTGTTTTGCCTAGAAGAGTTCCTCAAGCCTTGGACCTCGGCATGCCTTGCACGCATCTTGCTTTGTGTTTTTGTGTGTTCACCTTTGCACCTGTTGTACCCTGAAGCCTTCCTTAAATGAAGTCTACTTGAACTAATGCTTTGTCTCGTCTTGTCTTGTTTCCCTGAGCAAACCGTCTGGTCCAGCTGCCGTGGTGGCTCACCCCCTTGGTCTTGCCCCTGACACTCCCTGTATAGGGGGTGGTTCTCATTAGGTCAGCTCGCCCTAGGTGGGTGCCACGGCCCAGAGGGTCCACTCTTTCTAAGAAGAACGACTCAGCGTAAGCTGACACTCGTCACATATAGTAGTTATGTTTTTGTACATAGGGGCAGTATTATAGTAGTTATATTCTTGTACATAGGGGTCAGTATTATAGTAGTTATATTCTTGTACATAGGGGTCAGTATTATAGTAGTTATATTCTTGTACATAGGGGCAGTATTATAGTAGTTATAGTCTTGTACATAGGAGCAGTATTATAGTAGTTATAGTCTTGTACATAGGAGCAGTATTATAGTAGTTATATTCTTGTACATAGGGGCAGTATTATAGTAGTTATATTCTTGTACACGGGGCAGTATTATAGTAGTTATATTCTTGTACATAGGGGCAGTATTATAGTAGTTATAGTCTTGTACATAGGGGCAGTATTACAGTAGTTATATTCTTATACATAGGGGCAGTATTATAGTAGTTATATTCTTGTACATCGGAGCAGTATTATAGTAGTTATATTCTTGCACATAGGAGCAGTATTATAGTAGGTAATCTTGTATATGGGGCAGTATTATAGTAGTTATATTCTTGTACATAGTGGCAGTATTATAGTAGTTATATTCTTGTACATAGCAGCAGTATTATAGTAGTTATATTCTTGTACACAGAGAGCAATATTATAGCATTTATATTCTTCTACATAGCAGCAGTATTATAGTAGTTATATTCTAGTATATAGGAGCAGTATTATGGTAGTTATATTCTTGTACATAGGGGCAGTATTATAGTAGTTATATTCTTGTACATAGGAGCAGTATTATAGTAGTTATATTCTTGTACACGGGGCAGTATTATAGTAGTTATATTCTTGTACATAGGGGCAGTATTACAGTAGTTATATTCTTGTACATAGGGGTAGTATTATAGTAGTTATATTCTTGTACATGGGAGCAGTATTATAGTAGTTATATTCTTGTACATAGGGGCAGTATTATAGTAGTTATATTCTTGTATATAGGGGCAGTATTATAGTAGTTATATTTTTGTACATAGCAGTATTATAGTAGTTATATTCTTGTACACAGGGGGCAGTATTATAGTAGCTATATTCTTGCACACGGGGGGCAGTATTATAGTAGCTATATTCTTGTACACAGGGTGGCAGTATTATAGTAGCTATATTTTTGTACATATGTGCAGTATTATAGTAGTTATACTCTTGTACAAATGTGCAGTATTAGAGTAGCTATATTGTTGTACATAGGGGCAGTATTATAGTAGTTATATTCTTGTACAGTGGAGCTGGAGCAGTGTTATAGTAGTTATATTCTTGTATATAGGAGCAGTATTATAGTAGTTATATTGTACATAGGAGCAGTATTGTAGTAGTTATATTCTTGTACATAGGAGCAGTATTATAGTAGTTATACTCTTGTACAAATGTGCAGTATTAGAGTAGCTATATTCTTGTACATAGAGGGCAGTATTATAGTAGTTATATTCTTGTACATATGGGTAATATTATAGTAGTTATGTTCTGGTTCATAGGGTATTAGTATAATAATTACGGTATAACCTTGCACATACAGTGGTGTGAAAACGTGTTTGCCCCCTTCCTGATTTCCTATACTTTTGCATGTTTGTCACAATTAAATGTGTCAGATCACCAAACAAATGTAAATATTAGACAAGGATAACACAGGTGAACAAATAATGCAGTTTTTAAATGAAAGTCTTTATTATTAAGGGGCATTTGATGTAATTTTGAAATAATGTTTGTGTCTATAAAGATTAAGCTTTAAACATTCCTAGTGACATTTAGGTTGCATTTTTATAATCTAGTTTCACCAAGACTAAAAGCTCTTCTTCTGCTATGGCTATTTTAACTACAAGGATCTTTTTTGGTTTGATGTAATTTAGTATGAGAAATAGAAACTGTTCTAGCTGGAGAAGCTCAGAACCTGCTCATGTAGCAGACCTCCAATTAGCATCAGACATGCCTGTCATAACATTTTCCACAGGGAATTTAAACGCTACAAAATATTCATTGTTTTTGCAACAAGGGGAGAAATGAATCCAATGTTTGGCTTAAAAAATGAACTTATTTATTTATTGATGACACAAAGGTGATAAGAAAAAAAAAAGGAAGATCACTGGGAGCAAACTCAAGGCCGCATAAGGATGACTTTATTTTCTTTTTAACCAGTTTAATGCCACATTCAGAGGTCCGTGAAACATGGTACAAACCATTATGGACAGAATGGCCTTGAGATTCCTGATACAAAATTGACAGCCTTAGGTGACCCGCAGGAAGTCACTCTCGACGACTGCAAACTTTTCTCCTCTTAGGAAAACTTTTTTTTTCTAATCATGTCTTCTAAACAGACTGGACAAGTTGAACATACTTCTCAAAATTATATTGTCAATGTATTTCCACTTTATTTCCTTTTTTGCAATTAAAGTCAGGAATTTTGTAGTTGTTTAATTATCTTAATTAGAAAAGAAAAAAACTCACAAAACTGCATCTTTTAATTTATTTGCCCTTTTTCAAAATAGCACAACTTAGGCCAGGTTCAGATTGCATTAGGGCAGTCCGTTCAACGTATGCGTTAAACGGACTGCGCTAGCGCAACTGCCTTTTTGGATCGTGTTATGTGATCCCGCTAGCACAGATGCTTCATCCGCGCTAGCAGTGATGGACTCTCGGACGCTGCAGACCGCATCCGAGGGTCCGTCACAGAATGACGCCACATCGCTAACGCATGCCGTTGATGCCGCTATGTAATGGATGCGTTAAACTCAGCACCTGAGCGCAATGTGAACCCAGCCTTAAATCGGAAAACACCTGACACAAAGCTGTGTTCTGGTCATATTTTGCGATGTTTTTCATAGCATTTTTCACTCTTTTTTTCTTTAGGAGAATAGCAAAAATACAACGTGAGAAAAACATGAAATGCTATTCACCCAAAGCCTTTTTGTTTCAGACAGTTTTTTTTTTCAAAACTGTGGCATACTCTAGGTGAGCCCTTTATTTTCACTAATTAGCTCCCACACATTCCTTCAAGTGTAATGTTAAAGGGAGTCTGCCAGCCCAACTTTACAGTATAAACTAAAGGTCAGTTTACATTTGACAATCTGTGGAACTAAACGACGTTTGATCAGCAAATTGATGATCGACGGCTCTTTAATTGCCTGTTTACACGCGCAGATTCTCACTTCCGAGGAACGATCTGTTATAGATTGTTCAGTGTGTATAGGCTGCAGGGCCGGCATTAGGGGCAGGCAGACCAGGCAGCTGCCTAGGGCCCCCACTCCCCCAGGAACCCCCAGCTAGCGGCACATCATGCAGCAGCTATGGGGCCCTTGAGGCAGGGGGCCCGCCTGCCGCCAGCGCAGACTCCCCCGTCCGCATTGAACTATACCGGCGTCTGCTGGTATAGTTCAAAGCAATGATGGAGGAGAGAGTGTCAGCTGACGCTCCCTCTCCCATCATTTCCCTCTGCCTCTGACACTGCGGGTGTGCAATGACATCATCGCGCACGCACTGTGTCCCAGGCAGTGCAGCCGCTGAGACAGGAGCCAGGAGCAGCGTGGGGCATCAGGAGAGGTGAGGATTGTGCTTTTTTTTATATATATATTAGTGAGTACTGGACTGTGGGGCCATTCTCCGGGTGGGGGGGAAGACGTGGGCTGTGTTATATACTTTGTGGGCTGTGTTATATAGTATGTGGGCTGTGCTATATACTATGTGGGCTGTGCTATATACTATGTGGGCTGTGCTATATACTATGTGGGCTGTGTTATATACTATGTGGGCTGTGCTATATACTATGTGGGCTGTGCTATATACTATGTGGGCTGTGTTATATACTATGTGGCCTGTGTTATATATTATGTGGGCTGTGTTATATACAGTCATATGTAAAAGTTTGGGCACCCCTATTAATGTTAACCTTTTTTCGTTATAACAATTTTGGTTTTTGCAACAGGTATTTCAGTTTTATATATCTAATAACTGATGGACTCAGTTATATTTCTGGATTCAAATGAGGTTTATTGTACTAACAGAAAATGTGCAATCTGCATTTAAACAAAATTTGACCGTTGCAAAAGCATGGGCACCCTTATCATTTTCTTGATTTGAACACTCCTAACTACTTTTTACTGACTTCCTGAAGCACTAAATTGGTTTTGTAACCTCATTGAGCTTTGAACTTCATAGCCACGTGTATCAAATCATGAGAAAAGGTATTTAAAGTGGCCACTTGCAAGTAGTTCTCCTATTTGATTCTCCTATGAAGAGTGGCATCATGGGCTCCTCAAAACAACTCTCAAATGATCTGAAAACAAAGATTATTCAACATAGCTTTTCAGGGGAAGGATGCAAAAAGTTGTCTCAGAGATTTAACCTGTCAGTTTCCACTGTGAGGAACATAGTAAGGAAATGGAAGAACACAGGTACAGTTCTTATTAAGCCCAGAAGTGGCAGGCCAAGAAAAATATCAGAAAGGCAGAAAAGAAGAATGGTGAGAACAGTCAAGGACAATCCACAGACCACCTCCAAAGACCTGCAGCATCATCTTGCTGCAGATGGTGTCACTGTGCATCGGTCAACAATACAGCGCACTTTGCACAAGGAGAAGCTGTATGGGAGAGTGATGCGAAAGAAGCCGTTTCTGCAAGCACGCCACAAACAGAGTCGTCTGAGATATGCAAAAGCACATTTGGACAAGCCAGTTACATTTTGGAAGAAGGTCCTGTGGACTGATGAAACAAAGATTGAGTTGTTTGGTCATACAAAAAGGCGTTATGCATGCGCTGTATTGTTGACCGATGCACAGTGACACCATCTGCAGCAAGATGAGGCTGCAGGTCTTTGGAGGTGGTCTGTGGATTGTCCTTGACTGTTCTCACCATTCTTCTTCTCTGCCTTTCTGATATTTTTCTTGGCCTGCCACTTCTGGGCTTAACAAGAACTGTACCTGTGTTCTTCCATTTCCTTACTATGTTCCTCACAGTGGAAACTGACAGGTTAAATCTCTGAGACAACTTTTTGTATCCTTCCCCTGGAAAGTTATGTTGAATAATCTTTGTTTTCAGATCATTTGAGAGTTGTTTTGAGGAGCCCATGATGCCACTCTTCATAGGAGAATCAAATAGGAGAGCTACATGCAAGTGGCCACCTTAAATACCTTTTCTCATGATTTGATACACCTGGCTATGAAGTTCAAAGCTCAATGAGGTTACAAAACCAATTTAGTGCTTCAGGAAGTCAGTAAAAAGTAGTTAGGAGTGTTCAAATCAAGAAAATGATAAGGGTGCCCATACTTTTGCACCGGTCAAATTTTGTTTAAATGCAGATTGCACATTTTCTGTTAGTACAATAAACCTCATTTGAATCCAGAAATATAACTGAGTCCATCAGTTATTAGATATATGAAACTGAAATTGCTGTTGCAAAAACCAAAATTGTTATAAAGAAAAAAGGTTAACATTAATAGGGGTGCCCAAACTTTTACATATGACTGTACTATTGGGGTATATTATATTCTATGGGGATGCTGTGTTATATACTATGTGGCTGTGTTACATACTATCTGGCTGTGTTATATACTATTAGAGGGGTAGGTTATATTCTATGGGGGAGGCTGTGTTATATACTATGGGGGGTACATTATATTCTATGGGGAGGCTGTGTTATATACTATGTAGTTGTGTTATATACTATCTGGCTGTTATATACTATTGGGGGTACGTTATATACTATGGGGGCTACATTATATTCTATGGGGGCTACCTTATATTCTATGGGGAGGTGGGCTGTATTATATTCTATGGGGGGCTACATTATATTCTATGTGGGGCTGCATTAGATTTTATGAGGGAGGATTGCATCATACTCTTTGATGGCGCTACATTATTTTCTACAGGGAAGTGGGCTGTATTATATTCTATTCGGGGCTGCATTATACTGTATTGAGGACTATGGGGAATACATTATACTATATGAAGAACTATGGGGTGCATTATACTATGGGAAGTGAACTGTACTACATAGATGAATGAGTATGGTGGTGCATTATACCATATGGAGCACTATGAGGAGTGTATTATACTATATGGAGGACTGAGTGTATTTCAATATATGGAGGGCTATGAGGAGTGTATTATACTATATGAGGAGTATGAGGAGAATATCTATACATATAATTGCCTTAAATTGTCTGTCATCCACTTCCATCTGGATGTCCCCGAATCCCACAATCCACTGCGCCGCACCGGAAATATGCCAACCGCCATTTTGGTACACCCAAGTGATGCCGCCCAGATCCAGGACACAGCTGCGATCCTGAACGCTGCTGGATCCCAGCTACCGCTCGGATCCGGGCCACCGTTGCAATCCCAACCACCCCTGGGATCCCAGCTGCCGCTCGTATCCAGGCCACCGCTGAGATCCCAACTGCCCCTGGGATCCCAGCTGCTGCTCGGATCCAGGCCACCGCTGCGATCCCAACCGCCCCCAGGATCCCAGCCGCCGCTCGGATCCAGGCCGCCGCTGTGATTATAAGGCTGTGAAAGGGGTATAACGAGGGGGTATAACAAGAGGGGTGTAATAAAGGGGGTATGAGAGGGTGTAATGAGGGGGGAGTAATGAGAGGGATGCCGCCGCCGGACCCCCGCCAGGACCCACTGCCTGACTGCACGCGCCGTATCCCGCCGCTGCCTGCCCACCCACCTCTGTGCAGTCACAGCTGGCAGGAAAGACCGCGGCTTGAGGCCTGTGCTGGAGATTGGGAGCGGCCACCCTCTGGTGGCGCCGCACACCATCTCCAGCACAGACCGCAAAACACCGTCTTTCCTGCCAGTTGTGATTGCACAGAAGTGGGTGGGCCGCCACCCCCAGCGCCACAAAGCTGCCCCCATCGTGATGTTACTGCCCTCCCGATGCGATAGCATCGGGCACACAACTAGTTATACTATATGGAGGACTATGGGAAGTGTATAATACTATACGAATGACTGAGGAGTGTATTTTAATATATGGAGGACTATGGGGTGTGTATTATACTATATGGAGGACTATGGGGCATATTATATTATATGGTGGACTGTGGATTGTGCATTTTACAATATGGAGGTATATATGGAGGACTATGGGGTGTATTATACTAAACAAGCAAAATGCTGCATATTAATCGAGTGATTGGATTGTTTATGCCGGAACAAAAATCACTGTTCTCAGCAGCACATCACCGGTGTAAACTGTAGATGGGCTGATGATAACATGATACTGTATGGTGATCTATTAGTGATCCATTAGTGATTGTTCTGTCCCCACCATTTTTTCTCAGACGGTGGAACGAAGCCTGGACACAAGTGTTGAACGATTTCAATATTGTCGATCACACTCATTTAGCATCCTGAAGTCAACGCATGTAAATACAACCAAAATGCTTCTGTGTGATGTGCAATATGCTAGCATTTGGGGCCCCAATTTAAACTTTTCCTAGGGCCCCACTTTGCATAAAAACGGTCCTGATAGGCTGCCTCTGTTCTGTGCAGCGCGCGTCCTATTTAATCAGGACGATGCACTGTTAAGACCAATGGGCAGCACCATAGATTATTTAATCTGACGAATAAGTGTTCTTCTTTTTCATCTGCAGCTTGTTGAGAATGCAAGATTATTATCAACGCTTGTGTAAATGGACCTTAAAGGGGTGGTGCAAAGTAATTTTCCTCCTAAATCTCTATTTATTTAGTGCCATAATCTAAATTATTTTCTAATATACTTGAATTGGAAAATTCCACATCCTTCCCTAACTACACTATCTAACTACTTTTCTGTTTTTTTTCTTTCACTTACTTTTTGATAACGTTTTGTTTGAGGATCCCAGTGAGAATGCTGAAAATAACTTTCATCCGGGAGCACAAGCTGTGGTCACTGCTGCAGCCCCTGCCGCCTCCCTGAAATGGAGTGTCATCATGATGTGCGCTGTGTGATATGTACAATGACAGCGTGCGCTCTGTTGCCGGCTCAGATCAGCAATAATGAGCTGGCAACAGAGTGCGTTGTCAGAATACCTGGCATGCCGAACTGGTGACGTCATTTCGATTTTTGTTGTGTTTTGTTTGTGTTCTCGATGAAGATTTCATGCAGCTCTTTTATTTCTTCTTTTATTTTTATTTTTTTTTTTAACAGAAAAGCAGCTGGAATTCTGCATTAAAATCACAACTGCGTGTTTTACATGCATGTTTTTCAAGATCTCCATAAAGGAAAAAAACTCCCTAAAAACACAACAGTGCCTTTAAATACACAGAGGATATGAGTTTTCATCACATCGACTTTTCTTGAATACACTGTATTTTTTCACAGAAAAAATGAAGCGTTTACACTATGTGGGAACATGATCTTCGTGTTCTGATCTATATTTCTGTTCTGCAGAAACAAATGTTTAGTCAAATATGCTAAATTAAGTAGCTCAGTGCACCCTTGGTGTGGCCAAGAGGCTCAGTCCACTGGTTTTGCATGCCCAACCTCTCACTCGTGATTGACAGCACTCGCTTGCCTGCAATGAGCCTGCCTACAGAGAGACCTCAAGCAAGCCAGTGCTGTCAATCAGTAGTGAATGAGACAAAGACATGCAAATCCAGGAGACAGAACAATGCACTATGAACCGCTCGGCCACACCAAGGGTTCACTGAGCAACCTATTTAGCATATTTGATCAAACATCATTTTTTTGTAGGATGGAGGCAGTGATTAGAGTACTTATTGTGTGATTTTTAAAGGAGCAATATCCCCTCTACAAGGATATGTAATTAGTTTATATTGTCGGTTTGGGTTGACAGACTTCCCTTTAAAGCTATGGAAGTTTCTTCATCTCCTTGTAATACTGCATCTTGGAACAAAGGTGTATTTGTACACACTCAGAATTCCAAAATATGAAACAATATTGTGACAAACGAGAGTGGACGCTGTAAGGACAATTGTTTTTTTTTCTGTGGGTTAAAAACAGGAATTGGGAACTGTGAAATTATGGGTACCAATTACCTTTCCATAGTGAAGGTCAAGTACTGCTACAGAAAACACTTCACTCATCTGGAACACATCTGCAAAACAGAAGCCTAGGCCCCATGGGTATGGTCTCAGTATGCATCCATATATGAGTTTGCTTTAAATGTAAGACCAAAACATGGTGTAAATGGAGCACATCATGCTCTCCAGTGGCGAATATGGTCCCTTAGGAATTCAGATATGTATTTGAAACTACAATCAATATACACTGATCAGACATAACATTAAGGCTATGTTCAGAATGCTGGGGATGTAGTGTATTTTTTACCATGATCATGGCAAAAAAAATACGTCATTTTGCGATGATTTTCCAAAATCATAAATTCAAAAAAAAGTTGTGATTTTACTGTGATCACGGCAATCACTATTGTGATCATTACCCATGTACACATCCTAAAAACACTGATAGGTAAATTGAACAACATTGATTATCTCATTAAAATAGTACCTGTCAAGGGTGGGATATATTAGGCATCAAGTGAACATTTAGTACTTGAATTGATGTGTTGACAGAAGAAAAAATTTGCAAGTGTATGGATCATACAAGGGCCACATTGTGATGGTCAGGACCGGGGTAAGTGAATTTTCAAAATGGGAATAGTCTTGTAGGACATCTTCAGTATGCAGTGGTTAGTACCCACAAAAAGGAAACCAGCAAAATGGTCAGGAGAACCCAAGGCTTACTGACTAGAATGGCGAGAGAAAGGCTCACCAGTTTGGCCCCAGCCTGTAGAAAAGCTATTGCAGTAACAAATCCAGAAAAAGTGAATGTAGACTATGATGGAAAAGTATCAGAATCCACTGAGTATCACATCGTGCTATGTATGGGGCTGAACCACCAGACCCCGTTCAGTTCCCATTTGTCAACTACTGTAAGATTCTATGATGAGCATCTGAACATCATAAATGGACTGGAAAAAGTTGGCCAGGTATAAAAAAATCATATTCTCTTCTACATTTATGGACAACAGGTGCAGGTACATCACTTACTTACAGAAGACATTGCATTAGTATGTACTGTATATTGGCAAACAAATAAGTGAGTAGAAGCATTTTGATCCTCTGGGCAGTGCTCTACTGGGAATTTAATACATGGAAATCCTACCTCGCAGTTTACAGATCCCAAAGAATCTGCTGCTAATATCTTAGTGCCAAAAATTAAAGAAAACCTTCAGAAATCCATGTTCATGCCGGTCTTGATGGGGGGCAGGGGAGGTTTACTGGAGTCAGACGCTCCTGATTCATGAAAAGGTGCGTGCCTCTTCATGAATCTGGAGCGTCTGAAGAATTGTGAACACCTCTGTGATCTATGCTAGAAATCTCACTCCAGTCAGGAGAGATTGGAGTGAGATTTGTGGTGTACGGAATGCCACAGCTTGTCATGAATTAGATGAGATGTGATGCTACGCCCCTGTAGTGCCACCACCAAGCCCATTTCAGCGGAGCTGGGAGAAACTAGTGTGATGATGTTGAAAGTTGCAAAATTTTGGTGCAAGTCATATTTGCATATATATTTTGTTATATAATTCTGGTATGAAAGCTTTCATGATTCAGGCTTTATGTTTTGATGAATCAGTGATGTTCTGGCTGGCTGATATAAATCTGTATATAAATACATTGTACCATATACATGTATGTGTTGTAAGGTAGCGCTGTCATTCGGGTAGGGGATACTCGCTAGGCAGCCAAGTAACCAGATATGGCACAGGTTTTCCACAAAATCATAACTCCATGCGGTTTATTATGCAGCATAAAACAAGGCAAGCAACATAAAGTTCATATACACAGCATAGCGTCCATGACAGAGCTTCACTCTGTTTATCCTGTCGTCATACAGGTTATGCAATGTTCAATGCGCAGGCTTTCTAGCCACCAAGTTATCTCACCCAGTCAGGGTTCACCTCACGACTGCTTCATACTCCAGACGTTCATTCCCTCCCCTGGGAACTCTCAGATACTGGCAGCCATTACATCCAGCATTCACGTGCTGTCAGGAAAGGAATCATCATCTTCTAGCGGGACCTTCCACAACGGACCAACCGGGTCCCTGCATTCACTCATGTGACCTACCCTGGCCACCTTATATGGTCCGTAGCCACGCCCACTGGGTCACGTGGCTATGACCTCATCACAGGTCCTACAAGCATTCATACATTCTTTAGTATGGCGTTCTAGACCCACCCCTGGGTGGATTTGTAGGTAACTTGGTGCGCCCGTCTCCCCAGCTACCTGGAGACTTCTCCCTGACACATTGAAACAACACGTCAGCAGTATCACTGCTGATCAACACACACATCAGTCTCTATCTCAAGGCCACCCACCTTGAGATACATAATGGTCATTCATGACTCTGCCATTCATCCTCTTTCCTAGGACATCCACACAGCGCCCCCTAGCGGACACGGTGGTCACTACACCACAGTGTGTATAATATTATATATATATATTATATATATACACATAATGTGTATACATACATAATACAGCAAAGTCTACTGCATCTCATTCTCATGATTTCCATTGCAACTACATGCATGCACGAAATTTAGTTGTCTCCAAGATCATGAGAGAAAGAATAGTGGGTGTATAAGAATTCTTCTTCTTGTCTATGTGTAAATGTAACCAGTATAGACAAGGGGATTAAGACTTGGTTGGGTAAACAGCCTGTGCACTGGAAGAGAGTTCATCTGGGATAATGTCACTTAGTACAATTTATTATTTGTATTTTACCAGTACATCCCTTGGTACCAGTACAGTCTTCAGTATATGTTTCTAGAACCTCCAGCTGTAGCTGCCCGTACCATATATTAAAGTGTCCTTCTGCGTTGCTGAATTTGTATTCATTAATTTAAAATAAAAATGCAAAAAAAGAAAAATTAAAGTCTTTGCCGGAGGGCTAATGCTCGTTCAAACAGCGTAAACTGCATCTGACATACCGACATTGGTGTGTACAGCAATTCATGTGAAAAGCAATGAGCGCTGGGAGCGGTAATACAGCGAGGCCAGTGTCTAATACATCTCAGTAACCACACAGGTGTCAACGGGAGATCATGAGCAAGCCAGGCTCAGCACAGGAGCACTAATGACAGCCAAAATCATTCTCCTTCTTCTAGTCAACCAGGTATCTCCAGAGACCACTAGAATGGGAGGGAGGTAAACTGGTAAGGAATTGTCTTAAATCACTAATCCTGGCGGCGCACACATGCATAACATAAAATCCAATACTTTTCACATAATAATAATTGTTCCTCAGCTGCTCGGCTTATTACAAACGTTAATTCTCGGGACAGGATTGATCCTTTATTTGGGGTTAAGAGGCGGAAAGCACAATATTTATTAAGATTTATTTTGGATTTTGTGTTGAATAAAAGATACTTAGAAAAAAAGACTGAAAAACTGAGGACGCGTTAGAAAATTATTTTTTTTAAGTGTTGATGAACAAAATGATAAACAGTACATTCATTGCATTCTCGAGACTATGATAAAGTAATGCTGTTCCAGGAAAAAATGTGTATAGCCTGTGCTGTTGATGGATGTCCATGTAGTCATCAATAAAATTTATTAAACGTTTACAAGTCAACGTGTTTCGTAGTTATCCTTTACTTCTTTTCTGTCTACCAGTTAAGACCCTATTTTGCTCCCCAATTTTTCTACTGCATATGATAAAGTAAGGCTGAAGTCACACTAACCTGCGCAAAATACGGTCAGTATTTTACATGCGTAATACGGATGACAGACCCCTAAACAGTGCTCCGTATGTCATCCGTAATCAAGGTGTGGTCGCGTATTTTGCGCATGTCAGCATCTGTATGTAATCCGTATGGCATCCGTATGGCGAGATTTTCTCGCAGGCTTGCAAAATGGACATATAATGGAGCCCTATGACAGTTTTAATAAAGAAATGAAAGAATAGATATAGACACATAGAATGCATATATATACGCATAGTTTTAATAAAGAAATGAAAGAATAGATATAGACACATAGAATACATATATATATATATATATATATATATATATATATATATATATATGTATTCTATGTGTCTATATCTATTCTTTCATTTCTTTATTAAAACTGTCAGTGTGAGTTTACTGTATCGTGCACTGAATTGCCGGCTTGGCTAAAAGACACCTGGTGCGTATTTCTCGCAGGTCACATGTGTGCTCCGTGTGTAATCCGTATTTTTTGCGCACCCATAGACTTGCATTGGCGTATTACGGGCGTAGTACGCTGACAATCACAGCATGCTGCGAGTGGCACGGAGCGTAGGATACTGAGGAGAAATATACGCCTGGTGCGAGGGACCCCATAGAGAATCATTGGTCCGTGTCTAATGCGTGCTTTTTGCGCCTCTCACGCACCCGTATTCCTCGCCAGTGTGACTCCGGCCTAATAGTAAAACACATATGTATATATGCATGCCTACTTCACCTACAAAGCATAAACCTGAGACAATTATTAGTCTCAAGATGGATAAATCACTGTACAGTTTCTCATCTCTCACATACCTCCCACTTCACATAGTATATGCTATCCTGACACTCTCCTGCAGTTAGTAATGTTACAGACAATAATGTTACAGGCAATGGCACTGGTGCCACACAGGCTCAGTGTACTGTAGAGAAGAGATAAGTCATATTATGTAGTAATGTTTTCTAATGTAATTTTGCATTCTTGAATGCTCTGCACCATTCCCTCTGGTCTAAAGGCCCTGTCACACTAAGCGAGATCGCTAGCGAGATCGCTGCTGAGTCACTAGAACTGTGACGTTATAGCGATCTTACCAGCGAGATCGCTGTGTGTGACAGTGACCAGCCCCCCTGCCGGGTATCGCTGATCGTGCCCGAAATGACTGGACATTTCTTTGGTCGCTCATGTCCCACTGAGTCGCTTGTATCGTCACGTTTGACACCTAGCCTAACGACCTCGTTAGCGACTCAGAAGCAAGACAAGGTGGGGATTAGCGTTCCCGACATCGTTACAAAGGTCGCTATGACACGCTAGATCGTTGCTCCGTTGTTGGGTAGATTGGACTGTCTGACATCTCAATAGCGACCACATAGCGATGCGGCAACGATCCCTGTCGTGTCGTATCGCTGTCGGGATCATTATAGCGTCGCTAGGTGTGACGGGACCTTTAGTCACAAGTTGATAAGATTACTTGTTCTGTGATGAGTACTGGCAGACAAAAACAGAAGAGGGCCCCTGTGCAAGAATAGCATATGGGCCCATTGTAGTGCAATAGCTCATCTAATGCATAATTCCACCTTGTTTGGAGGTGGAATTAGGCCCCCTTACCTCTTGGGCTTCTGTGTTGCTGCACAGGTTGCACCAATGATATGTCTGACCTTGGTGTGGAGCCTGAAATATCTCTGTGTCCTCCCTCCCTGTGCACATCCCCAGTCACACTAATCTTTCTGAGCATCACTGGCCACACACCCCCATGGCATCGCCATTCAGAGCTCAAAGCAAAGCTGCTGCCAGTTCTTTTCAAAGCACAGGCAGGAAATCTTTCTACTCTGTGCTTTGAAATGACTGTAGGAAAAAGTAAGGAAGCGGATGTCACATCAATACAAGTGACAACTCCGGAACTGAGTACAACTGTAACAGCAAATAAATTATGGTGTTGCATCATTTCTGAAATACTTTATAATGCTTGAATAATCTTTGTGCCTGGAAAACTCCTTTAATGTGTCACATTGTGATGTTTAAGAGAATCTATTAAAGGGGTTGTCTGATCTAAATTGATAAGTCTGCAGTCACTCTCTGTGACTGCAGACTTCTGAATCACATACACTTGTATTGAGTGAGACCATGCCCAGTAGATGGCATGCCCACTGGACAGCCGCGTAACTAGACGAGGCGATGCCTCGCTACATACAACGGGCCGTGCTGACTAGACGGCTTCTGGCCGGGATTATGCATAATGCATATATCACTGCTGTTCCTGACTAAGATATTAACAAATCCTCACAGTTCACAGTGTATGCGCTGGGGGGGATTTAAAAGTCTCCAGTCACACCGAGTGACTGCAGACTTATCAATTTAGACCGGATAACCCCTTTAGTCAAACTTCTGATTACAGGATTACAAGAGTTCAGGGCTTAAGCAACTTATGGGGCAGTTCTTGGGTGGAATGAGGCAGCTATAATATGTCTTGTGATTTGGGATTGCAATATTGCATATATTCATAAATACAAAATTCTCTATATATTTGTGAATGCCATCCTGCATATAGCCATATGGAGATTATTGATTTATCAACAATCCTCACACTAGCTTCCTGGATGGCAGGTGTTGAATATAGCCAACCAACAAGATGACAATCTAACATGGTAGACACACAAAATGTGATCTATGTGGAATAGTTTAGGTTATTAATGGTTGTCCAATCTCTAGGACCCTAAATAAAGGTCTATGCCTTTAATTTTAACATGTAAACAGTGACTCATTGGTAGAAGCAGATGTGCCTGGAACTGCAGCTCATCCCATCAAACTGTACGCTTAGGGTACCGTTACACTTAGCGATGCACCAGCGATCCTGACAACAATATGGATCGCTGGTGCATCGCTAAGTGGTCGCTAGTGAGCTGCCACACAGGCAGATCTCACCAGCGACATCGCAGGGGTCGGGGGTCGCTACTTACCTGTCAGACGCGGCGATACTGACATCCTCCCGCCCGCGTCCACGCGTCGCTCGTCGGCGCCACAGGAAGCCCAGCAGGAAGCGCCCGACGAGAAATGATCCAGGACCTTCTCGCGCGATCAGCGATAATCAGCGGGGGAGCCGGTCGGAGGTAAGTATCAGACATAGCGATATCGCTAGCAATATCGCTGCTACGTCACAAAATTGGTGACTTTACAGAGATATTGCTAGCGATATCGCTATGTGTAACGGGGGCTTTACTCCAATGCTAAATAACATTTATCCACCCCAAGAAGCATTGCTTTATGGTGGTGTATTAGCAAACCTCAAAAATCTAAGTGCAGTTGTGAACCAGCACACTACTGTCCCAATATGCAGAAAAGCTCCTACACTGTGTGCAGAATTATTAGGCAAGTTGTATTTGAGAGGATTCTTTTTATTATTGAACAACAACTATGTTCTCAATCAACCCAAAAGACTCATAAATATCAAAGCTTAATATTTTTGGAAGTTGGAGTGTTTTTTTTTTTAGATTTGGCTATTTTAGGAGGATATCTGTTTGTGCAGGTAACTATTACTGTGCAGATTTATTAGGCAACTTAATAAAAACCAAATATATACCCATCTCACTTGTTTATTTTCACCAGGTAAACCAATATAACACAAAATTTAGAAATAAACATTTCTGACATTCAAAAACAAACAAACAAAAAGTCAGTGACCAATACAGCCACCTTTCTTTACGATGACACTCAAAAGCCTTCCCTCCATAGATTCTGTCAGTTGCTTGATCTGTTTACGATCAACACTGCGTGAAGCAGCCACCACAGCCTCCCAGACATTGTTCCGAGAGGTGTACTGTTTTCCCTCCCTGTAGATCTCACATTTTATGAGGGACCACAGGTTCTCTATGGGGTTCAGATCAGGTGAACAAGGGGGCCATGTCATTATTTTTTCTTCTTTTAGACCTTTACTGGCCAGCCACGCTGTGGAGTATTTGGATGCATGTGATGGAGCATTGTCCTGCATGAAAATCATGTTTTTCTTGAATGATACCGACTTCTTCCTGTACCACTGCTTGAAGAAGGTGTCTTCCAGAAACTGGCAGTAAGTCTGTGAGTTGAGCTTCACTCCATCCTCAAGTCGAAAAGGTCCCACAAGTTCATCTTTGATGATACCAGCCCATACCAGTACCCCACCTCCACCTTGCTGGCTTCTGAGTCGGAGTGGAGCTCTCTGCCCTTTACTGATCCAGCCTCGGGCCCATCCATCTGGCCCATCAAGCGTCACTCTCATTTCATCAGTCCATAAAACCTTAGAAAAATCAGTCTTAAGATATTTCTTGGCCCAGTCTTGACGTTTTATCTTATGTTTCTTGTTCAAAGGTGGTCGTTTTTCAGCCTTCCTTACCTTGGCCATGTCCCTTGTGCTTTTTGATACTCCAGTAACGTTGCAGCTCTGAAATATGGCAAAACTGGTGGCAAATGGTATCTTGACACTTGATTTTCCTCAATTCATGGGCAGTTATTTTGCGCCTTTTTTTACCAACACGCTTCTTGCGACCCCTGTTAGCTATTTGCCATGAAACGCTTGATTGTTCGGTGATCACGCTTTAAAAGTTTGGCAATTTTAAGACTGCTGCATCCCTCTGCAAGACATCTCACAATATTTGACTTTTCAGAGTCTGTCAAATCTCTCTTCTGATGCATTTTGCCAAAGGAAAGGAAGTTGCCTTATAATTAAGCACACCTTATATAGGATGTTGATGTCATTAGACCACACCCCTCCTCACTACAGAGATGCAAATCAACTGATTTACATAATTGGCAGTTGGCTTTCAAGCCTATACAGCTTGTAGTAGGACAACATGTATAAAAAGGACGATGTGATCAAAACACTCATTTGCCTAATAATTCTGCACATGGTGTATATACATTAGACTAATGACAGCTGAACTTGCCGATGTTGTCAAACTCGGTGGTCAGACTACTGTGTATGGAAGCATACCGCTTCTCCCCATACAGATGATGTTGTAATAGAGTCCAATTTCAGACTGCCAATCTTTTTGTTCAAGGTGAGATTAGCCACTACAAGAGGAGTCTGGTAGCAGCTCTCTGAGAACCCAGGAACCAATAATATGTTGTGTATGGAGGAGTCAAGCGAGATAGCTGTCGGGTGAACCATCAATTGAGGGGCAGTGTATGGGAGTCTACAGTTCATATCATGTCTTATCATGTCTACATTGCGGGCTTCAATCTGAAAACTTTAATAACTGGATTCAGACGTGCCGCTAATGAAGGCATAGACTGCAATGAGTTTCAACTCCATTTGACCTTTTCTTTTCAACTGGCCATATTTTAAGCCGGATTCAATAGCAGGATACAGTATCCTTAGTTTTTTAATTTTGGGGTTCAGACACAAGTCACCAACAGAGTTAGGAACAAAGGCACAAATGTGGTGTGAACTCAGCCTAAAAACTATTTAAAAACTATTTAACTATTAAAAGCACCACTCCAGAGTTTTTTTTTTAATTACCCCACTGGAGAGGTGCTTTAAATGTTAATCCCCTGCCTCCTATCTGATACTCACCTACTGCCGTCTTTGTTGTTTTCCAGCGTTTTCCCTTTGATATCCGGCGAAAAGTGATGAAATCAGAATTGTTTTAAATTTGGGCAAGTTGTATAAATACTAAATTATCATAAAGCAGATTAGAGGACCAAAGGGTTAATGAGTTTACTTTCTCACACTCATTAGCTGCCTAGAGAGGATGGAATCAGCACCTGGGTCGGGAGTGTTACATTATAATCATAGATAGTAACTACACAGAGGGGTTTATCATCCAAAAATCTGTATGTGAAAAATAACCATCCAGAACGCTACAAGCTGTTCAGAGATGAATACATGGGATGATTGTGCCATCTCATTACCAGAATTGTGATAGCTTGGAAACTTAATTAGACTTTCTATATCTTAAAGAGCCATGATCACCTAATATATATTGGACTATTGTGCATTTTAGGTGGTAAATGCTGGTACTAAAGAACAGTATAATAGTACTTACTGTATATTCTAATACATAGGGGGCAGTAATATACGAGACATAGCAGTTGGTACCAAAAATCTAAATTTTTCACTCATCAGACCACAGTAATCTAATATTCAGTCCTTGTGTTCTTCGGACCAAACAAGTCTCTTCTTCTTGTTTGTGGTCCTCGGCAGTGGCTTCTTTTCAGGATTTCGACCATAAAAATCTGCTTCCCACAGTCTCCTCTGGACAGCTGATGCTGAGATGTGTCTGCTACTTGATGTCTGTATATTATTTCTAAAGGCTGTTATTTGAGGTGCTATCAACTTGCATTTTCTGTGGATGGCAACTCTGATAAACTTATCCTCTGCAGCAGAAGTAATTCTTGGTCTCCCTTAACTGAGGCAGCCTTCATGAGAAACAATATCATCATTGCTAATGATGGTTTTCATGACTGCACTTGAGGATACCTTCAAGGGTCTAGGAATTTTCTGGACTGACTGACCTTTTTGTCTTAAAGTAACGATGGACTGTTGTTTGTCTTTACTTAGTTGAGTCGTTCTTGCCACTTTCTGGCTTAGAACAGTTGTGGGATAGGTCTCAGCACTGTATGGAGCTGTGTGTCAACATGGCCTCTGCAAAATAAACATGATGGTTGCAAATACTATCTGAAGGTGGGTGATTCCACAAATGAACTATTGTTGATACATATCTGTTTATCGTAAGCCACTCCAGGTGACGACCTGATGGAGCTGCTTAAGAAAATGTTAGTTAAAGCTGTAATCAGAGTAAAAGGAGGCTACATTGAGGAATTTAACATGTAACACATATTCTGGTTTGTTTCATATGTTTCTTTACTCTTTGTCTCTATATTTGTTTCTTCGGGTTTTGATTTTTTTTATTTGAATCTACAATGTGCATATTACACTTAAAGCAAGGAAATCATTGCATGAACAGATATTAACTGGTACTGTACATAAGAACAGCATTATAACAGGGCAGTAGTATAGAAGTTATATATTTCTTCATAGGAGACCATAGTATACATTATGATTGCTAATAGGGAGTACGAGAAGAAAAACATTTGTACGCTGTTTCCTGTGATTGCAAGAAAACAGTACAAAACAAAAAAATCTGACTTTCTGCAAACGCAAAGCTTGTTGATCATTATGTGTAAAATGGCCTAAAATAAAAAATAAAAAATTTATTCATCAGTGGCTCGCAATGTGTCATGGCTACATCTACCTAAGACAAAGCAACACAGCTGAAAAATATATATCAGTAATTTACATCCTTTACTGCAACTGTGAATAAAATATTTTATAATATGTAAAATACTCACTGTGGCTGAGGTTACATGAGCAAAAATACATATTAATATCCAATTCCCTCTAAAACATCCATTCATGTATACAAATATGTCTTGATTACATTTTGCTGTATAAGATCAGCAATATCTCAGTCCAATATTTTTGAGTAGCTTCTGTCAAGCTCTTCAGCTGACGGCAATATATTCAGAACATACTGTAGGATGCAATATTATGCAATGTGGTCGCTATGATGAGTCGAAATTTAGGTACAGCAATTATGTGTTCATTACTGGCCCCAAAAATATGACATTGAGTGACAGATGTCCTTGGATAAAGTCCACAAGAAATCCCCAGCTGTGCCTTTCTGTGTCTTAATGATATTAGTAGCATGTTTGCTACTCTTGAGACATCAGAACATTGGATAATCAAGACCCACACACAACTCTGCCAGGAACTATGAATAAACACACTGCCCTTTCTAGATTCCCCAAGTCTCCCCCGAGTCCTCTGTCAGCAATCGGTCACTAATAACTCTGACAGCAACAAGAGAAACCTGTCCCAGATAACATTTTTTTCTTCCTTCGCCCATTTACAGCTCAATCGAGCAGCTAAATCAATTTGAGCTTTGATTTTTTTTCCAGTTCGAAATAAAATACAAAATTACAGGTGAAAACGACTTGTAACAAGGTTGCTTCTCATTGTAAACCCCTGGTGACAGAGATTGACCTGATTCTTATTAACCACAGGGAGGACAGCAATGTAATAAATGGGGAATCTAAAACAGGTAGGAGATATTAAAGATCACTGACAACAGTAACTTGATGTCGTTGCCAAGAAAATTGATACAAAAATTATAAAGTCATCTCCACCATTGACATTAGAAGCCAAGAAGTTTTCCATGGAAATTATTTCATGACAGCTCAACAGACAGTAGGGACCAACAGCTTTGCTCCATAGATTCTGTAGATCCATTTTGTTCCAGAGAGATTATAAAAATAAAATGTATGACTGCCTCCAAGTGTTTGTATTGTAATCGAGTACTTGCTTTCCTACTACACACGCACAGAAATGTTTACATTAATCTACTACCGTATTTTCAGTCAGTGTGTTTGCTGTGTGCTCAACGGACATCACAACAAAGCACACAGAGCTGCACACCGATGCTTTCACATCCACAATTTGTGAATGAAACTAACCCTTCATATGTGTCATCCGATTTGCATCCATTTTTTTTCTCATCTCTTTTAAAAACTGAAGTAAACTGTGTAAACTTTTTTTTTTTGCATTGACACTTAACAATGGCTAAGTTAAAATGGATAAAACTTTGATGGAAAACTGAACAAAAAGGTTATTTTCTGTTTTTAAGGCCCCCAATTGAAACATCATTATACTACCTGTAAGAGCGAGTAACATAAATATTGAGAGTCAAGCACACTATAGGCTGAATTTTTAGGTTTAAGTCCGCATGGGAAATTCATCAACAAAAAAATCCATATTGAAATCTGAATCGGCAAAAATCGAAGTTACTTACCGTTAACGGTATTTCTCTGAGCCCATGACGGGACCACGGAGAGAGAGGGGATCCACCCCACGGGGACAGGAAACCTACAGATAAAAAGGCGGTACCTCTCTCCCGCATCAGTTGTTTTACAGTGCATTAACGGAACTTCAGCCTAATACTAACACAACAACTTTAAGAAAAAAAAGGAAATTTCTATAATCATTAAACTGCGTAGAGGAGACACCACATACGGGTGCCGTCATGGGCTCAGAGAAATACCGTTAACGGTAAGTAACTACGATTTTCTCTTTCCCCCATGACGGCACCACGGAGAGAATTGCAGAGACTATCTATTGGGGGGGGGACCACTGCTTCCAGCACCCTTCTACCAAAGGTTAGATCTGAGGAGGTGGCTAGGTCCAGTCGATAGTGGCTGAAAAAGGTTAAAGGAGAGGACCAAGTGGCAGCTCTACATATCTGCTCAATGGAGACGCCTGCTCTCTCTGCACAGGAAGTTGACACCGCTCTTGTAGAATGGGCTGTTATTCTGTCTGGGACGTCCGCCCCCTGCGACAAGTATGACAAGGTGATGGCGTCTCTTATCCACCTCGCCAGCGTGCCCTTCGATGCCTTTCGCCCCTTTCTTGGTCCCTGGAAGCAGACAAAAAGAGACCTATCCTTTCTACACTCCCTGGTGGCCAATAGGTACTCAATTAGACATCTTCTCACATCTAATGTGTGTAACACTTCTTCCCCCCCCGTTTTGGGGATTGGGGCAAAAGGAGGGGAGGGAGATTTCCTGAGTTATGTGGAATCGGGATGCTACCTTCGACAGGTAGGCTGGGTCTGTTCTAAGTACCACCCTGTCCTCTAGGATCTGTGTAAACGGAGGGAAGGCTGACAGGGTCTGGATATCACTGATTCTACGGGCCGATGTCAGGGCTATCAGGAGGGAGGTCTTGAGTGATATCAGTTTTAGTGGGGACTCTTGTAACGGTTCAAAGGGAGGTTTGGACAGGGCTGAGAGGACCAAGTTTAGATCCCAGGGAGGAGTGTTTAGAGAAGGTATAGGTCTGGATCTACCGGCTGCCTTAATGAACCTGGTCACCCAACGGTTACCTGCCAAGTCATAGTTGTAAAGGGCCCCTAGGGCCGCCACCTGAACGTTCAATGTGCTGGTAGCTAACCCTTGCTCTAAGCCCTTCTGCAGGAACTCTAAGATCTTTGATAGCGGTACCTCCCCCCTGCCCTGGTGTTTGATACCGAGAGGAACTTCCTCCAGATCCTCCCGCACAGTTTAGTGGTTACCGGTTTCCAACTCCGTAGGAGAGTGGACACGAATAGATCTATGTTGGGTTTTCCCCCATAGCTTCGTGATCTGAGTAAAAATTTCCTGATTCAACTCCCACTCCCCCTGTCTTAGCTGTGTGCGACTTAGGAAGTCTGCCATCACATTGTCTGCCCCTTTTATGTGTGGTATGGTCAGTGAGCTGAGATTTTCCTCTGCCAACTGGAAAATTGATTTGGTCACTTCCCTTAGGGCGCGGGATCTTGTACCCCCCTGATAGTTCAAGTAAGCAACTACTGTGCCCTCCAGAAAATACAGGAGGGCAAGTTTTACCGCTAAGAGCTCCTTCATGTTTGAGGAGGCTGCTTCTTCGTCCTCCGTTCAGACCCCTTGTGCTACCTGGTTGTCTAAGTGAGCCTGCCACCCCCTGGGGCTTGCATCTGTGGTAAGGACTCGAGATATCAGTAATACCCAAGGCATCCCCCGGGATAGGATGGATGGCTCCGTCCACCACTGCAGTGAGAGAGCTGTTTCCGGTGAGATGTCTAACCGCCCTTCTAAATCTCCGTGAAGAGAAACCTCTGCGGCCAGTATCTCCCATTGGAGATTCCTTGTGTGGGCTTGGGCCCACTGCACAGCTGGAATTCAGGCTGTCATTGTCCGAACAGGGACATGGCATTCCTCAGAGGTGTCGCTGTGTGAGTTTTTGCCCCTGTCGCTATCTGTTTCATGTGTATCACTTTCCCTTCTGGGAGACGGCACTCTTGTCTGAGCGCGTCTATGGTAATGCCCAGGTACTCTTGTATTTGGCTCGGGACCATCTGAGATTTTGGCAGATTTAGCAGCCAATCTAGGCTGGCTAGTGCCTCCATAGTCCTGTTCAGCTGATCCCTGCAGTGAGAAGGGGAGTTGCCTATCACTAGAAGGTCGTCCAAGTATGGGACTATAAGTTCATCCTGTTCCCTTAAATGTGCCATGACTTCCACTATGATTTTTGTGAAGACTCTCGGAGCGATGGCCAGCCCGAATGGGAGAGCCTTGAATTGGTAGTGCCTTATCTCCCCCCTTATAGTGACTGCTATCCTGAGATACTGGCGGTAGTCCAGGTGTATTTGGACGTGATAGTACGCATCTTTTAGGTCGAGTACCGTCATGTAACAGGCTGAAAACAGTATTTTTACTGCAGATTTTATTGTTTCCATTTTGAATGGATGGATTATCAGGCACTTGTTTAACCTTTTCAGGTTTATTATCGTCCTGAATGTCCCGTCTGGCTTCCTTCTTAGGAAGATAGGGGGATAGAAGCGTTTTCCTTTTTCCCAGTGGGGGACCTCTTGTAGCACTAATTTCTCCACCAGGGTCTGAATCTTTTGTTGGACTGCGTCTTGCTCTTCCACTGACCGTCTCTGCGGGGTCACTACAAAAGAGGGTTTGGGTGAGGTGTGGAAGTTTAATTTGATGCTTGTTTTTACCACGTTTAAGATCCAGGAACTGTTTGATATCTTTTCCCAGGTTGGGAAGAAGTGACCCAATCTTTCTCTTACCTGGGAGACACCTTCATTGGCGTTGTTTCTTGTCCGCTGGTTTCCCTTTCCCTTTTCCTCTCCTGTCCTCCCACTTATCCTGGGAGTTTTTAGGCGGCTTTCTCTGGATAAACTTACTGCTCCGAAACCGTTTCAAGGGAACATTGGACTGGATGGGGAAAGTCTTCTTTTTATCCCCTGCTTTGTCAAGGATATCGTCCAATGTGGGGCCGAAAAGGAATTTGCCTTCACAGGGGATGGAACAAAGTTTGGATTTCGTCTGCAGGTCCCCCGTCCAGCTTTTGAGCCAGAGTGCTCTCCTTGCCACATTCGAAAATGAAGCTGCCCTGCCTGTCAGTCGGCTTGAATCCATGGATGCATCCACCAGAAAGACCGCCGCTCCTCTCATCAATGGGACGGAGTCTAAAATCACGCCTCTTGGGGTTTTGTTCTTCAGTTGGTCCTCCAACTGATCTAACCACACCATCAAGGCTCTCGCTGTGCATGTGGCAGCTATGGCGGGTTTCAGTCCTCCTCCAGCTGCCTCCCAGGAACCTTTTAGGAATGTTTCTGCTTTTATGTCCATGGGATCTTTTAATGTTCCCATATCCTCAAACGGCAGAGCGAATTTTTTCGAGGCTTTTGCTATGGCTACATCTACCTTTGGCGCTTTCTCCCAATATGAGCAGCTTGGGTCATCAAAGGGATATTTCCTTTTTGGAGCCAGGAGGCCCTTTTTTCCGGCCTTTTCCATTCTCTCTGAATTAGTGCTTGGACTTTCTTCTCTTTTTTTTGGTCCAACCCGCTGAACATGGCGTCCTGGATAGTTCTTTTGGGTCTGGTGTCTACCAGCCCCATAGTGGTTCTAACTGATTTTACTAAATTATCCGTTTCCTCAATAGGGAAACAGCTGCGAACCCCCTCTTCAGAGGACGAAGAGTCGGATGCTGAACTGAGTTTGATGTTGAAGGTTCGCTCTCCCTATCGCTGAGGTCTGATTCGGGGTCCCTGGTCTTAAGGTACCGTCACACTTAGCGATGCACCAGCGATCCCGACAACGATATGACGCGGTCAGGATCGCTGGTACATCGCTAAGTGGTCGCTAGTGAGCTGCCAAACAGGCAGATCTCACCAGCGACATAGCAGCGGTCGCTACTTACCTGTCAGACGAGACGATGAAGACGTCCTCCCGCCCGCGTTGCCACAGCAGGAAGCCCAGCAGGAAGCTGACGACGAGAAACGGCCCAGGCCGTTCTCACGTGATCAGCGATAATCAGCGGGGGAGCTGGTCGGAGGTAAGTATCACACATAGCGATATCGCTGCTGCGTCACAAAACCAGTGACGTTATAGCGATATTGCTAGCGATATCGCTTAGTGTGACGGGGCCTTTGGCCCTGCTATGCTTTTTGCTTCCTCCCTGGAGGATTTTAACGGTGTTTTCTACCTGGTTTTTGATCAGGGCCCTAAGGTCAGATGCGAACCTCGAAGATTCTTTACAAATCATGTGATCAATGCATGCTTGGTAGAGTCTTTTCCCCCACCCCATGGGAAGCTCCTCTTTACAAAGTGGGCAAATCTTGTGGTTGGCCTTCTGCGTGCACTTCTTCCCCTAAAAGAGGAGGACAGGCCCTAGTTACAGCTTGTACATTCACGTAGTCCACTTACCCACCAGGCCGAAGAAGGATACCGGATCTAGAGGGACCACCGGGTCTGCCGAAGCCTTGTCTTTTGGGACCACTGCCTCACTGGACTCTTTGCTGCGATGGGATTCAGAGCGGCTGCTGCTGCTGTGTCACTGTGGCTGGCCCTTGGGATCCTTCTTACGGCGTTGCTGCTGTTGCGATGATTGCCGCGGCTGCCGCTGGTGCCCTGTGTCGGAGGACATATCCAGCTGTGGTTGCTCTTCTGGAGGCTCACTCATGCTCCTAGGAGATGCAGCCGTCTTTTGCCTGGTGATTTCTTTAAATATCGCCGCTCCCCTTCCGGCCACTGCCTCTTGGGGGAGTGTTTTTTTTCCCCTTTTCCCCAGGTGCACGCCACCCCTGTCTCCCCTACCCGGTACTCCGGGCTCCCAGGGATGCATTGCACCACACCCGGCGCCGATGTTACTCGGTCCCGCCCCCCGCGCGTGCGCTCTGAGTTCGGTCCCAGAGATGCATTGCGGTGGTGGTGGCGTCACCGGGCCAGCGTGTGCTCTCCGCTCCCAGGGATGCATTGTGCGCCCCGGCTCCACCAGATACTTCCTGCGCCGCTGCCCCTGGAGCGTGTTCCTGCGGGCCTCCCCCTGCACCCGGCCATCTACTCCAGGGAGAGGCAGTCTTCTGAAGCGTGTTCTGCCGCCTCGCCCCCCCCGCACACCCTGGAGGCCCGCTGACTTCCGGCGGTGGCGCCTCGGGTCACCACCCCAGCAGGGACAGGGAACCCCCGCTGTCATCCCCCTGACTGGTCGGCCCCGGCATCCAACGACGATAGGTGAGTCCGTAGGTTCCCTATGGGGACAGGAAACTAACTGATGCGGGAGAGAGGTACCGCCTTTTTATCTGTAGGTTTCCTGTCCCCGTGGGGTGGATCCCCTCTCTCTCCATGGTGCCGTCATGGGGGAAAGAGAAAATCACTGCATTTTTCATTTTGGAAATGGATTGGTCTTTCTTTTTTTTTTTTTTTTTTTTATGCAAAGGGTGAAATCTGCGGTAACATCCACAGCATGAATAGATACAGTATGGTGAAGCATGAACATTAGACTTTGTTAAAATCTCATTCATACATTTGTTGCTGTAAAGGTGCTGTCACACTTAGCGATGCACCAGCGATCCTGACCAGCGATATGACGCGGTCAGGATCGCTGGTGCATCGCTAAGTGGTCGCTAGTGAGCTGCCACACAGGCAGATCTCACCAGCGACATCGCTGGGGACGGGGGTCGCTACTTACCTGTCACACTAGGCGATCCTGACGTCCTCCCGCCCGGCTCCACGCTCGTCTCTCCACAGGAAGCGCCGCAGGAAGCTGATGACGAGAAGCGGTCAAGGACTGTGAGAATCATGTGGGAATAGTGGATGAGGGCAGGTATATCTCGCCCAGATACCTTTCCTATGTGGCCTAGTCTGGTCAGTATCTCACCAGGTTTCTAATGAATAATGGGAGGGCGGATATAAAAGGATGCCAGGTGGTTGTGTGAGTGTCTCAGCCTGGGGACACAGAGAGCCTGTCTGTGTGAGAGACACACGTGACTGAAAGCAGTGCCCACGGTAACTGTGGTTTGGCTGGACGGGAGAAGCCCGCCAGTTGGTAGTTAGGTTGTACTTTGTTTAGTTAGTGCCGGACAGGCGAGGATTTGTTTTGTTTTTTTTCTTTATGCATTGCTTTCACCTTTAATAAACCTGACCCAGTGTCAGATATACCCGGACCCCGGCTGTGCGCCTGAGTTTCATGCTGAACGCACGTGACCTTTGACCCCAGCAAAGGCGATCTCGGAATGTTTTATCACATTGTGGTGGAGAATGCGGGCATCACGTTGGAAGCATGAACATGGAGGACGTGGTGAAAGCGCTGGTACAGTCCACCGCCGTCCAGCAAGAAGCTAATCGGGTGATGATGGCCCAGCTGAAGGAGTTGGTGGACATGACAGCTACCGATCGTTCGCTTCTCCAGCAGGTGGCGCAGCGCCTGGCAAGCTTACCTGAGGTTAACCTGGAAGCCGAGTCGAGAGTGATTCACGTGAGTCGGTACTGGCAGAAGATGACGACCGAAGATGACGTCGAGGCATACCTGACCATGTTTGAACGGACGGCGGTGCGAGAAAAATGGCCGAAGGCACGATGGGCCGGCCTGATTGCCCCGTTTCTTTCCGGTGAGGCCCAAAAGGCTTATTATGACTTAGAACCTGAAGCCGCGCAGGACTTTGACAAACTGAAAGCCGAGATCTTGGCCCAGTTGGGAGTGACGACCGCTGTCCGTGCACAGAGAGTGCATCAATGGACTTATCAGCCGGATAAACCTCCACGGTCACAGATGTTCGACCCGATCCACGTGACGAAGTGGCTACAACCCGAGGTGTTGACAGCGCCAGAGATAATCCAGAGAGTCGTCATGGACAAGTACCTGAGAGCTCTACCGCCAGCCCTGAGGAAGTGGGTAAGCCATGGAAATCCTACGACGGCAGATCAACTGGTGGATCTGGTTGAACGTTACTCCGTGGCAGAAGGACTCCGAGATGACGCTACCCCACCTCGTTCTTCATCATCTCCACGTGGAACCGGTAAGACTGTTCCAGGGAGTAGGGGAGAAGGAAAAATCCCTAAGACAGTGGGGGAGGAAAACGGGACTGCCCGCACTGCGAGGCCGAGAGTAACGAATTATGGTCTAAGCAAGGGGCCCGTTAGGTGTTTTCGCTGCCAAGCGATGGGACACATTGCTGCAAACTGTCCGGTCACTACTGAACCCATGCAGTGCGACGTCACAGACTCTAAAAACCGCATGTCTATGGTTGCACGGGTAGTGAGTGCGAATGCCGGTCAAAAGGATGTGGAAAAACACTTGTGTGATTTAACTGTTGATGGCAAAAATGTGGTGACATTGTTAGACTCGGGAAGTGTGGTGACTCTGGTGAAGGTCAGTCTGGTGTCAGCCCCGACTGGACCATCAGACAAATTTTCTGTGACGTGTGTGCATGGAGACACCTGTTCGTACCTCACCACGGTTATATGCATTACTACTTCCTATGGGTTTGTGCAACATAAAGTGGGACTCGTCCCTGCATTATTGGATGATGTTATCTTGGGCCGGGATTTTCCCCACTTCTGGCAATTGTGGGAGAATCAGTTGATGCCCCCGGGTAATAGTGTACATGGTTCTTCTCCCAGGGCGCTTGTGGGTCCCGAACCCCTGGAAGAGGTCCCCCAGGAAGACTCGGGGGAAGAGTCTGCTGGAAATGCCCTGCAGTTCCCGTTTTCAGTCTTGGCGGGTGATACGGAGGAGACCAGGGAAGAGGAGGAGGCCGACAGCCGTCCACCTCCCCGTTTGCCGGATTTGGAAGTCCAGAAAGATGACTTCCAAAGCGAGCAAATAAAGGATCCTACCCTTTCTCAGGCTAGGACAAATGTAAAAGTGATAAATGGGGTACCTGTAGAACCTGGCTCTAGGCTGGCATATCCTTACATGGTCCTGGAGAATGATTTGCTATATCAGATAGAGAAAAAGGGGGAAGACACGGTGCAACTGTTAGTCGTGCCAAAACCCTACCGGCGGCAAGTGCTGGACCTGGCCCACGGACATGTGATGGGAGGTCACCTGGGAGTCCAGAAAACCACCGAAAGGTTATTACACTGTTTTGTTTGGCCAGGCATGCATCACGATATTCGTGTATATTGTGAGTCTTGTCCTGACTGCCAAGCCTCTGCGCCTAAGCCCCGGTTCTGTAGCCCTTTGGTACCCCTACCTATTATTGAAGTCCCGTTTGAGAGGATTGGGATGGATTTAGTTGGGCCCCTTCCATGGTCTGCACGTGGACATCAACATATCCTGGTCATCTTGGATTATGCCACTCGTTACCCGGAGGCCATCCCGTTGCGTAACACGGCTACCAAGACGATTGCCAAGGAACTGGTGCATGTGTTTAGTCGGGTTGGTATACCAAAACAGATACTCACCGACCAGGGGACCCCCTTTATGTCCAGGGTAATGAAGGAGCTCTGCCGGTTGTTACAAATCGAACCGTTACACACATCCGTGTATCACCCTCAAACAGACGGGTTGGTCGAACGGTTCAATAAAACTCTGAAGCAGATGCTGAGAAAGGTGATAGACAAGGATGGGAAGAACTGGGACTATTTACTTCCGTATTTGCTTTTTGCCATCAGGGAAGTACCCCAGTCTTCCATGGGATTCTCGCCTTTCGAGTTATTGTACGCCCGACAGCCGCGCGGACTGTTAGATGTCGCCAAAGAAACCTGGGAGGGTCAGGTCACTCCGTTTAAAACGGTGATAGATCACGTATCCCAAATGCAGGACCGTATTGCGGCTGTTATGCCTATCGTCAAAGAACACATGATGCAGGCTCAAGGAGCCCAAAAAAGAATCTATGATAGGGGCGCCAAGATCCGTACGTTCGCACCCGGAGATAGGGTGTTGATCCTGGTTCCCACGGTGGACAGTAAGTTCCTAGCAAAGTGGCAGGGCCCCTTTGAGATTAAGGAAAGAATTGGTGAAGTAAACTACAAAGTATACCAGGCAGGTAAACGGAAACCTGAACAGGTTTATCATGTAAATCTGATAAAACCCTGGAAATATCGGTCTGCCTTGTCAGCGGAGCTGGCCTGGCCCGTCTGCTTGCATACCGTACCAGAGGTACGGGTTGCAGAGACTCTCTCGGAGCGGCAAAAGACTGAGGTCAGGCAGTTTCTACTTCACAACCAAAAGTTTTTCTCAGAAAAACCTTGGCAGACTACGCTAATGAAACATGACATCGTAACGGAACCTGGTGTCACAGTTCACGTGAAACCCTACAGAATTCCGGAAGCGTGCCGTGCAGCCGTTTCCCGAGAAGTGAAGGCAATTTTAGAGTTAGGTGTCATTGAGGAATCGCTCAGTGCTTGGTCCAGCCCGATTGTGTTAATTCCTAAACCGGACGGCACCATCCAGTTCTGCAATGACTTCAGGAAACTGAATGCGGTCTCAAAATTTGATGCCTACCCTATGCCCCGGGTCGACGAGTTAATAGATCGGTTAGGAAAAGCCCGGTATATTACGACCCTAGATCTAACAAAGGGGTATTGGCAGATTCCTCTGGTGGAGGCTGCCAGAGAAAAGACGGCATTTGCTACGCCGGAAGGTTTATTTCAGTATGTGTACATACCGTTCGGACTGCACGGGGCACCGGCGACCTTCCAGAGACTGATGGATCGAGTCCTGAGGCCTCATAGGCAGTACGCTTCGGCCTATTTGGATGACATTGCCATTTACAGCTTGGACTGGGAGACACATCTCCAGAAAGTACAAGCTGTGATTGACGACCTGTGGGAGGCAGGTCTAACAGCGAACCCCAAGAAATGTCATATTGGGCTAGAAGAAGCCCGGTATTTGGGGTATGTAATTGGGAGGGGTATTGTTAAACCCCAGCTCGATAAGATTCAGGTGGTTCAGGACTGGCCGCAACCTGTCAACAAGAAGCAGGTGCAAGCCTTCCTGGGGATCGCCGGCTATTATCGCCGGTTCATACCCAATTTTGCAGCCATCGCTACCCCCCTGACGGATCTTACAAAAGGGAAAGACTCCATCATGATTAAATGGAGTTTAGCGGCTGAAGAAGCCTTCCATAACCTAAAACGGGCACTTTGCTCTCAACCCGTACTGGTAACTCTGGACTTCTGCAGCGAGTTTGTGGTACAAACGGATGCCTCTGATACCGGTATCGGTGCCGTACTGTCACAAGTGAGGGACGGAGTGGAACACCCAGTCCTCTATCTCAGCAGGAAGCTGAATAAACATGAGCAAAAGTATGCAGTCGTGGAAAAAGAGTGCCTAGCCATTAAGTGGGCTCTAGAGGCCCTCAAATATTACCTGGTGGGCCGAAAGTTCAGGCTGATCACTGACCATGCCCCTCTCAAGTGGATGCACTTGCACAAGGAACGGAATAGCCGGGTGACCCGGTGGTTCCTTGCCCTGCAGGCCTACACTTTTACGGTGGAGCACCGCCCAGGGGTACAGATGGGGAATGCAGATGCCCTGTCCCGAGTGCACTGTTTGGCAGGTGTCATTGCTCGACCAGAGTGGTCTGAGCAGAGGGGGGGGATATGTGAGAATCATGTGGGAATAGTGGATGAGGGCAGGTATATCTCGCCCAGATACCTTTCCTATGTGGCCTAGTCTGGTCAGTATCTCACCTGGTTTCTAATGAATAATGGGAGGGCGGATATAAAAGGATGCCAGGTGGTTGTGTAAGTGTCTCAGCCTGGGGACACAGAGAGCCTCTCTGTGTGAGAGACACACGTGAGTGAAAGCAGTGCCCACGGTAACTGTGGTTTGGCTGGACGGGAGAAGCCCACCAGTTGGTAGTTAGGTTGCACTTTGTTTAGTTAGTGCCGGACAGGCGAGGATTTGTTTTATGTTTTTTTTCTTTATGCATTGCTTTCACCTTTAATAAACCTGACCCAGTGTCAGTTATACCCGGACCCCGGCTGTGCGCCTGAGTTTCATGCTGAACGCACGTGACCTTTGACCCCAGCAAAGGCGATCCCGGAGTGTTTTATCACAGGACGTTCTCGCGCGATTAGCGATAACCAGCGGGGGAGCGGGTCGTAGGTAAGTTTCAGACATAGCGATATCGCTAGCAATATCGCTATAACGTCACAAGTTATAGCGATATTGCTAGAGATATCGCTTAGTGTGACAGGACCTTAATGCACAGCGGATTAACCACAACATTCTAACGGACAATAGAAAATATACCCTCATGTAGACTGCCCATCACCTTGTGATTACATAATTTTGGCAGTTGCTGAAGATGTAAATTCTATATTGTGTGAAATGCTGAACTGCTACAGGGGACTGTAGGAGAAGAAGCAAACATTTAAAAAATGACGCTACTACCTTTTGTATTTTACAAGAATTTGTTTACATTTTATCCAAGGTTGACAACTTCCTCTTGTGACGGGAGGCTAGCTTTAAAAACAATTTCTAAATACATAAAAGTCATCTTCTTGGCTCTCAAATATATATTTAAACATTTTAAATCAGAAACAGAAGAGACAGACTCTACTGACCAGATAGTTTCTTTAATTAATGTGCTTATCTGTGAACTTTGCCCGGCAGGTGGATATGTTCTTTCCACATATTACGGTAATATTAAATTCAAGTTCTATCAGATCAATACGGCCAAGGAACTCAATGTGATATACATTACTACCCTTTGAGTAAATAATCAAATGTATATTCTATATATAAAGGACTCATATCAGTCATGGTAATGATTCCATTTTCTCTAGACATTTAGTTAAAAACATTGTGAGTGAATAAGGTGAACAAATTGTATAACATCCTTTAGAAATACCAGGGTGTAACATACAACTTAAGGTACCGTCACACTTGGCGACACACCAGTGATCCCGACAACAGATCTCAACAGCGACGCAGCAACGATATGGAACGATACGACGGTCGTTGGGACCCTGTCTCTCAGACCTGTAGTATTGAGGTCATTCGTCGTTGTCCCTGTCAAACACAGCGATGCATGCTGGCCAGTGGGACATCAGTGATCAAAAAATGGCCCAGGACATACAAGCACGATCATCAACATCGCAGCAGGGGCCCGATCACCGCTGTGTCACACGTAGCGAGATCGCAGGCAAGATCTCTTGCGTCACAAAATCGGTGACGCAACAGCAATCTCGCTATCGATCTCGCTATGTGAGACGGGGCTTTACAGTGGACTTGCAAATGGCAGCAGTAACTGATTTGAGAAACACATACATAAAAGTATTCCATATAAAAAGTAAAATACTCCAATTCATCCTTGAACTAAAGCACTGCCAGACCGAATGCCTTCCATGCTTAAAGGGGTTGTGTCACAAACAAAAGTATATTTTAATCAACGGATCTTGGAATCTATTCTATTATTTCTAAACACTGTTTTTCAGTGATTACTTTGTATCTCCGTTCATACTGTACCCACACACACAAATGATACAACATTTGAAGGGTAAACTTGCCCCCTTCAGCAAGAAAATAGCCAAACAAACCACACATCCATGATTTGATCACAAAATACAGTTTAAACATTAATTTTCATACACCTGCAGTAAGGAAAAATGACCTGCAGGTGGCACCACAGTAACCCAAACCGCACTACCACAAAGCTGCTTACAGACATCACAAACAAATCCAAGCATTTGCCTTGGGGTCTTTCCAGCTTGCCGAACTGCTTGCCCAGCCTAATTCAGCCAAATTGGAGGCTTGCACACTTCACTGCAGGTGAGTCACATATGCAAACACACTTGTATACATGCACTGTCTATTGAATTGCACACTTCCTCCGTTCATACTCCATCCACACAAACAAATGATACACCATTTGAAAGGTCAAATTACCTGCATGTGGCAGCACACTACCCCAAAGCACTCTACCACAAAGCTGCTTACAGACCTCACAAACAAATCTAAACATTTGCCTTGGGGTCTTTCCAGTTTGCTCACGTGCTTGCCCAGCCTATTTCAGGCACATTGGAGGATTGCACACTTCACTGCAGGTGAGTCACATATGCAAACACACTTGTATACATGCACTGCTTTTTTGGTGCTTTTACTTCGTCCCACAAACACAAATGATAAACCATTTCAAAGGTAAACTTGCTCCCTTCAGCAAGAAAAGAGCCAAACAAACCACACATTCACAATTTTATCACTAAATACAGTTTAAACATTCATTTTCATAAAGCTACAGAAAGACACAATGACCTGCAGGTGGCACCTCAACCGGAAGACATTTTCTGGCCTCTACTTATCAAACCAATTTATTGTATTATCAAGTTACATATATAAACAACTGTCTGTGTTCATCATCTCATGAAATACATTTACATTTACATTTGACAAGCTTGCTTTTTCTGAAATTGCCTGCGCCCCCGACGACCAATGTGCGAAAATTTCGTACGGGCCAAACTAGTAAAAATATTCCACAATTGGATGTGTTTAAAAAAAATGTTTCTGTCCCAAGATATAAATATGCCCCAGTATAATGGCTTTGATCCCGATCAGGAACAGGTCAGATATACACAGCTCTTGGCCAGGAAAGGAAGCAAAAGACTATATAGACATTACAGCACAGGATCACACTCAATTCTTTCTTTGAGGTAAAATATTGTTTAAAAACAGGCAGGGAAATGTTTTATTTACAAAAAGAATCATCTGTGATCCCGTGCTGTAATGTCTGTACACTCTTTTCCTTCTCATAGCCAGGAGCTGTAGTATGATCAGACCATGTTCTTATATATCTTCCAGGCAAAATCTGCACCTAATGGTTGGGAGCATTAGTATCCTTTATTTCATGGAATCCTTCTTTTTCCTCAGTTATCACTAAGGATTAACCACTGGTTATTTTTCCTTAACACCGATTCATTTATATGCATTTGAAATATTTTCTCACAGACCACGTGCACTTATGGATCAATCTTTAGGATCCAGGCAAAGAACACGCTGAACCGACGGATTATGTTATATTATATGCTATATTATATGCTATTATTCTTTTCATGCATCATATGATATTGTAATCTCTTTGATGTTGAATGAAATCCTTACAACATTGAGATTAATTTCTGTTCTCTTTATATGTGTTCTTACAGTAAACATTTAGAGAATCTCTGATGAAGATCCAATGTTGGATCGAAAACGTTTAGTATAAAACTCTATCTGGATGCTAAATAAATGACGAATCACCTTTTTCACAAATTTTGAGTGCCAAGTTTCTTCTTATTTATTATATGGGCTGGAGACCCTACTTGTGCACCTTCACGGACTTTTTATACTTGAGTGCCTTGTTGTTTTCTACTACATGTTCCTGCATGGTCAGACACAGCCATTACACAGTACACAGCAGGGGAACATTTATAAGATTATCTCAGCATAGGAACATTTAATTTAAACACATCCAATTGTGGAGTTTACTTTTATCCCAAGATCTATTGATTAAAATATACTGTTGTTCACTGCACTACCCCTATAAAGAAACACACACAAAATATAGATTGACTGTATTATGTCATGTGCAATCCCCATTGGCGTATGCCAAACTGATCCCCTCTGGTGCATTTCAGTCCTTGTGTCACAGTAACAAAAATCTTGAATTCTAATCAGATGACTTCAATAAGGCACCATTTCGTGCTAAGCTAAAAAGATGATAATGTAAATAGATATACAGTATATATATATATATATACACTCACTGGCCACTTTATTAGGTACACCTGTCCAACTGTGTGTTAAGACTTAATTTCTAATCAGCCAATCACATGGCGGCAACTCAGTGCATTTAGGCATGTAGACATGGTCAAGACAATCTCCTGCAGTTCAAACCGAGCATCAGTATGGGGAAGAAAGGTGATTTGAGTGCCTTTGAACGTGGCATGATTGTTGGTGCCAGAAGGGCTGGTCTGAGAATTTCAGAAACTGCTGATCTACTGGGATTTTCACGCACAACCATCTCTAGGGTTTACAGAGAATGGTCCGAAAAAGAAAAAAAATCCAGTGAGCGGCAGTTCTGTGGCCGGAAATGCCATGTTGATGCCAGAGGTCAGAGGAGAATGGGCAGACTGGTTCGAGCTGATAGAAAGGCAACAGTGACTCAAATTGCCACCCGTTACAACCAAGGTAGGCAGAAGAGCATCTCTGAACGCACAGTGCGTCGAACTTTGAGGCAGATGGGCTACAGCAGCAGAAGACCACACTGGGTACCACTCCTCTCAGCTAAGAACAGGAAACTGAGGCTACAATTTGCACAAGCTCATCGAAATTGGACAGTAGAAGATTGGAAAAACGTTGCCTGGTCTGATGAGTCTCGATTTCTGCTGCGACATTCGGATGGTAGGGTCAGAATTTGGCGTAAACAACATGAAAGCATGGATCCATCCTGCCTTGTATCAACGGTTCAGGCTGGTGGTGGTGGTGTCATGGTGTGGGGAATTTTTTCTGGGCACTCTTTGGGCCCCTTGGTACCAATTGAGCATCGTTGCAACGCCACAGCCTACCTGAGTATTGTTGCTGACCATGTCCATCCCTTTATGACCACAATGTACCCAACATCTGATGGCTACTTTCAGCAGGATAATGCGCCATGTCATAAAGCTCGAATCATCTCAGATTGGTTTCTTGAACATGACAATGAGTTTACTGTACTCAAATGGCCTCCTCAGTCACCAGATCTCAATCCAATAGAGCATCTTTGGGATGTGGTGGAACGGGAGATTCGCATCAGGGATGTGCAGCCGACAAATCTGCGCCAACTGTGTGATGCCATCATGTCAATATGGTCCAAAATCTCTGAGGAATGCTTCCAGCACCTTGTTGAATCTCTGCCACGAAGAATTGAGGCAGTTCTGAAGGCAAAAGGGGGTCCAACCCCTTACTAGCATGGTGTACCTAATAAAGTGGCCAGTGAGTGTATATATATATATATATATATTCCTCAAAAATGGGGAACTATCAAAGGTCCAGTGAAACTTTTAATAAGTCATATAGTAGAATGCATTGAGAACAATAACACATAAAATTTATCAATGTACTGTAAATAAATATGAATATCTCATGGAGGTATGGATTTGGAATGATACTCACAATCAAAGTAGAAACTCAATTTACTGACTGATCCAACTTCAGTGGAAATGCCTTAAGACAAGGAAATGATGCTCAGTAGTGTGTGTGGCCTCCATGTGCCTGTATGACCTCCCTACAACACCTGGGCAGGGACCTGATAAGGCAGTGGATGTTCTCCTGAGGGATCTCATCCCAGACCTGGATTAAGGCATCAGTCAACTTCTGGTCAGTCTGTGGTGCAATGTGGTCTTGGCGGATGGAATGAGGCATGATGTCCCAGATGTGCTCGATTGGATTTAGGGCTGGTGGACAGGCAGGTCAGTCCTTAGCATCAATGCCTTCATCATGCAGGAACTGCTGACACACTTAGCCTCATGAGGCCTAGCATTGTCATGCATCAGAAGGAACCCAGGGCCCACTGCACCTATGGGTCTGAGGGTCTCATCCCGGTACCCAATGGAAATCAGGGTACCTCTGGCTAACACATGGAGAGCTGTGCAGACCTCCAAAGAAATGCATCCCCACACCATTACTGACCCAATGCCAAACCATTGGGTCTCCAGACTTTGTCAAATGTGTTCAGTGTGAATGAAACTGTTCTCATCCGTGAAGAGCACAGGGCACCAATGTCGAATCAGCCAATCTTAGAGACTCTCTGGCAAATGCGAATTGCCCTGCACGGTGTTGGGCTGCAAGCTCAACACCCAATAGTGCACGTCGGGGTATCATATCACCTTCATTGAATTTGTTTCTGACAGTTTGAGCAGACACATGGATGGAGGTAATTTTGCAGGGATCTGGCACTGATCTTCCTTGCACAAAGGAGGAGGTAGCGGTCTTGCTGCTGGGTTGTTGCCTTTCTATGGCCCCATATACATCTCATGGTGAACTGGCCTGTCTCCTGGTACCGTATCTGCTCCATATTCTTGAAACTGTGCTGACAGACACAGCTACCCTTTTTGCCAAAGCTTGCATTGATGTGCCATCCTGAATGAGCGGCACTACCTCAGCAACTTTTCTGGGTTGCTACTGTACCTCTAGGGGTGAGAGCAATGACAAAATGCAAAGTGACCAAAACAACAGCCAAAAAGGATGAGAACAGAGAAATAGGCTGTGGTCACTCTCTGCAAAATCACTCACGTATAGGGGTCGTCTTGCTAATTGCCTATAATTTCTACCTGTTGACTGTTCCATTTGGACAACAGCAGGATAAATTGATTCACAATCAGTGTTGCTTTATAACTGGACAGGTTGATTTCACAGACGTGTGATTGACTTGGAGCTACACTGTGTTGTTTAAATATTCCCTTAATTTTCCTGAGCAGTGATATACAGCCTTTGGCAAAATTTAGAGACCACTACAAAATTTTCAGTTTGTCTGATTTTTCTTTTTATAGGTATATTTTTGAGTAAAATGTAAATTGCTCTTTTATTCTATAAACTACTGACAATATGTCTTTGAATTTTCAAGATCTAAATTTTGTATTTATTTTCAGAAAATGAGAAATGGTCAAAATAATAAAAAATGCAGTACTTGCAGACCTCAAATAATGCTAAGAAAACAAGTTCATAATAATTTAGAAGCAACAATACTAATGTTTTAACTCAGGAAGAGTTCAGAAATCAATATTCTGTGGAATAACCATGATTTTTAATCACAGCTTTCATGCGTCTTGGCATGCTTTCCACCAGTCTTTCACACTGATTTTGGGTGACCTTATGCCACTCCTGGTACAAAAATTAAAGCAGTTCTTTGTTTGATGGCTTGTGACTATCCATCTTCCTCTTGATTACATTCCAGAAGTTTTCATTGGGGTTCAGGTCTGGAGATTGGGCTGGCCATGACAGGGATTTGATGTGGTGGCCCTTCATCCACACATTAATTGACCTAGCTGTGTGGCATGGTGCATTATCCTGCTGGAAAAACCAGTCCTCAGAGTTGGGGAACATTGCCTGAGCAGAAGGAATCAACTATGGGCAGCATGGTGGTTCAGTGGATAGCACTGCAGCCTTGCAGCGCTGGGTTCCTGGGTTCAAATCCCACCAAGGACAACATCTGCAAAGAGTTTGTATGTTCTCCCCGTGTTTGCGTGGGTTTCCTCCCACACTCCAAAGACATGCTAATAGGGGATTTAGAGTTTGAGCCCAATCGGGGACAGCGATGATAATGTGTGCAAAACTGTAAAGCGCTGCGGAATATGTTAGTGCTATATAAAGATTATTATTATAACTGTTTTTTCCAGGATAATCTTGTATGCGGCTTGATTCGTAAGTCCTTTGCAAAGATTAACCTGCCCAATACCAGCCTTCCTGAAGCATCACCAGATCATCACCGATCCTCCACCAAATTTCACAGTGGGTGCAAGACACTGTGGCTTGTACGCCTCTCCAGGTCTCCCTCTAACCATTAGACGACCAGGTGTTGGGCAAAGCTGAAAATTAGACTCATCGGAGAATATTACCTTACTCCAGTCCTCTATGGTCCAATCTGTTAGGGACGGCGGAACCCACTACATATAAATAATAGGAAGTGCGTTTGCCGCCCGGGGTCCACCGTGCAGTAGGTGTAACAACCGCTGCTGAGTAATGGCAGACTCGCTATATAGCGGTATACTGCGCTCGGGTTAAACGTCACCCGAGGTGCGCAGAGCGGACTCTGTTAAACTCACAGAGGCGCTTTAGTACAAATAAAGCATAAACGCCGAGCCTGTTAGCTTCACAGGTCTCAGCTGGCGTGCACACACGGTATATGGTCACAGGACACGGCCCAAGGCAGAGGTCAGTGTCTGTCTTGACCTACCGTGCGTGCGGCGTCGCTACCGCGGACGCCAGTAAGTGCTGCCCTCTGGAGTGGTTTCCTGCAAAGCAGGTTGCGCTACCATTGCTGGTCCAAAGAGCTGGTCTGAGCAGGGCGCCTGAATCGCTGAGATTGCTGTGCAGATCCCTGAGCGGTCGGAAAGGAATGGGAGACCGCTGGATGTATGGCTCTGGATTCCCGCTGTGCAGCTGCAGGAATCCGACGCCTAACATTACCCCCCCCTAGGGCCCCGCCCTCTGAGCCTCGCTACGCTCAAAGGCTGCGATCAGGAGCGGAGCGTGGATGTTCTCCACTGGCTCCCAGGTCCGGGCCTCTGGACCATGACGCTTCCAGTCCGCCAAATAAAACTTTGTGCCATGCACAATCCTGCGTCCCACAATGGCATTAACCTCAAACTCGTCCGAAGACAAGTCTGATGACCCGGCAGATGACTCAGAGAACCGGGCCATGTGAACAGGTTTGAGAAGGGACACATGGAAAACGTCAGAAATGGCTAAATGTGGAGGAAGAGCCAGACGGTAGACCACCGAGCTGATTCGCTCGAGAACCTTAAAAGGTCCGATGTATCGTGGTGCGAACTTGGTGGACTCGGCCCGTAGCTTGATGTTTCGAGCAGAGAGCCACACCAAGTCGCCGGGGGAAAAGGTTGGAGCGGGTCGCCGATGTGTGTCGGCGGATGCCCTCATTCTTTCTTTAGAGGCACGAATAGCATCCTGAGTGCGATCCCAAATGTCGCGAGCCTCCATTGCCCAGTCTGCCACCCTGGTGTCAGAGGAGGACACTGGCATTGGGACAGGGACGTGCGGATGTTGGCCATAATTTAGAAGGAATGGCGTCTGACCAGTGGAATCAGCCACTGCATTATTCAGGGCAAATTCAGCCCATGGTAGCAAGGATGCCCAGTCATCCTGCCTGGCAGAGACGAAATGCCGCAGGTACGTGACCAAGGTTTGGTTGGCTCTCTCAACCAAGCAGTTCGTCTCGGGATGGTAAGCGGAGGACAGGTTTAGCTCAATGCTGAGTAGGCTGCAGAGCTCCCTCCAAAACCGGGACGCGAACTGGGGACCTCGATCACTAACAATTTTGTCCGGCATGCCATGCAAATGGAATACATGTTTTATGAACAGTGTGGTAAGACCACGAGCGGAAGGCAACCGTGCGAGTGGCACCATATGCACCATTTTAGAAAAATGGTCGGTGACCACCCAGATGACCGTACTGCCACCAGACTTGGGCAGGCCAACCACAAAATGCATGCCAACCATCTCCCAAGGTCTATCCGCCACCGGCAGAGGGTACAATAACCCAGCCGGCCTCTGTCTAGAGGACCTGTTCCGTGCACACGAGACGCATGCTTGCATGTATTCCTTAGTGTCTCGAGCCATGCGCGGCCACCAATACGACCTTGCCAGGAGTTCTGTGGTCCACTTATTGCCAAAGTGACCACCCACCCTGGACGCGTGTGCCCAGGCGAGAACCTCCGGTCGTAGCTGAGGAGGCACAAAGGTCTTTCCCGGTGGCACTGACTCGAGAGCAACTGGAGCCACGATCGTAAAGCTCTCCGAAGGGAGAATTAGCCGTGGCTCAGCCTCCCCTTCCTCCGCTGAGACCACCGAGCGCGAGAGAGCATCTGCACGGACGTTCTTCTCTCCAGAGAGATAGTGCAAGGTGAAGCGGGAAAAGAAGAGCGACCACCTAGCTTGACGAGAGTTCAAGCGCTGGGCCATTTGTAAATAGACCAGATTTTTATGGTCCGTATACACCTGGAAGGGAAACCGGGCTCCCTCCAGGAGATGTCTCCACTCGGAAAAGGCCAACTTCATTGCTAGCAGCTCCCTGTCCCCGATGGAGTAATTCCTCTCCACCCGTGAGAAGGTCTTAGTGAGGAAACACTTAGCTAACCTAAATGAATTCAAGTCTCCAGGTCCAGATGAATTACACCCCAGAGTACTGAAGGAGATAGCAGAAGAAATTTTTGAACCCCTCTCCATAATCTTTGAAAATTCTTGGAGAACAGGAGAAGTCCCAGAAGACTGGAGAAGAGCAAATGTTGTTCCTATCTTCAAAAAGGGGAAGAAGGTGGACCCAGGCAACTATAGGCCGGTGAGTCTGACTTCTATACCAGGTAAGATCTTTGAACAAATTATTAAACAACATGTATGTCAGTACCTGGATAAGAATGAAGTGATTAAACAGAGTCAGCATGGGTTTGTAACTAATAAGTCATGTCAGACTAACTTAATTTCCTTCTATGATGGAATCACTGATTGGGTGGATCAAGGAAATGCTGTAGATATAGTATATCTTGACTTCAGCAAAGCATTTGACAAAGTATCTCATACAATCCTTATTGAAAAAGTGACTAAGTATGGAATGGACAAGGCAACTGTTAGGTGGATTCATAACTGGCTTAGTGATCGGACCCAAAGAGTGGTCGTAAATGGCTGCACATCCAGTTGGAAGAATGTCTCAAGTGGGGTACCACAGGGCTCTGTCCTGGGCCCTGTATTGTTCAACATCTTTATCAACGATTTAGATGAAGGAATTGAGGGTAAACTGATTAAATTTGCTAATGACACAAAGCTAGGAGGGATAGCTAATACTAGAGAAGAGAGAGAGGATTCAAAAAGATATAAATAAACTGTAGCAGTGGGCAGCAACTAACAGAATGGTTTTTAACAGGGAAAAATGCAAAGTACTACATCTGGGCAATGAAAATGAAAAAAGCATATACAGAATGGGAGGAATAGGGCTATGCAACAGCACATGTGAAAAAGACTTGGGTATACTAATAGATCACAGACTGAATATGAGTCAACAGTGTGATGCAGCAGCAAAAAAGGCAAATGCAATTCTAGGATGTATCAACAGAAGCATACAGTCTAGATCACGTGAAGTCATTATTGCCCTCTACTCCTCTTTGGTCAGACCTCATCTGGAATATTGTGTCCAGTTTTGGGCACCACATTTTAAAAAAGACATCAACAAACTGGAGCAAGTTCAGAAAAGAGCGACCAGAATGGTGACCGGTCTGCAAGCCCTGTCTTATGAGGAAAGGTTGCAGGATTTGGGAATGTTTAGTTTGCAAAAGAGAAGACTGAGAGGAGACTTAATAGCTGTCTACAAATATCTAAAGGGCTGTCACATTGCAGAAGGATCATCTTTATTCTCATTTGCACAAGGAAAGACTAGAAGCAATGGGATGAAACTGAATGGGAGGAGACACAGATTAGATATTAGAAAAAAACTTTTTGACAGATAGAGTGATCAATGAGTGGAATAGGCTGCCATGAGAAGTGGTGAGTTCTCCTTCAATGGAAGTCTTCAAACAGAGGCTGGACAGACATCTGACTGGGATGATTTAGCGAATCCTGCTTTGAGCAGGGGGTTGGACCAGATGGCCCAGGAGGTCCCTTCCAACTCTACGATTCTATGATTCTATGATTCTAAGAAGAAGCAGGGATGCTTCCGACCTTGAGCATCCTTCTGGAAAAGGACTGCTCCTGCACCGACGGAAGAGGCATCCACCTCCAGTATAAACGGTTTATCCACATCGAGACAGTGTAAGATGGAAGCGGCAGCAAAATTGGATTTTAGAGACGAGAAGGCCTTGGAGACCTGTTCAGACCAAGCGTTAAGATTAGCTCCTTTCTTTGTGAGAGCAACCAAAGGAGCTACCAGTGTGGAGAAGTGAGGTATGAACTGGCGGTAATAGTTGACGAACCCCAGGAAGCACTGCACCGCTTTGAGTGAGTGTGGTTCCTGCCAGTCCATTACCGCTTGCAGTTTGGCCGGATCCATAGCCAACCCCTGGGCCGAGATGATGTAGCCTAGGAACGGCAAGGACTCCTGCTCAAACTGGCACTTCTCCAGCTTGGCGAAAAGAGACTTCGCCCGCAGACGGTCGGAGACCCTGCAAACGTCTCTCCGGTGGGAGGTCAAATCTGGCGAGAAGATGAGAATGTCATCCAGATAGACCACCACCGAGGTGGAGAGCGTTGACGAAATCCTGGAAGACAGCAGGCGCATTACAAAAGCCGAAGGGCATGATTAGATATTCATAGTGGCCATCCCTGGTATTAAAGGCTGTCTTCCACTCGTCTCCTTCGCGAATGCGGATCAGGTTGTACGACCCCCCGTAGATCTAATTTCGTAAAGATCCGGGCCCCTCGCAACCTGTCAAATAGCTCAGAGATCAACGGGAGAGGGTATTTGTTTTTAACTGTTATGGCGTTGAGACCTCTGTAGTCAATGCAGGGACGTAACTCTCCGCTCTTCTTCTGCACGAAGAACCCTGCACCAGCCGGCGACACCGACTTTCGGATAAAACCTCTAGCCAGGTTCTCCAGGATATATTGAGACATAGCCTCTGTCTCAGGGAGTGACAGCGGATGCACACAACCTCTAGGAGGTTCCGTGCCTGGCAGAAGATCTATCGGGCAATCGTAAGGACGGTGCGGTGGGAGCGTCTCCGCAGATTTTTTAGAGAAGACGTCCGCGTACTGGTGGTAAGGTTTAGGAAGCATGGAGAGATCCGCGGGCACTTCAGTGGAAGCTACCTGAACACTGCCCCTCAGGCACCTTCCCTCACAGTCATTGCTCCAACCCAGTATATTCCCCGAAGCCCAATCAATATGAGGGGAGTGACAACGGAGCCAGGGAACTCCGAGAAGCACCTGGTCGATGCCATCTGGCAAAATGAACAAGGACAGAATCTCATGATAAGAGGGTGAGATTGAGAGCCCAAGTGGGGCTGTCTGGTGGGTCACCTGAGATGGTAAAGGTGCACCATTAACCACCCTGATGGTCAGAGGTTGGGGCAGTAACACCAGTGGAATAGCGTGTTTGTGGGTGAAGGTCGAGGACAAAGTTCCCCTCAGCCCCGGAATCCACGGTAACCTCTACCTCCCAGGTGGAGGCCCCGCTATCTAATGTCCCTCAGAATACCGGTTTGGGAGAAAAGGGTTTCATATTTGCCTGACCACCACCTACGACCACTGGACGTGATCGTTTTTCTGACCACAGAGGACACGTGCTAGCCGAGTGACCAAACTTCCGGCACTGGTAACAACATGCGGAGCTTCGCACCGGACGTGGCTTGGGGCCGGCGCGAGACACCTCCATGGGTTAGGAGGGAGTAAGCTCCTGAGCGGGAGATCTTAGCGACTCGGTGAAGGTGGGAGCCAAGTTAACCCTTCGTCTGGATTGCGCACGCTCCAGCCCGCGCTCTGTAAATCGGAGATCAATGCGGGTAGAGATGGCAATCATTTCCTCCAGACTTTTTTGGGTACCTCTCTGTGTGATGGACTCAGCTTCTGCTGAGCCCATCTTTTGAGTGGACCCTCTGGGTCGTGGCACCCACCCACCGAGGGAGAGCTGACCTTGTGAGGAACCACCCCCTATACAGGGAGAGTCAGGGGCAAGACCATGGGGGTGAGCCACCACGACTGCTGGGACCAGACGGTCGGCTCAGGAGGACACTATGTGAGTGTCTGATGACCAGGGACAAGCAGGAAACAAGGCAAGACGTAAGTTCAAGGTATCTTTAGACAACTGCAGGAACATTCAGTGCAAAAATGTGAGAACAAGCAAACACGGCAAGGCGCGTGCGTGGGCACGCCAAGGTCCATAGCATAGTACGTGCCAGGTGGCACACCTGGGTACAGGCAAAGGCACAATGGTATCGGACTCCGGACAGCTGGCAACGATCGACATGATCAAGGCATCAGGCTGCGGACATCAGCTCCGGACATCAGGCCGCAGTCATCAGGCTTACGATCTCTGGCAGCGATCGGCAGGTTCCGGGCATCCGGCAGGCAAACCAGGGTTCAGGCAAGGAGGTACGACAGATATCCAGGCATGGTGCGTGTTAGGGAACACGCCGAGGTCCAAGGCAAGATTCCAGGCAGGGTGCGTGCTAGGGGCACACCAGGGTCCAGGGCAAGGTGCAAGGCAGGGTGCGTGTGTAGGGGACAAGCCAGGGTTCAAAGCAAGGTGCAAGGCAAGGTGCGTGTTATGATTGAGTCACCGTAGGAGGCAATAATAGAAATGCTAGCTAAGTCCAGAAAACCAGAGAAGTTGGCAGCTATCGGATTGCAGACCCCTGAACCTATCAACACAACTAGCAGTAGCCGTGGGGGGCTCCTACGATGCCCTAGGCCCCTCGATCACAGCCAGAGGACTACATAGCCTAAAGACAGAAAGGGAAATCTAAACTGCCCCAGAGCAGACCCCAAAGCAAAAGGCAGCCCCCCACATATAATGACGGTGAAGCAAGAAGAAAGAACAAAACACAGACAGAAAGATAGACTGAGCAAAGATGGGGCCCAAGCTAGCTTAGATAGGAAAGGACAGGAAGGCTGCTGTCTGCAATCCGTGAAAAACCCTATGAAAATAAGAGCCAACAAACTGACAGTAAAAAGGGCCCTGAAGACGCTAGGCTTCAAAAAAAAGGCTATGTCAGTACTCAGGAATATTCTGAAGACAGAGCAACAGGCAAAAGGAGATTCAGCTCACCCCAGCAGGGAATGGCAGAATCCAGAAAAGCAAGGAAAACAAAACACTAATGCAAAAAGGCAAAGCAGAAATCTTAGCTTTAGATGAGCAGGAATCAGACTGGTTTCCTAGAAGTCCACAGAGAAATCACCCGCAGGCCAGAAGGGCGTCGGCAGCCTTATATCCAGTCATTAACTCCACTCAGCCAGTCATCATCATCAGCCCCAGGTGTTTGACAATCAGGCTCACTACCTTTCTTCACGAGAAGAGGGAGTTCCTCGGGCCTCAGTAGTGAAGGGGAAAATGAATTCACAACAGGTGCGGGTGTAGGGGACACACCAGGGTTCAAAGCAACAAACAAGACAGGGTGCGTGCTAGGAGCCACGCCAGGGTTCAAGGCAGGAGACACGCCTCACTGGCCAGCACACACGGCTGAGACACAAGCACGCGACACGACTACGGCACAGGAGGCGGGCAAGGGCAATTTGTCACGTACGCCTGTCCTGTGTAACACGACTCAAAGGCCGGTAACTAAAACAACAGGACTGACTAGTGACCCTGTCCTGTGTGACGCGACCAACAGGTAGGTACTGAAACAACAAGACGGGGGGAAGGAAAACCAACAGGGCAAGGGAAAGACAAAGCAAGGAGCAGAACCTGAAGAGGAACATAGGCAGAAACACAGAGTCAGGTCAGAGAGAGAACAGAGCTAGCAGCGGAGCATAGGCCGAAGCCCAGAGTCGGGCCAAGGCAGAGCCTTGGGACTAGTCAGGAGTGTGCTAGAGAGCACCAGAGGACAGAGTACGGAAAACCAGGCAGAGACAAAGAACGAGGAAGTACTACAAGGCTCAGAATAGCAAAGGCCAGACATGGCGAAACAGGCAAGGCAGATAACATAGGAAGGACTACAAGTCAAAGAATAGCTAAGGCGAGACATAGCAAAACAGGCTAAGGCACAGAACAGCGGAAGTACTACAAGGCAAGGACAAACATGGCACGAGAGACAACACAAGACATGGCACGAGACAAGAGGCAGAGTACAAGCACAGAGCGTGTGCAGAGACGCACAACAGGGCAGAGTGCAGGGGAACAGAATACAGGGAGCGACCGAGCAGACCAAGCAGCCATGCAGGGAGGCAACACGGTAATCAGGCCCTGACCATAGGGAGGGACGGTCTGATATAGCACCATAGCACCTGTAGTTCCGGGTCAGGATGATGGAAGGACTTCCAGTTCAGATCCTCCAGGATCATAGAGAGCATCGCTAGAACAGCCTGGGTAGAACCATAGAGAATGTCACATGATCAGGGGTTCCAGGAATACAGCGGATCGCAGAACCAGAGCAGGGCTGGAACATAGGAAAGGTCACGTGATCAGGGGTTTCCAGGAATACAGCGGATTGCAGAGTCAGACAGAGACGGATGGTTACTCAGCAACAGCGTGCAGCCATGAGGTAAGGCGCGCGTGCACACTGCTCCAGGCAACTTGCAGCATAACAGACATGGCAGACCTGACACATGACACTCTGGTTGCTAGAGCATCTTTGACATGCTCTGCTAACCCTCTCCAAAACACAGGGATGAGTGCTTTATTGGGCCACTCTAGTTCGGAAGCCAATGTCCGGAATCGGACGGCATAATGGCTGACCGAGAGAGACCCCTGTGTTAGGGCCAATAATTGGAGAGAGGTGTCGTGCGTGATCCGTGGTCCCAAAAATACCTGCTTCAGAGCAGCGAGGAACTGAGCAGCCCCCTGAACCACGGGATCATCACGCTCCCACAATGGTGTAGCCCACTCTAATGCCCTGCCAGATAAAAGAAAAACAATAAACCCCACCTTAGCCCACTCTGTAGGGAACCGTGCAGCCAGTAACTCAAGCTGGATAGAGTACTGACTCACGAATCCCCTACAGGTGGCACTGTCACCCGAAAACTTGTCGGGGAGCGTGAGGCGAGATATTGTTGGCATAGGCGTGAGTGTGGGCACGCGTGAGACAGCCTCTGCGACTGCCTGAGCAGCGGCTACCATAGCATTCGCAGTTGAGGTGGAGCTCTCGATAGCCGCCAACCTGCTCTCCAGCTGCCGAATGTACCGCTGCAGCTGCTGCAGGTCCGCCATTACTAGCTTGACCCTGGCTCTAGTATAATGTTAGGGACGGCGGATCGCACTACATAAAAATAATAGGAAGTGCGTTCGCCGCCCGGGGTCCACCGTGCAGTAGGTGTAACAACCGCTGCTGAGTAATGGCAGACTCGCTATATGGCGGTATACTGCGCTCAGGTTAAACGTCACCTGAGGTGCGCAGAGCAGACTCTGTTAAACTCACAGAGGCGCTTTAGTACAAATAAAGCATAAACGCCGAGCCTGTTAGCTTCACAGGTCTCAGCTGGCGTGCACACACGGTATATGGTCACAGGACACGGCCCAAGGCAGAGGTCGGTGTCCGTGTTGACCTACCGTGCGTGCGGCGTCGCTACCGCGGATGCCAGTAAGTGCTGCTAACTGCAGCGTGGCGGTAACTACTGCCGCTGTACGACAGTGCAGTGAGGCCTCACACTATCGGGCGCTAGTGTAGCGGTGCGGTATGCACTGTGGCGTATGGCTTGCCACTGACTGGCGCTGACTATAACTCTAATACCCTATCCACATGCGTAATATCAGAGGGAAGGGGTTTTATAATGAGTCAGTCACTAGAATCATACATCCGCCACCATTCACACATAGCAAGTATAGTCTATACTAGCGCATGGGCAAGCGGCCATGCGGTCCTTTTATAGCCATGCACTTCCGGGACCTTCCAGACCTCTGAGATGGGCCAATCAGATCAGGACAAGGACCTGAGCACGTGACCCCCGATCTCCACTGGGAGATCGTCTCGTGGGCATGCCCAGTAGCGCAGCGAGAGGACTTAGCCTCTGGAGTGGTTTCCTGCAAAGCAGGTTGAGCTATCATTGCTGGTCCAGAGAGCTGGTCTGAGCAGGGCGCCTGGATAACCGAGATTGCTGTGCAGGTCCCTGAGCGGTCGGAAAGGAATGCGAGACCGCTGGATGTATGGCTCTGGATTCCCGCTGTGCAGCTGCAGGAATCCGACGACTAACACAATCCTTATAGTCTTTGGCAAACTTCAGCCTGGCTCTCCTTTGCTTCTCATTGATGAAAGACTTTTTCTACCTTTACATGGCTTGAGCCCTGCCTCTAGGAGCCTGTTACGAACTGTTCTTGCCATGCACTTCATCCAAGCTGCCATTTGCCATTCCTTTTGTAGGTCACTTGATGTTATCCTGTGGTTGCTGAGTGTCATAAGAATAAGATGACGGTCATCCCGGCCAGTGGAGAGTAGTTGTCGCCCTCTGCCAGTCTGTAGCTTTCAACTGACACTGAAATGGAATGGCTGTCAGACATGTAGAGAAGCTGATTTTTATAAAACTGTGCATTGGTCTCTTAATTTTTTGCCAGAGCTGAATATATATATATATATATATATATATATATATATATATATATATATATATATATACACAGTATATATATATATATATATATATATATATATATATATATATATATTAGGGGTTCAAGCTCTCGGTTAGCCGCTTGGATACAGGTGGCACAGGGCTTTGTATGAAATCAGCATGTGGTTTATGCTCAATCAAAAGCTTCACAGCTTCAAAGTGAAAACAGCCTTCCTTCAGTATTAATGAATAGCAGCTCACACTTGTGTTAAACTAAACGTGTTCACCAAACAAACACCTCTCTGCTTGGCTCCAGCACACCCCTCTTTGTAGACTAGACTAACCAGCAGCTCTGTCTTTCTCCAGTCTCAACCCACTCCACACTGCTTAGCTAATCCAGCTGCAGTTAATAGGCCTGTAAACATCGGAATGGATCATAGGATTGAGTTTTCCAGCCAGTTTCTTTTGGTTACTCCAAAAACCCGGACCCAAAATAAAGTCACATTAAACCCTCTTAGTAACCTAGTATTACTGCTACAGCTTACATTGCCAACACATATCTAACATCTGGGACCTTACCCCTTGCTGTCCTACATAATATATATATACATTATATATATATATATATATATATATATATATATATAAAAGTTTGGCCACACCTCATTCAAAGAGTTTTCTTTATTTTCATCACTATGAAAATTGTAAATTCACTCTGAAGGCATCAAAACTATGAATTAACACATGTGGAATTATATAATTAACAAGTGTGAAACAACTGAAAATATGTCTTATATTCTAGGTTCTTCAAAGTAGCCACCTTTTGCTTTGATTACTGTTTTGCACACTCTTAGCTTTCTTTTGATGAGCTTCAAGAGGTAGTCACCGGAAATGGTTTTCACTTCACAGGTGTACCCTGTAAGGTTTAATAAGTGGGATTTCTTGCCTTATAAATGGGGTTGGGACCATCAGTTGTGTTGTGCAGAAGTCTGGTGGATACGCAGCTGATAGTCCTACTGAATAGATTGTTAGAATTTGTATTATGGCAAGAAAAAAGCAGCTAAGTAAAGAAAAACGAGTGGCCATCATTACTTTAAGAAACAAAGGTCAGTCAGTCTGAAAAATTGGGAAAACTTTGAAAGTGTCCCCAAGTGCATTGGCAAAAACCATCAAGCGCTACAAAGAAACTGGCTCACATCAGGACCACCCCAGGAAAGGAAGACCACGAGTCACCTCTGCTGCGGAGGATAAGTTCATCCGAGTCACTAGCCTCAGAAATCAGAGGTTAACAGCAGCTCAGATTAGAGACCAGGTCAATGCCACACAGAGTTCTAGCAGCAGACACATCTCTACAACAACTGTTAAGAGGAGACTTTGTGCAGCAGGCCTTCATGGTAAAATAGCTGCTAGGAAACCACTGCTAAGGACAGGCAACAAGCAGAAGAGACTTGTTTGGGCTAAAGAACACAAGGAATGGACATTAGACCAGTGGAAATCTGTGCTTTGGTCTGATGAGTCCAAATTTGAGATCTTTAGTTCCAACCACTGTGTCTTTGTGCGAAGCAGAAAAGGTGAACAGATGGACTCTACATGCCTGGTTCCCAACGTGAAGCATGGAGAAGGAGGTGTGATGGTGTGAGGGTGCTTTGCTGGTGACACTGTTGGGGATTTATTCAAAATTGAAGGCATACTGAACCAGCATGGCTACCACAGCATCTTGCAGCGGCATGCTATTCCATCCGGTTTGCGTTTAGTTGGACCATCTTTTATTTTTCAACAGGACAATGACCCCAAACACACCTCCAGGCTGTGTAAGGGCTATTTGACCAAGGAGGAGAGTCATGGGGTGCTACGTCAGATGACTTGGCCTCCACAGTCACCAGACCTGAACCCAATCGAGATGGTTTGGGGTGAGCTGGACTGCAGAGTGAAGGCAAAAGGGCCAACAAGTGCTAAGCATCTCTGGGAACTCCTTCAAGACTGTTGGAAGACCATTTCCGGTGACTACCTCTTGAAGCTCATCAAGAGAATGCCAAGAGTGTGCAAAGCAGTAATCAAAGCAAAAGGTGGCTACTTTGAAGAACCCAGGATATAAGACATATTTCAGTTGTTTCACACTTTTTAGTTAATTATATAATTCCACATGTGTTAATTCATAGTTTTGATGCCTTCAGAGTGAATCTACAATTTTCATAGTCATGAAAATAAAGAAAACTGTTTGAATGAGAAGGTGTGTCCAAACTTTTGGTCTGTACTGTACATAATTTTTTTTTTTTACTTATATAGTGCCATTAATTCCACAGCACATTACATACATCAACATTACTGTCCCCACTGGCATCAGCAGAGTGGCTCATTGGTTAGCTTTTTTGCTTTGCAGCACTGTGGTCCTGCATTCAAATCCCACTAAGGACATCTGTAAGGAGTTTGTATAGTCTCCCCTTCTTTGTGTGGGTTTCCACCAGGTTTTCCGGATTTCTCCTACACTCCAAATACATACCGATAGGGAATCTAGATTGTGAGCCCAAATGGGGACAGCAATGACAATATCTGTTTTTTTGTTGTGGAATATTATGGCACCATAGAAGTATAGAAGTAAGCATAATATATATAATACAACCTATGTTAGGGCGGCACGGTGGCTCAGTGGTTAGCGCTGCAGCCTTGCGCTATATAAAAATAAAGATTATTATTATTATTATGTTATGTTTTTTTTGTAATATCCCATGATACTTCATTATCAGCAGTCATTTTATAATTGTTTTCAAGTCTAGGATGGGGATTGGTGGTCACTTATCTGCATGTAATTAAATAATTCAGAAGTTGGAGTCTGGAGAATACAGTAAGTGCCATAAAGACAGCCATAAACTGCAAATGTAGAAACCATGATATAACAATGAATACCCAAAGCAGTCAGTAACATTGGCTTGATATAATTAATTTTCAATTTTCTGATCTTGTGGTTTAATAGTTACCTGTATGCAAAGATGGATCAATACTGTTCCCTTAATAAAATGCTTACAAAAGTTGTAGAACACAGATCAGGTAATGAGAAGCCATTACTCCCAGGACTGAACGGGCCAGTAGTTCTTCAAGCAAGGCCAGGGAACGCTGCCAAGAATAGGTGACGGGATGAATACCATTGTTTCTGTGGATTAAGCAAAAGGATTTTCGCTCCCAATGATGTTAACCTTCAGCATTTCTTAGCAATAAAAACTCCATTAATTTTGAAAAGCTGAAATTAATTGTATTATTCACACCATAAAAGCTACTCATTTTTTTTTCTTCTCTGTTCTTGCAGCATCAGATTCATTTGAACTGACATACCCTGCGGTTTGGCACAGTAATGCATGTTTAAGTAAGGGAAATATAAAACAATTAACATCACAATTTGAATAATTTCCAGGTAAAGCAGAATAACGTTTTCTTGATTGTATGTATTGTAATGCTTTTTGTATGTGGGGATCATTTGAAAAGGTGAACTTTGATAATTTACTCTATAATTTCTTCAATATGATTGACCCATTATCCTTGTTCAATGCTTGATATGAAGCTATTTTCAAGTTCGGCTTTGTATTCAGGGAATGATGTCCTATATGAAACTTACAACAAAGTAGTAAAAAGTAATGAGATGTCTATGTACATTTTGAAACATCATTTTAAAGTTTACACTTGCCTGGGCATAGTAACCAACTGTGGTTAGTTATAACAAATTATAATGATTATATTGCACATAAAAACTGTGCATCTAATCCTATCCTGTGTGATACTGACTGCTGAGCCGTGTATCTAATACTATTCTGTGTGATACTGTGTGCTGAACTGTGTATCTAATCCTATCCTGTGTGATACTGTCTGCTGAGCCGTGTATCTAATACTATTCTGTGTAATACTGTGTGCTGAACTGCGTATCTAATCCTATCCTGTGTGATACTGTCTGCTGAGCCGTGTAGCTATTCCTATCCTGTGTGATACTGACTGCTGAGCCGTGTATCTAATCCTATCCTGTGTGATACTGACTGCTGAGCTGTGTATCTAATCCTATCCTGTGTGATACTGACTGCTGAGCCGTGTATCTAATCCTATCCTGTGTGATGCTGGGCTCCCCCTGCAGTCTGTGTCAGAGGGTGGTCTGTGTTGGCACAGTAATAAATTGTGTTATTTCCAGCCTTACAGAAGGACTATAACACCATAGAAATGATAAGAATAATAGGTCTCAGTTACCACAACTGTCTACAAAGAAAACTGTTGCTGATAGCAACCAATCACAGCTCATTTTTCATCTTTTAAACAGCTCTGGGACAGCGTGGCGAGTTTTGAGTGGCGACTTTTGTGTTTCGACTTTTATGTGGCGAGGTTGGTGTATGTGCGGTGAAATGTGTGCTGAGGGTGGTATATGTGTTGGAGCACGTGGTAGTGTGAGGCGCATTTTGTGTGTGTGTTCATATCCCCGTGTGTGGTGAGTATCCCATGTCAGGGCCCCACCTTAGCAACTGTACGGTATATACTCTTTGGCGCCATCGCTCTCGTTCTTTAAGTCCCCCTTTTCACATCTGGCAGCTGTCAATTTGCCTCCAATACTTTTCCTTTCACTTTTTCCCCATTATGTAGATAGGGGCAAAATTGTTTGGTGAATTGGAACGCGCGGGGTTAAAATTTTAACTCACAACATAGCCTATGACGCTCTCGGGGTCCAGACGTGTGACTGTGCAAAATTTTGTGGCTGTAGCTGCGACGGTGCGGATGCCAATCCCGGACATACACACATACATACACACCAACATTGAGCTTTATATATTAGATTTAAAACAATCACAGTTTCATTTTTCTGATACAGAGGTTCAAATCAATTGCATAAACATTGAAGTAAAATATAATGTTCTGTCCGCCTACAGCCACCACTAGGGGGAGCTTTGTGCTAATATAAAGTGCAATGTATAGGCAATATGCAGTAAGTTCAGAACAGCAGTCTGAACCTATTAAAGGGAATCTGTCAGTAGGATCAATCCTTTTGAGCCGTCTATATGAGCATGTAGGTCATAGAAAGTTGAATAAAATGTATTTATGTACCATATTTTTTGGATTATAAGATGCTCCAGATTATATGATGCACCCCAAATTTTGAAGAGAAACATAGGAAAAAATATTTTTTTTTAATAAAATGGTAGTGCTTCTTATAATCCATGAGTCTTATTGATTACCGGGGGTGGTGGCTGCGGTGAAGCGGGGTCCCAGGGTCGCTGCTGGAGGAGGCAGGAGTGGGGTGATGCTGCAGACCGCAGGCTGGAAGGAGAGGGTGTACGATGTGCAGTGCGCCGCTGCGGGTGTCCAGTGCTGCGGGGGTGTCCGGCGGTGCTGCAGGGGTCTACGGTGCTGCTGTGGGGGGTTCTGCCGACATTTAGTGAAAGGCCAGAGCCCCCGCAGTTCCAGGGTTTCCTGTGCAGTGGACTCCGGGAAAATGGCCGCCGGGGTGGCGCATGCGCAGATGGAGATCTTAGCATCAAGATCTCGGGAGATGAGATTTTAGCGCTGAGATCTCATCTCCCAAGATCTTGATGACGAGATCTCCATCTGCGCATGCGCCACCCCCGGCGGCCATTTTCCCGGAGTCCACTGCACAGGAAACCCTGGAACTGCGGGGGCTCTGGCCTTCACAAAATGTCGGCAGAGCCCCCCCGCAGCATCGGAGACACCCGCAGCAGCACGGGAGACCCCCGAAGCACCACCGGACACCCTAGCAGCACCATCAGACACCCCAGCAGCACCACCGGGCATCCCCTCATCCCAGCCTGCAGCAACAGTACCGGTAAAGTACATACGCATTATAAGACGCACTCCCATTTCCCCCAAAATTTGGGGGAAAAAAGTGCATCTTATGATCCGTAAAATACGGTACTTTACTCACTTATATAGCTCCACTAATTCTACAGCGCTTTACAGACATCAGCATCACTGTCTCCATATATAGCGCCATAAATTCTACAGTGCTTTACAGTCATCAGCATAATTTTCTTCACTGGGGATCACAATCTAAAATACCTACCACTGTGTGTTTGGAGTGTGGGATGAAATCGAAGAACCCCATGCAAACACGGGGAGAAATACAAACTCCTTGCAAATGTTGTCCTTGGTGGGATTTCAACTTAGAACCCCAGCACAGCAAAGCAACAGTGCTAACCATTGAGCTGCCATGCTATTATCGGGCTATGATCTGAGATTCCCCTGTTCCCATGTTCCACATCTCCCACCCACATTGCCAGGTTGCTGGAACCAAATATATAATCTATACGAGATAGAGTGCATCTAATGGACGAGTGACAGGTATATTCTCTCACGTCAGGATGACGTATCCTCCACAAATCCAACCAACCACTGCCCTCGATGAGCAATGATAGCGGAGATGGAGAGCAGGCCGTCCCGGATACTCCGTCATCTAGTCTGTATATCAAGACCGTTATCCATAACAAGGTTAAAATCTCCCATGCACATAACTAATGCATCTGGATAATTTAAGGCAAAGCTTACTGCCTTTTTAACGACTGATATATTGGCCGGGGGTGGGTTATAGACACACATTATGACGTAGTCTTTCAAATCTATCGACACATGCACAAAAACAAAGCGTCCCTCAGGGTAGTTCTGAGCCTATTTGACCTACCATCTAGTGTCCTTATGGATTAACAAAGAAACCCCTCTAGAGTAACTGGTGTGGAATGCATGCATGGACCATTCTACCCACGGTTTCTGCACATAACGAGCCGAATCTCTGCTCAAGTGTGTTTCAACCAGGGCGATCATATCCAATAGTGTGAAATACCATAGTGAGTAAACAAACCTTTATTATCCCTTTAGTGTATTGATTATGTTTGCAGTGACATCCATAGCAGCATTCACAGGTTCTATGGCCTCACGTCTGGAGATAACCTCCACCAGTTCAGTGTGTACAGAACATATCCTGAAATTTTGACTTGATGAACTCCATCTTTGTCGAATGTATCAAATTTTACATCTACAGTATCTTAATGCAAAAAAACAGAGCACAGAGTATGACTGGATCTCAGATAATGTAGCAAAGGTAAGTATGTTGAAGTAGTAGAAATGTTGAAGCAGTTAATGCAGCTCGAGATGTGGTTAGAGGCATCAAATAACTAGAGATCAATAAAATATTTGAAAAGTATTTGTACAGTAATACTACAGTATGCCCTGAATGTTAAATGGCACGGTTCACAAAAACGAAGTTTCCCTTTAAGCCCATTTGTTACATTTTATAATATTAATTATAATAAACAGTCCACAAGGAAGGCATAAATCTGTACAGCTGTCTAGCTGGTTCATGGGGCATAGCCCTTGCTGCTAACCCTCCGCCTTTGGAACATTAGGGGGTAGAATATTATTTGTGATGCACTCAAGTGCAGACAGAAGCTGTTATTTCTCAAAACAATAAATCAGTGGGAGTAACTTGACAATAATTAGCTTTACCTTCAAACCCGAGCTGCCACCTAATAACATTACAAATTGTTGTATGAATTATTTCCATAACTTCATCGGCGATTATGAAAATTCCCTTTGTGATAGAATAAAATACAGAACGAAGGGGGAGCTGGAAATCTTTTCACAGAAGCCGTTAATTATTATGGTTTAATGATCCATAACGTTGTAAGCTTTGCCCGATGACATTTTCTTTCTCTGTCTTATACTTACTGTAGATGCCTATAGACTTTGATACCCACATCTGATCCACATCATATTACAAAGATTAATAAAGGTATATGACCACTGCTCCAAAGTTGCAGAACTATCCCAGGAAAATCAATGCTCCCCAATAAACCTTTTTAGCACTTGGATTTACTGCTCAGTTTAGGAGCCCGCAGGGAGAACGATCCCTATCTGGTAGGATATCAAGGGCAGAGACCAGACAGAAAGGGCAGATGAAATATCAGACTTTAATGAAGAACAATGCATGGCATGATTGGAAGCATGTACCATTATCCAAACCTACTTGGATGGAGTTTGGCTTTATATGATGACTTGACAGGTTCCAACAAAGGTCTATTGTGTATGGTGGTGCCAGTCAACTGATGGTCGGGAGAGATGTCGATCGCTCATGTCTGATTTTGGACTGCTGATCCTATTGTTCTCCTTGAGATAAGCCACCATCTGATGTGCCAGTCGGTAGCTTTCTCGTAGAGAACACAAGAGCACATGGCCGAGCGATCATTACTGTGTATGGGAGTGTCTGCTAAATGATCAGCTGAAGAATCGCTTGGCTGACAGCCATCTAATGTGTGTGGCTAGTGAGTGCTATATTTGTCTGTGTATAGTTATATTATTTCCCTAATAAATAATACACATTTAAGGGGTTATCCTAAATATTACACATAAACGGGTTGTCTACTACTTTGACCACCCCTTTTTAAATAGTTGCTAAAGTACCCAGGTAAAATAAATTAAAAAAAACATACTTACCTCCTGAATTGCCGCTGCTGTTGTGACGTCAGTGCTGTGTCTTCCAGCCGTCACGCGCACGCTGATTGTCTACAGCCTTTATACTTACATGCCATTATAGTGTGAAGGCTGCAGCACTCATATACTATAACAGCGTTACTGAACGCAGGAACATAAAGCATCAACATCGCTGGTGCAGCACGTGTCCAGAAGGTGGGTATTTGTTTTTTTTTATTTTATTTTACCTGGGTCATTTAACATTTAAATGTCATAAAAATTTCAATTGAAATGTTGCCTAGTTATAATTGTCTTCAAATCTCCCGTAATGCCTGTTTCCCAGCTTTACCATATCCCAGAAAACCAAATTTGCCTTGTTATACTGAGCAATGGATCTAGGGACTATTTCTGCAAAATTAGACAGACTTGTGATTTACTACTATAAAATACACAATGGTTGAACACCTGAGACACCAAGAAAGATACAATACTTTCCATACACCATGTCAATAGAAAATGTAATACTTCAATTCTTTCAAGGTGGTGCTGTAAATAAATAGAACATTTGCTTCCAGATTCGGTCTAGTAGTTGAATACTCAATGATTAACGGGACAGTCGAGAATTAGAAAAACATGTATGCTTTCTTCCAAAATCAGCGCGAAACCTGTTTACAGGTTGTGTGTCGTATGGCATTAGAGTGAAGGCAGCAGAGCTGCAATAATACACGACCTCTAGACAGCTTTGCCACAGTTTTGGAAGGAAACAATTACACTTTTCTAATCCTTTACATACAGTTTCACATATCGTAGAAGACTGCTCTAACCAAAAAAAATATATCAATAGTGGAGAAACCCTGGAGCTGGTTATCTCAGAGCTAAAAAATTGAGGGCTCTTAGATAATGTGTTTTTATTCATAAACTGATTTAATTATTATAGTTAAAGGGGTTTTCCACAATGAACATAGATGGCACAATCTGCTGAGTGATTGGCCGCAGCAATGATGCACAGTGTAAAAATGATGTCACCGCTGCAGCCAGTAAACAATCACTAAAGAAGTGGGGGGAGAATCAGTGCTGGACCAGCCGAGGGTAACATCTATGTTTGTTTTTCTAGAGGTATACATTTGAAAGCATAAACCATAAATAAGGAAAACCCTTTAAACAATAAAAAGCTACGATGAAGAAAAAAAAAAAAGAATAGTCCTGCCATTTTGATGGTCTCCTCCGAACTGGAAGCAATGGTGTTCTGATCACCAGCAACCTGACCATGCCAATCAGTGGCCGCATCAATCAGGTCACTCGTCATTGTGGTATTGCTTCCAGTCCAATAGAGACCATCAGAGGGGCAGCACTGGGGCAGAGAGCAGACTTCTGCACTAAGTATGGCTACTATTCTACTAATTCACAGTAGCTTCTAATGGTTAACCCACTGTCTCACTGCAGCATTTCTGCACCTATCTGGTAAATTGGATTTATTTTTTTATTATTGCATTTTTGATGCTGAGATTTTTTTCTCTTTTTGGTATGTCATGTCTTAAATAAAACTGTTTTGTTTTTTTACACTTTCTAGTATTTGCAATAGACAAAAATTTATTGATACAGACATGTGGGGATTAAATTTGTTTTTGATGCGCTTCCGCTATAAAAATGTACTAAAAGCCCATGTGTGTTTTTTGACTGCAGATTCTCCTCATTTAATGCAATTCTATGGGGAACATCCACACATAAAACTCAACGTTCCCGCAAGAGAAATTGACATGTTGAGGATTTCAAACATGCAACACAGGACAATTTATGCTACATAAAAAAAATCAGAGTGGGCATGAGATTTCTATAAATCCCATCCACATTGCTGGAAATGTAAGATGCTGCATTTTTTTGTGTAGCGAAAAAAACTCAACAAAAACTCATTGCAGGAACTAAGAATTTAACCTAAGTGGTCAGGAAGGCAAATCTCGGCGGATCACTGGCTAAAGACAGTAAAAACACAATTATAAATACAAACCCTTCAAAACTACATTCTAGACCAGTGTTTCCCAAACTCCGGTCCTCATGGACCCCCACAGGCCATGTTCTCAGGATTTCCATAGCATTGCACAGGTGGTGGAAGTATCATCAAGGCATCAGAAATTTCCCAAGGCATCTCCCGAGATTTCAGTGCCGAGATCTCCATCTGCGCATGCGCGGCGGCCATTTTCCAGGAAGAAATCCACAGGAAAGCATGCATGGAACGGCAGAGACCCCCCACACTGCACGGGACAGAGCGCAGCGGTGGCGGCAAGCACCGGGGGACAGAGTGTGGCAGTGGCAGAGCACGGCAGTGGTGGCAAGCACCAGGGAAAGAGCACCGTGGCGGCAGGCACCGGGGGAGAGAGCACGGCGGTGGCAGCACCAGGGACAGAGCACCACGGCGGCAGGCACCGGGGGACAGAGTGCGGCGGTGGTGGCAAGCACTGAGGGACAGCGCGGCGGCAGCACCAGGGACAGCGCCGGGGTGGCAAGCATCGGGGGACAGAGGGTGGCAGCTGTATCAGACACCCGCAGCGGCACGCTGCACATCAAAACACCCCCTCATCCCAGCAGCAATGTTCCACTCCTGCCTCCTCCATCACCACCCCCGGTAAGCAATAAGACGCATGGATTATAAGATGCATCACCATTTTATTAAAAAAAAGTTTTTTTCCTATTTTTCTCCTCAAAATTTGGGGTGCGTCTTATAATCCGGAGCATCTTATAAAGCGAAAAATACGGTATCTCACCTGTGCAATACTATGGAAATGCTGAAAACATGGCCTGTGGGGGGTCCATGAGGACCGGAGTTTGGGAAACACTGTGCTAGACTTATGCAATTATTTTCATAGTTCTGCTAATATTGAAAGAGTTATGTCCAATTCTTTTGGCACAAATTTAAAATCTGCTATGACCAAACTCTTTATACCAAGAATCCTGCAGGAAGTGCAGACGTGCAGACATCTGCAGGAAACACATTGCACATATTAATAAGGATGCATTGTCCATCTGGATATAAGAGTACAAGACTAAGGCACAGTTAAAGGAAAGGATTTGACGTGCCTATTAAAGCAGACGATGCTTTCCTGCCAGTGGCTGAGCCCATCTCTACATGTAATTGATGAGCAAATGATTCCCATTCAATTGTCAACTTTAAACTCAAGCAGAAATCCGACACTGGGCATAAATTATAATTTCATGAATTCATTTCTTGTTAGAACGCTGTGCACTGAGATAGTCATGGTGGCCTTAACAGCAGAAGAAGAGAACTCTGGGTATAATAACAAGCTGCACAGAACAATCCATATACAACCTGCGCCGTAATTAACAAGAAAGATGATACTAGTTAATTATCTCTGTGCAGTCCCCAGAGGAAATATATTCCCATTTTAGCTGTCTATGTGGATAACTGTTATTTTAAGCTATGGTGGTTATATTTAGTTATGAGGTCTATGCCATATTACACTGTAATCGAGGCCTGTATGACATTATTGCAGCAGGAAGTGTGTAACAGCCATTGCAAGGTATTAACAGAGGTGCAATTGAACGTAAGCTCTGAAAAGAGTATTATCAGGGCTAAAAGTAATGCGACTGACAAATTTTGGTTTACATCATTTGCCGCTTCAATGTTTTTAGAGTCGGATGTTTCTAAGGTTAATGAGGTACAATCATGAATATAATTATATCCTGAGATGAATTGTCTCTGGTAATTTTTTGTTGGCATGACACAAGACTCATGGCAGCGACCACCTTTTCTTCTTCAGTCAATCAATCTTTCAGATGTCCCGGTCTGAAGGGGGCTCCATAAGAGATAACTTTGCAGGGAGTACAGTGATTTGACGTCAGAAAACTGGGGTAAAGATATTTTCTCATGTCAAGCCCTTTAAGACTGTTTGAGACATCTGGAAGAATGATTGACCATGGAAGAAATGGTGAATGCTAACATGAGTCCTGTGTCTGCCAACAGTAAGGCATCCTGGGACTATTCTTGTGTGGGGCCTCACTCACAACGTTGCCCAAGAACACTGCCATGAATAAATAATGGGATTTAATCCTCCTCCAAGAGCAGCTTATTCCAATGATCCAGGAACAACTCGGTGAAGAAAATGCTTTTTCCAGCATGTTCGTGTGTTCCAAGTTCCCGCAGTTGCATGTCTACCGGCTGTTCGACAGCTGCAACATATGCAGGAATTGCCTAACAAACAGACAATCCTATCACACAGCCACGAGACATGCAGCTGCGGGACTCGGACATATTATTAGACAATGCCGAAGTTACTTGGTTAGCACCCGAGCATGCTCGGATAACACCTTATCTGACCACGTTCGCTCATCAACAGAGACCATGTCACAAGGCAAAATTGATAACTAAGTGGGTCGGTGAGCACAACATTGAAATTTTGTGTCCACGGCCAAGAAACTCCCCAGATCTCAATCCCATTGAGAACCTGTGGTCAATCCTCAAAAAACAAAAACCACAGAAATTGAGATAAACTCCAAGCACTGATTAGTTAAGAATAAGTGGTCCTCAGTAAGGATTTGGCCCAGTAGTCGATATGCAGCTGCCGAGGAGAAGGGCAGAAGTCTGGAGAACTAAGGGTCAACACTAAATATTGAGTACATAAATTTTATGTATTTGTAATAAAGTTTAAAAACTGATGAAATGTTTACAATTTTACTTCAGTAAAAATAGAAACGTCTGAATAAAAGACCTATAAAATCCTGAAGCAGCAAGCTCAAAACCAAAATTTGTGTTAAAACTTTTGTCCACGGCTGTGCAAACTGCACTGGCCTATTTGCCACAATAGAAGACAGCAATACTTTAAATGGTACATAAGTATTCAGATTTCTCCCTTAGTTATTTTATATTAGGATTCTGGAGCTTCAATGTACATCTTTAAAGCTTTTTCTTTTTCTTTCAGAAGATGGGCAACATACCCGAAATGTTGCACAGGTGTGCAGATGCTAATTCCACCATGTAATGTCTCGGTGAAAAAGATTTGGATGCCACTTTGAAGATTCAGAAAATTGAAAAAAAAAGAAAAAGCTTGAACTCTTAACCTTTAACACCATGGTGGAAACAGGTGAAGATCTTATATTTATTGCTTGTTAATACATAACATTTAGTAAGACATATTGATGCCAGGTTTTAAGTGTGGAACTGCTTTTTTTGTTATAAAATTTCATACAATCCCAGAAAACCCCTTTTAACAACCAAAATGAGACGCATTAATGCTTGGCACTCTAGAGCACATTAGGCTGCTGAAAAAATGTCTTAAATCAATAAATCTTCAGCAAATACATAGGCTAATCTTTATACTGGTCAGCAATTTCCTATTTTCAATTTCTTTCTATTTTTGCCACAAGATATATAAAAATGGAACCAATTGTGAGTATTTAAATGAACGCATTAAATATAGCCCCTTCTTTAGAATGAATCAGAATGTATTCAACTACGTGATTGATTAAATGCCACAATGTATTACAAAGTGTCGGGAGCGTCAATTCAAAGCATTTATTTTTCCTACATAACTGATCAATGTGTCTAGGACATGTTCCCGTGTTTGAAGATTCTGTTGCCTGATAACACCCAAGACTAATGAAGGAACAGGTAAAATTCGAGCATCAACTATAGAAGTCATATAGGTCACAAACTTCTGATGACAATAATGTGAATAGCATTTTATTGAAAATTACTCTACGGGCATGCAGACCTCTGTGGATCTTAGTCCAGTCATGGACTGGCCGCGGGTCTCCAGACCTCAGGGTGACAGCCTTGCATAAATATATGAAGCTGCCATGCTCGGGTTGAGAGACCCACAGCCTGTCCATGCTATGTGGTACATGATCAGCTCAAGATCATCCACGGATGTCTGCATGAGCCCTAAGACATTGACCTACCAGTTCATACACAGCCTTTTGATATTAAATGAGTTATCCACAACCCTATGGGTATATTCACAAGTAGTAGATTTGCTGCAGATTTTCCATCCATCATTTGTCTGCAGCAAAATCTATATGCAATGCATTCTGCACAAAGATATGACATGGTTCAGATTCTTAATTTTTATCTGCCACCAGCAGATTATATTTATTGAAATCTCATCTATTAAGCTGGTTACTGTAATACACTGTGGAGTTTCCAGCCACAAATATGAACCAAGAATATGCAGCAAATATGTAATGAACATATCCTAAAGGAGTTTTCCAGAACTCTAAAACTGATGACCTATTCTTAGGGATTATTCAGACGACTTTAATAATCTGACAAATGCTAGCCGTCATTTTGACAGATAGGGCTCATCTCCATATTATTCTATAGCAGTGATGGCGAACCTTTCTGAGACCGAGTGCCCAAACTGCAACCTAAAATCCAATTATTTATGATGAAGTGCTAACACGTGCCAAATGCCCCATCATGATCCCCTTCATGTAGAAATATGCCCCAACGTGATCCCCTTCATGTAGAAATATGCCCCATCATGATCCCCTTCATGTAGAAATATGCCCCATCATGATCCCCTTCATGTAGAAATATGCCCCATCATGATTCCCTTCATGTACAAATTGCCCATTCCACCACCTCCATCATTTCCTCCTCCCCATCACCCCATCATTGTCCCTCTCCCCATCACTGGACCTCTCCCAATCACTCCCATTACTGGCCCTCTCCCCATCACTGGCCATCTCCCCATCAATGGCAATCTCCCCCTTCACTCGCCATCTCCCAATCATTGACACACACACCAGACCACACCACACATGCACAAACCGCAACACTCACCACACACATGCACACACGCACACACACACAAATGGCCACACTCTCCTATCTGCGCGCCGGCAGCTTCCTCGGCTCTCACTTCCTCTCACACATGGAGAGGCGCAGCCGAGGCTTGATGACAACATCATTCAGCTCCGTGGCCGCGCCACTCAATGTGTGAGAAGAAGGAAGCTGCAGCTCCGGATCAGTGAGGCGAGGCCGCGTGCCAGCTGAGAGAGCTCTGCGTGCCCTCTCTGACACGCAGGCCATAGGTTCGCCATCACTGTTCTATAGGATCGTCCACAAGTACAATTTCTTCCTTGAACAGAGCTTGTCCAGGAAAAAAACTGCAGCATGCTCAAGTTTGATCTGAACTTTGAATTGCACTTGGCCATGCAAGTCAATGAGTCTGTGGAAAACATCAGACTGCCAGAATGGAGAAATTTTTGAACATACCCATGTATATTTTAGGTAAGATCTGTGATTATAATCATTAAAGATGTGTGATCAATGAGACGTCTTGGAATAGCACAGCCTTTTATCTACTATATAAAGCTCAATGTGGGTGTGTATGTATGTGTGTGTATGTCCGGGATTGGCATCCGCACCGTCGCAGCTACAGACACAAAATTTTGCACAGTCACATGTCTGGACCCCGAGAGCGTCATAGGCTATGTTGTGAGGCGAAATTTTAACCCTGCGCGTTCCAATTTACCAAACAATTTTAACCCTATCTACATAATGGGGAAAAAGTGTATGTATTGGCATCTGCACCGTCATAGTTACAGCCACAAAATTTTCCAGTCACACGTCTGGACCCCAAGAGCATCATAGGCTATGTTGTGAGGCAAAACTTTAACCCCGCGCGTTCCAATTCACAAAACAATTTTGCCCCTATCTACATAATGGGGGAAAAAGTGTATGTATTGGCATCAGCACCGTCGCAGCTACAGCCACAAAATGTTGCACAGTCACATGTCTGGACCCCGAGAGCGTCATAGGCTATGTTGTGAGGCGAAATTTTAACCCCGCACGTTCCAATTCACAAAACAATTTTGCCCCTATCTACATAATGAGGAAAAAGTGAAAGTTAAAGTGTTGGAGGCAAATTGACAGCTGCCAGATGTGAACAAGGGGGACTTAAAGAATGAGAGCGATGGTGCCAAAGAGTATATACCGTACAGTTGCTAAGGTGGGGCCCTGACATGGGAGACTCACCACACACGGGGATATGAACACACACACAAAATGCGCCTCACACCTCCACGTGCGCCAACACATATACCACCCTCAGCACACATTTCACCACACATACACCAACCTCGCCACATAAAAGTCGAAACACAAAAGTCGCCACGCAAAACTCGCCACGCTGTCCCAGAGCTGTTTAAAAGATGAAAAATGAGCTGTGATTGGTTGCTATCAGCAACAGTTTTCTTTGTAGACAGTTGTGGTAACTGAGGCCTATTATTCTTCTCATTTCTATGGTGTTATCGTCCTTCTGTAAAGCTGGAAATAACACAATTTATTACCGTACCAACACAGACCACCCTCTGACACAGACTGCAGGGGAAGCCCAGTATCACACAGGATAGGATTAGATATACGGCTCGGCAGGCAGTATCACACAGGATAGGATTAGATACAAAGCTCAGCAGTCAGTATCACATAGGAGAGGATTAGACACATGGCTCAGCAGTCAGTATCACACAGGATAGGATTAGATACACAGCTCAGCAGTCAGTAACACACATGATAGGATTAGATACATGGCTCAGCAGTCAGTATCACACAGGATAGGATTAGATACACGGCTCAACAGTCAGTATCACACAGGATAGGACTAGATACACGGATCAGCAGTCAGCATCACACAGGAGAGGATTAGATACACGGCTGAGCAGTCAGTATCACACAGGATAGGATTAGATACACAGCTCAGCAGTCAGTAACACACATGATAGGATTAGATACATGGCTCAGCAGTCAGTATCACACAGGAGAGGATTAGATACACGGCTCAGCAGTCAGTATCACACAGGATAGGGTTAGATACATGGATCAGCAGTCAGTATCACACAGGATAGGATTAGATACACAGCTCAGCAGTCAGTATCACACAGGATAGAATTAGATACACAGCTCAGCAGTCAGTAACACACGATAGGATTACGAAAAAAGTGGTTTGGTACCGTGTTAGCCAGTAGAAAAAAATATATAAAGTGCTCTCAGTGAGAAACAAAATAGGAATCTTGTGGGTATGATACCTTTTAATGGCTAACAAATAATAGTGAATGTTGTTACAAAGCAAGCTTTCGGGACTGCTTACGTCCCTTCATATCAGCCTGATGAAGGGACGTAAGCAGTCCCGAAAGCTTGCTTTGTAACAACAATCACTATTATTTGTTAGCCATTAAAAGGTATCATACCCACAAGATTCCTATTTTGTTTCTCTCACTGAGAGCAATTAGGATAGGATTAGATACACAGCTCAGCAGAAAGTATCACACAGGAGAGGATACTTAGGTAATCGTTTAGTTAATTTGTGTTGTAAATCTGTAGTGTTGAATATATGATGTGAAATGGTTTTATGTGCAATATAACCATTATAATTTGTTAGAACTAACCACAGTTGGTTACTATGCCCAGGCAACACCAGGCTCTTCAGCTAGTTCTTTATATAAAAACAAGTTTCACAATCTTTCTGAAGTTGTTTAATGGGTAGACAATTGTTGTCTAATGACATGGCATTAATGTTAAAGAGTTTGTCTGGGACCTTAACATTAACGGCCTAGGTCATCAATGTCTGGGTAGGTGGCGGTGCGACACCCCATCCAGCATCCCCATTCAAATCAATAGGGGGGATGTGTAATGCCTGGCAGTGGCCACTATTCTGTCAATGGAGCTGTGTTCTGCAGCTCCGTAACTGAGCAGTTACGTACGCCGCCGACACTGGAAACAGCAGACCGTTGGGGGGCACCAGCTATCGCACTTCCATCGATCAGACATAGATGACCTAACTGAGGCCGTCAGTGTTAAAGCCCCAAGCAACCCCACAGAGGAAATGTAGCTGAATCTGTACAATCTGCCCATTTGATAGGCAAGTGTTCCCCAACTCAAGAGTCACCAATAGATCATGCTTTTAGCATTTTCTTAGTATTGCACAGGTAATAATGCCATGCAATACTATGGAAATCCTGAAAAAAATGATGTTTTTTTTTGATCTTGGGGACTGGAGTTAGGGGAACAATGTGGCAGACGGTCTCATAGCTCAAATACTTTAAAATAGGCCTTAATAAACTAAAATTAATAAAATGAATAGAAATCAATAAAACAGCAAGGGAATTATGTATGTGGAAAGAGTATAATATCTGTATAGAAGTTGAATGAACTGTTTTTTTACCACTATTAACATGAACTGTATGTATGATTTGACATATTTTACGGTTCAAGATAAGGAAAAATATATTCGATAGTAATAGGTAAACAATGGGCAATTGTAGATCTAACAGGACATCTTGTTACCTTAACCTTATGGTTTGTGTAGACATTTGGAGAAATGATGTACATACACAATGCACCTAGCTGGTGCTTAGTAGAAATACAAAGTATCATCAGGAGACGCCTCTGTGACACCTGAATACATGACTTATTTGTGCTATCATTTGTCAAAAGTCTACAGTCAATTCCTAACAGGAAAATAAATATCCTCCTTGCAAAAAGCTCACTGGCCCTTTATTTCTGGCTGTGCTTGAAGTGTTTGGCATATTTTGGCTGGATAAAAGTAGGGGTGGGGTAGTGACACGTTGTTACTAAATTATTTTAGCGGTATAATGTTGATATATTGATTTGCATGCGACACACAGTGGGGAGAGCCATTAGGCCACATGCTGACAGCTGTCAATATATAATCCAGCATGTTGTGCACAAAAACGGCTTCACTGGTATCAAAGAACCGGTGTAATTAAGGTGTATAAAGGCAGTATAAAGAAAGAGGACAAAACAAGCTCAGTGGTGACTGTAACATTTGCTTTCTTTAATGCGGACTGAAAACTACAAAGGACTATCCATGCTTTTGCATTGGGAAAAGTATTTTGCTCAACACATGCGTGTAAATAAAGAAGCTTGTTTTTAGGATGCAAATAATTATATCTTATCCAAATTAAATATCAGGTAATAGAGATAGACTTGGATCCCAAGTGTCCTCATTCTGGGGAAACAAAGAAGAGCTGGATCAGCATTAACCAGTGAGATCTTCGTTTTACCCAAGATCCTTAAGTAGTACCTTGTCATATAGACAGGCCAACATGTACTACTGTTGGGGAAGTCAACATCTGGGACCCTCACCTATGTCAACAAAATAAAGGGGCCTGTGCCAGGGTAAAGGGCCTGTCACACTAAGCGATATCGCTAGCAATATCGCTATAACTTGTGACGTTATAGCGATATTGCTAGTGACATCGCTGTGTATGATACTTACCTACGACCTGCTCCCCCGCTGGTTATCGCTGATCGCGCGAGAACGTCCTGGACCGCTTCTCGTCGTCAGCTTCCTGTGGAGAGACGAACGACGAGCGTGGACGTCAGGATCGCCTAGTGTGACAGGTAAGTAGCGATCCCCGTCCCCAGCGATGTCGCTGGTGAGATCTGCCTGTGTGGCAGCTCACTAGCGACCACTTAGCGAAGTACCAGCGATCCTGACCGCGTCATATCGCTAGTCGGGATCTCTGGTACATCGCTAAGTGTGACAGTACCTTAAGTAATGATGAACTGTACCAGTTTATGCTAGTGATTAGTGGGGGTCCTGGGCATTAGATCTTAGTATAAATCACACTATATGGGGCTATCAAAAGGCACTAAGCTGGGCGTATACATCAGGTTTGGTCAATATACATAAGTATACCCCTGTTTCATCCGTATTGGGGCAGGTGTAAATGACCATATGTTCTCCATCTGAGAAAAACAGTGTAATTATTCTAATCATACTCTGATCAGAGATTGATCAGAGTTGTATCCATTTTTCTCAGATGTGGAGAAATAAAAAAAAAAAAAAAGTTTCTCCATCTTCAGTGTGTCCGTAAAAATCGGACAGCATTCCGATATAATCAGAGTGTGGTCTGATATTTTCCATGTACCCCCTAGCCATGGAAAAAACCTGACATTTGCACTGTCTCATTAAATAACATCGGTCAGAGTATGATCCAATGTTTTGACGGATCACACTTGGACTGAAACTATGGTTGTCTTCATGAGCCCTTAAATAGAGAAGTCCATTATGTTTATATGTATATGTAAGCATACAGTTGCAATCATGTGACATATACACTTGTCCATCATGCATGCTGGACATGATGCTGAAAATTGATGTGATCTGAGACTAAATCATTGCAAAAGCAGCATCATAAAGCAATTTATTGCCACAGTGCTGATTAAGGCTGTGTACCCATGTAAGCGGGTTTTTTTTTGCGTTTTTTAAGCGTTTTTACCAGCAAAAACGCTTAAAAAACGCTTACAAGAAGCATCCAATTCATTTTAATGAATTCCGCAATTTTTTGTGCATATTGATGCGTTTTGTTTTTTTCCCGCGAAAAAAACGCATTGCGGTAAAAAACGCAGTATGCTCATTAATTTCGCAGAAAAATCCGCATTTCTAACTATATTCGATGAGACTAGGGATGCTCTGGAAAAAACGCATAAAAAACGCGGGGGAAAAAAAAAGCGCGTTTCCAGGGAAGGAGCCCGTTTTTTAGTCAGGAATTTTCTGCATACGTGGGTACATAGCCTTACTGTTTGTATATAAGCAGCACCTTGCATCGCACCGGGAGATAAGCAGATTGATACATCCAGTTTGACAGCATGACAGAATATAATAGGTGAATTAATTTTCCATTGTTTTCTTCAATTTCAAATCACAGAGAAAGTTAATTTGACTAATTGCAGATTGCAAACATAGTAGCTCATTTCTTACACCAACACGAGGCAACAATCCTTTTCATCTGTATACTGACTTTATGCATTAGCTAGAAGTCAGGTGAATGGGCAGATCCCTCTGGTTCGGCTTATCAGTGACGAAAATGGCAGGTGAAGAAGATGACTGAAAGTTTAACACTTCCAGTACATGTTTTTCTCTAATTGTGGGTGAATCCCTAGGAAAATGCTATCAGAAATGTAATATCCATGGCCAGCTACACTCACTGGCCACTTTATTAGGTACACCTGTCCAACTGTGTGTTAAGACTTAATTTCTAATCAGCCAATCACATGGCGGCAACTCAGTGCATTTAGGCATGTAGACATGGTCAAGACAATCTCCTGCAGTTCAAACCGAGCATCAGTATGGGGAAGAAAGGTGATTTGAGTGCCTTTGAACGTGGCATGATTGTTGGTGCCAGAAGGGCTGGTCTGAGAATTTCAGAAACTGCTGATCTACTGGGATTTTCACGCACAACCATCTCTAGGGTTTACAGAGAATGGTCCAAAAAAGAAAAAAAATCCAGTGAGCGGCAGTTCTGTGGCCGGAAATGCCATGTTGATGCCAGAGGTCAGAGGAGAATGGGCAGACTGGTTCGAGCTGATAGAAAGGCAACAGTGACTCAAATTGCCACCCGTTACAACCAAGGTAGGCAGAAGAGCATCTCTGAACGCACAGTGCGTCGAACTTTGAGACAGATGGGCTACAGCAGCAGAAGACCACACTGGGTACCACTCCTCTCAGCTAAGAACAGGAAACTGAGGCTACAATTTGCACAAGCTCATCGAAATTGGACAGTAGAAGATTTGAAAAACGTTGCCTGGTCTGATGAGTCTCGATTTCTGCTGCGACATTCGGATGGTAGGGTCAGAATTTGGCGTAAACAACATGAAAGCATGGATCCATCCTGCCTTGTATCAACGGTTCAGGCTGGTGGTGGTGGTGTCATGGTGTGGGGAATTTTTTCTGGGCACTCTTTGGGCCCCTTGGTACCAATTGAGCATCGTTGCAACGCCACAGCCTACCTGAGTATTGTTGCTGACCATGTCCATCCCTTTATGACCACAATGTACCCAACATCTGATGGCTACTTTCAGCAGGATAATGCGCCATGTCATAAAGCTCGAATCATCTCAGATTGGTTTCTTGAACATGACAATGAGTTTACTGTACTCAAATGGCCTCCTCAGTCACCAGATCTCAATCCAATAGAGCATCTTTGGGATGTGGTGGAACGGGAGATTCGCATCAGGGATGTGCAGCCGACAAATCTGCGCCAACTGTGTGATGCCATCATGTCAATATGGTCCAAAATCTCTGAGGAATGCTTCCAGCACCTTGTTGAATCTCTGCCACGAAGAATTGAGGCAGTTCTGAAGGCAAAAGGGGGTCCAACCCGTTACTAGCATGGTGTACCTAATAAAGTGGCCAGTGAGTGTATATGCTATCAGAGATAAGTAGATGATTGGTGTCCTGGATCCTACAAATGAGTCCATCATCCTTTTACACCGTTCTGTAGCCACAGACAACCGATTTTGTAGTTAACAATCTCTGGTATAAATAACAGAAAAACTCTTTTCATGGACTGTATATAACTGTCCACCCGTCACAGTACAAGTGCCCTTTTATGTTTGCTACAGTATCTCCATATCTTCTCTTTTTAGAAATGAAAAATCGATTTGCCAGGCAGATAGATGCGTCTTCCCAACTGATTAGATATAACAGCAAGTTACCAGGGTTTCCTCAGAAGAAACACAGATCATTTCCCGAATAGAGAAAAAAGATGGTTTTCAGAAACATATTTAATAAAGAATCTGAGAGAAAAACAACAATGGCTTTAATGTTCCCATTTTTTGTTTGGTTTTCACATTTACATCTCAATGATGAATGTGGCTCTTAGAAGTCGGCACTAAATGGTTGATTAACAAGTAAAATAATTCAGCTAATCCTCAGGCAAATATCGGTATATTGTTATCTTATTCATTCTCCATCTGAAGAGGCTTACACTGGAAAATCACACTCCCCAGGAGTCTGTAAGATATTAACGTGAGGAGGGAGAACAGTCATATGAATTGGATTAAGTGGTAATCATATAGATGGGGAAGGAGCCAAAAGTGTGTTACATTACAGCATATTTTCCCTTTTTTGTGCCGTACATTACAGATTTACGCCTCATGCACTGAAGAATATTATGGATTATTACAAAGTCAGAGTGGTAAGGGGCGATAATACAGCATCTATAGATGTCTATAGTTTGCTTTCAATTTCTTAGTCTTAGAAAGGATTTTCTGCTTTGGCTTCTGTGTGAATCGGACTCCATCAGATGCAATATTATATCGCTCTTCACAGCATTGTTTATTGGGGAGAAATTCTCAGTAACGCCGCGCTGCATCAAGTACCACAAAGAACCCACAGAGAAAGGGGTCTCTGTGCCTCCGCTTATCTTACTGTATAAGGCTCTACCTGTGTTTAGGTTACTTTATGGACAGTAAAGGTACTGTCACACTAAGCGATATCGCTAGCAATATCGCTATAACTTGTGATGTTATAGCGATATCGCTGTGTGTGATACTTACCTACAACCCGCTCCCCCGCTGCTTATCGCTGATCGCGCGAGAACGTTCAGGACTGTTTCTCGTCGTCAGCTTCCTGCTGTGACGACGAGCGACGCGTGGAGTCGGGCGGGAGGACGCAGGATCGCCTGGTGTGACAGGTAAGTAGCGACCCCCGTCCCCAGCGACGTCGATGGTGAGATCTGCTTGTGTGGCAACTCACTAGCGACCACTTAGCGATGTATCAGCGATCCTGACCGTGTCATATCGCTGGTTGGGATCGCTGGTACATCGCTAAGTGTGACAGTACCTTTAGTATAGCACACAACCCAAATGAATCCCAAAATTAATCAGCGTGGTCCATCAGTCATTATTAGAATCCTGTGTATGTTCTGTCGTAATGTGACCGCTGTTTACTTATAAATCATCTTGCATGATGTCAACATCATTTTATATAGTTTAAATAAATAACTAAAATTTTCGCTTAATAATGAACCCCTTTAGCTTGTAGTGAACTAAAAAATACACACAAATGAATTGGATTGCTCCAAGTTAGGTAGTTATTACCTTAAGGTTTAATCTGAGTGGATGTCTGGACTCCAGAGGACCAGTAAAGAGCGCTGTATATCTGTATATCTTCCACTGCACGCTGCTGGAAGCGGGGAGCGTGGAGTGTCTGTCAACGGCCGGGACCGCACTCCTGAAAGGCCGTGGTATTAACCCATGTTTATCTGGCAAATATCATTCAATCTGACTTCACATCAAGATATACAGCGCTCTTTACTGGTCCTCTGGAGTCCAGATTACAACTTAAGGTAATAACTACCTAACTTGGAGCAATCCAATTCATTTGTGTGTATTTTTTAGTTCACTACAAGCTAAAGGGGTTCATTCTTAACCGCAAATTTTAATTATTTATTTATATTTTAAGGATCACATTGGTGGTGTGTTCCTAATTTGCAGCAAGTGTTCCTCTCTTTTTTCTACAGTTATTAGCGCCACCTACAGTTTATACTAGATATTTTATATAGTTTGGCTCCGTGAAAAAAGGCTGCATACCTCTTAATGAAGTTTTGACTAGCAAGGTTTTCATAATCATTATTATTATTATAGCGCCATTTATTCCATGGCGCTTTACATGTGAGGAGGGGTATACATAATAAAAACAAGTACTGCAATCTTAAACAATACAAGTCATGACTGGTACAGGAGAAGAGAGGACCCTGCCCACGAGGGCTCACAATCTACAAGGGATGGGTAAGGATACAGTAGGCGAGGGTAGAGTTGGTCGTGCAGTGGCTTGGTCAATCCGTGGTTACTGCAGGTTGTAGGCTTGTCGGAAGAGGTAGGTCTTCAGGTTCTTTTTGAATATTCCCACAGTAGTCGAGAGTCTGCAATGTTGGGCTAGAGAGTTGCGGAGTAGGGGTGGTGCGAGGGAGAAATCTTGTATGCAATTGTGGGAAGAGGCGATAAGAGGGGAGTATAAAAGGAGATCTTGTAATCATAGATATGTTTGAGTAATCACTTATTACTGGATGTTGCAGGGAATAAAGGTGACCATACAACATTAGTATAAAGTCAACCTAGACAGTTGGTGTGAACAGCCAGCTACCTAATGTGTGTTCAATTTCAAGAGGAATCCTGGGCGATAAGCCACTGCAAAAGGTATCTGGATTTTCCCCCTCTCCTTATTGAAAAGGCAAGTATGCATGGCTCATCCAAGAGTAAATGTGTACCCATTTAATCAATGGGATTGCTCACATGTCCATGTTTTATTGTAGACCATGTGTCAATGCAAAAATCACAGAGGCATGTCCATCCACTTTTTACTGCCATCATAGATGAAAATCACCCATACAAGTATATAGGTCCAGGAAAATCATGGACAGCACGCATATAGCATCAGTGTGAAATCAGTGTGCTGTATTGATTAACACTGCAATGAATAGGAGAAACTTATTTATCCAACTGTGAAAATCACTGACGGTAAAAACTGACACACGGACCTAACCGTGATGAAACTTGGATCCAAAACACTAATGATAAAGGTACCATTTTTTGCATACGTGAAGAATTATGAACGTCTGAATGAGGCCTAAGGTGCAGCTGCGGGATGTGCAAATGCTAGGTATTTTATACAAATTAGAACTAAAGTACGGTAAGTTTAAAAAAAAATATGTTTCAAAAATTGTGCTGATGTAAAGTAGACATGTGGGAAATGTTATTTATTAACTATTTTGTGTGACATAACTCTTGATTTAAAGGGAATCTATCACCGGAAGTAAATGGCCTGTGTCCGGTCCAATGGGCGGTGTTTCTTCCTTTTTTCTCCACCTCATCCGTGGCCCCGTCCATGATCTTTTCTGGAATTCTGGTAGTTCTACTCCATAGTTTGCGCGTGCCCAAAGCAATCTTGCTTCGCGCACGCGCAGTATGCTTTACCCAACTGCGGGCAAAGCTGAAAATCATTAATGCGCCGGTACACTATGTCCCACATCACAGCGAAATACTTCCAGGACATAGTGTACCGGCGCATGCACAGTAATGATTTTCGGCTTTGCCTGCAGTTGGCAAAGCATACTGCGCATGCGCGAAGCAAGATTGCTTTGCGCACACGCAAAACTACTAGAATTCCGGAAAAGATCGCGGACGGGGGCCAAGGATGGGGTGGAGAAAAAAATGAGAAACACCGCCGATCGGAACGGACACAGGCCATTTACATAGGCCGCCAACTTCTGGTGACAGATTCCCTTTAAGGGCATAAAAACTCATAGTTTGAAAATGGCAAAATTTCAAAATTTTTGCCAAATTTCCTTTTTTTTTCGCACAAATAAATGCAAGTTATAATCGAAAAAATTTTACCATTACCATGAAGTACAATATGTCATGAAAAAAACAATCTCAGAATCACTTAGATACGTTGAAGCATTCCAGAGTTATTACCTCATAAAGTGACAGTGGTCAGAATTGTAAAATTTGGCTTGGTCATTAAGGTCAAAACCCGCTCATCATTAAGAGGTTAAAACTGCTTAAAAATCATTTCACCCAATGAATGAGCATTTTGCTCATTTGTTGTGTGATTGACATCTTAATTACACTACAAAATTATAGAGAAAGGAGCATTCCAACAGTTGTTCTCGATAATCAGGCAGTGTAAATCCAGGTTGAATCACATGAATAGAAGTAAATAGATGAATTGATAATTTCATAATTTTAGGCATACAGGTAAGACTATTTTAACTATTCTATGAACTGTATGTACCCATACTAATAGCTTAAAAGCATCCAGGGGGTGACAGATTCCCTTTAACATCAATTTTCCAGTAAATAATTTCACCTTTTTGGACCAATTAACTTTCTAGAATGCTACCTACGTATACTGTGCCTCTGCAGCTTTTCTGTTGTTGCCATGGGACAATCATTTATCCTCATTGAACTCATACGGGTTAATCATGTTTTATTCAATCTTCTTCCAGAGAATGCGGTTGGCCAAAACTTAATTTCCTGTGACTGTTCTGCCTCTTGCTATGGAAGCAGAATATATCTCTCCAGCGCCCACAACTTTCTCTAATCTCTAACTGATAATGGTGCAAGGAGGAACTGCCAGGCTGAATATATTAAGCTAGGACTCCAAAACTATTATCCCAAAGTGCAGCAAAACACTGAGCTGTCCTGACCAACCAACAGACTGAAATATGCTCAAACACAATGCAAAAATCACAGCTGATAACTAGTAATTGTAAAAGCACTAAACACAGCAACAAGCTCCTATTAACAATGGTGTTGACAGTATCAAGAGGCAGGGCAGATAATGCAGTCAGCTGCTATAATAACTCATGCACAGATTTGGTTCACCTGCATATCATTTTTATACAACAATGAATATAAATATATTTTATACCTATTATAAATCATTAAAAATACTGACAACTCATTTTTGTTCACAATCTATGTTAACTTTTGCCTGCTGAAAAAAATAATTTTTTTAAAGGGGTTGTCTACTACAAGGACAACCCCATTGGGCGCCGGGGTCACGTGCCCAACAACCGCACGAGAGCCCCGGGACTGCAAGTGCTGACACCACAGGAACGGCGCCAGCACGGGAGGTGAGTATAGGCTATTTTATTTTATCGGCCCCAAACATTTAGGTCAAGAAAGGGCTGTCCTACTAGTGGACAACCCCTTCAAATAGCAATTATGACAAATTTTGCATAAATCAATAGTTCAAGTAAATATAAAAAACTTTATAATACATTCAACATTAAAATTGCAGCACCAAGAAGTCAAGGAATTATAGAAATCACAGATAGACATTTTACTGAGCTACAAATTATGAAAAATGGAAACAAAGTTTTCGAAACATCTCGATTTAATCAGTCAGGAGTGTCAGGGACATGTGCAGAAATCCCTGCACTTACAGCCTCGGCTGCAAATAATGATGTTATTAATGGTTGTCTAAGGAAAGTTCACCCCTCAATAAGAAGTCATATGCGAAACGCGTGTCGGCGTGTGTTCTTTAGGCCAATACATGTTATATGTACTTCTCATATATTGCTTTAATAATTCCTTGTGTCTGATATGTATATTCACTAGACATGTTTGCTATAATGTTATCTTGATGTGCTTGACTGGTATTATACACATATGCATGCGCTTCTGAGTGCATGCTTATGTGCGTATTCACACAGTAGATATTTAAATGCCTGTTACCAAATTAAGTGATATCTGGGTACGTATATACTTGTACCTTCCATTATTCAACTAATGCATTGACTTGATCATTGATTTCTTGGTAGTAAACCATGGCATATTCATTCTTATTCTGGATTTAATATCAGCAAGACATGTTTTTATATGTATTCTGTGTGGGTTCTACCTCTTTCTGACGGTCTCCCTTTTTTAATTGGGTTTGTTATTTGACGTTTTATCTATTGCTTATTCAATAAAATATTTATGTTTTACTTGGTAGTGTTACTCCAATTTTTTATAGGGTAAATGCTATAGTGAGGAGAGCCAATTATTAAGTTGGTCAATTTCTCTTTGGGACTTATAATAGTAGTTCAGCAGATATGTCAATATCTTCAAATATCTATGGAACTGATCGTAATGTTTAACTTCATCTAAAAACTTTATCTAAAAACTTTATCTATCTATCTCTTGAAAGGTACAAATAATATCATGGCTGAGTTATTGTTGTTGGCAATAACACGTTTTCTCTGCAAATATTTCATGTTATTGTGACTTTACTTTACGTCTACATTTGATACATTTTCATATCTTTATTTTATATGGCTACAGATAAAATATTTCTGTCATTTCCTATTTGTAGTTGAAACTGGTTGGGTATTAATTGAATAATCACCGAGTGCGGAACTACAGTAATAAGTTACAGCGCAGTGATAATAACAGTGTTTTTATCCTGGATAATGATCTGTAGAGAGTGCTCAGTCTGCAACTATTTTGGTTTTATAATGTGTAAACAGCAATGAAGAGTATGTGCCCTACTTTCCCTAAATCCACCTCCTTGTTTATTTATCTAACAAATAGACAAAGAAATAGATGGAACAGGGGACATAACTATGTTACTAATAATTCAGTGGCTGGAGGATACAGCTTATCTTATAAAAAAAAGAAAAGAGAAGATTAGTAGAACACGGCGTTTTCGCATCAAGAGACTGTATCACCTCAAGCAGAAGCTTATATTCTGGAGGGAAAGACGGGAAAAGAGAAAGAAAACTCTGTAGGGTCCAATAATTTTAGAGAAGTGTCTGGCCATGAGTACAAAGAACAGAACAGCGAAAATTCTTTAATTTTTCATTCTGCTAAAAAACTAAATAATGACATTTATCGAATATATATAGAAAAAGAGGAAACGGCACACCATTTCTTTAGTGCAAAAAAGCTGTTTTTAATGGCCCATTGTGCGACGTTTCGGCTCTATATGTGAGCCTTCTTCAAGCATGGGAGACTAGAAGCTGCACTACTTTGATCTCCTCTGCTACACACAGGCGATGATCAGAAATGCTTACTTGCTATGAGCGCCGACCATGGGGTGGCGCTCATAGCAATCTGGCAATGACAACCATAGAGGTCTGCTGGTGACCTCTGGTCATCATGCCAACCCATCGGTGATGAGGTCACAGATGGGCAGGATTTATGACATGTTTCCGGTAAGCACGAGTTAAATTTAACTAGTTAACAGCCGCGGGTGGATCGCAATTCCACCAGCGGCTGTTACGGCCACATGTCAGCTGTATGTATCAGCTGACATGTGCCCGGAAAGGTGTGGACTCAGAGCCAGAGCCCGCACCAAACAGGGGGAGTCCGACATCGGCGTACTATTACCAATGAACCTTTTGGAACAAATTATGTAAAAATAAAATATATATAAAAGATGTTAAAAAAATATAAAAAAAGCAACAGAAAGTAAAAGATTCCCACCACAAAAAAATAAATCAGATTTTTTTTTATATGATATACATTTTATTACATGCATATAAGAAAATAAAACAAAAACTTATACATTTGGTATTTACAAGTCCATAATGGGGAATTGATTCAACATGTTACTTATAAAACATGAAGAGTACAAAAAACCCAAAACAAATAATTGCTTTTTTTACATTTGCAGCTCAAAAAATTATATAAATTACACAGTAATTTATAAGTACCCAAAGAGGAGCTTAAAAAATACAGCTTACCATACATAAAACAAAGTCTCATGCAGCTTCAGTCACGAAAAGAATAAAGAAAGTTATGGTTGCAGAAAAGAGGATAGGCATAAATAAGAAAAAAAAATGCTAGTCATTAAGTAGTTAAACAATAGACATTAACTTAGGCTACCGTTACACCTAGCGACTCACCAGCGATCCCGACCAGCGATATGACGCGGTCAGGATCGCTGGTGCATCGCTAGGTGGTCGCTAGTGAGCTGCCACACAGGCAGATCTCACTAGCGACATCGCTGGGGACGGGGATTGCTACTTACCTGTCAGACGCGGCGATCCTGCGTCCTCCCGCCCGGCTCCACGCGTCGCTCGTCGTCACAGCAGGAAGCGCCGCAGGAAGTGACCGACGAGGAATGATCCAGGAGCTTCTCGCACGATCAGCGATAACCAGCGGGGGAGCCGGTCGGAGGTAAGTATCACATGCAGCGATATCGCTAGCAATATCGCTGCAACGTCACAAAATCGGTGACTTTACAGCGATATTGCTAGCGATATCGCAGTGTGTAACGGGGGCTTTACAGTGTAGCTATTTCTGATAAGTGGATCTAGAGAGCTGGCTTTCTTCTACCTTGAAAAAGATCATAGCCTACAGGAGGCACTGTATATTCTTAAGCTGGAGTCACACATAGCAATCTCGCTAGCCAGATCGCTGCTGAGTCACAACTTTTGTGACGTAACAGCAATCTCACCAGCGAGATTGCTGTGTGTGACAGCGATCAGCGACCGGCCCCCCTGCCGGTATCGCTGATCGATGCAAGAAACCTCTGGACATTTTTTTCGTCGCTGGTCTCCCGCTGGCCAGCACGCATCGCTGCGTGTGACAGGCGGGAGACCAGCGATCAGCTGTAAAAAATAATAATAAAAAAAAAAATATTGTTATTCTCACCTTCCGACGTCCCGCGCAGCCATTCCGCCTCTCTCCACGCTCCTGGTCCCAGTGATCCTTTGCACGAATGACCGCAAGACTTCGCGCTCCCTCGAGACCGTGACATTCTCGCGGTCATTCTCGCAAAGGATTACTGGGACCGGGAGCGTGGAGAGAGGCTGGAAGGCTGCACGGGACGTCGGAAGGTGAGAATAACAATATTTTTTATTTTAATTCTATTTTTTTACAGGGATGGCATCAGCGCTAACGAACACAGCGATGCTGCGCGCTGGGCATCGCTGTGCTAATCGCTGGTGAAGCTGTCTGTTTGACAGCTCACCAGCGATCACATAGCGACTTACCAGCAATCCTGACATGTTGATATCGTTGTCGGGATAGCTGGTAAGTCGCTATGTGTGACTCCAGCTTTAGACACTTATGTACATACAACATAAGCCTTAGATACGTATGTACACCATCAGCCATAACATTAAAACCAGTCAAAGATTGTATAGGTCAATTATGTGCCACAAAAACAGATCTGATCCGACAAAGCATAGACTCCGGAAGGTCTATGACGTGTCTTGTGCTATAATGCACCAAGACATTAAGAACAGATCCTTTAAGTTCTGCTAGCTATAAGGCCACCATGCAATGGATGAAAATCAGTAAGCCTTTGGAGCTCTTGATTTTGTTGCCTGTTTGTTTAGACTTGGACCACCTATGGTAAGTACAAAGTAGAGCTGGGTGGATTGATTCGTGGGACTCTAGTCCATCGGCTAGGTCAGTAGTCTCTGACAGCTGAATAGGAGAGCTTTGACTCTCTCACCCTCCTGTATCCCTTATTTGATTAGCCGGTCTGGCACAATATCATTATTGTGGGATGCACAGATGATGCCGCACCAGCCCAGCAAAATCAAAAGCCACACCAAGAATCCAAGAAGGTAAGAGATTTTCAGAGCTCACGACCAGTGAAACCACCCAACTCTAGTACTAAGCAATACAAACTGAAGACCCCCTACAAGATCTACCATATGGAGATGCCTTGACCCAATCATATACAAACAAAATTTGTTGCCTATCAAAGCCAACCAGAATCTTACGGTTACTAATTTTTCCAGCCTCCAAGTCATGAACTTCAAGATCTTACAGTATCTTTGCAGTCTAATACATCTTGCTCCTTGAGATGTGCCAGTGTCACACCATCAGAGTTATTTAATTCAATTATCATTGGGTATTAATTTTATGGCAGCAAAATACCTTCTCTAATAGCATGTAAAGGTGCTTTAAAGGGGTTGTCCTGTATTAAGCTGCAAGTCTGCAGTCACTCTGACGGTCGACTTGTGAATCCACACATTGATGCCGACTCCGGGAGCGAATAGAGGGGCACGGCCTCACTCAATGCAAGTGTAATGAACAAGACCGCAAACAGTCTAGTTGGAATGTGGCCGGGAGTATGCATAGCGCATAGTTGCAGTCATATGACCACCTGCTCCCGGCACAGAAGAATCCTCACACTGAGCGTGATGTGAGGATTCACAAGTCTGCAGTCACAGAGTAACTGCAGACTTATAGCTTAAAACCAGACAACCCCTTTAATACACAGAATTGTACATACAAAAAAATCTAAAATATGTAAAAAATGTAATCAGTGTTCAGATCAGTACAAAAAAAACAAACAAGAGCCCAAGTAAATGTAAAACCAAATCAACATTCCAGTGAAAGAAGAGTTCCGCACCATGGGTTCCGAAACAGAGTTTGGCAACTGAAAAAGGACCACTGAACGCCTTTGAACATAGGGAGATTACAATATACTATACTTTGAATGAAACATAAAGGTATTGTACCAGCAGGAGCTTGCCTGCTCCTCACAGTGCAATGAGTAGAATATAGGAAAATAAATTAGGAAATATCTAAAGAATGAAGAGAAAAAGAAAATCAGAGAGCTCCTATGTTGCATTGAAGTCATTAATATGGTGAGCTCAATTCATTATGCTCTATAAACTACTTTAAATAAACATTTGACAGGATAAATCTTGAAATCCTTGAGTAACTTCATCAATTTGTTTCACATACTTGTATAGAAATATCAGTAAAATGAATTGTAGAAATGTGTGTAGATATGCCAAAAATGATTAAAGGGAATCTGTCAGGTGCGATAACGCTAATAACTTTCAGGATTACTCTGCAGGTTAATAGTGTTATGAAGGTGCCGGCCGTTGTACTGAAAGCACAAAATTGATTTTATTTCTCCCAGGAGCCTCTGCCTTTCAGTCATGCGTTCTGGCGCAGCTTCATTCATTGTTCACAGCTCTGTAAAGCCCCCGTCACACATAGCGACGCACCAGTGATCCCGACAACGATATGACCTGGTCAGGATCGCTGTTGTGTAGCTACATGATTGCTGGTGGTGAGCTGTCAAACAGGTAGATATCACCAGCGACGACGCGGGTAACAAGCGCGCGCGTCGCTTAGTTACCCGCTGTGTAACTTGGTTACCAGCGTGCTGGCACTGGTAGCTGGTATCCAATGTAAACAGCGGGTTTCTAAGTGCCGCGCGGCGCTTAGAAACCCGCTGTTTACATTGGATACCAGCTCCCAACCAACGATCAAAAAAATGTCCTGGACATTACTAAACGATCAGCGATACCCGGCTGGGGGGCCGGTCGCTGATACCTGTCACACACAGCGAGATCGCTGGTGAGATCGCTGTTGCGTCACAAAACTTGTGACTCAGCAGCGATCTCGCTAGCAATCTCGCTGTGTGTGACGGGGGCTTAAGCGGTGGCTGTAAGCACGCCCTGACACATTGTCTGACAGTTATCTCGGCAGTGCATCAGTACGGAGCCAGCTGTCAGTCAAACAGCCAGGGCAAGCTTACAACCAGCCCCTCTCAGTGCTCTGAATGGTGACTGAAGCCTCACTGGCCCACCAGCATTACTGAAAGCGAGCGACTCCTGGGAGAAATAACGTTCATTTTCTCCTGGGACCCGCACTTTTAGTACAATGGCTGGGAGCCTTCATAACCTTCAGATACAGTTGTGGCCAAAAGTATTGACACCCCTGCAATTCTGTCAGATAATACTCAGTTTCTTCCTGAAAATGATTGCAAACACAAATTCTTTGGTATTATTATCTTCATTTAATTTGTCTTAAATGAAAAAAACACAAAAGAGAATGAAGCAAAACATTGGTCATTTCTCAAAAAACTCCAAAAATGGGCCAGACAAAAGTATTAGCACCCTCAGCCTAATACTTGGTTGCACAACCTTTAGCCAAAATAACTGTGACCAACCGCTTCCGGTAACCATCAATGAGTTTCTTACAATGCTCTGCTGGAATTTTAGACCATTCTTCTTTGGCAAACTGCTCCAGGTCCCTGATATTTGAAGGGGGCCTTCTCCAAACTGCCATTTTTAGATCTCTCCACAGGTGTTCTATGGGATTCAGGTCTGGACTCTTTGCTGGCCACCTTAGAAGTCTCCAGTGCTTTCTCTCAAACCATTTTCTAGTGCTTTTTGAAGTGTGTTTTGGGCCATTGTCCTGCTGGAAGACCCATGACCTCTGAGGGAGACCCAGCTTTCTCACACTGGGCCCCACATTATGCTGCAAAATTTGTTGGTAGCCTTCTGACTTCATAATGCCGTGCACACGGTCAAGCAGTCCAGTGCCAGAGGCAGCAAAGCAACCGCAAAACATCAGGGAACCTCCGCCATGTTTGACTGCAGGGACCGTGTTCTTTTCTTTGAATGTCTCTTTTTTTTCTCCTGTAAACTCTATATTGATGACTTTGCCCAAAAAGCTCTACTTTTGTCTTATCTGACCAGAGAACATTCTTCCAAAACGTTTTAGGCTTTTTCAGGTAAGTTTTGGCAAACTCCAGCCTGGCTTTTTTATGTCTCGGGGTAAGAAGTGGGGTCTTCCTGGGTCTCCTACCATACAGTCCCTTTTCATTCAGATGCCGACGAATAGTATGGGTTGACACTGTTGTACCCTCGGACTGCAGGGCAGCTTGAACTTGTTTGGATGTTAGACGAGGTTCTTTATCCAACATCCGCACAATCTTGCGTTGAAATCTCTTGTCAATTTTTCTTTTCCGTCCACATCTAGGGAGGTTAGCCACAGTGCCATGGGCTTTAAACTTCTTGATGACACTGCGCACGGTAGACACAGGAACATTCAGGTCTTTGGAGATGGACTTGTAGCCTTGAGATTGCTCATGCTTCCTCACAATTTGGTTTCTCAATTCCTCAGACTGTTCTTTGGTCTTCTTTCTTTTCTCCATGCTCAATGTGGTACACACAAGGACACAGGACAGAGGTTTAGTCAACTTTAATCCATGTCAACTGGCTGCAAGTGTGATTTAGTTATTGCCAACACCTGTTAGGTGCCACAGGTAAGTTACAGGTGCTGTTAATTACACAAATTAGAGAAGCATCACATGATTTTTCGAACAGTGCCAATACTTTTGTCCACCCTCTTTTTTATGTTTGGTGTGGAATTATATCCTATTTGGCTTTAGGACAATTCTTTTTGTGTTTTTTCATTCAAGACAAATTAAATGAAGATAATAATACCAAAGAATTTGTGTTTGCAATCATTTTCAGGAAGAAACTGAGTATTATCTGACAGAATTGCAGGGGTGGCAATACTTTTGGCCACAACTGTAAACACTATATCTGCAGGTTAAAGGGAACCTGTCAGCAGGATTGAGCACAGTAGTCTACAGACAGTGTCAGGTAGGCGCCGTTATACTGATTAAAATGATACCTTTGTGGATGAACCGTCTTGCGGTTGTTGTTTTATTTTTTTTTATGGTATAAATTAATTCATTAAAAAAATAATAATTTTGAAAATGGCGCAAGCAGCGATTGCTGATAGCTGCTGCGGCAGAGGAGGAATTTTTTTTTCTCTAGCAAGATGGCTGCACAGTAGCAACTATCGGATCGCTGGTGCCATTGACAGAACAATTTTATTTTTTTATGAATTAATGTATACCATAACAAAAAAGAATTAACTGCACATTACACATGCGATCAGTCTACAGAGAAGGCACCACCCCTGACGCCTGCCTGCAGAAGGGTATTTTTTTTTAAATATATATAATATTCATTATGTAAAGTAGGGGGCAGGTCACTGAGGGATCAGTAACCTGTCAGAAGCCATACTGGTGAATACCTAATCAGAGCACCACATGAACCCCCCACCAGGGCACCCCAAAGCACGAGGATAATATCATTTACTCAAAAATGAAAATAAAGATTAAACAAGAACCACAAGATGGATTTGATCACCAGGTATCATTTTAATCAGTATAACGGCGCCAACCTGACACTGTCTGTAGGTTACTGTGCACAATCCTGCTGACAGGTTCCCTTTAAAAGCATTATCGGACAGGTTCCGATGAAGATAGGTGTCACGCCGCGCTCACCTGGGGGCGGGACCTCGGTCCCGACGTCATCTCTTCCGGAGCCGCGGTCACTCCGGGAGTTCCGCCGGGTGTGCACGCGCACCACTCGTACCTAGGTCCCTGTCTCCTCCATGTTATGTCTGCGCTTGCGCGCTTTTCTCAGTTCGGTCTCCAGGTCAGTCCTCTCTATGGTACTGGAGGACTTGACCCAGGAAGCTCTCGTGATCATGTGCTATATCAGGCTACCTCTTCCTAGGGGAGGTGCCTGATTATTGTTGTGCTTCCTGGCTTGGTCTGCCGTATCCCTGCCTGGCTGTGCGCTGTATTCAGGTCCCCTGCCTTGTACTCTGTTGTGCTTCTTGGCACACACTCTGAATCTGCACTCTGCCTTGTACTTGGTTGTGCCTCCTGGTACACGCTCAGACCCTGTACTCTGTCTCATACTCAGTTGTGCCTCCTGGCACATGCTCTGACCCTGTACTCTGTCTCATACTCGGTTGTGCCTCCTGGCACACGTACCAATCCTGCGCTCTGTCTTATGCTCAGTTGTGCCCTCTGGCACGCACCCTGCTCCTGTACTGTTACACCTCCTGGCACACCTGCTGCCTGACTCAGTGCTCTGACGTGTCCCTTGCACGCATCCTGCTTCACTCACACCCGGACGTACGAAGTCTCTGTATACCACGTGTTCCCGTGCCAACGCTTTACACGTTCCTGCAGACACACTCACCCACTCGTGTCTCCTGTGAGCCGGCCGCCTGGTGCTAGCAGTCGTGGTGCCTCACCCCCTGGGGCTTGCCCCTGACACTCCCTGTATAGGGGGTGGTCTTCACTAGGTCAGCTCGCCCTGGGAGGGTTGGTGTCACGACCCAGAGGGTCCACTCCAGGAGTCGTCACAATAGGCTTTTCACCGAATACCAACATGTGACGTTAATGTTTTTTATTGTTTAATACAGACCTGGGCAAAGTGCCCGCCTGCTCACTCTGTCTCACGCAGTCAGCATTGTTGGAGGAGGGACCTCCAGCCACTTCTTCCACCAATCAACGTGTGAAACAGCTGATGCGATGACATCATGTCAGCGCGTCAGCTGTGTACCGCCGGAAAGTCAGCGCATCGAAAGCAGGGAGAGAAGCAGAGCGCTAGGGAACGGGACCGAGGTGAGTATGTGGTTTTTTTTTCATGTGTATGAATATGGGAGTGAACATGGGGATTCTATGGGAGTGAACATGGGGATTCTATGGGGGGTGAACATGGGGATTCTATGGGGGGTGAACATGGGGATTCTATGGGAGTGAACATGGGGATTCTATGGGGGGTGAACATGGGGATTCAATGGGAGTGAACGGGGATTCTATGGGGTTGAACATGGGGATTCTATTTGGGTGAACATGGGAATTCTATGGGGGTGAACATGGGGATTCTATGGGGGTGAACATGGGGATTCTATGGGGGTGAACATGGAGATTCTATGGGGGTGAACATGGGGATTCTATGGGGGTGACATGCTGCACATGGGGAGGCTATGAGGGTGTCATGCTGCATACGGGGAGGCTATGGGGGTGTCATGCTGCACATGGGGAGGCGATGGGGGTAGCATGCGTATCATGCTGCACATGAGGAGACTATGGGCGTGACATGCTGCACATGGTGAGGTTATGGGAAGGCTGTATACTGTCATGCAATATATGGGGAGGCTGTGTGGGGCTCAATCAGTATATGAGGAGGCGATGGGAGCCTCATGCAGTATATGGGAGGCTGTGTTGGGTCTCATTCAGTATGTGGAGAGACTATGGGGCTCATGCAGTTTATGAGGAGGCTGTGTGGGGCCTCATGCAGGATATGGGGAAACTGGGGCTCAAGCTGTACATGGGGAGGCTGTGTGGGGCCTCATTCAGTATGTGGAGAGACTATGGGGCTCATGCAGTTTATGAGGAGGCTGTGTGGGGCCTCATGCAGGATATGGGGAAACTGGGGCTCATTCAGTACATGGGGAGGGTGTGTGGGGCTCAAGCTGTACATGGGGAGGCTGTGTGGGGCTCATGCTGTACATGGGGAGGCTGTGTGGGGCTCATGCTGTACATGGGGAGGCTGTGTGGGGCTCATGCTGTACATGGGGTTTGTGGGGCTCATGCTGTACATGGGGAGGCTGTGTGGGGCACCATGCTGTACATGGTGAGGCTGTGTGGGGCTCATGCTGTACATGGGGAGGCTGTGTGGGGCTCATGCTGTACATGGGGTTTGTGGGGCTCATGCTGTACATGGGGAGGCTGTGTGGGGCACCATGCTGTACATGGGGAGGCTGTGTGGGGCTCATGCTGTATACAGGGAGGCTGTGTGGGGATCACGCCGTATATAGGAAGACTGAGTGGGGCTCATGCCGTATATAGGGAGACTGTGTGGGGCTCATGCCGTATATAGGGAGGCTGTATGGGGCTCATGCCATATATTGGTAGACTGTGTGGGGCTCATGCCTTATAAAGGGAGGCTGTGTGGGGAGCATGCCATATATAGGGAGGCTGTATGGGGCTCATGCGGCATATAGAGAGGCAGTGTGGGGCTCATGCCGCATATGTAGTAGGCTGTGTGAGGCTCATGCTGGATATAAGTAGCTGTGGGGAGGTTCAAAGACATATAGGAGGGTGTCAGCATACTTAATTATGCTCAATATTAAGTTATACAATTAATATTAATAAATTAGTATTGAGTAGAATTAATTTCAAGCTATTAGTTCGGCCCTCCACAAAAGTCATGGTCTCTCATGTGGCCCCTCGAGAAAATTAATTGCCCACCCCTGGTTTTAATACATAAAAAATATATGTTCACTGTAATAATAATTGTACTGACAGAATAATCATTTTTACTACACACTGAAAAATACAACTCTATACCCAACCTCAAAAAGATTTTTTTTTTTCTTTTTCAGTTTAAAGGGAATCTGTCACCTCATTTTTCCCCTATAAGATGCGGCCACCGCCATCAGGGGCTTAGCTACAGCATTCTGTAATGCTGTAGATAAGCCCCCGATGTAACCTGAAAGGTGAGAAAAATGAGTTATATTATACTCACCTAAGGGGCGTTCCGGTCCGATGGGTGTCGCCGTCTGGGTCCGGCGCCTCCCATCTTCTAGCGATGACGTCCTCCTCCTTGCTTCTGTCGCGGCTTCTGCCCCGGCATAATTCTCTGCCCTGTTGAGGGCAGAGTAAAGTACTGCAGTGCGCAGGCGCCGGACCTCTCTGACCTTTCCCGGTGCCTGCGCACTGCAGTACTCTGCTCTGCCCTCAACAGGGCAGAAAATTACGCCTGCACGGGACGCGAATGTATCTTTTGTTCATTCACTTTGTATTATGTTAATTGATAAAAATAAACAGTATCATTTCTATTTTGAAGCATTTTAACCTTATATGACCTACAAGAGATTAGGAGTCAAAGTCCAGAGAAGTTTTTTTTTAAATGACAAAAAAATTTATTACAAAAATTACAAAAACAAGGCAGACCAAAATGTAATAAAACAATCAATAGTGATGGCACTGGATATCAATATGCTACAAATCCACAATAAAGTACAGGCAAGGAGATGAGCCTATAAATGCACATTACAGTGGAGCGTGGCTTGCCTATGGCGGGATAGGAAGCAGGGAGAAAGAGCTCTGGCGTGTACCCAGCGTTATCACCCCTCAGAGACATCCAACTGACCCCAAACAACACAGTATGGTGCGGGGGAAGAGATCGTCATCAGCCTCAGCACCTCTGAACAGAGAGGGAGGCAAAATCACCCGTTTCCTGGAACAGTCTTCCAAGATGGCGCCGGCTGGCGTCTCACACACACGGCAGGAGAAGGGGAAGGAAGGCCGCGACAACAGAGGGGCTGCAGGTACCGGGCAGAGGAGAGAGGGAGGTGCCACGAGAGGACATACCGCCCAGGAAAATACCCCACCCAGACCAACAGAAAGAGCCCGGCAATCAGGCTCTCACCCAGAGCACTCACCGCTCTCATTATCCCCTCATGCTGTTTCCCCGGGGGGCAGATCGGTCTCCTCAGAGGAAGACTGGGACTGGAAGGCGCACATTAGAGCCATCCCGACTAAGCAGGAGATGGATGCCCTGCTGAGCAAACTGGAGGCGTCACATAAACAAGATATGGGTTCTCTCAGAACAGAGATCCAGCAAGTGGGTCATCAGATCGCTGATATAGAGGCCACACAAGACCAGTTCTATCAGCATATACGCTCACATCATCAGACCCTTCAGGATCACTCAGCACAGATAAATTATATTCTTACTCATCTAGATGACATTGAAAACAGGCACAGAAGAAATAACCTGTGCATACGTGGTCTCAGTGAAGAAGTGGAGCATGCACATTTGGAAAAGTGGGCCCAAAAACTCTTTGGTGACATCTTGCAAAATGAAGCACACGAGAATGTTGAAATCGATTGCATACATCGGGCCCTGGGACCAAAACCTGCTGACCCAACCAGACCCAGGGACGTTATTTGTAGGGTCCACTTCTATAAAGAAAAGGAGGCAATCCTGAAAGGGATACGAGAGAAAGGTTCTCTATCAATGATACCCCCCTCGTTGTGCTATTAGACTTGTCCAGTAGAACACTGCAGCTCCGTCGGGCCCTTAAACGTGCTAAAGGATAGCGGGATCCAGTACCGTTGGGGTTACCATTTTCAACTAATTGCCAAAAAAGGGGGAAGACAGTGGTTTTCTGCCACCTGGGAGACCTTCCAAAGTTCGTTGAAGTGCTGGAGATTCCTGAAATGAGGCTGCCAGATTGGTCAGTGTCAAATAGCATGGAACCATTACCCACCAGAGAGCAGTGGCGCACAGCTTCTACAAAGTCAAGACAAGCTGGGAAGAGCCATCTGTCAACAGTTCCATGAGAGGAAAAGGAACTTTTCAGAGATCTGTGTGTAACCTGACACGGGATGCCTTCGCTGAGAGGGATTGAGAGCGGGCAAGGATTGTAATGAATCCAAATGTTCTGATTATATGGGGGATGACAAGTTGGGGGAAGTATTAATGTTTTATCCAAAAGTCACAAAGGCTTATATGATATACGCGTATTACGTTAAGTCTCTGTATTTTAGAGGACCTGAGGGGTCTCAGTTTTGTATGCTGGGTCGCGGGGAGCTCGCCATCCACCGTATGTGACCTCGTTACCTCACTTAGGGACCGCAGCGTTAATGCTGTTTTAGACACTTGTCTTTATTAGAATCTTTATTGGGGTTGTTACTCTAGGATAACCTTTTGTGTTCCCTTTCCTTTTCTTTCTTCTCTTTTTCTTCCGTTCTCTGTCGTTTCTCTCTTCTTTGCTTTTTCCCCTTTTTCCTTTTTTTTATTCTTTCTGTATACACTTATTTTATTATTTTTCTTGGATGTCGGGACAAACATTTTGTACATATAATGCTAGGGGTCTGAAAAAAATGGAAAAAAGGAGACAGGTGCTGTACTGGTTTCATAGGAAGAAAATAAAAATAGTTATGCTCCAAGAGACACACTTTCTGGCCGCCAATACACCCAAATGTGTATCTAGATATTACCCGGTCTGGTATCACTGTCCTCATCCCTCCCGTAAGGCATGTGTGGTCTCTATAGCTTTTCACAAGTCATTTCAACCTGGGATCGTTGATATGAAGGTGGATTTAGAGGGAAGATATATATTTCTTATGGTCACTGTACTCGATTCTGTATATACATTGGCTAACCTATATTTCCCAAACCAGGGACAGGTGAACTTCGGATCCGGGGTTCTGCGGATGCTGGCAGACTTCGCAGATGGTTCACACATCATATTGGGTGGAGACTTTAACCTTGCTTTGGACCCCTCGATGGATTCGTCGTCGGGTAGGTCTTCCACCTCCCTCCCGGCACTGTGTAGGTTGAAGAAGGAGTTGCTGGCCCTCAAATTGGTGGACATGTGGTGGGTTCTACACCCGGGTGTCAGGGACTATAGCCATCACTCAGTGGTACATAACAGTTGTGCCAGACTAGATCACTTGTTCATCTCACATGATTTGCTAGACAATGATCCCGGTTGTTCAATAGACAATATCTTATGGTCAGACCACGCGCCAGTATACGGGGAACTGGGGATACAAAGGAGGGGAGGTACAGGGGGTTATACATGGAGGCTCAATGATAACCTCATGAAAGATGAAATCTGTATGTCAGATATTAAGAGGGCAATCAATTCCTTCCCAACAGACCATGCGGGGGACCCCATGCCGGATCCCATTAAATGGGAGGCGCTTAATTGTGTATTAAGGGGAATTTTCATAGCTCATGGGGCTAGGCTAAAGAGAGAAAGGGCCCAAAAATTAACAGGCATTCTTACACTACTGGGCACTAAAGAGACGGCCAACAAAGAAGCCTCATGCGACATGCTCAAAGCTGAAATTTCGTCCCTAAGACAACAAGCTTTATCTATACTGGAACAAAAATCCCTGCGTATAAGAGATAAAATACGTAAACACTATTTTGAATTTGGGGATAAAAGCGGACGTTTATTGGCGAGAACGTTGCATCCTAGGCTCGCACAGACCCCGATCTTAAGTATAAACTCCTCAGCTGGGACTCTGGTGCATTCCACCTCTGAAATACTGGAAGAGTTTAGAAAGTATTATGCCAATTTATATAATTTAGCCCAACAAGAGAACACTTTATTGGCACCAAGACAACATATAGTGGAATACTTGGAGAAATACTCTCCGGGAACCTTGCCAGTGGAAACGATAGATTATTTGGAACAGTATTTTTCAGAAATAGAACTCAATGAAGCCATTCAGAGTCTAAAAGTAGGAAAAAGTCCGGGACCGGATGGATTCACACCCAGATTCTATAAAACATGTCAGGAGCTGTGTTCCCCACTCACGTTGAAAGCTTTCAATAATATATTGCAGACATGCCACTTTCCATTTCATTCTACACAAGCACTCATTACAGTGCTACCCAAAGAAGGCAAGGATCACTAGATTTGTTCTAATTTCCGCCCAATATCTCTGATTAATGTGGATATTAAATTATTCTCTAAAATGATAGCGCTCAGACTCAACCCACATATCCCACATTTAATACATAGAGAGCAAGTGGGCTTTGTCCCGGGTAGGGAGGCACGAGACAACACCATCAAGACGGTGTCCCTGATTGCAGGGGCTCGAGCGGGAGGGACTCCCTTATGCTTATTGTCAGTGGATGCCGAAAAGGCTTTTGATAGGGTACATTGGGGTTTTCTGGAAGCTACGTTGGAGAGGATAGGCATGCGGCAGAGGATGAGGAACTGGATTATGGCCTTATACCATGACCCGTCCGGTAGAGCAGGGGTCCCCAACCGCCGGTCCTCGGCCCAGCACCGGGCCGCTGCAGTGCCCTTGCGAGCCGCGGACAAAAGGGGAGCCAGGGGCGGTCAGTGGCGTAGCGGGGGCTGGGGCGGCGCGCAGCAATTCTTAGACTGCCCTCGTGTAGCGGCGGCCAGGGAGCGATCCAAGCAGCTCCGCTGCCTGCAAGAGGGAATAGCAGGAGCGGAGCTGCAAGGACCCGTCCACTGTGTCCAGCTTCCTGCCCGCCGCCCGCGCTTCCTGTCTCTGACTGACACAGAGAGGAGCGCCCGCTGCTGTGTCAGAGCAAGGAAGCGCGGGCGATGCTGCGGACAGGTGAGAGGAGAGAGGTGGTGTGTGTGTGTGTATATATGTGTGTGTGTATGTATGTCTGTCTGTGTGTGTACATGTCTGTCTGTGTGTGTGTGTTTGTGTAGGTGGAGCCTGGCCCTGGAGGAGATGGGGACATGAGGAGAAGACCGTGATGGGGAGAGAAGGCCATGATGCCTGGGGTGATGGGAGAAGGCAATGATGGAGACGTCAGTGATGGGGTGAAGGCAATGATGGGGAGAAGGGAGTGATGGGGTGAAGGCAATGATGGAGAGAAGGCAGTGATGGGGTGAAGGCAATGATGGGGAGAAGGCAGTGATGGGGTGAAGGCAATGATGGAGAGAAGGCAGTGATGGGGTGAAGGCAATGATGGGGAGAAGGGAGTGATGGGGTGAAGGCAATGATGGGGAGAAGGGAGTGATGGGGTGAAGGCAGTGATGGAGAGGCGTCAGTGATGGGGTGAAGGCAATGATGGGGAGAAGGGAGTGATGGGGTGAAGGCAATGATGGAGAGACGGCAGTGATGGGGTGAAGGCAATGATGGGGAGAAGGGAGTGATGGGGTGAAGGCAATGATGGGGTGAAGGCAATGATGGGGAGAAGGGAGTGATGGGGTGAAGGCAATGATGGAGAGACGGCAGTGATGGGGTGAAGGCAATGATGGGGAGAAGGGAGTGATGGAGTGAAGGCAATGATGGAGACACGGCAGAGATGGGGTGAAGGCAATGATGGAGAGACGGCAGTGATGGGGTGAAGGCAGTGATGGGGTGAAGGCAATGATGGGGAGAAGGGAGTGATGGGGTGAAGGCAATGATGGGGTGATGGAGCAGGCAAGGATGGGGGTGATGGAGCACTCATTCAAAACCTATGGTGAGTTGAGTCACATTATAAATGTTATTTAATTATAAGTATGCACTGCTACACCACAACCGCGTCCATAGCCCCACCCCTGCCATACCTCCATCCCCGCCCTGCCGGGCCATGGAAGAATGGTATTGCTTGAAACCGGTCCCTGGTGCAAAAAAGGTTGGGGACCACTGCGCTAGAGTACGAATAAATGGACAGCTATCGGCGCCGTTTGCAATAAAAAAATGGAACACGACAAGGCTGCCCTTTATCTCCCCATCTATACATCTTAGGTATGGAGGCATTGGCAAATGCACTTAGGCAAAATCAATCTATTCAGGGGATTCGGATAGGTCGCACAGAACACAAACTAGCTTTATTTGCGGATGACCTCTTACTATATGTCTCTTCCCCCAGAACAGGCCTACCATCCATATTAAAGGAATTTGAAAGATTCAGTAGGTTGAGTAACTATAAGGTCAATTTACAGATATCAGAGGTACTTAACCCCTTCACCCCCAAGGGTGGTTTGCACGTTCATGACCGGGCCAATTTTTACAATTCTGACCACTGTACCTTTATGAGGTCATAACTCTCGAACGCTTCCATGGATCCCGGTGATTCTGACATTGTTTTCTCGTGACATATTGTACTTCATGTTAGTGGTAAAATTTCATTCAAATAACTTGCGTTTATTTGTGAGAAAAACGGAAATTTGGCGAAAATTTTGAAAATTTCGCAATTTTCCAACTTTGAATTTTTATGCCCTTAAATCACAGAGATACGGCACACAAAAAACTTGATAACTAACATTTCCCACATGATTACTTTACATCAGCACAATTTTGGAACCAAAATTTTTTTTGGTTAGGAAGTTATAAGGGTTAAAAGTTGACCAGCGATTTCTCATTTTTACAACACCATTTTATTTTTAGGACCACATCACATTTGAAGCCACTTTGAGGGGTCTATATGATAGAAAATACCCAAAAGTGACACCATTCTAAAAACTGCACCCCTTAAGGTGCTCAAAACCACATTCAAGAAGTTTATTAACCCTTTAGGTGCGTCACATGAAATTTTTTGAATATTTAAAAAAAAATGAACATCTAACTTTTTTTCATAAAAAAAATACTTCAGGTTCAATTTTTTTTATTTTACCAAGGGTAACAGGAGAAATTGAACTGTAAAAGTTATTGTGCAATTTGTCCTGAGTACGCAGATACCTGATATGTGGGGGGGAACGACTGTTTCGGCGCATGGCAGAGCTCAGAATGGAAGGAGCGCAGTTTGACTTTTTCAATGCAAAATTGGCTGGAATTCAGATTCGACGCCATGTCACGTTTGGAGAGTCCCTGATGTACCTAAACAGTGGAAACCCCCTACAAGTGACCCCATTTTGGAAACTAGACCCCCCAAGGAACTTATCTAGATATGTGGTGAGAACTTTGAACCCACAAGGGCTTTACAGAAGTTTATAACGTACAGCGGTACAATTAAAAAATCATATTTTTTCCACAAAAATTATCTTTTCACCCCAATTTTTATTTTCCCAAGGGTAACCGGACCCTAAAAGTTATTGTGCAATTTGTCCTGAGTACGCTGATACCCCACATGTGGGGGTAAACCACTATTTGGGCGCATGGCAGAGCTCGGAAGGGAAGCAGCGCCATTTGACGTTTTTGGCTGGAATTGAGATTGGACACCATGTCGCGTTTGGAAAACCCCTGATGTACCAAAACAGTGGAAACCCCCCACAAATGACACCATTTTGGAAAATAGACCCCCTAAGGAACTTATCTAGATGTGTGGTGAGAACTTTGAACCCCCATGGGCTTCACAGAAGTTTATAACATAAAGCCATACAATTAAAAAATCATATTTTTTTCCACAAAAATGATCTTTTCACCCTCAATTCTTATTTTCCCAAGGGTAACAGGACCCTAAAAGTTATTGTGCAATTTGTCCTGAGTACGCTGATACCCCACATGTGGGGGTAAACCACTATTTGGGCGCATGGCAGAGCTCGGAAGGGAAGCAGCGCCACTTGACGTTTTTGGCTGGAATTGAGATCGGACACCATGTCGCGTTTGGAAAACCCCTGATGTACCAAAACAGTGGAAACCCCCCACAAATGACACCATTTTGGAAACTAGACCCCCTAAGGAACTTATCTAGATGTGTGGTGAGCACTTTGACCCCCCCAGTGCTTCACAGAAGTTTACAACGCCCGGGCGTGAAAATAAAAAATTCGTATTTTTTCCACAAACATGATCTTTTAGTCACCATTTTTTTATTTTCCCAAGGGTACCAGGAGAAATTGGACCCCAAAAGTTGTTGTCCAATTTGTCCTGAGTATGCTGATACCCCATATGTGGGAGAAAACTACTGTATGGGCACACGTCGGGGCTCGGAAGGGAAGTAGTGACGTTTTGGAATGCAGACTTTGATGGAATGGTCTGCGGGTGTCATGTTGCCTTTGGAGAGCCCCTAATGTACCTAAACAGTGGAAACCCCCCACAAATGACACCATTTTGTAAACTAGACCCCCCAAGGAACTTATCTAGATGTGTGGTGAGCACTTTGACCCCCCCAGTGCTTCACAGAAGTTTACAACGCCCGGGCGTGAAAATAAAAAATTCGTATTTTTTCCACAAACATGATCTTTTAGTCACCATTTTTTTATTTTCCCAAGGGTACCAGGAGAAATTGGACCCCAAAAGTTGTTGTCCAATTTGTCCTGAGTATGCTGATACCCCATATGTGGGAGAAAACTACTGTATGGGCACACGTCGGGGCTCGGAAGGGAAGTAGTGACGTTTTGGAATGCAGACTTTGATGGAATGGTCTGCGGGTGTCATGTTGCCTTTGGAGAGCCCCTAATGTACCTAAACAGTGGAAACCCCCCACAAATGACACCATTTTGTAAACTAGACCCCCCAAGGAACTTATCTAGATGTGTGGTGAGCACTTTGACCCCCCCAGTGCTTCACAGAAGTTTACAACGCCCGGGCGTGAAAATAAAAAATTCGTATTTTTTCCACAAACGTGATCTTTTAGTCACCATTTTTTTATTTTCCCAAGGGTACCAGGAGAAATTGGACCCCAAAAGTTGTTGTCCAATTTGTCCTGAGTACGCTGATTTCCCATATGTGGGAGAAAACTACTGTATGGACACACGTCGGGGCTCGGAAGGGAAGCAGTGACGTTTTGGAATGCAGACTTTGATGGAATGGTCTGCGGGTGTCATGTGCGTTTGGAGAGCCCCTGATGTACCTAAACTATTGAAACTCCCCACAAGTGACCCCATTTTGGACACTAGACCCCCCACGGAACTTTTCTAGATGTGTGGTGAGCACTTTGAACCCCCAAGTGCTTCACAGAAGTTTATAACGCTCGGACGTGAAAATAAAAAAATCATTTTTTTCCACAAAAATGATATTTTTGCCCCCAATTTTTTATTTTCCTAAGGGTAACAGGAGAAATTGGACCCCAAAAATTGTTTTGCAATTTGTCCTGAGTAGGCTGATACCCTACATGTGGGGGTAAAACACTGTTTGGGCGCATAGCAGAGCTTGGAAGGGAAGGAGCACCATTTGACTTTTTCAACTCAGAATTGGCTGGAATTGAGATCAGACGCCATGTTGCATTTGGAGAGCCCCTGATGTGCCCAAACAGTGGAAACCCCCAATTCTAACTCCAACCCGAACCCCAACACGCCCCTAACCCTAGCCCTAACCCTAGCCCTAACCCTAACCCTACCCTAACCCTACCCCAACACACCCCTAGCCCTAACCCTAGCCCTAACCCTAATGGAAAAATGGAAATAAATACATTTTTTTATTTTATTATTTTTCCCTAACTAAGGGGGTGATAACGGGGGGTTTGATTTACTATTTATGGCGGTTTTTATGTTTGGCGGCTGTCGCACGCTAAAAGACGCTTTTTATTGTAAAAATAGTTTTTGCATCACCACATATTGAGAGCTATAATTTTTCCGTATTTTGACCCACCGAGTCATGTGAGGTCTTATTTGTTGCGGGACGAGTTGACGTTTTTATTGGTACCATTTTCGGGCACGTGAAATTTTTTGATCGCTTTTTATTCCGATTTTTGTGACGCAGAATGAACAAAAACCAGCGTTTCATGAATTTCTTTTGGGGGGGTGCGTTTACACCGTTCCGCGTGCGGTAAAATTGATAAAGCGGTTTTATTCTTCGGGTCAGTACGGTTACAGCGATACCTCATTTAGGTCGTTTTTTTATGTTTTTGTCGGTTTTATGCAATGAAAACTATTTTATATAAAAAATAATTATTTTTGCATCGCTTTATTCTGCGAGTTATAACTTTTTTATTTTTTCACTGATGATGCTGTATGGCAGCTTGTTTTTTGCGGGACAAGATGACGTTTTCAGCGGTACCATGGATATTTATATGCGTCTTTTTGATCGCGCGTTATTGCACTTTTTGTTTGGCGGTATGATAATAAATCATTATTTTTTGCTTCGTTTTTTATTTTTGTTTTTTAAGGGGTTCGCTAAAGGGGTTAACTATTGGGACAGTTTTATAGGGCAGGTCGTTACGGACGCGGCGATACCTAATATGTGTACTTTTATTGTTTTTTTTTTTATTATTTTCAAAAAATGAATTTATTGGGGAATATTTTTTTTTTTTTTTTACTAATTTATTTGGCGATTTTTTTAAATTTATTTTTACACTTTTTTTTAATTTTTTTTTACTTTATTACATAGTCGCAGGTGGGACATCACTGTCCTGTGACAGATCGCTGATCTGTCACATCACAGATCACTGTGACAGATCAGCAATCTGTCACAGGCAGTGCACAAGGCTTCCTCATGCCTGCGCTTTGCAGGCACTGAGGAAGCCAGCTTCCCCAGGCCCCCGAAGGCCCCCGTCGCCATCTTGGATTCGGGGGCCTGGAGGAAAGGAGCCCCCCGCAGCAGCGCTGCACATTGCGCTGCCGTGGGGGGCTCAGGGAAGCACGGAGGGAGCCCCCTCCCTGCCGATGCTTCCCTTTAACCCCCGGTACACCGCGATCATGTTTGATCGCGGTGTGCAAGGGGTTAACGTGTCGGGGGCGGTCCGTGACCGCCCCTGACACATTGTGCCGGGTGTCAGCTGTGATAAACAGCTGACACCCGGCCGCGATCAGTGGCGCTCACCACGTGGGCGCCGCTGATCGCGGTAGACGTACTATCCCGTCCCCGGTCATACGGGCCCGGGTACCGTGGACGGGATAGTACGTCTCATGTCAGGAAGGGGTTAATATAACATTATCGGATCGGGAGGTGGAGCAACTTAGGTCCAGTTTCCATTTTCGCTGGAGTAAACATTCCATTAAATACTTGGGTATCCGTATCCCGGCGGACCCCCAGAAATTATTCGAACTCAATTTTTTCCCGCTTAGGAGTTCAGTGGAGAAGGAGATAGGAGCTTGGCAGCGCCTACCGTTGTAGTGGTTTGGGAGAATAAATGCCCTTAAGATGGATATTCTGCCGAAAATATTATACTTTTTTCAGACCATTCCATGGGACATGGAACAATCCTTTTTTGGGGGGTTATGTAAAATGATGAGACAATTTGTCTGGCATAATGGTAGCCCAAGTATAAGTTACGCCCAATTGATTAGGCGTATAGAAGATGGAGGGACAGGCTTACCGGATTTACGGGTATATCATGCTTCAACTATTGGGAACTGTGTTCTAGACTTATTCCATAATAGGGCATCTAAACTCTGGGTGGACATTGAACATGAGCTGTCTCCGAACCTCTCTCGGGGAGTATTCTGGCTTCCATACAATGTTAACTTAGGGAAGATGTCTATTTCCTATACACTATCGCGCGGGCCTGGAGGCGATTCGCGAAACGTTTCTCATTGGCAAATATACCGGGACCACTAACCCCCCTGGTTGGGAATCCTGGGCTCCCCACTGAATTGCAACATCCTACTTCTATAATTCCCTCGGCTACACAGGGGCCTGTGCCATGTATTAAAGATGTGACTAGTCAAACAGGCATCTTGTCTTTGGAAGGCATTTTAGGAGATAGGCACCGGGGCATTGGCTACAATTTCTACAGCTCCAGAGTTACATTAGGTCTTTGGATTTGGGGGGGGGGGGGGCTCGTACCACATGTCTACCTCTTTTGAGCGACTATGTTCTCTACCACAGGGGCTGGCTCATGCTGTTTCTTTGATATACGGTATGATAGTGTCTGGGGGGATGGGGGTTGGGCCTCTCAGATGTACGATCCAGTGGCAAAAGGAGTTAAACAGAGAAATTACATCTCAAATGTGGGCTAAGGCGTTCACCTCTGCACATAGGATGTCGGTGTCCTGCAGGATCCAGGAGCTGAACTATAAAATATTGACATAATGGTACAGAACACCCGTTAAATTGCACAGAATGTGTCCGACAGTCCCGGACTTATGTTGGAGGTGTAATGGGGAAGTGGAATCCATGTTACATATATGGTGGAGCTTCCAAGGTGTCAGACCCCTATGGAATATTCGCACTCTATAATTATATTGCTAATAAGCAAGTGGAGGTGACTCCAGAGGTGGCATTGCTATCCATTTTCCCAGACTCACTATCCAACATTAAAAAGAGTATGCTGCCATATTTCATGACTGCAATGCGTCAAATTATACTCAGGCGGTGGAGGTCTTCGCTTGCGCCGGGGTGGATTGATTGGGTGGAGGCGGTGGATATTCTGTGTCGGACTTTTGATGACAGGTCGGGTACCAGTTGGTTTGTGGTGTGGCATCCTTGGGTTCAATTTAAAGAGTCACAACATTTTCAGTCTTGGCTAACAAAAGGGACACTACCTCGTCCCCCATAGCAAATAAGCAATACTGGGGTGTCAGACCTCAGACATCTTATCAATATTTGTGTTTTGTCTCGTTTTGCTCTTCTCTTTTTCTCTTTTTTTTCTTCTTCTCTATACTTTCTTCTACTTTTTCTCTCTCCTTTCCTCTATTTAACTTAGACTGTCTCCCTCTTCTCTTGATTTAGCCATTTTAGAATGTATAATGATGTAAATGGGATGGGGAATCTTAGTAGTGGTGATACTACTGATGGAGGGTGGGAGGGTTGAATATCCTTACTCTACTAATAAGCATTCAAAATTGTATTGTTTGTTAATATTACTTAACCTGTTTAATAAAAATATATTGAACAATAAATGCACATTAAACAAAACATATGGTGTCTGCAGTAAAGAGACATGTATATCCGCATAAAAAGATCAAAGATCATAAAGGAGTATTATTCTCTAACCACAGTATAGAGTAAACTATACACTCATTGTTAAATCTCCCAAATACAGTAAGTTTTCAATGCATATAGAGAATTGCTGGTGGCCAAAAAATTAATCCTATGCAATGAATTGCAAAAGAAGGAGCCATGTGCAGAAATTGAAAGGGGGAGAAAAATGCACGTTACATGGCCATCTTACCCATATTGCCCTGTGTGGAAATGCGCAACATCTGGTAGATCCAATGTGCGTTTCATGTGGCCTTCCACGGGGCTAACACATACATGACATTACTGATCCTGCACTGATCCTGAGTTACATCCTGTATTATACTCTAGAGCTGCACTCACTATTCTGCTGGTGCAGTCATTGTGTACATACATTACATTACTGATCCTGTACTGATCCTGAGTTACATCTTGTATTATACTCCAGAGCTGCACTCACTATTCTGCTGGTGCAGTCACTGTGTACATACATTACATTACTGATCCTGAGTTACATCCTGTATTATACCCCAGAGTTGCACTCACTGTTCTGCTGGTGCAGTCACTGTGTACATACATTACATTACTGATTCTGAGTGAAATCCTGTATTATCCCCCAGAGCTGCACTCACTATTCTGCTGGTGCAGTCACGGTGTACATTCATTACAGTACTTATCATGTTCTGACCTTGAGTTACAACATCATGTATTATACTCCAGAGTTGCGCTCACTATTCTGCTGGTGTAGTCACTATGTATATACATGACATTATCATGTACTGAATTACATCATGTATTGTATTCCAGAGCTGCACTCAATATTCTGCGGCTTAAGTCAATGATTTACATACATTACTTACCTTGTACTGATACTGCAAATCCAGCCAGTATTATGCTTCATGGCTGCAGTCACAATTCTACATTAAAGTTTCAATGATTGGTTAGTGTATACAGAGAGCTTCCCCTGGCGATTTGCATTGTAGAAAGTATACTTATTAAGTTATGCCATTTACTAATTACTCTTCTGTGTTTGAGGAGCTGTTAACCACATCAGTTTATAAGCAATTTTCAGTAGCAACCAGCAGAGGTGTGAGTACAGCACTAGAGGATAATGCAAAATCTAACTCAGGATCAGTATAAGGAACCTAATGTACTGTAATTACTAATTTACTTAACTTTATTGAGTTTCCTTTAAGAATATATATTATGTCATTGTCAACCAATGCAATTCAGAAAAGTACCAGGCAAGAATAAATCAATCATTCTGAATACACAATGAAGGTATAATTTCAATTATGAGCTATTCACTGTTATTTCATCTAGGTGGGATATGGAATAGATTTTCTTGGCCTCTATGCTAGTGCCCTTGAAGTAAAAGGCAGATCGTAAGCTTATTCTGGAGCTAGCACTGCAAGCCTTGAAATTAAACCGTATCATTCTTCTTCGTGCAGAGATCAAACTCTTATCTGAACTAATTAGAGAGCACAGGCTAAGCCCATTGCCCAGATCAAGAAAACAGTTTACAGTGGAATATTCTCATTAACCTGTTTCTAATACTTGCAATCCGCTTTCCACGCTGCAGAATTAATCTTGCACTGTTGGGAAAGCCCGGCATAGTTATTTATGCTTCTTGATGAAGGTCTTATGCAACAAATATTTCCCTAATTGCTTGGAATTAGCTTGTTGACCATATAATGCCCTGGTGCCTTCAAGGTCACGTAAAACTTTTGTCCAGGCTCCTACCAAACACCATAGGGCTATGTGCACAAGTCTGTCTATGTTTCACACTGGCATGAAACAAACCCTGTGCATTAATTGAAATTTATTGTATTTGAAGGAGTATTCTCAAGTTTGGAAGTTATCACTTATCAGTTGAAAAGGTGATAACTTTCCAAATGCTAGGAATTTAACTGTTGGAACTAGGAGTGCCGAAGACGAGCCGAATGCAGCGCTTTGCTATCTCCAGCAGTCATATTAACAATGAATGGAGCAGCACTGTGCATGATCGATCACAGCTCCATTCGCCCAGCGGAGGACTTCCAGTGGTATGAAGATGGATAGTGGATAACGCCCAAACTTTAGAATAGCCATTAACTGTATTTTAATGTAATATTGTGCTGCATTTCATAAGTAAAAAATACCCCAAAAAATGGCTTTCCAGAGAAAACAAATATATTTAGATTTTACACGGGATATGCCATGAATGTCAGGGTAGAGACTTGCTCCATTGTTTCCATAAATTCCACATACTAGAAATTAGAGGGCTGCAGACATATGCAACAACCTATCCATTCAATCTCCACAAGGATTTGAAGGCTGTTATCAACTCATCATCAAATAGATGGGACATCAGACATTAAAAAGATAAGGGTCCCAGAGGTGGAGACCCTATCAATGAAACATTTATTGATATAACATACATGTATTTTAGGGAAAAGTCTCTTTATTTCCACACAGTGTAGCTTATTGCCATAATAAAGGAGTTTCCATAGTCTTTTACTTTAGGGCTCATTCACATGTCTGATTATTCCACGAGGAGAAAAACGGACTGATTATTCTGATCAGCATTTGATCAGAATATGGTCAGAAGGTCATCAGTTTTTCTCGTTTCGTGGAGAAATAAAAAAAAAGTTTCTCTACCTTCTCCATTCTGACAGTCCAAGAAAATTGGACCGCACTACTCGGATGTAATTGGAGTGTGGTCTGATATATATATTTTTTTAACTTCGCTTATTGAAAATATACATAAGAACAAACACATTTCCCATATCCATAAACAGGAGTACACTTTGTTATTACACTGGTTTACAAAATTAAAAGCAACAATGTATGAATTAGTAGTGTTCATTCCCATGTCTGGTCATTAACCGTCCAGCAATGTTACACTGTGGTTATATATTTCACACACATCTAACCACACATTCTAACTTGTTGGTCTGATATTTTTCATAGATCCATAAACTTGCATTGCCAATTTTCATCCAACCCTTGCATCAAAATTGGCATTTCTCTGATATTTTTTGTGGACCACTCGTTCTGAGGAAAATATTAGAGACTAGATGGTGGCCCGATTCTAACGCATCGTGTATTCTAGGATATATACGTAGTTTATTTAAAGGGAATCTGTCACCCCATTTTTTGAGTATCAGCTGCTGGCACCGCCATCAGGGGCTTATCTACATCATTCTGTAATGCTGTAGATAAGCCCCTGATGAAACCTGAAAAATAAGAAAAACACGTTAGATTATACTCACCGGGGGTGGGTGTCGCGGTCCGGGCCGGCGCCTCTCATCTTCATACGATGATGTCCTCCTCCTTGCTTCTCCCTCGGCTCCTGCGCACGCGTACTTTATCTGCCCTGTTGAAGGCAGAGTAAAGTACTGCAGTGCGCAGGCGCCGGGAAAGGTCAGAGAGGTCCGGAGTCTGCGCACTGCAGTACTCTGTTCTGCCCTCAACAGGGCTGATAAAGTACGATAAAGATATGTCAAAAATGGGGTGACAGATCCCCTTTAAATTCCGCGCGAATATAGCTGATTGCGGCAAATCCGTGCTGCAGGAGATGATCCGCGGCAACCGTCAGGAGATCAGCGTCTAGCGCCGCAGATCTACCGACGGTAGCGTGCGTCGTTCGAATTCCGCGCCAGTTCGCGGACGGACTGCGCCTGTCGCTGATTGGTCGCGCCCGGCTGGCCGCGACCAATCAGCGACGCGTGATTTTCCATTACAAACAGACAGACAGAATTAGACGATTATATAGTAGATGTGCACAGCCTAATAGAATATCAGGTACGATTGCTATCTGTGAAACCCACAAATGGCACTCAAAGGCGAAAATCAAACGTATGAATGAGCACTTAATTACACAGCTTGATGCAGATTTTCAGGCATTTTTTCAGTATGAACTAGGAACTTCATTTATTTTGCTTAGCAGCAATAGATCAATGTACTTTATTTGGATGTGCGGTCCATGTCTATTTTTCTACAGTTATGGTGTAAATTAGCTCTGTATATGACTAGGAAAAAAAAATAACATGAAACTGAAAAGCAAAAACAATGATGAAAATGTATACAGAATCCAACAGAAAAAACCTTTGTATCAAACTGAAGCATATTGAGGTACAGCGTGAATCTTTCTGCACCTGTTCTATCTGGATCTGACTTCAGAGTGAAAAGTGTTGCATGTTTTATGTTTCAGTACAGTAGCAAAAAATGTATACACTATGAATTTACCAAACAACAAAGTAAATGAAGGCCAATGATTGGAGAAATATAGTTTTTTTTTATTCAAAGTGCAGTAAATAAGTAAGTAAGTTAGTAAATTAATTATGGGACATGAAAGGTAAGACAGAAGGTAAGGTCCTGGATGGCAGGTAATGTAAAGTCTGTACCAGCAGCACTGGGTTACTAAGAGGGTTTTTATTTGGCTGGATTTTGGTTGCAGGATTTAGGAGCAACCAAAAGAGCCTGGATGGGAAAGGTCGCTCCCTGAAGTACAGTCTTATAGGCATAATAACAGACAGCTGGGATAGCTGAAGACCCACCTGTTCCGACAAGCCTACAGCCTGCAATGATCCTCAGTCTACTGAACCACCGCACGACCAGCTCTACCCTCTCCTAGTGTATCCTCACCCATCCCTGTAGACTGTGAGCCCTCGCGGGCAGGGTCCCCTCTCCTTATGTACTTGTGTGTCCTTTGTCTTGCACATGTTTATTGTACTTGTCTATAATTCCTCTTTTCACATGTAAGGCACCATGGAATAAATGACGCTATATAAATGTATAATAATGATAGCCTAGTAGTGTGTTGCAGCTGAAGAAAGGCCTTTAATGGTGGACAGTCTATGCCAGAGACTGAGAAGTGCTTGTAATACCAGGTTAGTGAGATCATCTTTATTTACTTCACCTTATCCAAAGAATGGACTGTTTTGCTATCCATTTGTGCTGAAGAAAGGATGTTTTCAAATTGAAGCTGTAAAGTTGATGAAGGACAACAAACTTTATTCTTTTTTGAGATAAACACCCTGTGACTGTGTGTGTCGAAACAAGGTGCCTGTGCGTACCAGAGAGCAGAAACCCTTACAGCCAGCAAATATAAAAGCATGTTTATTTCAGAAAACAGCGCCACAAGCTGCCTGCAATACCAGACACAGCTCACAATCACAAGTCTGCTGCTGTATCTGGAGGTAATCAGCCATATGTCGGCTTTTGCATTGGTAACTTCAATGTGAGCCACAAAAGACATTTTGTAAATCCTAAATGCCAGAATTTGGGTAAATTCCTGGGCCTATTTTACTTATCACAGCTTAATTGGTTTTCTAGACTATAAGGTGTTGGATGAAAGGACTATTTTCTACAGTAAAAGTTTTGTTCATAGCCATTTCTACTGCCCGTTCTTTACCGATAAGTGATGCCTTTTCTAAAGTACCAAATTGCACAGAATACCTGACTGGCTTTATTACATTCCAGATAGGCAGAAACTCAATAGAATTCATTAGGGAAAACAGTCTGATTTTTTTTTTTCCTCTGGATCAAATATTTGGATTTTGTCTCCAAATCCATCACAGACCACTGATTAATTCTTGTAAAATGCAGATCTTGAAAGGCTATTAACCTCCAATGCACAGCAGTCCTGGCCAGGAATATATCAGCTTCAGTGTGCATGATAATAATAATAAAATATAAAGGAGAATATTTTCTGTAGCAGTGTGATTTGTGAAGCCCCCTGGAGAGACGGTAAGATATTGGAAAGCTTTGACATTTTGAAGTCATTTAGAAAATTCTGCTAAAGAAGATGTGCACGGGTATAATGCAGAATATTTCTTGTTAAACATGTCATTAGGAACCAGCCTGATATCTGCAGAGTGTGAATGGTGTGACTGCTGGATAAATAAGGGTTTGCAAGAATACCCAGGAGGCAAGATGTATATTTAGCTGAGCACTCTATCTCCTCAGTGCCTGGTTTACTTCATCGCCTCAGGACAACATGGAAGAAACAAGATCTCAAGGTATTTGTCCAGCAAAGAATCAAATAAACATGTTCCTGGCTAATGCCATTAGTGCCTCCAGAAGCAGCAGTTATTAGGCCTCCTTGATGTGTATTCCTCTTACATTTAACTACTATTATTTTTTCATTTTTCCTTCTCTTCTGCAGCAACAGTGGTGATGGAAGAAAGGAAGTTTATACACTATTAAATATAATCAGCTTCTCCCACTCACACACCACCTCCTCACCTCGCCTTCTGTCGGAGTCCCGCAAGATTCAGTCCTAGGGCCCCTGCTCTTCTCCATTTACACCTTCGGCCTGAGACAGCTCATAGATTCTCACGGTTTGCAGTATCACCTCGAAGCTGATGACACACAGATCTACCTCTCTGGACAATATATCATCTCCCTACTAACCAAAATCCTAAAATGTCTGACCGCTATTTCATCCTTCTTCTCCGCTAGATTTCAAAAACTTAATATGGACAAAACAGAACTCATCATCTTTCCCCCATCTCACTCGAGTTCCCCAGCAGACCTATCCATTAAAGTAAATGGCTGCTCACTCTTCCCAATCCCACAAGTTCACTGTCTTAGGGTAATCCTGGACTCTGATCGCTCCTTCAAATCACATATCCAAGCCCTTTCCACTTCCAGCCGACTTCAACTCAAAAATATTTCCCGAATCTGTGCATTCCTCAACCAAGAATCTGCAAAAACCCTAGTCCATGCACTAATTATCTCCCGCCTTGAATACTGCAACGCAACCTCCTACTTTGTGGCATCCCTCCTAACACTCTCGCACCCCTCCAGTCTATTCTAAACTTTGCTTTTGGACTAATTCACTTATACTCCCACTATTCCTCTGCCTCTCCCCTCTTTCAATCCCTTCACTGGCTCCCCATTACCCAGAGACTCCAGTTCAAAACCTTAACGATGGCATAAAAAGCCATCCACAACCTGTCTCCTCCACACATCTGTGACCTCATCTCCTGGTACTTACCTGCACACAACCTCCTCACAAGATCTCCTTCTCTTCTTCCCTCTAATCTCTTCTTCCCACAATCGCATATAAGATTTCTCCAGTGCATCCCCCTACTCTAGAACTCTCTACCCCAACATATCAGACTCTCACCTACCATGGAAACCTTCAAAAGCAACCTGAAGACCTACCTCTTCCTACAATGCCTACAAGCTGCAGTAACCACCAAACCGCTACACGACCAGCTCTACCCTCACCTATTGTAGCCTCACCCATCCCTTGCAGATTGTGAGCCCTTGCGGGCAGGGTCCTTTCTCCTCCTGTACCAGTCGTGACTTGTATTGGTTAAGATTATTACAAATGTTTTTTATTATGTATACCCCTTTCACATGTAAAGTGCCATGGAATAAATGGCGCTATAATAATAAATATAATACATATAAACATTGCCTTTAGCAGGCATTTAAAAAAAGATGACCACTATTGGACAACCCTTTCGTAATGTTCCTCAATTACCTAGTAAAATAAATAAAAAAAAACATACCTCTCAGACCGGGGTCGCTTTTCTGCTACGAGCACTGTGCTAACCGGCGATCTTGTGACAACGCTCACAAACTTTTCGACATATTTACTATTGCTTTACAGGCTGTTAATGCATGTGCCTTTTTCCCTTTTGATATGTCCATCCATGACCTTCAGACTGAGTGCCAACGTATGCGTTTCTACCTCCTCACATGCTTACTTTGTTTGTATGGAGCAGCAGTAGCAGTCATGTAGGCAAGCGGTCTGTCTCCCCTCTCCCCCGGTCCATCTCTCTTCCCCCGGGGTGTTTCTTACCCCCTCTTTCACAGCAGCAGCGGTGGCCAGTGGAGCATGTATTGAGTCCTGGAGGTAGCGGCATGCCGGTAACGTATGGAGCAAGCGGTAGCCATACAGCAGGTGGAGGATGCGGACGGCCTGCATTTTCAGTGACGCACGCTTCACATCCGGTGACGTCACGAATATTCATAAGCCATAATGAGTGGGACCGGAAGTGAAATACAGGCCGCCCGCAACCTCCAACTGCCATACAACTACTGCTTGCTCCATACGTTACCGGCACACCGCTAACTCCGTGACTCAGTCGCTCTAAACACTCCCAGCTCCAGTAGCGTGAGTAACTAGCGGCAAGGACTTGCGGCGACTGTGGAGCCGATGGGACCTGCGTGACGTAAGCAGTCAAGTGATGGAGTACTGCACGCCACTACCTCTGGGACTCAATACATGCCAGGATTGCGCTGCTCTGCTGCCGCTGCTGATGTGAGGGAGGAGGTAAGAAACACCCCCGGGGAAAAGAGAGACGGACCGGGGGAGAGGGTAGACAAACCAGTGGAGGTGACTCGAGTATAAACTGATAGGGGCACTTTCAGCCTAAAAAAATGGGCTGAAAATCTCGGCTTATTACTCAAGTATATACGGTAGATGGGTGAAATGTAATTTAAAATTAAGTTTAATTATTAAACACTAAACAGTGGTGCAGGAAATTGGGTTTTGGTTTGCCAATGTAAAAATTGTAGTACATTTCTAGGTTTATTAACCCTCTGCATGCTATGGGTCACTGCATATATTAATACAGGAAAGGAGAAGTGGCAGTGTAGGAACAAATATGCTTTTTATTTTACTAGAAATATTAGAGACATTAAAAAGGGGTAGTCTGATAATTGACAACCCCTTTAATATTTAGGATCAATAAATGCAACATTTGGCAATTACCATTTTACGACATTTTTTATTATATAGACGCTGTTCCTCTAAGAGCTATTCTAGGCTCCCAACAGATGCCGCCATGACTGATATGATATATCTGTCTTCAAACAAGACCTAATGGATCACATTCACTTTTAAAAAGGGATCTGAAAGTTTTCTGGGTATATTCGTTTTCGACGACAAGAATTGCATTGCAATCTAAACTTTTCTTGCTGTCAAAGCACCCGAGTTTCAAAAGCATGGAACAAAATGCAAATATGAGCAAGCCCTAAAGCGATTGATAAATGTCATAACACTAGTCTTGAAGGTGGGCTATTTACACTAAGCAAGTAAAAAACTACAAATGTATAGTGTCTTCCAAGTGAAATGAATGGGAGCATTTCGCTGTATCCACACGATGATTGTTTAACCACCCATTCTATCAGTAGATAATAAAACATTGTGAAGGGAAAACTAAGGCTATGTACACTCGCTGCGGTTTTTGCTGCGGATCCGCTGCGGTGTTGGCCGCTACGGATCTGCAGCAGTTCTGCAGACAGTGTACAGTAGCATGTAAATCTATGTGATTTACATTCTGCTGTGCACATGCTGCGGATTTTTAACTGTGGAAAAGCTGCAGTTTTGAATCCGCAGAAAGAAATGACATGTCACTTCTTTTCTGCAGATTCTGCTGCGGTTTCCCATCTCCTCCATTGTAGAGGTGATAAACCGCAGGCCAATCCGCAGGTAAAACCGCAGGTCATTTTACCTGCGGTTCCGCAGTCCAAACCGCAGCGTGTGCACATAGTCTAACTAGCCTTCAATGTGTTTTTCTTTCAGTTCAGGTTTTCATTATTAAAATCTGAAATAGGGACATTTCATTAGAAAACCATTTCCACTGTGGTTAATAATGGTAATGTCCATTGATACACAAGCATTTTCTTTCTGATAGCAGATTAAAACCTATATACGGTAGTTCACCAGCAATGAAGGAAACGTTCGCACCATTCCTGTTGCAAACCATTTTAATATAGCATACAATATCTTAACAGTTTGATTATATAACGTAATTACTTCTGATCTAAATCCACAGTAATTTACAGGAAACGGTACTTCTTCAATATCTAAGAGATTCATTCCCGAGCCAACCTTTAAAATAATGTGAACATACAGGTCTGGCCAAGAACAGCTTTTAAAATGTTTGAAAAATTTAATATTTTAGCATTTTCCCCAAAGATAAAAAGCCAGAGTTAGCATTCCATTATGCACAGTAAAATTTTCTACCTTATTGAGTTTTTTCCTCTATTGCTCTTTTAAGTGCACCAAATCATATTTGTACTTTGCTTGCAGATGGAAATGTAGAGGGAAAGGCATTATTGGGGGGGGGGGGGGGGGGGTGAGAACGCTGGTTACAGATGTAATTGTGAGTGCTCGGTTTGAAGTCGGCCCCTCTCTTTCAATGGAGAGCCATTAATAAAGTAACAGTACTGCGGCTGATATAATTGGATCTAAACATGAAGCAGCAATGGACGCAGAAATTCACAAAGAGATGAAAACATCTGGTGCCACCATCCTGCTCCTTCTGTACCCCCTTCTAAGTATCCACGCTTTTCTTTCTTGTAAGTTTTAGAAGCAGCAAGCTCATTTGGAATTGTTACTTTTGTAACAAAACAGATCCAGAGCATAATTGACTGCAATAACGGGCTCATATTTTTCCTCTGAGAAAAAGCCAGCTGTAATTTGCTAGTATAATGAGCAGGTTGGAGCAGCAGAAATGCAATGTTTTTCATTCAAATTCATTTTCATAAGCTATGTGGCTCTTTACAGTCCCAAGCCCCACTTAGTGCTATTTATTGAATTAACAATTGAGTAAAATCGCTCAGCATCTTCAGTTTTGGGGGTGGAAATTTTTTTAAACAATTGTTGATTTGATATTATAAGTGTTGTAGCTTGGTATAATTTCTACCATCCAGACCCTGGTGGAGGAAGGTGAAGTGCAAACAATAACCACTAAACCCCATTTTAATTGCAATGTACAAAGTCCTTCTTTATTATGGCTCTTATGAGAATAGGTTGTTTGCTTTGAAGTATATTAGACAAGTTTTACACTTATTTTTAGAGTACATACTTTTAGGACGCAGTAAGATGGCCATATAAATCGGGCCAAGATTGAAACGCAGTGCATGGACTGACTGAAAGCTCTCCTGACCTGAGTGTGACAGCTTCATGTATTTTTATGCAGCTGTCACTCTAGGGTAGCGAGAGCTGCTGGCCATTCCATGCATTGCGTTCTGATCTCAGTACGATTTATACAGCTGTCTGACTGGTTCAGGGAGGTATAAAAAGTCCTGCTGCTGGGATACCTATAGTCATATCATAAAGAAACAGCATTACCAAAACCTGTCAGATGATAAATGCACTAGCAGAATGCAGCAGGACCTCACGATAAAGGCAGGGCAGCACAGGTGCAAACTACTGATAGAAACAGCCACCCACATGTAGGGGATTGAAGTAGAATATCCCTTTAATGCCACCTCCCCGTTAAGGAGTTCTAATATTAATATATCATAAATGTTGTGTAGATATGATTATGCCACGGTACTGCTACACTATGGTGTATTACCGCCGTTCTCATTGGTAGTGCCACATTATATGTGTTACCATGTTGTACATATTGTATTATGGTTTGCATATTGATGTTTAAGTGTAGGGAAAGCCAGTGTATCCTTCGGGTTCAATAGCAGAGGGCACTATTAGTATAGAGTTCATAGAAATGGGTAAGTGTAGTTCTGTTGCGGGCCACTAGATGGGGGTATAATAGTGGGTCTTGTTAGGTATAGCTGATAGGAATTTCACACAGAGGTTAACTGTGGGATGAGCTGCTATAGGTTAAGTGTAGGCTATAGGATGAAGGCAGAAGGGCGAGTACGCCCGACAAGTCCACAAGGGCTCTAAGCCTAGGACGCCATAGCAGCTACGCAACGTTGTTGATAAAAAGAAAAGCACGGCCACAGTCAGACGGGTGCTAGATAAGACTGGAGCACCCGGGGAAATTGCAGTTTATGACAGCAGGAACGGAAATGAACATGTGGTCCAAAAGTCGTGCAGGGTGCAGAGTGTTCACCATGTGGCAGACATTAAATAGGGCTGAAGCTTGCAAATCCGGGGCGAAACAGATGAATGGGTTCCCCTATGCCTTAAGGTCCTAGAGGAGTGATGCAGCGGTACTGCCAAGGGTGCTACTACCCCGTAATGCGCATGAGGATACAGAAAGCAAGAAAGGGAAAGTGCAGGAGGAATTCTGTGTGGAGTGTGGAATATAATGTAACTGATGTGTCTGGGATCATTGAAGAGAAAAGTAATATAATTGATTTGGCATCTGAACCGGTATCTCTGTCCATTATTTCAACCTTAAGCACTGAAACCAAGTGTACAGGAGCTGGGTCGCACCGCAGTGGAGTCCCTGTCCTTGGACCAGAACCCCAAACAGGTACACCGGTAGAAGTTGAAAGTTTTCCTGTGGGAGGAGGCCAGGACACCAGTAGACCAAGCCGTGCTATAACCCTCTTGGCACAAGACAATTCTTTTACTCTCTGTTTTTTCCTCCCCTTCTTTCAAGTGCATAACTTTTTTATTTTTCTTTTAAGATATGTCATGGTTAGGACATGGTTAATGTCCTGTTCTCACAGGGTTAACTTTTGCCAGCCTCTCTTTGGATCTGGGAGGGGTATTTATACTCACTCCAGACTAGGATTCCCTGTCAGCTATACTGTTATTCTGGCTGTGTGTCTCACCCCCCTGGTGTGCGTGGATACTGCATTGCTTGTTTGATTCCCGTGTATGACCCAGTCTGTCCCCTCACTCTGAACTCCATCTCTCGTTTTGGTACTATTGTCTTCTCCGGTTCTGACCTCCTGGCTTGGCGATTGTTACTCCGTTACAGTTTGTCCCTATTGTACCGTCCATTGCCCGTTCTGGTTTTCTGATCTATTGCTACGTCCTGACTATTCGCTCTGTCTAACCCTTTGGTACTGTCCTGCTATCTCGCGCTTTGACCACTGGTTTCATTCTCTGTCTATGCCCCTTGGTAACTTGTCCCGTAGTTACCTTTCTAGGAGTTTCCCTGCAGCTCCTAGCTCTGTGGAGCTTAGGTCACGCCCCCAGCAGTCACGTCCTTCAGGTCCTGATAATCTGAAGCACGCATCGTCACCGCTGCTCTCCCACTCAACAGGTATCTTTGAGCACTGTTTTTGTACTCAGGACACACGCACTGGCTCAGTGAGCAAGTGCAGTGCGGTGTTCCTGACATTATAGCTGACCCTTTCAGTTTTTTTTTTCCTCTGAAGGAAAAAAAAAAAGTGTGTTATCCTCATGGATCCCATAAAAGCTTTGGCTGATCTGGTCAAGCACCTGACCCAAATGTTCCACAAACTTAATGTGGAACAGCGCACGATGGCCCATACCCAGCAACAGTTGGTGGATATTGTGCAGGGGGCTGTCGCTGCAAGGGCTCCTAGAGCTGGGGATAGAGATGTGTCATTGGCATCCCCCAAATCTCCGGTCAAATTGCCAGACCCTTTCTCAGGGGATAAAAGGGAGTTCAGGTCGTTCAGAGAAGAATGCAAGCTTTTTTTTTCTCTGAGGCCCTGCTCCTCCGGGGATGAGTTCCAGAGGGTGGGGGTCATCATTTCCCTACTTCGGGGGGCTCCACAGGCATGGGCTTTCTCTCTCTCTTCCTCTGGTCCTGAATGTATGTATGTGAATTTGTTCTTTGAGGCTCTGGGGCACATTTATGATGAGCCTGATAGAGTGCGTCTGGCAGAGGATATGGTGATGAGTGTGACACAGGGGAGGCACTCTGCTGAATGGTTCTGCTCAGAGTTTAGACGTTGGACGTCCGAAGTATCATGGAACGACGCCGCCCTGAGGGGGTTGTTCTGCAGGGGCCTGTCTGACCCTCTGCAGGATGCTCTGGCATTACATCCTTCCTCCTCCTGATACCCTGGAGGACGCCATGATGCAGGCGGTCCGTATGGACCGGAGACTCCGCGCTAGAGGAATGATGCAACAAGAGTCTCCCTTGTACCCCAAATTGTGTGACACTGCACCTGTATCTGAGCCCATGGAGGTTGGGTCAGTCTCGGTTAAGGAGAAAGAGAGAAGGCACCGTAGAGACAATCTACTATGCTTTTACTGTGGAGCCTCTGGACACTGGAAAAGGAATTGCCCCTCCTGCCCTTCTTCAGAGAAATGACTGAGTCTGGGCAACAATTGAGGAGGTTATCCAGGCTCCCAGGTACATTTTTTCTCACAGACAAAAATGGTGCTCCAGGTTGAATTGGAACTTGCTGGCGGTCCTGTTATGACCACCGCCTTTGTTGACTGTGGTTCCTCCATTAATCTGATTGATGCCCAATTTGTGACTCTTAATAAGATAAGGACAGTCAGTTTAAATGACCCTGTTAAAATTGTGGCTGTGGATTCATCCCCTCTTACCTGGGATGGAATTTGTTTTATGTCTGAAATTTTTTCTATGAAAGTGGGTTCCACTCATGTGGAAAATTTAAGTTGTTTCATTATGAATAATCTGCCTGCAGGACTGGTATTGGGAATGACCTGGTTGCAACACCAAAATCCTCTTATTGATTGGGTGAAGGGGGAGATCACCCGATGGGGATGTAATGATAATGGTCTGTGTTGTAACCCGGTTCCTTTTGTCAATCCGATAAAATCTGTATCTGTGTCATCTGTCGGTCTGAAGGGTATTCCGGAGTGCCTGAGAGACTTTGAAGATGTGTTTTCCGAAAGCGAGGCTGAGGCACTCCCAACACATAGACCATATGATTGTGCTATCGATTTAGTACCTGGAGCCAAATTACCCAAGGCTCGTTTGTTTAATTTGTCCGGGCCTGAGCGCCAAGCTATGAAAGAGTACATCAAAAAAAGCCTTCGCAAGGGGCATATTCGGCCCTCGGTCTAACCCGTGGCAGCGGGGTTTTTCTTTGTAAAGAAAAAAGATGGTGGGTTGCGACCAACTCACGGGGGCCAACTAGTTTTCTAAGCTCGATCTACGAGGGGCTTATAACCTTATAAGGATCCGGGAGGGGGACGAATGGAAAACAGTGTTCCTGACAACTGAGAGGCTGTTTGAAAACCTGGTTATGCTCTTTGGCCTCACTAACGCTCCTGCTGTTTTTCAGAACTTTATTAATGTTGTTTTTTCTGACTTGATTGGACGTTATGTAGTCATTTACCTGGATGACATCTTGATTTACTCTGAAGACAGTCAGTCACACTTACACCATCTACGTACGGTTCTTATGAGACTCCGGGAGAACCATTTGTATGCTAAGCTGGAGAAGTGCTCATTTTTTATGCAAGAACTATCTTTTCTGGGTGTAATTGTATCCGGGGAGGGATTCCGCATGGATCCAGGGAAGGTTCAGGCCATTACAGATTGGGTGCAGCCTCATGACCTGAAGGGGTTGCAGCGATTTCTGGGCTTCGCTAATTATTATAGGAAGTTCATTAAAGGGTTCTCGCAGGTGGTGAAACCCTTGACGGACCTCACTCATAAAGGGGAAGATGTAAAAAATTGGTCCTTGGCCGCAAAAAATTCCTTCCTTACATTAAAGAAGTGTTTTACAACCCGATTTTACAACCCGATTCGTCAAGACATTTTATCGTCGAGGTCAACGCTTCGGAGGTGGGTGTGGGGGCAGTATTGTCACAGGGCCCCCCTACCCTGACTAACCTCAAACCCTGTGCCTTTTTCTCTAAGAAGTTCTCTTCGGCCGAGAGAAACTATGATGTCGGTAACAGGGAATTGTTAGCAGTTAAATTGGCCTTCGAAGAATGGAGGCATTTTTGGAGGGGGCTGCTCATCCCATTACGGTCATCACTGATCATAAAAACCTGGCCTATATCGAGTCTGCTAAGAGGTTGACCCCCAGACAGGCTCGGTGGGCACTTTTTTTTTCTCGATTTCATTTTACCATCACGTTCCGACCAGGGTCTAAAATTGTAAAGGCAGATGCCTTATCCCGAAGTTTTGATTCTGCGTCCCCTCCAGAACCTCCTTCCTCCATTCTTCAACCGGGAGTGGTTGTAGACGAAATCTCCTCTGAGCTACAGAGAGAGATTCTGGAAGCACAAGCACAAGCTCCCAGGAATAAACCCCCAGGTAAATTGTTTGTACCCGAACAATTCCGTCTCACACTCCTTCAAGAATTTCATGATTCTGTGTTAAGTGCACACCCTGGTATTGCAGCTACCCGGGGGGGGGCAGTAGCTAGGGGTTTTTGGTGGCCCTCTATGGGTACTGATATAAAAAGGTTTGTGAATACTTGTGGGGTGTGCGCTTGTTCTAAATGCTCTCTGGGCCGGCCGGCCGGCCGGGGAATTGGTGCCCTTGCCAATTCCGGATAAACCATGGACACACCTGTCCATGGACTTTATCACTAATCTTCCATCTTCCAAGGGCAACTCAGTGGTATGGGTAGTGGTTGATAGATTTTCTAAGCAAGCCCACTTTGTGCCATTACCTGCATTACCATCTGCTGAAACCTTGGCCCGCTTGTTTATACAGCACATTGTTCAGCTGCATGGAGTGCCTGTGAACGTGGTGTCGGACAGGGGTGTGCAATTTGTGGCCAGGTTTTGGAGAGCGTTTTTTATGAAGTTTGGGGTCACGTTGTCATTCTCCTCTGCCTATCACCCGGAATCCAACGGACAAACTGAACGCACCAACCAGTCATTGGAGCAGATTCTGAGATGCCTGGCCTCTTCCAGACAGGAAGACTGGTGTGAGGTATTACCCATGGCAGAATTTGCATTCAACTGTCGGATTAATCAGTCTACCGAAAAGTCTCCCTTTCAGGTCAATTATGGGTTTGTTCCGCAGTTTGGGGAATTTTCCCGTATGGATTCGGATTGCCCTGGTGCCGAGGGGATGGTACAACAGTTAAAAACCCTCTGAAAGGAGGTGCAGGGGAACATCTCCAAAGCCCAGAAGAAGTTCAAACATTTTGCAGACAGGAGGAGGGGGGTGGTTCCTGCGTTAACAGTGGGAGAAAAAGTCTGGTTGTCCACCCATAACATCAAACTTAAAATACCCTCTATGAAGTTGGGCCCCAAATTTATTGGCCCTTACAAGATTGTAGAGGTGATCAACTCGGTGGCATACAGATTACAGTTGCCCACCTCCTTCAAAATCTCTAACGTCTTCCACAGATCCCTATTAAAACCTGTGGGGACAGTTAGAGAAGATCCCTCATCCGTGGCTCCACCAGTGTTGGTAGAGGGTCAACTGGAGTACAAGGTAGGGTGCATCGTTGATTCACGGTGGGTGCGCCGGAGACTTCAGTACCTTATGCATTGGAAGGGATATTCCGTTGAGGATCGGTCATGGGTTTCCGGCCAGTTCGGTGCACGCTGATCGACTGGTGCGGGCTTTTCATGCCAGATACCCTGAGAAACCTGGGGGTCCAGTGGCCCCCCATTAAGAGGGGGGTACTGTCATGGTTAGGACATGGTTAATGTCCTGTTCTCACAGGGTTAACTTTTGCCAGCCTCTCTTTGGATCTGGGAGGGGTATTTAAACTCACTCCAGACTAGGATTCCCTGTCAGCTACTGTTATTCTGGCTGTGTGTCTCACCCCCCTGGTGTGCGTGGATACTGCATTGCTTGTTTGATTCCCGTGTATGACCCAGTCTGTCCCCTCACTCTGAACTCCGTCTCTCGTTTTGGTACTATTGTCATCTCCGGTTCTGACCTCCTGGCTTGGCTATTGTTACTCCGTTACAGTTTGTCCCTATTGTACCGTCCATTGCCCGTTCTGGTTTTCTGATCTATTGCTACGTCCTGACTATTCGCTCTGTCTAAACCTTTGGTACTGTCCAGCTATCTCGTGCTTTGACCCCGGCTTGATCTGGTTTCTGTCTCTGTCTATGCCCCTTGGTAACTTGTCCCGTAGTTACCTTTCTAGGAGTTTCCCTGCAGCTCCTAGCTCTGTGGAGCTTAGGTCACGCCCCCATTAGTCACGTGCTTCAGGTCCTGATAGTCTGAAGCACGCATCGTCACCGCTGCTGTCCCACTCCACAGGTATCTTTGAGCACTGTTTTTGTACTCAGGACACGTGCACTGGCTCAGTGAGCAAGTGCAGTGCGGTGTTCCTGACACATATAGCCATCTCTGGGCTTGTATTTTGTGGAACAAATTGTTTTTTTATGAATGACACCATCCATTTTATGGGTTGGAATTCTGTAAAAAAAAAAAGCAATTCTGCAATTGTTTTTTGCTTTTAAGGTGTTCATTTTGCAGTAATGAGTACCTGGTAGCATGATTCTCAAGGTAAGTATGATTATGGTGATACCAAACTTAGATATAGTTTATATAGAGTGGTCCGAGGAAAATATCGGAGACATGTCCAATTTAGACACAAGCCTTGATACAAGTCTATGGGTCAGAAAGGACAAATTGGAGAAACGTTTTTTCTCTCCACGTAAGAGAAAAACTGATGACACTCAGACCACAGTCTGATCAAACTCTGTTCAAAAAAATCAATCAAATTTTGGCCCTTCTATATGGTTTCTACACAGCTTGAAAAAAAAATAAAAACATAGACGGCCTCAATCTAATTTTGTAAACAGCTGTCTCATCAATACCTAAGATACTTAGGCAACATTACAAAGAGTTCCATTTTCACCCTGGCACAGGCTCCCCACGCACGTCACCATACATTCTATCTTTTATTAATCCCTGTCCACCCATCCATACCTGGGCCTGCTACAGAATCTTTAAGCATTTCAGAATTCCCTCCCTCCTAACCATCAGCATGTTGCTTGTCAAACTGCATGAGCTAAATTGAAATAGTCCTGTCAGTAACATTAAATCAAACTTTAATGCAGTGTCCGTGAGCTGCAGTCAAGAATTGTATATTGTCTCTTTCTCCATTTCCTTTCTCATTCTCGGAGAATGATCGGAAACCAGGCTTGCAGAGCAAATAAACCTGCTCAGGCGACACAGCACAGGCAGGTATCAAGGAGTTGGCTATAATATTAGCTTATTAAGATTAAAATTTTCTTTTCTTTTTCATTAAATTTCAATGGAACTAAAAAGCTTAAAGCCCTTTTATATCAAGATCACATGACAAATATAGACTAAAAAGAATTTAATGGAATCTGAGATGTGACATATGCTGCCTGATCTATGTGCAGCATGTATCGGACACTGGCTATATGATCTCTCTCTCTGTTTGACTTTAAAACATACCTTAAAATTTGCCAGGGACTGAGACGCATGGGAGACTAGTCAGGCTACATACAGAGCGCACATATATACATACATAAAGATATGTTGCACACACAGAACACATACATACATAGACATGCTGCATACGCAGAGTATATACATACATAAAGATATGTTGCATACACAGAGCACATGCAAAGACATGCTGCATACACAGAGCCCATATTTACAGAGACATTCTGTATACAGAGCATATACATACATACAGAGACATGTATACAGAGAACACATAAATACATGCATACATAAAGACATGCTACATACATACAGCACATACATAGAATCTTGCTGCATACAGAGAGCACATACAGAGACATGCTACATACACATCACATACATAGGGATAAGATGCGCTTTCTCACCGCCTGCTGCCAGTGACTGATAGGTTTCCCCTGTGTACGTGTATTGTCACAGGTAAGTCAGATGCTACAGACAGTTGCTCTACATCTGGCTGCAGAAGGTCTCTGCGTTTGGCACTACAAATGCCTTCTTAATCCTTCTGACTTTTGGACCCAGTGGCAACCTCCCTCTAGCTCTATTTGACACACCTGGACCTGGGTGTTTATAGACTCCCAGTATGCTTCAGGGAGTCGCTGGTGATATTCACATTCTCCCCTGTGAAGGCTTGGAGATATAGAAGTCGGCTTACTTCCTCTCTGCTGCTGTTGGAGGATGTTTTGGTGTTACCTCTTTTAGTCTGCTCAATATAAGCTGCTTCCCCCTTATTTGTCTCCCTTTTCTTTAGTGTACAGTAGGGACTGACCAGTGCTCATCTCCCTCCCCTTCCCTATTCAGGGCCCAGCTCTAGGCATATGCAGGGCTTAGGTTCCTGCTCGGTGATTGGTGTGGTACCAATATAGGGAAGGTAGGGCAGGCAGGGTGCTATTAGATCTGCCTAGAGGTCTCCACTCCCCCTTTACCTAGTGTTTGGGCTTCCTTCCCCTCGTGTTGCCCTTTGTCTTCCGACATTTTGCGTGACATGCATAGGGGAAGGTGTTCATATCCTCTGACACATTAGCCAGCTTTTCTTTTGTATAACATTTTCCTGCCCGACATGAAATGACACATGGTTTACATATAGTTAACCATTTCATTTCATGTTTTTTTTTATGTCTATCACTATTAATTATATGAGGGCTTGTGGGTTAAATTTTGGGCTTGTAGGGGTTCATTTAAGGGATTAATTCGTTGTATTAAATTGCAGAGACTACCGCTGACGTCACTGAGGCTGCAGGGAGTCCCTGTAATTTAATACAACAAATTAACCCCTTAAATGAACCCCTACAAGCCCAAAATTTAACACACAAGCCCTCATATAATTAATAGTGATAGACATAAAAAAAAAAAACATGAAACGAAATGGTTAACTATATGTAAACCATGTGTCATTTCATGTCGGGCAGGAGAATGTTATACAAAAGCCGGCTAATGTGTCAGCGGCTATTCTGCAATTAAGAACTGTATGAACTAGAAATATATATATTAATGTGTCTCTATAACATGTATAAAATATATATATACATATATATATATATATATATATATATATCTAAAAATATATATATATTTATTTAATGTGTCTATATCTATTAATTTGTTGCTTTATTTAACTGGACACTGTGATTTTACTGTATTTAGGAAAAAAAATTGCCGGCTTTTGTTGCGATTTTTATCGCAACTCACACATCGGGTCCGTTTGCAATCCCATTTTTTCTCGCCCCCATAGACATGCATTGTCGAATCCGATCCGAAAATCGGTGACATGCTGCGGTTGTCTCGGTCAGAGGATCGGATGCAATAAAAAATCGCATGATGAGAGCTGCCCCATAGAATAATATGGGTTCGAATGCAATGCGATTTTTTTATCGCATTGCATTCGTCCGTTTTATTCGCCAGTGTGACTCCAGCCTTAGGTAAGTGTTCACAATGGACATGTGAGCCCGACATTGTGCGTGACATGCATAGGGGAAGGTGTTCACCTTCACCCATGCATGCAGATATCAGCCTTAGGTAAGTGTTCACAATGGACATGTGAGCCCATCCACCTTGATGATGGTGGATGGGCTCACATTATTTGGCCAAATTTTGTGCGAAGCGTCTTATGTGTATTTTTCCTAAATTTCTAAAGCAATTTTGCTATTCACATCTCAGGTATTTCACATTGACATGCTTTCAACACGATAAGAGTGCAACCATTTTCCTATTTTGATATGTAAGTTGTTTTTTGGCATGCACCTGTTCAGACTAATTCTTGGTGGTTCAGTCAGTTTTTTTTGTTATGTATAAGAAAAAACCTGTCAATCCAGAGAAGCAGATGGGGAGAAGCCCCCAGGGACCCACCTGTCTGACTAGTATTTCATGCCTCTGAGTCCCATGCAGTTTTTAAAGTATGTTTTTCTCTGAAACACCGCAGCATTTCAGAGTAAAACATGCGCGGCTGAGCTCATACATAAAGTGCCTGATACATGCTGCCCATAAATCGGGCAGCATGTATTAGCTGTTAGATTTACTTTAAAAACCCACAGACACTCCTTTATTATTACAGTATCAAAGGTTTTAAAAGAAATAGAGTCCATTTCAGGGTCACCATCATGCTGTGCTGATCGACAGCAAGATAGAAACAATCCCAATAGATCAATTCACCTCAATTAGAGAAAAAAACAACTTTATTTGCAGCTTGAAAATACTTAGTTGTGTAATTAGAAAACATAAAATAGATGTAAATGAAAAAGAAGAGTGGCTTATAGAAACATTGAGGCTCCATAGTCTTCAAGTGTAATAATCTACAATTACCGGTAGCTTGCTTGTATGGGCAGCGGCGAACATGAAAGACAGGTGGAAAGCAAATGGCTTCAGACTTACGGTAGGTTTCCGATTGTTGCTACCCACAACAGAAGGGTTTAGTGTTTATTTCCCCCTTAACCTCCTTTACTTCACCCTTGGGCCAATTCCTTGGTAACAGCGCAATTTCTTTGCAGAAGAAAATCCTGCCACTAGATTGTAAATTACATGGGACCAACCAGAGCCAAGCCCATTCTCTCTAAAAGTCCCATAATAGATGTTTTATTTGGCTTTATAGTACGCAACTCTTTGGTATGGTTAACATTATGCTCACATCAGCTGGCACAAGAGACATGAATTTTTATCTGTATTTTATTGCCATTAGGGACCATTAAAGGAACCTGGCATCAACCACTGGCAGCATAAAAGTTGGAATGGCTCTCAATAGAAAGCTATACATTACTTCTGAATACAGCAATGTTTCAGAGATACAAGGTTTTAAAACAAGACATGCAAAGGGAAAAGTTTTACATGGGGGGGCAAAGCCCCGGCCCCTTGGCTAGTCATCCCCATAAGCAAACAGAGAGAGATCGGTCTATAAAGCTGATTTTGTTGAGGAGAAGCCACCTAGGAGACACTTTGGCCACCTCATCTTTTCTCGGGTTAATTGGTACCATGAAACTATATGTTCCACTTAAATATTGCCAACAGATAATAATTTTGAGTATGGTATGTGTTACACATTTAGTTGATAGTAATCACAATCCCATGCAATATAAAGAGAAGGAGGAATTACATTTACAACACCTACCTTACATGAACAACATAAATAGCTTTTAGGATACACAATGTTCTTAGGTGTTAATCCTGTATTCAGAAAAAAAAAAGACAGATGGTTAGGGGGATCACTTCATCCATACATAAAGATACACTGCATGAATATGTAGCCAGATTTCACAACAGAAACAGCATACATTATAAAAGGGAACTTGTCAGCATGTTTTTACATATATAGGAGTGGTGTCATCCAATATAAATGATACCTTTTGTTATGATCCGTTGTTCTAGTCATGGAAAATCTAATTCGGAAGCCATATGCAACTTAGGCTGCAAGTGCATTGGGGCATATCAATGCATTCCAAAGAAGCAGTGCAATTGCATTGACACCCCCAGTGCACTTCCAGCATTTATCCAGCAGGATATTATGCAGGACATTTGAGAAGGAAATGTTTGACCAAAGCTAAAGGGGTAAGAGTCATATAATCTGAAAATCAGTTGTTAGTTCATCAATGTGATCTTCTCAGACAATTTACAATATAATAACATGTATAGATTTTTTTTCATACATAAATCATTGTTCCATCTACTTTCCTGCGGACTAATAAAATGTACAATCTCAATTTATATGTGTTAGGGTGTGTGCACATGTTGCAGATTCTGCTGCAGAATTTTCTGCACGGATTTGTCTAAATCCTGAGGTAAATCCGCAGATCAAAAGACCTGCGGTTTATCTGCGGATATTCTGCGGATTTGCCTGCGGTTTGACACCAGTCATGGAGCAGGTGCCAAACCGCTGCGGAATCCGCACAAAGAAGTGACATGCTGCGGATTTAAAACCGCAGCAAATCCGCGTGGAAAATTCCGCACCGTGGGCACTGCGATTTTTGATTTACATAGGTTCTAATTGTACAGTACACCACAGCAGAAACTGCTGTGGATCCGCAGGGCCAAATCTGCTGCGGATCCGCAGCAGAATCCGCACCCTGTGCACACACCCTTAATGTACACAATCCAGCAGATGCCAATGTCAGCAAAATGAAGCAAATGAAGTTATCAAATAAATCAGTTTCACAATCAAAAATCTTGAAAGGCTGTTAATAGCTGTTTTCAAAACATTTACAGTGTTGCAAACATAAAAAATGACTTTTTACAATTTGTGCCCATGTGTCCCCTCATCTGTGTTGCTCAGGGGAAGCTGATGACATAACTAGGAAAAGTATACATTAAATGTCACCTGCTTAAAGGGGGTTATCTGAGATTATTTTTTTTTGCAATGTGCTTAAGAACTAACAGGCAGGTAGTTGCTAACTGCCTGCCTGTTGTGCCTAGTGCTAATTGCTAATCTCGGCAAGTACAAAGCCCGTCACAGATCGCTTCTGTCAGCGATTCTGTGATTTCTGGTGACATCAAGTTGACAGAGAAGCGGCATCTTTGTCGCTCTGCTCTGTTGATGGGGGCATGATTGATGTTATGCTGATTGACAGACAGCTCCATGCTGCCTACAGGAAGCAGGCTGTCACTCAGCATGATGTCAGCAGTCACGCCCCATCCACATAGCAGCCCAGAAGAAGTGCTGCTCCACTGACAAGGAGTAACTGAATCAGTGACTGCTCCAACCCGGTGTCGAGGACAACAGGCAGGTAGATAGCAAAAAATAAAATCCTGCACAACCTTTTTAACTTGCCAAGAAGTGCAACACTGCCTCAAAAAACACTACAACAGACAAACCAAGGATTATGAAAGGCAGTCATCCACAAGAAGACTTGAAAAGTGGGAAACTATAGGCCAAATATTTGAAAGTTTTCTAACATTTTTTCCTGGAGCATTGCAATGAAAATAACCTCATAAGCTAACATCAACATGAGGTTTATGAGAGATTGGTCCCGTCAAACTAATCTGATCAGCAACTATGAGGAGGTATGGATACATCTTTGAAAAGTATGTGTTTGATCTTGCTCACACACTCACACAGGTAACAGAGGAGGTAAAGAACTACCAAAGAGAAAAGCCACACCTTTACCCAACTGGTCACTGTACAGACTAGAAAAGGCCCTAGCAGCACAATTAAATACACCTCCTCGGACCTGGCTCCCTAAAAGGCTGTTGAGGGGTTTCTCGTACCTCCTAAGGATCCAGAGGGGAGGTCGTAACACAAATCCAACAAGGATAGAGGAAAGCGTGCAGGGAGACAGAAGAACCCAGGGTGAGAAACTAAATTACATTCACAAAGGATAGACAGGGATGAAAAGGAAGAACCAAAAAACAAACAGAATAATTGAAACTTCCGAAACCGCCAAATGTGAAGAAGTAGGGAAAGGTGCTGGGGAGGAAAACTCACAAATTTGCAGCTGGAAAAAACAACTGGAGCTTACCAGACAGGATAAACCTCTACCTGAGGAGCTGAATCTCCAAACACCGATCTATATGGAAGTATGGCCAGCAAGTGAGGTAAGTGAAAGGTGAACATATAAAGCCCATCTCAAAATGTGATAGAACAGAGCACAGAGAAAACAGGAAAACACCTGGAGTGAAACCAACCAAGAAAGGGAAACCAAGCTAAAGGAAACCATCAGCATTTGGAGAGATGAAAAGGACTGTAGCTCAGCAGAGACAAAACTGACCATGCAGCAAAAGGTCACAGGACTGAATCCCGAAACCGAGCCATGACATTGACCTTGCTTAGGGCATACAGAGTAGAATTTAAACATTTTGGGATTCTGTCTAGAAAAAGGACATAGCTGAACTATAGTAGATGCAAATGAGAAAGACCAAGGTTATTAAGGGAATGCATGGATTGCAATACCAAGACAGATTATCAAGCTTGGAGTTAGGGTTCATACAGACGTTTAAGCAATTGAGTCCGATCTTGAACTGCAATGTACTGACTGGCCGTGGGTCTCCCGACCCGAGTGTGACAGCCACTTAGAAATACATGAACCTGTCATGTTCTGGTTGGGAGACTTATGGTCATTTCGTGCATTGCGGTCTGAGATCACGTCGATTTGCACGGACGTCTAAATGAAACTTTATTTAGTTAAAAAAAAGATGGTTTAGGGGTAATTTACTCACAATGTACAAATATACAAATGCACAGTACAGTGATCTTTCTATTGATCAGTTACATATAGGCCTGCAATGAGGACAAGGGGCCATTTGCCAAAGGAAATAAAATTTCACCATCATTAGTCTCTGTCACACAATGTTGCGATGGGCGACTGGACAAGTTCACAAATTGACTATATGTCTTTGTTTAGATTATCGTTTTACGGGTTATTCTGTAGGTACTACATTCTGCAGATGGGACATTGATCCAGGGAATTTTTGGAGTCGGGAACAAATTTTCCCTTAATACTGGATAAGCAGCATCAGCTTTACTGTCTTGTAACTGCAAGGGCAGGAAGAGATTTCTATTGACTGCTCTATAACAATCAGAATATCATTATGCAGAGACCAGACTGTGGGGAGAGTGACTGAGCATGCATGGGTGAAAATACACAATGACATACACTTTGAATACCAGTTTGCACTATACAATTTATGTACAGTTATGGCCAAAATTGTTGGCACCCTTGTTCCAGAAAATGAAATATTCCTCCCAGAAAATTATTGCAATTACACGTTTTGTTATATATATTGTGTGTATTGGAACAACACAAAAAAAAAGCGAAAAACGGCAAATTGAACATAATTTTACACAAAACCCCAAGAATGGGCTGGACAAAATTGTTGGCACCCTCAACTTAATATTTGGTTGCACACCTTTTGGAATAAATAACTGCAATCAAACGGTTAATATAATCATCAACAAGCGTCTTACACCTCTCAACTGGAAATTTGGACCACTCTTCTTTTGTAAACTGCTCCAGGTCACTCATATTTGAAGGTGCCTTCTCCCAACAGCAATTTTACGATTTCTCCATAGGTGTTCAATGGTATTTAGATCTGGACTCATTGCAGGCCATTTCAGAATTCTCCAATGCTTTGTTTCTATCCATTTCTGGATGCTTCTTGAAGTATGTTTTGGGGTCATTGTCCTGCTGGAAGACCCATGACTTAGGACGCAAACCCAGCATCCTGACACTGGGCACTACATTGCGACCAAAAATCTTTTGGTAAGCTTCAGATTTCATAATGCCTTGAACACAGTCAATGCACCCAATGCCAGATGCAGCAAATCAACCCCAAAACATCTTTGAACCTCCAGCATGTTTGACTGTAGGTAATGTGTTCTTTTCTTTGAAGGCCTCATTCTGTTTTCGGTAAATAGTAAAATGAAGTGCTTTACCGAAAAGCTCTTTCTTGGTATCATCTGTCCACAAGACAGTTTCCCAGACGGACTCTGGCTTACTCACGTACATTTTGGCAAATTGCGGTGTAGCTTTTTTATGTCTGTGTGTCAGCATTGGGATCCTCCTCGGTCTCCTGCCATAGTGTTTCATTTCATTCAATTATCGACGGATAGTTCGGACTGACATTGATGCACCCTGAGCCTGCAGGACAGCTTGAATTACTTTGTAACTTAATTCGGCTGCTTATCCATCATCTGGACAATCCTGTGTCGCAACTTTTCATCAGTTGTTCTCTGCCGTCAACATCCAGGAAGATTACTAAGGCTATGTTCACACATGGTGGTTTTTTCGCGGCGGTTTTAACCGCGCGATTTTGCCGCGAAAACGTGAAAAATAAGCATCCCATGCATTCCTATGGGATTCCGCAATGCTGTGCTAATGCTGTGGTTTTTACCGCGGCAGAATCGGTTCACGTAAAAAAAACAGCATGCTCATTAATTTAGCGGAATCACAGCGATCCCGCACCCATAGGAATGCACACCATGCGAAAAGTAAGCAGAACATTTGCGGATGGTCCCCACGGTCCGGAGGAGAGGAGACTGTCCTCCGGGCTTTGGGTACCATATCCCTGTAAAAAATAGAATTTAAAATAAAAAATATTGCTATTCTCACCTTCCGACGTCCCACGCAGCCTTCCCACCTCTCTCCACGCTCCCGGTCCCAGTAATCCTTTGCGAGCGATGACGTCCGTTCTCGCGGGATCGCGAAGTCTCGCGGTCATTCTCGCGACGTCATCGTGGTAATTCTCGCAAAGGATTACTGGGACCGGGAGCGTGGAAAGAGGCGGGAAGGCTGCGCGGGACGCTGGAAGGTAAGAATAACAATATATATATTTTTTAATTTCTTACATCCTATCTTTTACTATTGATGCCGCATAGGCAGCCTCAATAGTAAAAAGTTGGTCACACTCGTCAAACACTATGTTTGACGAGTATGACCAAACTGTCAATCAGTTCTCCAAGCGATGCTACAGATCGCTTGGAAAACGCTAGCAATTCTGCAAGCTAATAACACTTGCAAAATGCTAGTTTTTCCGCGGGAAAATCGTGGGAATTTAAAATGCGATTTTCCAGCGTAATGGAATTCTTGCGGTAATTTCTGCGAGCGTTCCACTACGTGTGAATGTAGCCTTACAGTGCCATGGGTTGTAAACTTCTTGATTATGTTGCACATGGGCACAGGGAAATCAAGATATCGGAAAATGGACTTGTAACCTTGAGATTGTTCATATTGTTCAACAATTTTGGTTCTGAAGTCCAAAGACAGTATCCTCCATTTTCTTATTGTGGCACACACAGACACACAATGCAAAGATTGAGTCAAATTCTCCCTTTTCTATCTTGTTTTAGGTGTGATTTTCATATTTCCCACAGCTGTTACTTGCAACGGGTGAGTTTGAATGAGCATCACATGCTTGAAACAAAGTTGTGTACCCACATTTTTGCAAAGTGCCAACAGTTTTGTCAGGTCCATTTTTGGGGTTTTGTGTAAAATTATGCCAATTTGCCTTTTTTTCTTTGTTTTTTTTGTGTTGTTACAATACACATAAAGGAAATAACCATGCGTATAACAAAACATGTGTAATTGCAATAATTTTCTGGAAGAAATACTTCATTTTATGGAACAATTTCAAAGGTGCCAACCAGTAACATTGCTACCGTGAAGCAAAGGGTGTGTCCGTCCCGTCCCCATGCTCTGAGGGACCTACGCTACCTTTAACTGCATCAGCGTGCGCAGCACCCCTATACAGTTAAACACTGCCGTGCGGCAGCAATGGGGCTATTGAGCCAGGGGAGGGCGCAAATTCAACTGTATCGGTATCTATCGATACAGTTGAAAGCAATGATCAAGGAGGGAGCGTCAGCTGACGCTTCCTCCCCGTCATTCTTCCTCGGCGTCTGACGTCTCAGCACAATGACGTCACTACATCGCTTCCTCTACGCCAAGATGTGTGACGCTTCAGAGGACTAGCTACGGAAGCTGGAGCAGCGAAGTAATAAGGAGGAGAGATGAGTATTGTATTTTATATTTTTATTACAAGATTGTCGTGGTCATAAAACTGTATTGAGGACTAAGGGATGCATTATACTGTATGGAGGACTATGTGGGGGCTATTATAATATTTGGATGGCTATGTTGGAGCCTTTAAACTGTATGCAAGCAATTAATTATACAGTGTGAAGGTTTGTGTGAGGTCCATCATACAGTGTAGGGCCATTATATTGTATGTAGGCTCATTATACTGCATGAAGGGCTGTGTGGGGGTCACAGTTTGGGGATCACACTGTGTTGGTGTCACCATACTTTTACAGGGCAGGTGAAGAGTGGAGTACAGTAGGGTCATCATATTGTGCATGTGGAGGAATTCACTGTAGAGGTATTTTAGTATTTGTGGGGCACTTTTGTTGACATCATTCTTTAAGAATGCAATTCAAGGAGACTCTAAGGCCCCAGTAGGAGGAAAATTAAAGGGCACACAGTACCACACAGTAAGTACAGTAATAGAGACCCATATAGCAGCAGCGGATCAGTATTGGGATATCAGCAGGATAAGGAGTTTGTGCAGGTTGGAGATAGAGGGCGACAGTGCCTGAAACATGAGATGTCAAATGCGTCTTTGTTGTAATCTCTGCAACCGAGTCCTGACTGGAAAAAGTTGACATGTTGGTCTGGCCCAGATGGGTAAGACGGGAAAAGTGAATAACCCCATCAGAAAAATTGTCAGCTGTAAGTCACTACATATAACTGTGCTGAAAACTCTTACATGTTCTGCAGGACTGGTATCTACCACTATATGTCACCATATGGCGGCAATAACAGTGTTGGACTTTTAGAAATTTTTTTTTTAGTAACAGCTCTGTCATCTGATGAGGTTCTCCTACATCCACTATTAGGGAGTGCCACCATTTTTATAATCATGGTTACATGGTTAAGGGCCCACTCAGAAGTTTGCCCACCCCACCTGCACCAACACTTTCGGCCATGACTGTAAATGTAATAACTGTTCACTGAATTTATTTGATCAGGTACATCATAATTTATATTCATTTAAATTCTCAAACTGAATTGCAAATTCTGTAGCTTTTCAGGTACCAGACATCATTACATATTGTGGAAAACCAGATGATACTAAAACTTGACATAAGGTAATGTTTTTTTTTCTCAGTGGGATTCACAAATAATTTGTATGGTGGTTTTCAGACTCCTTCAATTGTCTACCTTCATGATTTTCATTTGATTCTCAAAAAAAGTCTGGATATTGGATGGCGTCTGATACAGCTCTCAATCACAGAGATAATTTGCCAATTTGGCCAACTCAAATGACATGTTCATGGAGTCAGAGGTGATAGCTGCAGATTGGCCAATATTGAGCTCATGTCTTTGGCCTGCTTTATACAATTAGGCTATAGACACAAATGATTTCAAATGACTGATATTGAAATCTGTAAAAACGTTAATGGAATTGTCCAAAACTATTTATTTTAGTCCTAATTGTTTGTCAATATAATACTCTAATCTCTTTTATAATATACTTTAATTAAAAAGTCTTTATCATTCCTTCAATACACTATATCACTGCTTTATTTTTTTACCTACTTGATGATGTTTTGTTTGAGAACCCCACAGTGCGTGCTGGGATATTCAAATGAAACACCATTAAGGGGGTAGGGGCTGCGGTCACAGCCGCATCCTCTGCCCCCACCATGAAATGAATTGTCATCAGTGACACCCATTTTAGAGTCTGTGATAGTCCCTCCTGTTCTGAGCACCAGTTGTCAATTGCAATTCATGCTCAGTAGGATCATCAAGTGAAGTCACTTTTGAGGGAAAGGTTGGTCTCTGTTCGCCAGTATTCTCCTCACAATGTGCTCTGACCATGCACGCACTTGCTGGCTCGTCACTTCTCATCAGAGCTGGTGAGGGAGCGCACTGTCACTGTGCATTAAGAAGAATATTGCTTAGCAAGACGGAAGCTCATTCTCAACAAACATTGGAATTGACAAACGATGCAAGATCAGAAGAGCAGAAAATAGCCAGCCCCTAAAATGGCCATCACTGATGACGTTTCATTTCAGGGTGGGAGCAAAGGCTATGGTAGTGACAGCAGCCTCTGTCCCTAGATGACTTCCCATTTGAGTATCCTGGCATGCACTGGGGAGTTCTGCAAAAAAAGTATCATCACAACAGAAAAATGTAAAAGAATAAAGCAGTTTTGTGTTGGATAGTGTAATGAGGGACCAAAATGGAATTTTTAATTAAAGTATATTAGAAAAAAGATTAGATTATTATATTCAATAGATACATGTAGGATTAATATAAATGTTACTTTCAGACCACCCATTTAAAGTATCACCACATACATGTAAATACAGTTGCAATTTTTCTCCATAGATGAATCCTTTGCAGATCTTCCCATCATGTTTTTATGTGGACTTATAAAAAATGTGTGTAGATGGATAAGCTTTTCTGATAAACATTATATGCAAGGTAAATGTATAATTTTCACTAATTACAGCTCTGGATACTAAAGGACTTTCAGACTTAAGGTCCAGTTACATTTCGCGATGCACCAGCGATCCCGACAACGGTACAACCCGGTCAGGATCGCTGGTGCATCACTAAATGGTCGCTAGTGAGCTGCCAAATAGGCAGATCTCATCAGCGATGCAGCAGCGGTCGGCGGTCGTTACCTGTCAGACGGCAGCTCTGCTGCCTACTTCCTCCTGCGTCCATGGAGTCGCTCGTTGGCGCCAGCAGGAAGCTGAAGACGAGAAATGGACCAGGATGATCTTGCGCAATCAACGATAGCCAGCGGGGGGGCCGGTCGGAGGTAAGTGTCACATGTAGCTAGATCGCTACCGATATCGCTGTTGCGTCACAAAATCGGTGACGATTTACCGATATCGCTAGCGATCTCGCTATGTGTGAAGGGGGCTTTACTCACTATCTGCAAAAGGGTCATTAAAAAACAGAATGACTTAATAAAGGCCACCAATGTCATTCACAGAACAGGATGATTTCCTAAACTGATCCAATATTAATGAGAATGCATAAAGTAATACAAAATTGGCACAGATTTTACGGGCCAAATTTTGTTGCGAGGAGAGCAACAGCCACCAGCGTGACCAGGACACTTTAATACGCCTATGATTACAAATCTTCTGAGCTTTTAACGGAGATTCCACATTTAACAGTGTTATTTTTCTGACTGGATAGTCTTTTGTTATATTATGTCAGATGCTACAAGGAATTTATGTATAAGAGGATTGCACATATCATATCTAAGAGGTTTATAACCAAATCCAAACAAGCTAAACTCCGTAGTGAAGCTTGTTGCAAAGGTTTAAGTACAAAAATAAATAAATAAATTAAAAATTGTAGCTTCCAGCACTGGAAATGTCCACATATCCAAAAAGACATTATCCATTTTTTTTTCCAGCAGATTGTTGAGAGGGGGCCTGTAAGCGTTCCTGTCATACTCTTGATTAACTCCTCAAAACGGCAGATGGAATTCACACCAACCTCTACGAATAATTGGCATTTAAAATGCACAAATGAAGCAGAGAAATGGTAAAAAAAACATAAATGAGCAACAGGTTTGTCTATCATGAGTCTTCGTTAAATGCTGCGTGCATGTACAACGGGGCTCCCGGGAAAACAGCCGCCCTTAAATCACAATTTATAATGATATTAAACAGCATTTGAAGACTTAGCATTTATAATGAGTTTAGGCAGATTTTCTCCTTTACATTAAATACTTTAATCTTCGTTTCGTCATCCTGATTACATGTTTATGGGAAAATCTTCCAGAATGTTTTCAACTCTCAACCAAATATTATAAACAAATAATGCGCAAAATTGGAAAATTGCCCTTCTGGTTATGTTTTTCTGTGCTTTTGATATAGTAATATGATAATTCTGACAGAAACAACTACTCTTCGACCATTTAAAATGGCCCCAGCAAAACATCACTAGATACATAGAATTTTTCTTTTGCTTTTGTTGTATATACCACAGCCTGTACACACACTGGTCCAATGTATGATAAAGACCCTGTTGGCCATCAACAGTCTATATGGGTAAAATGTTGTAATTGTTGATAGATTTTCCAGTAGTATGTGCAGACATGGCTTGAGCTTAGCTTTTACATCTCTTAGGCCTCATTCACTTGTCAGTGTTTTTGATCAGTATTTCATCAGTATTTATATGCCAAAACCTGGAGTGTCTCCAAAATAGAGAACAGGTATCAGTCTTTGGCCGGGGTCACACTAACCGACACAAAAAACGGTCCGTAATTTACAGGCGTAATACAGATGAATGACCCCTAAACAGTGCTCTGTATGTCATCCGTAAGCAAGGTGTGGTCGCGTATTTTGCGCATGTCAGCATCCGTATGTAATCCGTATGCAATCCGTATGGCGAGATTTTCTCGCAGGCTTGCAAAATGGACATATAATGGAGCCCTATGACAGGGTTTCTAACAGAAACCAAAGAATAGATATAGACACATAGAATGCATATATATATATATATATATATATATATGTATTCTATGTGTATATATCTATTCTTTCGTTTCTTGATTAAAACTGTCAGTGTGAGTTTACTGTATCGCGCACTGAATTGCCGGCTTTGCTAAAAGACACCGGGTGCGTATTTCTCGCAAGTCACATGTGTGGTCCGTGTGTAATCCGTATTTTTAGCGCACCCATAGACTTGCATTGGCGTATTACGGCCGTAGTACGCTGACAATCGCAGCATGCTGCGATTGGCACGGACCGTAGAATACGGATGAGAAATATACGGCTGTTGGGAGCAAACCCATAGAGAATCATTTGTCCGTGTGTAATGTGTGCTTTTAGCGCCTCTCACTCGTCCGTATTCCTCGCCAGTGTGACCCCGGCCTTTCAGTTAAAGTTTTTCTATGTAAGTTCCACTCCTGGTTTTGGCATACAAACACTGATGCAAAAATACTGACGTGTGAATGAGGCCTTAGGCCGGGGTCACACTAACCAACGCAAAATACGGTCCGTAATTTAAATGCGTAATACGGATGAATGCCCCCTAAATAGTGCTCCGCATGTCATCCGTAAGCAAGGTGTGGTCGCGTATTTTGCGCATGTCAACATCCGTATGTAATCCGTATGGCAAGATTTTCTCGCAGGCTTGCAAAATGAACATTTAACGGTTTTGAGGCCTGCTAACTATTTAAATCATTAGCCTGCACCCTATTTATTGGCTCAGGAACAGGTGGCTGCCTCCATTCTGTCCATTTGTGAACTTGCCTTGACTAGGTGTGTTGCTGTTGGATGTGCAACATGGCAGACAGTCTGAGTTTCAACACAATTGACCGTGTTCTCTTCAACTGGCTTTTGTCACGACGCTTTGGTCAACCATACCCAGTGAGAGTGGATCCGCAGAGGAGGAGACGCATGTGGGTCCATCCACTTTTGAGGCAACGACTCACAAGAGGTCATTTTCACCGCCTCTATTCTTCTCTGCGGGAGCATCCGGAAAAATTCTACCAATACTGTCGCATGAGCCTTGCAACATTTGCTCTACTCTTGGAGACAGTGCGCCCTGGGATAACCTTTCAGGACACGAGGATGCGCAAAGCTATATCTGCAGAGGAGCGACTTCTACTCACATTACGGTATGTATTACACAACCACATTCTCTATGTTCATGATGTGTTGCCCAAAGTATGTATTTTTTGCTTCTTGGACTAAGTTCTTTTCTTACCTTTGACTCTGCAAAAACTCTTACTGTTTCTCTTATTCATTCTCGTCTCGACTATTGTAACTCTCTTCTAATCGGTCTCCCTCTTACAAAACTCTCCCCCCTCCAATCTGTCTTGAATGCTGCAGCCAGGATCATATTCCTCACCAATCGTTACACCGATGCCTCTACCTTGAGCCAGTCATTACACTGGCTACCCATCCACTCCACAATTCAGTATAAACTTATTACCCTCACTCACAAAGCCCTCCATGGCTCAGCACCACCCTACATCTCCTCCCTTGTTTCAGTATACCACCCTACCCGCGCCCTCCGTTCTGCTGATGACCTGAGATTAGCATCCTCAATAGTCAGAACCTCCCACTCCCGTCTCCAAGACTTTACACGTGCCGCGCCAATTCTTTGGAATGCACTTCCCAGGTCAATACGATTAGTCCCCAATCCCCACAATTTTAAGCGTGTCCTGAAAACGCATTTATTCAGACTGGCCTACCACCCCAACACATTAACCTAATCTATCCCTGTGTGGCAGAGCCAAAAGTTTTACCATAACCAGGTTCCCCGCATCATGTTCCCACATGCTTTATGCCTCCATTAGCCCTCTGTGTCTGTACTGTTACACACTTAACATTATGACTGGTCCATACAATCAGGGTAACTGTTACCACCCACCTTTCGTGTCTCCCTCTTTCCTCATAGACTGTAAGCTTGCGAGCAGGGCCCTCACTCCTCTTGGTATTTGTTATAATCTACTGTATGTGATTATTGTTATGCTGTAATGTCTATTGTCTGTACAAATCCCCTCTGAAATGTAAAGTGCTGCGGAATATGTCGGCGCTATAAAAATAAAATTTATTATTATTATTATTATTATTATTATTATTATAAGTTTAATGCCCTCATCTTATTCCAGATATATTTAAACTTACAGACCAGAATGTTATGTGTAATATGTACTGAATATCACTTAGTCATTGTGCGACCAAATATATGTGTGTTAGTAGATCTGAATTATTAACAAGTTTGGTATGTACAGTGGGGAAAAAAAGTATTTAGTCAGTCAGCAATAGTGCAAGTTCCACCACTTAAAAAGATGAGAGGCGTCTGTAATTTACATCATAGGTAGACCTCAACTATGGGAGACAAACTGAGAAAAAAAAATCCAGAAAATCACATTGTCTGTTTTTTTTTCATTTTATTTGCATATTATGGTGGAAAATAAGTATTTGGTCAGAAACAAGCAATCAAGATTTCTGGCTCTCACAGACCTGTAACTTCTTCTGTAAGAGTCTCCTCTTTCCTCCACTCATTACCTGTAGTAATGGCACCTGTTTAAACTTGTTATCAGTATAAAAAGACACCTGTGCACACCCTCAAACAGTCTGACTCCAAACTCCACTATGGTGAAGACCAAAGAGCTGTCAAAAGGCACCAGAAACAAAATTGTAGCCCTGCACCAGGCTGGGAAGACTGAATCTGCAATAGCCAACCAGCTTGGAGTGAAGAAATCAACTGTGGGAGCAATAATTAGAAAATGGAAGACATACAAGACCACTGATAATCTCCCTCGATCTGGTGCTCCACGCAAAATCCCACCCCGTGGGGTCAGAATGATCACAAGAACGGTGAGCAAAAATCCCAGAGCCACGCGGGGGGACCTAGTGAATGAACTGCAGAGAGCTGGGACCAATGTAACAAGGCCTACCATAAGTAACACACTACGCCACCATGGACTCAGATCCTGCAGTGCCAGACGTGTCCCACTGCTTAAGCCTGTACATGTCCGGGCCCGTCTGAAGTTTGCTAGAGAGCATTTGGATGATCCAGAGGAGTTTTGGGAGAATGTCCTATGGTCTGATGAAACCAAACTGGAACTGTTTGGTAGAAACACAACTTGTCGTGTTTGGAGGAAAAAGAATACTGAGTTGCATCCATCAAACACCATACCTACTGTAAAGCATGGTGGTGGAAACATCATGCTTTGGGGCTGTTTCTCTGCAAAGGGGCCAGGACGACTGATCCGGGTACATGAAAGAATGAATGGGGCCATGTATAGTGAGATTTTGAGTGCAAACCTCCTTCCATCAGCAAGGGCATTGAAGATGAAACGTGGCTGGGTCTTTCAACATGACAATGATCCAAAGCACACCGCCAGGGCAACGAAGGAGTGGCTTCGTAAGAAGCATTTCAAGGTCCTGGAGTGGCCTAGCCAGTCTCCAGATCTCAACCCTATAGAAAACCTTTGGAGGGAGTTGAAAGTCCGTGTTGCCAAGCGAAAAGCCAAAAACATCACTGCTCTAGAGGAGATCTGCATGGAGGAATGGGCCAACATACCAACAACAGTGTGTGGCAACCTTGTGAAGACTTACCGAAAACGTTTGACCTCTGTCATTGCCAACAAAGGATATATCACAAAGTATTGAGATTAAATTTTGTTTCTGACCAAATACTTATTTTCCACCATAATATGCAAATAAAATGAAAAAAAAACAGACAATGTGATTTTCTGGATTATTTTTCTCAGTTTGTCTCCCATAGTTGAGGTCTACCTATGATGTAAATTACAGACGCCTCTCATCTTTTTAAGTGGTGGAACTTGCACTATTGCTGACTGACTAAATACTTTTTTTCCCCACTGTATGTACCTGGTTTTTAGTTAATTTTTGCATTCTAAAATGCTACATTTCTGTTGTTCTTCAGCTTCCTGTCCAATGGCCTGTCTTATGCCGCCCTCCACCATGAGTTTCTCATTGGAAGATCTACCATTTCTGGCATAGTCAGGTCGACATGTAGTGAAATATGGTCAAGACTACATCAACTCGTCATGCCCCAGCCCAGGATGGAAGACTGGTTGAGGATATGAAGGGACTTTGAGGAGGAATGCCAGTTTCCTAATTGTATTGGGGCCCTTGATGGCAAACATATCCGGGTGCATAAGCCGCCGAACTCTGGCTTCCAATTCTTCAATTATAAACAATACTTTTCTGCTGTATTGTTGGCTCTGGCCGACCCTCAATCCAAGTTTATAATTGTTGACATTGGGGCCTATGGAAGGACGGGAGACTCTAGAGTCTTCAATACTTCCATTATGGCTCGGCGGCTACGCACCAACCAGTTGGATCTACCACCACCACGCCAGCTACCAGGCTCCACTCAAGAATCTGTCCCTTATGTCCTTGTGGCAGATGAGGCGTTTCAGTTAACGCGCAATGTCATGAGGCCATATCCCCGGAGCAACCTGGACCACCGGCGCAGAATTTTTAACTTGCGCCTATCACGTGCTCGGCGACTGGTGGAGTGTTCCTTTGGCATTCTTTGTGCCAAATGGCGGGGACTCCAGTCTGTCATTCAGCTGAGTGAACAAAATGTTAATGAAGTTGTTAAAGCCTGTGTGGTTCTTCATAACTTCACCAGGATACATGATTGTTTCTCCTCTGCTGGTGTTGTGCGTGGGTCAGACAATGTGCGTAGGGCGTGACCACCTATCAACCCTCAACGTAGACTGCTCTCTGGGCTCAAAGTGCGTGATATTTTCACAAATTACTTTATGTCACCTGAGGGAGAAACTTCTTGGCAAGAGCATGCTGTGTCTATGTTATAATTTTTTGGTTTATGTCTGTCTAAATATATATATTTAAACCCCTTATGATTCTATGACTGTTTAATTACATTGGTAAGCGTATGTTAGTATGCTGACACCATTTTTTTTAATTGAGACAGAGACGTAAACTGTAGTAGACAAATGTTTACTTTTGCCTTTTTTTTTAACCCCTTAACGACCGCCGATACGCCTTTTAACGGCGGTAGTTAAGGGTACTAAAACCACAGCGCCGTTAATTCACGGCGCTGTGATTTAAGTGAATAGCGCCCCCCAGTGTCGGATTTTCTCTGGGGTCTCGGCTGCCAGGGGTAGCCGAGACCCCAGAGAACATCAATCGGTCGGTTTTTACCGACCCCCGCTTTTGCGATCGCCGTTATTAACCCTATAACTGCGACCGCAAAAAAAAAAAGCCGCGATTTTACATTTAATTTCTTTCTCCTCTGATGTGATCGCACATCAGAGGAGAGAGAAATAGGGTCCCCGATCCCCCCCGGTACCTCTCCGTGGCCCTCCGTCCCCTCCCGGTGGTCCCACGTCCCGCCGGCATCCTCCGATGGGCGCCGCCATCTTGAAAATGGCGGGCGCATGCGCAGTACGCCCGCCGGGAATCTGCCGGCTCCGGCTGGCAGATTCCATTCATTATTTTGATCACTATGATAAACGATCATAGTGATCAAAATAAAAAAAAAGTACATAACCCCCCCGCTTATCACTCCCTTATATAGGCCAATATAATGAAATAAAGAAAATATTTTTTTTTTCAGTTTTCCATTAGGGTTAGGGTTGGGCTAGGGTTAGGGCTAGGGTTAGGGTTGGGCTAGGGTTAGGGTTGGGCTAGGGTTGGGCTAAGGTTAGGGTTGGGCTAAGGTTAGGGTTGGGCTAGGGTTAGGGTTGGGCTAGGGTTAGGGTTGGGCTAGGATTAGGGTTGTGCTAGGGCTAGGGTTGGGCAAGGGTTAGGGCTCGGGTTATGGCTAGGGTTAGAATTAGGGTTAGGGCGAACTAGGATTAAGGTTAGAATTAGGATTAGGGATGGATTAGGGTTAGGGTTGGGATTAGGGTTAGGGGTGTGTTGGGGTTAGGGTTGGAGCAAGAATTGAGGGGTTTCCACTATTTACCAACTTTGGGGGTCTAAAAAATCACTTTTGTGGAAATAAAAGACTTTTTATTTTCACGGCTCTGCGTTTATAAACTTTTGTGAAGCGCTTGGGGGTTCAAAGTGCTCACCACACATCTAGATAAGTTCCTTAGGGGGTCTAATTTCCAAAATGGGGTCACTTGTGGGGGGTTTCCACTGTTTAGGCCCATCAGGGGCTCTGCAAGCGCAACATGATGCCCGAAGACCATTCCATCAAAGTCTGCATTCCAAAATAGCACTCCTTCCCTTCCGAGCTCTCCCATGCGCCCAAACAGTGGTTCCCCCCCACATATGGGGTATCGGCGTACTCAGGACAAATCGCATAACAACTGTGCGGGTATGATTTCTCCTGTTACCCTTGTAAAAATAAAAATTTGGGGGCGAAAAGATCATTTTTGTGGAAAAAAAAATGGATTTTTTATTTTCACGGCTCTACGTTATAAACTTCTGTGAAGCACTTGAAGGTTCAAAGTGCTCACCACACATCTAGATAAGTTCCTTAATGGGTCTAGTTTCCAAAATGTGGTCACTTGTTGGGGGTTTCCACTGTTTAGGCCCATCAGGGGCTCTGCAAGCGCAACATGATGCCCGCAGACCATTCCATCAAAGTCTGCATTCCAAAATGGCACTGCTTCCCTTCCGAGCTCTCCCATGCGCCCAAACAGTGGTTCCCCCCCACATATGGGGTATCGGCGTACTCAGGACAAATCGCATAACAACTGTGCGGGTATGATTTCTCCTGTTACCCTTGTAAAAAATAAAAATTTGGGGGCGAAAAGATCATTTTTGTGGAAAAAAATAGATTTCTTATTTTCACGGCTCTACGTTATAAACTTCTGTGAAGCCCTTGGGGGTTCAAAGTGCTCACCACACATCTAGATAAGTTCCTTAATGGGTCTAGTTTCCAAAATGGGGTCACTTGTTGGAGGTTTCCACTGTTTAGGCACATTAAGGGCTCTCCGAACGCAACATGGCATCCGATCTCAATTCCAGCCAATTCTGCGTTGAAAAAGTCAAACGGCGCTCCATCCCTTGCAAGCTCTGCCATGTGCTGAAAAAGTGGTTTACCCCCACATATAGGGTATCGGCGTATTCAGGATAAATTGTACAACAAATTTTGTGGTTGATTTTCTCTTTTAACACTTGTGAAAATAAAAAAAAATGGTTCTGAAGTAAATTTTTTGCAAAAAAAAGTTAAATGTTAATTTTTTCCTTCCACATTGCTTTAGTTCCTGTGAAGCACTTAAAGGGTTAATAAACTTCTTGAATGTGGTTTTGAGCACCTTGAGGGGTCTAGTGTTTAGAATGGTGCCACTTTTGGGTATTTTCTGTCATGTACACCCCTCAAAATGACTTTAAATATGATGTGGTCCCTAAAAAAAATGGTTTTGTAAATTTTGTTGTAAAAATGAGAAATCGCTGGTCAACTTTTAACCCTTATAACTTCCTAACAAAAAAAATTTTGCTTCCAAAATTGTGCTGATGTAAAGTAGACATGTGGGAAATGTTATTTATTAAGAAATTTGTGTGACACATCTCTCTGATTTAAGGGCATAAAAATTTAAAGTTTTAAAATTGCAAAATTTTCTAAATTTTCGCCATATTTCCGTTTTTTTCATAAATAAACACAAGACTTATCGAAGAAATTTTACCACTGACATGAAGTACAATATGTCACCAAAAAACAATCTTAGAATCAGCGGGATCCATTAAAGCGTTCCAGAGTTATAACCTCATAAAGGGACAGTGGTCAGAATTGTAAAAATTGGCCTGTCATTAAGCTGCAAACTGGCTCTGTCGCTAAGGGGTTAAGCAAAACATATTATTGCCATACGAGAAATGTGGCAATGGGCCAAATTGACCTTTGTGCAGATGTGAAAATTGGGTACAATTAACATTTTCGGACATATAAAACAAACAAAATACCATTAGGCAATAACAAAATGGCAATATTATAAATTTTGGTACGTCGGGGGAGGAGAAGGCGGAAGACCAGCCTGTGTTTGCTGCTGGCTACTTTGCCCAACTTGGCCATCGCCCTGTGTGGGGGCATACTGTTGCCCATGATGTGGGTAGTGTACTGCCTCCTTGGATTGTTCTTGGTACTGGCCAGAGTGATACTGGAGAGGGGCCTCTTGTTGGGTCTGGTAGGCCCGTGTCTCATACCCACCAATATAGCATGTCGTCCCCAACCAAGTTGGGACCAGCCTTCAACACTGGGTGGGAACAAGTGGCCATATTGGTGAGGTTGGCTAGAGCCAGACATATGTGGCTGCTGTTGGAAAGATTGGGTAGGGGGAGGAAGGGGGTGAGGTGTAGGCCCACGAATTTGAGGATCCTCAGAGCCTGCTTGAGCAAGCATGTGTGTGGGGTGTCAAAGGCGCATTAGATTTCTGGGTGAAAGCTGCCACCTCTCCAGATATTCAAATAACTCATATGGGGCATTGGGGTGTGTGCTTGCATCAAGCAGGATCTGAAAACATCCTCGAACACGGAGCCTCACCTCACAGGAAAGGGCACGAAGATAAAGGGCCAGGCTGCGTGAGTATGCCTCCTCGCCATCATCATTATTGACTCTAGCCAGAGAATTCAGTACCCCTGTGTCCACATTAGTACGGGTATCTTGGGCAGGGATATGGCGCCTTCTTCTTCCTCGCTGGGATGGTCCAGCAGGCTGTGGGGAGCCCCGGATCTGGCCAGTTGGGCTGCTGCTCATGTTGTCCTGCTCCTCCTGTATGGCTGATGGTGCAGCAGCAGACGGTCCTGCTTGTGGATGTGGTCCTGGTGGTGGGGTTTGTAGCGCAGGCACTGGGTTTTCCTCACACATGCTTCTTGGAGGGGGAGAAGATGGTCCAGCCACCTCATCCCCTACAGACCCAGGATCAATGATGGGCTCGGTATCTGAGCCAGTTCCTCTCTCCGTAAGGTTGGACTGAGTTCTGTTATGAAATAGAACAGAGCCAAAAATAAATCAATTTTTTTGGCCCTGTAAAGTATCTGTGTAATGTGGTGTGAGGTATCTACTTACGGTCTCAGATCCAGAATAGGAGCGAGGAAGGAGAGGCGGTCATAATAGATGTATTTCCTCTTTATGTGGCCCGCATCACCACTCCTGGACCGCTGCTGACGTTCCCGCCTGTATTGGTCGCGGATGCTGCGCCAGCGTCTCATCACATCTTCCACTGCAATGTGATAGGAAATATTCTCAATTTCACATATTTGATAGGTCAAATTTGCTACCAGTAGCCTAGGCATGTGGCATTCTGGGGTGTGCTTTCTACCTAGGGTGGCATATATAATTGGGGCATCCAGGGCACAATAGTTCATGTATCAAGTAACTACACTTAATAACTTGTTTGGCTAGGAGGATGAGGAGCTTGTGGGCTGGGCCAAGTTATGGCAGTGTAAAACCATGGTCACATCAAAATTTACCCGCCTCAGTCATGAGGCAAAAAGTACAAGCACAGGAAGGGGGGGGGGCTGATTCTAAATGCATTTTTTGAAGTGAGGTAATTTTAAACAGTTTTTGGGTTGTACTTACTCAGTTGCTGCTGCTCCTCACGTGGCCGATCACCGAAATTGTGGAACATCTGGCGACATATGCGCCTCCATGACGCCTCCTTTCTTGCCCGGTTGGCATAATGGGCATCATGTGGGTCCCAGATTTCTGTCCGCTCCTGCACTAAGACAATCAGCATCTCCACATTGAGAAAATATGGCGCCATGACACTGCAGGACTCCGTGGAGGCGTACTTCCTGGATGTCTGGAGTGATTTTTGAGCTCATTTGCATGTCTAAGCTTCCTGATGATGGATTGGCCCATTTCCTGTCACCTGCCAAAAGACCTGCGTATTTCTCTCAAGTCACACGTGTGGTCCGTGTGTAATCCGTTTTTTTTGCGCACCCATAGACTTGCATTGGCGTACTACGGCGTAGTACGCTGACAATCGCAGCATTCTGCGATTGGCACAGACCGTAGAATACGGGCGAGAATTATACGGCTGTTGGGAGCTGCCCCATGGAGAATCATTTGTCCATGTGCAATGCGTGCTTTTAACGCCTCTCACTTGTCCGTATTCCTCTCTAGTGTGACTCCGGCCTTAGGTGAAGTCTTATCATCATGCACCATCTTCTGTTATTCATGTGAATTACTTTTAATTCCTGAGCCAAGAATGGATCCGAAAAAAAAAAAAAATACAGAATTTTTTTTGTTGGATCCACATCTGTGTTAAAATGATTAAAAAACTGCAAGTGTGTATCTAGCTAAACAATGCTCTGAAGGATGCAATAAACACTGTTTCAATAAGCCCATTACATATGCACGGAGATGGTTTTTGTCTTTTGTTCAGCCTCCACATCATGACCAAAGCCTTCGACACCAATTGGTATTTCTTTAATAGTGTGTTGAGCATTCGATACAGCGAATATCGGGTATCAGCCGATATTCGCTGTATCGGAGTTCCGATACTTTTAGAATATCGAATACCGGAATCGGAAGTTCCCATAATGCAATGAGCCAGTTTGATTTTATTCAGCCAATGAGGAATCCTAAGAAGTGTGGGCACATCCTGTTACGCATGTTAGGCATGTTAACTAATGGCATGGCTGTGATTGGCTGCTGAAATGATGTCACGATGCACTATAAAAGCCGCCGCCGCCATTTTGGGTTCAGTCTGCTGTGAATTTACTTAGGGACAGGACGCTGCTGTTGTGACTCTGAGGGACAGTTTGAGCTAGCGATTTGCTTTATTGTGCTTTACCCAGGCTACTTTAGCAACCGCTGTGTGAGAAGCTTTCTTTTGCCTTGCAGCGCTGTTCACGGCTGTCTGCGAGGTCTCTGTGTGTGAGTGCAGCTCACGCTGTAGTGTGTTCTGCAGCCACCTCCGGTTGTAGTCCGCTCAGCGTGTGTCACTGCCTCATACATTGTCCTTTTTTGCATTAGTGCTGCTCATTTTTCCAGATTTCTCCTATTAGTGTGGTTCCATCCATATCCAGCTAGAATATTTGCAAACACTATATAGGAGTAGATAGAGGAGCCTTTCTGCTGGCTTGTGCCCTGCAGCCCCAGCCAGATTAGTATTAACCTATTTTTTGGAGCCTCATCTATTGCATTGTAGGTTACCTTCCTGCATTGTAATAGCTACAAAAAGTTTGTGATACTATCGGTTTTACATCTTTAGGCGCATCCAGTGTCTTTTTGTGAGAAAAAAAAGTTAATAACGTTCACCAAACACTCCACTTTACAGTTGTGTAGGCCACATTAGCTCATATTAAAGTCTAGTCCACACTTTATAAAATTAGTGTTTCTTATACCTGTTAGCAGCTGTTCAGGAATGAGCACACTAAGCCCTTAGTACTTTTCTGCCTATATTTATCAGTCTACCAAGATGAAGAAGGCAGGGAGCAAGGCATGTGGTCGTGGGTGTGGAGTTTCTGCAGGGAGCGGACGTGGGGATTCTGTGCCTGCTGCGGGCACCAGTGACTCAGCATCCCCCAGTTTTACCAGGTAACAGTCCTTTATGCGCAGCTTTGTAGGAGCTCGCCGTACCACACTGCTGCGGGACGAACAAATTGAAGCCGTTGTCGGATGGATGGCAGCTAACGCATTGACTTCAATTAGTTCCAGATCCTCTCAGGTCCAGAGCACTGAAGAGCACCCATCTGTCTCTTCACCACCTGTCAAATTGCCCAGGCAGTCAGAGAGCCCTGGACAGGAGCCATCTCTACTTCTGATCTCTGAATCTGTTGGCTTGGAAAGAGGAGGCCAGCCAAGCAGCATTCGAGAATTTGAAGAAGAGGTAGTATGCAGTGATGAGCAACAGCTTTGTCTCTCTGAATCTGAAGAGGCGGGTGGGCCAGTGCCTATGGCCAGCACACCTCAGTACGCATCTGATGATGAGACTCAGGTGCCACTTTCTCGTGCGTACTGTGCTGTCGAGACAACCCAGGAGAAGCAGTCGTTTGAAGAGGGTAGTGTAGATGATGAGGTCCTTGACCCATCATGGCGTGAGGTACAGGAAGGTGGTGGGAGCAGCTCTGAGGAAAAGATTCCCCAAACGGCCAAAAAAGGAGGGGAGAGGGAGGGGGCAGACTCGGTTGCCTGTAGCCTCCACTTCGGCACCCATTAGGAGCATGCCTCTTCAAAAACCCAAAACGGGTGCTCCCAAGACTTGCAGTGCGTGGTCCTTTTTTGACACAGTTGCAGATGACATTTGCTTTGTCAAATGCAAGCTGTGTAATCAGAAAGTGAATAGAGGGAAAAGTGTCAGCAACCTCAATACCACAAATATGTGGAAACATGTTCGGACCAAGCACTTGGTGGAGTTACAAAGACACACTGAAGACCTAGGCCAACCTACAGCGCCACCTACCACCTCTTCAGCTCATATTGTAGCCTCTTCCTCCAGCTCACACACAGCTGGTTCGGCTTCCGCACAGGATCGCCATGGAAGAACCTCTGGCACTGTTGTACAGAGACACAGTGTCATTCCACCCACAGCACCACGTTCCCTGTCATCCTCACACTCCCAGGCCAGTCTACAGCCTTCGGTAGCACAGGCATGGGAGAAAAGGCACCCATACTCGGAAAACCACCCCCGAACACAGGCTCTGAATGCTGGCATTGCAAAACTACTGTTCCTTGAAATGCTCTCATTCAGGCTGGTGGAGACTGACACCTTCCGTAACTTCAAGGCATTGGCAGTCCCACAATACAACGTGCCCAGCTGATTTTATTTCAGCACGCAAGCCGTCCCTGCCCTGCAAAAGCATGTGGAGGGAAAAATTAAACATGCGCTACTAAACGCCGTCAGTAGCAAGGTCCACCTGACCACCGATGCGTGGACCAGTAACCATGGACAGGGACGATATCTTTCCCTCACTGCCCATTGGGTAAATGTTGTGGAGCCGGGTACAGATCTTGAGAGTGGCGCTGTACGTGTTCTGCCAACTCCAAGGATTGCAGGAATCCAGTCTGTACACATTGACTCCTCCTCATACTCCAGTTCCTCTGAATCAGCGCTGCAGGAGCAGTCACAGTCTACCTCCACATGGACCCGTGAACGCTTACCTGTTACGACCGATATGAGCACAGCCGTGGCCAAACGTCAACAGGCTGTATTGAAATTAATTTCTTTGGGGAATCGAAGCCACACAGTGCAGGAGCTCTGGAATGCAGGAGAGCGACATGTGGTTTGTGCCAGCGAATCTCCAGCCAGGCATGGTAGTGTGTGACAATGGCCGAAATCTGGTGGCAGCTCTGGGCCTAGGCAACCTCACTCACATCCCATGTCTGGCACATGTGCTCAACTTGGTCGTGCAGAGTTTTTTGAGGGACTATCCGGATCCTGATGCACTGCTGCACAAGGTCCGCATAGAGTGCGCTCACTTGCGGCGTTCCAGCATGGCAAGATCGCGCATCATATGTGACCTACCCACCAGATGGAATTCAACGTTACATATGTTGGAGAGGTTGTGTGAGCAGCAGGCAGCAGTAATGGAGTACCAGCTGCATCAGGCGCAAACAAGTCGCAGTGCCTGCCGTTCACACTTCACCACCACTGAGTGGGCCTCTATGAAGGACATCTGCCACGTTTTGCGTACCTTCGATGATTCCACGCGGATGGCGAGTGCAGATGATGCACTAGTCAGCATGACTATCCCCCTTATTTGCCTGCTTGAAAAAACACTTCAAGCACTAAGGGAGGAGGTTGTGGAAGAGGTGGAGGATGAGGAGTCACAAATGCCATCTGCTTCTGGACAGTCTGCGCAACGTGGTTCCTCACAAAGGCCTAGGCAGGGGACACTTTGTGAGGAGGATGAGGAGTCAATGGAGAAGGAAGACATCTATCCAGAGGAGAGAGGTACACAATGCTCTAGTAGTCAGTATGTAGAGCGAGGGTGGGGTGCTGCAGAGCAGGCAGAGATGACGCCTCAAGCAGGGGACAGCATTTCTTGGCCAGTTGGCAGTCTGCAGCACATGGTTGATTTCCTGCTGCAGTGCATGAGAAACGACCGCCGCATTGCCCACATTCTCAACACGGCTGATTATTGGGTGTACACCCTCCTAGATCCTCGCTACCGGGACAACTTACAAAGCCTCATAACACTGTTGAACCGGGAGCCTAAAATGCGAGAGTACCAAGACACACTGGTGCATTCCATCATGTTCTCCATTCCACCCGACAGCAGTGCTGTTAGTGCTTTACAAAGCAGCTCAGTGCGTCGAGGCAGTGGAGGAAGCTCTGCACAGAAGCAGCGCCTCCTAGATCCTCGCTACCGGGACAACTTACAAAGCCTCATAACACTGTTGAACCGGGAGCCTAAAATGCGAGAGTACCAAGACACACTGGTGCATTCCATCATGTTCTCCATTCCACCCGACAGCAGTGCTGTTAGTGCTTTACAAAGCAGCTCAGTGCGTCGAGGCAGTGGAGGAAGCTCTGCACAGAAGCAGCGCCTCAGCACAAGGCAAGACCAGTATGGCCCAAATGTGGCAAAGTTTTGTGTCCCCGCCACAAATGTCTACACCATCACAGATGGCTCCAGTCAGCAGGAGGCAACGTTTCCGTCAGATGGTGACAGACTACATGTCTTGCTCTCTCAGTGTTCTCCCACGGCTCTTCTCCCTTCAAGTTTTGGGTCTCTAAGCTGGATACATGGCCAGAGCTTAGCCAATATGCATTGGAGGTGCTGGCTTGCCCTGCTGCTAGTGTATTATCGGAATGCGTCTTTAGTGCCGCAGGTGGTGTACTAACAGACCGTCGCATGTGACTATCCTCCGATTATGTTGACCGGCTTACTTTTCTGAAAATGAACAAGGTCTGGATCTCGCAGGAATTTGCCAGTCCTCTTCCAGATTAAATAATTGGTTGGCAACAGTATCCAGGTCTCCTGTTGTGTTCATGCTTCTACCACCAGAACTGTAATCCCTGGGATCCAACACCGCCAGTTGCTGCTCAGAAGTGTCGTCTGCACAGTCAACACTTGCTCCGGTGTTATTGGGGTTCAGTAACGTCAGCTGATCCCCTGCTGTGTGTCCGGTAATTTTGCCTGCTCTGTCCACATTCACACTACTACAGATATTAAACTTGCTCCAATTAGGCCTCTGGCTACACTCTGTTTCTACTGTAATCCCTGGGCTCCAACACCGCCAGTTGCTGCTCAAAGTGTCTTTGGCACGGGTACTCCCTCCTGCCCAGCCTGGTTTCAGCACGCCAGCTGTTTCCGGGTAGTGTCAACGTCACTTTGCTTCCAATACGTTGTCCTGTCGTGTTGCGGTTGGGTTAGCCGACTCTATTGTGCCTGCAGCTTAGGTGCTTCCTATGTGCGCTGCGGGATCTGGCAATGAAGGCTGGTTCCGTAGTGCCAATAGGACAAGCTCCCCCTGTAGGACTGTGGGTTTCAGTAACTCCGGCCGGCTCGCGGCCTTGCAACTTTTTTTTTCATGTGTACCTTCTGCTGCCTGAGTTCCAGTACCATTAGCTGGTTCTTTGGAAGTCAATCTTGAATATGTCCCCCTGGGTTCCAGTAACGTCAGCTGGTTCCAGGCAGAGCCTTTGGCTTAGGTGCCTCCTTCTCGGTATCCGAGTTCCACCGTCTGCTGGTCCTTGGTAGTGCTTTCTGGCACAGGTACCTCCTGCTTAGTAACCGGGTTCCAGTACCATCAGCTGGTCCTCGGTAGTTCCATTGGCTCTTGTACCTTCGGCTACCCATCCAGGTTCCAGTACCGTCAGCTGGTTCTCAGCAGTTCCTCAGCCTTCTTGTACCTTCTGCTACATTTCCAAGTTCAAGCTTTTTGAAATGGTTTTTGGTAATCACTCTGGATCTCCCTGACGACGACCCTGAATACCACCCTGAGGAAGACGACGACCGCGAAAACGACGACCCTGAAGACCACCCCGAAGAATTTAAAAAATTTTAAAAAAAAATGTAATTCCTGCTATTCCATTTGATTGGGCTAAACCTCTGTGCCTTTAATGTCTCCTCCACCTCCCCCAATACATTCTACATTATTCTTAGTTGTTTTCCATCATGTAGAATTAACCTACAAGGAAAGTAAGGGGTTTTTTTCATTCCAATATTTGTGTCCCATTGACTTGCATTGGTTTCCGGTATCGGAATCGGCGATATCCGATATTTTTGGGGTATCGGTACGATCCAATCCGATCCGATATTTCCCGATATCGCTCAACACTACTCTTTAAGATAATATATTGGCATACATTTAGCTACTGAAAGCCCATAATTCCAAACATACAGACATTTACCTAGGAGAATTTCTTGGCATGCACACCCAAAGCTCCATGCACACAGCAGTGTTGTCTACACAGAGTTTGAACTCAAGGTATAGAGAATATCTAAGGGCCCCGTCACACATAGCGATCTCGCTAGTGAGATCGCTGCTGAGTCACAAGTTTTGTGACACAACAGCGATCTCACCAGCGAGATCGCTGTGTGTGACAGCGATCAGCGACCGGCCCCCTGCCGGTATCGCTGATCGCTGTAGGAAACCGCTGGACATTTCTTTTGTCGCTGGTCTCCCGCTGGCCAGCACACATCGCTGCGTGTGACAAGCGGAAGACCAGCGATCTGCTGGTAACTAACGTACACATCGGGTATCCAAGGGACATGCGTCCCTTAGATACCCGATGTGTATGTTAGTTACCAGCGCGCTGATGCAGGGAGCTGGTAACTAACGTACACATCGAGTATCTAAGGGACGCACGTCCCTTGGATACCCGATGTGTACGTTAGTTACCAGCACCCTGCATCAGCGCGCTGGTAACTAACGAACACAGCGACGCCGCGCGCTCGGCGTCGCTGTGCTGATCACTGGTGAAGCTGTCTGTGTGACAGCTCACCAGCGACTCACCAGCGATCCTGACACGTTGATATCGTTGTCAGGATCGCTGGTGAGTCGCTATGTGTGACTCCAGCTTTACTCCCAAGTGTGGTGCCACATTGTGATGACACAGCATTTATTCTTAATTATACCAGACGTATATTTAATAGTCCCAAGGACATGAGCTTTGTTCATCTGAGTCTGTACGTTGATTCTTGTTGTAGATTCAATTGATGTTTGTGAATTGTTGAATGGCTGCTGTTTGCCTATTGTATCAGACCTTGCAGCTTATTGTCCTACTATCATTGTTTGTTAATATGTTGACTACCCATTGCATCAGTCCATGTTGCTTGTTGTTGTGCACACATTGAAGGAAAAACTATGCAGGTTATTTGAACACATAAACAATGAGAGATGATTTCCCTCAATCTTCCCCCAAACCTGTGGAAAAATGCCTGAATGAGTGCTAACGACAAAAGGAGGCTCTGCCTCTGTTTTCAAAACTCTACTTTACAGTAGCCATGGCACCATAACTCCAAGGAATACATATTTGACACTCTAGAAGACATCAGCTTAAGGAACCAGGGCCCCAGCTGAAGGAATACAGATCTGCTCCATTGACCATCACTGAACCCTCAGAGACGTTTAAGGTACTGTCACACTTAGCGATGTACCAGCGATCCCGACCAGCGATATGACGCGGTCAGGATCGCTGGTACATCGCTAAGTGGTCGCTAGTGAGCTGCCACACAGGCAGATCTCACTAGCGACATCGCTGGGGACGGGGGTCGCTACTTACCTGTCACACCAGGCGAACCTGCGTCCTCCCGCCCGGCTCCACGCGTCGCTCGTCTCCATAGCAGGAAGCCCAGCAGGAAGCAGACGAGAAGCGGTCCAGGACGTTCTCGTGCGATCAGCGATAACCAGCGGGGGAGCGGGTTGTAGGTAAGTATCAGACACAGCGATATCGCTAGCAATATCGCTATAACGTCACAAGTTATAGCGGTATTGCTAGCGATATCGCTTAGTGTGACAGTACCTTTAGAGAATCCACATTGGGACAATCAGGAGGTCACCTAGCCTCGTACATCAATGGACTTTGTCAGCTTCCTAAGTTTGCCGCTACCTCCTCTCTGTGGATACCCACCAAAAGCAGGGTGGCACTGTTTGTGGGGTAGTTGGAACTGGATGCCCCGAAGTCGCAGAAGTTTTAATTCCCGGTGAACCAGCAGAAGGTTGAGACTGTCATTTGCAGCTTCTTATGTACTTGCTGGGTGTGTTCTATATGTAATTAGTATTGCCACACTGTGCTACCCTCCCCCTGTGTTGTCTGAGTAGTATACTGTCCACGCGAAAGGAGTATGGGCGTTCAGTTGGATGAGCCCTTGTCCATGCGGTCTTTCTAAAAGACAGCCATGTCAGTGGACGATAGCACCCACTTGACCGTTGTGTCTCCACACACAGGATGTCTTGTGTGCAGCCATATAGGCTCCATATGTATGTATGAACCTTTTTTTCTTTACATACGGCATCCATTAGAGCATGCTGCAATTTTTTTTTTCTGCAGGAAACTGTGGGTATGCTGTGGCACATTAGTGCCCCAAGCACCTTTGTGGGAGCTAGAGTACAAACCTAAGCCTCAAACTAAATGTCAGGCTCTGATAAAATAATAAAGCCTATACTCAGCTCCTGTGTCGACTCCGTTCCCGCCGTGTCAGCACTCGCGGTCTCAGGGTTGTGATGCGGTGGAATGATACGTCATGCCTGGCGCCCAAACAGCGCTGGTGTCACTGTCTCCACCTTCAGACAAACTGAACATGAAGAAGACTTCTGGGCTGCAGCTGATCCCGGACTTCCTCTTTATGTTCAGTTTGTCCGAAGGCGGAGACAGTGACGCCAGTATTACAACACCACATCACAGCCGCAGGACCGTGAGTGCCAACACTGCGGGAATGGGTGGTGAGTATAAGCTTTATTATTTTATCGGGTCTGAACATTTAGTTTAAGAAGGGGTTGTTCTAGTAGTGGACAACCCCTGTAAAGGGAATCTGTCAGTAGAATAAATCCTCGTAAGCTGTGTATGTGGGCATGCAGGTTATAGGAAGCTGAATAATACCTTGTTATCTGTTATCCGATGTCTTATTCCAGAAAAACTTTTACACTTAGGCCACATTCACACGTTTAGTATTTGGTCTGTATTTTACATTAGTATTTGTAAGTGAAAACCAAGGGTGTGTTTCTTTTATATGTTTCTACTGATTGTTCCACTTCTCGTTTTGGCTTACAAATACTGTTGTAAAATAGTGACCTAATACTGAATGTATGAGCATGGCGTATAAATAAGCTCTGGAGGCAGATTCTCATTCAGATCAGTGTCCAGCCCACAGTCCTGAACAGCTCATTTATATATATAATAAAAACATATATGTCTCTGGAATAATACATTGGATTGCAAATATCAAGGTATCATTTTATTCAGCTTCCTAAGACCTACCTGCCTATACAGATGGCTTAGGAGAGTTGGTCATACTGACAGATTTCTTTTAACATGGCTGTGAGATCTCACATAGCACCCAAAACGCAGTGAAATTAGCTTCAGCTTCAAAAATTTGGTTCCTACTTACATTTATTTTTTTTTTTAAACAATGTATTTGCTCTCCAACTGATAGCATAAATTTCCATCACTATTTTCAACGTAGTTTCCATTGACCTTAATGATACAGATCATGAGGCATCCTTAAAGCAATGACTAAGACATCCTCTTTAGTATGATCTGTTGTTGTTCATCAGTGGAGTTATTCAATAAAAGAAAAGTCACTCTGCTCTATAAGGTGATGTTGTAAGCAAGCCCACTACACCAGAGCAGTACTTGCAACCTTTTCAATAAATCTCGCTCTTCCTTTATAAGTTTACACGTTCTTACCAAATAAAGTTCACTCCCTTCCAGTGCATCAAAAATGGCAACTACTTCTTTACAGTCAACCTTCATCAAAATCTTGCACTATGCTTAACCGCAACATCAAAACTCCTCGGTAGATTGCGGTGCCCATATCCTGGTTTTGCTCTCCAAACTATTCAGTATTCTTTACATCAGCTTTCAATCTGAACACTGCACATCGACTGACAAATATAACACTGTCAGGATAGTAGGCAGCAGAAAAAAGCACCCAATTATATGGCTAAACCTCCCTCTCCTGTGCCTGGGCTCATGTGTGCGGTAATTGAACGTCACAGCAAATGAAACAGACAGAGAAGGTATCTCTCCCGCTACACTGGTTTGATTGACTGGAAAATAGACAGGGCTTCTGAACATTGTCTATTTAATACACAAAAGAAACTATAACATTGCAGCCAATTGAATTTATTTCATCGAGGGTCACACAATAAGAGCGTGCCGTCCGCAGAAGAGATAATCAATTTATTTGTCTTGACGGCTGCCAAAAAACGTAGGTTAAAATTGCAGACGCACAAACTGCAAGAGTGTTGAGTGTTAAATCAATAGATGATTTAAGAACAAACAGCTAAATCTCCAGTCCACAAGCCTCACCACTACAGGAAGAGGATGACTGCAATGGTCCAAACGCTCATAACTAAAGTCATGATGAATTTTTCAGGGATCAAGCTGTAGAAGTATCTCAGTCAGTTTTATTCATGGGCTCTGGCGAGTTTGCAACATAATAATAGTGTATAGCAACTACTGTTCTATTCAGTCTTTATTGGACCCCACAGATCTTTCAGATCCCTTTCCTTCATAGAGTATGCATGCATTCCTTTAAATGCTAGATCAACATGTCTTCTGAGGGCATCTATGTAGCTTACTACACAGTTCATTAAGCCTCCTAAATCACTAAAATTACTTTTTTTTTTACAAGTGCAAGACCTGTTCATACTATGATAATATGAGAAGAGTCCGATAGGTAATGTGTAATGTGAGCATGAAAGAAAGTAAATGTATTATATTAACATTATTAGAATACTGGTAACCCAGTACTTAAGCACTTTCATTGTTTTAGGCTCTCATGATGAACTGCTGATAAACTTTTGATGTTGCAGATTTTCTGCAACATTTTTGTACCTAATATGTATATTAGCTTAGTTGCATTTTTTCATTGCATTTTTGAGTGCGTCTTTATCATGTTTTTGACGTTGCAGGTTTTGTCTTTTTTGGTATGTCAAGTTTTAAATAAAGCTGCTTAGTGTTTGATACGTCCTAATATTTAGATTTGACAACATTTTATTGATACAGTCATGTGTGGATTACATGAGTTTTTGATGCGTAAATTCTACATCAATGCAAAGTTCCTGGCAGGCCAGCTTTACATTCTCTTCAAATACTGATTCAGCCACTCCACTCCACCCCCCCCCCCCGCCAGTGATGTAGAATAGTAATTCTAATGATGACTCATGCAGGGAGAAGAGACTTCCTTTTTCTACATAGAGCTTAGAAGGATTCAGGAGGTCTGTTTTTAATCAAGTTAAGTCATAGATGAGAAGAACTATGTAGAAGGGTAAAATGAGCAATTATAAGTACACAACTCCATATAATATGATATTTGCAATACATTAAGAGGATAAAAAAGTTTGATGGGAGTGCTTGTTTAAGACAATATTTCAGTTATTCTGTTTTACTTCCCTGCAAAGGAGTATGCTAGAAAATAAGCTAGACTCTGAAAAAATAGAATTTAAAGCATTCAAAATAAATGAAACTATTAGATATCAGAGATACCTGTGTAAGATATTAAAAAAGAAATGAAAATAGTAATATTTCTCTTTCAGTTGATTATCCAGAATAAAAATTAACTTATGACCATGATTAACCCTTTGCATTCACAATAGGGACAATAGGGCAGAGGTGCAGGCAGTGCCACAGGTGTAGTTAGGAGGCAGGTAAGAATACCAGTGAAGTCTGCAGTTACACTGTGCAGCAAATCTGTAACATCTATAGTCAAGGAACAAACTAAGTTAAATACTCTGCTATGAATGAATAGTGTGCTTTTTTTAATCCTATGTACTAGAACTGTACGTTACCATTTTCTGTACGAAAACATCTCCATATGCCCCAAATATCTTTGAGTTGCTGCATGCAACTGGTGGGTGACAAAACGGGATAGGAATGACACTGTCAAAATGTGCTCAGCCACAGGTAGTCCTTAATCCCTACCAGGATAGGAAGATGGCCGTCATCAAAAAATATACTCTTGGGAACAGTTTTTGGAAAATAGGGGATTGTCTTCCTCAAAAGACAACATGGAGGCAGCAAAACAAAAATGCATAAATAAAGCATGGTACACACTAGCATAAGGGTTTAACATTATAACAGACCAGCTCCGCAAAATCTTGTTTTAAGTGAATAATGGTTGAATCCAATGATGTTACGGAGGGTTATTTGTATTTAAAAGCAAAAATATGACTAATGACTGCACTTTTTTTGCAGTATACAGTAAGAATGCTAGAAAGGCCAACAGAACTCCAGTGTCAAAAGAGCTGAGTAAAGGCCCCGTCACACACAGCGATCTTGCTAGCGAGATCGCTATGTGTGATGGGGATCAGCGACCGGCCCCCTGCCGGGTATCGCTGATCGTGCTTGATCGGCCTGGGCCATTTTTTGATCGCTGGTCTCCCGCTGGCCAGCACGCATCGTGTGGCAGCGAGAGACCAGCGATCAGCGACGCTGGTTTCTAATGTAAAGATCGGGTATCCAGGAGCCGCGGCTATTGGATACCCGCTGTTTACCTTGGAAACCGCCATACACGCTGGTTTCCAAGGTAAATAGCTGGTATCCAGGAGCTGCGCGGCTTAGATACCTGATGTTTACCTTAGAAACCAGCGTGTACGCCGGTTTCCAAGGTAAACAGCGGGTATCCAAGAGCCGCGGCTCCTGGATACCCAATCTTTACATTAGAAACCAGCTTGCTCGCTGGTCCTGATCGCTGGAGGGGCTGTCTAACGATGTTCCAGCAATCCCATCCATGTCTGATCGTTGGTGGGATCGCTGGGACATCGTTATGTGTAATGGGGCCTTTATCCACAGCCAAAGCAGAAGAGAAAAGGAAGAGAGCTCTCCGAGCCTGGGTGGTTCTGGAAATTTTGCCAAATAGTATTTGTTTCATAGACTTGGGCAAAATTGGTGGCCATAAACACGCAAGATTTATTAAGGGATGGTAATGAGCTGCTACACTATGAGGTCTGATAAAGTTAGTAGGAAGAAGCGTTTTATGTTTATGCATAGAATAAGATATAATCTTGTCTCAGACGATGAGGAACTTTGTAAATAATAGATTGTGATAATCGGTGCATAGAGAATAAAAGGGGGTTTGTGAAGGTCGTTCATCTACTTCTGTCCCTTCCTCATTTCTAGAGGCTTGTAATATCAGCATTTTGATTGTTCCAGTTTATTACCGTAAAAGAAAAACAAGCCTTGTAGATCGGAACATCTGCTTGACTCTCCACGAGCAGTTTTGCTTGATAGATAATAGGGTTTTGTTTGATAGTTAATAAACTCTAGTTCCTTATGGGTGCAGTATTGTGCTAGGAGAAATGGATGCGCTCTAATGTGATATATTAAGTAATCTGTGCAGAATACCGTCATGTAACAATCTGTTTATATGCATATAATGGACTCTACTGGCAAAAGAGATATTTTAGTAGCTACCAACACTGAGAAGAAATTCAATTCTGTATCCACGCTTTGCTGTGTAGGATTTAGTCTAGTTTCCCATATTGCAATCACAGTGCGCTTTTCTGTGAAGCTTTCCACAATTGCTGGAAGAACTACTGTGACTTAAGAAACCGTGGCAAAGATCACATCCTGGCTACATTGGACCTACAAGGTGTGAATAAAGAAAACATATTTCCAACCAAAATTATAAAAAACTGGGCAACAATTGCAATAGTCACCATTTAAAGCATCTCTAGAGGTGGTCATTCAGCTTTTCTGGACTCTTGCAGCTTCCTGGATATATTCCTTGCTGGTTGATATGCATTACTACTATAACTGCTATTGAAAAGTATCTTCAGTCACCCAGAATATTAGGAAATTATGAAGAGCTGAATATGTAGATGCTTCCACCATTTATGTAATCATATCCAGTAAATGGACAATTCTCTGCTGTGTGGAATTTTCTCTTGATCAAGCGCTAGATTAATGGGAATTTTCTACGGATAAGCAAGCAACATTTTAGTTACTGGTGACTATGTAACATGTTTTTACCAATTTGTACTGGGGTGCCAAGGGCCCACTAGTAACTAACTCCAGGGCCCCACTTTCCAACCACATCCAAATGTGACATTATCCTCAATCACACATTTACATAACAATCAACTGGGTAGATTGGTAAATGAATAAGATGTTGTCTTTGTCTGTACATACTGATTCAAGTATACTGGGCCAAGTACTGCTCATATAAGAGAGTGATGGCCAACTCTTGCACAGGGGCCCACTGGAGGATTCTCCTGTTTTCCTGTGGGCCAGTCCAAGCCTGGGGACAGACTGATGGAATGTTAGATCAAACTGTAAAGCATAAAAATGGCTGTGACACTGCTTCGGAAGAACCACCAGTTGCTAATGATGCTAAAACAACGATAAATGGTATAATAATGACAGTGTAACCATATATTTTTCCGAACATGTGAATAAAAACATTGTATTCAGTATAAATTGTAAGAGGGTGATGAAAAAACAAAAGTATATACTTCAACCACATAGTGTACAATGTATAAAAGAGAAAGCATTATGCAGTTATGTATCCACACTGTCTGTACATCTATTCTGCAAACACAGTTTCCAAGCACAAGGTCATTGTTCTAGTAGTCTATTCACCCTTGCAAGAGAGCGTGGAGTAATATATTGTATGCAAAGATGAGTGGTAATAAGACGAGAATAACTGGTGGCCTCAGATTCATAACTGGCAGATTACTTTGCAAAGATGATTAAATGATATTGTTCAAATTGCTTGTGCCCTTCACCTTCCCAAGTCAATGAAGTGCTGCAGGTACCATATCTCACACTGACATATGCTGGCTATCTCCTCCTGGAGTTGTTACTTATTGGACTGTTGCATTGAGCTAATCCCATATGAAGATGTACCACTGCAATATTTTTAGAACTTGCAAATCAGAATGTTTATACATTGCAATTTTTGGTTGCATTTTATTTGGTGCAGTCTAGACGATCTAATGTCAGTAGGTTTTGCATTATTAGGCTGTGTTCACATGTAGCGATTTTTCGCGGATTAGCAAAAAAATTCGCTCAAAAAACGCTTAAAATAAGCTTCTTATTCATTTTGCACTTTTTGTGCATATTGATGCGCTTTTTACCGCGAAAAAAAACGCTTTGCTGTAAAAAACGCAGCATGCTCATTAATTTCACGGAAAATTCTGCGTTTCTAGCTATTTTCTATGGGTCTGGAAACGCGCGGAAAAAAAACGCGCGTTTCATTTCTATGCATTTTGCACTTTTTGTGCATATTGATGCGCTTTTTACCGCGAAAAAAACGCTTCGCTGTAAAAAACGCAGCATGCTCATTAATTTCACGGAAAATTCTGCGTTTCTAGCTATTTTCTATGGGTCTGGAAACGCGTGGAAAAAAACTCATAAAAAACGTGTGTTTTTTTGCGTCGAAAACATAGCACATAGCCTTACTGTCCAGTCACACTGTCATGGTAGAAAAATCTATTAGCATAGGTGCTGGGGTTGATAACTGTTGGTTTTATTTTTATTGATCCAGCACTGTAGCCCATGTAAAGGTTCAACTGTATCACAGGACAGGTCTACATTGCAGATATGAGCGTTGCATTGGTAACAGATGACGTTCACAATTTATCTTTACATTATTATGATTTAACATAAATCAAAGTCAATACACTGAACTACTTAATTATCATCTGGGAGAAGCCTACATCCTTCATTCTGTAGCTGCACATCATGCCAAAAGAACAGTAGGTGGAGGGGTTGCTATTGAAGTTACACTACTGACCCTTAACATTTAAAGTGACGAGAAAGGTTTTGAATTTTTGAATTTCAGGATCCATATCTCACCACCAACTACTGCTTCGAACATGAGACTACCATCACTTTATAGACAATCATCTTGGCTATCTCATACATAAATTTAACTTGCAACTATTTAGCATATGATTAGTTATGTAGATTCTTGTCATGTCACTGCATTGTTACTGTTTTGCTCCTGGTGGTGGAAAAATCTTTTTCTTCCTGTATACTACAAATTACAAACTGTTCTGACATTCCCTAATAGCTCAGTGTGTTATTAGGTTTATGCCCAAGCGAAAGGTCATAGGTTTGAATCGAGGAGCAGCAGAAGATTTCCCAAGAAACGGAATCATCCAGATCATGAATAGCGGTAGTCACTTGGCCAAGAAATTGCCAAACTGCATCATATGAGTGCCATGACAGTTGGAAGAATATGAAATGAAGTCCATCCATCTATTCAACAGCCAAGAGGTGGACATCTAAGCAAAATATCAGACTCGGCAAGTCGGCTCATCACAAGGTCTATCGGTTCTGGCGCGATAAACACGGCAGTGGAGGTGGCTCGTATGCTTCATAATAGTGAGATCACAGACATCCATGTAGGCACCATGCAACACACGTTATACAAGTTTGGAATGGCAGCCCAAAAAAGGTGAAGAAGCGTCAGCTTGTGTTAGCAAAAAAGTACAGTAGTGGACAGTAGAAGATTGGAAGCGAAGAGATTTGGAGCAATGCTCTGGAAAAAGGGGCTAACTGATGGAGAAATTGAAGGAACTTTCAAGTTTGGTGGAGGAAGCCTGATGATACGGGGGGTTATTTCACAGCCCAAGGCGTTGGATACTTGACCAGGATTGATGGTGGTCTCAATGCTGAGCTATATGTGAGTATCCTACAATATGAATTACTTTGTATACTAATTTACTATGGGTATGAAAAGGACGATATAGTGTTCCAGCATAACAACAACTCAAAGCATACGTCAAGATTGGCAAAGAAATAGTTGAATGACAATGAAGTAGAGCTGCTGGATTGGCCCCTAAGGTCCCCAGACCTCAACCTCAAGCACTTGAATAAAAAAAACTGTACATCATATTTTTTGGATTATAAGACACCCTTTTTTTTCAACTCAAATTTGGGAGGATAATGGGGATGTGTCTTATAATCCAAATGTAGCTTACTGGTTGCGGTGGAGAGGGGTCACAGGAGGCAGGGTCACTGCTGGAGGCAGAAGGAGTGGGGCCCTGTGCTGGGAGGAGGGTGTGTACCGGCGGTGAGAGACTGCGGGCCCTAGGCTCTCATAAAATGTCGGCGGTGAGCGAAGTCCCCTTCCTATTGATTTCCCTGTGGTGGGGTTTGAAAAAGTGGCAGCCGGAGGTGGCTCATGAGCAGACATATCTTGGGAGCCAAGGTCTGAAGACGAGTTACTGTTCATACCCAAGTGAGTTGACTATTAACTTTGGGAATGTGTAGAAGAGACCTGGGATCAGATTTCGGTCAAGATATGCTTGAATATGATGATGAGCATGCCCAGAAGAAGGATTCAGGGAGTGTTGAAAGCCAAAGGTGGAATTACAAAGTACTAACAAAATAACATATTAAAATTTTGATTTTTAGGTGGAAAAAAGTAACATTGCAGTAACATGACAAGAATCTGCATAACTAATCATATGCAAAAAAGTTACAACTCAAATTTATGTATGAGATAGCCAAGATAATTGTCTATAAAATGATGACAGTCTCAAATCCGAAGAAGCAGTGTATGGTGAGATATGGAACCTGTAAATCAAAAATTCAAAACATTGTTACTCTTTTGTTTATCAGTGTAAGCCACAGAAGCTAAGCATGTCCATAGATTTCTATTAACCAAACTGAGTCAAAAGGAGTGTTCTTTTGCCATCTGTAGGACTAGTTTACATGGTCAAACAGATGCCAAAAGAACACTATTTATGACCCTCCTCATACTGCAAAAAAAAAAAAAAAAAATGGAGAAAAGTAGTAGAACAAAGCCATAGACCAAAATTAAGCATTATTAAAAAACGCCTACCAGAATATTCAAAGTGTACACACAAGGATGACTGTACTTGAGAATTATTTTTTAGCTTATAAACAAGAATCCAGACATGCTGTGTATTCAACATATCCATATGTGTATACCCATTCATAGCACATCTAGGGGTGATCAGCAAAGTATACTAAAGATTATATCAATTTGTATGACACAGTTAGTAGAGCAGAAAAGCTCACAGCCAAAAGCTATAGTCATCCATCGCATAACAGATCAGTCACAAATGGAGACGACTGAGAACAAGGATGACACAATGTGCCCAAATTCACTATTGTGAGATACATTAAGGGGATTTGACTTGTTATGGTTTTAAATTGGGCTCGCAATATTGATGTGATGCCCACGGCTATAGACACAAATGGTTCTGTTATTTCACTCACCCCGTACCTAGAACAAAGGGCATTCACTGATCTATTGAACAGAGGTCGGCAATGGAATTCATCAAGCAGCACAATACACGAATATGCTGTTGATCGGCTTCTAAGTAAAATCAATTTTAGAACACAATTTTGAACAATGTAGCAGTTGTGCTTTTCAGAATTCTCGCCTGCCTGCTGAGTAATTTGGAAAAAGCAAGATGTAAAGAGAATTTCTTAGTGGACACTGCACACAAAAGTTAATTTAAAAAAGTAAATGTAAATCAAATGGCGTCTTATCAAAATGAATACATGCTATCCAGTATTTGTAGAATAAATTCACAAAGACCTTGCAGTGTAAATTGTTCTTAACTTGAACATGCGTTTTTGCCAATGCTAGTTTCCCAATATTCGTACAGTTAAAACTGACTACCGATCACCAGATGAACGAACAAACAGTGGTTCGCCGAGATAATTTATTGGAAGCTGTTTGCCGATGCACAGCGTACACAGAAAGCTGCCAATCAGTGGTGAGCAGCGTTATACAGAGCAACACCACTGGTAGATCTGCAGCAGATAAAATACTGCCTAGTGATGAATATGCTGGAAACAGGGTCTCTGCCCCTACGTCATGGTGTTCACACATGGGGTAGTAAAAACCTAGAGACAGATTCCTTTTAAAGCTGGATTCTATAGGGAGTAGACAGTACGGGATAAATACATCATATGGCAGTACATGAAGTGCCTAATGGTCTAGGCATTCATTTGGACAAGGTTTGCATTACCCAATTTGTAGTTCTGTTTTCAACTCTGACTTTTATGCAGCATATCTGATTTTTGGATATTGTGAGTCAATAAATAGTAGCTAGTGTTAAATAGTGCCAAATTCACATATAAGAGGATGTGTGAAGAGCGAAGTACCTCACAAAAAATGATGAATCATACTGAGAGAGAGTTTTTTTTCTCCGCTTCCGAAACGGCACTTCATGGGTAAAATGCTTTCCGGGGTAAAGCTTCCGGCCATGCGCACGTAAAAATGACGGACCGTCAAGGAAAAAAAATGTTGCAGGGTCCGTCTCATCTGCCGGGAGACGCCACTAATGTAAGTCTATGGGGGCAAAAAATGGATCCGTCCCTTTATTGGCGGATCCGTTTTTTTCTAAAATTGGCGGATTTTGACTGACATCAAAATACGGAAATGTGAAATAGGCCTTAGTACCCAGCATATTGTAAAGACTCACGCAGCGAAAAAAATGGACAAATTGATCCTCATCCTATCTTGGTATGTTCGCAATATGATATTTATGCTTGTAGTCATTTTTTCAGCAATCTCATCTGTACCAAGTGGGTGTCCATTTGTACTGAGTCTTGCCAGTTTTCACTGTTTACTGCTTGTGTCTCCTACTCATCTCAATATACACAGATGCTAAACAAGCCATGACTGCCAACCGCTCAGGCTGGATTCATACAGCTTTAACCCTGTCATTAGTAAGATAACTACTCAGTAAAAATGTAGAAGTGTATTGAATAGAGAAGAACGTGAAATCCTGGTTCTCAGTCTAGGTCAGTGTTTTCTGGCCACGGACAGAAACTGCAATAATTTCCAGAGCATCCGGGGTCCCCGGCATGACGTTTGATTCTCCAGCCTGGCATGACGTCACCTATGTGGCAAACAGATGACGTCTCGCTAGCTCGCCTAATCATAAGCCAAGCCTGTAATCCCTTTTTCTAAGGAAATTCGCACAGCTCCTGTCCATGGTTAGAGAGCACTAGGGTTGCGCGAAGCGATCCATTTAACTCCAGTACTTAATTTGCTTAAACCCTTAACAACCAACAATACGCTTAAAATGGTGATCGGCCGGTTTTGCGACCGATCGGGGCTGATTATACCCTTAAATACCACTGTTGATCGCAACAGCGGTATTTAAGTTGCTGCAAGGGGGTCATAAGAACCCCTTAGTTAATATCGGACCCCTGCGATGAGACTCGTGGGTCCTGATAATTATCATGGTACGCTGAGGTCATGTGATGATCCCAGGGCATGGTGGCCTGTGAGATCCAGCAATAAGCTGAGTCTCAATGGCACAGTCAGTCAGACACTGACAGTCTCATATACTCCTGTATATGAGTACAACAGTGTATGAGACTAGTGATCAAAATAAAAATTATACATGTCCCATAGTGGGACTAAGTAAAAAAGAGAAAAAAGTAAAATTAAACATGTAAAAAAGTAAACAAAAAAAACTTAACAAAAAAGCCCACAAATCACAAAAATTTGTTTCGCCACTCAAAATGTAACGTTTATGAAAAAACAAAAATAAACGAAAAAAGTACCCACAATTGATGTGGCCACATCCGTAGCGACCCGCTCAATAAAACTGGCAAGTTTATTTATTGGTGAATGCTGTAAAAAAGTTAATAAAAAAATGCCAAAAATGTCGTTTTTTCATCATACTGACTAACAAAAAAGTGACAAAAAAGCGATAAACAAGTCATATGTAAAAGAAAATGGTATAAATAACAACAACAAATCGTCTTGCAAAAAAGAAGCCCTAATATGGCTCAATCGGCAAAAAAAATTACAGCTCTCAAAATATGGCAACAAAAAAAAACCTACTTTTTATAAAAAATGCATTTTTACTGTGTGATAGCAATACCTAAAAAAAACCCCCACGATATAAATCGAGTATCGCTGTAATCACACCAACCTGAAGAATAAATCCGCCTTATCACATATACCGCCTGGTGAACCGTGCAAAAATAAAAATAAGAACTATTCTTGTACATTCTATCTCCCAAAAATCAGAATAAGGCTCGGATCACATTTATCCTGCGTTCTCCACTGAGTGCTTACGTTGGGGTTTCAGTGTAAATTCCCCAAAACCGCGATTCAGACAAAACCATGGATGGAACCACTCACTTATAAGGCAGATGGAGTCACTGTGGACTGATCTGTGATCCGGAGATGTCCCATCATTGTAGGCGTCTTTTTAGCGCACAAATGTACAGTAGAGATGTGGGAAATGTTATTTATTAACTATTTTGTGTAAGATAACTTTCTGATTTAAGGGCATAAGAATTAAAAGTTTGAAAATTGCAAACTTTCAACATTTTCTCCAAATTTCCAATATCTTCACAAAGAAACACAAGTCATATTGAACAAATGTTACCACTAATATGAAGTACAATATGTCATGAAAAAACAATCTCAGAATCAACGAGATCCATTGAAGCGTTCCAGAGTTGTAACCACATAAAATTACACTGGTCAGATTTCAAAAATTTGGCTTGGCTCGGTCACTAAGAGTATGTGCACACGTTGCGGGTTTTGATGCGGATCCGCAGCGTTTTTGGACGCATCAAATCCACAGTGTAGTGCACAACCAATGTTAGTGAATGGTAAATTAAGAATTGCTGTGCAAATGCTGCGGAAAAATCAGCGCAGATTTGCAGCAGTTTTTTTTCCGCAGCATGTCAATTCTTTTTGCGAATCCGCAGCAGCATTTTTCAGTCTGGCATATTTTCTCTTTCTCTCTCCTTCAGAAGCACAAGGGAGAAAGTTCAACCGAATCCATTCCCAGTATCACTAAACAAATCCGATCCACACAGCAAAAACACATTCAAGGTGTGTGCAGACGCTGCGGAATCCGCTGCGGATTAATCCGCACGGATTTTGCAAAAACCGCAGATAAACCGCAGGTCAAAACACCTGCGGATTATCTGCGGTTTTGCCTGCTGTTTGGTCCTGCGGATTCACCATCTCCACAATGGTGGAGATAGGAACCCGCTGCGGATTCCGCAGAAAGAATTGACATGTCACTTCTTTCTGCGGTTTCAAAACCGCAGCAAATCCGCGCGGATTTTTCCGCAACGTCTACACAGCGTTTTTTTTTTACCATTCATTTGAATGGTACTGTATACCGCAGCTAAAACTGCTGCGGGTCCGCAGCGGACAAAACCGCTGCGGAAACGCAGCGGAATCCGCAGCGTGTGCACATACCCTAAAAGCCGCAAGAAATCTGCATCAATTCCGCATGAAAACCGCAAGCGTTTTTCCCTGCGTTTTCTGCCAAGAGATGCGGATTCTCTGCAGAAAATTCCGCAGGCTAATCTGCAAAGTGTGCACATAGCCTAAGGGGTTAAAATATTAAACTATAGTTTTCAAGGTCAACTGTCACATTATATATCAATGCAATATGGTTGTAAACACATGAATGAACTTGTACTGATCCTGAGTTACATCCTGTATTATACCCCAGAGCTGCACTCACTATTCTGCTGGTGTAGTCACTGTGTACATACATTACATTGCTTATGTTGTACTGATACTGAGTTACATCCTGTTACAGCTGCACTCTGCTGATGGGAGTCACTGTGTATATATACATTAAATTTATCTTGTACAAATTCTGAGTTAAAATCTGTATAATACTTAAGAGGTTCACACACCTTTCTGCTGAAGATGTCACTTTGTACATGCATTACATACTGCATCTGAACATGTAAGGATTTTTAGTTACCGTACATCCTGTACTAATTATACCCCAAATCTGATTTAAAAATTCTGCTTGTTGCTACTGGAATTAGAGAACATGCATCTTAACAAATCCCTTATGGCTCTGTATTCTTGGAAGATAACTGTACAAATAATTACTTTTTTGACCTTGTACTGTATATTAACAAATATGCAATGGCACAAAATCTGCTGATAAGTGCCTTTAAACCAAACCGCATAGGCAACTAAATGGCTGCACTCCACAAAACTCTACAAGATACTTATGAAACATGGGCTTGAGGTCATTAAAATGTTTATGCGTAATACACTTTGAAAAAGTACAACATAAAATACAATATGACGCTGCACATTTTTTGTTGTTTTTGCAGGATGTGGCAATGTGATGCTCACTTATCTAATTCATGACAAGTTGTAGCATACCTTGAACCACAAATTTTACTCTGGTCTCTGAAGACTGGAGTAAGATTTGTGGTGAGGCACACTTTTAAGACGTGCCCGATTCATTAAGAGCCTTCAATACACCCCCTCATCAAGACAAGAGTGAACAAGTATTTTTAAGCTATCAATTCTACATTACTTTCATCCTGTTTGCTACTGTCATAGAAAATATTAAAATCCATAAAGCAACTCCAGTGAGGGGGCATTTACCCCCAGCCCTTCTCTAATTACAGAATTTCCAGTAGGAAAAAGAGCTTACATTCTAAACCTCCTTGATGTAGAATTGCATAATGGACACAGGGCAGTTGGTAAATTACGTATGGCTAGGGGGTGAATATACCAATTAAGATAAGAGTTAACCATTCAATTTCCCTTTGAAGCCAAGACTATCTATGGAGTACAGGTAATTAGGCATGAACAATCTTTCCTGAAGTCCAAATAACAAAAGGGACATGTGTTTACACATAGATAGAGAAGTGAAAAAGTCTCCTTTGTCCCTTGGAAATACATCCTGATGTGAAAGGAAACTATTGTTCCCTTCAGGGGAAATGGTACACCTGCAACTAGCCCCTGGGGCATCCGTGGAAAGTTATGAATATTAGGGTTTGTATAGATCTGATATTAATAAGACATTTTCAATTTCAGGACTAATCGGGGAAGAATATGCATATTATTTCACAACTGTGTCACCTGTCCCAAATCAATAGTGGCCAGATTGTTGACAACAGCCATGTCATGTTTACTATCTATGGAAAGGTAAAGTCCGAATAAAAAAATATGGTGGCGATCTTCAACTTCTGCGCTGGTCAGGAGTGAAGATATTGTTAATGTTGGGAATTTCATGAAATCCTAAAGAACATACAAAAACCCGGTCCATGTGAGGTCAGCAAGTGTAGGTGTAACTTACAGTGAAAAGCAAAATGGTAACAATGTATTGAACTTTTGACTTTCAGGCTCCATATCCCACCATCCACTACTGTTTTGATCGTGAGATTACCATCATTTTATAGACAATCATCTTGGCTATCTTATACATAAATTTGACTTGCAACTATTTAGCATATGATTAGTTATGCAGATTCTTGTCATGTCACTGCATTGTTACTGTCTTGCTCCTGGTGGTGGAAAAATATTTTTCTTCCTGAATACTATAAAATACAACCTGTTCTCATATAACCTAATAGCTCAGTGTATTATTAGGTTGACTCCCAAGTGCAAGGTCATTGGTTCGAATCGAGGAGTAGCCATGAAGACGATTTCCAAAGAAAAGAGAAATCGCATCATCCAGCTCATCGATAGCAGTCTCTTGGCCAAGAAAATTGCCGAACTGCATCATTTAAGTGTCATGACAATTGGAAGAATACAAAATAAGGTCCGTCCAACCATTCAGAAGAGAAAAGGTGGACATCCAGTCAAAATATCGTCAACAACAAGTTGGCTCATCCCAAGGTCTATCAGTGCTGGTGCGACAAACACGGCAGTGGAGGTATCACATACGTTGATGCAAGCATGGCTCGACATATATTACACAATTCTGGAATGGTGGTCTGAAAAAAGGTGAAGAAGCCTCAACTTCAATATTGTCATAAGAATCATCCGTTCGAGTTTGCAAACAAGTATGAAAAGTGGACATTTAAAGACCTGAAACAGGTGATTTGGAGTGATGACATGAAAGTCAATAGACCTAGCTCTGCTAGGTGCAAATGGGTCTGAAAGAAACAAGGCAACAAGGGGCTAATGATATGGGGTTGTTTCACAGCTAAAGGCATTGGATACTTGACCAGGATCGATGGTGGTCTCAATGCTGAGCTATATGTGAGTATCTTGGAGAATGAATTACTTCATACACGCAAGTATTATGGGTATGAAAAGGATGACATAATTTTCCAACAGGACAACACCACCATGCATACATCGAGATTGGCAAAGAAATGGTTTAATGACAATGAAGCAGAGGTGGCTCCCAGACCTCAACCCAATCAAACACTTGTCAGCAGAATTGAAGAAAAAACTGTATAAATACCAAGTGAGTCGACTAGTACGCACCAACTTTGGAATGTAAAATATCACATTTTATTGAAAAAACATTAAAAATATTATAAAATTACAAAAATGCCCAGCAGGAGGCGCTCAAAACATTCATGCCATTAGTTATTATAGTCACACAGACAAATGTGAATCCTTGCACATAAGTAATTATAAATAATTTACAACAAGAGTATAATATCTCTATAAATGTAGAGAATATTCACACCACAGTATTAAAAAATATATTGAATATAAATCAGGCCCGATATATGTAACTTAATTAAATAACCTCAGTGTCAAAATAACTGACTATATCGTGACAAAGAAAAAAAATACTGTGTGGAAATAATCTGTGACAACACAACAGGCAACTCACGCTGAATGTAATAGAGACCCACATTAAATTGCACCTGAATGAAGGTAACCCAGTCTGATATATGCTGCAGGTAAAAGTAAATGACCTCAATGTCAGCACGATTAAATAATATCACAGCTGAGAAAGTACTAGATGATTGCTGCATAAATCCACAAAGGTTCAAAATAAAGATAAAAAAAGGGTAATACCTATGAAAACGCTGATGCCAGGTCTCTGGTGAATGTGAATGACGCGACCTCCTTCACCCCAACACGTGTTTCGCACTAGCTTCTTTGTGGATTTATGCAGCAATCCTCTAGTACTTTCTCAGTACAATCATATGCTAAATAATTGCAAGTCAAATTTAAGTATGAGATATCCAAGATGATTGCCTATAAAATTATGGCAGTCTCAAGTTTACAACAGAAGCGGATATTGAGATATGGAGCATGAAAGTTAAAAGTTCAAAACAGTGTTACCCTTTTGCTCTTCACTGTAGGTGCTGATAAAAGGTCAAGGCAGATTATGATCTGTGTTCATGCAGAGAGATACATATGAGTGTATGCACGATCCCGTTCACTGGACATTTCCAATCGAAGTGTTCTCCTTCGCTAAGCCGAATCATCTCTGTGATTAGCACAGTATATTTCTTTTGTTAATCCTGTTTATTTTATGTAACTGTATATATTGAATTGTTTTGTCCACTTCATAAATTATTTTACAGATTTTTATAAAAACTGCCTATCATTCTGGATTAAATATAAAATGTAATATTTCTGTTCCTTTTGTTCTGTAACCCACATTCCTGAAAGCAATACGCTATCTGAAAGGCATCCAGTCAGCCTGTATAAAAATGACTGGTGGTGGTAGTGAGTAGTTCTTGGGTTATTGTGGAGATAGCAGTGACCGTACCAGGGATATATACATACATTCCATGCATTGGAATCGAAAGGTTTATATACCATACGCTCACTGTTAGCTTCCCAATAACCAGCCTTAATGGAAACAGACGCAGCCTTTTCCGTTGATAGTGAATTGCCTAATTGTCCAGATGTTAGGGGGCAACAGAGGGCTGCTCATGACAAAAAGCTAACAGTGTGGTGGGTACAGTTACGACCCCCCCTGGCTGGGATCTTTGACAAATGTTGGCAGTGGTGGGATCTGCTTGGTCTCCCTGGTGTCATCTCTTGACAATTGATGGCAGGGATGGGATCTGCATGATTTCTCAGATATCATCCCCTTGACAGCTAATATGAAAAACAATTCTGATATTAAGGGCTCATTCAGATGTCCGTGCAAACGTGTCCAATCTTGGACTGAAATGCATGGACTGGCCACTGCTTTCCGAGCGTGACAACCGAATAGAAATACATTAAGTGGTCATGCTCGGGTCATGAGACTTACGACCAGTCTGAGCACTACGGTCCAAGATCTGACCGATTTGTACAAATGTCTGCATGAACCCTAAATCTGACAAAAAGGCGTTAAGCGTGTACCTGGAGCATATTTTAACTAACAAAGAAAGACATTACTGTAGCAGAGTTACATAATGATCACTGATCAGTGGCGTGACCTCTGCAGACACACATAGTACAGTAACATGTCTGGTGCACAAACATTTCACAGAAGTCTCAGATTCTTGTACAGATAAAGAGCTTGACGCCATAATTACGAGGACAGCTCCATTTACTAAAGCTATTCCTTCTGTATCATGAAGTGCAGCAATTGGCGGCACTAGTTTGCATTAGCAAGCATTTAATGTTGCAATAAGCTACCGATTATTGCCTGGTAAATCAAAAGATGCCTCAAAGGAACAACCTCACATTGTTATACACCCTTTATTTAAAATAATTATTTCTAAACATAGAGCAGGACTACGTCGAAGGAATACGTTTATATTTTATTTAAACGCTAGGGTAATAGATTTTTGCTTAGGGGCTTGTATAAGTATGGGTGAAGGGACAAAACTTACAATGGAGAAAAAAAAAGAAAACTTGTAACACAATCTAATTTGCAAAGGAAATCAATGCATTTCCCATTTACTGATCCTTGTTTTACACTGTGTATTTGAATGGGTTGTGGCAAAGCGTAGAAAGATTATAATAATGACAGCAGAAATAGCAGGCGTCACAGAAGGAAGGCAAGGATTTCTGAATGACATGATAACAGTTCATCTACCAGTGTTTCTTAACTCTAGTCCTCAAGACCAACCAACAGGTCATGTGTTCAGGATTTCCTTAGTATTGCTCAGGTGATGGAATTAATGCTTGAGCAGGTGTTGAAATCACCTGTGCAATGCTAAGGATATCCTGAAAACTTGACCTGTTGGTGGGTCTCGAGGACTGGAGTTGAGAAACACTGATATTTATTCTACACAATATGAACCTGGGCAAAAAGCTTCCCAACAAAACTGACACACTATATTATGATTATTTCAGGGAATGAGGAGGGGAGCAGGGAACTTGTTCATACTATAGGTTAAAACAAGAGCGCAATAGGGTCTTATCTGGGCAAACTTGTATGTAATATTAAAGTTTTATACTCACCCTTTCCAGGAGAGAGTCAAGCCTGTATAGTCGGTATGTCAGCCTGCTGCACGTCCAACGGTCCACATCGGTGACCGCCACATAAATTCTTTGGAATAAATTCTTGGACTTTTAGGTGCGCTGCCAGACAGATTTCATATCCAAACCAGGTTAATAAGTTAACCCTTTATTCCCTACGCGTTTGGAAGTCTATAACACTTCTTCCTCAGGGGATGAGGAAGAAGTGTTATAGACTTTGAAACGCGTAGGGAATAAAGGGTTAACTTATTAACCTGGTTTGGATATGAAATCTGTCTGGCAGCGCACCTAAAAGTCCAAGAATTTATTCCAAAGAATTTATGAGGGGAGCAGGGAGGCACTTCTTGGTGTTCGGTGAATCCGAGGCAAGCTCTGCCCCCAGAGACATTGCATTAGGGCGCAGTCAGATGGCCGTAAAACACGGACGTTGATCGCATAGCAGTGCACGGACTGGCCAGCGACTCTCCTGACCCGAGCTTGACAGCATGTATGTGTATGCAGCTGCCACGTTCGGGTCAGGAGACCTGACAGCCAGTCCGTGCACTGCGATGGAATCGTCATCTATGTTATATGGCAGTCTGACTGCGCGTTAGGTCTAGCACAGTTTTCCCTGTGGAATTTCTTTAACTACTTCTAGACTGCCTATAGACTTTAAACATCTGAGAGGTCCACACTTATCCTTGCACTGACGTTCTAAAACATCAATGCAGGCTAAACTGCTAGGACAGGATCATGCAGCTGTGGGGGTTGGAAGCTGCTGTCACACACTGCCAGACTTAACAGAGAGAAAATATATCATGTTTTATTACCAGGTTTCCTTCACAATCATTGTATACACATCACTCAACCAGGGTGTCACGTCCGCCATGTCTGCCATGTCTGTTGGTCTCAAGAACTCCTGGAGCGATGTGCATGCGCATGTTTTGTCTGCTGTCCTGCATGTTCCTTAGAGCAGTGTGCACACTCACCTCATGTCTGAGCTACAGGATGCCTGTGTTTCTGCTCTGCCTTCGGTGATCTTCTCGTCATGTCTGGAGTCCTTGATCATGTGACGTTTCTTAAGATCCTGCACTGTCTGGTTCTGCAATCATCTCGTCATGTCTAGAATCCCGGATCATGTGTTCTTCTTAGGATCCTGCACTGGTTGGTTCGGTGATCATCTCGTCATGTCTGAAACCCTGATCATGTGACGTTTCCTAAGATCCTGCACTGTCTGGTTCTGCTATCATCTTGTCATGTCTAGAATCCCGGAAGTGCTCCCCTGGTCCTGACCTGGAGGAGGAGGTGCTATGCCCCATATCAGGCCGCCCCTTCCTATGCTCAGGGCCTGATTATTGTGTTGCTTCCCTGCAAGGCTCTGGGTCTGTGGGGTTGCTCCCTCTATTCTGTGCCCTTGCACTTTGCTCTGTAGTGCGTCTCTGCACACGCTCCGTGCTCGTATTCCGTCTCTTGTCTTGTGCCATGTCTTGTGTTGTCTCTCGTGCCATGTTTGTCTTTGCCTTGCTTTGCCTTGTAGTCCTTCTGCTGTTCTTTGTCTTAGTCTGTTTTGCCATGTCTTGCTTTTGCTATGCTTTGACTTGTAGTCCTCCCTGTGTTCTCTGCCTTGCTATTCCTTGCTTTGTGTTCCTCCCTATGGTCTCAGTCTTTGCTTGCTCTGCCTCGCGCTCTCCTATGGTGCTCTGTAGTGCTCCCTGGCACACGCGCCATTTCTCCTCTCCTTAGTGCTCGTTTCTTTGTCTAGTCCCAAGGTCTTCCCTTGGCCCGGCTCTGGGCTTCTGCCTACGCTCCGCTGCTAGACTCTGTCCTCGCTCTGACCTGGCTCTGTTTCTGCTTGTTCCTTGCCTTGTTCCCTGCCTTGCCCTTGCATTGAACTCCGGCGTGGGTTCCCCTTGGCCGTCTTCTGTGCCGTGGTAAGTGCCACGTGTTCGTGCACTGGCCAGTGTGGCGTGCCCCCTGCGTGGCTCCTAGCATGCAGCCCTTCCTTGTACCCTGGCGTGGCTCTTAGCACGCACCCTGTCTTGAACCTTGGCGTGTCTCTACACGCACTCTGACTTGTACCTTGGACCCTGGCGTGTCTCTACACGCACCCTGTCTTGTGCCTTGGCGTGTCTCTACACGCACTCTGTCTTGTACCTTGTGCCCTGGCGTGTCTCTACATGCACCCTGTCTTGTACCTTGTGCCTTGGCGTGTCTCTACACGCACTTTGTCTTATCCTATGCTCTGGCGTGGCTCTACACACGCACCCTGTCTCGTTTGTGAACCCTGGCGTGTCCACTACACACGCACCTCGCTTTGAACCTGGCGTGTCCCCTACACATGCACCTTGCCTTGCACCTAGCCTTGAACCCTGGCGTGTCCCCTACACACGCACCAAGCCTTGGACCTTGGCGTGTTCCCTAAACACGCACCCTGCTTGGATATCTGTCGTGCCTCCTTGCCTGAACCCTGGTTTGCCTGCCGGTGCCCGGAACCTGCCGACCGTTGCCAGAGGTCCGGAACCAGATGACTACGGCCTGATGTCCGGAGCTGACGTCCGCAGCCTGATCCCTGGACCCTGTCGGTTTGCCAGCAGTCCGGATTTCGATGCCATCATGCCATTACCTGTGCCTAGGTGTGCCACCTGGCACGTACCAGGTTATGGACCTTGGCGTGCCCACGCGAGCACCTTGCACGTTTTGCTTGTTTACTCTGTATGTGATCCTGTGTTATTCTAATGAAGATACCTTGCACCTACATCTAGTCTCGTCTTGCTTCCTGCTCGTCCTTGTCGTCAGACACTCGTCTAGTGTCCCCTGAGCCGGCCGTCTGGTCCCAGCAGTCGTGGTGGCTCACCCCCTTGGTCTTGCCCCTGACACTCCCTGTATTGGGGGCGGATTCTCACAAGGTCAGCTCGCCCTCGGTGGGTGGGTGCCATGACCCAGAGGGTCCACTCAAAAAATGGGCTCAGCAGGAGCTGAGTCCGTCACACAGGGCTTGCGTACACATTTTAGGAAGTTCCGGATGGTGATTCTAGTGTAATAACTGGGTGTAGGGAGGGAATAGGAGCTGCTGGGTCTTAGGAAACACAGACAGTTCTGCTATGTAGCCAGTTTGTTGAAACTGCCCTGTAGCTGAGGCTAACATATGAGCCCCAGCTAAAGGGGAAAATCTGCAAAAAAAAGGGACAGTTTTGATATGCTAAAATGCCGTCCCTCACCAACCCTAAAAGGTGTTTTAAGATATTACAAGAGGCATAGTGTAAAGTATATATGAAACACTAAATAAAAATAGTAAAAATTGAAAAAAAAAGCATAAATAAAAGAAAACATTATTAAAGAGATGTCACCAGTATCGTTGTTTCAGGTCCCACTACCATAAAATAAATATGTCCAGTACAAAATTATAATCTCTTCTGAAAGCGGTCCTTTTTGGTAGTAAAAAAATAAAATGCAAAATAAAGAATTATGAAAAATACAAAAGACACCTCCAAATTTGAGAAAAAAAGTGGATAAACACATCCAAAGATAACAAAAATCTTCAAGATTTATTATAAATCCATATGTTTAAAAAACCATATGTGAATAGAGGGACAGAAACCGCTCTGATACATTTCTGGTGGTGCTAACTACACCCTTAGTGCAGGTTACTCTATGACTAAGGGTGCAGCTAGGGCCAGAAAAGCATCAGAGCGGTTTCTGTACCACTAATAACATATGGATTTTTAAAAATATGGTTTTATAATAAAGCTTGAGGATTACTTTTATCTTTTTTCTCAAATTTGGACATTCCTGATTGTTCAGCAGTCTCGGAAGAGCACTCTAGAATATCAAGACAGGTGGTTCTAAAAATTGTGAGTACTACTGGGAAATTTTTTTGCTTTTGGTATATGGATTCTTACTGCCTATTTTTTGTTACATTTTTCCACGATATCATCAAAAAAAGAAAAATAAACAAATAAAAATTACATAAAAATTAATCCCCATATGTCACCAAAAAAAGTTATATGAAAAATGGAACAAGAAAAAAATTAGAGAGGCTGAAACGCATGTACAATAAAACTCGAAAATGTATCTGGTCAGGAAAGAGGGAAACTGGTTGAAAAGATTGGCTTCTTGATGATCCTCAAGAATTCCAAAAAATGGACTTGGATGATTAACTGATTGATTTCACATTTATTTTTAGAAAAGGGACTGTCTTAAACAGCAAATGTTAATAAAATATATTGGTGGATCAAAAATATTTTAAAACTTTCTTCTTACGATATAGAGTCAGATATTCGTCATGCGTAACCGTGTGTCACAGAACCACACAGCAATACAAAGAATTTAATTATAAATCATGGTCACTGCGCTCCAGAGTTGGAGTATGTAAATATTTCCGTCTCAAGTATAGAATCTTTGATCCAGCATACACAGACAGTTTTACAAAGCTGAACTAGGTACATCATGTATATAATAATTTATATCTCCTCGTAAGGCCACCCATGCACGAAGCAGCAGATGTAGAAGCAGGACCATTTCCTCTAACAGCTCATACCGCGCCACAGTGATTTTATGGAGATTCCATCTTTATTTCCAAAATTGCTCGTGTGTGTCATAGCATGCACTGACAAATGAGAAATGACAGAATATGCAGTCAGGGACTAAATTTGCAAACACAGTAGCAGTTATCCCTTACGTAACCTATACCTGGAAGAATTCACTAATTTCTGGGGAAAAAATTTGAAGACCTATCAACCTCTGTATTAGATATTCTTTTGTTGAGTGAGACAAGATGTCTGCAATCTCTTGTACTGTATATTTTTCAGGTAGCATTCTGCTTCTTGAATTTTCTGATATCCACAACTTGCTAGTAAAAGCAATCTACTAATATATAATTGAATTTACACATTTTGGCTACGAGATCTGGGGGTAAAAGATCACTGCATATTGTGAATCACAGATCTTCCATTCAGCATGTATGTTTGGATCCCATATTAAATGAATTTGGTTTCCTTTGCTGCTGAAGAGGTTAAGAACCCTTTCTATGATGGTCAGAAACATACAGATCCATTTCAGCTGCTTCTAATCTGGCTATAAACTCTTCCAATAAAAACTGGCCATACCCTCTCTGTCTTGCCAGTGAAAGCTCTGTTTCCTTGCTCTTAGGAGATGCCGTGTTGAAAAGAAGTTCATTGTTAATATTGGTGATTAGTCTTCCTGAGTTGTGTGCTTAAGCTAAGTGTTTAGAGAGAAATTGCTTTAGAGATGTTCTGCAGTACATGTGTGTTTACCTCTTGGTCCCTGTTTCTTATTTAGTTTATTCCTCCCTGTCCTCATCCTCCTCCCTATTGTTGGTTGGTGCTTTTGCATGATAGAGGGTTCCTGTTATCCCTGTTTTCTCTTGTTTGTCTTGTCCCATTACATTTCTGTCGCAGGCTCTATGGGGTGGGGGAAGGGAAAGACTACGGATTAACAGGAACATAGTGAGATCGGAGACTCTCTAACTTCAAGAGTACCCACGGGAGAGGGACATTTTGGGTCCCAGTTCCAGGGACAGACTGAGGTTCCCCTACCCTACCTAAGACTGTCACAGGGTGACACATAAACAGCTAGCAGACAGATCACAACTGTTGCAAAGATGCATTAGTTGCCATCAGGCTTTTTCCATAATAGTTGGTAGGCGCTGATCTGTGACCGGACCAGAGTACTCCGTTAAATATTGTGATTCAGCCTAGAGAATGGAATCCAGACCTGTATGGAGCAACAACTGAACGCGGGTCAGGCGGGAACAATCCCATTACAGATCAATCCCTCCAATAGTTTTGAGTCAGTTTTGATCCAGCAGCTTTGTTAAATCGTGGGTAGGAAACAATACATAGTAACATAGTTATTAAGGTTGAAGGGAGACTTTAAGTCCATCTAGTTCAACCCATATCCTATCCTAACTTGCCCTAACATGTTGATCCAGAGGAAGGCAAAAAAAACCCATGTGGCAAACAGTAAGCTTCATATTGGGGAAAAAAATTCCTTCCCGACTCCACATACGGCAATCAGACTAGCTCCCTGGATCAACGCAATATTATGGAAACTAGTGTATATACCCTGTAATATTATACTTTTCAAGAAAGGCATCCAGTCCCTTCTTAAATTTTAGTAAGGAATCACTCATTACAACATCATATGGCAGAGAGTTCCATAGTCTCACTGCTCTTACAGTAAAGAATCCGCGTCTGTGAGTATGCTTAAACCTTCTTTCCTCCAGACGTAGAGAATGCCCCCTTGTCCCCGTCACAGGTCTAAGAGTAAAAAGATCATTAGAAAGGTCTTGGTATTGTCCCCGCATATATTTATACATTGTAATAAGATCACCCCTAAGCCTTCGATTCCCCAAACTAAATAACCCCAAGTGTAATAACCTGTCTTGGTATTGCAGACCCCCTAGTTCCTTAATAACCTTGGACGCTCTTCTCTGCACCCACTCCAGTTCAGCTATGTCTTTCTTATACACCGGAGACCAGAACTGTACACAGTATTCCAAGTGTGGTCGCACTAGTGACTTATATAGAGGTAAAATTATGTTCTCCTCATGAGCATCTATGCCTCTTTTAATGCATCCCATTATTTTATTTGCCTTTGCAGCAGCTGCCTGACACTGGCCGCTAAATGTGAGTTTGTCATCCACCCATACACCCAGGTCTTTTTCAGTGACTGTTTTGCCCAGTGTTTTACAATTAAGCACATAATTATACATCTTGTTCATTCTACCCAAGTGCATGACCTTACATTTATCCCCATTAAAGCTCATTTGCCATTTATCAGCCCAAGCTTCTAGTTTACATAAATCCTCCTGTAATATAAAATTGTCCTCCTCTGTATTGATTACCCTGCAGAGTTTAGTGTCATCTGCAAATATTGAAATTCTACTATCTATGCCCCCTACAAGGTCATTAATAAATATGTTAAAAAGTGGGCCCAAAACTGACCCATGTGGTACCCCACTGCTAACCGTGACCCAGTCCGAGTGTGCTCCATTAATAACCACCCTTTGTTTCCTATCCCTGAGCCAGCTCTTAACCCACCTACACATATTTTCCCCTATCCCCATTGTTCTCATTTTATGTATCAACCTTTTGTGTGACACCGTATCAAAAGCTTTTGAAAAGTCCATGTACACCACGTCCACTGCATTCTCTTGGTCCAGTCCGGAACTTACCTCTTCATAAAAGCTTATCAGATTAGTCTGACAGGAACGGTCCCTTGTAAACCCATGTTGATATTGGGTCATAAGGTTATTCTTCTCCAGATACTCCGGTATAGTATCTCTTAGAAAACCCTCCAGCATTTTACCCACAGTTGAGGTTAAACTTACTGGCCTATAATTTCCAAGATGCAGTGCAGGACATATGTGGACACCACCTAAGAAATATTGCACAACAAGGTTGCATGGCCATACGAAAGTTGCACAAATTTTAATAGTCATATGCTACAAATGTTGCAGATGTCTGTACTTTACATATGAAATATACAGTATTGTTGTAGATTTGTTAGAATATTTTGTACTGAGCACAGAACACTGAAAAAATAAAAATGGTAACAGTAAGAAACGTGTCAAATAAAATTTCCAGCCAGTATTAGGCTGGTTTCACATTTGCGGTTTTTTGCGCTGGAAAAAAACGCATACGTGCACATGCGTTTTTTCCCCTATATTTAACATGGGTGCGCATACCTGCGCGCTGGTAAGCGCACGTATGCGATTTTCATGCGCTGCGTTTTTTTGGGGTGTGCGTTTGTATTTTGCAGACGCAGCATGTTGCATTTTTTGGCCCTGCAAAAAAGCGCATGCGCACGTATGCGCACGTTTTGCGCTAAAAATGGCCATTATAGCCTATGGATGCGCATACATGCGCACTGGCATGCTCATGTATGCGTTTTTTTGCACATGCGTTTTTTTTTGTTAACCATGGAATTTAGGGGTTTGGGTTAGAGTTAGGGTTAGTTAAGGGGGTTTAGGGTTAGGGTTAGGGTTAAGTATGGTTTGGTTAAGGGTTAGGGTCAGGGTTAGGGTTAAGTATGGTTTGGTTAAGGGTTAGGGTCAGGGTTAGGGTTAAGGTTAGTTAGGGTTTGGGTTAGGGTTAAGTATGGTTTGGTTAAGGGTTAGGGTCAGGGTTAGGGTCAGGGTTAAGGTCAGGGTTAGGGTTAGTTAGGGTTTGGGTTAGGGTTAAGTATGGTTTGGTTAAGGGTTAGGGTCAGGGTTAGGGTCAGGGTTAGGGTTAGTTAGGGTTTAGGGTTTGGGTTAGGGTTAAGTATGGTTTGGTTAAGGGTTAGGGTCAGGGTTAGGGTTAGTAAAGTCATGGTTTGGGTTAGTGTGAGGGGCCACCTAATGTTGGAAAAAAACGCAAACGCGGTAAAAACGCACTAAAAACGCATACAAACGCATAAAAACGCTGCGTTTTTTTCATGCATGCTCATAAAAATGCTTGAAAAAAACGCAGCAGTTGTATGCTTTTGTATGCGTTTTTTCAATGCGTTTTTTTGCGGGAAAAACGCGCTGCAAAAAAAAGCAAGTGTGAAACTAGCCTTACAGGTGTGAACATTTCACAGCAAATTTCACTTAGTACAATTATGTGACACACAATACCAAAAAAGAAAGACCTGTTGCATCTTAAAGTGCATGTTGTATCATTTTACCGTAAGGAAAAACCCTTCTAATATATTTGACAGCTCATAGCTGTCTGCTTGACAGTTTGAAGTGCATCGGCCAACTGTAAAAGTAAGAAAAAGTGACAGACAAGCAATATGAACATGCAGCACTTTTAGTACATGGCACACATTGTTTGCTCTACCAATTTCAGTGCGTGACCCGCAATGTTGTTTCTAGGCTTATAAAATACCCTTATTGGGCTACTGAGAAAGAAAAGGACACGATCAATGGGCACATAAACCAGTAGTGACACACCAATGCACATGCTTCATCACGTGGACTGCGAAAAAAGAAGCCTACAGCATATATCAGCCGTCCCTTTACTAAGAGATCTGTTAATTTCATCCTATAAATGGTGCATATGTCGGTCCCGCAGGGTAATGCTGAATATAGAACATTTTTGCAGAGAGACCACGGCACATATCTGGATTAAACCTATATGTACTAAGGATCTCATTATCTACAAACTTGGCTCACAGTGCTGCACATAGCTCTCCACCGTTACAGAGGGATATTCCTAAATATCACCTTAACTTACAGCAAACATGTCCTCTGCTACCTTCATAGGGTTAAGTGTGAATGGTCTAGGAAATGTCTTTCAGCCTAGGGGCTACAGCAAACTTTCTTTGCACTTCCAACAAAGTGTCTGGGGAATTCCTGTAGCATACAGATAATTAGACAATTAGTTGTTCTCCCTTCATATCTAGGTATTCATTATCTTGTAAAAGTGCCCTATCAGCGTTCCTACTTAATATAAGGAGAAAGGGGCTTTATGTGGCTATGACGTCCTATTTAAAAGATAGTTAATTAAAGAATACAGAATATGTGGGTAATCCAGAAAATATACAACTTTTAAAACATTTGAAAACTTGTTTTTTTTTTCCCATTTGTAAAAAAACAATAATTAAAAAAACACAGCTCCTCCTTAGCCAGCTGCAGATATATACAGCTCTGGCAAAAACTAGGAGACCACTGCAGAATTTTCAGTTTGTATGATTTTTCTCTTTTATAGGTATATTTTTGAGTAAAATCTAAATTGCTCTTTTATTCTATAAACTACTGACAACTTGTCTTCGAATTTCCAAGCCCTAAATTTTGTATTTATTTTCTGAAAATGAGAAATGGTCAAAAGAACAAAAAATGGAGTGCTTGCAGACCTCAAATAATGCTAACAAAACAAGTTTATAATCATTTAGAAACATCAATACTAATATTTTAACTCAGGAAGAGTTTAGAAATCAATATTTTGTGGAATAACCATGATTTTTAATCACAGCTTTCATGCGTCTTGGCATGCTTTCACACTGCTTTTGGGTGACCTTATGCCACTCCTGGTACAAAAATTTAAGCAGTTCTTCTTTGTTTGATGTCTTGTGACATCCATCTTCCTCTTGATTACATTCCAAAGGTTTTCAATGGGGTTCAGGTCTGAAGATTGGGCTGGCCATGACAGGGGTTTAATGTGGTGGTCATTCATCCACACATTGATTGACCTAGCTGTGTGGCATGGCGCATTGTTCTGCTGGAAAAAAACAGTCCTCAGAATTGGAGAACATTGCCTGAGCAGAAGGAATCAACTGTTTTTCCAGGATAACCTTGTATGTGGCTTGATTCATACGTCCATTGCAAAGATTAACCTGCCCAATTCCAGCCTTGCTGAAGCATCCCCAGATCATCACCGATCCTCCACCAAATTTCACAGTGGGTGTAAGACACTGTGGCTTGTATGCCTCTCCAGGTCTCCGTCTAACTATTAGATGACCAGGTGTTGGGCAAAGCTGAAAATTAGACTTATCAGAGAAGATTACCTTACTACATTCCTCTATGGTCCAATCCTTATGGTCTTTGGCAAACTTTAGCATGGCTCTCCTTTTCTTCTCATTGATGGAAGGCTTTTTTCTAGCTTTACATGACTTGAGCCCTGCCTCTAGGAGCCTGTTACAAACTGTTATTGCCATGCACTTCACCCCAGCTGCCATTTGCCATTCCTTCTGTAGGTGTCATCTTGCCGTTGCTGAGTGACATTCGAATAAGATGACGGTCATCTCGGTCAGTGGAGAGTCATTTTCGCGCTCTGCCGGTCTGTAGCTTTGTTGTCACCAATGTCTACTGCTTGACCTTGTTGTAATGGACTGCCATCTTAGAAATTTTAAGGATGGAGGCAACATGACGCTCACTGTATCTCTCTGCTAGTAAAGCCAGAATCGAACCCTTCTTTTCCTCACTCAATGCTTTTCTTTTCAACTCCTTTGGCATGGTTATTGGCATGGTTAAAAGTTATTTTTTCATTACTATTACTTCTGTCCTATTGCAAGAGGATTGTGAACACCACAGCAGGGTTTTTTATACTTTCCTTCATTAAATAAGATTTGGTTCAGGTGATCACCTAATCAGAAGCAAGTTAAGTAGAAAAAGATGTACTCTGGTTGGAATTCAACTGACACTGGAATGGGATGGCTGTCAGACATGTAGAGAAGCTGATTTTTATAAAACTGTGCAGTGGTCTCTTAAATTTTGCCAGAGCTGTACATAATGTAGAGCAGTTGGAAAGGTTGAGGATAACCTTCACCCCCCAACTTTCTGAATTCAGTAGTTTCCATGTCAGAGCAAAAAGTAGCACACTGATCAGGATCAGGGATGGGCAAACATGAACAGAGCATCAATATCTGGGCCCTATATATCGTAGATCAAGAGACTAGGGTTCCTTGACCAATGTTTAGCACTCCAGACAGACAAATGTGAGTCTGGTCTCATTCAAACATCAATTTTTCGTGTTCAAGTGCTAGCTGATAAAAAATTGGATAAGACTGCAAGTTATACGCTCGTGTGAGCGAGCCCTAAGCACTCATCCAGACATCAGGTTTTTTTACTGCCCAACATTCCATCTGTTTTGTATGCATCTCTCTTTTAGAGCCTTCACTCAGAACCTTGCTTATGACTTGTCATTGTATATATTTTGATTTTTTTTGTTTTTTTGTTGTAATTTTTATATGTATTTCTTTAAAATTTATATTTTGTTATTTGAGACTTCATAATTTTGTAAAGTCAGATCTTACTTTACACAAAGTGTGGGACCCTACTTGTGCACCTCTCCAAGTAGTGCATACGGTGTTCTCTTTTTTCAAAATTTTGTAGGCATATTACCAAACGCTGATAAAAGTCAGTTGAAACTCTGACCGAAATCACTGATGAAACTTGGTGTCATGATCCAGGTTGGATGATGACAGTTAAAAGCACATGTAACCTTTTTTCTTCTTTAAGCTGTGTGCTTAAGTTTGGTTTTGACCCCGGTGGCCATTAGGGTTATTACACAGTGGTGTCTTTTGTTCTAGTTTGCCCCCGGTGGTGGTGAGCGTTATTGCACATGATTATAAAGCAGATGTGATTGCTGGCTCTTACCTATAAAAGAGTGTCAGGTGTTGCAATCACTGTTGGTTATATTGCCCATTTCCAACCAAGTCTGGTGGAGGAAGGAGCTAGAGAGAGTTCCTGGCAGCTCAGTCAGAGTCCTGGTGTGGAAGGAGCTAGAGAGAGTTCCTTGCAGCTCTGACAAAGCTTGGTGAAGTAGAAGCGATTCTGGAGGAAAGCTGCATTCTGGTGGTGGACTCTGTTGCTGGGAGCAAGAGCAACAGAGCAAAGCAAAGTGGTGTTACCCGTTTTGTGTCTTTCCTTTTGTGTGTTTCAGTGCAGTGGTGGGATTAGTTTCTGCACCGTCCATTTCATTAGTAAGGGATATGTGCAGGGCGAGTTAGGGTTCTTAGGTTCCTGATCGGCGCCCGGTGCGGAACCGGCCTAGGGATCGTTAGGATTGTAGAGACTGGCTCAGGGGAGTGCAGGAGGTCTCCACGTTCCCATTCCCTATCTCAGGGCCCACCATTGTAATTGTTTCCCTGGTGTTTTCCCTTATTATATAAATTCGCCCTGCTGGAGGCGGTGTATCCAGTTTCACGTGCAATTCTGAAATTCGCCTGCTAGAGGCGGTGCATCCGGCTGCACGTTTTATTATTTAAATTCGCCCTGCTGGAGGCGGTGTATCCAGGGTTGCATGTGTATCCAGGGTCGCATGTGTCATAAATTCGCCCTGCTGGAGGCGGTGTGTCCAGTCACACGTGATCATCACACTCGGTCTGTTTTCCTCACACGTGAAAAAAAATGATGTCTGAATGTGGCCTTAAGCTGCGTTCACACGTTGCGTTTTTTTGCGGCGGTTTTTAACACGCAATTTTACCGCGAAAACGCAAAACAACAGCATCCCATGCAATTCTATGGGATTCCGCAATGCTGTGCTAATCCTGCGGATTTTCCCGCGGCGGAATCGCATTGTGGAAAAATACGCAGCATGCTCATTATTTTGTGGAATCGCGGCAATTCCGCCCACATAGGAATGCATTGATCTGCTTACTTTCCGCATGTGGCTGTGCACACCATGCGAAAAGTAAGCAGAACATTTGCGGATGGTACCCACGGTCCGGAGGAGAGAAGACTGTCCTTTGGGCTCTGGGTACCATAATCCCTGTAAAAAATAGAATTAAAATAAAAAAATCATCATATTCTCACCTTCCGATGTCCCGCGCAGCGTCACCAGTCTGCATAGGCAGCCTCAATAATAAAAAGTTGGTAACACTCGTCAAACACTGTGTTTGACGAGTGTGACCAACCTGTCAATCAGTTTTCCAAGCGTTGCTACAGATCGCTTGGAAAACGCTAGCATTCTGCAAGCTAATTACGCTTGCAAATAGATAGTTTTTCCGCAGGAATTTAAAATTCGTTTTTCCAGCGGAATGGAATTCCGGAATTCCCGCGGTAACTTCCGCAGGAGTTCCGCAACGTGTGCACTTAGTCTTAGAGCTCACTCACACGAGTGTATAACTCTATCGGTTAGCACACTGATCCATGTTATTCAATGAGGCAGTGCAGAGGGCTGTATTTTTTTACCCACCAGAATCTGCCTGTGAAAAAAAATCACAGTGATTTCACTCTGTGTTCAACGGAGTGCTAGAAGAAAAAAAAAAATTGAATGTTATACGGACCATCAGTGCGGCATGCGATTTTTTAGGATATGTTAGAATTCTATAAGATGGGAAACTGTAAATAGTCCTGTAAAAGATTAATAACTGCGGAGTATGTAAAAAAAATGGATTGCATACAGACTGCCCAAAAACAACACATGTATAACAAATTCGAAAAAAAAATCAATCCACTTTTCTGGATGAGAATGGCACTGATTTTGTTTTATATGCTCATGTGAACTCAGCATTAGAATGGTGGCTGCCTGATGTAGAATGCCAGTACAAAACAACACCTCAGACACTACAGAGTAACACATAATTCAACACATACCAAGAGAATTGAGGAGCCTGCTCGCAAGCTTACAATTAGAAAAGAGCGAACCAGAACTTAAGGGTATGTGCACACGCTGCGGATTCTGCTGCAGATCCGCAGCGGATTTGGCCTCTGCAGATCCGCAGCAGTTCCGCAGACAGTGTACAGTACAATGTAAGTCTATGGTATTTACAATCCGCAGTGCACATGTTGCGGTTTTTTCACTGCGGAAAAGCTGCGGTTTTAAATCCGCAGAATGAATTGACATGTCAATTCTTTCTGCGGTTTGCCATCTATTCCATTGTCCAGGTGTCAAACCGCAGGGGAAAACCACTGGTCAATCCGCAGGTAAAACCGTCACTCAATTTACCTGCGGTTTTACCTGCGGATCCGCACGGAAAAATCCGCAGCGTGTGCACATAGCCTAAAAGTTCAGGGTTCATACAGGGCAGTTAGAGTCCGGTGCTAAAGGCTGAACATGGACTTCTCCAGGGAGTCTGTTTCAATGTTTGGAGTTCTGAGATATCTGAGGGAGAGTTTTTTTTCCAGATCCAAAGTTTGGGCCTGCATTGTTTTCAATGGGGTTCTGGTTCAAGTTTAGGTACAGTTCTGGTACCTGAACCAAACTTTGGTCTAAAGTTCAGATTGGGTGCAAGAACCAAAACTTCCACGAGTCTGCTCATCCCTACTTATGTAAAGCAGATAAAGGGATGCAGTCACACAGAGGCGCAGAGCAGGGGTTAACAAGGGTGTGGTTTAATTAACACAAGAGAGGTTCTCCTCTCAGGGAGCCAACAAGGGGTTAAACAGATTAAACAGTGTAATGGTTATATTAACGCAACAGTCTTTTATCAGATTCAACTTATCGTGCCTCCGCTGTCCTTCACTCACTTGCAGTCCAATGGGTGAAGGGATGCCGGCGGAGGCCGATGCTGCATCTTCAGGCTTTCCCGCCTAACACACGGTCCCGCTTCTGGCGGCAGCAGGCGGTCGCGGGTTTTGCCCACTGAGCCCCTAGTCCATTGAACGGCAGAGCAGAGGAGTGAAGCTCTGCGCAAGTTTCTAATCAGCGTGTGCTTTCCTGTGCACCCGCAAATATCTGGATGCCCACATTGCAATGCTTCACGTGGCACTCGACTCTTGATACACCCGCTGATAACTAGGCAGCCACACCACAACGCTTCCCTCGGCGCCCATCTCTCTGTGCACCTACGGGTACCCGGGAGTCCTCACTGCGCCAGTCCTAGGTCTCTTTTCTGCAGTCTATCTCTCTGCGGCGTACAGTAGGTCCCTGTTCTCTCTTCCCTACGGTGGGAACTCTCTGACTTTTCCCGTGCTACACTCTCTTCCCCATGCTTACTATACCCTTTCTCTCCAGGTCATGGGTTCTTTCCGACTCCTATTTCTTTCCCCCCTGCAACACTGGACGCGGCCTTGGCAGTTCCGGACCCGGTGCCTCATAGATACCCACAGCCTGGTCTCCTTTCTTACACTTACAATCTATGAGTGATGTAATACCTCTTTGAGTTTTACTGGGCTATGTAAGTCTTTCAAAATGACAATACGGCCCTCAAACCAAAACAGGTTGTGCAGCCTTGCTCTAAATGACCATTTTCTCTCTGTAGGCCTACTAGGAATGGCTGTCATTTTTTGGTTGGGAAGGCAATTCCTGATGTAATGTGTGAGTTTTGCTATTCAGACATCTTTCCTGCTCGTCCATCCCCTTACACCGTTTAACTGAAAAAAGGGTACTACAGAACTATAAACGGTATACTTAAAAAAAAACCAGGCTTACGCCTCACTGTGGCCGCATATTAAGTATTTTTTTTTTCAGCATCTGGTAATCAGTTTTATTCAGGATAACTCTGTTCTCCTTTTTTATTAGGTTTATTTAATACTGCACTGAGACACAGGTACAGGTTGAAGAAACAGCAGAGTGAAAATGTTTATCAGTGCCAGATAGCGTAAATGGTGTTGTATCTCTCTCCTTTCATAAATCTGAGTGCCATTTGCGCTCTAGCAGACCACACGATCAAAGAGCAGCCATTCTACAAGAAAGCACTATATCCGGTAATAGAGGCGCACACACTTTCCTTCATCACTGCAATGACCCGATGCACAGAGAGCACGTTTACATCAACCCAGCAGGCCAGCAAATAAAGAGCTTTCTGTAATGGACCAAGGATGATGCAGAAAGCACATACTGCAGGAAAGCAACAGAGAGGTCATGATTCACCTGCAAAATTGCACTCTGACAAAATACTATCTGTCCATGGTCTAAATATCCCAGCAACATGTGAAGGGATTTAATTCTCAAATGTACCTTTGACCCTGCTAATACACCACACATATTAAACCCAGATGGCCCATAAATTGCAGCAAAATGTTTTGCTAATGTGAGAGAATTCCTGATGCCTTGATGATACTTCCATCACCTGTGAAATACTAAGGAAATCCTGAAAATATGACCTGTTGGGGTCCGCGAGGACTGGAGTTTGGGAAACACTGCCCTATAGTTACCCCAACACTGTAGAAAAAAAAGATGAAATAAAACTCCTCTCTTTTTGCATCATACCACCACACAAAAACAGAAATAAATACTGTATAAACTAGGGTATAAGCCGAGATTTTCAGACCATTTTTTGGGGCTGAAAGTCCCCCTCTCGGCTTATACTCGAGTCATATATGCCATGGGGTCGGCTGGGGAGGAGCCGGGGTGTCAGATCATGCTGACCACCCCGACGTGTCTCTGCAGCCCCCCTGCTTGTTCCACGGTCTCCCTTCCTTCAGCGGTCACGTGGTAACGCTCATTAAACTCATGAATATGCGCATATTCATGAGTTTAATGAGCGGTACCACGTGACTGCTGAAGGGAGACCGTGGGAGAACGAGGCTGTAGAGACCGCGCCAGGAGGAGGTAAGTATATGCAATATTCACATGTCCCCGGTCCATCGCTGTTCGCCGCTGTCTGCCACGTCCTCTGTCTGTGATGTTTTGACAGCAGAAGGCGAGGTGACGTGGTTAGTGTGCACCCTTTGCTGCCTGAACGTCACTGACAGAGGACGCGGCAGACAGCGGGGAGCAGCGAAGGACTGGGGACAGGTGAATATCTGAGGTGCTGGGTCCTGAGCCAGCGGTGACACCAGCACCTGGACCCCAGCAACGAAGAGGTGAGTATGTCATTTTTTAAATTATTTTCAGCAGCAGCGGCAGCATATGGGGGCATAATATATGGAGCATCTTATGGGGGAAGCATATGGGGGCATAATCTATGGAGCATCTTATGGGGGAAGCATATGGGGCATAATCTATGGAGCATCTTATGGGGGCAGCATATGGGGCATAATCTATGGAGCATCTTATGGGGGTAGCATATGGGGCATAATCTATGGAGCATCTTATGGGGGAAGCATATGTGGGCATAATCTATGGAGCATCTTATGGGGGAAGCATATGGGGCATAATCTATGGAGCATCTTATGGGGGCAGCATATGGGGCATAATCTATGGAGCATCTTATGGGGGTAGCATATGGGGCATAATCTATGGAGCATCTTATGGGGGAAGCATATGTGGGCATAATCTATGGAGCATCTTATGGAGGCAGCATATGGGGCATAATCTATGAAGCATCTTATGGGGGCAGCATATGGGGTATAATCTATGGAGCATCTTATGGGGGCAGCATATGGGGGCATAAAATATGGAGCATCTTAGGGGGGCAGCATATGGGTGCATAATATATGGTGTATCTTTCGGGGCAGCATAAGGGGGCATAATCTATGGAGCAGCATATGGGGGCATAATATATGGAGCATCTTATGGGGGCAGCATATGGGGGGCATAATCTATGGAGCATCTTATGGGGCCATAACCTTTATGGAGTAGCATATGGGGCATATTATTCTATGGCGCATCTTATGGGGACATACCCTTTATACTGTCCTCATACACTTTAGCAGGGTGTGCAATGAGACATGTAGCTAAACCCCCTGTCTTCTTTAAGAAAAAGAGGCTGTAAAATTGTAACCTTCTTTTATTGATTGCAGATGTGATAAGAAAGGGTGAAACTATAGGATGTAATAACAGGAGCATTTCAGAATATATATGTAACAACCCTGCTGGCATCACTTCATGGCCTCCCATCCCCCGCACACCAACTTACTTTCTGCTTCAAGCCATGCTGTGAAATCTGTCTGTTGCCAGCCCTGAGCTCCATGTGCTATGCCTCTTGTTCTCCTGCTTGCTCTCCATGTTTCCTGACTGTGTGTATAGGGGAGCGGCGCCTGAATTCTCTGGTTCTTATGCAGTCTGGGTGCACCCGGGTAATCTGTCCCTGACCAATCACCTGGAGCCCTTGACTATTTAGTTTCGCCACTCCCACTGAAACATTGCCTGTGCAATGTCTATACTCAGTTAGTGTCTTGCAGCTGAGGAAGCCAGGCCCTGTTCTGTGTATCTCTTTCTCTGGAGGAATACGTCTTGTCTTGCCTTGTACCTTGTCTGCCTGCCAGGAGGCTGAATATCCTGGTCCTTGTGTCTTTGTCCCTGTGTCTCTGTCTGAACTCAGTCTTACCTCTGTCTGTCAGTCTCCTTGTTTGTGGTTCCTTCTCTGCCGTGTCTTTCCTTGTGTCCTCCCTGTCTGTGCATCTGCACCCTAGCCGCTTTATCTGTGCATCTGCACCCTAGCCGCTTTATCTGTGCATCTGCACTCTCGCAGCTTTATCTGTGCATCTGCACTCTCGCAGCTTTATCTGTGCATCTGCACTCTCGCAGCTTTATCTGTGCATCTGCACTCTCGCAGCTTTATCTGTGCATCTGCACTCTCACAGCTTTATCTGTGCATCTGCACTCTCGCAGCTTTATCTGTGCATCTGCACCCTCACGGCTCTGCCTGCTCCGCACTCCTGCGGCTCTGCCTGCTCCGCACTCCTGCGCCTCTGCCTGCTCCGCATCTCCTGCGTGAACAGGTCCAAACCTGTTCTCTCATATACCACTCCTTCCTGCCTATATCCATACCTGCACCTCCTGTGTGAACAGGTCCAAACCTGTTCTCTCATATACCACTCCTTCCTGCCTATATCCATACCTGCACCTCCTGTGTGAACAGGTCCAAACCTGTTCTCTCATATACCACTCCTTCCTGACTATATCCATACCTGCACCTCCTGTGTGAACAGGTCCAAACCTGTTCTCTCATATACCACTCCTTCCTGACTATATCCATACCTGCACCTCCTGTGTGAACAGGTCCAAACCTGTTCTCTCATATACCACTCCTTCCTGCCTATATCCATACCTGCACCTCCTGTGTGAACAGGTCCAAACCTGTTCTCTCATATACCACTCCTTCCTGCCTATATCCATACCTGCACCTCCTGTGTGAACAGGTCCAAACCTGTTCTCTCATATACCACTCCTTCCTGCCTATATCCATACCTGCACCTCCTGTGTGAACAGGTCCAAACCTGTTCTCTCATATACCACTCCTTCCTGCCTATATCCATACCTGCACCTCCTGTGTGAACAGGTCCAAACCTGTTCTCTCATATACCACTCCTTCCTGCCTATATCCATACCTGCACCTCCTGTGTGAACAGGTCCAAACCTGTTCTCTCATATACCACTCCTTCCTGCCTATATCCATACCTGCACCTCCTGTGTGAACAGGTCCAAACCTGTTCTCTCATATACCACTCCTTCCTGCCTATATCCATACCTGCACCTCCTGTGTGAACAGGTCCAAACCTATTCTCTCATATACCACTCCTGCTTGCCCTGTGTCCCAAGCCGTCACCTACCTGTCCAGTGTCTCCAAGCCGTGCCCGCTTGCCCAGTGTCTCCAAGCCGTGCCCGCTTGCCCAGTGTCTCCAAGCCGTGCCCGCTTGCCCAGTGTCTCCAAGCCGTGCCCGCTTGCCCAGTGTCTCCAAGCCGTGCCCGCTTGCCCAGTGTCTCCAAGCCGTGCCTGCTTGCCCAGTGTCTCAGCCTGCTTGTCACTCGCACCTGTCCAGGTGTCCTGTTCCCGAGTGGGATCAGCAGCCACAGCCAGACACCACCCTGGAGTGGCACCCGGCAGCTACCTGCTGCACAAGCCTGACCTCACCATCAGAGGCTCCAGTGAAGACCAAGGCAGCTGCCGTAGTTACGCCCCTTCCAGGGTAGTCTGGTTTGTGGCACAGTGGGGCCACAACCCCCCGGCTCGCGCCATTCAGCCAAGGTGCGAGCGTGACAATATAACTGCACAGAGCATAAAATACAGATAGTCTGCAATACACAGTAACATGAGGTAATACATAGGTACCATGAGGTAATACATAGGTACCATGAGGTAATACATAGCTGATGATTACCTATTTAATACAACAAACATTATAAAAACAGGATTATAACACCTAGATAGTGCTTACCAACTATGCTTAGAGAAGGCTGTTTAAGAAGCATGAAGAACACGAATGGTGTAGTTTCTCCTGACACATGGAGGAATAATGGCTGCTGTTCCCCTCACAGTGTCATAAACAAGACTATGATGTAACAGGAACAATCCCACAATACATTGCAAATTAAACTAGAATCTATGCATTAAACGGCCAGCAGGTGGTGCTGTTACCTTACAGTATGAAATATATGAAGGATTAACACACACAAAAATACAATGTCTGTAATAATCGAAGACATAAAAAATGACTAGACCTTCTAGACAGCAATTATATGGCTGGACAGAACACTCCCCGCTTGACGTCAGACGACGTCACTATTGTGCTTATTGGACGAGAACAGCAGAACGAGTTCCCCTACTGGCCTGAGGAAGAATTTGGTCTCGCCTTGTTTTCCTATTTTTACTTCCATCTTACGTACGATTCCATCCTTACTTGGGAATGTCTGGGTAATGAGACCTAATGGCCATTCATTTCTTCGAGACTGACAGTCTTTCATTAGTACTATATCGCCAGGCTGGGAGTTAGGCTTGCTGGTTTGCCACTTTCTCCTCTGTTGCAGAGTAGGCAGGTACTGTTTTTTTCCACTTGTCCCAAAAGGCATTGGAGAGACTCTGTACTTGTCTCCATCGACTCCTGTAACGGTCTTTAACATTAAATTCTCCAGTTGGAGAGCAATTAGGGTCGGTCTTCTGCGTAAGCAGCAGGGCTGGGGTGAGAACAGTTGCATCATCAGGATCACTGGAAACTGGAGTCAACGGTCTGGCATTTATGATGGCTGACACTTCGGCCATGAATGTTGTCAAGCTTTCGTGTGTCAGTCTTGCAGATCCTTCCTGTAAGAAGATTAAATCGAGGATTCTCCTTGCGACACCTATCATTCTCTCCCATACACCTCCCATACGTGAAGAATGTGGTGGGTTGAATGTCCAAGTACACCCTTGTACACTTAGGTTTTTTTCTACGTCATTCATATCCAAGTTGGAAGAGAGTTGCAGGTTCTCTTGCTGCTCTGAGTTTCCTCAGAACACTATCTTTTGGTATTGGTCGTTGATTGGTTAAACAGTCGATTTCCTTGGCATAGTTTTCCCGTTGTACAGCTCGGATAATTATATTCTTCGACTGCTCTAGCTGTAGAGCTGTGTGGACGTGTTTACCATGGTGCCAGTGGTCCTCAAAGTCTTGAAGTATAGGTACTAACTCTGCATGACCGTTCTTACATATCTTCTCCATGAAGGTTAAGAAATGGTCTTTCATCTTTGGTCTACTACAGAAGCTGTGCATGAGGTAGACAAAGTGTTTGTAAACTTGTTCTCTATTGTTAGGCAAGCGTTGTCTTTGAGGCTTGAAGGGTAGAGATGCAATCCAGCTCTTCGTTTTGTCCTGCACCATTCCTTGCTCCATCATCTCTAGGAACAGTCTATCTTCAAATGACATTGCTATACGATTATCTTCTTTGGTCTTGTGGAAGACCGTACACGCAAGGTGATCTTGGTCGCAATTCTGAATGCAATCATCATTGGCACGACTCGCTAAAATACTTGGTGCTGAAGTGCTGTGTAGCAACTCCTTTATGAAGTAGTGATTTTCACATGGTTGAAGGAGAGATGGATCAAGTGTACTGGTAAGCATGTTGTTAACCACTGTCGGTTTGTGTGCTTCTCCTAGACAGTCCTCTCCTACAATGACCCACCTAAGGTCGAGTCTCTGGGCATATGGAGCGGTGTGAAAGCCATTGATATGCTGCCTAACCTTGTGGACTCGTAGAATATCTCTCCCGAGGAGCAAGACTATTTGAGCCTCTGGGTCAAGGTTAGGAATCAGGCGTTCTATACGCTTCAGATGAGGATGATACGATGCCACTTCAGGTGTAGGTATCTCTGACCTGTTGTCAGGAATCTGGTTACATTCCAATATGGTTGGTAAGGGCAGACGCATTTGGCCATCTATAGACTCGACTACGTAGCCTGTTGCTCTCCTACCAGCTGTCTCTACTATACCGGCACAAATTTTCAAAGAGTAGGTGGCACTGGGTCCTCTGACGTTAAAGCTATCAAAGAAGGCAGACTTGGATAATGACCTGTTACTCTGATCATCTAAAATCGCGTACACTTTGATGGCTTTGTCCCTTTCGTCTGCCGGGTAGACTATCACTAGGGAAATTTTAGAGCAGGACTTGCCTCCTATGAGATTTCCACAAACTTCTGTACACTTAGAAGTAATGGCTGGAGTGTCAGTATTTGAGTCATTCAGCTCCCCGCTATGATCTTGGGGCAAAGCATCCGATGGTGGTCCAGGGTGTAGAACTGAGCTATGTTCGGTGCTGTCACATTCAGTACACCTTGCACTAACCTCACAGTCCCTGGCGAAGTGGGATGTTGAAGAGCAGCATTTGTAGCAGATGCGGTTCTCCTTAAGGAAGGCCTTCCTTTCTTCCAATCACTTTTCTCTGAAAGCTCTGCACTTAAGTAAAGAATGTGGCTTCTTGTCTAAGGGACACTGCCTGCTTGGGTCTTTGGATTTGTCTTCTCCTTGACCGGAGCTGAACTTTTTGCGAACTGAACCTGTGGAAGAAATGTTAGTTTTGTTGACATCTACAGTTGTTCTACGAGTTTTATTAACAGAGTTATTGGCACATGACAGCATGAAATCAAGAACAACATCTGCAAGGAGTTTGTATGTTCTCCCCGTGTTTGCGTGGGTTTCCTCCGGGCACTCCGCTTTCCTCCCACACTCCAAAGATACACTGATAGGGTATATAGATTGTGAGCCCCATCGGGGACAGTGATGAAAATGTGTGCAAACTGTAAAGCGCTGCGGAATATGTTAGCGCTATATAAAAATAAAGATTATTATTATTATTATTATTATGAAATCAAAGCTAGGATCATTTCTAATTTTTGCTTGTTCTGAGACAAAATCTACAAACACATTGAATGGAGGAAATGGTACGTTGTAAGTCTGTTTATACCTAGAACCATATATAACCCATTTGTCTTGCAGGTTATATGGGAGTTTTTGAACTATGGGGTTCACACCTCTAGCAGTGTCGAGATATGTCAACCCCACAAGATCTTCTGCTTTTGCTACACACAACTCCATTAACAAGTCAGTTAATTCTCTGAGCTTTCAATAATCCTTGTTCGCTATTCTAGGAAAGTCCTCTATTCTTTTAAACAAGGCGCTTTCTATAACCTCCAATGAGCCATAGCATTCATCAAGTCTATTCTAAATTCTTTTGAGGCCGACATCTGGATAATTTACATTAATGTCTCTGATATTCTTTGCGTGTTTGGTAGACTCACTTCCTAGCCATTTTACCAAGAGATCCACTTCTTCACTACATGATAGACCTATGTCTCTTATGGTATTTTTGAAGGAGGCTCGCCAAGCCCAGTAGTTTTCAGCGCGATCGCTGAACTTTGCAAGTCCCTTAGTGACCAACTCACGTCGAGCAAGGAACTTGGCAAAGTCCATTGTGGCTTGATTGGCACTGATGCCAGCTGATGGAGTGTTGTCAGAGTACATGTGTGCTGTGCGATCATACCTGTTAGATGTCTCTGGTTTGGTCCAACTGCTGTAGTACCTTTCTGAAGCGAAGGGATTCTGTTTAAGCCGGAACAGATTCCGGATCTTCTGTTGTAGTCAGTATCATCCCAATGTGTATTTCCTTGCTTTTGGTAAGGAGACTGATAGTTGGCTTTCTGGGGGGTCCGAATTATCTGGTTGGCTTGGCTTGTTGACAAAATGCTCTGTCTTCGCCTGTGGGTCTGGATCGTCATTTGATTTGGAATGCTGATGGACGTACTCTGCAGTACGCTGCAATGGATCGTGAGTAACTTGCTGTAGGCCTAGCACACTGCTGCATTCGTCGTCAGAATATACGGCAGCTTCTAAGGCTTCTGTTTCTGCTATGGCAGCTGCTGTTTCTTTTTCAATAGCAAGTTTCTGTAATGTTGCTTCAAGGCGCGCTTTCTCTTCATCCAGGCATGCTTGTTGGCGTGCTTTTTCTGCATCCAGGGATGCTTGTTGGCGCGCTTTCTCTGCATCCAGGCATGCTTGTTGTAGTTTCAATTCTATCTCTTGCTCAGCAAAGGTGCTTCTTGCTTTTGCCGCTTCAGCTTTTGCACGTGCAATAGTGGCGGCATTGCTGACGGATGATGTCTTGGAGGAACCAACTCGTGATCTCGTCTTGAAAGAGGATGCTCATCCTTAAGACATGATTCAACCGTTAGGCGACCGCTGTGATATCCCTTTATCGGCTCTGTGTGGATAATGGCGGGCTCGATTATTCGGTCCGACCGTTAGGAGGTTGCTGCAATATCCGTATACAATAACCGTATGCTTGGATAATGGCAGGCTCTGTAACGTCAGATCTTCTGAGCTTGTTCTCAGCAGTTGTTTCACTATACTGTCCTCATACACGTTAGCAGGGTGTGCAATGAGACATGTAGCTAAACCCCCTGTCTTCTTTAAGAAAAAGAGGCTGTAAAATTGTAACCTTCTTTTATTGATTGCAGTAGTGACAGGAAAGGGTGAAACTATAGGATGCAATAACAGGAGCATTTCAGAATATATAACTGCACAGAGCATAAAATACAGATAGTCTGCAATACACAGTAACATGAGGTAATACATAGGTACCATGAGGTAATACATAGGTTCCATGAGGTAATACATAGGTTACATGAGGTAATACATAGGTACCATGAGGTAATACATAGGTACCATGAGGTAATACATAGGTAACATGAGGTAATACATAGGTACCATGAGGTAATACATAGCTGATGATTACCTATTTAATACAACAAACGTTACAAACACAGGATTATAACACCTAGATAGTGCTTACCAACTATGCTTAGAGAAGGCTGTTTAAGAAGCATGAAGAACACGAATGGTGTAGTTTCTCCTAAGACACATGGAGGAATAATGGCTGCTGTTCCCCTCACAGTGTCATAAACAAGACTATGATGTAACAGGAACAATCCCACAATGCATTGCAAATTAAACTAGAATCTATGCATTAAGCGGCCAGCAGGTGGTGCTGTTACCTTACAGTATGAAATATATGAAGGATTAATACACAAAAATACAATGTCTGTAATAATCGAAAACATAAAAAATGACTAGACCTTCTAGACAGCAATTATATGGCTGGACAGAACACCCTTTATGGAGCAGCATATGGGGCATATTATTCTATGGAGCATCTTATGGGGCCATTATTAACCTTTGTGCAGAATTATATGGGGAGTATTTTGTATGGAGCATCTTATGGGGCCCATCATGAACTGTATGGAGCATTATATGGGACTCCTGATTCAATATGGATAATCAAAAACATTTAACCTACTGATATCTCAATTAATTTTACTTTTATTGGTATCTATTTTTAGTTTTGAAATTTATCAGTAGCTGCTGCATTTTCCACCCTAGGCTTATACTCGAGTCAATAAGTTTTCCCAGTTTTTTGTGGTAAAATTAGGGGAGTCGGCTTATACTCTGGTCGGCTTATACTCGAGTATATACGGTAGCCCAAACTCAGCTTTGTCAGCAGAAAAGTAAAAAAGTTATAGTTCTCAGGATATGGCTGTATATAAACATTTTTCACGTTGTTCTTAATGAGGGGGCAGCCACATATGGGGTATTCCTGCATTTGGGAGAATTTATAAAACAAATTAAGGAGTAGTTTTCACCTATGCTCCCTGTGAAAATGTAAAGTAAAGGAAATAAACTGCATTTTAATGTTAAAATTATAGTTATTTTTTATTCACAGTCCAATTGTATAAATTCTGTGAAACATCTGTGGTGTCAATATGCGCACTACAAATCTAGATGAAATGACTGAGCGGTGTAGTTTGAAAAATTAGGTCACTTATGTGAAGGGGGTTCTGCTGTTCTGGAATCTCAGGAGCCCTGCTAATGTGACATGACACCAAGAAACCATTACTACAAAGTCTAAACTAAAAAATGGGGTTTGTTGAATTCTGAGCTCTGCAATGTGCCAAATAGTAGCTTCCAACCACATTTGGGGTACTGGATTACTCAGGAGAAATCATATAACATATTATGTTGTCCCTTTTCTCCGATTAGCCTTTCTGAAATGTAAAAATTTGGGGCTAAAAAAACATTTTAATTTTTAAATTCTGCAACCCAATTTTATAAAATTCCATGAATCGCGTGAGTTCAAAATTCTCTCCACACCCCTAAGTGAAGTCCTTGAATGTTATAGTTCTCAAAATGTAGTCACTTGTGTTTGAAAGGGGTGTTTCTGGTATTTTGCATCTCAATATCTCTCCTAATGTAACATAATGATTGCAATCTATTCCAGCAAAAATTGCACTAAAAACGTTGAATGGTGCTTATTCCCTTGCAAGCCCTGCCAGGTGCTGAAATAGTAAATTACAACCACATGTGGGGTATCAGTGTATTAGGAAGAGATTGCCGGGTCTATTTTCTCTTACTACACTTGTGAAAATGAGAAATTTGGGATTATAGGGACATTTTCAAGGAAAAGAAACATTTTTTTTTTTTTTTACTGACCAGTGTTTTACGAGCCCTGACGTGTGCCCAAACTGTAGTTTCCGACCATATGTGGGTATTGATATATTGGTATGTATTGCACAACAGACTGTTCGGTCTAATTTCTATAGCTGCTCTTGTAAAAATAAGAAATTTTGAGCTAAAGCCACATTTTTAAGGGAATAAAGCGAGTATTTAATTTCCACAGACACCTCCATTACTATTTGAATTATTTCTAAGTAGCACTGTTTTTAAATATTTTCTCCATTTTTTTCACTTTTGTTTTTTCTTTTTATCAGTGATAAAATGACAGCTATAATAGGCTGATAAAGCTTAGCGATTTCCAGGAATCAAAGCGTTGTAGGCAATAGAGGCTGGCATAACTAGATATGGCTTAAAGACACAAATAAGATCTTGTGTAGGATTAAAGAATGCATTTTATAAGAGAATAAACCTGTCAATAATTCCCCCCATAACAGCTTCATAATAAGCATATGCCAGGAATAGTATGACATGTTCTTGTCATCAGTCCATGTTTACTTCTAAAATCATCATCTGATTCAGTGCCATTGTTCAGTATCTCCCCCTTCCCTCGCGTCACCAGAGATAATTCTCTTACATTCATTATATGTCAAACCCAAGATAGATGCATCTCCAGTGTTTGTGCATTTCAGAGCCATAGAACTAAATTGGCAGAGTGTTCTTGATACAGCAGCTAAAAAAAATAATATTGTCTTATTTAGCATAATTTGATTGACCAAACCATATGCTGACACAATTCGATTTAGTCACATAGCCGCTATACAGGCTGTTGTTTGTCAGCGCCATCTGACAGCTGGCAGGGGAGCAAGAATCCTACAGAATGATACATATCCTATAAAAATATCATAAGATCTGTAAATCTATAATCATCCTGTCTAATTCACTTCTCTGTACCATGCTAATAAGCTGATCAGTTGTGTCAACTTTTGAGCCAAAGACAATTCAGTCATGAACATCCTTGCACGTCACTCGTCCGGCGATTACTGTCTGACAATATTCTCATTTTTGCCTGAAAATTGTGAGTGCAGTTTGTGCTAAAGAATGTGCCCTTTTCTAACAACATTTGATAGCATAACTTGTGTTGTGAGTTCATTTTCTGGTCCACCAGTTGTGAGTTCTCCTTCCAGGCTCCCTCTGGTGGTAACAGGAGGTAGTGAGGCAGATTTAATCAGTAGAGATCTGCCACCTGATAATGAGGATGACGATTGGACCTCAGGAATCTGAGACTGGATTTAAGACAGACGACGCCCTATTCTGGTGCTGGTGATTACTTCTGGCTTGTCAGGTCTTAGTTTTCAGCTCTGTTCCAGTCATCTAAAGCTAAGTTTTTCTGCTAATGTTCACACTTGATTTTGTTGGTCTATTCATTTTTTTTGTGTGGTCAGCCAACCCCGGCTGGGGCTGCGCTAAATTTCCACTCTTATTTATCTGTATTTGCCAATTTGCTTTTTGTCCCTCATTAGATTGGCCTCTTTTTGCGCTGTCTCAGAATATTTCAGAGTGCTGATATAGTGGGAGAAGTCTAGTGACTTCAGGGTTAATTTTGCTATCAGAAGGTGTTGGACTTTATTTTTGTAGGGTTTTTTGCAGATTGCAGACAGTGTCTTTCCTTTCCTATCCTTTCTAGTTAGTTTGGGCCCCATCGTTTGCTCAGCCTATTTTCCTGCCTGTGTTTGTGCTTTCATCTTGTTTCACCGTCAATACCTGTGTGGGGGCTGTCTTTCCTTTGGGGTCTGCTCTGGGGCAGTTAGTTTTCCCCTTTTCTTGCTTCAGGCTTATTTAGTCCTCCGCCTGTGACAAAGCGTCTAGGACCATCGTAGGTACGCTCCACGGCTGCTGCTAGTTGTGTGGTTAGGATCAGGGATCTGCAATCTGCATAGTTGCCAACCTCTCTGGTTTTCTGTGACTTAGCTTGTTTGTTTTTTTCTCCTCGGTGACCCATTCATAACAAACTTGTATACATAATGTTAAGCATAAGGGTGTTATGGATCCATGACGGACAGGACAGTTACATTTTGTAACATGCACAACAAATACTATTAATTTTTACTAGGCTTCATCAGTTTTCCATTTTTCTACTGTGTAGATTAGTGCGCAAGTGATGAAACAAAGAGATCCTAAGTAACTTAGCCCCTTCACACTGCGGACAATTTCCGTTTTTGCAGTACCATCTCTCCCCGACTTCTTCCCAGAGATATAAGGCTGGGTTCACATTGCGTTAAAGGGGTGCGTTTAACGCATCTGTTACATAGCGGCATTAACGCTATGTAACGGATGCGCTAACGCACCCATAGACTGCTATAGACGAGTGCATCGCTAATGCATGTCATAATCAGCATGCGTTAGCGATGTGCCGTCATTCTGTGACGGGCCCTCGGACGCAGTCTGCAGCATCCGGGGGTCCGTCACTGCTAGTGCAGATGAAGCATCTGCGCTAGCGGGATCGCATAACGCGATCACTGCAGGGAATAGCGTTAACGCATTCCGCCAACGCTTTGCGTTGAACGGACTGCATTAACACAATGTGAACCTAGCCTAACTCTTTTATTATTCTGTCCACATAGTTGTATGAGGGCTTTCTTTTTTTGCGGGATGAGTTATACTTTTGAATGATACCACTAATTTTACCACATAATGTACTGGAAAAGGGAAAAAAAATCCAAGTGCTGTGAAATTGTGAAAAAAAATGCAATTCTGACATTGTTTTCTGTGAATAGTTTTTACAATGTACAATTTGTGGTAAATATGCAATATGATTCTCCTCATTAATACAAATACGGCAAAACCAAACATGTACACAATTACGCCAATACCCAACATGCCCAGTTTTTTTTATTATTTTATTTGTGTAAAAAATCATAAGTTTGCAAAAAAAATAATTTTTTGGGGTTGTGTCACAATTTTCTGAGACCCATAATATTTTTATTTTTAGGCCGGTGTGATGGCTTATTTTTGGCGGGGAGAGATTACATTTTATTAGTTTCATTTTGGGGTAGATATGAATTTATGATCACTTTTCTTTCTTTTAAACTTCTTTTTATTGATTTTAAACAAGAGGTAAAGAAAATACATGCGACAAATAATATACAATTTTCGGAGAGCCAAAGCTATCATAGTCCTTTCTTCTGACTCCAAATCGGTATATTTTTATTACCACCAAATATCGTTGACCACATGGCATATAAAGTGGCAGCGCTTCTTCGAAGTCAACCAAGCTGAAGACTGATATCGGATATTTATGATCACTTTTGACAGATTTTTGTGGAATTGCGGAGACCAACAAATTTTAATTTTGTTGTTCTTGAATTTTTCCATTTATGGTATTTACTGATTGCGTTAATTGTTTTTATATTTTGATAAATCGGACTTTTCTGAACGCAGGGATACCACATATTTTTTATTATTTTGCTTTTTATATATCTTTATTTTCAACTGGGGAAAAGTGAAGTGATTTCAACTTTTACGATTTGGGGTTTTTTTTTTACATATATTTTGAGAACATTTTTTTTTTACTGTTATTGTTAGCCCCTTTAGGACAACTGATGTGATTGTTCAAATCGCTTGTGCTATATACAGAAATGCGACAGGATTGCTGCATATAGCAGAAATTATAGCCACCTTTGAAGCACAGCTGCAGGCAGGGTTTCAAAGGAGCTCCAAAATGACAGGCATGGGGGTCATCAGCTGACCCCAGCTTTCATGACAACCCATGAGTGACTCGCGATCACTTCACAGGGTGGAGAAAATTATGCGCGCGCACGTTGGCGCATGTTAAATTCCGCTGTCAGAGATTTAAGAAGTTAACAATCACAGTCATCTCCTGCCGGGTATGGAGCGGGTAGATGTACTTCTATGGCAGATGTTGAGAAGAGTTAAAGGGGTGGTCCAAAACTAAAATTTATTCTCATTCTACATCTCTATTTAATGTGATAAAGTATATTATAAAAAAATTTAGATAAAAAATTCCCTATCCTTCCCTCACTACTCTGCTTTATTTTTTATGTATTTTTTACTACTTCCTCTTTGATGATTGTACTCCTGTCTCTCACTATTTCACTATTTCACATACTTGAGAAATTTTTTAGCACTGTTTGCGTCTTTTTGTGAAATGTGAAAGTCATAAAAAAAGGTTAAAAACAATTCATGAACTATGTGCGTCTTTTTGATGAATTTGGGCCAAAAAACATCAACAAACACTACAAATCAAATAATGAAAAGTGACACAAAAAAGCTGGGAATGAATCTGGCCCTGAAGATTTAGTAATCAATATTACCAGGTATAGCCAATAAATTATTTTCATTTTGGTTACCTCTAATTGAAATCTTGAAAATGCTTTTTCTCATCTCTAAGCTTATTATATCTTGAAGCTTTGAAGTCCTATGATCCAGAGATGATGCACTTACCCATAACATGGAAAAAAAAAACCTGAAGATAATGGGAGTTGTAGTTCCTGATATCAGCAGGAATCCAGAAAGTAATCCTCCTATCTGCTGCTCCCAGCACTTGTCTCCTTTATGTGTATAAGAAGCTGCGCTCAGCGCCTAGCGTCATTGCTGCTCCCATTTCAAAATTTTACAGTTCTGAAAATGTCAGAAGGCTGCAGATCTCACAACATTTGGCCAGTAAGACAGAAAGTGCAACATGAAATGTATCTGAAATCCAATAAAATAGCTTTTTTTTTCCAACAAGGCGCAGTAACCTTTGCCAGGCTGCTATAAAGCTTGCACAAATCAAGACAAGTGTCTAAACTACAATATGTGGAGTCTGCAGGATGGAGTATAGAAGCTGTAATATGTGTCATGGGGCTAAGAGGCTGAAGATGTGGGGAAATGCATCAAGATGCAAACATTTACAGATGCATAATTCTATAAGAAAGAATTTGCGAGGAAAATTTGTGGAAATTCAGTAAATAAAGGCTAGAGGTATTTATGTTTGAGTGCAGAGACTGCAGAAACCGTAAGTAGGATAGAGGCTAGACAAATGTAAGGTGGGTGATGAAACCTGGAAGTATCTATAATGGTGACTAATAGATATAATATTGCATCAAGGCAAAAAACTACCTGTTTCAGGCATACCGTGTTTCTCTGAAAACAAGACAAGGTCTTATATGATTTTTTTTTTACTCTGAAAGATGGGTTAGGGCTTATTTTCAGGGAATGTCTTAATTTTTTTTTACATGAACAACAATCCACATTAATTCTGGAACACAAAATTTATTCAAATATATTCATGTCATCACACACAAACACATGTACATACACACACTGCACATACACATGTATATATGCACATACTCAAGTAAATATACACACACACTGCACATACACATGTGTACATATACACACACTGCATATACCAGCCTATCTCATCTTCGGTTACTTTAAACTCAAGCAGATAAAGGACTTTTGGTGACATCATGGTCACATGACCATGATGTCACCAAAGCTCCCTAAACAGTTTTACCTCGGAATAGAAATGATGGGGGACCCCAAGAGCCCTGACTGGGCCCCACCACTTCCCTCAAATTGCAGCACTGACTGTAACTAGGGCTTATTTTTGGAGTAGGGTTCATATTTCAAGTATAGCCAAAAATACTGTAAAATCATCCTAGGGCTAACTTTCGTGGTAGGTCTTATTTTTGGGGAAATACGGTAGAACTATCCTTAGTCATGGTAATGTCATGATCAAATGACTGGATACGTTCGTTTCTGTGTAGGCTTCTCAAGCCAAGAAGGGGCTTTTACTTTCCGAGCCAAGGATCTTCACAGCCAATATACGAAAGCTTGTCAACTTTGTAATTTGTGTTTCTTATCTCTTGGGCCTCTGGGTGGCTGCACAGGCTGCAGCAATGATATTTGCTCCCCCAAAAATTTATATGGAAGATGCAGACTGGCAGATACCTATGCTGGAGACATAAGAAATGTAGCAAGGTGGCTAAGTGGTTAACACTGTAGCCATGCAGCAATGGGGTCTTGATTTCCAATCCCATCAAGGACAACATCTGTTAGACGTTTGTATGTTCTCTCTGTGGGTTTACTCCGGTTTCCTCTCACTCCAAAGACACACGTATAGGAAATTTGTATTGTGAGCGCTAATAGGGACAGTGATGATAATATCTGTAAAGCTCTGTCAAAATTAATGGCACTATATAAGTGAAAAAAATAGTGGTCTAAGGTTGAAGATAAGTGTGATTGAGGAAAAGAGCTTGAAATAAGTGATTTTTAAAGTAGGACAGAGAAATGATATATGTGTTTGAAAGAATTAAAGCTGGGAAAATGGATGCTAGAGGCTTGTATCATGGAGATTAAAGTCTGGAAATAATGGATAAAGGCTCAACATATGTGAGCCTTTAAGTGGAGCATATAATAAAACAATGTTTTATTACATGCTCCTCTTAACCATACAGTTTCACTCAAAATGTATGTTGTCTCCGCTGGCAATGACAGGACCTCAATCTCCAAAATACAGTGTGTCACCCATGCCATTAACTAATTTTATTCACCTCTCCTGTATAAACAGCAGTTGTAATGGACTGTGGGAAACTGTCTTATTAGAGCTGCAAATGGGATTATTCTTCAAAATAAAAGTAGTGTTAAATACTATAATGTAAAGCTGACAGCGGCATCTTTCTAAACTGCCAGCTGCAATCGCTCCTTGGAAACACCAGACATCATGCTGGGTTTAGGACTGCAGGGGTGGAGTATAACATTTCCTAAGCAACTAAACAAATATAACATATTCAATATAACTTTATATACAGCATAATAATTTATATATAAAGGTCAAGACAGTGCAGACGACATGTCCATGGTCATCACCATCATTGAAAGTGACCAAATGTCATTATAAAATAATTTCCTCAGGCAATGTGCAGCAGAGCCAGTGTATCTCACCTTATGTAAAATACTGTCTGCTCTGCCAGTAAATCCACGCCTATCATATGCAATATTCCCTTCTCAGGTGGAGAATTTGATCATCTAATGCATGAAACTGTCTGCACCTCCAGATTACCTTTGCTTAATGTATGTGAGATTAAAAAAAGACAAATGACATTTCAGAGTGAAGTTAAAAAAAAATTAAAGGGTTATTACCATCTCAGTAAGTTGTCACCTATCCAAAGGTGATCTCTTGCTGGGCTACCACAAATGGGACCTCACAATCATGAGAATAGGGCTCTGATGTGCACATGCAGGCCACAGCTTAAAGACCCCGTTACACATAAAGATGTCCCAGCGATCCCACCAACGATCCGACATGGATAGGATCACTGGGACATCGTTAGGCTGATCGCTGGTGAGCTGTCACATAGACAGCCCCTCCAGCGATCAGGACCAGCGAGCAAGCTGGTTTCCAATGTAAACAGCGGGTATCTAAGAGCCGCGCGGCTCTTAGATACCCGCTGTTTACATTGGAAATCAGCATCCAGCGTCGCTGATCGCTGGTCTATCGCTGTCACACGCAGCGATGCGCACTGGCCAGCGGGAGACCAACGATCAAAAAACGGCCCAGGACGATGGAGCGCGATCAGCGATACCCGGCAGGGGGGCCAGTCGCTGATCCATGTCCTACACAGCGAACTCGCTGGTGAGATCGCTGTGGCGTCACAAAATCAGCGATCTCGCTGGCGAGATCGCTGTGTGTGACGGGGCCCTTACTCTCTATCCATGGGACCGGAGAGAGCCAGGCACTGTACCTTTTAGTCCTATAGACAATAAATGGAGTGGTGGGACCTTCAGCAAACCGCAAGTTAACACCTATTTTGTGGCTAAATAAAAACTTCCCGTAAATAGTCAGCTTTGTTTTAACAAATAGACTATTCTGTGGTGGGCAATGTAACGACTAGCAAAATTGTAAATTACTTTTTATTTTGCTTTGCAAGAAAAATGTTTTAATATGCTGCCTTGTTAGGCCATGTTCACACATCTGCATGCATCACTTTTTTCAATAAGTAGTACATTTCTTTAGGCTGTGGCTGAAATGTTTTAGGCTGTAATATATAATGAATTAAATATTTCTACCGTATTAATGAATCTTTATTATTCTGGTTCTTAAGGGAAATGATTCTGTGATAGTCTAGTACAGAAATAGAAAAAGTATATAAGCAAAAGTAAGATCTTAAGATGAAATTATTTATTCTTGACCTGGTTTTCTTCTGACATACTGCACATAATGAACCTGACCAAGTATTCAGAAATTCCATTTATTAAAGCCTGACCCTCTCTCTATATCAAGGGAAAATAGAAAACACTCCGTTGATTTTCACTGTTTATAATACTGAAAAAATGTATTACATAAGGTATTACCTTGAGGTATTTTAATCAATGCGTTATTGTCTTATATTTTAGAGGCTTATTGCCCCCTTATGACTATGGTATCAAAGTCTAATATTGTAAATATAAAGACTATATAAAATGTATCTGTGATAGAATAGGTATATTTTAGTGTTAGACATCCATAGCTACCATACAGCCTTATCTACACAAAGCGGATTGGTAAGTGCCATATAAAGACACAGCTCACATACCATTACACATTGAAGTACAAAGATAATATTGAATTCATCTTATACATGAGTTTAAAGTGTAATAAACATAGTTCTATCAAATTTGATTTTAATACACAGTAGTTTTACTGTACTTTTGCTTCTTCTATATTTTTTTCATACCTCTCTCAAAAAAATTAAATCTAAGATCCCACATTTTTGGAGTGTGGGAGAAAACCGGAGCACCTACGGAAAACCCTTGCAAATAAGGGGAAAACATACAAACTTCTTGCATATGTTGTCCTTAGTGGGATTTGAACCCAGGACCCCATGAACTGGATTTAAAATTAAACCAACCTTTAGAGGCAAAGTTGTCAAGTCTGTCAGAAGCCACAGGCTCAAAAAGGCTACCTCAGACAGATTTGGTACATGACAATCTGGCAGATTGTAGAGGAACCCACATTTTCACACTTTAATCCCTGAATAGGGGTTACAACAGGATCCAGTGGATTGTTTCCATGGTAGGATTGCCATTCAGAGGAGCAAGTCAGAGGCTGCAAGGGTTGCAAATCAGGGTCAAAGCCAAGAGATCACAATGTAAAATAAAAGGATGGTCAAAATTCATGCTGAGGTCATAAAACAAAAGAAATCAGGAAAACAATGCAAGCAAGGACAAGCACAAGCTAGGTAGGAAGACTAACTGACTGGCAGACGATATTAGAGACCCAGGAGTTTAAATAGCAGGCAAACCTCAGAAGAGAGTGAAGAAAATCAGAAAATTAACTCTGATCTAGTGGCATCAAAAGTCCCAGGAATAAGACAAGACTGATGATGTCATGCATCACTTGCAGCAAAGGTGCGATGCTGCTTAATGGCTGAAGGGGAGACGAGGAGGACAGGAATCGGCACAAATGTTACATAAACATAGGTCAAAGTTTAAGCATTTGTTATTAATTTAGTAAATGATAATCTTTATAAATGTAAGGAGAAATAGCCATCATTTACAACATAGAGCTCATACAGTTGTTTAAAGCAGCAGCCTAGTGAAATTAAACACCACTGTTAGGACTCAGCCTCGCCAATCTGCTTTCTGCAAAAGCTTATGAGATAGAAAAGAAGCAGGTGAAGACATGTTGACAGATTGCAGACAAAGTGGAATGTATGTGCAAAGTCTTTAATCTAAAATAGAAGCAAAAATAAATATAAACACAATTCACCTCTTCAATGAGTGATAATTACCCATACACACACATAAGAGCACCTGTGTATATTTGTGTTTTGACAGGAGTTGCTCTTTTTTTTGGAGACATTCATATCATCACCTATTTGAGTTGCCAAGAATAAAAACATGGTAAGACAAATAATGAAAAGTCTCGAAGAAAGATCTGAAGCTTTTGGACCGAGATGTGGATACGTCATTCACTGACACAGTTAGGATAGTTGACAGATCTCAGCCTATAGCCCCGGGTCACCATAGCAACTGCAGGGCTTGGCAGAGAGATAAAAGTCAGCATCACAGTGCAAAGTATATTTCCTAACCTTAACTATGGCTGAGGAAAAGGGGTACATGCATCAAATGACTCCCCAAATCTCAGAGAGTATTTTAATCTCACTTTAGGCTGTTTTCTTGGGATCTGAGCTCTTTCCATTCAGCATTGGCAATATCCATTGCATAATCCAGAACGTTTCATAAACCATCAGGTGACAAGTCCCATTAATAATAGCTTTAGGAATATAGATAGATGATTGATAGAGACAGAGTGAGAGTGCGAGAGGTAGATAAAATGACAGATTTCTAGAACATATAGATTGAAGTAACCTCTATTCCCTTTTATGTTGGGTCTCACAATATGTAACAGGTAAACACCAAAGATTGGAAAGACAAAAAGACATATTTAGATAATTTTTTGTAGAGCAATGGAACCTTGTAATGATTAATGAGCCTAACCAAACCAAATTCCTCAGTAAAGAGCGGTCAAAACCCCTTAAGTGGGTTGTCTGGTGAAAATAAGCTACAGTGCTGTGCAAATTAATTGGGACAAAACATTTTTTAAGTAAAATCGTAAGTTGGTTACCAGGCAGTAATTCAAACCAGTTTTAACTGCTTTGAACAGGCACTCACACCTGTTCCAAGCAGTTAAAACTGGTTTGAATCACTGACTGGTAACCAACTTACGATTTTACTTAAAAAATGCTTTGTCCCAATTAATTTGAACAGCACTGTATAAGATATCCACAGGATATTGATAACTTGTTGATCGTGGGGGTCCGACTGCTGATACAGGCACCCATGGGCAGAATGGAGCATTTTTTTCCCCAGTTAGAATGAAATGGCAGTGGATATGCTCAACCGCCACTCCATTCATTCTCTGTGAGGCTGACGAGAGCCACACATGGCTTTTTCAGACAGCCCTATAGAGAATGAATGAAGTGGTGGTAAGGCATGAGCAATGCCGCGCTGTTCTCTTCTAATAGGGATAACAGTTCCCCATAGGTAATATAAATCTGATTAAGGTCCCAGTGGTCAGACCTCCACCAATCAATAAAGTCATCAACTAACCTGTGTATAGGTAATAAATTGTTTTCACTGGAGAACCCCTTTTCATGTATGGTCACCAACGAGAGAACCTATTTATTTAACTCACTTATATAGCACCATTAATTCCACAGCGCTTTACAGACATTATCATCACTGTCCCCGATGGAGATCACAATCTAGAATCCCTATCAGTATGTCTTTGGAATGTGGGAGGAAACTGGAGAACCTGTAGGAAACCCACACAAACACGGGGAGAACAAACAAGCTCCTTGCAGATGTTGACCTTGGTGGGATTTGAACCCAGGACCCCAGCGCTGCAGTGGTAACCAGTGAGCCACCGTGCTGCCCATATTTAGAACACCTAAACCTGACGCCTGAGGTTGACTTGGTCGGATCTGCATGCAGAATCCCAATTTGGGATTAATAAAGTTACCAATATTTCATACCAATAAATCACCTTTCTAATGCTACTGTTGTGAAATTTTGCTCTGCTGAGGTCTTCTGTTGGATTGTCAAAAATTCCAGATTAATCAATAACATTGTGAAGTAATAATAATAAAAATATGCTTTTATGTGATATATGTAAATGCTTTGCTAATGGTCCGCCAAATATACAAAAAACTAAATATTTGTCTCTTGTGCTTCTATTGTTGGGCTGGGAAAATAAAGTTACTATTGGTGTAACAATTAGAGCTAAAGGATAATTTTCTTAGTTTTCTTGCAAATTTGCAACCATTTAATTAGAATTGTGACAATTTCTGGCACCTCAATGGCTGCGCTACGGTATATCTTGTCTTATTCTCATTCCACTCATGTCACAGCCCATCGTTCTGTTCCTATGTATCTGCCCTGTTCCTGACCTTTCTGGCTGGGGTGCAGAAATCTGCACGGAATCCATGCTAAATGTATTTTTTGCTTGAAGCGTACGATCATCCTAGCGCAATAGCCAGCCACACAAACTCATAAATCTTGTCAACGAAGATTGCTTGCCTGCCACTTCCAGCACATCATGGCTCACCTGAATGCAGTTTATCTTTGTTTTTCAGCTTGAATCCCTGAACACGAGGTTAATCACTGTGTATCCATGCTTGGGAAAGGCCAAAAGACGTATCCAATGGCACACACACTATCTATTTTCTCTCTCTAGCTCTCCTCTTTAATGGCCAAGCTTTTGCTCCAGTGAAAAAGAACACAAATACAATTTTTGAAAGAAAAAAATAAGTCTTCAAAGCTTTAAGAAGCTGAAATCACCTGCAATAATATCTGGTTACTATTATATATGAGTGGTCACAGGCAAATACAAAAGAGACAAGCTAAGACAAGTGGCAGTAATCTGTCCAGAAAATCCATCATTCCTAGACAACATATTTCAGGCTGTAGAGTGTCACAGAGCTGTAAAAGAACAGACGGGTGCAATGGGAGACACCTGTATGGCCTAAAAACTGCAACTTAAACCTATACTATGTTGTATTAGCTTTGTTTATTAGTATAATATGGAATTTGTCAGATAGCACTCGGACAGCAAACACGCTCGTCTGCATCTGCCCTAATAGTGACTTTTGTTTGCTCCTTAAAGGGAACCTGTCACCAGAAACAGTGCAGCTAACCAGCAGGTATGTGGTTAATCTGCAGGTTAATAGCGCTATAATGCTGTCAGGTGCCTGGAAGCAGCCGACTGCATCGGGGAGAAAATGATCTTTATTCTTCCTGCCAGCATTCGGTATTCAGTCATAGGGCCAGCGCCGGTTCAGTTATCTCTCTGAGTATACAGAATGGCCACTTTAACTGCTCCCCGACACTGACTGACACTTGCTCTACATTGCCGGCTGTCAGTCGAGGCAAGGGCTGAAGTTACAGCGGTCGTTCTGTACACTCAGAGCGTGACTGAACCGGTGCCGCCCCCGCCCCTATGTCTGAATACTGAATGTTGGCGGGCAGAAAAAAGAATTTTCTCCCCCGCTGCATTTGGCTGCGTGCAGGCACCAGACAGCATAATAACGCTATTAACCTGTAGGTTAATCACATACCTGCAGATTAACAAGGTTTTTTCTAGTGACAGGTTCCCTTTAAATTAGCGCCTTTTTAAGCTGTTTTGTTTTGTTATTTTTTCTTTGTTTGACAATGTGGCAGCAGTTTTCCCTCTTCAGATATTTTAGGGCAAATTCAGAAGTGTGGGAAGTACTGCCTGGTCCAAACTAAAATGCGTCATATGTGCTTTATGCTTCTGAGGCTATCATGTTTGGGTTTGGAGACCCATGGCCGGTCTGTACATCATGATACGTACTGGGAGAACAATGTTTCACTGATAGCTTAATTCACTCTTAGATAAATTCATCATTTGCAACTTTTCAAAATGTTGCTACATTTTTGCACAACTGTACTCCATTACTGTACTCTGCTGGAGCACAAAATCTGTCAAATTATATTTTTGCACAGTTGAATACTAATGTGGGACATTTTAAAGGGTTATCCTATTTTTTGCTTTAAAAAAAGTGAAAAAAAAGAGAGGACTTTTGATTTTTGCACAAAGTTCATCTGTCAAGGGGTTACCGCAATAGAGAGGAGCTAGAAGATCGCAGTGTCTGATTGCTCCTACTCCTGTGTTGAGAAGAATCACTTCTTCTTTTTAATGGTGTTTATTTCTTTTGGCAGAACAAGGGTTAATCAGCCATGTTGGAATCTCTGAGGTTTCAGCTGACCTCAGTTAGCCACGCCCTTCCCCTGTATAATCTGGGTCCTGATTCAAACCCAAGTCAGAGCTAGCTTTTGCTGCATGGCTTAGGATGAGAGGTGTTCATATGAGAAGAAGTTTTGGAGGAGTTATCTGTGACTGTTGCGTGGTTTGTAAGTGTGGTAATTTCCTTCCCTCCTCTTACTTTGGTTTTTCCCCATTTCTCTGTTGCATGTGAGAGAATATTTGTATGCCTAGCATTTTCAGTTACCCCCTTGTTTGTGTAGCCTTGTTTGTCGGGTTGGTGTACTGCGGTGCACAGTAGCGCCCTTCTTCCCTGGTTGGGAGAAGAAAACAGACGGACGGCTAACTCAGGAGATAAAGCAAGAGTGGCGGCCTTGGCATCTACATCTTCAGAAGTATCCTGGGGAATAGGGCAAGCTAGGGCGCCCCCTAGTGATAGGGATGGGGAAGGAGCCCCTGGTCCCCGGTCACCTGACAGCTGAGTCGTGACATCATCAACTCGAATGTGCTACTTTGAAGAATTTGGTACAAACTATGCCAACCATTATCAGAAGATACAGGCCATAGTTCTGAAAGGGACAGCTATTAAGCAAGCAGCATATGCATCATATTTTATCATCCTTCTTTATTTAGCTGTCCTGTTTGTAGTGTTTTCATGTCTTCTGGCATTTTATCTTATTTATTCCCTTCAATTACATGGTTCCAGGAAAAGGGTACGTTGTTTTCACTATTGTTCGCATCAATTCAGCTATTTTTCAGAAAAGCGATGTCTGGTGTGCTATTCTTTCATCTAGATTTTAGAACATATGTCAATAGTCAAAAGGGATCTTTAAAGTGGTTTTCCCATCTACAAGATCCTATCCCAATATGTAGCAGATGTAATATTAATAATAATATTAGCAAATATCTCTAATTAGAAATGTTGTATACATTTTTGATTTGCTATGTCTTTCCTCATGTGCAGGCATTACAGGACCTTAGTTATCCATGTTTAGGTCCACTAATGAAGTGATAGTTAGGTAGTAATGAAGTGATAGTTAGGTAGTGGATAATGGTCCTAACCATGGATACCTAAGGTCTTGCAATGTCTGCACATGAGGAAAGAGACATAGCAAATAAAAAAAAAACTACATTTCTAATTGGAGATATTTGCTAATATTAACATTACACCTGCTACATATTGGGATAGGAAGGTGCGTTAACTTGCTCCTTTTATTTGGTGTGGGTGCTGTGTGGCGGCCATTGTTGCTGTGGTTTTGTGCTGGTGGGTGCTGCGGTCTGGAGTCATAGGGACTCAGTCTTGCAGCATGGGCATTATGAAGCACTAGGCAGGCCCTCCTGACGGCGCATTGTCGCTGCAGCGGTGGTCAATGCACGACTCCACTTCGTTAGGGCGATAGGGACCCACTAAGAGGTTTGATGTGACAGTGGGCTTCATATAGTCTGATCAGAATGTTAAACTAAGGACATAATGTTCAGTTAAATATATTTTTGCCTAGCGGCAGTAGATCAATGTATGATTTTTAGAGGTGCTGTCCATTCTATTTTTCAGCATATTATTATTATTACACCTACTACATATTGTGATACAATCTTGGAGTTGGGAATACCCCTTTAATGACTTGTTACAAAACATATACCTCATAACTTTGGTCATACTAGAAACTATAATACAAGGTTAGTACATGGAAAGTCGCCATATATGCTCTTTTACAGCTGATTGCAGTGAGCTAATCAGGGTGGTAATATATATTCATATTGTGCAGCTATGCAAGATCACCTCCCCTTCTTACCCAATTTTTTGTTTTCTCTATTTTTTTTTCAATATCTTGCTCTTTTCTATTGAAAGCAACAATTTAACGGACAGTCAATCAATGTGTTTTGAAAGTGACCTAGTTCAGTAGCATATTCTGCAAACAGTTATGCTACCAAACAGATAATACAGCATAATCTGGACGTCACACTGTTACAATTTAATCAGGTAACATTGAACTGTTGAAAAGAATGAGCTGATACGGCTGGATGTGTGTTAGCTGGGGCACGTTTGTTTCCGCACAAAAAGTTTCACAGACACAATTTAATTAAGGTTTTTTTTTTTTCAGGGACTGCTCTGAAATACGGTGAACACCAGAGAGCTGCTCTGTATATGAGAAGGGGCTTGGGAAATTAATTTGTAGAAGAACTTAAAGAAAAAAAAATGGGTAAAATGAATGGGAACTGTCACTTGAAAGTAATTAAAGTTTCCCTTAACGCTGCAGCTCCGATCACCATTCTGCCAACTACACACCAGCAACAGTAAAACAGCGGCAAGTAAAAGTTAACCTGTTTGGCCCCAGTGACCGATCTGAAAGAAGCTGTAGAGACTCAGTCTGTAATATATATATTGTGAACCTGCACTAAGTAGCATCAGGTTTACCTCTACGTCCCATAGCTTTACTTGTTGGTGACCAGATCAAAAACTGACTTTTTAAAGGAAATCTGTCAGTAGGATAAAACCGGCTAAGTCGTGTATATGGGCATGTAGGTGATAGGAAACTGGATAAAATTACACCTTGATATCTGTGATCCGATATCTTATTCCAGATAGATTCACATTTTTTTTTACTGGTGTGGGTACTCTGCCCTGGAAACCCCGAAGTCACAGCTGCTCTAATCCCGGCGAGACTCTGTAATTTGCACCATTTTATGTACTTGCTGGGACTGTACTATATGTTATTGTCTGTTGGTGGTTCAATATAGTATTACCACACTGTTTTACCCTGACCATGTGTTGTATGAGTGGTATTATGCCCACGGGAAAGGAGAGTAGGCGTTCAGTCCGAGGAGCCTTGGTCCATGCGGGTCTTTCTAAAAACAGCAGGCCAGCGAACGAGAGCACCCAGTGACCCTTGCATATCCACAGTGCTATTATGATGTACGGGCGGGGCATAGATATTTATTTTAATTTAATAGAGACGTTACCAGCTTGAGACATATAATAACTGACAGTCTGATCTCCTGATCTACATGCCTCACACTGCTAAGGCTGGTTTCACATTTGCGTTTTTTTGCGCTGTAAAAAAACGCATACGTGCGCATGCGTTTTTTCCCCTATATTTAACATGGGTGCGCATACCTGCGCGCTGGTAAGCGCACGTATGCGATTTTCATGCGCTGCGTTTTTTTGGGGTGTGCGTTTGTATTTTCCAGACGCAGCATGTTGCATTTTTTGGCCCTGCAAAAAAGCGCATGCGCACGTATGCGCACGTTTTGCGCTAAAAATGGCCATTATAGCCTATGGATGCGCATACGTGCGCACTGGCATGCTCATGTATGCGTTTTTTTGCACATGCGGTTTTTTTTGTTAACCATGGAATTTAGGGGTTTGGGTTAGAGTTAGGGTTAGTTAAGGGGGTTTAGGGTTAGGGTTAGGGTCAGGGTTGGGGTTAAGTATGGTTTGGTTAAGGGTTAGGGTCAGGGTTAGGGTTAAGTATGGTTTGGTTAAGGGTTAGGGTCAGGGTTAGGGTTAAGGTTAGTTAGGGTTTGGGTTAGGGTTAAGTATGGTTTGGTTAAGGGTTAGGGTCAGGGTTAGGGTTAAGTATGGTTTGGTTAAGGGTTAGGGTCAGGGTTAGGGTTAAGGTTAGTTAGGGTTTGGGTTAGGGTTAAGTATGGTTTGGTTAAGGGTTAGGGTCAGGGTTAGGGTTAGGGTCAGGGTTAGGGTCAGGGTTAGGGTTAGTTAGGGTTTGGGTTAGGGTTAAGTATGGTTTGGTTAAGGGTTAGGGTCAGGGTTAGGGTCAGGGTTAAGTATGGTTTGATTAAAGGTTAGGGTCAGGGTTAGGGTTAGGGTTAAGGTTAGTTAGGGTTTGGGTTAGGGTTAAGTATGGTTTGGTTAAGGGTTAGGGTCAGGGTTAGGGTTAAGGTTAGTTAGGGTTTGGGTTAGGGTTAAGTATGGTTTGGTTAAGGGTTAGGGTCAAGTATGGTTTGGTTAAGGGTTAGGGTCAGGGTTAGGGTTAAGGTTAGTTAGGGTTTGGGTTAGGGTTAAGTATGGTTTGGTTAAGGGTTAGGGTCAGGGTTAGGGTCAGGGTTAGGGTTAGTTAGGGTTTGGGTTAGGGTTAAGTATGGTTTGGTTAAGGGTTAGGGTCAGGGTAAGGGTTAGGGTCAGGGTTAGGGTTAGGGTCAGGGTTAGTAAAGTCATGGTTTGGGTTAGTGTGAGGGGCCACCTAATGTTGGAAAAAAACGCAAACGCGGTAAAAACGCACTAAAAACGCATACAAACGCATAAAAACGCTGCGTTTTTTTCATGCATGCTCATAAAAATGCTTGAAAAAAACGCAGCAGTTGTATGCTTTTGTATGCGTTTTTTCAATGCGTTTTTTTGCGGGAAAAACGCGCTGCAAAAAAAAGCAAGTGTGAAACTAGCCTAAAACCTCTTTTTCATTTAACATAAGCCAGAGAGGCAGATTCTCAAGGAGATCTATGTATAGATCTTAACAGCTCATTTACTAAATATTAAGAAAAATATGAATTTATCTGGAATAAGATATCAGATCAGACTTTCATGTCCATATAGACGGCTTAGCAAGGTTTATCCTGTTTACAGATGCCCTTAACAAGTGCTTCAGTTTTTCAAGGTTATACTGTCAGTCACACTTTCACAAGTCAAACAACACTTTTGTCAAAACTAGAATACGGCTGTCATCACAAAACTTATGCCACTGTCAGATAGGACTTTATATAAGTGACTGCAATGAGTTGCATTAAATTTATGTGTTAGCCAACAAAACTTAAAGCTCACTGCAACATCTCTGTGACCCACCATTACAGACAGATATTGGCGAGATTGGCTGATATTACTCACATGTGTATTTTGTAGCTTTAGAGTGGGAGCTCCCCATACACATAAGACTGTCAACCAAATTCGCCAATATCGACGGGTTCGACCGACATTCTAAAGAGCATGGGGGCCTGTTGTGAGTTCATTTTCCGGTCCACCAGTTGTGAGTTCTCCTTCCAGGCTCCATCTGGTGGTAACTGGAGGTAGTGAGGCTGATTTAATCAGTAGAGATCTGCCACATGATAATGAGGATGACGATTGGACTTCAGGAATCTCAGACTGGATTTAAGACAGCCGACGCCCTAGTCTGGTGCTGGTGAATCCTTCTGGCTTTTCAGGTCCTGGTTTTCAGCTCTGTTCCAGTCATTTCAAGCTAAGTTTTTCTGCTAATGTTTACACTTGATTTTGTTGGTCTATTCAGTTTTTGTGTGGTCAGCCAGCGCCGGCTGGGGCTGTGCTGAATTTCCACTCTTATTTATCTGTATTTGCCAATTTGCCCCTTATTAGATTGGCCTCTTTTTGCTCTGCCTCAGAATAATTCAGAGTGCTGATATAGTGGGAGAAGTCTAGTGACTTCAGGGTTAATTTTGCTATCAGAAGTGTTGGACATTATTTTTGTAGGGTTTTTGGCAGATTGCAGACAGTGTCTTTCCTTTCCTATCCTTTCTAGTTAGTTTGGGCCCCATCATTTGATCAGCCTATTTTCCTGCCTGTGTTTGTGCTTTCATCTTGTTTCACCATCAATACATGTCAGGGGGCTGTCTTTCCTTTGGGGTCTGCTCTAGGGCAGTTAGTTTTCCCCTTTTCTTGCTTTAGGCTTATTTAGTCCTCCGGCTGTGACGAAGTGTCTAGGACCATCGTAGGTACGCTCCACGGCTGCTGCTGGTTGTTGTGGTTAGGATCAGGGATCTGCAATCTGCATAGTTACCAACCTCTCTGGTTTTCTGTGACTTAGCTTGTTTAGTCTTTTCCTCCTCGGTGACACATTCATAACAGGGGCCCGAATAATTGATAGTCGGAGGAATTAAGGATCTGATATGTCAGATTTCGGCCTGCCGATCTTCTTGTCATCCCAGAGAGAACAGAGCCAAACGAGCGACCCTGTGGTACAAGTTTAAACACCATATCAAGATTTTTATTGACATCTAAAGAAAATAATTTCAATTACGTGAATATCATATTCCACACCTCAAATTGTAACCTTTATAATTATGACTCATATTATCCTCTATCTATTAAATAACTAAAATGAAATAGCAAGCAAACCAGCAAACCATGCAATAGGACTCAGCACCAGACATCAGATCCAGAATGACAGAATGTTATAGGTAAAAATACCTTACGCTTGTAAACCTAAGAATGGAGTAGATGAGTGGCCTACTCAGTCCCCAAAAACTCACAAATACGTAAATATTTTTATTAAAGGCAAGCTCTTCATGTAAATCTGTTTAAGTCTAGGTTCACATTGCGTTAATGTAGTCCGTTCAACGCATAGACGGGCTGCATTAATGCAACTGTCATATTGTGATCGCGTTTAGCGATCACTCTAGTCCAGCTTCCCTATCTGTGCTAGCAGTGACGGACCCTCGGACGCTGCAGACCTCGTCCGAGGGTCTGTCACACAATGAAGGCACATAGCTAATGCATGCCGATTGTCGCATGCGTTAATGATGCTTTCATCTATAGAAGTCTATGGGTGCGTTAACGCATCCATAACATAGCGTTAATGCTGCTATGTAACGGATGCGTTAAACGTACACCAATAACGCAATATGAAACCAGCCTAACTTAAACCTGAAATTCCCAAAAGTAGTTTGACCCTATAAAGTATACATGAAAAAAACAAGGATTTAGTATAGCAATGTTTTCAGGCTGAAAGTAGCAAGTTAGGAAGCTCAATAGAGTTGAGCGATACCGTCCGATACTTCAAAGTATCGTATCGGATGGTATCGGACGATCTTTAAAAAAAGTATCGGTATCGCCGATTCCGATACCGGAAGTCCCATTCAAGTCTATGGGACTTCCGGTATCGGAATAAGAAAAACCCTTTCCTGCCCTTGTACAGCCTCTCTGGGGTCTATACGGGCCTTTCGGGGGGCTGTGCCGGCCTGCCAGGGGGTCTGTGCAGGCTCCGGTGGTCTGTGCCGGCCTGCCGGTGGTCTGTGCAGGCTCCGGGGGGCTGTGCCGGCCTGCCGGGGGGCTGTGCCGGCCTGCCGGGGGGCTGTGCAGGCTCCGGGGGGCTGTGCCGGCCTGCCGGGGGGCTGTGCCGGCCTGCCGGGGGGCTGTGCAGGCTCCGGGGGTCTGTGCAGGCATCGTCCGATGGGACTACAAGTCCCATCGGGCGATGCCTGCTACCATGACAGTGATTGACACATTAGCCAATGATGGGACAGTAGTAGTCCCATCATCCGGCTAATGTGTTAAAAGTAAAAAAAAAAAAAAAAAAAAAAAAAAAAAATTACATGCTACATACATACAACATGCATACTACATACATGCTACATTCATACTACATACTACATACATGCTACATTCATACTACATAAATACTACATGCAACATACATACTACATATATACTACATGCATGCTACATACATACTGCATGCTACATACATACCACATATATACTACATACATACTACATGCATGCTACATGCATGCTACATGCTACATACATAACACATATATACTACATGCATGCTACATACATACTACATGCTACATACTACATATATACTACATGCATGCTACATACTACATGCTACATACATACTACATATATACTACATGCATGCTACATACATACTGCATGCTACATGCATGCTACATACATACTACATACATACTACATGCTACATACATACTACATATATACTACATACATACTACATACATACTACATGCATGCTACATGCATGCTACATACATACCACATACATAACACATATATACTACATGCATGCTACATACATACTACATGCTACATACATACCATATACATACTACATGCATGCTACATACATACTACATGCATGCTACATACATACTACATGCTACATACATACTACATGCTACATACATACTACATATATACTACATGCATGCTACATACATACTACATGCATGCTACATACATACTACATGCATGCTACATACATACTACATGCTACATACATACCACATACATACTACATATATACTACATGCATGCTACATACATACTGCATGCTACATGCATGCTACATACATACTACATACATACTACATGCTACATACATACCACATATATACTACATACATACAATACATTCATACAATACATACATAGACATACAGTACATATAACATAGAGTAACATACTTACCAATACTTGTCACATTGTTCCCCGAAGCCATTGTCTTTTCCGGAATAAATATTAACATAACAAACCACAAAAATACTCACCCACGATCCGAAGCAGTCCACGAGTGTGTCCCACGACGATCTTGGGTAGAGAACTGCAGCATCAGCTGTTGCTGCCGTTCTCTACGGGCTGCAGGAATCCAATGACGGAAGGTAGGTATCCTTCCGCACTGTATTCCTCCGCCACTTAAAAAAAAAAAAAGTCCCTAGTCTCACTTTATGCCATTGCTGTGTGGGAAATTCCCACGCAGCAATGGCATAAAGTGAGACTAGGGACTTTTTTTTTTTTAAGTGGCGGAGGAATACAGTGCGGAAGGATACCTACCTTCCGTCATTGGATTCCTGCAGCCCGTAGAGAACGGCAGCATCATCTGATGCTGCAGTTCTCTACCCAAGATCGTCGTGGGACACACTCGTGGACTGCTTCGGATCGTGGGTGAGTATTTTTGTGGTTTGTTATGTTAATATTTATTCCGGAAAAGACAATGGCTTCGGGGAACAATGTGACAAGTATTGGTAAGTATGTTACTCTATGTTATATGTACTGTATGTCTATGTATGTATTGTATGTATGTAGTATATATGTGGTATGTATGTAGCATGTAGTATGTATGTAGTATGTATGTAGCATGCATGTAGCATGTAGTATGTATGTAGCATGCATGTAGTATATATGTAGTATGTATGTAGCATGCATGTAGTATATATGTAGCATGTATGTAGTATGTATGTGGTATGTATGTAGCATGTAGTATGTATGTAGCATGCATGTAGTATATATGTAGTATGTATGTAGCATGTAGTATGTATGTAGTATGTATGTGGTATGTATGTAGCATGTAGTATGTATGTAGCATGCATGTAGTATATATGTAGTATGTATGTAGCATGTAGTATGTATGTAGTATGTATGCGGTATGTATGTAGCATGTAGTATGTATGTAGCATGCATGTAGTATATATGTAGTATGTAGTATGTATGTAGTATGTATGTGGTATGTATGTAGCATGTAGTATGTATGTAGCATGCATGTAGTATGTATGTAGCATGCATGTAGTATGTATGTAGCATGCATGTAGTATGTATGTAGTATGTATGTAGTATGTATGTAGCATGCAGTATGTATGTAGCATGTATGTAGTATGTATGTAGTATATATGTAGTATGTATGTAGCATGTAGTATGTATGTAGCATGCATGTAGTATATATGTAGTATGTATGTAGCATGCATGTAGTATGTATGTAGTATGTATGTAGCATGCAGTATGTATGTAGCATGTATGTAGTATATATGTAGTATGTATGTAGCATGCATGTAGTATGTATGTAGCATGTAGTATGTATGTAGCATGCATGTAGTATGTATGTAGCATGTATGTAGTATGTATGCAGTATATATGTAGTATGTATGTAGCATGTAGTATGTATGTAGCATGCATGTAGTATGTATGTAGTATTTTTTTTTTTTTTTTTTTTTTTTTTTTAACATTTAACACATTAGCCGGATGATGGGACTACTACTGTCCCATCATTGGCTAATGTGTCAATCACTGTCATGGTAGCAGGCATCGCCCGATGGGACTTGTAGTCCCATCGGACGATGCTTGCACAGACCCCCGGACATCAGCACAGCCCCCCGGCAGGCCGGCACAGCCCCCCGGCAGGCCGGTACAGACCCCCACAGGGTGCACAGACCACCGGCAGGCCGGCACAGCCCCCCGGCAGGCCGGTACAGACCCCGGGCAGTCCACACAGCCCCCCGGCAGGCCGGCACAGCCCCCCGGCAGGCCGGCAGAGACCCCCGGAAGGCCCGAAATGACGGCGCATCATGATGCACACACCGCGCATCATGATGACGTCAGGCCGTCAATCAACTGAACTTCCGATTCCGATGCCGAATTCCGATATTGAAAAAATATCGGAAGTCGGTATCGGAATTCCGATACAGCAAGTATCGGCCGATACCCGATACTTGCGGTATCGGAATGCTCAACACTAAAGCTCAATACATTGTTTGGAAAAAAAACTTGTTCACCCTTATCTACGGAAAGACTAGTTGTGTCATTACCCACAAAGAAAACCCAAGAGAAAATAAATGAAGTTAAATGGCCTGACCCTGGTTTCATGCTGTCGCAGATGTTAAAGTCAAGATCTAATGCTGTAACAGTGACATTAAAGTCTAAGCTCACACAGGGGAAGTTCACACGAACGATCTTTCTACTTGGTGCATGACTTTTATGAACCTTTATTTGCTTTTATTTGTAGTACACACAGTCAAGACTTTATCAGGAAGTCAGAGCTTTAGAACACACAGTTTTATGGCATTCATGGGACTGATGATTTTCTGCCAGTTATTGGTCAGCACATTTCACACTGCAGCCAAAAGGACAGAGATTCTGAACTAACAGCAAATAAAGCAATCTATCTGTCCTGTGAACATTACATTGTGGCTCTTCACCACCTGTGCTTATAGCCGATCCCTAGAAATTCTAACCCCAGCCGGAGTGAGATTCCAGACTCACTTCCTGCTATGTAAATAAACTCTTGTGGCTTGACTCTTTTGTATCAGCATTACATTTTTATCATCCATGCCGAACATGTTGTTAATACGAAAATTTAATAAAGGCTTGTAAAACGTACTCTATGTGCAAGGTAACTTTATTAATATATTTATTTCTAGGCTGCTGAATAGCAGATAATGTTAAAAATGTCTTCAGGTGCTGGAAAGAAAGTCTGTGAAAATAGCAATTAGCATGTTTAGGAAAATGTTAAAAAAGAAACATAAATGTCACGTGGACCCGTCTTGTGTGACACGACCCGCAGGTCGGTAACTAAAACAACAAAACTGGCACGTGTAACTGTTCTGTGTGACACGACCCGCAGGCCGGTAACTAAAACAACAAGACACGGGGGAAACAGTTACAACGGTGGGCCCTGCGATAGGGAACGGGGACGTGGAGACCTCCTGCACTCCCCTGAGTCAGTGTTCCTCACACTCCTAACGTTCCCTATACAGGCTCCTCACCTGTCGCCGAGCCGGATACCTGTCACCCTATCACACCCTACACCTATCCCTTGCTAGGGAGCTGGGTGGTGCAGGCACTGGCCCCACCGCTGTACTAATACACACCAGGGAAAAATACAAACAGGGGAAACACCAAAAACACTTATCTTGCTCTGCTGCAGCACCAGGCAGCAGAGTGCATCACTGGATTAACTTTTCGCAGTGGCTCGACACCTCAGAGCCAGCTGCCTCCTTCACCATCTCACTCTGCTGCGGACACTGGGCAGACAGAGTTCAACACCAGTTTCAGCAGTGGCTCCAACCTTCAAGCCAGCTGCTAACTTCACCAGGTTTTTGCAGTGGCTTCACACCTCAGCCAGCTGCTCCCTTCACCGTGGTTGAAATCCCAAAAGGACGCTATCACCCACACCTGCTCATAGACCATGTGACCCTATATAGGAAAAGGGAATGGTCAAATGATCAGGGGCCAAAAGCTGCTATAACCCCGGTGACCACCGGGGGCAAAAGGCAAAGCAAAGAAAACATCAAGTGCAATGACCCTAACGGCCACCGGGGGCAAAAATAGAACTGAAACCACCAGCTTAACCCCTTCATGACCCAGCCTATTTTGACCTTAACGACCTGGCCATTTTTTGCAATTCTGACCAATGTCCCTTTATGAGGTAATAACTCAGGAACGCTTCAACGCATCCTAGCGATTCCGAGATTGTTTTTTCGTGACATATTGGGCTTCATGTTAGTGGTAAATTTAGGTCGATAATTTTTGCGTTTATTTGTGAAAAAAATGGAAATTTGGTGAAAATTTTGAAAATTTTGCAATTTTCAAATTTTGAATTTTTATTCTGTTAAACCAGAGAGTTATGTGACACAAAATAGTTAATAAATAACATTTCCCACATGTTTACTTTACATCAGCACAATTTTGGAAACAACATTTTTTTTCGTTAGGAAGTTATAAGGGTTAAAAGTTGAACAGCAATTTCTCATTTTTACAACAAAATTTACAAAACCATTTTTTTTAGGGACCACCTCACATTTGAAGTCACTTTGAGGGGTCTATATAGCAGAAAATACCCAAAAGTGACACCATTCTAAAAACTGCACCCATCAAGCTACTCAAAACTACATTCAAGAAGATTATTAACCCTTCAGGTGCTTCACAGGAACTAAAGCAACATGGAATGAAAAAATGGACATTTTAATTTTTCCAACCCAAATTTTCTTTTAGCATCAGTTTCTTAATTTTCACATGGGTAACAGGATAAAATGTATCCTAAAATTTGTTGGGCAATTTCTTCTGAGTACACCGATACCTCATATGTGGTCATAAACCACTGTTTGGGCGCACGGCAGAGCTCAGAAGGCAAGGAGCGCCATTTTACTTTTTGTATGGAAAATATGCTTGAATATTTAGCGGTTGCCATGTCGCGTTTGGAGAGCCCCTGTGTGCCTAAACATTGGAGCTCCCCCACAAGTGACCCCATTTTGGAAACTAGACCCTCCAAGGAACTTATCAAGTTGCATAGTGAGCACTTTGAACCCCCAGGTGCTTCACAAATTGATCCGTAAAAAAAAAAAAAGTACTTTTTTTTCACAAAAATTTTATTTAGCCTCAGTTTTTTCATTTTCACATGGGCAACAGGATAAAATGGATCCTAAAATTTGTTGGGCAATTTCTGCTGAGTACATTGATACCTCATATGTGGTCATAAACCACTGTTTGGTCGCACGGCAGGGCCCGGAAGGGAAGGAGCGCCATGTGACTTTTTGATTGGAAAATTAGCTCCAATCGTTAGCGGACACCATGTCGCATTTGGAGAGCCCCTGTGTGCCTAAACATTGGAGCTCCCCCACAAGTGAACCCATTTTGGAAACTAGACCCTCGAAAGAACTTATCTAGATGTGTGGTGAGCACTTTGAACCCCCAAGTGCTTCACAGAAGTTTATAACGCAGAGCAGTGAAAATTAAAAATAATTTTTTTTTGCTCAAAAATGATTTTTTAGCCCGCTATTTTTTATTTTCACAAGGCTAACAGGAGAAATTGAACCACAAAAGTTGTTGTGCAATTTGTCCTGAGTACACCGATACCCCATATGTGGGGGGGAACCACTGTTTGGGATCACGGGAGAGCTCAGAAGGGAAGGAGCGCCATTTTGGAATGCAGACTTTGATGGAATGTTCTGCGGGCGTCATGTTGCGTTTGCAGAGCCCCTGTGTGCCTAAACAGTAGAAATTCACACAAGTGACCCCATTTTGGAAACTAGAACCCCCAAGGAGCTTATCTAGATGTGTAGTGAGCACTCTGAATCCCCAAGTGCTTCTCAGAAGTTTATAAATGCAGAGTCATGAAAATAAAAAAATATTTTTTTTTCCTCAAAAATGATTTTTTAGCCCGCTATTTTTTATTTTCCCAAGGGTAACAGGATAAATTGGACCCCAAAAGTTGTTGTCCAGTTTGTCCTGAGTACACTGGTACCCCATATGTGGGGAGAAACCACTGCATGGCTCAGAAGGGAAGGAGCGTCATTTGACTTTTTGAATGGAAAATTAGCTCCAATCGTTAGCGGACACCATGTCGTGTTTGCAGAGCCCCTGTGTGCGTAAACTTTGGAGCTCCCCCACAAATGACCCCATTTTGGAAACCAGACCCCCTAAGGAACTTATCTAGATGCACAGTGAGCATTTTGAACCCCCAGGTGCTACACAGAAGTTTATAACGCAGAGCCGTTAAAATAAAAATATTTTTTTTCCTCAAAAAATAAATTTTTAGCCTGCTATTTTTTATTTTCACAAGGGTAACAGGATAAATTGGACCCCAAAAGTTGTTGTCCAGCTTGTCCTGAGTACGCTGGTACCCCATATGTGGGGGGGACCACTGTTTGGGCACACTTTGGGGCTCGGAAGGGAAGTAGTGACGCTTTGAAATGAAGACTTGATGGAATGGTCTGTGGGCGTCATGTTACGTTTGCAGAGCCCCTGATGTACATAAACAGTGGAAACCCCCACAAATGACCCCATTTTGGGAACTAATCTAGATGTGAGGTGAGCACTTTGAACCCCCAAGTGCTTCACAGAAGTTTATAACGCAGAGCCTTGAAAATAAAAAATATTTTTTTTCCTCAAAAAATGATTTTTAGTCCACTATTTTTTTATTTTCACAAGGGTAACAGGATATTTTGGACCCCAGAAGTTGTTGACCAGTGTGTCCTGAGTACGCTGGTACCCCATAAGTGGGGGGGACCACTGTGTGAGCACACATTGGGGCTCGGAAGGGAAGTAGTGACGTTTTGAAATGCCGACTTGATGGAATGGTCTGTAGGCGTCATGTCACGTTTGGAGAGCCCCTGATGTACCTAAACAGTGGAAACCCCCCACAAATGACCCCATTTTGGAAACCAGATCACCCAAGGAACTAATCTAGATGTGAGGTGAGCACTTTGAACCCCCAAGTGCTTCACAGAAGTTTATAACGCAGAGCCTTGAAAATAAAAAATATTTTTTTTCCTCAAAAAATGATTTTTAGTCCACTATTTTTTTATTTTCACAAGGGTAACAGGATATTTTGGACCCCAAAAGTTGTTGTCCAGTTTGTCCTGAGTACACTGGTACCCCATATGTGGGGGGGGCACTGTTCAGGGACACGTTGAGGCTCGGAATGGAAGTAGTGACGTTTTGAAATGCCGACTTGATGGAATGGTCTGTGAGCGTCATGTTACATTTGCAGAGCCCCTGATGTACCTAAACAGTGGAAACCCCCCACAAGTGACCCCATTTTGAAAACTAGACCCCCCAAGGAACTTATCTAGATGTGTGGTGAGCACGTTGAACCCCCAAGTGCTTCACAGAAGTTTATAGCGCAGAACCGTGAAAATAAAAAATCATTTTTTTTCCACAAAAATAATTATTTTAGCCCCCATGTTTTTATTTTCCCAAGGGTAACAGGAGAAATTAGACCCCCAAAGTTGTTGTGCAATTTTTCCTGAGTACCCTGATACCCCATAAGTGGGGGTACACCACTGTTTGGGCACATGTCGGGGCTCGAAATGGAGGGAGCACCGTTTGACTTTTTGAACGCAAAATTGGCTGGAATAAATGGTGGCTCCATGTCGCGTTTGGAGACCCCATGATGTGCCTAAACAGTGGAAAAACCTCAATTCTATCTCCAACCCCAACACACCCCTAACCCTAATCCCAACCCTAATCATAACCCTAACCACAACACTAATCCCAACACACCCCTAACGAAATCCCAACTCTAACCCTAACCACAAGCTTAACCATAATCCCAACCCCAACCCAACCCTAATCCCAATTACAACCCTAACCCTAATTCCAACCCTTAGTCCAACCCTAACCCTTAGTCCAACCCTAACCCTTAGTCCAACCCTAACCCTATTTCTAACCCTAACCCTAATTCCAACCCTAGCCCTAACCCTAGCCCTAACCCTAGCCCTAATGGAAAAATAAAAAAAAATATTTTTTTTTTTTATTATTTGTCCCTACCTATGGGGGTGATAAGGGGGGCGGTGATTTACTTTTTTTTATTTTGATCACTATGAAAGTTTATTATAGTGATCAAAATAAATGAATGAATCTGCAGCATTGCAGATTCGATTCGGCGCACTGCGCATGCGCCCGCCATCTTCTAAGATGGCGGCGCCCATGACGCTGGACAGCGGGACACCGGGACGGATAGCGGGAGATCGGAGGCACAAAGGAGGGTGAGGGGGTGATCGGAGGGTGAGAGGGGATGATCGGAGGGCTGGAGGGGCGGAGGGAAGGCGGGGGGGCAGATTATGACGGCGGCTGCCGATCGGTGCCGTCAGATGGTGGCGGCAGCCGATCGGTGCCGTCAGTCGGTGTGGGGGGGGTCGGGTCTCGGTGTCCAGCCATGTCTGATGCTATTTCAGCATCGGCCATGGCTGGATTGTAATATTTCACCAATTTTCATTGGTGAAATATTACAATCGCTCTGATTGGCAGTTTCATTTTTCACAGCCAATCAGAGCGATCGTAGGCACGTGGGGGCTAAGCCACACCCCCAGGTGTTAACTCTGAAGGGTCCTTTGCATGCGGGTCGGGTGACCTTTCAGTGACCCCGGTCACCCGACCCGCAGGGGGGCAATCAATTCATGACGCCACATAGGCGTCATGGGTCGTATTGTCACAACTTTTCATGACGCCTACGTGGCGTCAAAGGTCGTGAAGGGGTTAAGGAAAAAAAAAGGTTACTAGTGCTTTCATCTGTCATAATCCAGCATGGATCATGACAATAATAAAAAGGTCAAGTTGCTAAAAATACTTAGGATTAACAAAAAGCTATAAGCATCATTTACAAACCAACTGATGCACTACATCTTATAAAAAAAAACCCTGCAATGGTGTGAAGTCACCACAGATGCTACAAGCTAGGCTTTCTTTTTGAAGGGCGGACAAGGTAAATATAATTGCATGATTGCAGGGCTCAGGTTAGGGATTCCGGCGCACTTGGCACTGTGACGCTGATGGGAGTGGACGGGTATGCAAATTAACAACGGAGGCAGAGTTTTCTTCAAAATGCACTGCACACCCTGGAGCATGGAAGAACTAATTAACATAAAAGATTAAAAGTCTATTTCTCAGAAACTACAGCTATGAGGCATACAGGTAGAACTGACTATTTTAACAATGCTATCACCTGAATGCCCAAAGTAATAGGTTACATACTTCAGAGGGGGTGACAGATTCCCTTTAATAAAAAAAAAAAATTATATTGCTGTCCAAATATTTCCTGTTTTCTGTCCTGCCAATTTTTTCCTCTTCAAGGGATCCTTCTTCTTACAGCTCCAGGGCACGGCTATGGGGCTGCCTGTGCATCCTCATACACCAACCTATTCCTCGGGCTGTGGGAGAGGGGGATCTTTATATCTGATCCTACACCACAGGTTGAACATTTTCAATTCTGGGGCAGATATATTGATAATGTTTTCTTTTTTGTGGCAAGGCTCCAAGGAGGAACGTAAATCATTCATCCATTCTTTGAACCATAACAATTTAAACATCAAACTTATGTACAAATCAGGACAACACAATATGGACTTCCCAGATATTCTTTTTGACATGGATGAATTTGGATATATTCAAACAGATGTGTATCATAAACCCATCTCGGTGAACTCACTATTTCATGCAGACTCATCACATCCCAATAATCTCATTAACAGTATTCCGACCAGCCAATTTTTTGAGAATTTGCCGAATCTGCTCTAATGACGCTAAATTTTAAAAACAGGCCAGTGACCGCAGAGATCGTTTCAGTAATAGAGGTTATAGGGACAACATCATTAAAAGAGGATATAGGAGAACAATTGTTAATACTAAGCAACACGGCCATCCAAAAACTGTCTCCTCCATACATCTCTGAACTAATCTGATATCTTCCCACATGTAATCTATGGTCCTCACAAGACCACCTTACATCCTACACCCTCGTACTACTCCTGAGCATCCCCCACCCTTTGGAAACCTGTGCCCTAACATGTCTGCATAGAGGCTGTAGACCAATTCCTTTCCACTGATGCATTATTGCCCCCCTTCAAAGGGAATTCCTAAAAAATGCTATTCATTTTGTGCTTAATAATGTATTTTCTTTTGAACATTCCTTCTTTCGCCAGGTCAAGGGCTGCGCGATGGGGACGAGATTCGCTCCCAGTTATGCAAATCTCTTCATGGGGGCATTTGAATCTCTCTTCATCGCGCAGTCCGACCTGGCATTGGGCAAAATAGCCTTTTATAGACGCTTTATAGATGATCTGTTCATCATCTGGACTGGCACAGAGGAGGAAGCACTTGAATTCATCCGCAATCTAAATTTGAATGCCTGGGGCCTCCGCTTCACAGCTAATACCTCCACTACGTCCATCCAATTCCTGGACCTGTTGGTACATGTTGATAAATTGGGACGGTTTTTCACCACCACACATTTTAAAGAAGTAGATGTGAACAGCTACCTTTGTTTCAGCAGTGGTCATCTAACCAAGTGGATTCAGAACATTCCATACGGGCAATATTGGCGTATGCGAAAAAAATCGTACAGACGATACTGACTTCATTGAGGAGGCAAAAGTTCTGAAACAGCGGTTTCAGCAGAAAGGGTACCCTAAAAAATTGGTCCAGAATGCATTCCTGAGAGCCAAAACTTTCACACAGAAAGACTGTATAAGCAAAATTATGAGTAATAAAACCGCTTGTTCTTCTGGTACGGAGCTAGGTAGATGGAGTTTCGTTACCACTTTCAACCAATCCTATGGGTTGATTAAGAAGCTCCTTACCAAGTACTGGTTCATCCTGAAAGGGGACCCAGTTTTGACCAAGCATATTCCCCCCGACCTAAAACGGTATTCTGCAGAAACCGCACGTTACGGAACCTTGTTGCACCAAGCAACACCACCTTGAGTTCAGGCTCCCTATCCTCTCTCCCAATTTCTCTGAACCCTGGTTGCCCTCAAATGTCTTTGCTGCGCCTCCATTTTAAATGGGGTACATGAATTTAAATCCAACACTACAGGTACCACATATAAAATTAATTTTCATGTTAACTGTCAATCTATTTTTGTGGTATACTTGATTGAATGTGGTTGCGGCCTACAGTACGTAGGTCGAACCATACAAACGATGCATGCTAGATTGAACAAGCATCGACAGAATATCCGAAATGGCTTTCTCCTGCACAGCCTTTCCAAACATTTTTTAACTGTGCATCAAAAAAATCCCAAAACTTTGAAACTAACGATTATTGACCACATACCTGATACTGTGGCTGATTGCTTCAACTGTTTAATCAATAGAGAAAGCTTTTGGATACTCAAGTTTGGCACACTTGCCCCTGAAGGTCTGAATTTAACTATAGATAAAGTGACCAGAAAACTTTATTTACCTTTTTACCATCAGTGTGCGTTTTACCTAGATGCTATTGTTTACATGCTTTTATTATTAATATGGGTTCTCGCTTTTTTATTGGTCTTTTTACTGGTCTACTAACCTGTTAATAATTTTATTCATTTTTATCTATATTATTTTATTGCTCCTTTTTGCACATTTTATCCATTTAAAACTTGTTTACCTCATGCTGTTTTATTTCACGTTTTATGTAGGTTGTTTTTATTTCTTTTTTTCTTTTTTATAATATATGATGTCATCTTGTCGTAACATGTGACTATCATAACATGTGACTGTCTTGACTGTTGTGATTGGCTGCCTCCCATTTAAATACCCCATCCCCTATGTCATTAATAAACTTCCACCTGATGAAGACTGATCCTCCGTCGAAACGCGTTGTGGTTTAAACCCATCTCTTGTCTGAGTCTCTTTCCTGCGCTTCTAAGACCGTGTCCATTTTCTCATTGCTCCTATCCTCCATTGGAGGTTTTCGGCTGGAGCTGCGGTGGAGACCTGACATCTTTGTCTGCCCCTGGGTTGCTTCCTAAGCGCTCCTCTATGACCGCTTATCACTGTCTACAACATGTCTGATTGTCTCCAACATTCAGAACCTTCAGACAGAACTTGAAAACTCATCTCTTCAAGAAGGTTTACAGCCTGCACCAACCACGCTTCCACCTTACCAAACCGTAGCTATTTTGTATGTAACCACTTCTCATGTACAGCACCATGGAATCAATGGTGCTCTAAAAATAACTAATAATAATCCAAACACTTGTTTCCTATAGAGTATCCAAATTAAGATTTTGGGGGAAAAAAATCTGCTTTAGTCAACATTTTCCAAGACCTGTAATTTTTACATTTTTCAGTTGATGGAGCTATGAGACAGATTGTTTTTTTGCATGGTAAGGTGCCATTATGGTAAGGTGCCATTTAGAATCATAGAATCGTAGAGTTGGAAGGAACCTCCTGGGCCATATGGTCCAACCCCCTGCTCAAAGCAGGATTCGCTAAATCATCCCAGACAGATGTCTGTCCAGCCTCTGTTTGAAGACTTCCATTGAAAGAGAACTCAACACTTCTCGTGGCAGCCTGTTCCACTCATTGATCACTCTGTCAAAAGTTTTCTAATATCTAATCTGTGTCTCCTCCCATTCAGTTTCATCCCATTGCTTCTAGTCTTTCCTTGTGCAAATGAAAATAAGGATGATCCTTCTACCATGTGACAGCTCTTGAGATATTTGTAGACAGCTATTAAGTCTCCTCTCAGTCTTCTCTTTTGCAAGCTAAACATTTCCAAATCATGCAATCTTTCCTCATAAGACAGGGTTTGCAGACCGGTCACCATTATGGTCGCTCTTTTCTGAACTTGCTCCAGTTTGTTGATGTCTTTTTTAAAATCTGGACACAGTATTCCAGATAAGGTCTGACCAAAGAGGAGTAGAGGGCAATAATGATTTCACGTGATCTAGACTGTATGCTTCTGTTAATACATCCTAGAATTGCATTTGCTTTTTCTGCTGCTGCATCACACTGTTGACTCATATTCAGTCTGTGATCTATTAGTATACCCAAGTCTTTTTCACATGTGCTGTTGCTTAGCCCTATTCCTCCCATTCTGTATATGCTTTTTTCATTTTTATTGCCCAGATGTAGTACTTTGCATTTTTCCCTGTTAAAAACCATTCTGATAGTTGCTGCCCATTGCTCCAGTCTATTTATATCTTTTTGAATCCTCTCTCTCTCTTCTCTAGTATTAGCTATCCCTCCTAGCTTTGTGTTATCAGCAAATTTAATCAGTTTACCCTCAATTCCTTCATCTAAATCATTGATAAAGATGTTGATACTATTTGGGGGTGGATACAACCCTTTGATCGCTTATTTCATGTCTTTTCTGGAGTTGTGGTAACTGAAAAACTGCAATCCTGGTGTTTTGACTTTTCTTCTCATTAGGGAGTTTATCAAGTGGTTTAATTAATTGTATTTTTTGATATATGAGGTAATGCCAAATATGTTTATTTTCAATGGGATAAGAATTGGGGTGATTCGATTTTTTATAATTTTTTTAAATTTTTTCATACCTTTTACTTTATTTTTTTTTAGTCCCTTTTATGGAACTAGAACTTGTAAATGTCCGATCTTTTATATTATGTACCGTATTTTTCGCTTTGTAAGATGCACTTTTTTTCCACCAAAATTTTGGGGGAAAATAGGGGTGCGTCTTACAATGCAAACATACGTTTTTTAGGCTGCCGCTGCGGGTGTCCGTTACTTGCCGCCACCACACTGGGTCCTCCGGATGCTGCTGCCGCGCTGGGTCCCTCGGGTGCTGCTGCTGCCGCCTCGCTGTGTCCCCCGGTGCCTGCCGCCGCCACCGGGCTCTGTCCCGTGCTGCGTGGGGGGCTCTGCCGTTCCATCCATGCCTGCGCGGTTGCTTGCTTCCTGGAAAATGGCCGCCATGCAAGCGCAGATGGAGATCTTGGCACTGAAATCTCGGGAGATGAGATTTCAGCGCTGAAATCTCATCCCCAAGATCTCCATCTGCGCTTGCGCGGCGGCCATTTTCCAGGAAGCAAGCCACCGCGCAGGCATGGATGGAACGGCAGAGCCCCCCACGCAGCACGGGACAGAGCCCGGTGGTGGCGGCAGGCACCGGGGCACACAGCGCAGCGGCAGCAGCACCACCCGAGGGACCCAGCACTGCGGCGGCAGCAGCAGAACCCGAGAGACCCAGCGCGGCAGGAGTACCCGGAGGACCCAGCGCAGTGGCGGCAGCACCAGGTACAGAGTGGGTGACAGCACCCAGGGGACAGAGTGGGCGACAGCACCCAGGGGACAGAGTGGGCGACAGCACCCCAGGGACATAGTGGGCGACAGCACCCCGGGGACAGACCGGTAAGCAATAAGACGCCTGGATTATAAGAAGCACCACCATTTTATTAAAAAATGTTTTTTCCTATTTTTCTCCTCAAAATTTGGGGTGCGTCTTATAATCCGGAGCGTCTTATAAAGCGAAAAATACGGTACTTCAATATCAGAGTATTGCCATGTATTTTATAAGTCATTCTCCTATGAACACTTTTTTCATAGGAGTACTGTCATGTCAGGCAGAGAAGCCTTCAGCTGCCATACCAACCCACTGGCACTTCCCAATCACATCATGAGTGGGGGTGGACAGTGGGCCCATTTACCATAACAGCCCCATCCGGTTAGTGCACTTTAAATGTCAATATCAGAGTCTTACAGAGACATTTGAGTGATTAGCAGCAGCAGGTATAATTCAGCTCCACTCGCTGCCATTAAAGGCAGTATGGCTGTGTAACGCAAATATTTGCCAGGAAAAATGTAAGCTTGGGAACAGAGACTACATCAAAGACACAGACCCGGGATATGACCTAATAGTACTTCATATGTCAATAAGGGGTTAAAGAATTATCGCACTACACGAATGGGCATTTTGCTAATTTGTTGCGTGATCGCCAGCAATTTAGACAAGCTGATAATTGGAAAAGTTTGTTTGATCCCTGATTTATCAATACCTTGCTACAGCTGGATCCTGGTTGTCCCTGTTTTTGGGGAAGCCCAGCACGCACCTTGTATCTGCTTGACTTAACATGCAGTGATGAAGAGTTATCACCAGAAAGTTTACGTAATACTGTATTTACTGTGGTATAACCGGTACTGAAATACTGCCAATAATCCTATTTGAAGCATCTCCAAGTGCCTTTAAGTGTGCAGTTACTTCACTCTGCTTACTATTACATGTAAATACTTATGTCCCCCCAAAAAATTGAGAAAAGTATTCAAGGTGTGATACCTTTATTGGCTAACCAGAGAAATTACATTTGCAAGCAAGCTTTCAGGGCTCAAAAGGCCCCTTCATAAGTATTTACATCTATTTTTCTGGCTAACACGGTACCACAATTTTATTTTGTATTGTACATGCTTACTATTACCAAATATCTGTCATACCTGTCACAACAATCCATACAAGGGAAACGCAACAACAAAATTGGAATGTGATTTTGGAGGAAAATGCTTACAAAATCTAGACCTCAGAAGTAAAAGATCGAGGCATAGCACGACCAGAAAGCACCATGTTCTAAGGAATCACAGTTTCCTTAATGAATTTATAGCTTTATAGAGTTGAAAGCAAAAACAACAGAAGGAGGAATCTCTGTTTTCCAAGTAACAGTCTTTGGAAAACCTTGCCTAGCACGATCTCCCGCTTAAAAGCTGGCAGTCCATGACAGCTCCCTTTCATAGGGCATCAAAGCTGACATTAGCATTTGCACGAAAATAAGGGAAGGAAAAAAAATAAAGAATGCCTTTCTGCTTACTCAAAATCCATTTAAAACAGTATGGAAAAAAAGACAATAACATACAGGCATTTAAAGACAAAAAAAAACAGCCCACACAAGACATTCTGAGTTCACTCAGCAATTACAAATTAAGGCAAACAGAGATGATAATTATGTAATAAATTCCAAATCTGTTTAGCTGGGTTAGACCTAACCTATATACATTACTTACAACCTCTCTCACCAAAGCACTGGCAAGTTTCAATTACAGAATGGGGAGAACAGAAGCTATTAATTGTAAAGAATCGCAACAATGTATCAGCATGGCAATCGGGGGCCAGTAACAAATTACAGCTTTCAAGGTGCTGTGGAAATTTTAATATTATTCCACTTAAAAGCTGCAATGCGCAAATATAATGGCAAGGGGACATTCAATTTCTGTTCTCGGACACTGCTGGAGTTAAAGGCCATTCATACTCCTCAATTTACACATTTTATAGATTTACCATAGCAGCATTCGACCACATAAACAGGTTAAATCTACAGGCCTGGAGCAATCGGGCTTTACTGAACTTCACACTGTCTGAAAGATCAACAAAGCAAACAACTTTTAATCTCTCCTAAGCTTACAAGTAGGATGGGAAAAAAGTACTGTCTCCTTTCAACTGTGTAGTTGAAGTCTTTTTTGAGCCTATAGTGGACAGGGAGGAAAACAAACAACTGGATCAGTGACAAATCATCTGAACATTACACTTGAAGCAGAGCCACCAGACTGAAGCTCTTTATCTTATCATGTGCTTTTCATGAGAAGACAATTATTCTTGAAAGAGTTGAAGTGTAAAGAAGAAAACGACTACGACCAGCAGCAAGATGTATCGAGACAATCACAGAAATCATAGATACAGTGGAGAGAATCCTGACAACTAAAGAAGACAGGACATTCTGGATAAACAACGTGTATATGAAAGCAAGCAGTAAAAAAGACTTAAAATAAGACACAAAACCATTCATTTCAACTAATTGTAATTATTTATTCATGTCTGTCATAGGGAAACAAATACTAATTCCTGTGAGAGAAAGATGGAAATACAGTGCTGCCTATATTGGTCAAATCATTCCACAGCACATAGCATAATAAAAATGCCTCTCATTCTGCTGCATTTGGCAAATGAATATTTTAAAACTGGCAATTGGATTCTCCAATACATGGAGGTAGAATTGGCAACACTAAAATCTTGCAAAATATTTTCTCCTTTCTGTTGTTACAACATATGTATATTTATGCACAAGTATGTTTTGTTCAGTAAAAAACACAATTTCCCTTTTATGGATCAGTGAAGTGAGAAAATGCAATAGATTTAATGTGCTGGCCTCGTGTCTTTTACTATGCTGTTATATAATTCTACTGTTAAAGAGTATTTTCATCAATTCCAATAATGGGGTTGTTTTAGTTTCCTTCCAAAAGCCAGCAGCCTAATGTTTAAAGTGCGAGATTGGAAATTCTTAATTGTAAATTCACTTGCTGAAATTCGGGGTCTCTTTTGTAGATTTGACCTTTGTTGGTGGTGTTGTTTTTTTTCAATAAAAGTATACTCATATGTGGCATATTTTATAGCAGACATACAGTTGAAACTAGAAGTTTACATACACTATATAAAAAGACAGATCTGCATGTTTTTCTCAATATCTGACATGAAATCAGAATAAACCTTTCCTGTTTTAGGTCAGTTAGGATTACCACAATTATTTAGATTTGCCAAATGCCAGAAAAATGAGAGAATGTTTTAAGGCATTTTTATTACTTACTGCAAAGTCAAAAGTTTACATACATTTCATTAGTATTTGGTATCATTGCCCTTATCACCTTCACGACATGTGCCGTACCTGTACAGCGGAAGTCGGGTCTCTCCCTTTGATGTGGGCTCGAGCGCTAAGCCCACATCTTTCCCGGCACATGTCAGCTGTTTTGAACAGTTGACATGTGCCCCTAACAGCCAAGGGTAAAATCGCGATCCACCTGCGGCTGTTAACCTGCTAAATGCCGCTGCCAATCTCTGACAGCAGCATTTAATGCGATCATGTCAGAAGCATATCACTAAACCCGCCCATCGGGACCCGTGTCACATGGCCACGGGTCGCCGATGGGTTGGCATGACAACCCAGGGTCTGCAGCAGATCCCTGTCATTGTTATTGCTGGATTGCTATTAGTGCCACCCAGCAGTCTGCGCACATGACAACTGAGCATTTCTGTTACACTTTCGATGATCAGATCGCCTGTGTGTATCAGAGGCGATTGGATTATCGCAGCTTCTAGTCTCCCATGGAGACTATTGAAGCAAGTGAAAAGTAAAAAAAAAGTTTTTAAAAATATAAAAAAATGTATACAAAAGTTCAAATCAGTCCCATTCGCCTCATTCAAAATAACACAATTTAAAAAAAATTAAAAATACACATATTTGGCATCGTCGCATTCAGAATCACCCGATCTATCAAAATATAAAGATAATTAATCCGATCGGTAAATGGCATAGTGAAAAAAAGTCAAAACGCCAGAATTCCTTTTTTTTTGTCTCTGTAAAATTGCATTAAAACGCAATAACGGGGCGATCAAAAGATCATATCCACCCCAAAATGGTTTCATTGAATACGTCATCTCGGAACACAAAAAATAAGCCCTCACCCAGCCCAGATCAAGAAAAATGGAGACGCTACAGGACTCGAAATATGACATGTTTTTTTTTTTAACAAACTTTGGATTTTTTTTCACCACACGTTTGGTATCTACAAACTTGTAATGACCTAGAGAATGGGTGGTCAGTTTTAACATTTGGTGAACATGGTAAAAAAAATCCGAAAAACAGCTGTGGAATTACACTTTTTTGCAATTTCACCGCACTTGGAATTTTTTTTCCCATTTGTGAGTAAATGATATGGTAAAACCAATGGTGTATTTCAAAGTACAAATCGTTCCACAAAAAACAAGCCCTCACATGGCCATATTGATGGAAAAATAAATAGTTAAGGCTCTGGGAAGAAGTGGAGCGAAGAGCGTGAAGGGGTTAAACTGAATGATTTGGGTCAAATGTTTGGGATATCCTTCCACAAGCTTCTCACAATAGTTGGTCGGAATTTGGGCCAATTCCTCATGATAAAACTGGAGTAACTGATCCAGGTTTGTAGGTTGACTTGTTGACTTGCTCACACCGGCCTTTTCAGCTTTGCCCATACATTTTCAATAGGAAATAGATCAGGGCTTTGTGATGGTCACTCCAAAAAAATGATTTTGTTATCCTTAAGCCACTTTGTTACCATTTTGGCAGTATGCTTCGGATCATTGTCCATTTGGAAGACTCATTTCCGCCCAAGCTTAAACTTCCTGGCTGATGTCTTGAGATGTTGCTTCAGTATTTCCTCATAACCTTCTTTTCTCATGATGCCATCTATTTTGTGAAGTGCACCAGTACCTCCTGCAACAAAAAACCCCCCACAAAATGGTACTGCCACTCCCATGTTTCACAGTTGGGATGGTGTTATTAGGCTTACAAGCTTCACCCTTTTTTTCTCCAAACATAACGATGGTCATTATGCTTACAAAGTTCAATTTTAGTTTCATCAGACTACAGGATATGTCTCCAAAAATTAAGATTTTTGTTTCTGTGTGCATTTGCAAACATTAATCTTGCTTTATTCATGTTTCTTTTGTAGTAATGGCTTCCTCCTGGCAGAGTGGCCTTTCAGCCCATGTTAATACAGTAATCATTTCACTGTGGCTATTGACACAATCTTACCAGCTTCCGCTGCCATCATCTTCACAAGGTCTTTTGCTTTTGTCCTTGGGCTGATATGCATATATCAGACCGAAGCATGTTCATCTCTGGGACACAGAACCTGTCTCTGTCAGGAACACCCCACTGCATTTGCTCACTGAGCCAGTGCACGTGTCTTGAGTAAGACAAACTGTGCTCAGAGATACCTGTGGAGTGGGCAGCAACGGTGAAGATGCGTGCTTCAGACCCGCAGGACCTGAAGCACATGACTGCTGGGGGCATGGCCTCAACTCCACAGAGCTAGGAGCTGCAGGGAAACTCCTAGAAAGGTAACTACGGAACAAAGTTACTAATGGGCATAAACAGGGACATAAACCAGATCAGGCCGGGGTCAAAGCACGAGGTAGCATGACAATTACCAAAGGGCTAGACAGAACGGATAGTCAAGACGTAGCCAAGAAGTCAGAAACCAGAGAGGCAGATATACAGTAAAGAATCAACAGGCAAACTCACAACCGGAGACAGAACCGGATCAGAACCATATAAGCAAGCTATAAGACAACGAACAGGCACACAGGGGTCAATGCACTCGGCCAAAGGCAAAAGTATAACTGACAGGGATTGGAGTTTTTCAGTGCTATAAAAAGCTATCCCTGAACCAAAGAGAGGCCACAATAATTAACCCCAAGCATGCAGGTCAAAGCCTGCACTGAGCTCAAGACATTAACCCCTGACGTGCAGGTAAAAAACCTGCACTGGGATCATAACAGTCTCCTTCCTGAGTGGTATGATGGCTGAACATTCCCATCTTGCTTGTACTTGTGTATAATTGTTTGTACAGATGAATTAGGCACCTTCAGGTATCTTGAAATTGTACCCAAAGTTGAGCCAGTTGTGTGCAAGACCACAATTCTCTTCCTGGACGATTTCTTTAGATTTTCCAAAGATGCTACACAAAGAAGCAGTGTGTTTCAGGTGTGCATTAAAATACATCCACAGGTGTGTCTCTAAATAACTCAGATGTTGCCAAAAACCTATCAGAATCTTCCAAACACATGACATCATCATATGGGAAGTCCAGAATTGTTTAAAGGCATAGTAATCTTATTGTATGTAAACTTTTGACCTTGCAATAAGTAATACAAATGCCTTAAAACATTCTCTCTCTCATTATTCTGGCATTTGGCAAATATTAATAATTATGGTAATCCTAATTGACCTAAAACGGCAGAGGTTCTGATTTCATGTCAGATATTGAGAAAAACATGCATATGTGTCTGTAAAATTTAGTTTCAACTGTATGTAAAGTGCAGCCTGCGGGCCACATCCGTTCCTTTGGCTTTCCCTGCCAATCCCTTGGGCTCGGACAGCCAAAAGGTTGGAAACAATTGTATGCCGCAGCTCCCTGCCCAGCATTTTGATTTTTCTAGAATCTGCATCCTCAAGATATCAGTGAATACAATGGTGGAACAGGGAGCTGTCGGCTCCCTCTTCCACTATTTAGCCTGTGTGACCGAGTCTCAGGACAGCAAAGATCACGCCTGCCGAGCAGATTTTAAATCCACGTGTTCCACAGAGTAGAGCAGCGCATAGGAAGGAACAGTTAGATAAGTCAATACAGTGACTGAGGGAAACTGTGGGTACATAATGCTCTATGTGCTTGGGGGGCTTTTTGGCCACTCTGCTCTATGTTTAGGTCAGTGGGGGGTCATCATCCAGTGTGAAGGGGGGTGTTGGGTCCATCATACAGAGTAGAGATCTGTGTGTACCATGATACGATGTGCAGAGATGTGGAGTACTGTGTGACATCGAAAAAAAAAAGAGAGAGGAGCCAGCGCCGCTTAAGGATAGAACGCATAGCATAAAGTGCATATGCACATAATATCTGACTGTATTCAAAATGAGATATCTGGCAAAAAAAATTGATCAATTCAATTGAGCCACCCCGCAGCGCCAAGGCAATCTCATGTGGGGGGTCCATTCTTGTAACCATCTTTGGCGGCTTTTACCATCTTGTTTGACCACTTTTTTGCTCATGTGTGCATCATTTGATTTTAACAGTTTTGTTTTTAATTTAGTGTGTTCCACCGATGTTACTGTGCCCCACTTTCCACAATTCCGGATTCACCTTGGATATTGTAAACAGAAATTTGTCAACAATCCTTTGAATTACCAACGCATGAAGATTTCATATGTACTATATGCATTATGCAAAAATACTTTATGCATGTGTATAATTATGCTATACGTAAATTGCGTATATATTTGTACCATAAATTATGGTTCTAGTTGTTATGGCTACTTATATGATTATTAGCATATGCATATTAATATATATACAGTCATATGTTAAAGTTTGGGCACCCCTATTAATGTTAACCTTTTTTCTTTATAACAATTTTGGTTTTTGCAACAGCTATTTCAGTTTCATATATCTAATAGATGATGGACTCAGTTATATTTGTGGATTCAAATGAGGTTTATTGTACTAACAGAAAATGTGCAATCTGCATTTTAACAAAATTTGACCGGTGCAAAAGTATGGGCACCTCAACATAAAAGTGACATTAATATTTCGTAGATCCTCCTTTTGCAAAAATAACAGCCTCTAGTCACTTCCTGTAGCTATTAATGAGTTCCTGGATCCTGGATGAAGGTATTTGTGACCATTCCGGTTTACAAAACAATTCCAGTTCAGTAAAGTTTGATGGTCGCCGAGCATGGACAGCCCGCTTCAAATCATCCCACAGATGTTCAATGATATTCAGGTCTGGGGACTGGGATGGCCATTCCAGAACATTGTAATTGTTCCTCTGCATGAATGCCTGAGTAGATTTGGAGCGGTGTTTTGGATCATTGTCTTGCTGAAATATCCATCCCCTGCGTAACTTCAACTTCGTCACTGATTCTTGCACATTATTGTCAAGAATCTGCTGATACTGAGTTGAATCCATGAGACCCTCAACTTTAACAAGATTCCCGGTGCCGGCATTGGCCACACAGCCCCAAAGCATGATGGAACCTCCACCAAATTTTACTGTGGGTAGCAAGTGTTTTTCTTGGAATGCTGTGTTTTTTAGCCTCCATGCATAACGCCTTTTTGCATGACCAAACAACTCAATCTTTGCTTCATCAGTCCACAGGACCTTCTTCCAAAATGTAACTGGCTTGTCCAAATGTGCTTTTGCATACCTCAGGCGACTCTGTTTGTGGCGTGCTTGCAGAAACGGCTTCTTTGGCATCACTCTCCCATACAGCTTCTCCTTGTGCAAAGTGCGCTGTATTGTTGACCGATGCACAGTGACACCATCTGCAGCAAGATGATGCTGCAGGTCTTTGGAGGTGGTCTGTGGATTGTCCTTGACTGTTCTCACCATTCTTCTTCTCTGCCTTTCTGATATTTTTCTTGGCCTGCCACTTCTGGGCTTAACAAGAACTGTACCTGTGTTCTTCCATTTCCTTACTATGTTCCTCACAGTGGAAACTGACAGGTTAAATCTCTGAGACAACTTTTTGTATCCTTCCCCTGAAAAGCTATGTTGAATAATCTTTGGTTTCAGATCATTTGAGAGTTGTTTTGAGGAGCCCATGATGCCACTCATCATAGGAGAATCAAATAGGAGAACTACTTGCAAGTGGCCACCTTAAATACCTTTTCTCATGATTTGATACACCTGGCTATGAAGTTCAAAGCTCAATGAGGTTACAAAACCAATTTAGTGCTTCAGGAAGTCAGTAAAAAGTAGTTAGGAGTGTTCAAATCAAGAAAATGATAAGGGTGCCCATACTTTTGCACCGGTCAAAATATGTTTAAATGCAGATTGCACATTTTCTGTTAGTACAATAAACCTCATTTGAATTCAGAAATATAACTAAGTCCATCAGTTATTAGATATATGAAACTGAAATAGCTGTTGCAAAAACCAAAATTGTTATAAAGAAAAAAGGTTAACATTAATAGGGGTGTCCAAACTTTAACATATGACTGTAGATATTCTTTATGATAATATAGTTATTGCTGTTTTCTTGTATGTTATATTTACATTTTTTCATGTATATGATATACATAAATTCATTATGTGATTGTTTTCTGAATAATTCTTGTATTTATCTCAATTTTATGGGAGGGAGATTAGATATATGTTACCATTAGCTTATTCGATCATGTGTGTATGTCTCACATCCTCATTGGTGGACTTTCTTATTTTAAATACCCCTTGTTTCCTACTTTCTATCACCCCTTGATAAAGGCCATCTGGCCGAAACGTGCGTTGGGGGGGTACGCCAGGGTGGACCTCATTTACAGGCCAGGAAAGGTAACACTTATATTTAGTGAATTTACTCCTTGCTATTGATACATTATTTGTATACCATGTGCTGTTGCATGATTTGGGACTTGGGATAATGCAACTTATGTTTGGATTTTGCATACCAATCCTGGTCATGCTATTCTGATTTTGGGATAATTTAATAAATTTTGGATAATTTTGTAAAATCATTATGATACTATTTGTATTCCTTTGGTCCTTTTACCCTTTGTGTCCCCCATTTTTGCCCATGTGCTTTTTATGGTCACCTGACTTTTTTCCCACTATTTCCTCTATTCCTGATATATTGTAATAAAATGATTTTTGTATTTTCATATTCATTTGTATTGGACTTTTTTTGATTGTTTCCTTTTCCCTTTATATGTGATATATTTTTTGCGATTGTCCTATTATGTCCATATATAGACCCATTTTTATAGTGACACATTTTGGTGCACTTTTCTTCATCTTTTACTAATTGTCTAATGGGTATTGCTTCCATGAAATTATTAAGAACACTGTTGCGTGAGGCGGTACATTGGTTGAATAACAGGAACTGTAGGATTTAAATAAATATAAATATATAAATTTTATAAAAGCAGTAAATTTTATGGTTCTGATTGGCTGCTATTGGTTAGAATACATGTTACAATAAGCCGCATCGTAACATGTATTAGAAGTAGCTACTAGTCAACATATGTAATTATTCTCAATATTATGTGATAAAATAAATAATAATAATAATAATAAGAAGAAGAAGAAGCAGAATTAAGTTGGTTTGGCCCTACATAAAAGTCACAATGTCATGTCCGCCGTGTCCGCCATGTCTGTTTTGTCTCAAGAACTCCTGGTGCGATGTGCATGCGCATATCTTGTCTGCTATCCTGCATGTTCCCTAAAGCAGTGTGCACACTCACCTCATGTCTGAGCTGCAGGATGCCTGCGTTTCTGCTCTGTCTTCTGTGATCTTCTCGTCATGTCTGGAGTTCCTGATCACGTGTCCCTGCCTGGATCCTGCACTGTCTGGTTCTGCAATCATCTCGTCATGTCTGAACCGCTGATCATGTGACCTTTCCTAGGATCCTGCACTGTCTGGTTCTGCAATCATCTCGTCATGTCTGAAACGCTGATCATGTGACGTTTCTTAAAGATCATGCACTGTCTGGTTCGGCAATCATCTTGTCATGTCTAGAACTATGATCATGTGACCTGTCTAGGTTTCAGCACTGATTCTGCAGTCTTCTCGTCATGTCTGGATCTCCGATCATGTGACTACGCTCTGTTATCCTGTTGATCTGAACCCGGAAGTGTTTCCCCTGGTCCTGACCTGGAAGAGGAGGTGCTATGCCCTATATCAGGCCGCCCCTTCCTACGCTCAGGGCCTGAGTATTGTGTGGTGTCCTTGCATGGCTGCTTGGTCTGTGGGGCGCTCGCTCTATTCTGTGCCCTTGCACTCTGCTCTGTCGTGCATCTCTGCACACGCTCCGTGGTCGTATTCCGTCTCTGGTCTTGTGTCTTGTCAAGTGTTTGTCCTTCGTGCCCTGTTCTGTCCCTGCTCTGCTTTGCCTTGTAGTCCTTGTTTGCTCTTATTCTGCTCCTTGTTTCTGCCCTCGTGTCTTGTCTTGCTCTGCTTTGTGACTTCAGGTACCCTGCCTTTGTCTCTGTCCCTGGCGTGTCTCTACACGTGCAGGCCTCCGCTCTGAACCTGTCCCTGGCGTGCCTCTCTGCACGCGCAGGACTCTGCCTCGCCTGTCCCTGGCGTGCCTCTCTGCACGCGCAGGACTCTGTTACCATGTCCCTGACGTGTCTCCTCACACGTGCAGGCCTCCGCTCTGAACCTCTCCCTGGCGTGTCTCTACACGTGCAGGCCTTGCTTTGTGCTCTGTCTAGTCCCAAGGTCCTTCCTTGGCCCGGCTCTGGGCTTTGGCCTACGCTCCGCTGCTAGACTGTCCCTGGCATGCTCTTTGCATGCGCAGGTCTCTGCCTCGTTCTTTGTATTGTCCCTGATGTTTCGTGCGCTCTTGCACATTTCGCACTAGGCTTTGCCGTACGGGCTGTACGCGTCTCTGTCCTGTGTCTTTGCCTAGCCCTGCCTTGTGGCTCTGTGCCTCCGTGCACGTGCCTGGTCGCCTGTGCCTACCTGGTGTGCCTCAGCCGTGCCGCCTCTAGCCGTGCTCGCCTGTGTGCCCCAGCCGTGCCCCGTCCAGTGCTATAGTGGTCTGGCTGCGTGGCCCCGCAGCGGTGCCGCTTCTAGTCGTGTCCGCTTGCAACTGCCATCGTCAGTACCACCTGCCAGTGCTCCCAACCATGGTCTCTGTGCTCCCTTGCACTCACACTGGTTCTCGCACTGTGCCTTTTCGTGCTACTCTTGCACAAAGCCTTTGTCTCTTTTGCTCTTTTCTGTTCCCTAGTTTTCCTGCCGGATTCCATAACCTGCCGACCGCTGGCAGAGGTCCGGACCTAGATGACTGCGGCCTGATGTCTGGAGCTGATGTCCGTAGCCAGATACCTGGACCCTGTCGGTCGATGTCAGCATTTGGATTCTGATGCCACCGTACCTGACCCGTTCCTGGCATGCCCCTCGGCATGCGCAGGTCTCCGTCCTGAGAGTCTGACCCGCCCCTGGCATGCCCCTCGGCATGCGCAGGTCTCTGTCCTGTGAACCTGATCCTGGCGTGTCCGTTGACACACACCATGTCACTAACTCTCTTGTTTCCTTGCATGGAAACCTGGCTAACTACTGGATGTCCGGATCCTGCTGATCACCCTCTGAGCTACAGACCCTGATGCCCTGGTTGATCGAGGACTGTTGTCCGGAGTCCGATGTCCGTGTACCATCTGCACGTTCCATGCCTGGACCTCGGCGTGCCCTTGCACGCACCCTGTTTCATGAACTGTGTGTTCACGTTTGCTGTTGCACCCTGAAGAGTTCCACAAGTCTTGGACCTCGGCGTGCTCTTGCACGCACCTTGTCTTATGCTCTGTGTGTTCACGTTTTGCACCTGCTGTACCTGAAGTCTTCCTTAATGAAGTTCCTTTGAATTAATGACTCGTCTTGCCTTGTCTTGTCTTCCTGAGCCGGCCGTCTGGTCCAGCAGCCGTGGTGGCTCACCCCCTTGGTCTTGCCCCTGACACTCCCTGTATAGGGGGTGGTTCTCACTAGGTCAGCTCGCCCTAGGTGGGTGGGTGCCACGGCCCAGAGGGTCCACTCTCTTTCTAAGAAGAACGACTCAGCGTAAGCTGACACTTCGTCACACACAAGCTCCCATGTGGTGGGTTGTTCTACTTTTGTAGATGAGGGGTTAGGGATAGGAGAAGATACCTCTCAGGAGAGTGATCAAAGCATTTATTTTGCAATAAAATTTCCTCCTCCACCATATTGAACCCCAAAAGACATTAACTGAAACCAATGGCATTTTGCTATTTGAAAGATTTGCTTCTTGGTTGGAGATGACCCACTTTAAGGTAAACATACCCTAAAAGAATTTATGACATATGGCACAAATTATCTAAATCCTTTAAATACTTTGCAGCACATCAAAGATTTCATTTGAGAAAAGATAAGGTAAACGTCTGCATATAAAGTGATAAGGTTGGGTTGACAGCTTCTAAAAAGTCTAAATTTATTTGCATCTGTAACTATGACATTCAGAAATTAAACTTAGGGCGCAATTAGTTAATCTCACTCTTTAAAACTCTCATAAACAGAGGCAGTCATCTCTCATTTTTACTGGATAACTGGGATTCTGAAAACTACTGAGGTGTGAATTTTACTACACAGGAAATACAAAGGGTATCGTAAAAAGTCCTAATGACTTTCATCATGTAATATTGCTTCTGCACTGCAGGGAAAATGGCTAAGCTGCTGGACTCTTTGTAGTTCTTGCAATTTCTTGCAAAGTCACTGGACCCCAGTGCGTCAGCGGCATCATATTCCCTAGATAGAAAACCAATGTCATTATATGTAGCCTATCTATAAATACGCCCCATCAGCTTTGTTTGCCTAATTTAGGCCTAAAAGCCAGTAAAAATTAATGTCATGTAGATTATGTAGCTGCTAATTTGTTGAAAGGATTATTAAATGATGCTGAATTGATTTTGTAGGATGTAAATTTCTTGGTCAAAAGTTCATTATGAGCAGAGTATTTGCCTCGACAGATGAGATCTTGTTAGATTCTTCATTTAGAAGTAAAATTATTGAAATAAAAAAAGTGGATTTGTGGGACAGAAACAGCAACAGAGCTTTGAATTCACAATTGTGTACCCAATATTCCCTTGATAGCTGGAAATCTGTATTTTATAAAACATATACAGTAGCATGTTAAAGTTTGGGCACCCCTGGTCAAAATTACTGTTATTGTGATCAATTAAGCAAGTAGAAGATGAAATGATCTCTAAAAGGCATAAAGTTAAAGATGACAAATTTCCTTTGTATTTTAGGCTATATACTGTATATATTTATTTTATTTTTTTCCAACTTTTACATTTTAAAAACTACAAAAAGGAAAATGGGCTGTTGCAAAAGTTTGAGCACCCTTGGAGGTTTGTGTGCTCAGATATCTTTATCCAAGGTTTCAGACCTTAATTAGCCTGTTAGGGTTAAAGGCCCTGTTACACATAATGATGTCCCAGCGATGCCACCAACGATCCGACATGGATGGGATCGCTGGGATATCGTTAGGCTGATCGCTAGTGAGCTGTCACATAGACAGCCCCTCCAGCGATCAGGACTAGAGAGCACGCTGGTTTCCAATGTAAACATCGGGTATCTAAGAGCCGTGTGGCTCTTGGATACCCGCTGTTTACCCTAGATACCAGCGTGCACGCTGGTATCCAATGTAAACATCAGGTAACTAAGAGCCGTACGGCTCTTGGATACCGCTGTTTACCCTAGATACCAACGTGCGCTGGTATCTAGGGTAAACAGTGGGTATCCAAGAGCCGCGCGGCTCTTAGTTACCCGATGTTTACGTTGGAAACCAGCATCCAGTGATACAGACAAGGCGTGCACTCTGTGGATATGAGGTAGGTGCAAGCTGAACCTGGAACTTAGTCCAGACAGTCATCCAGTGAAGAGAAAACAGCTGCACTCTGGGAAATTTTGATTTTCAATGCAAAAAATTTTTTTTATTGAAGACACCACAGGGGAATAGTGCGTTGAGGTAACGTTTCGACCCTATGTCGAGTCTTTTTCAAACCTCACTTAAAGCACAAGAGAAAAAGAAGCAATCACGGCAGTATGAATGTGCAGGAGGGGCTGAAAAAAGACCCAGTCTGGCAGGGACCAGGCAGAGGTTCTAAGATGAGCTGGAAGCGTGGGACAGCTAGCGCCGTCTGACACTACACCACAGACGGCGCTTGCTGCCCCACGCTTCCAGCTCATCATAGAACCTCTGCCTGGTCCCTGCCAGACTGGATCTTTTTTCAGCCCCTCCTGCACATTCATACTGCCGTGATTGCTTCTTTTTCTCTTGTGCTTTAAGTGAGGTTTGAAAAAGACCCGACATAGGGTCGAAACGTTACCTCAATGCACTATTCCCCTATGGTGTCTTCAATAAAAAAAATTTTTTGCTCGGAAACCAGCATCCAGCATCGCTGATCTCTCGCTGCCACACGCAGCGATGCGTGCTGGCCAGCGGGAGACCAAGAATAAAAAAATAGCCCAGGACGATCGTGTACGATCAGCAATACCCGGCTGGGAGGCTGGTCGCTGATCCCCGTCACACACAGCGATATCGCTGGAGAGATCGCTGATGCGTCACAAAATCAGCGATCTCGCTGTGTGAAGGGGCCCTAAGGCATGTTCACTATAATCCTTAGGAAAGGCCAGATGATGCAAATTTCCCAGCTTTATAAAAACCCAGCCTCACAGTCCTCTGATCTGAACATCATTGTAAATCTGGGGTTAGACCTCAAAAGGTGTGACTACAACATGTTCCACATCACACCGATATTGGAGTAACTGGCCAGCACTGTCGTATAAACTCCAAAAGTTGCTATGTTTTTGTGAAAATGCTGAGATGCAAAAAATATCCTGACATATTAAGGTGTTTACACCAGATTTCTTGTGTCAGCACCTTAATGATTTGCTGCCTGTTTTTGTTTATCCAGCTAAAAACTGATTGCAGTCAAACAGAAGATATTTTAGGCCATTTCCATCCCCACTCAAATTAATGCATCTTATATTGGATCATTACATTTCCATTTTTGTCAAGTCAAATTAAATAAAAAAAAAAAATAACTACTGGACATGTGAACATAACCTAAGTAATATGTATACATATTTCAATCACAACCCTAACCCTAAGCATAATTTTGGTGAAGAGTTGTTGAAAAGACGAGCTGAATATGACAAAGTGCAGGTTTCTAAAAACCTGTCCCTAAAAGAAAGTTAGAGGTTTTATCATGGTGGAATTAGTTTGCATAAACTAATTGAACTCTTGTCTTCTATTCTGCGTCAGCCTCAAAGATATGCTTTTGGAAGATGATATATGTTTATAACAGCTCATCTTCAGTTTAACCCTACAGTGCTAAAACTTCTTACATCCCACTGTGAAATATACCAGGGAAAAGGAGCAGCAGCAAAGGGGATTATTAGTGAAATCCCAAACAGGAGAACTTCCTGTTGTTTTCCATTCACTATTAAAGCCTGTACTCTGTATGCAGCTACTACACACCTGCTGGGCTGTTCCATGCTGAACCCAGCACCGATCAAGAGAAATTAGCAGGAGGATTCCCAGCAGAGCACTGCCCTCTCCTGCTCAGCATGTGATCATTTTGAACAGAGAAGTAAACTTTTAGAAAACTAGTGCATTGTATTATTTTCTACTTCATAATTGTCAATGAAGCCTCATCTAATGCCTGGAGTTCATATGTTTGATCCCACTTCATGGTTTCAAAAAAAATTCAACAAAGAGCAATAAATCAAACAGAAATGAAAAGACACTAGAGAAGCTCAAGATGTAGAGTGCAAATAGAATAAATTTTGATTTCTGGACTTAAACTAGAAATATACTGTGTGCACAATTAATAGGCAATTTGCATTTTTGCTGATTAATTTTATTATTGCACAACTACAGTGTTGTCGCTCAATCCAAAAGATTAATAAACCTGAAACATGAATATTTAAGAAACTAAAAGTGAGTTTTTGTCTTTCTTCGGCTAGTTTCACACTTGCTTTTTTTTGCAGCGCATTTTTCCCGCAAAAAAACGCATTGAAAAAACGCATACAAAAGCATACAACTGCTGCGTTTTTTTCAAGCATTTTTATGAGCATGCATGAAAAAAACACAGCGTTTTTATGCGTTTGTATGCCTTTTTAGTGCGTTTTTACCGCGTTTGCGTTTTTTTCCAACATTAGGTGGCCCCTCACACTAACCCAAACCATGACTTTACTAACCCTAAACCTGACCCTAACCCTGACCCTAACCCTGACCCTGACCCTAACCCTTAACCAAACCATACTTAACCCTAATCCTGACCCTAACCCTGACCCTTAACCAAACCATACTTAACCCTATCCCTGACCCTAACCCTAACCCTGACCCTAACCCTAACCCTGACCCTAACCCTAACCCTGACCCTAACCCTTAACCAAACCATACTTAACCCTAATCCTGACCCTAACCATGACCCTAACCCTTAACAAAACCATACTTAACCCTAACCCTGACCCTAACCCTGACCATAACCCTAACCCTGACCCTAACCCTGACCCTAACCCTTAACCAAACCATACTTAACCCTAATCCTGACCCTAACCATGACCCTAACCCTTAACAAAACCATACTTAACCCTAACCCTGACCCTAACCCTAACCCTGACCCTAACCCTGACCCTAACCCTGACCCTAACCATACTTAACCCTAATCCTGACCCTAACCATGACCCTAACCCTTAACCAAACCATACTTAACCCTAACCCTGACCCTAACCCTAACCCTGACCCTAACCCTAACCCTTAACCAAACCATACTTAACCCTAATCCTGACCCTAACCCTGACCCTAACCCTTAACCAAACCATACTTAACCCTAACCCTGACCCAAACCCCAACCCTAACCCTAACCCTAAACCCCTTAACTAACCCTAACTCTAACCCAAACCCCTAAATTCCATGGTTAAAAAAAAAAAAACGCATATGCAAAAAAACGCATACATGAGCATGCCAGTGCGCACATATGCGCATCCATAGGCTATAATGGCCATTTTTAGCGCAAAACGTGCGCATATGTGCGCATGCGCTTTTTTGCAGGGCCAAAAAATGCAACATGCTGAGTCTGGAAAATACAAACGCACACCCCAAAAAAACGCAGCGCATGAAAATCGCATACATGCGCTTACAAGCGCGCAGGTATGCGCACCCATGTTAAATATAGGGGAAAAACGCATGCGCACATATGCGTTTTTTTCCAGCGCTAAAAAACGCAAATGTGAAACCAGCCTTAGGGGATATTTATGTGTGCAGAATTATTATGCAATTTAATGAAAAATGTAATGTACATTTCCCCATCTCAATTGTTTATTTTAAACTCTCACAGTGAGAATGGGAACCAAACAGCCCAAACTGTAGAAAAATACATTCCTGACATAAAAAAAAATCATTGACCAATATCGTCACCTTTTTTCAATAAAAGTCAAAATGTCCATCCATGGAGTTTATCAGTTTCTTAATCTGTTGATAATCAAATTTCTGGGCAGCACCAACCACAGCCTCAAACACTGATCAGATAGTTGACTGTTTTCCTTCACCGTAAATATCCCATTTAAGCTGTGCCCACAAGTTGTCAGTAAAGTTTAGGTCCGGTGAAGAAGGAGACGTGTCATTATTCTTCAATTTTTAAGACTTTGACTGACTGCCGAGTAGTGGAGACTTCGATATTATGATGGCGCATTGTCCTGCATAAAAATCATGGTTTTCTTGAAAGATACAGACTTTTTCTTATACCACTGATTACAAAAATCTGGCAGTAGGTTTTGGGAGTTGATTTTAAGTACATCTTCAACTAGAAAAGGTCCAACTAGCTCCTCTTTAATAATCCCAGCTCATAGCAGTGCCCACCTCTATCTTTCGGACATCTGAGTAGAAGTGGAGGTCTGCACCCGTTATTGATCCAACTACAGGCCCATCCATCTGGTTCATCAAAAACCACTCTCATCTGATCAGTCCATAAAGCCTTTGAAAAGTCTGTCTTCAGATATTTTTTGGACAAATTTTTGACGTTTCCAATTCTTTGTCTTGCTCAGTGGTGGTTGGGTTCAGCCTGCTAACCTTGTTTGTTTTTCTGAGCAATGAACACCTTATACTTCTAGGTACTCTAGGGAGGCTGCAGTTCTGGAATATGACAGCACTGGAGGACAATGGCTTCCTGGTCACTTCACATATGATTTTCCAAGTATCTTTGGCAGGAAATGTGCGTCGTCATAAAGTCAAATCTACACCAACTATCCGCCCCTATCCTTTACCAACAACTTTGTCCATGTGTGTAAAATTCAAAGAAGCACGCCCATCAAAATTTATATAGTGTTAATATATTGAAATCATCATGTTAAATAGTACTGTGTATTTGCAATTGCTCATTTTGCCATTCTACCCAGTTAGTTTGTCATTAATAACTGACTATCTGAATTCTTCTAACCTAAGCTCTAGAGAAACAGGAAGTCTCTTTTCTCTGTATTAGTCATGAGTCACTGCAAAAGGCCCTGTCAAGGGGGCAGATGGGTCAGGAGTTGAAGAGGGGAATGATTTATTTAGGGAAAAGAGGATTCCTCTTTCTTAGTGTAACACCACTGCCTACGTCTCTGTATGGCTTCCCATCCCCCACCATGCAGCAACACCGACGTATTCACCACCCCAGGTTGTGCAGTGTCCTCCCTGTCCTCTGCTTACTGTGTGATGTAAGCGCTGTGTGCTTAGGGAGCACGCACGGGAACTTCCTGATTCTTAAAAAGACAGTGCGTGCACTCCTAATGTGTCCCCTGACTATTGCTGAGAGGCACTTGGTACTTATGGTACCTCCACCTGTTGGAAGGTGCCTGAGCAACATTCTCTTTCAGTGTGTGTGCAACTACTGAGTTGCAAGGTCCTGTCCTGTTTCCGATCTTGCCTTTGCCTTAACCCAGGCCTGAACCTGTGTCTGTTCTTGTCTGAATTAGGACCAATCCCTGAACCTGTTTGTATCTAAGTCTGCATCTTTCTCTAAACCTGCTGTGTCTGTACCTGTATTTATCCCTAAACCTGCAGTGTCTGAACCAAAACCTATTGCTAAACCTGCTGTGTTTGAACCTATCTTGAAACCTGCAGTGTCTGAACCAGTACTTATTGCTAAAACTGCCGTTTCTGCAACTGTACCTATCCCTAAACCTGCAGTGTCTGAACCAGTACCTACTGCTAACCTGCAGTGTCTGAACCTGTACCAATAGTTAACCTGCAGTGTCTGGACTTGTACCTATCGCTAAGCCTGCAGTGTCTGAACCTATTCTCTAATATCTGCAGTGTCTAAACCAATACCTATCTCTAAAACCTGCAGTGTCTGAACCAGTTCCTATCCCTATTCTGAGCAACATTAGTGATCTGTGTGTACACTTGCTCCTTTGTTGTAAGTACCCTGTGTGATTTTGTCCCTGTCTCTCCTGCAAATATTTGTAATTGTATTGGTCTTATGTGAACTTGATCCAGTCTGCCCAGTGTGTACTTGTCATTGTAATTGTCTAGTGCTTACCTGATACTGTTCGCTCCAAGTGAACAATGTCATGTCTCGCCTGTCTGCATCTGCGGTTCCCCGCCTGTCCACGTCTGTGGTTTCCTGCTTGACTGCACCTGCGATTTCCTGCTTGACCGCGTCTGTGATCTCCTGCTTGACCACGTCTGCGGTTTCCTGCTTGACCATGTCTGCGGTTTCCTGCTTGACCGCATCTGAAATTCCTTGTCCGTCCAGTCTAAACTAGGTCCTACCCGTTCCTGTATTCCAGTTGCATCAGCCAGTGACCCAGTCCTTCATGAAACTGTTCCTGTCCTTCCAGTCTAAACTGGCTCCTAACTCTGACTGTATATCAGCCATGCCCGCCAGTGTATCGGCCGTGCCCACCTGTCAGTATACCAGCCATGTCTGCCTGTACCCGCCTGTCTGTACATCACCCGTATCCACCAGCCCTTGTCTGCATATCAGCTGTGGCTGCCAGTACCTGCCTGTCTATGAATCATCTACGCCAGACAATATAACTATTGTACCTGGTAGCTACCTGCCGCACAAGCCTGAACTCAACACTGGAGGCTCCAGTGAACACCAAGGTAGCTGCTTAGTCATGCCACTTTGTGAAAGTCTGATCTGTGACACAGTGGGGCCATGATCCACACTCACACTAAACAGTCTGGATGCAAACGTAACACATAGAGCAGAGAAAAGAGAAGAATTTACTGAGTAGAAAGGCAAAATAAGAAATTGTAAGTAGGAAGTGCTACATAGTATGATGACTGCAATATATTAAGAGGATAAAAGCTTTGATAGGAGTGTTTCTTTAAACATAGTAACAGGGGCATTCAGAAAGAAAACTGTAGGCTAACATGGAATTTATGGTAGATTTATAGCACATATTCAGTGAATAATATACTGTACAACCTTTTGAAAATAACCTTATAAGAAGAACACAAACAAATCAAGTTGTTGTGATATATAATGCTATTTCCATCACATGGTGATATTGTTATATTTGCCCAAGTGATTTTGGTGCTTTTATTTTGCATTTAAATCGGTGACAATCTATAGATTTTGAAAACGATATTGGAATGTTAAAATAAAAAAACCTTATAGACTTGTGTATATTCTACAATACTACATGTTCTAATCTATAATCTGGACACAATGTGGTACCAACAACAAATAAAGAAATAATCAGGTGGATGCGGCACAGCATCAAGGGGGTATGCAGCAACTATCGCTGACAGAAATGGGGTATTGTTTCCATATACGGTATATGTGCAAATTATATACATGTGTAATGTCATACTCATTTTAACCTGCACTTACATAAAATACAAAACTAAAAAAATAAAATCAAGTTCAGCACTTCTCACTGGTATGAAATGCTGCATCACAATATACAGTAACTATCAAATTGAAATTAAGTGATAGATATTTTTAAATGTTTCCTTTTATGCAGAAACATAATTGAGAATCAGATTCTGAATCACTAAATGATTTTGTGCCGCTTTGAAACCGTAATTGTTTAATTTGTTTATTAATGACCTTGACGATAGCACTGAAAACACTTTCTCATGCTTTGCTGAAAAAGAAAAATTATCAAAGATAATTATTGCAATACAACATGATTCTCACACTTCAGCTTTGGATAAACTATGGGATTTCTCCATGAAATTATGCAAAACTTCGACAATTGCTCAGTTATTGATTGAGGATGTATTAGGAAGCATGCTACTTTAAAACGTTATCTACTACTTTTATTTTGATGGCCTATCCTTAGGATAGGTTAACATTGTCCGACCAGCAGGGGTCCGTCACCCCACTCCCCCGCTGATCAGCTGTTTTCAGTGGCGGCGGCTGACGGACGGAAGTACTTACTTGCGGTCCTGGCCATCTACTTGTAGTTGCCACCGCAGGGTACTACACAACCGCCTCCTATACAAATCAATAGAAGGCAGATGTGCAGTAACAAGCCTCAGCCACTACAAGTAGATGCACAGCTCTGCAAGTACTTCCGGACAGCAGCCACCACCACCGATAGTTGCTGATCGGCGGGTGTGCAGGGTGCCGAACCCTGGACGATCTGTCATTCTAAGGCCTCTTTCACACATCCGGTTTTTGTAATCCGGCACGATGCGGCAAAATTTTTCATAACCGGATCCAGCACCGGATCCGGTTTTGTCCCATAAGCTTTCATGGTCGCCGCATCGTGAAGGATGGTTATGCGTCGTGTCCGGTTGCTGCCGGACACGGCAAAAAATAGCCGTCCGGCATCTGCAAAAAACGTTCTCTGCAACGTTTTTTGTCAGCGCCGGACCGGCTTTTTCCACAGTGCATGCCCGGACTCTGTGAATGTTAACCCCACAAGTGCCCGGCGATAGAGCGATCTCTCTCTGTCACCCGGACACTTGTGAGAGATCTCTCTTGCCGGGCACTTGTGGGGTTAACACTCACAGTGTCTGGGTGAGAGAGACAGATCTCTCTGTGGGGTTAACCCCACAAGTGCCCGGCAAGAGAGAGAGATTCTCTCGCCTGGACACTAAGTGTTAACCTCCCATGTCTCTCTCTCCACCCCCCTCCCCTCTGTCTCCTCTCCTCCCCTCCCTTTCAGCAGCTGTCTCTCAGCGGCTGCCTCTGTCCACCTCCTCCTGCGGCTCCTTTAAATCATGTCCGAGCCGTATGTCTCGCCGCATACACATCCGGTGTCACGGCTGCAGGCCGGATCTGGCGGCCCGGCTTTTCGCCGCACGCCGCCGGATCCCACACACCGGATGTGTGAAAGTAGCCTAAGGCTATCAATGCAAAAGTAGTGGACAACCTCTTTTAAGAATTTTTCATTAAGGCCTCAATTAAAAGGAAAGTTTGGGAAAGGTCTCACTGAGACGTCCACTGTTCATGTATGTGTAGTGTGTTTTTCCAAGAAATCCAATGTATCTTTTATTATCCATGGGTCTATATTCATTTGCTCAAAAGTTTGTTAATTTTTGATACAAATCACAGATAAAATTCATCCATTCAAATCAGTGGGTCAGTGAAAAAACAAAATGGACAGTTCATAAATGCAAATCGTGTAACATCTACGTGCTCATTGAGACTTTAAAGAAGGTAAAAACAACCTCTTTTAGTTCATGACTACATCACTAGAAGCACCATCTGTACAAACCACCACAACTACCATCCATCAATGCATGAAGATAACACCAGAACCATCATCAGTACATTAATGCAGCACCAGAACTGACATCAGTACATGAAAACACTACAAAGTTTAGAAAAAGTGGTCATCTGCAATGTCAGGTTAGACCCCACCATATACACTTGCATCACATAAACCTGAAACTCCCAGTTTGGCTTTAACAATGGTAAGGAGATGCCGTGAGTTGTTACCCATCATTGTACTGTAATGCAAGAACCACTGCTTTGACTCAGTCAGTATCATAAATAAACATATACAGTTGAAACTAGAAGTTTATATAAAAAGACACATATGCATGTTTTTCTCAATATCTGATATGAAATCAGAATAAACCTTTCCCGTTTTAGGTCAATTAAGATTACCATAATTATTAATATTTGCCAAATGCTAGAATAATGAGAGAGAGAATATTTTAGGTCATTTTTATTACTTACTATAAATTCAAAAGTTTACATACACTAAGATGACAATGCCTTTAAACAATTTTGGACTGCCCACATGATGATGTCCCGTGTTTGGAACCTTCTGATAGTTTTTTTGGCAACATCTGAGTTAAAGGGGTTGTCCGGGCTTTTCACATAATCTCAGTGTATACACAATAGATGTCTGCTGCAGGCTGTATACACAATAGATGGCTGCTGCAGGCTGTATACAGAATATATGGCTGCTGCAGGCTGTATACCAAATAGGACATGCTCACACATACACTGCACCAAATCTGCTGCTGTGTGAAGACATCAGTGACACAGAGCTGTCACATTCACATGTCAGAGGCTTTGTCACAGAACAGATTACATCAGTGACTGCCATCCCCTGTGCAGATTAGAAGCTGCAGACCCCCATCACTGGCCAGCACACAGTCTGTTCTCACTGCTGCCAGCAGCCGAGCCCCATCACTGCCAGCCCGAGCCCCATCACTGCCAGCAGCCTGGGACAGTGAGGGAAGGAATCACTGATAATGAGTGAGTTATGTATTGTAATCATGGAGTGGCCCAGAAAACTGGACGATTTTCCCTCCTCACTAGAGTTTCACTTTCCATAGATCACTGTTCAGTGTGTGTCTGGGGGAGGAGCAGCTGGGTGGTTCTGCTCTCTGCACTGAGGCTGCTAGAGGGGGAGGATTTGTTACTGTGTGAGGAGGGCTTGTTCATGTGGACGGGGAGGGCCTGCTGCTATGGAGGGTGGGGTTGTTGCTATAGAGGGCAGGTTTTTAGTAGAGTAGGAGGAAACGACCAGTTCTCATTTCAATGCCAGAAAACACCCCCCTTGGATGTGCTGCTCAGAAGCAAGAAATTGATATCTAGAAAACCCTGCAAACTGGTGACAGAAGGTAAATTACTTATTGTCACCATTCTGCAGCCCAGATATGTACTGAGATTATGTGAAAAGCCCGGACAACCCCTTTAACTAGAGCCACACCTGTGGGCACACACTGCTGCTGTGTGAAGCATCATGGGAAAGTCTAAAGAAATTAGCCAAGATATCAGGAAGAGAATTGTGGACTTGCACAAGTCTCACTCATCCTTGAGAACTTTCAAGATACCTGAAGGTGCCTCGTTCATCTGTACTAACAATTATACGCAAGTACAAACAAGATGGAAATGTCCAACCATCATACCGCTCAGGAAGGAGTTGGGTTCTGTGTCCCAGAGATGAATGTGGTTTGTGTCATGGTTTACTGGGTTCTCGGATTAGGTGGTTTTAGGGTTAACTTGGATGGCCTCTTTCTGGGTCCTAGGAGGCTTCTTATAGCCTCATTGTGAAGTCATCCTTTGTCGTTTATACTCTGACCCTTGGCTGAGTGTGTCTGACCCTGTTGCGCCTTCCTTCGTGCCTGAACTATCATGTGTCTGCTTGGTTTTGATCTGGTTCCGTCCCTGTTGACGTTTTCCATCTGCTGTTCTTGTACTGTCATTTGTCCGGCTCGGTTTTCTGATCTATTGGCTACGTCTGGACTATTCTTTCGTTATTCCCTCTGTACTTTGCTACCCTCGCCGTGTATGACATTTGGCTAGTCTGACCTGGAATTTCTCTCTCATACCCACGCCGCATACCTCCGCTGCTGCCGGCTCCTAGTGGTGCCTTGCGGTAGTTCCGCCCCCTCGCTGACGTGTGGTCACGTGCCGCAGGTCCTGCTGGTGTGCTACTCAAGCCGCCGAGACACCATCACATGTTTCTCAACGCAAGCAATGGGGGCATTGCTCTAGAATCACTGCATTGAGAAACATGTGATGGTGTCTCCGCAGTGTTGGATGTTGATCTCCATGAGTTCATTCATCCTCATTTTTCACAGTCTTTTACTAGGCATTGCTCCTACTAGCCAGTTTCCTACTCCACACTGATGAGGGGCAATACCCCGAAACAGCTGTCTGTGGATGGATACCATGTTTTGGCATAGGTGGTTTCCTTCATTGGAGACTGCCCTTCCCGTGGTTGCTCCTTCCCGGGGAAAGACCTGGCTAGTCATTGCTTGCATTGAGAAACATGTGATGATGTCTCCACGGCTTGTGTTTAGCATGGCGTGCTACACTCCATAGCATCTCTGTTCTCCTCAGCTAACGGATGTTCATGCTCGCCCCGGATGCCTGACCCACGGCCCCTCGTGCCTCTGGGTGAGTTGACACTTCACCCATCTGTTTCCATACCCCTGCCTGTATCTCCGCGCTATCGCGGCAAGTGTTAACGGCTTTTACCTCCCCGACAGTTTGGTCTGACATGTGCATATCAACCCAAGGACAAAAGCAAAAGACCTTGTGAAGATGATGGCGGAAGCTGGTAAGATTGTGTCAATATCCACAATGAAATGAGTACAGTATCAACATGGGCTGAAAGGACACTCTTCCAGGAAGAAGCCATTACTCTAAAAGAAACATTAAAAACATTAAAAAGCCAGATTATTTGCAAATTGACACAGGAACAAAGACCTTAATTATTGGAGACATGCCCTGTGGTCTGATGAAACTAAAATTGAAATTTTTGGGCATAATGACTATCGCTACATTTGGAGGAAAAAGGGAGAAGTTTGGAAGCATAAGAACACAATCCCAACTGTGAAACACGGGGTTGGCAGCATCATGTTGTGGGGTTGTTTTGCTGCAGGAAGGACTGGTGCGCTTCACAAAATACATGACATCATGACAAAAGAAAAAAAAATGACAAAAATCTTGGCACTCAAGCCAATCATGACAAAAGAAGATTGTGTTGCAATACTGAAGCTACATCTCAAGACATCAGCCAGGAATCTAAAGCTTTGGGGGGAAATGGGTCTTCTAAATGGACAATGACTTGTAGCATACAGCCAAAATGGTAACAAAGTGGCTTAATGAACAAAGTGGCTCAATGTTTTGGAGTGACCATCACAAAGCCCTGATCTCAATCCTATTGAAAATGTATGGACAAAGCTGAAAAGGCAGGTGTGAGCAAGGCGACCTACAAACCTGGAGTTTTTCAGGAGGAATGGGCCAAAATTCTAACCAGATTTTGTGAGAAGCTTGTGGAAGGATATCCTAAACATCTGACCTTGCCCGAGTCACTCAGTTAAAGGGCAATGGTACCAAAAATACTATTGAAATGTATGTAAACTTTTGACTTTGCAGTAATAAAAATACCTTAAAGCATTCTTTAGATCTCATTATTCTGTTATTTGGCAAATAATAATACCGCATATACTCGAGTATAAGCCGACCCGAGTATAAGCCGACCCCCCTAATTTTGCCACAAAAAACTGGGAAAATTTATTGACATGAGTATAAGCCGAAGGTGGGAAATGCAACATGCTCCATATTAATATATGCCCCATATAATGCTGCACAAAGGTTAATGGTGGCCCATAACATGCTCCATATTAATATATGCCCCATATAATAATGCTGCACAAAGGTTATTTTGGTGGCCCATAACATGCTCCATATATGCCCCATAAAATAATGCAGTTGCTGCTGCGATTTTAAAAAAAATGACATACTCACCTCTCCTTATGGCATCCTTATGGCATGGCTGGCTCACCCTCCCCCAGTGCTACTCACCCTCCTGGCGTCTGCATACCCGGCTCTGCTACATCTCAGTCCCGACATCTGTATCTCCCTTTCTGTCTTCTTCCTGTGCGGTCACATAGTGCTGCTTATTAAAGTCATTAATATGCGGCTCCACCCCTATGAAAGTGGAGACATGTCCATATTCATGACTTTAATGAGCGGTACCATGTGACCGCACAGGAAGAAGACAGGAAGGGAGATACAGACGCCGGGACTGAGATGTAGCAGAGTCGGATATGCAGAAAAGGGGCTGAAAAACTCAGCTTATACAAGAGTATATACGGTAATTATGGTAATCCTAATTGTGGCTTTTTATATAGTGTATGTAAACTTCTAGTTTCAACTGTATATCCAGGTACCTTATAGGTGATGTCTTCTCTGACTGGAGTCATTCTCATCCATTTTGTCTACATTTAGTGCAGACACTATTATGAGATTTTGTGCCCACAACTTTTCTCTTCAGAATTCTCTTTTCTCCAGCATTCTGCAGCCCATGGTGCTGTTTTTCTTACCATTGGCACTAGAGTTCTGTGAATCAATTTGTCCAACTTTAGTGCCAATATAACATTTAAATCTCCTCCATTTTGCACATATCATTCCCCAAAAGATGCTCCTCCAGACTCTATTTACCCTTCAGTTGCCATTGGGACCATCCTGCCTTAGGTTCAGTGTATCTGGTAGATAATACTGCTGCATAGAAATACATGCAGCCGCACACAACGGTCCCGAGGGCCGGCGGCAGTGCCGGGTACTGATGTGAGAGACTCGCCCGAGTTCCTCGCATCATACTCGCAAGTGTGACCTCGGCCTAAGATTTACCCTACACCCACCCAGAAGAGGGGGGTAGGGTCTGCAGTACTGAGGAGAAGCAAAGTTCTGCTGGAAAATGTAGTTCTAACAGTGTTGGGGGAAACACACTTTTAGTAAATGCATTATGAAATCATAATAGCAATTAGCAGCTGCAAAGCTCAGCATGTATTTAGTCCTAATACACATTGATGTACTAAGCATCATTTTCTATGGGTCTTTAATGAATGGGAGTGAGAAATCTGGGGCCTCTTGGAGGTGTGATGTGATCACAAATAGAAATCGTACTAGTCTGTAATACAGGAGGACGATGAATTTGTGGGTCGCAGTATACACTCCAACACAAGGCTTTGGCATGTGTAAAGGCCCTGTGGTGGTTAACAACTTATCTAGTAGCCAAATCAGAAATAAACCTTAACCCCTTCAACCACCCTTATGTACCTCTACGTCACAGTTAAGGTACGCATATATGGAGCGGGCTAAGGAATCTAGCCCACTCCATACACAGCAGATGATGGCTGTAATTCACAGCCAGCATGCACATCTAACAGCAGCAATTGTTGGTAGTTGCAATCACTGGTGAGCGACATTTAAATAAAGCAATGACCAATGCATTAAAATGGCACTTAAGGGCCTTTTGAAGTTCCCCATCGCCACCAACATCTGCTATGCTGCTGATCTTACAGTCATATGTTAAAGTTTGGGCACCCCTATTAATGTTAACCTTTTTTCTTTATAACAATTTTGGTTTTTGCAACAGCTATTTCAGTTTCATATATCTAATAGATGATGGACTCAGTCATATTTGTGGATTCAAATGAGGTTTATTGTACTAACAGAAAATGTGCATTCTGCATTTTAACAAAATTTGACCGGTGCAAAAGTATGGGCACCTCAACATAAAAGTGACATTAATATTTCGTAGATCCTCCTTTTGCAAAAATAACAGCCTCTAGTCACTTCCTGTAGCTATTAATGAGTTCCTGGATCCTGGATGAAGGTATTTGTGACCATTCCTGTTTACAAAACAATTCCAGTTCAGTAAAGTTTGATGGTCGCCGAGCATGGACAGCCCGCTTCAAATCATCCCACAGATGTTCAATGATATTCAGGTCTGGGGACTGGGATGGCCATTCCAGAACATTGTAATTGTTCCTCTGCATGAATGCCTGAGTAGATTTGGAGCGGTGTTTTGGATCATTGTCTTGCTGAAATATCCATCCCCTGCGTAACTTCAACTTCGTCACTGATTCTTGCACATTATTGTCAAGAATCTGCTGATACTGAGTTGAATCCATGAGACCCTCAACTTTAACAAGATTCCCGGTGCCGGCATTGGCCACACAGCCCCAAAGCATGATGGAACCTCCACCAAATTTTACTGTGGGTAGCAAGTGTTTTTCTTGGAATGCTGTGTTTTTTAGCCTCCATGCATAACGCCTTTTTGCATGACCAAACAACTCAATCTTTGCTTCATCAGTCCACAGGACCTTCTTCCAAAATGTAACTGGCTTGTCCAAATGTGCTTTTGCATACCTCAGGCGACTCTGTTTGTGGCGTGCTTGCAGAAACGGCTTCTTTGGCATCACTCTCCCATACAGCTTCTCCTTGTGCAAAGTGAGCTGTATTGTTGACGGATGCACAGTGACACCATCTGCAGCAAGATGATGCTGCAGGTCTTTGGAGGTGGTCTGTGGATTGTCCTTGACTGTTCTCACCATTCTTCTTCTCTGCCTTTCTGATATTTTTCTTGGCCTGCCACTTCTGGGCTTAACAAGAACTGTACCTGTGTTCTTCCATTTCCTTACTATGTTCCTCACAGTGGAAACTGACAGGTTAAATCTCTGAGACAACTTTTTGTATCCTTCCCCTGAACAGCTATGTTGAATAATCTTTGTTATCAGATCATTTGAGAGTTGTTTTGAGGAGCCCATGATGCCACTCTTCATAGGAGAATCAAGTAGGAGAACTACTTGCAAGTGGCCACCTTAAATACCTTTTCTCATGATTTGATACACCTGGCTATGAAGTTCAAAGCTCAATGAGGTTACAAAACCAATTTAGTGCTTCAGGAAGTCAGTAAAAAGTAGTTAGGAGTGTTCAAATCAAGAAAATGATAAGGGTGCCCATACTTTTGCACCGGTCAAAATATGTTTAAATGCAGATTGCACATTTTCTGTTAGTACAATAAACCTCATTTAAATCCAGAAATATAACTGAGTCCATCAGTTATTAGATATATGAAACTGAAATAGCTGTTGCAAAAACCAAAATTGTTATAAAGAAAAAAGGTTAACATTAATAGGGGTGCCCAAACTTTAACATATGACTGTATATGATCTGTCCATATGACATCACTACTACAGCTAAAACAGTGATAATGAAGTAGCAAGAGAGCCATCGCTGGATCCGGGAAGCAGCAGCAGAACCTAATTATTTTACATTAAAAGAAATATTTGGGTCCACTTTTTAAAAAGAGAAAACTCCTTTATCTGTTTTCCTACATACCTTAGTAAATATTTTTAGTATAAAATGAAAACAACTAGGAATGTCATTTTGCCAGTATTCACAATTAAAATCAAACTCTTTCTTAACAATAATTACACTTTTCATTAAAAAAATTAACATTGTAAAAGATACGTCTTCTTAGTTTTTTTCCCTAAAACTTTCATATATACGTCTCCTGTGGCTGTGGATGGGGGGAGCAGCAGAGGAACGGGTCACAAGAAGCAGGAGCTGGCTGCTGCACTGAACACTGTGCCCGCTGTTAAAGAAAATGAATATTCACTGCTCCCCACGCCTATAGTCCCTCCCACCTCTATGTCTATGCAATGAAGCTGCCACGGAGAGGTGGGAGGGACAATGGCGGGTGGAGAAGTGAATATTCATTTTCTTTAACAGCGGGCACAGTGTTAGCTGCAGCAGATGGCTCCTGCAGCTGCTGGGTGATCACCTGTGCCCGCTATTAAAGGGAATGAATATTCACTGCTTCCCATGTCCATGGGAATGGAGAGCAGTGAATATACTCTTTAATAGCTGGCACATGTGATTGCCCAGGAGCTGCGGCTAACAGTGTGCCTGCTATTAAAGATAATTAATATTCACATAATCCCGGGCGTGGAGTAGTGAATATTCCGTCAGCTGACCTTGGCGTGTGAGGACTCATGGCAGTGACGATATGCGCTGCTTACATGCTGCAGACAGCTGTGGGCATGAAAACAGGATGCTGCTGTGAGGGAGCGAAGGGAAGGTAAGTAGAATTTTTTATGAGCAGCGTGATGGGGGCCATGTATACCAGGATAGGGATGAGTGGCAGCATACATCAGAATGGGATCATGTATACCAGGATGGGGATGGGCCCATGTATACCAGAATGGGGATGGGGCCATGTATACTAGGATGGTGATGGGGGCCATGTATACCAGAATGGGTGACCATGTATACCAGGATGGGAAAGAGGGGACCATGTATACCAGGATGGGGATGCAGGCCATGTATACCAAGATGGGGATGCAGGCAATGTATATCCGGGATGGGTAGCCATGTATTACCTGGATGGGGACATGTATATCAGGATGAGGGCGCATATATACCAATATGGGGACATATGTATATATTGTGGTAGAGCGGCTCACTTGGCTGCACATGGAGGTAGACACGGGTACACTGCGGCTTTAAGAACTTCTTTTGGTTTATTATAGGTAGAATAAACCAAGAGGGGGAAGTAAAGAAAATACAGCCCACTGGGCAAAACAGGAAAACAAAACAAAATGGAGGCAGAACAAACACAATCCTTCTGTGAGCGGGGTCCCTCCCGCTCACGGCTGACAGAACACACCTGGTTCAGGTTCACAATTCCATGTAGCACTCCCCTGCAGTGCTCCTTCTCCAGGGCCACACAATGAACACTGAAAGTTCTTTCCTACAGCCATTTAACCTTAGGCCATGTGACTCATCAACCATGTGACTGATCACATGACTGTGACCTCACCAAAGTCCTGTCAGCAGTGGTACTAGCTCTGTGGGGGGAGATATGGGGGGACATTCTCCAACCGCTCAATGAATGTCCCCCTAAAAACCAGCCCATAACATAACAACTCTCGCAACACTTACTGTGCTGGAGGAAATACAACTCTGGATTTTATAACACTGATGCTATTAGGCATAGTGAAATATATTTCCCCTCTATTACATTACCAGTGACTGTCAGAATATACTGTATATATTCTTGTATATAGGACCGTTATTATGGTAGTTGTATTCTTTATATGGGGCAGTATTATAGTAGTTAGATTCTTGTATATAGGAGCAGTATTATAGTAGTTATATTCTTGTACATAGGAGCAGTATTATAGTAGTTATATTTTTGTTCATAGGAGCAGTATTATTGTAGTTATATTCTTGTACATGGGGGCAGTATTATACTAGTTATATTCTTTTACATAGGGACAGTATTACAGCTGTTACATTCATGTATATTATAGTGGTAAACATTATAGTGGTAAAATTATGGTACATAGGGGCAGAAACTTTGATAGGCTAATGATTGTACAAATCTGCATATTGATTACAGTTTTTCTTTTCAAATAAAAAATGTGAAAAACAGTAGAAACTATTCTTCACCCCGACCCCACCCCCTTTAATACAGGCTCATACTGAGTGGCATTAGTTAGGGAAGACACATAATACATTATAAAAATCCTCGTATATTACGCTAAGATATTATACCGTAACTTCTGTGCTCCATTCTACTGTATGATAAGAGAGAAAAGTAAAGGTAGTTATCAACATCTAACCTGTACAGTTAATGTCTGAAAAGAATCCAAAGTATAAATCTCTAAAATTATTAAGTTTATAATAAGTACCCACATCAGGATCAAAGGATGTATTTGAGGATGATAAACAGCCAAGAATGTGATTTAATGTATGACATTTCACCTGTTTTCTTGCCAATGACTAAGGCTGTGTGCACACGGTGCGGTTTCTGCTGCGTTTCCGCAGCGGTTTTGCCGCTGCGGAAACGCAGCAGTTCCGCTGACCAAGTACAGTACAATGAAACCCCATAGGGTTTCAAAAACGCTGTGCTGACGGTGCGGTTTTTTCCGTGCGGTTTTGCTGCGGTTTACAAACCGCAGCATGTCAATTGTTTGTGCGGTTTCCGCAGCGGTTTCATACCTCTACCATAGTAGAGGTGTGAAACCGCAGGGCAAAACCGCAGACCAAAACGCAGGAAAACCGCAGGTCACTTTACCTGCATTTCCGCGCGGAAAAAACCGCAGCGGAATCCGCAACGTGTGCACATAGCCTAATAGGCAGCTTTTGAACTAACTGAATTGAATATAGGGTGTACATTAGTTGATGTATATGGATAATTCACACTAATCCAAATCCCTCTCTGTTCATTGTAGCAATTCATTGTGGTGTTAAGAATGAGCGGCCAGTTACGTGTGTCCTCACGCTTGTTTGCACACTACAAAGTGTGCCATTTCATTTGCTTCCCCCTGAAGACAGCTCTAACAAATCTCTGGACCTTTCAACTAGACTGATGTTCTGAGAGTCGCCATCACTCCCAATAGATTCCTGTAGACAGTAAATTCCTGTACAGCGAATGAGAGATTCCATTCCAGCATCAAACCTCTTGAGTAGTTATATTGCAGAAATATGACAAGTGAATGCGGCTTCTTTCACGGTTAATGTACACACTTAGTGACGTGAGGTGCCTTCATGTATGCTGCATGTGAATTTGCACTGAATGGTTAAACTGTGATGCTTACCTAAATTATCTATATAGTACAATCTTTGAAGATTTCTGGCAGAAAACTGGAATGCTGTTAATATTCAATTCTCTGAGCCAGGGGCCTGAAACTAAAATGGGTTACTGGGCCACTTAGAAAAATACCGTTAAGGCACAAAACACATAATTAAATTTAAGAAGGGGCTATTTGTCGACTTTGGCCATGGCAGAGACTAAGACCTCCACACTGGGCTCTTCAATTTCCGATATGCACCACATTATTAATAATTTGCCATAGCGCAACCCACCATTCAAAATATAAATTGATAAGCTAGGACTGTGTTCCCCATTAAGTGAAAATAGTCTCTTTTCCCCTGGCCAATAAAAATATTAATTGGCCACCATCCCTAGTCTGTATTCTATCCTCCCCAAATCATTACAATTACATATCTTCTATCATCCCTCAAATTAAATGCAATTACATGTGCTCTTTCCATCCACTACCCAATCCGAATTGTGCTCTACACCACTGTCGCCTGGTAAATGCCGCAGGCGGCGACTTCATTGCGCAGGCCGAGTCACAGCGAGATTACAAAGAAGGAAGCTGCGAATGGCACTACTCTGCGTCTTGCTATTGCCAGTTGCAGCGCTGACAGAATGCCCCTACCCAGTACTGCCAATGGTGATGAAAAAAGATATACGCTAACTAGGGCAATCTGGCCACAGGTTCCGGATGTTAGCTCAGATCGCTCTCATTACAATCCATCCCTATCTCCAGGCCATAAGAAATTGACTTTAATCCAACACTGAATATTACATATTAAAGGAAGAACTTATAAAAGGAAAAAGTATTATTCTGTAGCTAAACAGAAGACAAGATAAATAAAGTGACTTTGATAACAAACATGTCATTGACTTAAAAAAAAAGACAATTGTTTCTGTGGATTACTAAATGGGCATTATGGGCCATGGAGGTGGGAGCCTTTACTCAAGCTGGCCATATTTCCTTTCATACTGATGCCTCCACCCCCAAAGCAGAGTTTTGGTGAATCAACCTAGCATCAGATGAAACTTTCAATTTTATTTTCACCTGCACAGAACGTGCACAAAAACTGGTAGACAGGCATCCTCTGCCCTTAATACAAGCAAAAGCTCTAAGTTAAAAAAAGTAATAACAATTAATAAAAATAATCTCTGCATTAAAGCAAATACAAGAAATTAAGTGTGCTTTTCATTTATGCACCCATGAAAGTACAGAAAAAGTGGAAACACAAAAGAAAATAATATTTAAGTTTTATAGAAAAATATAAAAATACGAAAACATGCAAAAAATAAATAAAATAAGTGATTGACATATAGCTGCAGCTGACAATATATGCTATGGATTTATGTTGGATAACAAAAAAGACAACAGAGACATATCTAAGCAATTTCATGCGTCTCTGCTTTGTCACTGCTCTTCATGATGCTGATTTCTAGGCAGTAAAAATCACCACCGAGGTCTGGCTATGACCTGAATAATATGTTACAGTGCTAATGTGTAATTTCAATCAAGAGAACTTCAATTATTAAAACATTCTGCCTCGGGTCAGAAAAAATAAACAAGCAACCAGTAATCAAACCAAACAACTGTTTACCATAAAAGAGGTGGAAAGTATCAAGAGCGATGTGGTAATCTGGACTGAAACTGCATGGAGCACTAAAAATAGCAAAGAGGACAGACTATTCACTGACCTCAATCAAAAAGAATTACTAGAAATGTAAAATGAATTAATGCCTTATATTAAGATTGCTTTTATAGTTCAAGAACATAAAACCTCAAGTTTAGAATTTATCATCCTTAAAGGGAACATGTCACATCAGAAAATGTAAATTACGTGCAGATAAACAGCGCTACAATGCTGCCCAGCCGCCTTCTGGAAAGTGTGGCTACCAGGGGAAAAAGCACTAAATTCCTTTCTGGAACATTTTTGTATCCCTGATCACAGCAACATGGATATGAAATTACTGGTATTGAAAGATACCTTCACATCTCAGAGAGAGAGACGTGTTTGGGAGTATAAATTTATGACGACCTTTGACACTTTCAGTGCTGGAATGAATGTGTCGCATGGATTTATGTCTTTTTACATCAATTAAGGAATTTGCTTTCAAGACCTGGTGGGGGCATCACAACACATTAGGAGACCCCAATCAGAAGACTATAAAACATCCGGACTCCTTATCTATGTAGTGGTCCAATATTTATGTTTCTCCCTCTCCCATATTGATAGTTCTGCTTCACGTCACTTGTCTTATCCATTGCATTTTTTCTGTGTTGTATTGTGCATAAATATGTGACTCTTCAGATTTTGTATTAGTCTAGCCTGAAGAAGAGACCTGAGTAGTCTCGAAAGCTTGCAATGTGTTACCATCTTTTCAGTTAGCCATTAAAAGGTATCAACCACTGAGGACTCTCAATTCTGAATATGTTTCTATCTACTGGCTAACACGGTACCAAGATATACATCTTTTCTGGTGCCATGAGTTTTCAGTTGTAGAAGCAATACAAACAGGGATAATGGAAAAAAAACACTCATACAAATATGCTAACACAAACAACAGAGGTAAATACCGGTGAGTGGTGTCGCGGATGGGGTAAAACCAAAGTAGGAAAAAGAAGGGAATAAGCAACAACCAAAACCTAGGAACAGTCTCAGAAAAACCCATCAAACGCCTTCACAAACAATAACAAACCATCATCTCCTAACCATGCAGCATGAAGCTAGCTCTGGCAATGAGTACTTGCCAGGGCCCAGAATATATAGGAGAGGAGAGTGTCCAACAGTGAACAGCTGAGAGCCTTAATGCAGGAAAGCTTCCAAGAGCTTTCAACTGAGCAGATTAATCACTGTACTGCTAAAAGAAATCTGCAACGTTTAATATGAAGCTGAAGTGCTTTTAAACAGTGCAGGAGTAGGAGAAATCAGACGCTACAGTCTTCCAGCTCCTCTCCGTCGAGGTAAACTCGTGACACCCAAGCATGCAAATGGCATACATGCGGTCACGTGACCACTCACTCACTTCAGCAATATTGGAGAATCCTGACAGCATGTGCACCTGTCACCGCAAGGCTGGACAGCTCCTCTAAGCCTGCTTGAAGCACCCTATACATCAGAAAGGTACTAGATTTCTAATCTGTCTGCTTTTGTATTCCAACAAAAATTAAGCAACACAAGAGTGCATGTGTAAGTATTTATTTCTTAATGACTTAATAAGTATACAAAGAAACAGTACAAAATAGAGACAATATAAGAACTGGATCAGCCAAAAGCAGCATGGTTGAGCTTGAAATTAGTTTTCTGGCACACAGGCAAGGCAGAAGGTGCTACAAGTCTGTATGTCTCTTAATTAATTTGTTGCATTGTACTCCACAAGACTATGTTTTGAGCCCTTGGTAAAAAAAACACAGTTATAACTAAATTCCCTTTACTTGTTTTGCTTGCTGAGGGTAAAACATATTAATTTTATTCATCATATTATCAGTTAAACTACTGCATTTACAAAACACAGAATAGGCTTTCTTCTCCATTACAACAGCTATGTTCACATTCTACCAGTAAAGCGTTTTAATGTTGTTATTTTTGCTCTGTGTAGAGACTCAATACAGTCCCAAGGTTATACAAAGGACCGCTGCTGAAAGGCTGCAACTCTCCAATGATCTAATCAGTGGAACACATCCCTTCCATAACCTTTCATCCTAAATAAATTACATTGAAGTCAAAGCATTCTTTCGATACAGACTGACCTTTTACCAACAAGTCGCTGAGGGAAAGCGTGGCATGTTCTTACATAATATTAAAGCCGGGGCAGGCAGGCTTTGATAGTCATTTACATTCATCACAAGGTTTGCACAGAGACCAACTTCACTGTAACCTTTATTTATCTTCTTCCCTTCCCTTTAGGTCAATCTTCTTCACTGTTCCAGAGCAGGTTAACCAAAATACTGAGATTAAAGAAAATTAAAGAAAACCTGTCAGTACAATTTTGTAATGTAAAGTAAAGACATGAATGTAATGGAGCTGTAATACCCATTAAATTGATACATTTGATGCAGAAATCTGCTTTGTTGTTCTTCTTTAATCACCAATTGAAGATTTCTATCAATTGCAATTCAATGCACAGGGGCTGTGCACTGGGTCTTCTCCTCCCTGTCTATAGTTCCCCAGCCCCCTTGCCTGATCTGGTCTTTAAATGACCTGACTCCTCTGTTTGAAACCTGTCACTCACATCCAGGCAGGTGGAGGAGCTGTGGCATCACAGACAGGGAGAAGACCAGTTCACAGTCCTGCCCCTGTGCACCGAAGTCCAATCAGCAAAAACTTCAAATGGAGAATAAAGAACCGCAATGCAAATTTCTTCACAAAAGGTATCAATTTAATCAGTATTACAGCACCACTACAGTCATGTCTTTACTTTACATTGCAAAATCGTCCTTACAGGTTCTCTTTAAATAAAAGAGTGGATATTCCAAGACTGGTGAGGTTTTCAAATATAAGTTTTCTAAGGTGCACACAAGTAACTAAGTTGCTCCGACACCACAAAAGGGAATGAATTTCTAGCAAAAGTTGAGCCTGAATTTCAATGCTGTAGCATGCTGAGGGGGACCCCACATCACCCTACAGCCTCTCTTGCAGTGAAAGTGCAGATCACATTCTTTGCATTAACCCAGCGCTGCCGATAGTTTACTACGCTGTTACTAAACTGTATCTCATTAGAGATGTTACAGATCGGTAAGGATATGTGCACATATTAAAGTGAACCTGTCACCATTTTTTTCCAATATAACCTACAGCCCCATGTGACAGCATTCCATAATGCTGCACATATGACTCAAATTCGCCCTGCAAGGCAAAAAAAAAACCTGTTATTATACTCACCTGCAGTATGGTCCAGTCCGATGGGCGTCGCCAGTCTTGGTCCGATGTCACTTCTCTTCTTGCGAAGCAGTCCTCCTTCTGTGCTTTGTGTGAATGATGCGTCCTACATCATCCACACATTGTTTCCCTTTGTGCTTCTGTGTAGGCGCACGTCTCTCTTCCCTGCTGAAGGCAGAGCAAAGTGCTACAGAGTGCATGCGAGGGAAACGGTCAAAAGTAATTTGCTTTGCCCTCGGCAGGGCAGAGAGAAGTGCGCATGCGCAGAATAGGTAGAGCTGTTCTTTTTTCTTTTATTGTGTGGTGACGAGAATTCATCCTTGTTCTATATTTTTGTCCTGTCTCCCCTACATACAGACCCCCAGAGCTGGACATTTGGTACATTTAATTAAGTACACTACTGTACATTAAATGTGATGCAGCCTAAAGTACCTGGTTTCTTGTAATCCAAATGAGAGTTGGGGATCTTTATCTTGTCCATGGTCATTATAAATGGATAGGTTTTACATTTTTTCTGGTTGCAGTGAAAGGTTCCTGTAGCTGCTGGAGAGGACAGGGAGCTTCTCCCAATGATGCTTCTTAGATTTGGAGGCTGCCTTAAACACAGAAGTGGGTGATCTGGAAATATAGATTGAAATTTGGCATCTTTTTGCAATATAGGATGCAGTTTCCATGCATCTCCCCTTATCATCTCCAGATTTTGGTGGTAGGTAACTACAAGAGCACATGGTTGCTCTCTTGTTTAGTTTTGTAATGTAGAAGAGGATTCCTTGATATTCTTGTGGCTCTTGTAATCTGGTTTTTAATTGTTCTTTGATGGTAGCCCTGGTTCAAAATGTTTCTTTTCTGAGGCCACTAAGGAGTTTAGCTCTGTCCGCTGGGTTGGAACACATCCTATTGTAACAGATGGCTAGGCTGTACACAATAGAGGTTTTTTTGTGTTTTGGATGGAAACTGTCCCATTCAGGGTATGTTGGACGGTCAATTGGCTTCTGGTACAGGGAAATCTCTAGTTCATTGTTTTGTAGCTTAATGACAGTGTCCAAAAAGTTAATTTCAGTACAGGAGTAGTTGAGTGTTAAGTTGATCGTGTGATGAAATTGATTAGTGTTCATGGAATGTCTTTAGCTGTTGCTCAGACTCCATCCAGATGATTAAAATATCGTCAATGTAACAGTACAGTAGTAGACCAGAGGAGTAATGGGACAAGAGGACAAGAAGTCACTTTCAAGCTTTGCCATGAAAAGATTTGCGTACTGTGAAGCCATTTTACTTGCCAATCCGGTAAAAATATGTTGTTATCAAATTCAAAGTAGTTGTGGGTGAGAATTAATTTTGCAAGTTTCACCACATAATCAGTAAATGTATAAATTTTTCTATAATTATATAATCATTCTGTAATGTTTCTCTTTTCTCCATGTATGTTCACTTCTGCATGAGGGAGTATTTTTCACTGTGTAATTCTATTTTTCCATTTCTACGTATCTTCACTTAAAGTTTTACAAATATAATTATCACTTAAGTAACAACTGTTGTGAGTTCATTTTCCCCTTCATTACTGAGGCCCGAGGAACTCCCTCTTCTGGTAAAGAAAGGTAGTGAGCCTGATTATCAAACACCTGAGGCTGATGATGATGACTGGCTGAGTGGAGTTACTGACTGGATATAAGGCTGCCGACGCCCTTCTGCCCTGCGGGTGATTTCTCTGTGGGATCCTTAGAGACCAGTCTGAATTCCTGCTCCTCTAAAGCTAAGTTTGCTGCTCGGCCTTTTGCTTTGGTGCTTTGTTTTTTTTTGCTTTGTTTTTCTGGATTTCTGCCATTCCCTGCTGGGGTGTGCTGAATTCATTTAGCTCTGTCTTCTGAAAATACCTGAGTGCTGATTTAGTTTTTGAAGCCTAGCTGCTTCAGGGCCTTTTTCATATCAGCTTCTTGGCTTATGTCTTTGATAGGGTTTTGGCAGATTGCAGACAGCAGCCTTCCTGTCCTTTCCTATCTAGGTAGTTTTGGGACCCGTCTTTGCTCAATCTATCTTTCTGTCTGTGTTAGTATTTTCATCTTGCTTCACCGTCATTATATGTTGGGGGCTGCCTATTGCTTTGGGGTCTGCTCTGGGGCAGTTTAGATTTCCACTTTCTTTCTTTAGGCCTATGTAATTCTCCGGCTGTGATCGAGGGGTCTAGGGCATCGTAGGAACCCCCCACGGCTACTGCTAGTTGTGTTGATAGGTTCAGGGGTCTGCAATCTGATAGTTGCCAACTTCTCTGGTTTTCTGGACTTAGCTTGTATTTCTGCTTTTGCCTCCTACGGTGACTCATTCATAACAGAATCACCCGCCATACCGCAGATTCTAGGGTACTCAATAGCAGGAAAGAATTGTTAAAAAAAAAAAAAAAGTGTGTATATTTTTTCCTCTATATCTCCGAGGCCGTAGGGGGAATTTTTTTTTTTCTCTCAATGGAGATAAAGCAATTGTCTGATCGTGTGGAGCAGCTCGCTGCGGAAGTGCGGGGAATTTCCGCCTACCTTGCTCATTCATATGCTGCTGAACCAAAGATTCCTACACCTGATGTATTTTTTGGGGATCGGTCTAAATTTTTGAATTTCAAAAATAATTGTAAATTATTTTTTGCCTTGAAGCCTAACTCGTCAGGGAGCTCCGCGCAGCAGGTTAAAATTGTCATCTCTTTGCTGCGTGGCGATCCCCAGGATTGGGCGTTTTCTTTGAAACCAGATGATCCTATTCTGACTAATGTGAACGCATTCTTTCAAGCTTTGGGGTTGTTGTATGACGAACCTAATGCCATTGATCAGGCTGAAAAGACCCTGCTGGCATTGAGCCAGGGTCGTGATTCTGCAGAATTGTACTGTCAAAAATTCCGAAAGTGGGCAGTACTTACTACCTGGAATGATAATGCCTTGGCTGCTCTCTTTCGGAAGGGGTTGTCAGAAGCTGTAAAAGATACTATGGTGGGATTTCCTGTTCCCTCTGGTCTTGACGATTCTATGTCATTAGCCATTCAGGTTGATCGGCGTTTGCGCGAACGCAAAGCTGCACGAGAGGTGTTGCCACCTGTTGAACAAATGTCTGAACCTATGCAATGTGATAGAGTTTTTTCCAGAGAGCAGCGTCAGGAGTTCATAAGGCGTAATAAGTTGTTTTTTCTGCGGAGATGCCTCGCATATTACTTCTGTCTGTCCTAAACGAGAGAAACGCTTTGCACACACGTTTTCTGTTGGGGGTGTTCAACCTAAGTTTCTTCTGGCTATTACTCTGATCTGCTCCCTGTCCACATTTTCCGCCAAGGCTTTTGTGGATTCGGGAGCAGCCCTAAACCTAATGGACTTGGATTTTGCTAAACGTTGTGGATTTCCGATGACACCTCTGCAGACGCCTATCCCTTTGAGGGGGATTGATGCTACTCCTTTGGCTAAAAATAAACCCCAGTTTTGGACCCAGGTGGTAATGCGGGTCGCCCCAGACCATCAAGAAAATTGCAGATTTTTGGTGTTGCATAATCTGCATGATACTATTGTTCTGGGGTTTCCCTGGTTACAGATTCATAATCCAGTTTTGGATTGGAAATCTGTGTCTGTGGTGAGTTGGGGTTGTCGGTGTGCCTTTAGTGAGGCTCCGGTGTTTTCCACCTCTCCTCAGTCGCATGATGTTCCTGATTATTTGGCGGACTTTTATGATGTATTTAGTGAGAGTCTGCGTCTCTACCTCCTCATAGGAGTTATGACTGTGCAATTGAACTGAGCCCGGGGTGTAAATTTCCCAAGGGTCGGCTCTTCAATTTATCTGTACCCGAGCACGAGGCTATGCGATCCTATATTAAGGAGGCGTTGGAGAAGGGTCATATTAGACCATCCTCGTCACCCTTAGGTGCCTGTTTTTTTTTTGTAGCCAAAAAGGATGGATCATTAAGACCTTGTATTGATTATCGTGCCCTCAACAAAATTACTGTTAAATATCAGTATCCGTTACCCCTGATTTCTGATCTATTCTCCAGGGTTAACCCCTTCATGACCCAGCCTATTTTGACCTTAATGACCTGGCCATTTTTTGCAATTCTGACCAGTGTCCCTTTATGAGGTAATAACTCTGGAACACTTCAACGCATCTTAGCGATTCTGAGATTGTTTTTTCGTGACATATTGGGCTTCATGTTAGTGGTAAACTTAGGTCGATAATTTTTGCGTTTATTTGTGAAAAAAACAGAAATTTGGCGAAAATTTTGAAAATTTTGCAATTTTCAAATTTTGAATTTTTATTCTGTTAAACCAGAGAGTGATGTGACACAAAATAGTTACTAAATAACATTTCCCACATGTCTACTTTACATCAGCACAATTTTGGAAACAATTTTTTTTTGTTAGGAAGTTATAAGGGTTAAAAGTTGACCAGCGATTTCTCATTTTTACAATACCATTTTTTTTAGGGACCACCTCACATTTGAAGTCACTTTGAGGGGTCTATATGGCAGAAAATACCCAAAAGTGACACCATTCTAAAAACTGCACCCCTCAAGCTACTCAAAACTACATTCTAGGAGATTATTAACCCTTCAGGTGCTTCACAGGAACTAAAGCAAAGTGGAAGGAAAAAATGGACATTTTATTTTTTGCACCACAAATTTTCTTTTATCATTAATATTTTTTATTTTCACATGGGCTACAGGATAAAATGGATACTAAAATTTGTTGGGCAATTTCTCCTGAGTACACTGATACCTCATATGTGGTCATAAACCACTGTTTGGGCACACGGCAGGGCTCGGAAGGGAAGGAGCACATTTGACTTTTTGAATGGAAAATATGCTGGAATATTTAGCGCTTGCCATGTCGCGTTTGGAGAGTCGCTGTGCGCCTAAGCACTGGAGCTTCCCCACAAGTGACCCCATTTTGGAAACTAGACCCCCCCAAGGAACTTATCTACATGCATAGTGATCACTTTGAACCCCCCAGGTGCTTCACAAATTGATCAGTAAAAAAAAAAAGTACTTTTTTTTCACAAAAATTTTCTTTTGGTCTCAGTTTTTTCATTTTCACATGGGCAACAGGATAAAATGGATCCTAAAATGTGTTGGGCAATTTCTCCTGAGTGCACAGATACCTTATATGTGGTCATAAACCACTCTTTGGGCGCACGGCAGGGTCCGTAAGTGAAGGAGCGCTATTTGACTTTTTGAATGGAAAATTCGCTCCAATCGTTATCGGACACCATGTCGCATTTGGAGAGCCCCTGTGTACCTAAACATTGGAGCTCCCCACAAGTGACACCATTTTGGAAACTAGACCCCTTAAGGAACTTATCTAGATGTGTAGGGAGCACTTTGAACCCCCAAGTGCTTCACAAAAGTTTATAACGTAGAGCAGTGAAAATAAAAAATCATTTTTTTTCCTCAAAAAAGATTTTTTAGCACGCTATTTTTTATTTTCACAAGGGTAACAGGAGAAATTGGACCACAAAAGTTGTTGTCCAGTTTGTCCTGAGTACGCTGGCACCCCATATGTGGGGGGGAACCACTGTTTGGGCGCACGGCAGGGCTCAGAAGGGAAGGAGTGCCATTTGACTTTTTGAAATGAAAATTAGCTCCAATCGTTAGCGGACACCATGTCGTGTTTGGAGAACCCCTGTGTGCCTAAACTTTGGAGCTCCCCCACAAATGACCCCAGTATGGAAACTAGACCCCCTAAGGAACTTATCTAGATGCATAGTGAGCACTTTGAACCCCCAGGTGCTTCACAGAAGTTTATAACGCAGAGCCGTGAAAATAAAAAATATATTTTTTTTCTTAAAAAAAATATTTTTAGTCCGCAATTTTTTATTTTCACAGGGGTACCAGGATAAATTGGACACCAAAAGTTGTTGTACAGTTAGTCCTGAGTACACTGGTACCCCATATGTGGAGGGGGGACAACTGTTTGGGCACACGTCGGGGCTCAGCAGGGAGGTAGTGACATTTTGAAATGCTGACTTTGATGGCATGGTCTGAGGGTGTCATGTTACATTTGCAGAGCCCCTGTGTGCCTAAACAGTAGAAACCCCCGGCATGTGACCTCATTTTGGAAACTAGACCCCCCAAGGAACTTATCTAGATGTGTGGTGAGCACCTTGAACCCCCAAGTGCTTCACAGAAGTTTATAACGCAGAGCCGTGAAGATAAAAAATCATTTTTTTTCCTCAAAAAAAAAAGATTTTTAGCCCGCAATTTTTTTTCACAACAGTAACAGGATGAATTGGACCCCAAAAGTTGTTGTACAGTTTGTCCTGAGTACGCTGGTACCCCATATGTGGGGGGGAACCACTGTTTGGGCACACGTCAGGGCTCGGAAGGGAAGTAGTGACATTTTGAAATGCTGACTTTGATGGCATGGTCTGCGGGCATCATGTTACATTTGCAGAGCCCTTGATGTACCTAAACTGTGGAAACCCCCCACAAGTGACCCCATTTTGGAAACTAGACCACATAAGGAAGTTGCCTAAATGTGTGGTGAGCACACTGAACCCCCAAGTGCTTCACAGAAGATTATAACGCAGAGCCATGAAAATAAAAAATAATTTTTTTTTCCTCAAAAAATGATTTTTTAGCTCTCAATTTTTTATTTTCACAAGGGTAACAGGAGAAATTGGACCCCAAAAGTTGTTGTCCAGTTTGTCCTGAGTACGCTGGTACCCCATATGTGGGGGGGAACCATTGTTTGGGCACACGTCAGGGCTCGGAATGGAAGTAGTGACGTTTTGAAATGCAGACTTTGATGGAATAGTCTGCGTTCATAATTACGTTTGCAGAGCCCCTGATGTGCCTAAACAGTGGAAACCCCCCACAAGTGACCCCATTTTGGAAACTAGACCTTCCAAGGAACGTATGTAAGATGTGTTGTGAGCACTTTGAACCCCCAAGTGCTTCACAGAAGTTTATAATGCAGAGACGTGAAAATGAAAAAATCATTTTTTTCCACAAAAATAATTTTTTAGCCCCCAATTTTTTATTTTCCCAAGGGTAACACGGGAAATTAGTCCCCAAAAGTTGTTGTGCAATTTTTCCTGAGTACGCTGATACCCCATATGTTGGGGTAAACCGTTTGACTTTTTGAACGCAAAATTGGCTGGAATCAATGGTTGCACCATGTCGCGTTTGGAGACCCCCTGATGTGCCTAAACAGTGGAAACCCCTCAATTCTAACTCCAACCCTAACCCCAACACACCCCTAACCACAGCCCTAACCCTAACACATCCCTAACCACAAGCCTAACCCTAATTCCAACGCTAACCCTAATTCCAACCCTAACCCTAATTCTAATCCTAATTCCAACCCTAACCCTAATTCCAACCCTAACCCTAATTCAACCCTAACCCTCTTTCCAACCCTAACCCTCTTTCCAACCCTAACCCTCTTTCCAATCCTAACCCTAACCCTCTTTCCAACCCTAACCCTAACCCTCTTTCCAACCCTAACCCTCTTTCCAACCCTAACCCTAACCCTCTTTCCAACCCTAACCCTCTTTCCAACCCTAACCCTAACCCTCTTTTCAACCCTAACCCTAATGGAAAAATAAAAATAAAAATATTTTCTTTACTTTATTAGTTGTGCCTACCTATGGGGGTGATAGTCGGGGGGTTTATTTACTTTTTCTTTCATTTTGATCACTGTGAGAGTGATCAAAATGAAAGAATGGAATCTGCAGCCGGCAGATTCGGGCGGCCGCACTGCGCATGCGCCCGCCATTTTCAAGATGGCGGCGCCCATGAACCGGACCCGCCGGACACCGGGAGCGACAGGGGGACTTAGAAGGTGCCGGGGGAGGTGAGATGGGGTGAGGGGGTTATCGGAAGCTGGCGGGGAGCAGAGGGAATGGGAGGGGGCAGATGATGACAGCGGCGGCAGATCGCCGCTGTCATTCAGTTGCGGGGGGGCGATCGCCGGTGGGGGGGGTGGAATCGGTGTCTCCAGCCATGTCCGATGCTACAGCAGCATCAGCCATGGCTGGATTGTAATATTTCATCAATTTTCATTGATGAAATATTACTATCGCTCTGATTGGCTGTTTCACTTTTAACAGCCAATCAGAGCGATCGTAGCCACGTGGGGGCGAAGCCACGCCCCCTGTGGCGAAGAACAAAGCCCCCTGTATCTGCGGGTCGGGTGACCTTTCAGTGACCTAGGTCACCCGACCCGCAGGGGGGCTTTAAAGTCATGACGCTACATAGGCGTCATGGGTCGTTCTGGCACGACTTTTCATGACGCCTACGTGGCGTCAAAGGTCGTGAAGGGGTTAAAGGTGCTTGCTGGTTTACCAAGCTTGACCTCAGGGGGGCGTATAATCTTATTCGCATTAAGCATGGGGATGAATGGAAGACGGCGTTTAATACTCCGGAGGGACATTTTGAGTACCTGGTGATGCCTTTTGGGCTCACTAATGCCCCTTCTGTCTTCCAGTGCTTCATGAACGATATTTTCCGAGATTTTGTCGATAAATTTTTGATTATCTATCTGGATGATATTTTGATCTTCTCCAAGGATTGGGATTCTCATGTGGAACATATTCGGACTGTGTTCCGGATCTTGAGGGAGAATTCCCTGTATGTCAAAGGGTCTAAATGCCTTTTTGGAGTACAGAGGATTTCTTTTTTGGGATTTATTTTGTCCCCGTCAACTATTGAAATGGACCCGGCCAAGGTACAGGCCATTCACGATTGGGTTCAGCCCACTTCTTTGAAGGCCCTCCAGAAGTTTTTGGGTTTTGCTAATTTTTATCGGAAATTTATAGCAAAATTTTCTAGTATTGCCAAGCCATTGACTGATTTGACTAAAAAGGGTGCTGATTAGTGTTGAGCATTCCGATACCGCAAGTATCGGGTATCGGCCGATACTTGCTGTATCGGAATTCCGATACCGACTTCCGATATTTTTTCAATATCGGAATTCGGCATCGGAATCGGAAGTTCAGTTGATTGACGGCCTGACGTCATCATGATGCGCGGTGTGTGCGCATCATGATGCGCCGTCATTTCGGGCCTTCCGGGGGTCTCTGCCGGCCTGCCGGGGGGCTGTGCCGGCCTGCCGGGGGGCTGTGTGGACTGCCCGGGGTCTGTACCGGACTGCCGGGGGGCTGTGCCGGCCTGCCGGTGGTCTGTGCACCCTGTGGGGGTCTGTACCGGCCTGCCGGGGGGCTGTGCCGGCCTGCCGGGGGGCTGTGCTGATGTCCGGGGGTCTGTGCAAGCATCGTCCGATGGGACTACAAGTCCCATCGGGCGATGCCTGCTACCATGACAGTGATTGACACATTAGCCAATGATGGGACAGTAGTAGTCCCATCATCCGGCTAATGTGTTAAATGTTAAAAAAAAAAAAAAAAAAAAATACTACATACATACTACATGCATGCTACATACATACTACATGCATGCTACATACATACTACATATATACTACATACATACTACATACATGCTACATACATACTGCATGCTACATACATACTACATACATACTACATGCATGCTACATACATACTACATATATACTACATACATACTACATACATGCTACATACATACTGCATGCTACATACATACATACTACATACATACTACATGCATGCTACATACATACTACATATATACTACATACATGCTGCATGCTACATACATACTACATACATACTACATACATGCTACATGCATACTACATACATGCTACATGCATGCTACATACATACTACATATATACTACATGCATGCTACATACATACTACATGCTACATACATACTACATATATACTACATACATACTACATACATGCTACATACATACTGCATGCTACATACATGCTACATACATACTACATACATACTACATACATACTACATACATACTACATACATACTACATGCATGCTACATACATACTACATGCATGCTACATACATACTACATGCATGCTACATACATACTACATGCATGCTACATACATACTACATGCATGCTACATACATACCACATATATACTACATACATACAATACATTCATACAATACATACATAGACATACAGTACATATAACATAGAGTAACATACTTACCAATACTTGTCACATTGTTCCCCGAAGCCATTGTCTATTCCGGGATAAATATTAACATAACAAACCACAAAAATACTCACCCACGATCCGAAGCAGTCCACGAGTGTGTCCCACGACGATCTTGGGTAGAGAACTGCAGCATCAGATGATGCTGCCGTTCTCTACGGGCTGCAGGAATCCAATGACGGAAGGTAGGTATCCTTCCGCACTGTATTCCTCCGCCACTTAAAAAAAAAAAGTCCCTAGTCTCACTTTATGCCATTGCTGTGTGGGAATTTCCCACACAGCAATGGCATAAAGTGAGACTAGGGACTTTTTTTTTTTTAAGTGGCGGAGGAATACAGTGCGGAAGGATACCTACCTTCCGTCATTGGATTCCTGCAGCCCGTAGAGAACGGCAGCATCATCTGATGCTGCAGTTCTCTACCCAAGATCGTCGTGGGACACACTCGTGGACTGCTTCGGATCGTGGGTGAGTATTTTTGTGGTTTGTTATGTTAATATTTATCCCGGAATAGACAATGGCTTCGGGGAACAATGTGACAAGTATTGGTAAGTATGTTACTCTATGTTATATGTACTGTATGTCTATGTATGTATTGTATGAATGTATTGTATGTATGTAGTATATATGTGGTATGCATGTAGTATGTATGTAGTATGTATGTAGCATGCATGTAGTATGTATGTAGCATGTATGTAGCATGTATGTAGTATGTATGTAGTATGTATGTAGTATATATGTAGTATGTAGTATGAATGTAGTATATATGTAGTATGTATGTAGCATGTAGTATGTAGCATGCATGTAGTATATATGTAGTATGTATGTAGCATGTAGTATGTATGTAGCATGCATGTAGTATATATGTAGTATGTATGTAGCATGTAGTATGTATGTAGCATGCATGTAGTATATATGTAGTATGTAGCATGTAGTATGTATGTAGCATGCATGTAGTATGTAGCATGTAGTATGTATGTAGCATGCATGTAGTATATATGTAATATGTATGTAGTATGTATGTAGCATGCATGTAGTATATATGTAGTATGTAGCATGTAGTATGTATGTAGCATGCATGTAGTATATATGTAGTATGTATGTAGTATGTATGTAGCATGCATGTAGTATATATGTAGTATGTAGCATGTAGTATGTATGTAGCATGCATGTAGTATGTAGCATGTAGTATGTATGTAGCATGCATGTAGTATATATGTAGTATGTATGTAGCATGTATGTAGTATGTAGTATGAATGTAGCATGTATGTAGTATGCATGTTGTATGTATGTAGCATGTAATTTTTTTTTTTTTTTTTTTTTTTTTTACATTTAACACATTAGCCGGATGATGGGACTACTACTGTCCCATCATTGGCTAATGTGTCAATCACTGTCATGGTAGCAGGCATCGCCCGATGGGACTTGTAGTCCCATCGGACGATGCCTGCACAGACCCCCGGCAGGCCGGCACAGCCCCCCGGCAGGCCGGCACAGCCCCCCGGAGCCTGCACAGCCCCCCGGCAGGCCGGCACAGCCCCCCGGCAGGCCGGCACAGCCCCCCGGAGCCTGCACAGACCACCGGCAGGCCGGCACAGACCACCGGAGCCTGCACAGACCCCCTGGCAGGCCGGCACAGCCCCCCGAAAGGCCCGTACAGACCCCAGAGAGGCTGTACAAGGGCAGGAAAGGGTTTTTCTTATTCCGATACCGGAAGTCCCATAGACTTGAATGGGACTTCCGGTATCGGAATCGGCGATACCGATACTTTTTTTAAAGATCGGCCGATACCATCCGATACGATACTTTGAAGTATCGGACGGTATCGCTCAACTCTAGTGCTGATGTGTTAAATTGGTCTCCGGAGGCTGTTTCTTCCTTTCAGGAGCTGAAGCGAAGATTCACCTCTGCCCCGGTTTTGCGGCAACCTGATGTCTCACTTCCATTCCAGGTAGAGGTGGATGCTTCTGAGATTGGTGCAGGAGCTGTTTTGTCCCAAAAGGATCCTGTAACATCTAAAATGAATCCCTGTGCTTTCTTTTCCCGAAAGTTCTCTCCATCTGAACGTAACTATGATGTGGGGAATAGGGAACTGTTGGCCATGAAATGGGCATTTGAGGAGTGGAGACATTGGTTGGAGGGATCTAAGCATCAAGTCGTGGTCCTCACTGACCACAAGAATTTGATTTACCTAGAGTCGGCTAAGCGCTTGAACCCTAGACAGGCTAGGTGGGCCTTGTTTTTTACACGTTTTGATTTTGTGGTTTCTTTTCTTCCTGGAACAAAGAATGTCAAGGCAGACGCCCTCTCTAGGAGCTTCTTTGCTGATTCTCCTGTGGTGATCAAGCCTGCTACCATCTTAGGCGAAGGGGTAGTTCTTTCTGCCATCTCGCCCGATTTGAGACGTGCTCTGGAAGAGTTCAAGGAGGACAAACCTGAGCGTTGTCCCAGTGGAAAGTTGTATGTTCCTGACCCGTGGAAGAAGAGAGTGATGTCTGAAGTTCATTGCTCTGCTTTGGCTGGTCATCCAGGTATTTTTGGTACTAGAGATCTGGTGAGTCGGTTTTTTTGGTGGCCCTCCTTGTCTCGTGATGTCAGGAATTTTGTGCAGTCCTGTGGGACGTGCTCCCGGTCTAAATCGTGTTCTCGCTCTAGTGGGTTGTTGATGCCTTTGCCTGTCCCCAAGAGGCCATGGACCCATATTTCAATGGATTTCATCTCTGATATGCCTCTCAGAGGATGACTGTTATTTGGGTGATTTGTGATAGGTTCTCTAAGATGGTTCATCTTGTACCACTCCCTAAGTTGCCGTCTTCCTCTGAGTTGGTGCCCCTGTTTTTACAACAGGTGGTTCGTTTGCACAGGATTCCTGAGAACACTGTATCTGACAGAGGAGTCCAGTTTGTGTCTAGATTTTGGAGAACTTTCTGTTCCAGGCTGGGAATTCAGTTGTCCTTCTCCTCTGCTTTTCACCCTCAGACCAATGGGCAGACAGAGAGAACAAACCAGACCTTGGAGTCATATTTGAGATGTTTTATTTCTGCTGATCAGGATGATTGGGTTTCATTTTTGCCCTTGGCCGAATTTGCTTTAAATAATAGAGCTAGTTCTGCCACTTTGATGTCACCTTTTTTTGTAACTTTGGGTTTCATCCTCGATTTTCTTCAGGGCAGGTGGAGCCCTCTGCCTGCCCAGGTGTTGACACTGTGGTGGAGAGAATGCACCAGATCTGGGACCAAGTGGTGGATAAGTTATCTCTCTCCCAGGAAAAGGCCCAGCGGTTTTCCAACCGACATAGGACCATTGGTCCCCAGTTTAAGGTTGGTGATATGGTGTGGTTATCATCAAAAAATATTGCTATGAAGGTGGCTTCTCCTAAGTTTAAGCCTAGATTTATTGGACCTTACAAGATTGTGGAGATTATTAATCTGGTCTCTTTTCGTTTGGCTCTTCCTGTCACATTTAAAATCCATAATGTGTTCCATAAATCTTTGTTGAAGAGGTTTGTTGAACCTGTTGTTCCGGGGGTGGCACCTCCAGACCCTGTATTGGTTGAAGGTAACATGGAATATGAGGTAGAGAAAGTACTGGATTCCCGTCTGGCTAGACGGAGACTCCAGTATTTGGTTAAGTGGAAGGGTTATGGTCAGGAGGATAATTCCTGGGTCTCTGCCTCTGATATTCATGCCAAAATTGGTGCGTGCCTTTCATTGGGCTCACCCTGATCGCCCTGGTGGCGTAGTTGAGGGTTCGGTGACCCCTCCTCAAGGGGAAGGTACTGTTGTGAGTTCATTTTCCCCTTCATTACTGAGGCCCGAGGAACTCCCTCTTCTGGTAAAGAAAGGTAGTGAGCCTGATTATCAAACACCTGAGGCTGATGATGATGACTGGCTGAGTGGAGTTACTGACTGGATATAAGGCTGCCGACGCCCTTCTGCCCTGCGGGTGATTTCTCTGTGGGATCCTTGGAGACCAGTCTGAATTCCTGCTCCTCTAAAGCTAAGTTTGCTGCTCGGCCTTTTGCTTTGGTGCTTTGTCTTGCTTTGTTTTTCTGGATTTCTGCCTTTCCCTGCTGGGGTGTGCTGAATTCATTTAGCTCTGTCTTCTGAAAATACCTGAGTGCTGATTTAGTTTTTGAAGCCTAGCTGCTTCAGGGCCTTTTTCATATCAGCTTGTTGGCTTATGTCTTTGATAGGGTTTTGGCAGATTGCAGACAGCAGCCTTCCTGTCCTTTCCTATCTAGGTAGTTTTGGGCCCCGTCTTTGCTCAATCTATCTTTCTGTCTGTGTTAGTATTTTCATCTTGCTTCACCGTCATTATATGTTGGGGGCTGCCTATTGCTTTGGGGTCTGCTCTGGGGCAGTTTAGATTTCCCCTTTCTTTTTTTAGGCCTATGTAATTCTCCGGCTGTGATCGAGGGGTCTAGGGCATCGTAGGAACCCCCCAAGGCTACTGCTAGTTGTGTTGATAGGTTCAGGGGTCTGCAATCTGATAGTTGCCAACTTCTCTGGTTTTCTGGACTTAGCTTGTATTTCTGCTTTTGCCTCCTACGGTGACTCATTCATAACAAACAACTATGGATAACATCTTATATAAATTATTTGTGGATGACTTATGGTTGAATATCATATATAATGCAGATTATATGATTTATGTTTTATTTATTTTTATTTATCATGGATACAATTAGGAGTACAAATTTATAACTGAATTATGAGAGAATGCGTTGCTAGCTCCATTTGCTGGTATTCTGTACTAATGTTCACAATTGACATAGTAACAGATGAGCGACGCACCTTACCTAATGTGCATGATGATCTGACATCATGACCACTAACCAGCCCCTCCCCTTTCGCTAATCTGAATTTGCACAAGATGTAGTACCTGCCCTTTAAATCTGATTTTACAGTTATGGGACCCGCCAGATGACTCATGGATTGGCTATATATCAACTATAATTATTTTAAATAGCGTGACCGATATTTTTGATTGGCGGATGATTATTTAAAGAGGACCTTTCACCAAATTGTGCATGTAAAAATGACCTCATCAGGAATCGTGGCTGCAGAGCTCAGTAAAACGTAGTTGTGATTTTTTTTTTCATTACAGAGATATTGGATTCTAAATTTTAGGTTATAATTTCTAAATCTGTCAACTCACTGATGCTTTCACCATCACTGTAAACACCTGCAGTATGCACTGTGCCAACTGCTGTGAGTGTGATAAAAAAAAAAGTTAAAAACAGAAATAAGCAAAATGCATTCGTATGTAACTTGAAAACAAAGGAATAATAAGTGTTTCAGGATTAACGAGAACTAGTGAGCCAACACATACTCCAGATATGAGATGTTTATAATGCTAAAATAGCAATAGCAAATGTAGGGTAAAATGAGCCGACCAGTCTAGTCAAGTTGCAGTGTACTCGATACCGTGTAATGATGATTTCCCTTGAGCTGATGTTTCAGTGTCTGAGTAATAGTGGCAAATATATATTTTCCAAAATCCTAAATGTCCTTAGTAGCTTCAATGGCGTTCTTGAGATTTCAATAGCGTAAGCAGTCCAGTGTGAAACACCCCGACCAGGGGCGCTGAATGAGATAATCTGTGGTTTGAATCAACTGCTCTACCAGAGTGACATCACCTGCTATGGAATGTGCTGTACACCAAAGTTTCCATCCAACGTGCTTTAAGAAGTAGCGTCCTCCATCAGGGATTACGGCTCAAGTGGACTTGAAGGTCTCCTAAAGGTAGGTGTTACTAAGAACATTATGAGACCAGTGTGGCGCCATGTGTCACTCAATTATTTCAGTCCATAAAGACAAAATTCAATTTCCCCATTAAACCCTGCTGGCTGTATTGTGCTTAATTGAAATAATAATAATAATCTTTATTTCTATAACGCCAACATATTCCGCAGCGCTTTACAGTTTAACAGTTTCAAAACACAAGTAATAAGTAACAACGTTAACAATACAATAATTAAAGCAAAATAAGACGAAATAAGACGACCCTGCTCGTGAGAGCTTACAATCTACAATGAGGTGAGGGAGATACAAAGTACAGGTGTGTATTTACAATGGTATATTTACAATGAAGGTCCAGCCATCTTGAGGGAGTGAAGGATGGATGGAGATAGTGAATGGGCTACACACGCACACTTACACATAGAATGACTTTGATTAGTGAACGTGATAGGCGGCTCTGAACAAATGTGTTTTGAGGGAGCGCCTAAAACTATGCAAATTGTGGTTAGTCCTAATTTCTTGGGGTAGAGCATTCCAGAGGATAGGAGCAGCACGGAAGAAGTCTTGGAGTCGGGAGTGGGAAGTACGGATTAGTGCAGAGGTTAGTCGAAAGTCGTTTGCAGAGCACAGCGATCGGCTAGGCCCATAGACAGAAATGAGGGAGGAGAAGTAGGGGGTGCTGCACTGTGGAGAGCTTTGTGGGTGAGAACAAGTACTTTGAATTGGATCCTATAATAAATGGGCAGCCAGTGTAATGACTGACGAAGAGCGGACACGTCCGAGTACCGATTAGCCAGATGGACGACCCTGGCTGCTACATTAAGTATGGACTGGAGAGGGGATAGTCGAGTGACGGGGAGGACAATTAATAGAGCGTTGCAGTAATCCAGGCGGGAGTGGATCAATGCTACAGTGAGGGTTTTTGTTGTTTCCATGGTGAGAAAAGGGCGGATTCTAGAGATGTTCTTTAGGTGTAAGCGGCAAGAGCGGGCAAGAGATTGTATATGGGATGTGAAGGAGAGATTGGTGTCAAACATAACACCCAGACAGCGCGCCTGCTGCCGGGGTGTTATTGTGGTACCACCCACGGAGAGGGAAATGTCAGATTTAGGGAGGTTAGTAGATGGCAGGAGCAGAAGAAGTTCAGTTTTGGAGAGGTTGAGTTTCAGATAGAGAGTGGACATGATATTGGAGACTGCGGACAGACAGTCACTGGCGTTCTGTAGTACTGCGGGGGTAAGGTCGGGGGAAGACGTATTTAGTTGTGTGTCATCAGCATAAAGATGGTACCGAAAGCCAAATCTGCTGATGGTATGTCCAATTGGGGCCGTGTAGAGAGAGAAAAGAAGGGGGCCAAGGACTGAGCCCTGAGGTACCCCGACAGCAAGAGGAAGAGGAGATGACATGGAGCCAGAGAACAAGACACTGAAGGAGCGGTAAGAGAGATAGGAAGAGAACCAGGATAGATCAGTGTCCTTAATGCCTAGTGACTGGAGCCTAGAGAGTAGGAGATGGTGGTCAACAGTATTGAAAGCTGCAGATAGGTCAAGAAGAATGAGCAGAGAGTGGTCACCGTTACGTTTTGCTGTCAGAAGGTCATTGGTCACTTTGATGAGTGCAGTTTCAGTCGAATGTAGGGGGCGGAAGCCGGACTGTGAAGGGTCTAGAAGGGAGTGAGTGAAGAGGTAACGGGTAAGGCGGGAGTAAACTAGGCGCTCCAAAAGTTTAGAGATGAAGGGGAGATTGGAGACTGGTCTGTAGTTGTTTGTGCAGGATGGGTCGAGAGCAGGTTACTTTAGTAATGGAGTAATGATGGCGTGTTTGAAGGAGGATGGGAAAATGCCCTAAGAGAGGGAGAGATTAAATAAAGATTGTAGTTAGGTGGGTTGTGACGACTGGAGAGAGAGACTGGAGGAGATGTGAGGGAATGGGGTCGTTAGTGCATGTTGTCAGACGAGAAGAAGAGAGGAGTCTGGAGACTTCTTCTGTGATGGGATCAAATGTGGAAAATGAGCCAGGGGAGATGCAGGAAGAGATGGGAGTCACAGCACTTGGTGGTTGGGAGCAGATTTCCTGACGGATATTATCTATTTTTTCTGTAAAGTGGGAGGCCAGGTCATCAGCACAAATGTCTGTGATAGGGACTTGTGCTTTTGGCCTGAGGAGGGAGTGAAAAGTGTCAAAAAGTTTCTTGGGGTTGTTGGCTAGTGAGGAGATCAGGGTCGTGAAGTAGGTCTGTTTGGAGAGGTGAAGGGCAGCGTTATAGGTTCTTAACATAAATTTGAAGTGGATGAAGTCTTCTGGTGTGCGGGTTTTCATAGGCGTTCAGCACTCCTAGAGCATCACTGGAGAAGTTTAGTTTGCGATGTGAGCCAGGGCTGTTTTACTCTGTGCTTGGAGGTTCTGAGGGTGAGGGGAGCTACTTGGTCAAGGGTGCTTCTAAGAGTGTCATTGTAGTGATGAACAGCCATATTAGGACAGGAAAAAGAGGAGATTGGGGAGTGATGAGTGTAGGGAATCTGAAAGTGTCTGAGGGTTAATGGCTTGTAGATTTGACTGTGTGGTAGGTAGGAGTGAGCTGGGGTGGGCGAGGATTTGTGAGCGTGAAGGAGAGAACGTTGTGGTCAGAGAGTAGAAGCGGTGAGTTATTTAGGTGGGAGATTGAACAGAGCCGGCCGAAGACCAGATCAAGGGTGTTACTGCCCTTGTGTGTCTCAGAGGTTGAAAGCTGCGAGAGGCCTAGAGAGGTGGTTAGTGATAGAAGCTGGGATGCAGATGTGGAAGTAGGGCTGTTAATGGGGATGTTGAAGTCTCCCAGGATAAGGGTTGGAAGTTCTGAGGACATGAAGTGCGGCAGCCAGGAAGAAAAGTGGTCAAGGAAGTGGGTGGGTGAGCCTGGGGGCCGGTATATGACCGCTACTCTGAGGGAGAGGGGACGGAAGAGCCTGATGGTGTGGAACTCAAAAGAAGGGAATGAGAGTGATGGAACTGGGGGGATGACCTGGAAAGTGCATTGTGGGTACAGGAGTATGCCGACTCCACCACCATGTCTGTTTGAGGGTCTCGGGGAGTGAGAGAATTGTAAGCCACCGTAGGAAATGGCAGCAGGAGAGATAGTGTCAGAATCCTGAATCCAGGTTTCAGTGAGGGCCAACAGATTAAGAGAGTTGTTCAGAAAGTAGTTGTGTAGGAAAGGAAGCTTGTTACAAGCAGACCGTGGATTCCAGAGGGCACAATTAAAGATGGAGATGAGGGAGTGCAAGTAATATTAATAAGATTATTATGGTTTCGATATGAGGTGAGGTAGGGGTGGAGGTTGGAGGATGGTGGACCAGGGTTGGGGGAGATGTCCCCTGATATCAGTAGGAGTAGGAAGATAAAGAGCAAATAGTTGTTGGAATTGTAAGTAGCTTTTTTCTGCGATGTGTTTGGGCAAGATTTGCTGAGGTTTCTCAGGAAGGTGAGGAGTGCATGGGAGCTGTACATGGGAGAGGGAAGTATAGAGGGGCTGATGTTTATGAGTCGTGATGGTGGGGGGATAGGGTGGTGAATGTGGATGACAAGGGATCATTGGTCTCCCGCTGCCACACGCAGCGATGCATGCTGGCCAGCGGGAGACCAACGATCAAAAAATGGCCCAAGACGATCCTGCACGATCAGCGATACCCGGCGGGGGGGGCGGTCGCTGATGGATGTCACACACAGCGATATCGCTGGAGAGATCGCTGATGCGTCACAAAATCAGAGATCTCGCTGTGTGTGATGGGGCCCTTAGTCTATAAACTTCTTACAAGTCTCCGAGTTATCTGTGTTGGGGACCAACTCACAGTTGATTTGACCCATCCTCCTGGGCTGACCCCATCTACTTCTCTGAGCACAAGTTTCTAAGGTTTTACAGTACGGGCACCTGCATGCCTTCATACAGCTTTTGTATTTTGTGTGTGAGGCCTACACAAAGCCAGTTGTTTAGGTAGAAACATACAAGAACTGAAATGTACTTTTAGGACTTTTCTTGAGAAAGTTTGTCACACATCTTATAGTAGTGAATTGAAGACTGGTATTTACACAAACTCCATACAAGTAACAAAACTGCTTCTCTACCTTTAATTTAATATATACTGAACTTCACTGAACACTGAACATAAAGGAGACGCAGATCTCTGAGATAGTGAAGAGGTTTGTGCAAGCGGCATTGAGCAGAACCTAAAGGAATGTTTTATCTAGTGTAGACTAATTAAGAAAAATGAAGCAATAAAACGAAGATAAATAAGTTCTTTGATGGAATTTTACTTCCAAACAAAATTCCTTCTGCCTTTGATCTGCATGGAAAGTTTGAAGCATTTTAGATTAGCAAGGGAGTAACGAATAAAATGCAGAAGGATCCCCTAAATAGTAATTTCCAGCAAAATATTTCTACAAAGATGAATTATAATCTGGAAGAGTCATAGGGCTCAGAGATGAATTATAAAGGCCATGCAGCTACTACTGCAATGCTTTTCTATCCATAAACACAGAAAAAAGTAGGCTTATTACATTCTTTAAAGGGAAAATGTCATGTAAAAAATGCTATTAACATGCAGAGGTGGGGTTAATCTGCAAGTTAATAGTGTTTTGAAGCTGACCAGTATCCGCATTAAGAAATTGGCTACTGGGAGGAAATTAACTTTATTGCTCCAGCCAACCTCGGATTTTCAGTCATAGGGGTGCTGCTGGTGCAACTTCAGTCATCGTTCAGTACAGTGTGCCGTAACTGCAAGCACACATGGCACTGACTGTCGGCTCTAATGTTGACATCTTGAACCTTGATAAAAAAAAGTGTGCGACTTATAGACCTGAGGCAGCTTCCCATGATCAATGACACAGCGTCCTTTCTGATCAGTGAATTTAAAGGGAATCTGTCACCAGGTATGAGATACGGCCACCACCTTTTAAGGCTGATATACAGCATTATATAAAAGCACCCAACCCGACCTGTAAGAGAAGAAAAATAACTTTTATTATGCTCACCTGCGGAACGGTCCAGTCCGAGGGGTGACGATGTTCTTGGTCAGGCACCTCCAATCTTCCTTCGATTGCCATCTTACTTCTTGCTTCGTATGGATGACGTGTTCCTGCGTCATCCACACAGTCTCCTTGGCATCGTGCTCCTGTGCAGGCATACTTCTCTGCAATGTTGAGGGCAGAGTAAAGTACTGCAGTGAGCAGGCACCAAGGGCACTTTGACCTTTCCTAGTGCCTGTGCACTACAGTACATTTCTCTGCCCTCAAATGGGCAGTAAAATACGAAGGCGCAGGAACGCTATGCTGAGGAGACTGTGTTGTTGACGCAGGGATGCATCATCTACATGCAGCAAGAAGAAGGGCGGCAATCGTAAGATGATGGGAGGCACTGGACCAAGAACATCGACAACCCTCAGACCGGACCGCCCCGCAGGTGAGTATAATAAAAGTTATTTTTGTTCTCTTTCAGGTCAGATTGGAGGCTTATATACAGCATTATAGAATGCTTTGTGTCAGCCCAGAAAAAAGGAGGCTGTATCTCATATCGGCCAAACCTGGTGACAAGTTCGTTTTAATTTGAAGAGGTGTAAAGCCAGCATACAGCTCTTTAAAGCAGTACTCACTAGTGATAGACAGCTATTGAATGTTTATTGCAGTTACACTAGTCTTCCAATTTCACAACACTAACTATTTATGTTACATGACAACAATATTTCATTATTAGCATATTACATGTATTGAAATAAATGATGGAGTTTAGCGTGTAACCCAGTTAGAGACTTAGCTGCATGCTATATTTAACCAAGATGTGTCTAACAGCAAATTGCACAAACTATCCAGCCATTGAAGGGTCATCATCTTCACCCTGCTGGATGAGCAATTATAGAGATTAGTGAGTCGTGCATTGGATACTATCTATATCTTCTCAGCCTGGAGGCATTAGATTGCCAACATCACAAACACTGGGTATAAGAATAGAAAATGAAATAAAGTAGAAGCTTCTAACTTTACAGAAAAAAGTACAGGCATTGCTAGGTTTTCATACTGTAGATCAAACGTAATATGCAGGTATGGCCTACAATGTAGGTGAGAAGTGAAGATTTAACTAAGGCCTAAAACAAACCTGTCAGCAGGATTTTGCTAAGTAAACTACAGGCATTGTCATGTTGGCGTTGTTACACTGATTAAAATGATACCTGGGGTGAAGAAATCCGTCATGAGGTTCTTGTGTAATCATTGTTAGAAATTTTCAGTGAATGAAATGCTCATGCTCTGGGGTGGGACTGCAGGCAGCGTCTTATTTTGGTGCTCTAGGCCAAAGAAACCAAGAAAAGACCTGCCCACATGCCCACCCCGAAACACAGTCTGTCTTTCTCTCTCTATGATGAGGAACATGTTTATGCTTCAGGGCAGGACTGTGGGCATGTCTTTTCCTGGTTTCTCTGGCTTAGAGCACCAAGATAAGACCCTGCCTGCAATCCCAGCCCAGAGCGCGAGCATCTCATTAACTGAAAACTTCTAATGCTGATTATACAAGAACCACATTTCTTCACTCCAGGTATCAATTTAATCAGTGTAACAACGCCAACATGACAATGACAAGTTTGCTTTGAAAGAAGATATAAAAGCAGCACAATTATCAGACTGTGATTGTGGTAGATTGTAGTATGACATTATGCTTTAACCCTGTTAATATTAATCTATGTGGGGATATGAGAATGCTTGAGAAAGAAAGAAATGTGTATGGGTCGTTTTAGGAAATCTTGGTCTGTAAAAAACAAAAGGTAAATAAAAATAAGAGTACTGGATTTACTAACCAGAAATGTTCTATATCAATACATACTGTATATTCAGTAGAATAGCAATTTCTAAGATATTACCCTATGAAAGAAAACCATATGAAGGAAAACATAAGAACTAGTGATGAGCGAGTATACTGGTTGCTCGGGTTTTTGTGAGCATGTTTGGGTGTCCTCCGAGGATTTTGGTGTGCTCGGAGATTTAGTTTTTGTCGAAGCAGCTGCATGATTTGTGGCTGCTAGACAGCCTGAATATATGTTGGGATTCCCTAACAAACAAGCATTCCTCACGTGTTTTCAGCCTGTCCAGCAGCCACAAATCATGCCGCTGCGTCGACACAAATGAAATTTCCGAGCACGCCATAATACTCGGAGGACACCCGAGCATGTTCGGGAAAACCCGAGCAATGATTATACTCGCTCATCACTAACAAGAAACCAAATAACTTTATTGAAAACAGAAACACTGTAGCACAGTCACTAAATTCATACTGAGTTGCTGTCACTTACTAATCATAGAAGCGCTTTATTACAATGTGAATTGTGGGAATCCAGGCTACTAAAAATCCATTTTAGAATATGTATGAGATTCAATTTCTACGATTACATGCCAAAAAGCTCCACACATGGAAACACTAAACAATTTTAATTCTCTTTGCATAATTTATGAAAACTAAAATTAGCCTATAATTTCAGAATGATTAAACTTGAGAAATTTGATATAAAATTACAATTTTGTAAAATTGATAATAAAATGCAAAGTACTGATATTAAACACATCTTTGATTGTCCCTATATTACAAGAATATAGAAATAGAGATTTGCAACTACTTTGATAATATTTATGATCATGTGCAGTTCAACTGACGGGTGATATCTAGAACTTGTATTAAGCAGTATGGATTTTTTATTAGCTTTATGTTTTGAGTATTGAGTTTCATATGGCGAAATATAGTTACTAAGCCATCAGATGGAAACTGAGTGACGATGGGAGATTACTGTTGAGTATACACTAGAACTCAATAGGAGAATCGCTATGGGCAAATCAAAAATGACATCACTGGACAAGGTCTTCAAACCAAGAAAAATTTCACAGGCGATGAAGACACAGTTCAGCCATAGTTTAGTCTTTTCTGCGGTTACATATGGATGTGAAACCTGGACGATAGAGAAACAAGACAGAATCGACGCCTTTGAAATGTGGTGCTGGAGAAGGATGTTATCAATACCATGAATGGCAACACAAACAAATCAAGCCAGACATGTCACTGGAAGCAAGGATCACCAAGCTACGATTTGCCTAATTTGGATACATCATACGTAGAGAGCAATCACTGGAAAAGGAAATAGAAAGAAGAAACAAGGCAAAGTGGAAGACCAGCAACCCGATGGCTTGACACTATGAAGATAACGGCAGAAAAGATCCTGGTGGACCATCTAGGCTTGCACAAGACCGATTTTCCTACAGATTGTTCATCCATCAAGTCGCCATGGCTCGAGAACAAGCTGAAGGCCGTTACAAAAAATCAATAAATATACTATTCTATTTTACTGAGGTGTAAATCAAAGTTGCATGGAATAATTACCAAAAAGTTACCTCATACTTATTTCTATCATCTGTATATCAGTTTATTTTACACTTACCGTACATATGTACACATAACACAGGCATCCGTGGACATTTAATCACTCACAGCTGAATTGGTAACCAAACAAGCAATGCTGCGGGAGAACGCCCATTTCTAGGGCTGCAATTCACACTGCTTCAACAAAGCTCTGCCAGGCATTAAATCAACTTTCTGTATCACAATGAAAAGACATTTATTACCTTTCCAATAATGACAGAACACCCGTGCGGAACCAGTTTAATTGAATTATGAATATCACACTTTACTGCACCGTAATCATTATTCGGTAAAGAGGAGATAGCTCTGAAAGAAACAAATCTAGATTTTAAAGCTCAGATTATTACATTTTTTGAACTAATGAGAAAAACTGTGTGAAAGAGCACAGACTGGTAAAGCTTGTACTGGGTGACAGACAATACTCGCTCACAACTTAAAACACTTTAATATATCATATTCCAACATTAAAGAAGTTCTCCAACTAAATATTCAGAACTTTAATATAGATGTAGCATCAGGAATTAAATACGTAGTTTAAAGAACAAACAAGCTGTAGTGAAACCTCCACCAGGGGGAGCTGGTGAGGGAAGAGAGGTTACACACTAAGAGCAGCAACCCTGAGCAACAGCACAGGTGCCACAGGTAACGAGAGAGAATAGTCAGACGAACCGAGTCAGAAACTAGCAGGAGCAGACGTACCAGAAGGAGCAGCAATACACGTAGTCAAAATACCAAAGCCGAGAGTCAGAAAGCCAGAACATGAGCACGGGGTCCAAAACCTGAGACGAAATACGTGGTCGGGGTACAAGCCAGGGAGTCAGAAACCAGAGAGGGAACGTAACAGCAGAGACGAATACCAAGAGACGGGGTCAGAAATCAGTCCGGGTCATACACGTGAATATCAGTCAGAGACAGGAGGATCACCAGGGTACAAGGGTCAGCGGCTCTAAACTGCAAGCTTGAGCTATCACTAACACTGGTCAGCAGGCTGTGAGGGATTGAAATAGCCCAGCTAGCTCCAGAACGAGGCTGAGGAGATTAACCCCCGCATGACCAGTCCGGAGTGAAGACAGCAGAAGATAAACTCCGGACTGGACCATGACACAAGCATCAACACTATGCCATTCTCTGACTGTTCTTAATCTAAAATGCAGCAATAATCAATACAAGCTTTATAAACATCACTTGCTTATAATGACAAACTTTTTCAGTGGTAAGATTTTACTTAAAGTTAAATAGCACCCCCCCAGCATCTGAAAATCTCTGGGATCTCGGCTACCAGGGGTAAGGCTGTGTTTGGGTTGGAGTTAGAATTGGGGGGTTTCCACTGTTTAGGTACATCAGGGGGTCGCCAAACGCGACATGGCGCCCGCCATTGATTTCAGCCAATTTTGGGTACAAAAAGTCAAACGTGCTCCCTCCCTTCCGAGCCCTGCCATGCGCACAAACAGTGACTTTCCCTCACATACAGGGTATCGGTGTACTCAGAAGAAATTGCACAACAAATTTTGTGGTCCGGGTTTCTCTTGTTACCCTTGTGAAAATAAATGTTTGGGTCTAAATTAAATTTTTTGTGAAAAAAGTAAAATATTCATTTTTTCCTTCCACATCGCTTTAGTTATCATGATGCATCTGAACGGTTATTAAACTTCTTGAAAGTGGTTTTATGCATCTTGAGGGGTGCAGTTTTTAGAATGGTGTCACTTTTGGGCATTTTCTGTTATATTGACCCCCAAACTCTCTTCAAATGTGTTTTGTAAATTTTGTTGGAAAAATGAGAATCCGCTGGTCAACTTTTAACCCTTATAACGTCCTAACAAAAAAAAATTGTTTTCCAAAATTATGCTGATGTAAAGCTGACATGTGGGAAATGTTATTTATTAATTATTTTATGTGACACCACTCTCCGATTTAAGGGTACAAAAATTAAAAATTTGAAAATTGCTAAATTTTTGCCAAAGTTCCATTTTTTTCATAAACGCAAGTTGAAGAAATTTTACCACTAACATAAAGTACAATATGTCACAAAAAAAATCTCAGAATCGGTGGGATACGTTGAAGCATTGCAGAGCTATAACTTCATAAAGTGCCAGTGGTCAGAATTGTAAAAATTGGCTTCGTCATTAAGTAGCAAACTGGCTCTGTCACTAAGGGGTAATAGGGATTTTCCGGTAGAAGACAACCCCTTTAAAAAGATAGTCAACTATGTATGTAGACAATATATAGCGGTAAACTTCTGAAGTAATATACAAAACTATAGCTACCATTTAAAGGTATTATCTGGGACTTTTATATTTTTTTCTAATGGCGCAAGAACTTATAGGAAGGTAGCTGCTGCCTACCTGCCTCTTCTGCCCGATGCTGACCTGTGTCGGCTCAGAGTGGTCATGGACTGCACCTCCCCCTGATTCTGCTGCATAATTTGACCTCACATAAACAGAGCTGTCTGCCTGCAGTTAGGTACTGGGGAGCCAGCTGTCAATCGGCATGACATCGGCAAAGATGCCCATCAACAAAGCACATCAAAAAAGAAGCTGTTCACACAGTGATATGTCAACTGGAGCCACAGAATCGTTGGCTGGAGAGGTCTGTGACTGCTCTCTGGCAGCAGTGATGGTGCCATACAGAACAGACAGGTAGTTAGTAACTACCATCCCGTAAGTTCTAAAGTACCGGACAATCCCATTACTTTTTTCATTTGATTGGAATCATAGCATACAATTACCTAAATATACAGCATGCATATTCCTCCTAAGCTAACAAAAAGTGTATCATTCTGGGGAAGGTCAGTACATCAGCAAAACACAGTCACATCATTATTATTGGTGTCAGTGTACTAAAACAGAAACATTTATTACTGGGTTCACAGGTTATCTCATCAGAAGAAATCATTATTTCAAGAGTCATCTGCAGAAATTAAATCACTCAATGTGGCCGTTTTAACTCAACAGCAATAATTATGATTATTACAGTAATTCACTGACAACAATATGCAAAGACAGAGAGGGGGAAGTTCTCTACCAGAGCGGCTGATTGCAGGGAAAATAGAAGCACTGTGCAGAATTGCAAAGCATCGAATGACATGACTCTTGTAGTAATTATTTTCTATTTACAATTTATTTGTTTATAAGTTGAATACCAGGCATTGGGTAATCTACTGGTGCCCAGCTGTTGTGAATTATAGCATCAAAATATGCAATCTGGATGCCTGTACTATAAGTGCTTGAAAGACTTATGGACTCATGTATTAACAGTGGCACAAAATATCTGGTAAAACATCAAGAGCATGGGGAATGCACCATATTTATTAACATTTTGCTGTAATTTTCCCTAAATAGAAAAGGAGATCTCAGTTTTCCAAGTATGAAGTGTTGTGCACAGGGCTGTGGAGTCGGAGCTCATTTTGGTGGAGTCGGAGTCGGAGTCGGTATAAAATGGACCGACTCCGACTCCGAAAATATATAATAAATTGGGTACAGTAATTCAATGCAGGATGTGCTGAATATTTTTTCATAGGAGTTTGGGAAAGTTATGAAATGTCCTATAAATGGCTGTTATATTCCTGATCTAAGGCTACATTCACACACAGCGTTTTTCCTGTGTTTTTTGAGGATACGTTTTTCAGCTGCAAAAGCTGATCATCTTTTTAAAAAAATGCATCACCTGAAAGGTTTTTGAGCTCATAGATAATGTTTTCAATAGCAAAAGCAGATTAGAAATCTGCTCTATCTATCCATTTATCCATATCTGTCTATCCATATCGTATCTGTACCAAAAAGAATGAAAACCGGGTAGTACACCAATATATATTCTGTTCTATCTAAATATCTTGATTATTGGATCATAAAAATGATTAAATGTCTGAGGTTCACATTGTACTACAATAAATTTTTCACTTAAATATAAGCAATACGTGTGGGAGTCGGAGTCGGAGTTGGAGTCGGTGTAAGGGAAATTGAGGAGTCGGAGTCGGAGTCACAGGTTTGGCTTACCGACTCCACAGCCCTGGTTGTGCAGTTTAGAAATATGTTGCAGACTTTTCAAAGCCAATGTCTCACACAAGTGGCACTCACTACTAATTCATGGATTCTTTCACATGCTGTTGGCTCTATGCTTTTACCATCAGCAGGCTCCAGCAGCAGGGGCTACACTACACATATCAATTGGGAACATTTTTAATTTGTCCCATTGGGAAATTCTTGCTCTTAGCTGCAAAATCAAAGATCAGATTTCTATTCAATGAATGATGGCCAATAAGTTGGCCGTTAACTAAAAATAGATTTTAATAGTAGGAGCATAATATCCCACAGCTTGTGTAAATGACTGTGCTATGTTTTCAAATGTTTAATCAAAATTGTCAACAGTGGCGTATACTCAATTATCCTCAATGTAGTGTATCAATCATGCAATATAATTTGGTCATGTGTTTTTATGCAGTAAATTGTAGCATCTTATCAATTACAAGACTATAAGTAATTATATACTTTAACACTTAGGATCTATCACAATGATCAAAATGAATGAATGGAATCTGCTGCTTGGCAGATTCGACGGGCGCACTGCGCATGCGCCTGCCATTTTGGAAGATGGCGGCGGGACACCGAAAGCGACAGCGGGACTCGGAGGGTACCGGGGGGAGGGGGGATGATCGGAAGGCAGGGGGGAGCAGAGGGAAGGGGAGGGGGAGCAGATGCTGACGGCGGTGGCAGATTGCCGCCATCAGTCGGTGGTGGGGGCAGATCGTCCCCGTCAGTCGGTGTGGGGGGGAGCAGATAACTGTCTCCAGCCATGGCCGATGATATTTCAGCATCGGCCATGGCTGGATTGTAATATTTCATCAATTTTCATTGATGAACTATTACTATCGCTCTGATTGGCTGTTTCACTTTCAACAGCCAATCAGAGCGATCGTAGCCATGGGGGGGCAAAGCCACCCCCCTGGGGTGAAGCACAAAGCCTCCTGTATCTGCGGGTCGGGTGACCTTTCAGTGACCCCGGTCACCCGACCCGCAGGAACGCGATTTATACCATAACGCCTATGTAGGCGTCATGGGTCATATTGGCACGACTTTTCATGACGCCTATGTAGGCGTCATGGGTCGGGAAGGGGTTAAACTAGATGTATATTTTCAAGTCTCTTAAAGGGGTTGTCCACTACTCTGATAACCCCTTCACAATCCATGTTTTCCCCTTTTAAAATTACAACTCTAAGGCTAAGTGCACACGTTGCAGAAAATTTCTGCTCAAAAACCTGAATCCCTTCCCAGAAACCGCACCTATTTTTCCTCGGCGGTTTTTGCAAGTTTTTTGTGCGGTTTTGATGCGTTTTTGATGTGGTTTTTCCGCAGCGGTTTCAAACCGCATGGAAGAAGCCAAAACCGTGGGAAAATCCGCAAAATTAATTAGCATGCTGAGGTTTTTACCGCGATGCAGTTTTTTCGCGGTAAAAAAACGCATCAATGTGCACAAAAAGTGCAAAATGCATAGAAATGACTGGGAAGCTTATTTTTAGCGGTTTTATAGCGGTTTTATAGTGAAAACCGCAGTAAAAACTGCTAAAAAAACCACTGTGTGTGAACACAGCCTTATACTCACCTCTGATGCCAGCACCATTCCAACAGTGTTGGCACTGTCTTTCCCAGCAATTGAGTAACAATGTAACGTCATGAGAACCTGCAGACAGCCAGTGGCTGCTTCTCTCTCCCCACTTCAGGACGAATCGCTTAAATACGGAGTAAGTGATAGCTGCTGCTCTCGCTCTACCTCTGGATGTATGTGATGCACCGAAAACACGGAGAGTAAAGTGGCCGCTGATTGGCCGCAGGGTTCGCATGATGTCACACTGTTACGCAATCACTGAGAGAGACGGTGCCAACACCGACAGAACCTTTAAAACAGGGAGTTAATTTGAAATATTGGGGATTCACAAGTTGTAACTATCTAACTCTAACATAAACCTTTATTGCAAAATGTCACTCATGTGCATAGGATAGGTGATAACTTGCTGAACAGTGGGAGTTCAATTGCTGGGATCCCTAAAATCGAGAAAATAGAGCTCACAAATTCCCGGCCAGAAAACAGCAGTGGCTGTACATGTGGGCATCAGCTTTGCTCATTGTCTTTGGGATTATTTATGATAAGAGGGTACATCTCTCAGCTTTTGAAAAAAGTTCCAAAGAATGAAGAAGTATACAATTCAAGCCACCGGCCATTCCAATGAGGCATTTCAGTGTCCCTTTCTTAGGATAAGTGAGGATCCAACCAGTTAGACCCACAACGATCAACAAGTTATCTAATTTGCCATGTTGGGAATAATCCTTTAAGTGACATTTAGAGAACGAAAGAGTGAGTCTCTCTGGGCAAATTTCATAATACACACTTAGATAATATAAATGTGATGGAGTTCCTCTTCTATGAGCCAGGACTGAGGCACCAACAATAAGTATTCGCTCTCTCTGTGGTAGATTTGGTTCATCCAAATATTGAGTGTATGGTTGAATACTTGATTAGACAGCGCGAATACGCCTGTCCTATGACGCTGCAGCAGAAAGATGCATGTAACAACAACTTCCTCAGGAATACTCAGTGGAAAGATCTGTTGCAGCTCTCTCTAAATTTAAGGGGTTGTCTATGATAAGCTCTAATGACATGAAACTTTTATTTGAGGTGACTTCTTTAAAGGCAACACGACGTATTATTCCAGAATTAAAAAAAAAACAAACAATCAACTTCAAGGTTGCGAACAAGTTGGAATCCAAATTCCATATAAAATTCCTTTACGGAGAAATTGCTGCAGTAGCAAATTCTGATGACTATTTCAGAAGTGATCTGATTAAATGTTAACCAGACAGGTTAGATACGGCAAAGACTTTGATAACAGATCGTAAGATTAAAAATATATAACCCCGGTATGAATAAAAAAATAAAAGGCTAATTTTAGATGTCAGCCCAAGGCAAAACATATTTATGATTAACATGAGAGTGTTAATGATAATTATATAATGTAATTAGGATCAGCAGGTTGTCAAGACTGTGCCAAGAGGAGAGTGCAATATACTAATTAACCTCAAAGAATCTGTATGACCTTGCTTTTTAGAAATGATTATTTGCTTTTATAAAAAACACATGTACAACTTTCCAGGTCTATTCCTATACTAGTTCTGACATAGGTGAGATAACACTTATATCACATTTTCAAATATATAAACTGTTACCATCAGTAATGATGGTGATGAAAGTGCCCATTTAGACTACAGTACATACCTGCCACAACTTTAAATATGTAGGATGGAAATGCAGCTGGCATATCTGGTGGCACTGTTCCTAAGGCAACTGTACAAAAAAGGAAGCTTTTCCTGCCACAGAGGTTTAAACCTTCCTATAGTTGCCTCGTCAGCAGTAAAACTCCATCTGCTGGCTTGTCTAGCTCTGTCACATTTAAACAGAAGTAAAAAGGTCATTTTCAGTATCAGTAACTAATAGACAGGGTAGGAAAGAGAGAGAAAGTGAAAGAGAAGTGAGAGAGAACAAGAGAGATAATGAGAGAAAAAGTCAGAACAAGAGAGAGAACAAGTGAAATAATAATGAGAAAGAAAAAGAGAGAGCCAAAAAGAGAGATGATGTTGCAGTCTCTTAGTCTACAATCATGGTCGAAAGTGTTGCCACCCTTGAAATCGGTCCTTTAAAATGAAGTATTTCTCCCAGAAAATTATTGCAATTGCACGTTTTGTTATACAGGTCTATTTCCTTTGTGTTTATTGGAACAACACAAAAAAATCAGAGAAAAAAAAGGCAATTTGGAAATAATTTCACACACAACCCCAAAAATGGGCTGGACAAAATTGTTGGCACCTTTCTATAAATATGGGTAAACAACATTGTTTCAAGCATGTTATGCTCGCTTAAACTCACCTGTGGCAAGTAACAGGTGTGGGCAATATGAACATCACACCTGAAACCAAATATAAAAGGGGAGAATCTGACTCAATCTTTGCATTGTGTGTCTGTGTGTGCCACAATAAGCATGAAGAACAGAAAGTGAAGGGAACTGTCTGAGAACTTGAGATCCAAAATTGTTGAACAATATCAACAATCTCAGGGTTACAAGTCTTTCTCCAGAAATCTTGATGTTCCTTTGTTTTACGGTGCGCAACATAATCATGAAGTTTACAACCCATGGCACTGTAGGTAATCTCCCTGGACATGGACGACAGAGAAAAACTGATGAAAAGTTGCAATTCAGGATAGTCCAGATGGTGGATAAGCAGCCCCAGTCAAATTCCAAAGAAATTCAAGCTGTCCTACAGGCTCAGGGCGCATCAGTGTCAGTCCGACCTGTTGACATTTGAATGAAACGCTATGGCAGGAGAACCAGGAGGACTTTGCTGCTGATACAGAGACATAAAAAGGCTAGACGTCAGTATGCCAAAATGTATGTGAGTAAGCCAAAATCCATCTGGGAAAGCATCTTATGGACAGATGAGACCAAAATAGAGCATTTTGATAAAGTACATCATTCTACTGTTTACTGAAAATGGAATGAGACCTACGAAGAAAAAAAAAACACAGTACTTACAGTAAAATATGGTGGAGATTCAAAGATGTTTTAGGGTTGTTTTGATTTTTATTTGTCCTGAAGAAGTATGGCACTTAGGCTGGTTTCACATTTGCGTTTTTTAGCGCTGGAAAAAAAACGCATATGTGCGCATGCGTTTTTTCCCCTATATTTAACATGGGTGCGCATACCTGCGCGCTTGTAAGCGCATGTATGCGATTTTCATGCACTGCGTTTTTTTGGGGTGTGCGTTTGTATTTTCCAGACGCAGCATGTTGCATTTTTTGGCCCTGCAAAAAAGCGCATGCGCACATATGCGCACGTTTTGCGCTAAAAATGGCCATTATAGCCTATGGATGCGCATATGTGTGCACTGGCATGCTCATGTATGCGTTTTTTTGCATATGCGTTTTTTTTTTTTAACCATGGAATTTAGGGGTTTGGGTTAGAGTTAGGGTTAGTTAAGGGGGTTTAGGGTTAGAGTCAGGGTTAGGGTTTGGGTCAGGGTTAGGGTTAAGTATGGTTTGGTTAAGGGTTAGGGTCAGGATTAGGGTTAAGTATGGTTTGGTTAAGGGTTAGGGTCAGGGTTAGGGTTATGGTCAGGGTTAGGGTCAGGGTTAAGTATGGTTTTGTTAAGGGTTAGGGTCAGGGTTAGGGTCAGGATTAGGGTTAAGTATGGTTTTGTTAAGGGTTAGGGTCAGGGTTAGGGTTAGGGTTAGTTAGGGTTTAGGGTTTGGGTTAGGGTTAAGTATGATTTGGTTAAGGGTTAGGGTCAGGGTTAGGGTTAAGTATGGTTTTGTTAAGGGTTAGGGTCAGGGTTAGGGTTAGTTAGGGTTTAGGGTTTGGGTTAAGTATGATTTGGTTAAGGGTTAGGGTCAGGGTTAGGGTTAAGTATGGTTTTGTTAAGGGTTAGGGTCAGGGTTAGGGTTAGGGTTAGTTAGGGTTTGGGTTAGGGTTAAGTATGATTTGGTTAAGGGTTAGGGTCAGGGTTAGGGTTAGGGTCAGGGTTAGGGTTAGTAAAGTCATGGTTTGGGTTAGTGTGAGGGGCCACATAATGTTGGAAAAAAATGCAAAAGCGGTAAAAACGCACTAAAAACGCATACAAACGCATAAAAACGCTGCTTTTTTTCATGCATGCTCATAAAAATGCTTGAAAAAAACGCAGCAGTTGTATGCTTTTGTATGCGTTTTTTCAATGCGTTTTTTTGCGGGAAAAACGCGCTGCAAAAAAATGCAAGTGTGAAACTAGCCTTAGAAACTCACAGACTAAATAAAAATACACACATTATGCTAGTGTGCACCTGGATTTATTACTACCCACCACCAGCCCAGATTTTTCTACTTTTTCCTTTCCACACAATTCTACTTGGTCCCAGGACCTGCTGCAGCTGGCACTACATGCTCATTCAAATGTGTGATCACAACATAATCAGGTTAGCATAATCCTTATTTGTTTTATCCATTTTAACCAGATATGACCCTTTTGCTCTTTTCTTTCTTCCTTAATATTTCTTTGACTGTGTGCAAGACATCATGAAATCTGAAGATTACCAAAGGATTTTGAGTCACAATATAATGCCCAGTGTCAGAAAGCAGGGTTTGCGTCCTAGGTCGTGAGTCTTCCATCAGGACAATGACCCCAAACATACTTCAAAAAGCACCCAGAAATGGATGGAAACAAAGTGCTGGAGAGTTCTAAAGTGGCCAGACATGAGTCCCATTGAAGACCTGTAGAGGGTTCTTAAAATTCCTGTTGGGAGAAGGCGCCTTCAAATATGAAAGACCTGGAGCAGTGTGCAAAGGAAGAATGGTCCAAAATTGCAGTTGAGAGGTGGAAGAAGCTTATTGATTGTTATAAAATAAAAAAAAAAATCTTTATTTTTATATAGCGCCAACATATTCCGCAGCGCTTTACAGATTGCACACATTTTCATCACTGTCCCCGGTGGGGCTCACAATCTATATTCCCTATCAGTATGTCTTTGGAGTGTGGGAGGAAACCGGAGTGCCCGGAGGAAACCCACGCAAACACGGGGAGAACATACAAACTCCTTGCAGATGTTGTCCTTGGTGGGATATAGGAAGCAATTGATTGCAGTTATTTATTTCAAAGGGTGTTCATTCAAATATTAAGCTGAGGGTGCCAACAATTTTGTCTGTCCATTTTTAAGGTATTGTGTGAAACTATGTTCAATTTGCCTTTTTTCTGTTCTTTGTGTTGTTCCAATACATAGAAAGGAAATAAACGTGTTTAACAAAACATGTATAATTGCAGCAATTTTCTAGGAGAAATACTTCATTTTTTGTAATAATTTCAAGGGTGCCAAAACTTTCGGCCATGACTATGTATGAGAGACCCATAAGGTAAGAGAGGGGAAGGCAGCAGAAGGGGACATCGGATTGGTCAGATCACACATTACAGCTCTCCAGTGCCACACCACATAGATTCCGCCCTTGCAGCACAGCTAAAAAGAGAACAATTATATTTGCAGAAATTAAGCATTGGGGTGGATTAATCATGCTTTGGGGATGTGCTGTAGCCAATGGCATGGGGAACATTTCACAGGGAGAATGGATTCAATGAAATTTCAACAAATTCTTAATGCACACATGTGAGGGATGAAGTAAAAGTCTCTCTCCTCCTCAAATATGCACTCACCCTTGGGATTCCACAGGATCATTGTTTTCTTTTAATTAAAAGAGCTAGGAAGAAACTCTTTGAAGCTCTTAACACAAGGGTGCAAACTTTTTTTGCAGCTGCAGTCAGCTGGTTCTTTTGTCTGACTGAAGCACATAGAGACTCCGTGGCACAACAAGTCACAACAAGCTCTGAGGTATTGAACCTGGGAAATGACCTATTAGAGAATGCAATATCTCTGAGCCTAGCCAAGCACATTATTGGAATCGGCATTCCTTTCTCCACACGCCCATATTATTTAGCCACCTCCAGAATGCTGCATTATGGAGTTGTAAAGCATAGCTAACAGGAATTACATATGGTAGACATATTTGGTCTCTATGTGCAGATAAAATCCTGCAAAACCCAGTGGCGGCACAACCAACCCATTCAGAACTTTGGGTGCAAAGTTATGGGCAATCCACAATTCTGGACAGAAAATCTTATTCTCAGACATGGGAAGAGGGAGGCAGCCCAGCCCAGGGGTGGCAACAGAGTGTGGGAGGGAACAGCTTAGGAGATATAATGCAGTCCCTCATTTTGGACTTAGTTTTCTATTGGCAGGAGGACCCGTTAGCTGACGCAGCCAAGGGAACCACGTAACTAAGATTTAGACCTGTGATCCATCAGTGCCTCCCTGTGGTCACATGCTATATAACACAGTAATTGCAACCTATCTATACCCTATCCTTGTACTATACTTGTGACTGTATACCTGTATATTGTTCTTGTAAATACATACCTGTATATTTGTAGTGCGCCTTTTCAGCGATTAAATATAAAATTAATCTTGGGCTGCTCTTTTATCTCGATTCAGGTATCCCCACGTCCGCACGCTCGGCTGGTCAATTGTACGCTACCCGGGTTGGTTTCTGACACAATATAAGCCTGTTGTCGGACGGGGCTTATGTCGACCGAGGAACTGGTGGCAGAATACCATGTTGTTTTAGTGAGGAACTCTGGCAGTGATGACCGGGAGGTGTAAATATATATCCCCAGCCTGGACTGGTGATATATATCCCCCCTTGCTGGGATCGCCTCAGTAACTTGTACCTATAAGGGAAGCCTTTTCGGTGAATATTTGCCCTTGGTGTAGTTCCCTGACTAACCTGGAGCGAGTGGTAGCACCAGAGAGCAGATCCCTGCAGGTCCTTTTCTCCCCTCCCCCGAGGTGAGCGAATTCGAAGCCCCCCTTCTCCTGTGAGATCCTTCACAACACATAATGCCATCAGTAAAACAACAAGTTGAAAAGAGGATCGCTTCTACATATGGATAATGATCCTAAACACATGTCAAAATCCACAATAAACTACATCAAAAGGCACAAGCTGAAAGTTTTACAATGGTCCTCACATGACCTAAACAGCATTGAAAATAGAAAAACATAAAAGTAGCAGTGCACGCAAGACGACCCAGGAATGTCATAGAACTGGAAGAATTTTCCAAGAAAGAATAGATAAAAATCCCTAGAAAAAGAATTGAAAGACTCTTGGCTGGCTACAAAATGCATTTAGAAGCTGTGATGCTTTCAAAAGGGGTGCTACTAGGTACTAACCATGCAGGGTGCCCAAACCTTTGCAATGGCCCATTTTCATTTTTGTAATTTTTAAAATGTTAAAGATTAATATATCTACAGTTGTGGCCAAAAGTATAGACACCCCTGCAATTTTGTCAGATAATACTCAGTTTCTTCCTGAAAATGATTGCAATCACAAATTCTTTGGTATTATTATCTTCATTTAATTTGTCTTAAATGAAAAAACACAAAAGAGAATGAAGCAAAAAGCAAAACATTGATCATTTCACACAAAACTCCAAAAATGGGCCAGACAAAAGTATTGGCACCCTCAGCCTAATACTTGGTTGCATGACCTTTAGCCAAAATAACTGCGACCAACCGCTTCCGGTAACCATCAATGAGTTTCTTACAATGCTCTGCTGGAATTTTAGAACATTCTTCTTTGGCAAACTGCTCCAGGTCCCTGATATTTGAAGGGTGCCTTCTCCAAACTGCCATTTTTAGATCTCTCCACAGGTGTTCTATGGGATTCAGGTCTGGACTCATTGCTGGCCACCTTAGAAGTCTCCAGTGCTTTCTCTCAAACCATTTTCTAGCGCTTTTTGAAGTGTGTTTTGGGTCATTGTCCTGCTGGAAGACCCATGACCTCTGAGGGAGACCCAGCTTTCTCACACTGGGCCCTACATTATGCTGCAAAATTTGTTGGTAGTCTTCAGACTTCATAACGCCATGCACACGGTCAAGCAGTCCAGTGCCAGAGGCAGCAAAGCAACCCCAAAACATCAGGGAAGCTCCGCCATGTTTGATTGTAGGGACCGTGTTTATTTCTTTGAATGCCTCTTTTTTTCTTCTGTAAACTCTATGTTGATGCCTTTGCCCAAAAAGCTCTACTTTTGTCTCATCTGACCAGAGAACATTCTTCCAAAACGTTTTAGGCTTTTTCAGGTAAATTTTGGCAAACTCCAGCCTGGCTTTTTTATGTCTCGGGGTAAGAAGTGGGGTCTTCCTGGGTCTCCTACCATACAGTCCCTTTTCATTCAGACGCCGACGGATAGTACGGGTTGACACTGTTGTACCCTCGGACTGCAGGGCAGCTTGAACTTGTTTGGATGTTAGTCGAGGTTCTTTATCCAACATCCGCACAATCTTGCGTTGAAATCTCGTCAATTTTTCTTTTCCGTCCACATCTAGGGAGGTTAGCCACAGTGCCATGGGCTTTAAACTTCTGATGACACTGCGCACGGTAGACACAGGAACAGTCAGGTCTTTGGAGATGGACTTGTAGCCTTGAGATTGCTCATGCTTCCTTACAATTTAGTTTCTCAAGTCCTCAGACAGTTCTTTGGTCTTCTTTCTTTTCTCTATGCTCAATGTGGTACACACAAGGACACAGGACAGAGGTTGAGTCAACTTTAATCCATGTCAACTGGCTGCAAGTGTCATTTCGCTATTGCCAACACCTGTTAGGTGCCACAGGTAAGTTACAGGTGCTGTTAATTACACAAATTAGAGAAGCATCACATGATTTTTCAAACAGTGCCAGTACTTTTGTCCACCCTCTGTTTTATGTTTGGTGTGGAATTATATCCAATTTGGCTTTAGGACAATTCTTTTTGTGTTTTTTCATTTAAGACAAATTAAATGAAGATAATAATAACAAAGTATTTGTGTTTGCAATAATTTTCAGGAAGAAACTGAGTATTATCTGACAAAATTGCAGGGGTGTCGATACTTTTGGCCACAACTGTATCTCAATAAACATGAGAGTGTCACGAACAAAGAAAGTCACGCCGGCTCGGATGTCGCCCGGATTAACAAGGTCCGCGTCAGATGTTGAGGAAGGAACCAGGACCATCTGATGACAGATGGGCTACTGGAACAAACTATTCATGGACAAGGCAAGAGAACCTGGATCGATCTGATGAAATGCAACTATAACAGCAGACCAAACGAGAAAGGATATATGAAGCGTATGAGGAAACTCTGGATGGATACGAGACCTGCATGTCCACTGACTGAGAAACAAATAGTTACCAGACGTTTTAATGTCATAAAGGGAAAGCTATTATCACGACTTGTGATGGATCAACTGTACTGCAGATCCACCCCACATGAAGACCTGGAAGAACAATATGTGCAACCCCCTGAAGATCCTGATCCAATCCTGCTAGAGAGCACTGCAGCTGATCTGAAACAGAAGATCTTAGATAAACTAAATACCATCAATACCAAAGATCGACTGCAAAGGCTCAGCAAAGAAACACCACCAGACAGTATGCTAGAAGATACCAATAGAGCAATAGCATCAATACCTACCACCACCATAACTCAAACTAATGAACTGATCTATGCTACTGCCTCGGCAATCATGGAAATGCTTGGCTATACAACCAGCAAGAACAACAGAAGTACATGTCCCCTTTGGAAAAGAAGACAGGAGACAGAGATCAAGATGACACGCAGGGAAGTCAGCCAACTAACAAATACAGAGAGGTGTAAAAATCAAGAATAAGACCAAGCTGAACAAATATAAAGGCCTGCCCCCAACTGAAGCCCTAGAGACTGCTAAACAAAGGCTCACAGCACTTGCTGCAAGACTAGGGAGATACACTAGAGAAGAGGAGGCCAAGAAGATAAATGCCCTGTTCTCTAGAGAACCATCCAAGGTGTTCTCCCAACTACAGAGTAACAGTATAAAGGCTGCAACTTCACCAACAGCAGAGACTGAACAATACTGGAGGAACATATGGGAGAAGGAAAAAACACACAACACCAGTGCAATGTGGCTGCAAGATCGGAGAATGAAACACAGCAACCACCTAGAGCAAGAACCAGTCACCTGTTATGAATGGGTCACCGAAGAGGATGGCAGGAACAGGCTAAGCCACCAGAAGACCAGAGAGGTTGGTAACTAAGTGGACAGCCCCCAAACATATATTGTAATGAGACAAGATGAGACACAAACACAGGCAGAGAACAGACTGAGCAAACGGTGGGGCCCAAGCTGTCTAAACAGGACAGGACAGAAAAGATACTGTCTGCAATCACGCACAAAACCCTGAAAAAGTCCAACACTATTGATATACAAAAAAACCTGAGATCACACGATCTCACCCCTGCTAGATCAGCACTCTGGTATAAACTGGCAACAAAGCAAAAAGATACTAACATAACAAGGGACTGAACAAGCTGCAACATATGAAGCAGGGCCCAGCGCTGCCCCCAGATGCGAGCACACTGAACCATAGCAGCAAAACAGAAAGCAAAAAAAAGACACAACCAGATTAGAAGCAAAGGATCACTAAAAGAATCACTTAGCTGAACCATGCAGATGAGGCAGGGGACAAAAGAGCTCCAAATGCACACTGAGGGAATCACCAACAACCTCCAAGAGCAGCCAGCTCAATTATATGCTCCCAGCCAGTAATCCCAGGTTTCCAATTATTGTCATCAGGTGGGGAACTTCCATCCACCTGACCAGCTCCACTACTCTCAGCAACCACCAGAGGGAGCAGAGGGAGCTTCGGCTCAGAACTCCGAGCAAGAGAATTCACAACAGTCACCATTACAGAAGCAGACATCCAATAGCGTGTCAAGAACATGAAGAGCTGGACAGCACCTGGCCCAGACATGATCCACACCTACTGGCTAAAGAAATTAACAGCAGTAAATGAATGCATGGCCAAGCAGATGAACCAACTTCTAGAAGCAGGCCACCAACCAGCTTGGCTAACACACGAAAGTGCTGATCATAAAGGATCCTCACAAAGGAACAGTTCCATCCAACGAGCACCCAATAACCTGCCTTACAACAACATGGAAACTCCTGTCAGGCATCATAGCCACCAAGCTACAGAACCATATGAACCAATACATGAATCCAGCTCAGAAAGGCATTGGGAACAACACCAGAGGCTCTAAGCACCAGCTCCTAGTAGATAAAGCAGTTGCTCAAGACTCAAGATCCAGACAGAGTAACCTCAGCACAGCCTGGATTGACTACAGGAAAGCCTATGACTCAATGCCACACACATGGATCTGTGAGTGCTTGGCTCTCTACAATGCCAACAGGAAATTAAGAACTTTCTTCAGAAACTCAATGGGGCTATGGAGAACAACACTGGAAGTCAACTTAAGACAACTAGCACAAGTGACCATCAAATGCTGTATATATCATGTTGATGAACTGTCCCCATTGCTGTTCTGCATAGGCAGTCAGATAATTACAGAGTCTGGCTATGAATACAAGTTGAAGATTGGAAAAACCACCACCTGCTCTACATGTATGACATCAAGTTGTATGCAAAAAGACATCGGGAAGTCCTTCAGACTGGAGAAGTGCGGCCGGTTGGAAAATAAAGAGAGGCAAGGTAGTCAAAACTGATGGAGTGGAATTACCAACAAGGCACATAGCAGATGTCCAGACATGCTACAAGTACCTCGGCATCCCACAGGGATACAGTAACCATGATAAGGAGGCAAGGAAAGCAGTAACATCCAAATACCATCAAAGGGTAAAACAGGTCCTGAAGAGCCAGTTCAATGTGAAGAATAAAATCAGCGCCATCAATACATAAACCCTGCCAGTTATAAGATACCCTGCTAGCATTGTGTGCTGGCCAAAAGAAGAGATGGAAGCTGCAGATGTGAAGACACAAAAGCTCCTCACAATGAATGGAGGGCTCCACCCTAAGTCTAAGGGTGCCGTCACACTAAACGATGCACCAGCGATCCCGACAACGATACGACCTTGTCAGGATCGCTGGTGCCTCGCTACATGATCGCTGGTGAGCTGTCAAACAGGCAGATTTCACCATCGATCAGGACCAACGAGGACGCTGGTATCCAAGGTAAATATGGGGTAACTAAGCGAGCGCGTCGCTTAGTTACCCGCTGTGTACCTTGGATACCTGCGTGCTCGCGCTGGGAGCTGGTATCCAAGGTAAATATCAGGTAACTAAGCACGCGCGTCATTTAGTTACCCTCTGTGTACCTTGGATACCAGCTCCCAGCGCCAGCACGCAGGTGTCCAAGGTACACAGCGGGTAACTAAGCGACGCATGTGCTTAGTTACCCAATATTTACCTTGGATACCAGCTTCCAGCGTTTGCTTAAAGCGCTGGGAGCTCGCTAATCGTTGGTCTCCTGCTGCCACAAGCAGTGATGTGTGCTGGCCAGCGGAAGACCAACGATCAAAAAATGGCCCAGGACATTCGTGCACGATCAGCGATATCCGTCGGGGGGGGGGGCGGTCGCTAATGCATGTCACACACAGCGAGATTGCTGTTGCATCACAAAATCAGCAATCTCGCCAGTGATCTCGCTGTGTTTGATGGGGCCTTAACACCCAAAGATTGTATACCAACAGAAAGGAGGGTGGTCTAGGCTTGATAAGCATCCAAGCCACCATCACAGATAAAATAAGGAGTATCCAGGAATACATCAGAAAAATGGCACCAAAAAATGAGATGCTGAGAGAATGCCTAAGGCTAAGTTCACATGTACCGGAACTCTCGCGGAAATTACCGCGAGAAATCCGGAATTCCATTCCGCGGGAAAATCGCATTTTAAATTCCCGCGATTTTCCCGCGGAAAAACTAGCATTTTGCAATCGTAATTAGCTTGCAAAATGCTAGTGTTTTCCAAGCGATCTGTAGCATCGCTTGGAGAACTGATTGACAGGTTGGTCACACTCGTCAAACATAGTGTTTGACAAGTGTGACCAACTTTTTACTACTGAGGCCGCCTATGCAGCATCAGTAGTAAAAGATAAAATGTAAAAAAAAAATAAAAAATGGTGTTATTCTTACCTTCCGACGTCCCGCGCAGTCGTTCCCAGTAATCCTTTGCGAAAATGCCCGCGATGACGTACGTTCTCGCGGGATCGCGACGTCTCGCGGTAATTCACGATGACGTCGCGCAAATGACCGCGAGACTTCGCATTCCCGCGAGAACAGACGCCATCGCGGGCATTTTCGCGAAGGATTACTGGGAACGAGAGCGTGGAGAGAGGCAGGAAGGCTGCGCGGGACATCGGAAGGTAAGAATAACAATATTTTTTATTTTAAATTCTATTTTTTACAGGGATATGGTACCCAAAGCCCGGAGGACAGTCTCCTCTCCTCTGGACCGTGGGTACCATCCGCAAATGTTCTGCTTACTTTACGCATGGTGTGCACAGCCACATGCGGGAAGTAAGCGGAACAATGCATTCCTATGGGTGCGGGATCGCCGCGATTCCGCAAAATTAATGAGCATGCTGCGGTTTTTACTGCGAAGCGATTCCGCCGCGGTAAAAACCGCAGCATTAGCACAGCATTGCGGAATCCCATAGGAATGCATGGGATGCTTATTTTTTGCGTTTTCGCGGCAAAATCGAGCGGTTAAAACCGCCGCGGAAACGCGAAAAAAGTGCCAAGTGTGAACTCAGCCTAAGGCAGCAACAACAACGGATCTGGAAGGAAGAACAGGAACATGAAGTGCCATGGCAAGACAAGCCGCTGCATGGGATGTGATGTACCATCAACAGATAATGGAGGTGGCTGACATGGAGAAATTCTACCAATGGCTGGAGAAAGTGGGACTCCGAGACAGCACAGAGGCACTAATCATAGCGGCACAAGAGCAAGCTCTAAGTACCAGATCCATAGAAGCAGGAATCTACCACACAAGACAAGACCCAAGGTGCAGACTATGCAAAGAAACCTCGGAAACCTTCCAACACATAGTAGCAGGATGCAAAATGCAAGCAGGAACAGCGTATACCGAACACCAGAACCAAGTAGCGGGAATTGTATACAGGAACATCTGCACAGCATATGGGCTAAGTCCCCCAAGTCCAGGTGGGAGACCCCAGAAAAAGTGGTGGAGAATGAAAGGGCAAAAATCCTGTGGGACTTCAAGATCCAGATGGATAAGCAGGTGTTGGCTAACCAACCAGACATTGTGATAGTAGACAAGGACCGGGGGACAGCAATGATAATAGGTGTGGCAGTGCCAAGTGACAGCAACATCAGAAAGAAGGAATATGAGAAGCTGGAGAAATACCAGGCCTCAAAGGAGAACTGGAGATGATGTGGAAGGTGAAGGCAACAGTGATCCCAGTCGCAACCCTAAGTTGGAAAAATGGCTACAACAGATCTCAGGAGCAACATCTGAACTCTCTGTTCAGAAAAGCGCATTGCTGGGAACAACTAAGATCCTGCCCAGAACCCTCAAACTCCCAGGCCTATGGTAGAGGACCCAAGAATGAGGAAGGACAAAAAAACACCCCATGGGTGCTCAAACTTTAACATGTCACAGATCGTTGGACTATCCTACTTCCCAATCCCAAAGCTAAAACAAGCCCAATTTATTTCACCAGCGCAAAGACGTAGTGAAGGTAGAAGAAAAACAAAATCGATCATGGCTAAAAGAAACACAAATGAATATCTCTAGTGACTTGCTGCTATTGTTTGTGCACTACAACACCATAATTGCAAATAAGAGAAGGTACAAAAAGTGTTTGGGATACAAGCACAAAAAAAAATCATTTTCCAATGTATGAGCAACAGAGCGCGGTCTTGCAAGACAAAAGGTTTGGACTGAATGCAATCAGAAAAAGCAGCAGTTGAACAAAAGAAGTGTCTGTTCTAGACAACTGAAATGAAGTTTCAATTTGTGAACAAAGTTTCACATGAACAGGACAGGTAAAGACGTGTCTCTGCACTTTCAATACAAAATAAAGGAGGCCGGCAGGCATATTATGGGAAAGTGCTGATAAGTGATAAAACATCCTCCCTAATTATAGGAGGGATTTTGCAGATGTCAGACAAAGACATGTGGGACTTTCTTATAAGGTCATCACACAGACTGCATTTATAAATACTGTACGCAACTCAGACGACTAGAGTTTTCTAGGTTAAAAATTTTCTGACTTGGCATATAGGGCCAGTTTGAATTTTTATAAAATGCGGTTATGCTGTTTTTTTTTTTTTTTTTAAAGGAGCATTTCCAGAAAAAATTTGATTACATTGCCCAAGGGCAATACACAAAATGGATTGAGAAGTGATGTTAATTTTTCTCAACCAGTGCTTTTAAATAGCCCATTTCAGGCAATCTAGTGTACCATAAAACCCACAATCAGACTTGCTAAATTATTCATCATCATACATGTGGTCTGTAAGGTGCTGTGCATTAATGTGTTTTCAACAGGGTAAAGGGTGGGGAGGAGAAAGATGATGTCAGTACTGTGTCCATCTCTTGTGTGTTTACAATGTTGGTCCTATCAGGTTGAAATGTATGTGAAATCCCCTACTTAGAGAAATCACAGAATGTGGCAAACCATTTGTAAAAATGAAAAATTGGAAGCAGAGCAGAACAGCAGCAGAATTGTTCATGAGAATATGACCAGAAATATAATCTACACATTTGTCCACTTAGAAGATTAGGCACCAACTATATCGGCTGATGACTGTGCTTCTTTCACTTCAAGAGAAACCTCACACTTTTAGTATTATTAAAGACCTCTTTTGGGTGGTGCTTTCACAAAGAGTAATGGTATATTACACAGACAAAGAGAAAAGAAATGGAGAACTCACCCGGTCTTCCTTGTTGAATTTCTTTTAATCCATATTAGATGATATATATCCACATCACAATAAAGTGCATGGTGCGGTGTGCAGGAGACAGGGGAGTGAGCAGGTGAACAAGCCTGATGGATGACGGCCGTTTTGCGCTATTACTGCGCTTCTACACATAGACCTTGTCTGTGCAATAGTCTGTACATTTGCCCTTCCAAGAGAAGTCACAAACTTAGGTGGGTATTTTTGGTAAGCTGAGAAGCAGGGACCAGAAGAAAAGAACCATTTGCTATGAGGTAGGGAACATAAGATATATTGGCTACAAATAACCACAATTTCAGAGACTAGTGGATTGTTTTAAACACTTTTTTTTTAATTTATCCTATTACTAGTCCCGCCAATATATATATATATATATATATATATATATATATATATATAATTCAGCTTTTATCTTATTTAGTAGCTATGTTCATGGTCTATTTTTTCATCTGTGTCGCAAGATCTCGTGTTGACCTTCTAGGAATTATCGTATATACTCGATTATAAGCTGACCTGAGTATAAGCCAAGGCACCTAATTTTGCCACGAAAAACTGGGTAAGCTTATTGACTCGAGTATAAGCCGGGTATGCATTGTCCCCTCATCCCTGCCCTGGTATGCATGGCTCCCCCATCCCTGTCCTTGCATGCATGTCTCCTTATCCCCTATCCTTGTATGTATGGCTCCCCCATTGCTCTCCTGGTATGCATGGCTCCCCCGTCCCTGTATGTATGGTTCCTTATCCCCTATCCTTGTATACATGGCTCCCCGGTCCCTGTCCTTGTATGCATGGCTCCCCCATAGCTATCCTTGTATGCATGGCTCCTTATCCCCTATCCTTGTATGCATGTTTAAAATAAAAGCAAACATCCTTCTCACCTTCCTGTGTGCCCTCGCTGCATTTCGTTTCGGCGCCAGCAGCTATTTCTGCCGGGCAATCACGTGGCCCCTCTCATTAAGGTAATGAATATTCACTCCACATCTTTGGGAGTGGAGAGGCGTGCGTATTCATTACCTTAATGAGCGGGGCCACGTGATCGCTCGGCCGGAAATGCTGCTGGTGCTGGAACCTATGAGATGCAGCAAGTGCGCGCAGGAAGGCGAGTATGAGGTCTTCTGGAAGCCGGTGGCTGCGGCTGTGTCTGTGCGTGCTAAAAGAGAAATGAATATTAATTTCTCTTTAGCAGCGGCACAGTGACAGCCGCCGGCTCTTGCCCCCTGTGACCCGCTGCTCCGCCGATCCCCCTCCCCCCGCCGGCCCTCTGGGACAACTGAATCGTGTATAAGCCGAGGGGGGCGTTTTCAGCACACAAAAAATGTGCTGAAAAACTCGGCTTATACACAAGTATATACGGTACATAGCTTTATCCTCCTATATGAAGGGGATCATAATCTGAGAAAAAAGATGATGAATGTATGATGAATTTACATGGACTGCAATAACGATGTTCTCCACAGGGGCAAGACTGAATCAGCTATCACAAATAATGATGATGACTGCACAGTGCTTGCGACACAATTATAAAGTAGGAAATGATAGTTCAACTTTTCTGACTGTATAAAAGTATTCTGTATTATATTTACATACTTTTGGAGAATATAGAAAAAAGGATAATCACAGTGTCATCCTAGCAGACAGAACTGGGATTGACTCTAGTTCGTCATAAGATGTGACACTATTGCATCAAGGAATTTATAGAAAGTATAGAAGATAAATAATATGCAGGATGAGAGCTAGGAATCAAGATGTATGCTTAAGGGAAGAAAACAGAAGGCTCAAATGGATGTAAAAATATACAATAGATATGGGAGAAATAGGTGACATTCAGAATCGGGTGAGAGGAGTGCTTCTTTAATGTTTTATTTGTATGAATTCTAATTATTTCTCACAGATATAGTAATCACAGCTTGTGGTTTCCAGGGTGTAATTGCCCATTGAGCGGAATACACACTTAGACAAATATATGCGTACATATTGCCTGTTATTTCCTATCTTGGAATGTCTATGGCTTTTCGTCCCTAAATATACAACTTCCTGGTAAAGTGGCTCCATTTACAGTTACACAATACGCTCAAGCTGTTTATAAAAAAAATCTTTGTTTTATTTTCTAAGACTCACCATGGAAACTCAAGACCAGTGCATATTTCATGCAGGTAAAAAGCATTATGTTGCAATTAGTAGCAAATAGAAATGTTCACAAGTGAATAAAATCAACAAATATGGTTGGAATAATACAAAAGGATGCTTGCATAGGGCATTACCAAATAAATGGATCCTGTAAGGTGTCCCATGAAGTCTTAATGAGTCCAAAATACACCATTCGGCGTAGTGTGGTGCCTTCTTGTAGAATCGTATTCTCACCTACCAAACAAAGCCTCTAGAGCAGACCTGAGCAAACTGCGGGCCCGCAGGCCACATCCGACCCCGAGTGTTTCTGTGCAGTCCGCGGACACTCACAGTCTAAAAGCAGGAGAGGGACTGATTTATGAGTCTGATCTTTCTCAGAAGCGATTGTAGCCCCGCCCCTGACTTCTCATTTGTGAATGCGGGGCTGCTCAGTTCCTGGCTCGCAGAGCTGGTGAAATCTGTGCAGAAGGCAGAGCGGCCACGACAGGTGGAGGGAATCAGGGACTACAACACCCATCTGCTGCAGATAATGGACAAGTAGCTTCTAAGAGGAGCCCAAATACAACCTGGGAGGCAGCATTGTGTGTCTGCTGTGCCAGAGTAGGTCACAGCACCTGTGTTGCCCTTTCACACTGTGGAATAAAATGAAAGTAGTGGGGCTGTAGTTTATGTTCAGGGAGAACAGCTAATTAGTAGCCACTAAATCTCCCTGGCTCTTGCTGGCAGTTGATAGGAGATTCCTACTGAATATGGGGTCCAGCAGTGAAATGCCCCCTCACCTCCACTACATGCAGTCTTCAGATGGAATATTCCATGTACTCCCCAAACTGCTCTTCTGCCCTTACCATGTACTCTGCTGCCTACTCACCCCTGTATGTTAGAGTTAACCCTTACCTCCCTCTTTGCTCCCAGCTTGTGCTGTTGCATGTCCTGTGCAGGAGAGGTAAGGGTTAAGTCCTCCATAGTGCTCCCCCTGTGATCTGTGGCTTATCACATCCACTCCACAGACTGCAGTAAGGATTCCCACCCCCTGCTTGTCAGCTTGTCACCTCTTGCCCCATATGTGATGTGGATCTCTGCATGTGGAATAGAGGTGGGAGAATAACTTTTTTCCAATGTTCCACCTGTTGAAGTCTATGGGCGTGCAAAAATAAAAAAAATTGGATGCCATATGAATCATCCGTATATCATCGGATTTTTACAAATACATTTGCATTATTACCACAGGAAGCTGTATTTCGTCTTTTAAATTTTATTCACTTCTGATGTCTAAAAATGGATGCCATTCAGATGATAATACAGATGGAAAATTGTCTTTTTCTGGATGAAAATGATAATTTTTTTATATGCTCATGTAAGCTTCATCACATAAGAAACTGCTTTTTATAAAGTGATAAAATTAATATGCAAAATTAAAGGGTGATCTGAAACCAAAGGTGACTTTCATACTAAAGTTAATTCGATAATCTCATCACTTTTCTAATATATTTCACTTAAAAAATTTCTACAATTCCCTCTCTACTCTAACTTTCTGTCTGCTTGTGTTTTTTTAAATTTTTTTTTTACTTCCAACGACATTTTGAGAATCCCATTGCTTTTTTGGGATACTCACACCACAGGACGTCATTAGAGGGCAGAGGCTGCGGTTACTGCCACAGCTGCTTTCCCCACTATGAAAAGCGTCAACCGGAGAGGTTGGTAACTAGTGGATTGCAGACCCCTGATCCTATCCACAACAACTAGCAGTAGCCGTGGAGCGTGCCTACGGTGGTCCTAGATGCCTCGTCATGGCCGGAGAACTAAATAAGCCTAAAGAAAGAAAGGGAAAATCTAAACTGCCCCAGAGCAGACCCCAAAGCAATAGACAGCCCCCAATATGTATTGTCGGTGAAACAAGATGAAAACACAGACACAGGTAGAAAGATAGGCTGAGCAAACGATGGGGCCCTCGCTAACTAGAAAGGACAGGAAAGAAAAGCTGCTGTCTGCAATCACGCAAAAAACCCTGCCAAAAAGAATGTCCAACACGTCTGATAGAAAAAGGCCCTGAATCACTATATCAGCACCCAGGTATATTCTGAAGACAGCGCAAAAGAGATCAACTGATCAGAGACAAAAATGGGGATTCAGCCCAGTCCCAGCCAGGGCTGGCTGAACACAAAAACTAAGTAAACCAGACAAAAACTCATATGAACAATAGCAGAGAAAACTTAGCTTTAGGAAGGCAGGAACCAAACTGGAAACCAGGAGCCACAGTCAGGAAAAATCACCAGCAAGAAACTAGGGAGTCAGCTGCTTTAAATCCAATCAGAAACTCCTGATGTCCAATTGCAGTCCTCTTCCTCATGTGGCCAGTCTCTGCCATTTAGATCAGCTTCATTACCTCCCTTCACCAACAGAGGGAGTCCAGATAGAGAACTCACTACTCCTCTGTCAGCACAGCCAGCTCCATAACCCTCCCCAGAAGCCAGAGGCAAACCCGAAAATGAGCTCACAACAGAGCTCATACTGAGTATGCATCAGAATTTACGTACAACGCATTATTAGGTGAGCAGGACTAGCCGAGCCTCTAAAACAGACATCACTGATGGCGCCTAATTTCAGAGAGGGCGCAGAGGCTGTGGCAGTGACCGCAGCTTCTGCCCCTCATGACGGCTAATTCGAGAATCCCAGCATGCACTGGTGAATCTCGAACAAAATGTCATGGGACGTTAAAAAAAAAAGAGACAGGAAGTCAGAATGTAGAGTGTACGTTATGCAATTTTTTATTGAAGTATATTGGAAAACAATTAGATTATTACACTGATTAGATATACATTTAATATGAAATTCACCTTTGGTTTTGGACCTCCCCTTTAAGTTCAGACGATTGCTTTGGCCCTCCACAGCAGTGCCAGTTTCTCCTGTGGCCCCTTGGGAAAATTAATTGCCCACCCTTGCTTTAGAGGACAATATGAAGAAAAATTCCAAGTGCCGGCAACAAGATAAAAGCTTCGAAAATTTATTTCAAAATATAGAATTTAAATTCATTGTGGTTGATGAAATAACACTCAGACACCTTGAACATTGAGTGTAGCAAACAAACCAGTGACATACTATTTAAAACAAGTATTGACCAATCATGAAATAGAAGAAACTACACAAGTGTGCATCTATACTCAGTGATCAAGGGCAGTTCATGCCTGAAATGCGTCTGGGCTTTATTTAATCTACGAGCATGAATTTTAATCCTATGTTTTTAAAAAGAAGTTTTGAAGATTTTATCTAGTTGCAGTCTAAGGGGTAAGGTTTCTCCTTGTGGAGAGTGACATACCAGCTCTGGCTTGTCAAGGTAAGGAGGCTTATTCGCCGTGCAATGCTCCTCTGGGAAATTTAATATGCAAATTGCCTCTTCAGAGCGAAAGAGGACTTTTACTCTACAGCGCCACCGACCTCAGTCCAGAGCCTCTCACCTAGCCAAATCAGATCTCATACTTTGCACTGACGAGGGCCAATAGCCCGAAACACCGTGTCTGCAAATTGAGATTCTGATTTGGCTTTTATCCTAAGTCATATTACAAGACTCGTTAAAGGGTTGATGTTGACTTGTAGGATCGCTACTACCAATAGGTGGCGCTGTAGAGTAAAAGTCCTCTTTCACTCTGAAGAGGCAATTTGCATATCTAGTTGCAGACACTTGGAATTTTTCTTCATATTTTACCATGGGTCAGCGGTTCTCCTTGGAGCAGCAACGCTATATTGTGTACGGTCCTGATATTAAACAACACAGTGAAGCTTTAAACTTTTTTTCTCATTTTATGAATGCATCTGGAGAACAATTCTGGCCTGATATAGCATGTATTATTTATTTAGAAAATTGGAGGGGAATAGAGGTAACGATCTAACTGGCTGTTAGCAGGCTATGGGCACTATATGAAGAACATAGTACCTACCGTATATACTCGAGTATAAGTCGACCCGAGTATAAGCCGACCCCCCTAATTTTGCCACAAAAAACTGGGAAAACTTATTGACTCGAGTATAAGCCTAGGGTGGGAAATGCTCCATAGATTATTCCCCCATATGGTGTCCCCAGAAGAAGCTCCATAGACTATTCCCCCATATGCTGCCCCCATAAGAAGCTCCATAGATTGTTCCCCCATATGCTGACCCCAGAAGTAGCTCCATAGATTGTTCCCTCATATGCTGACCCCAGAAGAAGCTCCAGATTATTCCCCCATATGCTGCCCCCATAAGAAGCTCCATAGATTGTTCCCCCATATGCTGACCCCAGAAGAAGCTGCAGATTATTCCCCCATATGCTGCCCCCATAAGAAGCTCCAAAGATTGTTCCCCCATATGCTGACCCCAGAAGAAGCTCCATAGATTATTCCCCCATATGCTAACCCCACGCTGCCCCCATGCTGCTGAATGTAAAAATAAAAAAAATGACATACTCACCTCTCCGTCGCTGGGTGTCAGGTGCCGGTGTCACTGCTGGCACCTGATACTCACGTGTCCTGCGTCCATGGCTGCTCACCGCTATCTGCCACGTCAGTCAGTGACGTTCAGACTGCAGAGGGTGCGGCGCACACTAACCACGTCACCGCGCCCTCTGCTGTCTGAAGTCACTGACTGATGACAGACAGCAGCAAGCAGCCATGAACGCAGGACAGGTGAGTATCGCTATACTTACCCGCCCTGACGCTGTGTCTTGAGCCCCCAGCTTCTCCAAGTGCTCTCTCTTCCTGCCTTCAGTGGTCAAGTGGTACCGCTCATTAAAACTCATGAATATGCGCATGGGGGCTCAAGACACAGCGTCAGGACGGGTAAGTATGACCTGACACCTCCGACCCCCTTTGTATATGACTCGAATATAAGACGAGAGGGGGACTTTCAGCCCAATTTTTTGGGATGAAAATCTCGGCTTATATTCGAGTATATACGGTAATACCTAAAGGTTTGCCCCCACTTTAATACTGGCTTATGACTGACTCATGCAGCTTTCAATGAAGACTCTTATTATAATGATGGCTGGACCATACCTGACAAGTACATTCCAACTATTGTTGCCCCCCCCATTTTCTTATAGACTGTAAAGCGTGCGAGCATGGCCCTCACTCCTCCGGTAACTCTTCAACTGTGTGTCACTTTGTAATGTCTTTATATTCTGTACATGTCCAGCTTAATTGTAAGGTGCTACAAAATATGTTGGCGCTATATAAATAAAAATATTATTATTAATATGGTACTTTATAGTACACTGCATTACTGTTGTATTTTTACAAGCAAGTATATCTAATGCCATAAAATCATGCATAACTGTACTGGCAAGCATAGCCGAATGAAGCCTTGATTTATGTAAAACACTGCTCTCTGCTGAATAGTATGTGGTAAAACTAAAGGGGTTGTGCCACAAAATCAATATTGATTTACTCTGTAAAATCATGAAAAGCATGACAGTTATTTAATTAGAATCAGTAAAAAATACTCCTGTGTACCCCTAAGTTTTTTTTGTTCTTTTAATATGTTCTCTCATAGAACTTCCACCTGATGTGTCCGATGCTGGTGGCCACACATGTTCAGAAACTTAAATGTACTGTTTGCTTTGTTTTGCTTGTGAGTATGCAATTCCTGATATTGTGTAGACGCCGTAACAAATGTTTAATAGCTATATCCAACAGATACAGGAGCATTTATTTAAATGATTTCAAAATAAAAAAATGATTGTAAATCACAAAGAATTATAATATTTGATGGTACAAACGCTCTTGATTTATGTATCTATTGGATGCTAACGATACATGCGCAAGTGTAGACCCTGAAACAGCAGGAAGAAGCATAAAGTCTGTAGCATGAATTCTCTATTAAAGCAAATACATTTAGATAACGGATCTTAGAGTGAATGGCATGAATCAAAATCTGAATGAAAACAGTAAAGAGAAATACTGATAAATTTACATTATGTTTACATTTAAATTGTAAAATGATCCTCAAAAGAACATTCAAAAATCTTATACGTTGAAGCCAGCCATTTCCAAAATCACTAATGGGAAATGTTATATGCAAATTGCCTCTTCAGAAAGAAAGAGGACTTTTACTCTACAGCGCCACCTATTAGTAGTAGTGATCCTACACGTCACAATCAACCCTTTAACGAGTCTTGTAATATGACTTAGGATGGAAATGTACAGCTATTACAACTTCAATCAGCTGAGCCAACACATCATTGATAGATCTGTACATTTTACAATCCTATTAAGAAAATCAGCAGATTCCCATTTTTCACACACACAAATCATATTAAAGTAACTGCGCCTGCACATTTTGCAGTTTTACATGTGAATTAGACATATTGTTGTTTAGTCTTGAGACTCTTCCCTCCCCTGCCTTATCTCTTTGCTACTGGACAGTTAAGTATCTAATAAAATTTAAATAAAAATTTCCCAAACGGTGTTTGCTTCAAAACTCATTAGGCTTCGAAATCATTCTTCCGACTTAATTAAACCTAGAGCCTCTGAGCTAAATATTAAAAGTCAGAAATATGTAAATTGTAAGCTGGTTTCAATGAATAGCAACTAAGAATAGCAAAAGCTTGAGTGGTGAAAAAGGAGTACCTATCCTTTGTGGTAGGCCAATAAATAAAAAAACAATGAGTGCCCAGGCATGATGAGGTTGAGCTTTGGTAATTGTATGGTGGTTTGTGGCAAATAGTTGTACCTGTACTTGCCTCGAAATCACTATAATTTTTGGTAAACAAACTGATATTTGACCAGTTTTTTTTAAAAACATTTTATTTCAGTTTTATTGTAATGAGGTTTGTTTTTTTTTTTTTGGGGGGGGGGGGTTCAATGTTTTGTTCATTTTTTTTCTCCTAGAATGCTGAAGATATGTAATTTTATTGTATGTTTGTGAGGAATATAACTACTATAATACTGCCCCCTGGTGGAAGAGGATGAAGGAAAGGCCAATCTATTAAACGCCTTCTTCTCTACAGTAGTTGTAATTTCTACAGTGTTGCAATTTCAAAGAAGAAACAGAACAAACAACATATGCTGTAATTAAGGCACCTCTAATTAATACTTGGTTGCACACCCTTTGGCTTTGATGACAGCCCCCAAACGTTTCTTGTAGACATCCATAAGCTTCTTGCGCTTCTCAGCTAGTATTTTCTCCCACTCTTCCTTTTAGTTTGTTCAAGGTCTTGAATGTTTGCAGGGTTCTTTTTCAGAAAGGCAGATTTCAGATCACCCCAAAGATTTCCGATGGGATTGAGGTCAGGACTTACTGCTGGCCATTCTAAAACAGTCCATTTTTTCTTTATCAACCATTCATGCGTAATTTTGAATATGTGCTTTGGGTCATTGTCTTGCTGAAGGATCCACGATCTTTGACTCAAACCAAGTTTTCTTACACTCGGTAGGACATTTCGCTCTAAAAATCACTTGATAATTCTCTCATTTCATGATTCCTGTGATACGGTCAAGGCCTCCAGTATCAGACACAGCAAAGCAATCGCACAGCATTATGGATTCTCCACTATGCTTAATTTTTGGTAGGGTGTTCTTTTCCTTCTAAGCTTCATTGCCCCATCTGTAAACAAACTGTTGCTTTGCATTGCTAAAAACCTTTATTTTTGTTTCATTTCCAAAGAACATTTTCCCCGAAGAATTGTGGTTTGTCAAGGTACTTTGGCAAAGATCTGTTGTTCCTTTTTATGTCTTTTCTTCAGCAATGGTTTCTTCCTTTGCCTATAAAGCTCTGCTTGGTTTAGTGTGCTTAACTTGATACTTGTTGAAACCATGAACCCAGACTGTTCCAAGTTTTACTTTAGGTCTTTGGATGTTTGACGTCGTGTTTTTTCTGTCGAGGTAGCTATTTTGGGAGGGCTAAATTAACCCTTCACGGTTGAGCCAGTGATATCCAAATTATTCCAGTGTTGCTAGCAACTCAAATGACCACACGGAGACGGGGGTCTCTGTACGGGAGGATTGAGGCAGATCACTAAGCCCCTTTATTTTAGTCACATCTTTTATAATCTTTTGCTTAATTATGCAAGGTTCTCAAGTACCAATAGCATCATTTCACTTTATAAGCCAATAATATTGCAAGAAAACCGGAAACTACATATATGTCCGTACCTAGAAAGCGTAGAAAGTAGTATAATGGCATATTCTTCAGAGTTTAACATTCCCACCTCCCTTATCTTATACAGATGGGAACAGTCTGGTTTCATGACAGCCCATGCCAATTATAAAAATGTATCTTACAACAACAAAAACGGAGAAACGAAACCTTACATTGAATGGATAAAACGAAACTTCAAAGCTGATTTTAGTATTAACCCTTAACATTTCCACCACTCGCACCAACCTTCGAAGACATCTCTTGTCAATTTTCCTCTTTCCCCCACTTCCAGGAAGGTTCTTGAAGGTTCCATGCTTGACAAACTTCTTAATAACATTGCGGACTGTTGAAACTGGGATACCAAGGTCTTTGGAGATGGACGTATACCCTTTGGAAGTCTTGTGTTTGCTAACAAGCAGTTCTAATGTCCTCAGACAACGCCTTTGTTTTCAGCATTGTGACAAAGGAACAGGGACTACCATGTGGGTTTTTAAAACACTGAAGTAATCAATCATTGGCTAATTCATGTCACATGGACACTGACAATCACAGGTGATTCTCATTTTACCACAGGAGAGTCAAAACATTTCCATACTAATTTAATGTAAAGGGTGCCAATACCAGTGACACAGCAAGCTTTAGGTTTTTCTAATTTTCCCTCCCATTGTTTTTTATTTTAAATCATTGTTTTTCATTTGCTCTTTTGTATTTAACACGAGTGCTTTATAAAAAAAAAAAAGTTTCACTTTTCTTCAGGAGATATTCCACATTATGTACCTAAACTTCATGGGTGCAAAAAATGATGAGCAGGACTGTATATTCATAATATATATTTTTCTGTGTTATATTTTTATGGCACAGTTGCTATATTATCTATAACATTTACAAAGTTATTTTATATAATGTGTTATACTCAGGTACTGTATTTTGGATAGTTTTGTAAGGGTATGTTCTCACGGGCAGAAACCGGCAGCACATGTCCGCTCCGTCCAAAGCGCTGCCGACTTTTGAATGTCGGTGATTCCGCATGTGTTCACTGAACCATGCGGAATCACCGCGCCCTATACATTGGACAATGATATTTTTCTTACGGAGACTGAGCGTCTCCACAAGATAAATAGACATGCTGCGGTCTGGAAAGAGGCGCCGCATGTCTGTTTACGCAGGGAAGCCGGGAGCGTCCCTGCACTCATAGTGGAGATGGGATTTCATGAAATTCCATCCCCTATGCTGTAACATCTGGCCGCTGCGGGTTGGACACTGCAGCTGTATGCAGCGTCCAACCCACAGCGTTTACTGACCGTGGGAACATACCCTAATTATTTCATGTTTGTTTTTGTATATCCTGCATATTGCTATTTTTTCGTCTGTCCTTACAAGCACTGTGTATACTGGTTCCTTGAGGGTTAATTATCCACCTGCTTCATTACTCACTTGTGTTTTTCTACCATTTAAAAACAAATGGTAAACTAGAGAGACAAAAAGCGCAAATAGGGTCTTATCTGATAGCTAAGGCCATGTGCACGTTGCGGATTCTGCTGCGGATCCGCAGCGTTTTTGGCTCTGCGGAACCGCAGCAGATTTAGCTGCGATGTACAGTACCATTGTTTTCAATGGTAAAATGAAAAACGCTGTGCACATGCTGCGGATTTTTCCGCGCGGATTTGCTGCAGGTTCAGATCCGCAGCTTGACAATTCTTTGTGCGGATTCCACGGGGGTTTCACACCTTCTCCATTGTAGAGGTGTGAAACCGCAGGGCTAAACCGCAGGCTAATCCTCAGGTAAACCAAATCCGCGCGGACAAATCTGCAGCACCTAAAACTACGTGTGCACATAGCCTAAGTGGTATAGTATATTATCGGTATGCTCACCTGGTGACAATCACAACACAGTCCGCGCAGCCCAAGGTTCCAAAAATGCGATCACACACGGAGGTGAAGCATGAATGCGGTTTATTTGTCACAGCATTTCAAGGTTTCCAAACCTCTTCATCAGTACAAAACCAAAATGATACGCTACCATACGACTTATTCATTTTGTTTTTATTGACAGTTCTTAATATATATCATGTGTGTTGCAATTCCATACCATGCTATAACTAAAGATACCACATGTATCTGAAACGCATCGCATTGGAATTGCTCCTGTCCATGTGTTTTCTGTACAAGCTTTTAATGTAAGAATAAAGCTTATATTTTACTCACCTGAGTGCTGGAACCTCCTCCTTTGCTACTATAATTCTACCTCCTATGTACAAGAATATATCTACTATAATATTGCCCCCTATGTACAAGAATGTAACTACTAGAATACTGCTCCCTATGAACAAGAATATAACTACTAGAATACTGTCCCTATGTACAAGAATATAACTACTATAATACTGCTCCTATGTAGAGGAATATAACTATAATACTGTCCGCTATGTACAAGAATATAACTACTATAATACTGCCCCTATGTGCAAGAATATAACTACAATAATACTGCACCCTATGTACAAGAATAAAACTACTATAATACTGCCCCTACGTGCAAGAATATAACTACAATAATAATGCCCATATAAACAAGAATATAACTACTATAATACTGCTCCTATGTACAAGAATATAAATACTATAATATTGCTCCTATGTACAAGAATATAACTACTATAATACTGCCCCTATGTACAAGAATATAATTACTAAAATACTGCCTCTTATGTACAAGAATATAACTACTTTAATACTGCCCCTATGTACAAGAATATAACTAGTATAATACTGCTTATATGTACAATATAACTACTATAATGCTCCATATGTACAAGAATACAACTACAATAATTCTGCTCCTTATGTACAAGAATATAACTATAATAATACTGTCCCCTATGTACAAGAATATAACTACTATATTACTGCTCGCTATGTTCAAGAATATTACAATAATACTGCTCTCTATGTACAAGAATATAACTGCTGTAACACTGCCCTTATGTACAAGAATATAACTACTATAATATTGCTCCTATGTACAAGAATATAACTACTATAATACTGCCCCTATGTACAAGAATATAATTACTATAATACTGCCCCTTATGTACAAGAATATAACTAGTATAATACTGCTTATATGTACAATATAACTACTATAATGCTGCTTATGTACAAGAATATAACTACTATATTGCCTCCCATGTACAAGAATATAAGTACTACATTACTGCTCCGTATGTACAAGAATGTAACTACTATAATACTGCTCCTATATACAAGAATAAAACTACTATAATACTGTTATGGAAATATATATGTATTTCATATAGATCTCACTTGCCTGCTATAGGCTATATACTCATGTACTCTTATATATTCTTATATGCACACAGATACATATTCACAGTTTGAACCTTGTAACTAGTTGGTGGAAATGACCTACTGCCCCCCCATGAGATAGTCTGGGGAGCAGATGGTATCTTATGATAGCATTGTCTTGTGATATTTGTCCCAGACATAGAAAGAGGAAGTTTAGGCCAGATGTGCCAGCCGATACCAGAAAATGCTGACACTGTAGAAACAATAGGCTGTAAATTACATATTGCTAGAATCAGCTTTTTGGTAAACTCTTCCATATATGTTCATGTATTCAAACTGACCAATTACACTAGAAGGTCAGCCTTTATGTAAATGAGTGCCACTCCTTTTCTGTACAACTGTTAAAACCAAGTATATTCAATAAAACTTCCAGAGTTTTGCTGGGAGGTATTGCTGCCACCCAAGTCTGGCGTCTTTCCTTCTTTGAGCGCTCAGTAAGACTCTGTCTAATTTGGGCAGGCCACAGTACGCACAGGGGTAAATTTACCCAACTATAAATTTCCACATCAATTTGGCGCCCAATGTGGGGCTTTGGACGAAACACACGGGGACCCAGCTGACCGGAAAGACGGGGGTGCCGTTACGGGCCTGGCACACGGGACGGAGGCTGCAGCTCCATAAGGTAAGAAAATTCTGTCATCTTGCCTGAATGTCCCGTGTCCAGCCCGGGTCCGTACCCCTAGCCGGTCAGGTGTGGTCACCACCGTATCCCAGGTAAAGTGTATAAAGTCCACCCTTATCCAAACCCTGGGATAAGCTAAGTGTCTACTGTGGTTCTGTGTGTCTCAGATCCGGGTGTGAGAGTTGGTGGAAAATTGTGACAGACTTGTGTGTTTATGGTTGATGATAGACCGATAACGGGGCAGTTTGACCCACTCAGATAGGTCCTCACAAATACACCTGGACACAGGGGGAGGACAGGTGAAGCCTTGCCCAGGGACAGGTGGTGGGGGCCTTACGGAGATATCACGAGGCAAATCTCACATCAAGCTATCACAACAAACACCCGTGCACAGGAAGGGACAACAGCGCCCACGCCAGGCCACGCGGTGGTGTAAGCTTAGGGGAGATATTGCGAGCCAAACCACTTGACAGGTTGCCACCAACACACCTGGTCACAGGGAAGGACAGGAGAAAGAATTATGATGTCCCACCTGATAAAATTCACGCAGAAGCTATGGGACCCGCTTCAGTTTGCCTATAAGGAGAATCGTTCGGCAAACGACACTGTCAATCTGGCACTGAAGTACATTTTGGATCATACAGATGAACTGCACTCATATGTCCGGATTCTTTTCATGGACTTTAGCTCAGCGTTCAATACCATTGATCCGAATTTACTTCATAAGAAAATGGTAGCTCTCGGAGTCCCTCTTAACTTATGCTTGTGGATTTATAACTTCCTGACAGCCAGGATACAGAGTGTAAAAGTTGGACCATTCACTTCGGACACCTTGGTCACAAACATCAGGGCACCTCAGGGGTGTGTTTTGTCCCCGTTACTGTTTTCTCTCTATACGAATGATTGCATCTCTTCAGCAGACTCAGTAAAAATCTTGAAATTTGCCGATGATATGACACTGATTGGTCTCATCAGGGGAAATGCTGAAGACTTGTATCGGAGTGAGGTGGAAAGAATATGTGACTGGTGTAAAGCCAATAATCTTGTACTCAACACTAAAAAAACTGCTGAGATGGTTGTGGATTTTAGGAAAGATCAACATGAGATACTTCCAATCTACATCCATGACGAAGTGGTTCTTAGGGTCACAGAGACCAAATTCCTTGGTGTTATCATCTCTCATGATTTTATATGGGGGAAAAACTTGGATGCTGTTATAAGAAAAGCACAACAGAGGATGTTCTTCCTGCGTCAGCTGAAAAGATATGGTTTGTCTAAGAATCTGCTGATCTTATTCTTTAATGCTGTCATCAGATCTGTGATTTGTTCCTCTCTGATAGTCTTGTATGGGGGAGCCACTGCGCATGACAAACTCCGCTTACAAAGGACTTTCAGAACAGCAGAGAGAATTATAGGTTCCCCCCTGCCTAAAATCCAGGATCTTTATGATAAGAGTATTCGATCCCACGCATTGAAAATTTCATCCGATCCCTCTCACCCGGGACACTCCTCATTCCAACTACTCCCTTCAGGACGTCGCTTCAGAGTCCCCAAATGCAGCACCAACCGCCATATGAACAGCTTCTATCCACTCTCTGTTCAACAATTAAATCGTCATGTGTAGACTATATACTGTATCTGTCTTGTTAGATGTTACTTGTTGTATCTGTTGTTATATATTATGTTGCCTCTTTGCCACAAAGAATTCCTTGTATATATGTAATATGTACTTGGCGATAATAATAAATTTGATTGATTTTTGATTGATTGAGAAGCCAGCCCAGGCATCAGGTGGTGGCAACATAGTGGGAGTTATCACATTACTGATACTGACGAGCCAGCCAGGACGTCCGGTACAGCGTGTTAACATTCCCGGGTCACCAGCGCAGTGCACCCAGTGTGGTTGGCAGTTATCGGTTACCAGCAGCTGTTTCACATACGCGTCACAAAACAAGGGCTTTCGATCTCTCTCCCCGGACGTCTATATGTGAATTTATTGCAGGTTTTCGCAGAGATCTGAAGAGAAAGAGTTTTGCCTTTCATTATTGTATACTTCCTCTTTTGCCTGCAGGGTGGGTCCCCTGATATACATATTTTCATATTGTTACATTTTTGTTTTACACTTTGCTGTTTGCATAAGTTTATCTTGCATTTTTTTTGGTAGTGGTCTTTGCCTGCAGGGTTTGGAAGGTTTGGGAAAGCTGGGTGCGATTTAGCTCTGAGTCTGTGAGCACTTCACCCATCACTCCCCCCTCCAACGTGCAGTCTGCATTTCTTAAAGTGACAGAGCATTTAACGCCACAGACGTTGATAGCAGATAGTGTGAACAAGAAAGGATTGGTTTTTTTTTAGTTTTTTTTACGTGTAGGGAAAGTGTTTCCAGCGGCATACCAATCTGAGCCGGCTGAGAAGGACTACAAGTCCAAAAATGCCTTCTGCAACGGACAATAAGGGGAAGCCATCGGCTCCCCCTCCCATCTCCACTCTTCCCATCTCAGCTATTCTCACAACCTCCTCCCCACTTTCATCTATTCCTCCTCCTATACCTCGTCCTCCCTCATTATCTGGACCTCTCCCTCCTCTATCTTCTTCACCTCCGCCTATCTCTCCACCTATCCCTCATCCCCCTCCTCCTTCTCTCTCTCCTATCTCTCATCCCCCTCCTTTTTCCTCTCCCTCCTCTTTGTCTTCGCCATCCCCTCCTCTTCAGTCTCCTCCCCACTCTCCTTCACTATCTTTCACTTCTCCTCCTATTCCAAACCTCTCCTCCACCCTTCCCCCCTTTTCCTTTTTCTCACCCATCTCTCAGTTCATCGTCACCTGCTGGCCTAGTGCCAGATCCAGACAATGAGGTGTCCCTAGTTCCACAGGGGACTCTCTCTAAAGAAACAGCTATGACACCGGGAGTAGAAAGTGACTCACTCCCCACACAGGACAACACAGGTGCCCTCCCGATACAACAGATAGCAGAAGGGAGGTGTGGGCCATCAGACACTGCACTTGCTGAGACTGGAGATCCTATGTGCCAAACAGAGCTGCAGTCTCAGAAGGGGGGAGTGCTATATACAGACAGAAAGACAATCACACAGTGGTACAGTTCCTCCTCTGATGAAAATGAAGGAGAGACAGACATGCTACCTAGCGCAAGGAGGAACTCACAGACACCAAGTAGGCAGGGGCAGATAGAGCCAGAACTCTTACACTATGTGCCTTTCACCCCTAGTCAGGTGTTCAGTATTCTAAAAAACCTGCCAGACCCAGATATGGACCCCATGCCATTTTACCGAAGAATGCAGCAGAGCCAGCAGACATATGCTGCAACCTGGACTGATCTCTGGTCCATAATGGAGAATAAAGCAGGTGAAACACTCTGGCCAATCATGAAGGAACACTTCAAGCTTCCATCAGAATTAGATGTGCATTCCTGGGAATCAGGATCAAAGCTAATTGAACAGCTTAGAGAGTGGGCCAACGCCAGACAAGCACTCAGCCTGCATAACATGAGCCAAGCCGAGACAGAGTCTGTAGACGAGTTTCATGGCAGAATGAGGCAAGTATTCCAAATTTTAGGCTTCACTATTCATGATCAGATGCACGGACAGATGTTGGCACAGGCCTTTGTGCATGGACTAAGAGAACCAATCAAGAAACTACTGATAGTGGCCAGACCTGAGTACAGGACAATAGCAGTAGATGTCCTGCTTACAGTAGCCAGAAGAATTGAGTCCCTCCCAGGAGTACGGAGGACAGGCCCTCCCGTGATGGCCACTGACGTGGAGGAGCAACCACCCTGCAGAGACAGAAGACCTGTCAGGTGTTTCAACTGTGGCAACTTTGGCCATTTCCGGAACCAGTGCACAGCACCCCGGCAACCCAGGTCATCACGCAGAGGAGTAGGCCGAGAAAGAAACACAAAAGACAATGAAGAACCCTGTCCATAGGACAGAGGCAAACCAGGTCCGCCAGACGTCACGCCCCTGACATGTGAAACCCCATCAGCGAACCCAATACCTCAAATCACTGGGGGCTGTCATATCTTTCCTTGTGGACACTGGTGCAGTCAGAAGTGAAAATCCCCGACACCACCAGTCTATCAAAACATTCTTTGTCTTGTATGGGGATTTAAGGTCAAGACAGACTTTCCCCAGCTTGCAAGCCCCTGAGCATGTGGACACAGCCAGGACACTCCATCTTGTTCCAGTTTACAGTGGAGACCTGCCCACCCCACCTGATGAGCGCAGACCTACTGCAGGAACTGAAGGTGACCAAAGTGTCCCATGAAGGTGTGACCTTGACCTCTTCCCCACCTCAGACCCAAGAAGAATCAATCATGCTGGTGGCCCTACAAGAGCCAAATCTACAACCCCGGACGCTCCGAAGGCCCAGCATCCATAGCTCATCACCCAGAGCTAAACTGCCTCTAACCAGCTGGAGGTCTTAGTGGAACTGCTGTTGGCTGGTAAAGAAGATGCCCCAGCAAAAAGACCCCCTGTGAGAGCAAGGAAGCTCAGCTGAACGTCACCTCTGACGAAAAGTAAGGACCCCAGCAAATGGTTTGGTTTCCTGCCAGCCCTGTGCCAGAAGATGGGAGTCACTCACGGCACTGTGAAGAGCAAGGCCAGATTGAGCCGCCTCACCCACGGGAATCATCATCATTAAGGGAATAGAAGAATCCAGGATATCTATAAACAGAAAGATAGTGAGGAAACACTTAGCTAACCTAAATGTATTCAAGTCTCCAGGTCCAGATGAATTACACCCCAGAGTACTGAAGGAGATAGCATAAGAAATTTTTGAACCCCTCTCCATAATCTTTGAAAATTCTTGGCGAACAGGAGAAGTGCCAGAAGACTGGAGAAGAGCAAATGTTGTTCCTATCTTCAAAAAGGGGAAGAAGGTGGACCCAGGCAACTATAGGCCGGTGAGTCTGACTTCTATACCAGGAAAGATCTTTGAACAAATTATTAAACAACATGTATGTCGATACCTGGATAAGAATGAAGTGATTAAACAGAGTCAGCATGGGTTTGTAACTAATAAGTCATGTCAGACTAATTTAATTTCCTTCTATGATGGTATTACTGATTGGGTGGATCAAGGAAATGCTGTAGATATAGTATATCTTGACTTCAGCAAAGCATTTGACAAAGTCTCTCATACAATCCTTATTGAAAAAATGACTAAGTATGGAATGGACAAGGCAACTGTTAGGTGGATTCATAACTGGCTTAGTGATCGGACCCAAAGAGTGGTCGTAAATGGCTGCACATCCAGTTGGAAGAATGTCTCAAGTGGGGTACCACAGGGCTCTGTCCTGGGCCCTGTATTGTTCAACATCTTTATCAACGATTTAGATGAAGGAATTGAGGGTAAACTGATTAAATTTGCTGATGACACAAAGCTAGGAGGGATAGCTAATACTAGAGAAGAGAGAGAGAGGATTCAAAAAGATTTAAATAAACTGGAGAAGTGGGCAGCAACTAACAGAATGGTTTTTAACAGGGAGAAATGCAAAGTACTACATCTGGGCAATAAAAATGAAAAAAGCATATATAGAATGGGAGGAATAGGGCTAAGTGACAGCACATGTGAAAAAGACTTGGGTATACTAATAGATCACAGACTGAATATGAGTCAACAGTGTGATGCAGCAGCAAAAAAGGCAAATGCAATTCTAGGATGTATTAACAGAAGCATACAGTCTAGATCACGTGAAGTCATTATTTCCCTCTACTCCTCTTTGGTCAGACCTCATCTGGAATATTGTGTCCAATTTTGGGCACCACATTTTAAAAAAGACATCAACAAACTGGAGCAAGTTCAGAAAAGAGCGACCAGAATGGTGACCGGTCTGCAAACCCTGTCTTATGAGGAAAGGTTGCAGGATTTGGGAATGTTTAGGTTGCAAAAGAGAAGACTGAGAGGAGACTTAATAGCTGTCTACAAATATCTAAAGGGCTGTCACATTGTAGAAGGATCAACTTTATTCTCATTTGCACAAGGAAAGACTAGAAGCAATGGGATGAAGATGAATGGGAGGAGACACAGATAAGATATTAGAAAAAACTTTTTGACAGTTAGAGTGATCAATGAGTGGAACAGGCTGCCACGAGAAGTGGTGAGTTCTCCTTCAATGGAAGTCTTCAAACAGAGGCTGGACAGACATCTAACTGGGATGATTTAGCGAATCCTGCTTTGAGCAGGGGGTTGGACCAGATGGCCCAGGAGGTCCCTTCCAACTCTACGATTCTATGATTCTATGATTCTATGCGGTCCCAGCTTCTCTCGATCAAAAGGAAGACTGTGAAAGGAGAACCAGACCAGATTGAATGGAGGATAACCTGAGGACGGTGAGCGAAGCAACCGTGTTTGAAACCCCAGTTGTGCCAGATCTGCACACCCTGCTGACAGACGTGTCAGTCACAGCAACAGTGCTCACGGCAATGGGTCAGCCTGTAGCTCAGCGGTTGCTTCCCGAAGCTTCCCTCAATGTCCCCCCTCACCTGGACGACCAGCTCCTGAAAATGCACAAGGGGGGGGTGCAGAACAAATGGACAGTGAGGCCCAAGAGGGCCCGGAACAGCCTTTCACAGCTCGCAAAAGCATTGTCCTCCATCCCCGACAACTGGATTGCGGAGCATGCAGAAGTCATCGACATCACTACCTGCACAGCGCTTTCCATGTCTCCTCTACTCTGACTGGCAGAGCAGCAACGTAAGTTCTGCAAAACAGAGTCCAGTGGTGTCAAAGCAAGTTCCTGAAGACACTGTATCGCCCACTAGACGAAACACTTGACAGATGACCGGAGGGCCGCGGAGGAGAAGATGGCTCCCTCAACAACTCTGAAGATGCAGTCTTTCCTTAGTCTAGTATCGTACTGCAGAACTTGGATCCCTGGTGCTCCAGGCTTAATGCAGCCTCTGTACAAGTGCATCAACGCATTGCAACCTTCATCTTGTACAGGAAACTGAAAGACTTCATAGTCTCTGCGCCAACTCTAGGCCTCCCTGACTACGAGAAGCCATCCCGTACTGACCAAAATGGAAAAAGAAGGACCAAGATGGAGAAGGCCATGCTACTGGCCAGGCTTAAAACAGACCCACGGAGGAAAACGAGAGGCCTCTAGACTACCTCTTAGCTGGCCTGGATCCAGTTGCAAGGGGGGGCCCTCCTTCATGAACGCAATACCCGCAGCACACGCCCTCCTGACAAGGCTGCTCTCCACCACTCTTCAGTGCTCTCAGCCGTTACCTGTCTCTACTCCCACTCCCAAGGGGGGATGCGGATACGGACCCTCAGATGAAAAATCTGCAAGATACCGTACATGGCTCCAGCCTTGCAAATGATGAAGGAAAGTTCCACACGGGATGTGCAGCAACCAGCAATCAAGACATTCTATGGTCCAGAAGGTTGTCAACCCAAGAGCCCAAGAAGCGGAGCTGATAGAGCTGACGAAAGACCTGCCAGATTGCGAAGAACAAAAACTTCCAGGTACTTGCATGACATGGCACCTGACTTCGGACCCATCTGGGCTGCAAGAAACTTCATCACAAGCAAGCGGATCGACCGTGAAGCACCATGGAGCCATCAGAGACCTACTGGACGCTCTTCAACTACTAAAAGTGGTGGCAGTGCTGAAGGCCAGGGCACACGGAAAACTGAACACAGTAGAGACACGGGGCATCAACAGCAGACGTGGCAGCCAAAAAGAAGCAGCCAGAGGAAGACAATATGGAAAATGGGAGAGGTCGTTGAGCCGGACGGCTACTACATGACGACTGAAGACGAGAAAACCTGGCAAACAGAAGTCAATGGGAAAACCATTGAAGATGCCATCTCTGAATTGGACAGAAGTACTGCCTTCTCCTCCACCAGCCAACAAGCTGAATCACTTCCAGGACGAAGACTCTGACGTGGATATGAATTCTGAGGCAGAAGAATGGTGCCCACCTCTACCAGAAAGGAGGTATTTGATGGAGAACATTCCAGAAGATTGTCCTCCACCACCCTCTCGTGGGGAAGCTTCTCCTCCAGCACAGTCCTACATTTGGCAGTCCATGGCAACGCTCCCCGAGACGAGCTGCATGAGTCCGAAGGCATCCCAAGGCTACGACAGTTTGACCTTCCCCCTCATCCCCGGAGAATACCGGCTGGACTTGTACCAATGCAAAGAGTCCCAAGTCCTCCTCTGACACAGTCTAACCCGAGTCTTCATACAGAGGGAGGCGCGGACAGAGACGAAACATCAGCTAAAATCCCACCATCAGCTCAGAGAATGTCAATTATCACAACCCAGTCACTAAACCTGACAAAATGACTTCCTGAAACCTGTACAAGAAGTAACAGGATCAGACTCGGAAGGAGGAGAAGAAAAGCTGGATGCTGAAGGCCAAAAGCACTGGGCTCCAAGAAACCGTCTACCTCAAAACGTCTACCTCAAGACAGACCCAGTCTATCTCAAAGTGTGTATCCTACGGTGGTTCAGTGGGCACATGGCCCCCACACAGAAGTGAAGGCACAGATGAATGACCTGATTGGACTCAACTCACACCTAAATAGCAAAGATTCCCAGCAGCTGTTCGGCCACCGACAAATTTAACATCGGACAAGCGGGAAAAGTTCCCCCACATCATCTGGCCTGAAGACTTCCCAGTAAGGAACCAGTTGGCGAAGACTACTGCAGAGAAGCTACTCTCAAAAATAGTGTGCAGATATGGGGTTTCCAGAAGCAATAGCAAGTGATCAGGGACCCGCATACACAGCAAACCTAACACAAGAGACCTGATCAGCAGTAGGGTCAGACTTAGGCCTACACAGCTACTCACCATCCCACACCATAGACTAGGTGTGACACTTAAGAGCAGCATGCTAAAAAATTGGCCCAAGAGACAGACAAACCCTGACATTAGACACTCCCGTAGGCTCAGGAAAAAGCTGTCACCAATATGAGACTTTATTTGTGTCCAAACCCATTTTAGGGGTATTCTTCGCTTAGCAGTTGACTATGCAATATGATACTTTGTCTGCATGTGTAAATGAATTTATCAAAAATTTTCCTAATGACCATTCTCGAGTTTCTCTCCTTTATTGCCAGGTCCAGAGTCGGTGCCTGGTATACACGTCCTGAAGTCAGGAGACTGAGTGTGGGTGGAGAAAGTCCACAAAGAGAAGCACTCAATCCCAGATCCGATGGCCCTTCTCCAAGTGCTGACGCCACCGACCTGGAGGGAAACCCCACCTGGATCCACGCATCGCATTTCAGGGAAAAGGCCTTCATACCAGAAGATACACCTGAGCTGGAGTGATGCTGTGGATGACCTCCCTGACTGAATAAATTACCTACCTGACTCTGACTCTGACGTGGATATGAATTCTGAGGCAGAAGAATGGTGCCCACCTCTACCAGAAAGGACGTATTTGATGGAGAACATTCCAGAAGATTGTCCTCCACCACCCTCTCGTGGGGAAGCTTCTCCTCCAGCACAGTCCTACGTTTGGCAGTCCATGGCAACGCTCCCCGAGACGAGCTGCATGAGTCCGAAGGCATCCCAAGGCTACGACAGTTTGACCTTCCCCCTCATCCCCGGAGAATACCGGCTGGACTTGTACCAATGCAAAGAGTCCCAAGTCCTCCTCTGACACAGTCTAACCCGAGTCTTCATACAGAGGGAGGCGCGGACAGAGACGAAACATCAGCTAAAATCCCACCATCAGCTCAGAGAATTTCAATTATCACAACCCAGTCACTAAACCTGACAAAATGACTTCCTGAAACCTGTACAAGAAGTAACAGGATCAGACTCGGAAGGAGGAGAAGAAAAGCTGGATGCTGAAGGCCAAAAGCACTGGGCTCCAAGAAACCGTCTACCTCAAAACGTCTACCTCAAGACAGACCCAGTCTATCTCAAAGTGTGTATCCTACGGTGGTTCAGTGGGCACATGGCCCCCACACAGAAGTGAAGGCACAGATGAATGACCTGATTGGACTCAACTCACACCTAAATAGCAAAGATTCCCAGCAGCTGTTCGGCCACCGACAAATTTAACATCGGACAAGCGGGAAAAGTTCCCCCACATCATCTGGCCTGAAGACTTCCCAGTAAGGAACCAGTTGGCGAAGACTACTGCAGAGAAGCTACTCTCAAAAAGTGTGCAGATATGGGGTTTCCAGAAGCAATAGCAAGTGATCAGGGACCCGCATACAAAGCAAACCTAACACAAGAGACCTGATCAGCAGTAGGGTCAGACTTAGGCCTACACAGCTACTCACCATCCCACACCATAGACTAGGTGTGACACTTAAGAGCAGCATGCTAAAAAATTGGCCCAAGAGACAGACAAACCCTGACATTAGACACTCCCGTAGGCTCAGGAAAAAGCTGTCACCAATATGAGACTTTATTTGTGTCCAAACCCATTTTAGGGGTATTCTTCGCTTAGCAGTTGACTATGCAATATGATACTTTGTCTGCATGTGTAAATGAATTTATCAAAAATTTTCCTAATGTCCATTCTCGAGTTTCTCTCCTTTATTGCCAGGTCCAGAGTCGGTGCCTGGTATACACGTCCTGAAGTCAGGAGACTGAGTGTGGGTGGAGAAAGTCCACAAAGAGAAGCACTCAATCCCAGATCCAATGGCCCTTCTCCAAGTGCTGACGCCACCGACCTGGAGGGAAACCCCACCTGGATCCACGCATCGCATTTCAGGGAAAAGGCCTTCATACCAGAAGATACACCTGAGCTGGAGTGATGCTGTGGATGACCTCCCTGACTGAATAAATTACCTACCTGACGGAGAATACACATGCACTGACTGCATAGACTGCTAACTAAGAGACTTTGATTACATTACACCACACCCCCTTTAGGGACAGATCTCCTGACCGCCCATTAGCAAAAGTCTGTACAGAGGAGGATGTATGCACTAGGCATATGTCAGTCCACTGGCAGCATAAAAGAGTTGCAGCGCTTTGGGCCAGGAGCAGGGTTTTAGGGCAAGGGATATCTAAGGGGGGATTGTTATGAAAATATATATGTATTTCATATAGATCTCACTTGCCTGCTATAGGCTATATACTCATGTACTCTTATATATTCTTATATGCACACAGATACATATTCACAGTTTGAACCTTGTAACTAGTTGGTGGAAATGACCTACTGCCCCCCCCATGAGATAGTCTGGGGAGCAGATGGTATCTTATGATAGCATTGTCTTGTGATATTTGTCCCAGACATAGAAAGAGGAAGTTTAGGCCAGATGTGCCAGCCGATACCAGAAAATGCTGACACTGTAGAAACAATAGGCTGTAAATTACATATTGCTAGAATCAGCTTTTTGGTAAACTCTTCCATATATGTTCATGTATTCAAACTGACCAATTACACTAGAAGGTCAGCCTTTATGTTAATGAGTGCCACTCCTTTTCTGTACAACTGTTAAAACCAAGTATATTCAATAAAACTTCCAGAGTTTTGCTGGGAGGTATTGCTGCCACCCAAGTCTGGCGTCTTTCCTCCTTTGAGCGCTCAGTAAGACTCTGTCTAATTTGGGCAGGCCACAGTACGCACAGGGGTAAATTTACCCAACTATAAATTTCCACATCAATACTGCTCCTATGTACAAGATAACTCCTATAATACTGCCCCCTATGTACAAGAGTATAATTACCATAATACTGCCCCTATGTACAAGAATATAGCTACTATAATAATGCTCCTATGGACAATAATATAAGTACTATAATACTGCCCCTATATACAAGAATATAACTACTATAATACTGCTCCATATGTACAAGAATACAACTACAATAATACTGTCCCCTATGTACAAGAATAAAACTACTATATTACTGCTCGCTATGTTCAAGAATATTACAATAATACTGCTCTCTATGTACAAGAATATAACTGCTGTAACACTGCCCTTATGTACAAGAATATAACTACTATAATACTGCCATCTGACTGTAAGACTATACCTACTGTAATACTATCTCCTATGTACAAGAATATAAATACAATAACGGGTGGCTCAGTGGTTAGCGCTGCAGCGCTGGCATCCTGGGTTCAAATCCCACCAAGGACAACATCTGCAAGGAGTTTGTATTTTCTCCCCGTGTTTGTGTGGGTTTCCTCTGGGTACTCTGGTTTCCTCCCACATTCCAAAGACATACTGATAGGGAATTTAGATTGTGAGCCCCACTGGGGACAGTGATGATAATGTGTGAAAACTGTAAAGCGCTGAGGAATTTGTTAGCGCTATATAAAAAAAAACCTAAAGATTATTACTGCCCTTATGTACAAGAATATAACTACTATTATACTGCTCCCTAGGTACAAGAATATTACTACAATAATACTGTTCCCTAAGTACAAGAATATAACTACTATAACACTTCTCCTATGTACAAGAATATAACTACTATAATACTGCCTCCTATGTAAAAGAATATAACTACTATAATACTTCCTTTTATGTACACGAATACAACGACTACAATATTGCTCCCTATGTGAATATAACTACTATATTACTGACGCTTATGTACAAGAATATAACTATTATAATACTACCTCCTATGTACAAGAATATGATTACTATAATTCTGGCCTCTATGTACAAGAAAATAACTATTATAATAGGCCATTTATGCAAAATATTATAATAACTATAATACTGCTCTATGCTGTGTTACTCTAACATAAATCCATCTCACATTGTTTTTACTATATATACATTTAGGTTCAGTGTCAACCTCAAACAAACAAAAGATACAGCATCTAACATATATCTCACAATCAATACAAAAAACAAGGACACACATTCCTGCAATCTGAAAATCAATAAGTCAATGCCTGAGCTCCTTATAGCACCATCCAAATCAAGTCCAATCTTCGCTTGTGTAACTGGTCAATAGATCTTCAGTATTTCATTTATCTGTGGCACAGTTTTGGCGTCGTACATGAATGTTTTCTTTATTCCAACCGTAAATCTGTCCATTGCTTGCTCCACAATGTTCCAAAAATAAGGCATTTGTACGGTTTCCTAAGAATGTGGAGCTAATGCATCCTCTCAATCTCCCCTGTCTGTACTATTGCCAACCTTTGTCCTTGCTCAGTCCATACAATCACTCTCATCTTCCTATCAGCTGCTGCCCAGTTTAATTTTTCTTCAGCTTCCCAATAAAATGTTTTTGTTCACTGGTAAATTTGTATCTACTATCAATCTGATTCCATAAGGCAAAAAACAATAAAATTGCCTATGGCTAAAAAGATGAAAGTCCTTATTTTTCCATAATTACACACCTGCTCACACATGGTAATGTTTTTGTGCATAGAGCACTTTCAACTGCTTCGAATTATTGAATTTTTTTTTTCAATCAGAAATGCCTCAAGAAATGACAGTGCTTATTTTGTATGCTGAAAAAAACTTGTGGAAAAAAATTTCACCTAGTGTACTATAGGTGTGTTTTCCAATGGCCAAACAAAAGCTTATTCAGAGTATTTGAAGCATTTTTTAATGTATATGGTGGAGCAGACAATCAGCTCCAAAATCCACATAAAAAACCTATGTGGGCACATATCCTACAGGTATGTTCCAAGTTCCAACTGAGTTTTATTTACATGCCTTTTTTTATGGATTCCACGCCTAAATCCACATAAAAAATTCACTTCAAATCTGCTTGCAACAAGCTTCTCATTAATTTCAATTACAAAAGGCGTGTTCAAGCATTATATCAAATATTTAGTGCATGTTCCTTGGGCAAATCACGTGGTTTTAAAACAGTTTCTATTGCGGCTTTTGGGAAGGCTTTGCAGAGGTAATATGTAAAAAAATTACACTATATTGATACACCCCATATTATAATACAAAACACATCAAAAAACAAACTGAAAACACAACAGAAAAATATTTGGTAGGAGTCAAAATGAGTCAATTTGTTATTCATTTTTTACACACATACACACATTTTATTTTGTGTTGCTCCCCCGTGGTTTTGGATATACGTGTTTCATGCAATTTTGCATGCAAAGTCAACAATTCCACCAAAAATGACAACTGTATTTGAGACTTCTGTGGTTGCTCAAGCACAACTTTGCAGCACATCTACATTGAATCTATATAATATATCATATTTTTTTATTTTTCCAGGATGCAGCTAAGCTCTGTACTGCTGTTGTTTGGGGGATATATATAGTGGTTGTTCTTGTAGGGTACATATACGTAGTATTAAACAACCCCTCCTAATCTAATAGTATGGGTATAACCAAAAGGCATATTGCTCTACAAGTATCTGTGTGAATAGAAAATTTTAATACTGAGCAGCCAACCCACCTCACGATGATAGGTGTACACACAACCCACCCTTCTCTTGTGTGGCATACACATAAAAAGCTATCTTACACCACATGCCCACATCAGGAAGCGCCTGTCTGAATACTGCTCATTTAGGTACTGTTCACATGTTCAGGTTTTAAATACATTAGATAGGGACTGCTCCATTAAGGGTTACCATGACGAGGTGGAGTGGCTTGGTATACATTTTTTGCAAAAAAAGTATCGACTAAATACCCTGTATTTGTTATCATCTTTTTACTAGCACTACCTGACTAGTGCGATATTTTTTACTACAGAGTATTTCTGCACGTTTGTCATTCTGTGCTTCAGTCAGTGGGTGGTGTGAACACTGTCCGACAGACCTGTTCACATATGTGCATGTCACATGTGTTTTTAGGTATCTGCAGTGAGTATAAGGGTGTGTGCACACGTTGCGGATTCTGCCGCGGATCCGCAGCGGATTTGGCCCTGCGGATCAACAGCAGTTTCTGCTGCGTTGTACAGTACCTTTATACCCTATGGAAAAAAAAACCGCTGTGCAGACGCTGCGGAATTTTCTGCACGGATTTGCTGCAGTTTCAAAACCGCAGAAAGAATTGACATGTCAATTCTTTCTGCGGATTCCGCTGCGGTTTGCCATCTCCTCCATTGTGGAGATAAAAAACCGCAGGGCAAAACCGCAGGCTTTTGACCAGCGGATTTACCTGCGGATTTTGCAAAATCCAAGTGGATCAATCCGCAAGCATAATCCACAGCGTGTGCACGTACCCTTAACGTTATTATTTTACTGGGGAAACATAGGGATTCAGAAGTGGTTGTCCCAGTAGTAGACCCCTTTAATTTGAAATTATGTAGCTATGTCCACAACTACTAACATTTTGGAAAAAGCGCCACTTTTGGGTGAACATTTAATTTTCCTCTTTTCTCTCATAACTAAATGGATGAGTGTGAAGCAACTGAATACAGTGAAGATGCTGCCACAATCGCTGTAGCACACAGCTTCCAATGTCTCTGATGTTGTGACACAGCTGTCAACACAAATAACGTGATTCATTTTTTTCATGACACCAATGCTCTAATAATGTCATTAGTATAATCACATTTTGAGCAAACACAATTCTATGCACCTAGCACCAAGAGTCTCTCATGTTCCACTAGAGCTCCAGGTTTTACAGATTTGTGCCTCAAAACAATTGTGCCTTGAAAGATATCTATTATACAGGTCAGTGAAGTTGCTAACAATTTACCAGATTTCCTCAATAATAAACAATATTTAATATAAGTTTTGAGAAGTTACTTTTAATGTATAAGGATTAAGTTAATATTTCCTGATAATCTTTTCAATAAGGTCAGCGTGAAGGATGGCACCAGAGAGATCATGCAGAATCCCACATGCCACAAACCCACACCTTACCATCCCACCTGACTTCACTATTATGTTGGGGATGATCATGCGGTACGGTCTTTGCTATTGTACCAACGTGAGGATCCACATGGAGGCACGGGGAGTGAGAGGATGTGGCCCACACAGTCGCTGAGGTGGCACCACACTCGCTGAAAACCGTGACAGGCTGAGAAGACCTTTCACTAACACCAGTGAAACAGCGACTGGTGAGCCCAGTAGGACTGCCACCAGTTCCTCGTTAGATATAAGCCTGATCCGTTAACGGGATTATATTGGGTGAGAAACCAGCCCCGGTAGCACGGAAAGTTCAGCCGAGAACACGGACGTGTGGATTCGTGGACTGAGATAAAAGAGCAGCCCAAGGTTAAATTACATATTTAATTACCTTAAAGGCCCACTTGATAATACACTATATACACAATGGCTATACATATACAATGGTAAGATATGCAAATACAAATAGTGGTAGTAGAAAGTATGTAGAATAGTCAGTTACCAGTCAGATGAAAGGCCTGGCTTATGGGGGGAGGGCTGCTACATGGGAGGCTGTCATCGTGCCATTCCAAAAAAAAGCAATAGGCCATGCTTTACATGACTATTTAACCCCTTGGGGGTCAACCCCTGTGTGCCCCCAGGACTGAACCTGAATCCTCTCCCCTTGCATCTAGCAGCTAAAAACTCCAAAACTTTAGATGAGCTATAACTTCTTAACTTAATGGGCACTCCTAGGGAGGTGGCTTTGGTGCCATCAGATCCAGACGGACCCCTGCTATGCATTGTGACCAAACAAGGCTTTGCTACCTGGCTCCTATTAGCCATGCTATGTAACTCCCCATCCTGGGGTGTTAGAATAGATCGAGATCCTGGAAGGTGTTCGGACCATTCCAGAGATCTAAAAAATGTGTGACTATGATGTACAATAGCTCCATATTCTTCTTATGAATCCTAGCTGACTGAACAAAGGAGTTACACCGCATGGGATCCACAGGAGTTCTTCCTGTAGGAGATTGAATAATGTCTCCTTATTTTACGTCTGTGTGACATTTGTGTGGCTTCTGTGCTCATATATCAACATTAAAAATGAACACAATTAAACACAGCTTCCGAGGTTAATATTGGCAATGTATCCCAAAAAATCAGAAGCAATACGGATGATCTGTATGAGATGCTATTTTTGGGGAGGCACCCTTAGACTTAAATGGGCAAGTCTCACTCAAAATACAGAAGAGAATAAATAGTGCATTCTGCAATTTTTTTCACATGTACACTCTGCCTGTGTGAAAAAAACGCATGCAATAGCTCTATTGAAAAAACATTGGTTAGTGTGCTATCCTATTTTACACAGACTGCTCACATCCATATAATATGCTCATCTAAATGAGTCCTAAATCCTCACATCATCATATTTTCTTACACAAGGATGAACTTTCTTCTGTGCTCAGTGTCACCTCCATATATCCATATAATGCAATTTTATAAGCTGCCAAGATGAGTGAGTGACAGCTACTCTGAACATAATTCTCCTTTACAAAAAGTGGTTTTCACTTTTCAAGTTCTTTCAGCTTTTGGTATGGCAAACTAAACAGACTAGACAGTGACTGAGTGAGAGGCCTTAAGAAATTGTAAGTCCCAGGGAATCTACTTTTGTGGTTCCTTCCGCTACTTGCCCTCATGTTCTCACACACATTTTCAAATCAGCTGTCATGTGCCTGAGAAGATGCCAGAGCCCGCATCAAAGGAATGGAGGAAACCTATGATGTATAGGTACGACATAGGTCGTAAAGGGTTTAATATGATAAGGGTCATTTGGCTTTCTTCTGGTGACTCGACCATGCAGTCCATTTTTCTTCAAGTGCCTCCTTATTGTGCATCTTGAAACAGCCACACCGCTAGTTTTCAGAGAGTCCAGTATTTCAGCTGATGCTATATGTGGGTTTTTTCTTGCATCCCAAACAATTTTACTGGCATCTGTCACAGGTCACAGGTGAGGATGTTACCTTTAGTAGCCATTCAAACCCATTTGTGTCAACTTCTGTGCATGTTATCAGGCCAAAATCACCAGGGTATGTAAACTTTTGATCAGGGTCATTTGGATGTTTTGGGTAGTCATTACAATGTAAAAAGAGAAAACAGTAGTTTGACAATAAATGGCATCACCCAACCACTAACTATGAGTGGAGAAAAAGTTTTGGTGTCATCATTCATATTCTCTGAAAAAAGGTCAAGAAAGCAAAGATTCTGCCGGGGTACGTAAACTTTTGAGCACAACTGTATATATAAGAAAACCGTGGATTTCTCTGGGATAAGACTTCGGATCGCAGATACCAAGGTATCATTTTATTCAGCTTCCTATGACCTACATGCCCATATAGACAGCTTATGATGGTTGATCCTACTGACAGTGTCATGATTCAGCAGTTGTCCCTCAAGATAGGGGAACCACAGGCTATTGCTGTCTTCTAGATTACCCCGATAGTTGGGATGCCAGGGTCTTGTACCTTGCTATACTCCTGTATGTGGCAGAGGAGTATGGATTAACACAAACCTGGCAGATAGGGGAAAACAGACAGGGATAAAAGAAAACCACAATCATACAAATATACTCACAAAACAACCAAGTTGGAAACAAGGGAGGGATAGGTGGGACAAACGAAATGGGAAAAGGATTAGGAGAAACACAGACAAACAACTCAATGCAGAAAACTCCTGAAAACAACTCCAACCACCTGCTCCTAACTCTGAACTCTCCTTCAACTCCAAACTATGAAGGGGTAAGCTATCACTGGCAAATAAATAAGCAAGGAGGAGGGTTCTTAAACAAACCAGAAGTCCCACTAAGAAGTTTAACCCTTGCAGAAGCAGAGCAAAAACAGAAACAGAGCAAAAAAAAAGCCAAAACTGATAATAGGACGGAGAACCCATTCTAGCAACCGCAAGTTTATGTGTCACCAGACGCTGCAATCATTTAATCCCACTCTGTATCCCCATGACAGACAGATTTCCTTTAAAGGTGTATGTGAGTTTGACTCTCATCACTCCTTCAAATGATCTGTTTTGTAAGAAACTGTGCTTCTTAAAGTGTTGTGTCCTTTGCATTATTTCCTTTGCTGTGCTTTGCATTTTTTCCTCGTTCAAGTAAAGAGTTTAATCTGAATAAAACTGCAGCTGCCTGTGCTGTTTATTTTAAATGCACAAAAAATATGTTTTATCAGTAATTGCTGCTTTCACATTAATCAAAATGAGTCCAGTTTATAAAGAAATTAATTAATTGAAAAACCTGATTTTGCTAATGATTACTAAGTTTTTGTTTACTAAAAATAATCTAGTGTTTTCAGCAATTTTCTCATTCCAACACTACATCGTTGTTTTAAAGTTTCCCTTATCCTTTCCAGCTTGGCCATGAAAAGATTTGCATACTGTGGAGCCATTTTACTTCCCCAACTCTTCATACCTATTTAACTAAAACCTTATCCTTTCCTTATTTTCTCCCTCATTTTACCTTCCCATTAACGTTTTTGTCCTACCCTCCCTTTCTTTGCCCCCTTCCCTCATTAGAATGTTTTGTTCATTTGAAAAACTCAATAAAAATAATATTAACCCCTTTCTGATGTTGGGCGTAATAGTACACCCACGTCGGAATCCCTCCCTTTGATGTGTTAACCTGTTAAAAGCCGCTGTCAATCTCACGTCATTCCTGGTCACCGATGGGTTGACATGACAACCAGAGGTCTCCAGCAGACCTCTATGGCTATTATAGCTGGATTGCTATGAGCACCGCACGGTGGTCGCGGGCAATCAAAATAACGTATCTGCACCAAAACGGAATCATTAAAAACCTCAGCTCGGCACGTAAAAAATAAGCCCTCACCCAACCCAAGATCATGAAAAATGGAGACGCTACGGGTATCGGAAAGTGGCACAATTTTTTTTTTAACAAAGTTTGGAATTTTTTTTCACCACTTAGATAAAAAAGATCCTAAACATGTTTGGTGTCTATGTACTTGTAATATCCTGGAGAATTATAATGGCAGGTCAGTTTTAGCATTTAGTGAACCTAGTAAAAAAGCCAAACAAAAAACAAGCGTGGGATTGCACTTTTTTGCAATTTCACCACACTTGGAATTTTTTTTCTCATTTTCTAGTACACGACATGGTAAAACCAATGGTGTCGTTCAAAATTACTTGTCCCGCAAAAAACAAGCCCTCACACGGCCATATTGACGGAAAAGTAAAAAAGTTATGGCTCTTGGAAGAAGGGGAGCAAAAAACGAAAGCATAAAATCGAGAAAAAGCTCCAGGGGGTTAAGGGGTCCACACCACTTTGCAGCTCAACCTCACACTTGCCTCACACTCGGACTACAGATTGAGCACCACACATAACCTCAACCTATCCATACAACCAAGGCACTCAATGCTACCACCTCTTACCAAAAGGCCAGTAAGTCCCAATGCCATGTACACAATATACTAATTCACTGCAGGCCACACACTGGTCACATGTACAATCTGTCATTTAGTCTTTATGGAGATGCTTAGATTCTTTAGGGCAACAAATCAAAACTATGAAAGTTGTAGGCTTTAATAAACAAAAGGCACAGTGCTTGATAAATATAAAAAAATAACATAATGGACTTCCTTAGCAAGTGCAAAAACGGTTATAAAAACAAAAGTCAGGAGTGTCCTCTGAAAGAAAGTTCATTCCTGCTTTCAGTGGGCAGAACATGTACTCAAATCCAATTTGCTTGGGTCCCCAACTTGTGTCATTTTATGGGGAATTAGTCCAATCACTATATACACTCCAGCATTGGGGCTCAGTTGGAACTTAATTCTCATATTTCCTGGGTCCAACCAGGAAACGGGTGCTAAATTTCAAATGCACATCACCCCCCACTCCCTTGAACCATCCACTATGCAATATTATAAACAGAAATAATGACTTTGAATAAAAGATGTTACATTCACAGGATGTAGCTCATTGGGAGTAGCAGCCATATGCTTCCACTAGAATGAATTTTGAATTACTGTACCTTAGTAACGATGTCAGAGATGGAAGTCATGTGCTAATGGTGTTACCAAAAGGCAAGATTAGAGCAACATTTCATTTCACACGCTTCAATAAACATTTGGGAATCAGTGGGAGAAATGGAGATTTAGAAATTACTAATAATTCTATACAACACGTAACACAAATTACAGTCACCCATCTTCACTCCACTCCATTCATTCTTAATGGAAGTGTTGAATAGGCTATCTCTGGATGTTCCATAGAAATTAAATGATGCAGAGTTCTGCATGAATGACCACCACTTTATTCATATGGGAGACCCCTAGTTCTTGGAATTGTGAGGCTCCCAGTGGCTGGTAGCTCCACTGAGACTGAAAGGAGCAATTGTTAGGCATCCAAACACCTTTAGTGGAAACTTCCAGTGAGTTTCACTGAAGAGGTACGAGATCCCGTCTCTGACAGACGTGAAGTAAAATGCACGAAAAGGTTAGGATCCAGCTTCAATTTATAAAATAAAATAAAGTCTTTATTTGATAATTAAAATATAATCGTCATTGTTGTAATACACCAATAGATAGGTATAGCTGGGGATGAAGGGTATTAGGAATAATCATTAGAAAACTAAATGCATTTCACACACTTGAGGGGTTGTCATGATTTCCACTCTGATTGTCTTTTTGTTACTTTGTGTCAGGGCTATCAGTCTATGCTGGGTCTGTGCTGCAATCACCTGTGTTCATTTTCCTTAATCAGGCTTCTACTTAACCCCTCTCATCAGACATCTCCCCTGCTTTGATGAGGGCTCCGGCGCTGAGCCCGCATCAAAGCCGGGACATGTCAGCTGTTATGAACTGCTGACATGTGCCCACAATAGGCGCGAGCGGAATCGTCGTCCGCCCGCGCCTATTAACTAGTTAAATCCTGCTGTCAAAGCTGACAGCGGGCATTTAAATAGCATTTCCGGCTGCCGGGCCGGAAATGACGTAATCGCCGACCCCGGTCACGTGATCGGGGGTCGGCGTCATGTTGCCTGGACAACCAGAGGTCTCTATGATCCCTCTATGGTTGTTCCAGGCATATGGCTTTCAGCGCCACCCGGTGGTCGGCGCTGAAGGCACAGCAGTAAATCTGCTACATATGGGGGATCTGCTCATCGCCCATATGTAGCAGAGCTGATTGGGTTGCGCATGCTTCTAGCCTCCTATGCTATTGAAGCATGCCAAAAGTTAAAAAAAAAAATGTTTAAGAATAAAAAAAATTAAAAAAAATTTAAAAGTTCAAATCACCCCCCTTTCACCCCAATCAAAATAAAACAGTAAAAAAAATCCCACATACACATATTAGGTATCACCGCGTTCAGAATCGCCCGATCTATCAATAAAAAAAAGCATTAACCCGATCGCTAAACGGCGTAGCGAGAAAAAAATTCAAAACGCCAGAATTACGTTTTTTTAGTCGCCAAGACATTGCACTAAAATGCAATAACGGGCGATCAAAAGAACATATCTGCACAAAAGTGGTGTCATTAAAAACATCAGCCCGGCACGGAAAAAATAGGCCCTCACCCGACCCCAGATCATGAAAAATGGAGACGCTACGGGTCTTGGAAAATTGCGCAATTTTTTTTTTTTTTTTTAGCAAACTTTGGAATTTTTTTTCACCACTTACATAAAAGAGGACATAGACATGTTTTGTGTCTATGAACTCGTAATGACCTGGAGAATCACAATGGCAGGTCAGATTTAGCATCTAGTGAACCTAGCAAAAAAGCCAAGCAAAAAACAAGTGTGGGATTGCACTTTTTTGGCAATTTCACTGCACTTGGAATTTTTTTCCCGTTTTCGAGTACACGACATGGTCAAACTAATGGTGTCTTTTATAAGTACAACTCGTCCCAGAAAAAATAAGCCCTCACATGGCCATATAGACGGAAAAATAAAAAAAGTTATGGCTATGGAAAGGGGAGGGAAAAATGAAAATGCAAAACCAAAAATACCCCTGGTCGTTAAGGGGGGGTTAAGCATGCTAGTTCCTCCCTCCCAGTGTCAATCGTACATTTGCTGTTGCCTGTGGAACATTGATCCCTCTGCGTTCTGTGCCTAACCCTAAAGCTTGACTTTATTCTCTTCCCGGACTCAGACCCTTTGCTTGTGACCTGATATTGCTTGTGCCTGCTCCCTGTAATTTTGTCTCTCTGCCTTTCCTGACCTCGGCTCGTGTATTGGACTTTGTCTCTGACTTCCTTTTATTGTACTGCGCCATTTCCAGGACCTGACCTCGAATTGTTTGACCATCCTTTACTTACAGTAAGTAGTATATATATTTACTATATATTTACTACTGTGACTCGTGTTCTTAAACTCGATCTAGTGAAAGTGAAGACAAGGGAGGAAAGGTTTTAGGCTATGTGCACACGATTTGTTGTGTTTCCACAGCGATTTTTTTCGGCGTGGAAATGCTACAAAAACTAAATGGAATACTAAAGCAAGGTTAATCAATGACAATCTTAAAGTGCTGTGCACATGATCCGGAAAGTTCCATCCTTATTTGCAGCGTTTTATTTTCTGCAGCTTGTCAATTCTTTTTGCGGATCTGCATTGTTTTTCACCCATACAGACACAGCAAACCTTCTTGCCACAGCTCGCATTGATGTGCCATCCTGGATGAGCTGCACTACCTGAGCCACTTGTGCCGGCTGTAGAGCTCATCTCATGCTACCACGAGTGTGAAAGCACAACCAAAATTCAGAAGTGACCAAAATATCAGCCAGAAAGCATTGGTACTAAGATGTGGTCTGTGGTCCCCACCTGCAGAACCACTCCTTTATTGAGGGTGTCTTAATAATTTCCGATAATTTCCATCTGTTGTCTATTCCATTTGCACAACAGCATGTGAAATTGATTGTCAATCAGTGTTGCTTCCTAATTGGACAGTTTGATTCCACAGAAGTTTGATTTACTTGGAGTTATATTCTGTTGTTCAAGTGCTCCCTTTATTTTTTTGAGCATATATATATATATATATATATATATATATATATATATATATAGTATGGAAATATATATATATATATATATATATATATATATATATATATATATATATATATATAGTATGAAAAGTATTCAGAGATGTACATTTTTCACTCTGTTTCATTGCTGCCATTGCCTTGCCGCAGTTCTGTCTTAAGCTCCTTGGCCAGTTCCTTTTACCTCATGATTCTCATTTGGTCTGACATAGACTGTGAGGTCTTCTATAGACAGGTGTGTACCTTTACAAATCAAGTCTTATCAGTTTAATTAAACACAGCTCGACTCCACTGAAGGAGTAGAACCATCTGCTATCTCTCAGATAACTCTCTCCTTGACCCTCTACAATCTGGTTTCCGCTCTCTACTGAAACTGCCCTCACTAAAGTCTCTAATGATCTTCTAACAGCTAAATCTAATGGTCACTACTCCATGCTAATTCTCTTGGATCTCTCCACAGCATTCGACACTGTGGGTCATCAGCTCCTCCTCACTATGCTCCGTTCCATTGGCCTCAAGGACACTGTTCTCTCTTGGTTCTCCTCCTATCTTTCTGACCGCTCCTTTACTGTATATTTTGCTGGATTCTCTTCTCATCTTCCCCTTACTGTTGGGGTTCCTCAAGGATCGGTTCTAGGCCCCCTACTCTTCTCTTTGTATACACAGGCAATCAGTAGATTTGGGTTCCAGTACCCTCTCTATGCTGACACCCAATTATACACTTCTCCTGATATCATGCCTGCCTTTTTGAAAAACACCAGTGATTGTCTTACTGCTGTCTCTAACATCATGTCCTCCTGAAACTGAACCTGTCAAAAACTGAACTCCTCGTCTTTCCTCCCTCTACTAACCTACCTATGCCCGACATTGCCATGTCCGTGTGTGGTTCCACCATTACTCCCCAGCAACATGCCCGCTGTCTTGGGATCATACTTGATTCAGAGCTTTCATTCACCCCCCACATCCGATCATTGGCTCGCTCTTGTTATCTGCACCTCAAAAACATTTCTAGAATTCGACCCTTTCTTACTTTCGACTCTGCAAAAACTCTTACTGTTTCTCTTATTCATTCTCGTCTGGACTATTGTAACTCGCTACTAATCGGTCTCCCTCTTAACAAACTCTCCCCTCTCCAATCCGTCCTGAATGCTGCAGCTAGGATCATATTCCACACCAATCGTTACACCGATGCCTCTACCTTGTGCCAGTCCTTACACTGGCTACCCATCCACTCCAGAATTCAGTATAAACTTATTACCCTCACCCACAAAGCCCTCCATGACACAGCACCACCCTACATCTCCTCCCTCATCTCAGCCTACCACTCTACCAGTGCCCTCCGTTCTGCCAACGACCTGAGGTTAACATCCTCATTAATCAGAACCTCCCACTCCCATCTCCAAGACTTTTCATGTGCCGCACCAATTCTTTGGAATGCACTACCCAGGCTAGTACAATTAATCCCCACAGTTTTAAGCATGTCTTAAAAACGCATTTGTTCATACTGACCTATCGCCTCAACGCATTAACCTAAATATCCCTGTGTGGCTCATTTCAAAATTTTTTACCATAACCAGGTTCCTCGCATCATGTTCTCACATGCTTTTTGCATTTAATAGCCCTCTGTGTCTGTACTGTTAGATATTTAGACTGTTAACTGGTTCATGCAACAACAGTAGCACCCGATTCTTACACTAGGGATGGTCCAAACAATAAAAATAAAAGCAATTGTTACCATCCACCTTTCGTGTCTCCCCTTTTTTCTTAAAGATTGTAAGCTTGCGAGCAGGGCCCTCATTCCTCTTGGTATCTGTTTTGATCTATGTGTTTATTGCTATGCTATGCTGTGCTGTAATGTCTTTTGTCTGTAGAAGTCTCCTCTATAATGTAAAGTGCTGCGGAATACGTTGGCGCTATAGAAATAAAATTATTACTATCTCAAGGAGGATCACAAGGAAATGGACAGCATGTGACTTAAATGTGAGTGTCTGAGCAAAGGGTCTGAATACTTATGACCATGTGATGATATTTCAGTTTTTATTTTTTAATAAATTTGCTAAAATTTCTACATTTCTGTTTTTTTCAGTCAAGATGGGGTGCAGAGTGTACATTAATGAGAAAAAAATTAACATTTTTGAATTTAACAAATGGCTGCAATGAAACAAAGAGTTAAATTTAAAAGGGTCTGAACGTATCCACTATATATTCACTTATATTTTTGTGAATGTAAACATTATAAATATGAACATGGTATGTAAAGATATTATGATCTTCGATGGAGAATCAAAAAGAAGAGGCTGAACACAGAAATTACATCTTTATTTAGCTCTATGGATTTACAAAAACGCATAAAAAACCTGCGGATTTTCCACTGCATTTTTCTGCCAAGAGTTGCAGAAACCATGAAAAAATTTCTGCAAGCAAATCTGCAACGTGTGCACATAGGCTTAAGGTTGCAGCATTTCTGATACTTCCAGGTGGTTGCTAATTAACTCATTATGCTAATTATGCTGCAACATTAAAACCTTACCTTGTTTTCACTTTCACTAGACTGAGTTTAAGAACACACCAAGTGTTTGAAATGCATTTGGTTTTCTTCTTATTCTTCCTAACACCCTACATCCCCAACAACACCTATCTATTGGTGTATTACAACAATGCCAATTATATTTTAATGATCAAAAAACAACTTTATTTTGTCAATTGAAGATGAATCTTTACCTTTAAAAAGAGGTGCATAAAGATTCTCAGTTATGTTGATCAGCGTGGATCCCAACTGTTGGACCCTACTGTTTAGTACGTTACAACCTACCTTGCGCATAGACAATAACTACTTTCCACAAGAAATTCCCTTTAAATTAATCTGATTAAGCCCAGTCTTAGGCCTCTTTCACACTTCCGTTTTTTACAATCAGTCAAAATCCGCCAGGTTTTGAAAAAAACGGATCCGCAATTTTTTTTTGCGGATCCGATTTTTTCCCCATTGACTTTCAATATTGGCGGATCTTGACGGATTGCCGTCCGCTGCATCTGTTTTTGTGCGGATCCGCCATAATGTTGCTGTCCGTCAACATCCTCAAAGATTTCCAAACGGAGCTTGCAACGTTTTTTTGGCCGGCGGATCCTCCAGACACTGAATTAACCTGAAATTCTGTCTGGGTGCCGGACAAAAAAAAAAAAAATTCTCTCTCTCTCTCCCCAGCCAGCGGTTCCTTTAAATTTCCTAATTTTGCGGATCCGTCAAAAAACGGATCCTGTGGCATCCGTTCACATCAGTTAAGAACGGATCCGCTTGTCCGCCTTTTTGGCGGATTTTAACTGACACAAAAAACTGAAGTGTGAAAGAGGCCTTAGCTGTCAATGTAGTATATGAAAAAATAATTTCCTCAAATCCATGTATTCTCTGCACTTTTTCCCATGTTGTCCATATTTCCTCATAGAGCATATGTACAGCTGTTGCATCATTATGAAACTCCCTTTAAAAAAAAACAGATCTGAATATAACTTATCTTTAATAATTATAAACTGTGGTGAAATCTTCATTGGCTGGATATTCAGTGGATCAAATTTCTCTACCATGAAATAAAGATGATATTTAAAGGTAGCTTAGTTTCAGAATTAGTTATATCCTTCCTTTAGTAACATTACTAATAGTTACATCATAGGGATAACGAAGTCTAATTCCCAACAAGTGGATTTCTCTCTGCAAATGCTCAGTTTTAACTCTCTTGCAGGGTTTTTTGAGAGCAGATCCTTCTCTGGTGTTATTATGGCTCTCTGAATTCCACTGGGAGATTGGCTCAATACAAGTGCCCATATAATTATGTAAATGGGAACAGAAGTTATCAGAGAAATATTGATTGAAGAGCCCACCTGCCTCACGATATGAAACATACAAGAATAAACTGTGCAAGAACTTGTCATTTTATCAGAAAAAAAACCCACGCATTATAATAAGAAGTACGAAAAAAATCAAGTCCAACTCTTTAGGTATCATTGTCTAGTAAGATAAACTGAATATGAATAATAATATATATTTTTATTTACATTTTTTGTAAAGCATTAAAAGAGATTTCTTAATTTGTTGTAAACAAAGCAAAGCTAACAGGGCTCGATCTTTTCAGTGCTTACAAGTATGAACTCATGTACGATCTAATGTTCATGACAGCAGAGCTCTATATCTACTTATATCTTCTTTGCAGCTGAACATACTGATTCCAAGATTAAGAGCAAATAAACCTCTGGTTTATAAAGGGCAGAATTTCTAAACAATTGCAATACTTCGGATGCCAAAACTGTTTCTCCTTTCTTTCTGCATAATAAGATATTTACAGTTAGAATCAAAATTATTGAATCCCTATTGCAAATTAGGATTATTAATTGATTCATTGATTATAAATCAAACAAGAACAATTTAAAAAAAAAGCCTAAAAACGACTAATATAAATAAGTGGTTCCTGTAAATTCAGCACAAAATGCCACCGAGTCAGTAATATTCTTTGGTTTGCATGCTGCAAACCACCTTCAGATTTCCTATGGAATTTGGGTTAGGGACTTTGATGGATTCCCCTAGAATATTTCAGGACTTCTTAAACCATGCCATGGTGGCCTTTGATGTACACTTGAGATCATTGCATTGGAATGCCCATTGATACAAAAGCTTTTGCTTCCTCACATTCGGCATTATGATTTCCCCAAGGATTTCAAATTGTTTGGCTTTATTAATCTTGCCATCCACACACTGCAGGTTTTCAGTGCCTGAGGATCGAATAAGTCCCAGAGTATCACTGAGCTGAGCCACCACCATGCTTCATTGTAGGCATGATTTTCTTTTCAACCTATGCTTCTTTCTTCCTCCTTCAGTTGATCCATAGGCCTGAAAAGTTCTAGACTTTTTTAAAATCACTCCACAAAACAGAATCTCAAAACTTCTGTGACTTATATCGCTTTTAGCATAATTAAGATGAGTAATTTTGTGCATTTGGGTCACTAGAGGATTATTTATTGGGAGTTCGGGAACAGAGATCTTCAACATCTCGTATGTGCCTCATTGTGGAAACTTAAAACTCTGCATGCTTCCATCAAATCTTGCTGCAGCCACTCAAGGCTTTGTGAGCACTTGCTTTCTCAGTAGTAGGGTAACTGCCATTGACAGCTTCCTTTTTCTGCCATGTCCAGGTAGTGTAGCTGGTATTCCTTTAACTTTGCAATTTGTAAACTCTGCTTCCAACTCTATCTTTAGGAACATTCAATGCCTTTGTGTTTTTTATATTATTTTCCTTTTTTGTGCAAGGCAATGGTCTCTGCTCAACTTTTTTTGACCACTATCTTGACAACCCAACAATATTAGTTAATTGGGTGCCATCAATCAAGAGGAATGGAATAAGATTCCTCATGAGTGCTGCAAGAAGCTGGAATCTGGCTGTGCATCAAGTTTGTAGAAAATTATAGCAGACAAAGGGTGCTCTACTAAGTACCATAGACACTTGTCATGAAAGAGTTACATAATTCTGAGAATGCAGTAGACAGAAGTAATGGTATTTTATGTTCAATTTGGAGAAACCATCTGTTATTTTAGTTATTAAATTGTTCTTGCATGATTTGGTTCATTTCAAACAGCAGACTGTCTGTAAATTCTGTTAATAAACCTATTTTAAATGGGGGTTTGTGAAGAATATTGGAGATATAATTCCATGTCAATCGTTTGTATCCTATTTGGCATTTGATTATAAAAACCCCTTCAGTGTGCAGTTGTAACTGAACACCAAGCAGCAGGGGGGTCAAGAGTTAAAGGGCTGTCAGTGACAGAGCTCACACCCCCACCAGCAAGCCAGAATCCAGGTCCTATAGGAAGACCCCCGTGGATTCAAACCAGGATATAAGCTTATCGTATGTCCTGGCCACACACCAGTTATATTTCCGAGATCCTCTGAACATGGCGAGCACCCAGCTGGGTCTTGAACCGTCCTAGCCTCACAGGGTGGAGAGATACCTAAAACAGCCAGTAGAAACCAGATAGTAAAGCTATGTTTGGTCTGGGCGCATAGCGGGAGCCCGGCAGGATCCGACGGAGCCAGAATCTCAGTCCTAGGACCGTTTAGAACGGAGTTATGATCTTCATAGGTTTTGGAGATATACAGCTGCAAAGGCAAGGGGACGGGATTTAGGTTCAGCCCAGAGGGCAAGAGGGGCGTGATCCAGAGGGGTTAAATGGTCTTGCAGAGGGTTAAATTCTCCAGCAGAGCTCGGCATAGTGCTTTTTCTCTGGGGCGGTCGTGACGACATATCGTGTAAGGAGTAGTCCAGGAACAGATGGGACTACAAGCCTCCCATGTGGCAGCCCCTCCCTTGCAAGCCAGGCCTTTCATCTACTGACAACTGACTCTTAATATCTGCTTATATTTGTTGTATTTCACCTGTATTTGCAAATCTGACCATTGTATATGTATAGCCATTGTGTACATAGTTTATTGTCTAGTGTACCCTTAAGGCGATTAAATATATATATTTTAAACATGGGCTGCTCTTTTATCTTGATCCACGAATCCACACTTCCGTTTCTTGGTTAAATTCTTCAGGCTGGTTTCTGGATATAACCCTGTTAACAGACCAGGCATATATCGAACGAGGAACTGGTGGCAGTCCTAACGGTCTGACCAGGCACTGTTTCGCTAGTGCAAGTGAGAGTGGCCTCAACCTGTCAGGGTTGTGAGCGAGTGTGGTGCCACATCAGTGATTGCTTGGGCCACATCCTCTCAATCCCTGTACCTCCCTGGACCCATGTGGATAGGGGATGTCTGTGTAAAACTGTACCAATCTGATCTTATGTGCCCCCAGGGTACAATTGGAGAAACCTTACCACGCGATCCCACTGACGTAATAGTGACATCAGGCGGGGAGGCAAGGTGCAGATCCTTCACAGGGTTAAAAAATTTGGATTGCAACTATGACTACTGCATAGCAACAATCTGTGTATGCATTTGCTGTCAACAGCAGATCTCCAATCTTACTGATTTGCTGTAGGCACTAAGAAATACTTCTTCCAAGATTTTTTTATCCCATGTAGGTTGTCATTACTATGCAGTTTTCCACCTTCCTCCAACATAGTAGTTTCAATAAAAACCCTCCTTTAATGCCAAATAATGACACAAGCTGGAAGGATTTGGCGGAAAATGGGGGGATTTGGGTGAAAAATGGGGATGTGTCTTATCCGAATGTAGCTTCCCGGTTGCGGTGGTGTGGGGTCCCATGGTTGCTGCTGCAGGAAGCTTCTGGCTTCGGCAGGAGTGGGGTGATGCTGCGTGTCCCAGACTAGTTGGGGGGAGTGTTTGGTGGTGTGGGGGTTCCGCCGACATTTTGTGAAAGCCCAGTGCCCCAGCACTTTCCATTTTTTTCAATGCGGAAGACTCCGGGAAAATGGCTGCTGGAGGCGGTGCCAAACGCAGATTGAGATCTCGCTCTACCTCCGCTGCCCCTGTAAAAGCGGATTATAAGATGCACCATCATTTTATTTTAAAAAATTCATATCTTCTTCCCCAAAATTGACTACACACCTTTAATAAACAGGCTACATGTGTCCTAAATATATATCCTTTCATTGGAATACCCCTTTAATGACATTTATATTACGTATAATTACTTATGCTTGGTATCATTAAAATAATAATATTTACAAAAACTGTGAACCCTACTGGGACCATAACATGGCCAAAAGATCAGTTTATTTATAGTCCTTGTTGAAGTTATGATGCACAGATTAAACCTGCTCATGTAGTAGCATCAAGAAAAATTCCAGGTAATGTTGCCTGTTGTATGTAAATCAATATATCAATTATGATGCAGGCATTCAGTGATATCTGTAAGTTGCGGCAACATAAGAGAAAGAAGGCAGAAAACTAACTGTATACCGTATTTTTTCTTAGTGAAAGCTGTAGAATATCCTGTATCAGCACTTATCTTGTTTTTGTAACACAAAGAATTATTTAAACAATTAAGATATAATGGCACAGAGAACAATATGGGCAACAAAACTGTCACATTTCTTACTTTACATTTTGTCAAGCACAAGCCTAAACCATAGATGTGATCATCAGCCTCATGTCTCCATGCTTAGCAACTCAGAACAAGTAATAAATGTGGAATTATGTTACACTAGACCGCAGCCTAACACAATTCCCGTGAGCTAACATCACAAACACTATACATGAAAGACGTTATTAAAAAGGGGGGGGGGGAGGGTTAACGCATGACTCTAAATCAGGTAACATTTTCTAAGAAGTGATGCATCTGTTTCATTGTATCAAGTACTGAAGAATATTAAGCTTATTTTACAAGCAAAAGAAGATCAAAATTAGCATAACACACCAAAATCTGTTGATTTTATTATCCACAGGTTATATCTAGAGTTGAGCGAAACAGGTCGGCCAGATTCATAAGTCGCCGACTTATGGCAAGGTCGGGTTTCGCTGACCGAAACCCAACCACTACGTGAAGTCGGCCATGCGGTCGGCAAAACGAGTGCCAAAGTCGGATTTCCCAGAATGCTTGCACGTGACTTTTTTCAGCCACTGAGCAAGGACGTACACTGTGGCAACGAGATGACATGTGCAACGTCCGGGGAGAGAGAGTTTTCGCGCACTTTAAAAAAGCGGTTCGGCATGTAGGTGTGTTTACTGTCCTCCACTCCCTGCCGACTTTGCTTCCCCATTGACTTGCATTGGGTTTCGTGTTTCAGTCGGACGTCCGACTTTTCATGATAGTCGGCCGCTTTCGTTCGACTCGACTTTTGAGAAAGTCGGGTTTCATGAAACCCGACTCGACCCTAAAAAAGGCAAAATCGCTCATCTGTAGTTATAACATTCAGCAGTGTGAGAAGTGCTGAACTATGGTCTATGGCCGTTTTGTGTTACACACTCTTTTCTAAGTGTATTATTAATGTAAATATAACAATAAACTTCTAATAATCCAGCAAACATCTTATATGAAATACACTGGCTCATCCACAGAGTGTATAGATATTTTCTTATAATCAGGGAGTGCAGAATACCGAGTGGTAGAGTTCCCTAGACAGTATATGCTTAGATACATTAGCTCAAAAGCAAATTATCCTCCTGACAAGTAAATTGTGAAAAAGAGAGGAAACAATTCTGTACATAATAAGGAGCACAAAAACACTAGAATGTACTGAGCAGAGATGAGTGAATTTGTTCGGATTTTGGCCTCGAATCTGATTTTGACATATTCGTGCCATATTTGAACACTATTCAGGCCGAATATATGTCTTATGATCGGTTCTGAACATATTCGGTAATTTCAACTCCCATTGGCTAATGACTGTTCGACGAATATTGCAAAAATATTCGATTCCGATCGTATTTGGAACCGAATCTGAACAAATTCGCTCATCTCTAGTACTGAGCACCACTCAGAAACAGGGAAAAAAAGCCAAGTATTTCAGCGACGATTTATTCCAGATACTTAGAGATGAGCGAATTTGTTTGGATTTTGGCCCCGAATCTGATTTTGACATATTCGGGCCATATTCGAACACTATTCATGCCGAATGGTTGTCTTATGATCGGTTCTGAACATATTAGGTAATTTTTACTCCTACTGACTCTAATGACGTTCGGCTATGTATGACAAATATTGCAAAAACAATATTCGAGTCCCATCACATTCGGAACCGAATCTGAACAAATTCATTCATCTTTAGATACAATATTTCCTGATGAAGCCTAAAATAATGACATCTTAATTTCCTATATATGTGCAAATGCATACCGATTATCCATACGTCAGCATATAACTATGTTACACACCTGTCCCGGGTATCCTGGACTTTGCTACCTTCTCCTACGTCTGCTGTCCTCTGTTGTGCTCCACTTTGGATTTCGCTTGTTGCCCAGCGTAGATCAGTAACTCCAGTCATCTCCATGATCCTATTAAAGGCCTATTAGGAAACACCAATGTCTTTTGATTGTGATTCAAGACTATACTTTGGTGTACTCCACCTCCTGAGCACATTGTGCTTCTATCCCTGCTAACTTGACTTCATCCGTCCTGCTGCTTAAAAGATTTCCGAGTGTACCACATCCTCACTTCCCACGTGCCATCCTGCCAGTTGCGCCAACACCAAAGGTCCGTGTACCCACCTGGACCTGTCGCATAGTGGTCCAAAGTGAGCTTAGTGTATAACATGGTCAAGTGCTATCTGATGTTTTATCTGATAACTCTGCACAATGTTATACCAAGGGGCAGTGCAGATCTGACACTTTTTTTCTCATGCCAATTCGACATGATAAAATAATTGCAGCATACTGTGACTGCATCCGATAATCGGATCACGCACACTCATACAAGTCTTTGGGTACATGTAAAATATCGTACTGCAATCAAATGTCATCCGACTGTAGTCCGATCTACGAGCACAGAGACAATAGAGAAGATGGAGAAATTAAGTTTGCAATCTTCTCCGTACCTGTGCTGCGATTCTCTCATGTTAGTGAATCAGATCACTGTAAGATGACATTCAGATCAAACTTTGACAGGATTTGAGAGGAGTGTCATTAATCGGCCTGATTCTCTCTCATAAGAGAATATACGGCAGTATGAGTGAGCCCTAGCACTACAGCTTCATTACATGCTACAAGGAAACAATTCATACCCTACCCAATTTACTGTCATGTTAAATTGTTACATTTTCCTCTTTGGTGGCGAGGTCTCCTTGAAAAAACTTAATGTTGAAAAGAGGAAAGAAAAAAATCCAATAAACCTATTCGCTTGCTGGAAGCATCAATCTACAAAACAAAACCTGTCTTTTCAATAGGGAGATCAATCTGATCATCTGGCCGTTTTATCTGAAAATAACATCTGCCATTTTAAGCTATGAAAGCTTCAGTTAAATCACTGCAACAACGATAGTTTCTTTTTTTTTTAACTTTCTTTAACGAAATTTACAAATCTTAGAAGCAGCAGAAAAAGTTACTGTGATATTTTATCATGTCCCCCTTTTCCCCTCATCTACATTCAGATTTTGTTATTCAAAGGCTGCATTTTCCAATCTTGTGTCAAAATTGAACTTGGGTTTGAATAGAGTGAATTTGCAGGCGTTAATGCACTGCTATGTAACCCAGTATGATAACACAAAGAGGCTCTGACAAGCAGAATAGCAATTGTTCATTTAGATCCTGCTAATCCTGGAGGAATGTCACATGTTTTGCATAAAATCTGCTTTTCATAACCTGCATTACAAACTTCCACTGGTTGCGTGGGAGCAGTAGATTGAGCGTACATAGTCCCTGTTTTCAAAGAGACCCCTTCAAACACCATTTTCTCCAAATTACCCTTATTCTTGTGTTTTAAAGATGTTCAAGCATAAAAACATTTTCTTACAATATGGGTATTGTGAACAATGACACCAGAGAGATCATGCAGAATCCCTCTGCTACCACCATATGTGACAAACCTCGCCCCCCCTGCCTGACATCGCTATTACATCAGAGAAATCACGTGGTATGGTCTCCTCACTTGCACCAACATGATGTTCCGCACCTCCTGGAGACACTCGTAAGGTCAACTTGGCACAGTTTTACATACACAAATACACCCTGTCCTCACGGGTCCAGGGAGGCACGGGGAGTGAAGAGTGGCCCACGCAGTCACAGATGTGGCACCAAACTAAGTCACAACCCAGACAAGCTGAGATGCCACTTTCACTAGCACCAGAAAAACAGAGCGCTGCCAGCCTGGTAGGACTGCCACCAGTTCCTTGTTAGATGTAAGACAAGTCTGTTAATGGGATTATATTGGGCCAGAAACCAGCCCCAGAAGCATGGGAGTTAAATCGGGAAACGGATGTGTGGATTTATGGATCGAGATAAAAAAGCAGCCCAAGGTAAAATTATATATTTAGTCACCTATACACATAATGGTTTCACATATACAATGGTCAGATATGCAAACACAGATATTGGTACGACAAAAGGTATACACAGAATATATGTCAATTACCAGGTGATGTTAGAGCATAGGCCACAGGGGGCATAGGCTGCCAGTTGTCTCTTTGGTCCCTTCTCAGCATGTTACTCGACACGGCCTCCACTTCTGAAGTGGACCGCATACAGAGAGAGTGACCACATGGCATTACACTCGCCTTTATCCCCTTTGGGTCAATCCCCTTCTGCCCTCTAGGCTGAACCTAAATCCCCTCCCCTTGCCTCTGCAGTTGCAAACTCCAAAACCTATGAAAGATCATAACTACTTTCTAGATGATTCTAGGGCAGCGGTTCTGGCACTATCAGATTCAGCCAGGTCCTTGCTATATGTTGCTATAAAACCAAACACAGCTTTGCTATCTGGTTTCTACTGGCTGTTCTGTGTAACTCCATACCCATGGGTGCTAGAACGAGTCGAGACCCAGCCTTCGCCATGTTCTGGGAAGGAATCTCGAAATTATTATCGGTGTGTGGCCAGGACATACAGTAAGTCCATATTCTACTTATGAAATCATAGCTGACTGAACAAAGCAGTTAGACCACATGGTTTGGATCCACATGGCAAGCAAGTCTTTTGTTTGGCTCTGAGCTGACTCAAGGTGTGAGATCTCATAGATTTTGAGGCTTGACTCCCTTGATGAGCTAACTGCATACTGCAGGGGGGTCTTATAATTCCATGCCACATAGGATACAAATGATTGGCATGAACAGCTTCTCTGTTGTTCATGTTCGAATTGGTTGAGAGGGCTGTAGGGACTACATCACATCTACAACCTGTGACTGCTGCTGCCAATTGCTGGGACTCAGAGGTTTTGTCTTCCTTATTATTACTGCCGAGATGAGTAATTTGCTGCAATGGTCATGAGTAGTGTTGAGCATTCCGATACCGCAAGTATCGGGTATCGGCCGATACTTGCTGTATCGGAATTCCGATACCGACTTCCGATATTTTTTCAATATCGGAATTCGGCATCGGAATCGGAAGTTCAGTTGATTGACGGCCTGACGTCATCATGATGCGCGGTGTGTGCGCATCATGATGCGCCGTCATTTCGGGCCTTCCGGGGGTCTCTGCCGGCCTGCCGGGGGGCTGTGCCGGCCTGCCGGGGGGCTGTGTGGACTGCCCGGGGTCTCTGCCGGCCTGCCGGGGGGCTGTGCCGGCCTGCCGGGGGGCTGTGCACCCTGTGGGGGTCTGTACCGGCCTGCCTGGGGGCTGTGCCGGCCTGCCGGGGGGCTGTGCTGATGTCCGGGGGTCTGTGCAAGCATCGTCCGATGGGACTACAAGTCCCATCGGGCGATGCCTGCTACCATGACAGTGATTGACACATTAGCCAATGATGGGACAGTAGTAGTCCCATCATCCGGCTAATGTGTTAAATGTTAAAAAAAAAAAATACTACATACATACTACATGCTACATACATACTACATATATACTACATACATACTACATACATGCTACATACATACTACATATATACTACATACATACTACATACATGCTACATACATACTACATGCATGCTACATACATACTACATATATACTACATACATACTACATACATACTGCATGCTACATACATACTACATACATACTACATACATACTACATGCATGCTACATATATACTACATGCTACATACATACCACATACATACTACATGCATGCTACATATATACTACATGCATGCTACATACATACTACATATATACTACATGCATGCTACATACATACTACATGCTACATGCATGCTACATACATACTACATACATGCTACATATATACTACATACATACTACATATATACTACATGCATGCTACATATATACTACATACATACTACATATATACTACATGCATGCTACATATATACTACATACATACTACATATATACTACATACATGCTACATACATACTACATACATACTACATATATACTACATGCATGCTACATATATACTACATGCTACATACATACCACATACATACTACATACATGCTACATATATACTACATGCATGCTACATACATACTACATATATACTACATGCATGCTACATACATACTACATGCTACATGCATGCTACATACATACTACATACATACTACATGCTACATACATACCACATATATACTACATACATACAATACATTCATACAATACATACATAGACATACAGTACATATAACATAGAGTAACATACTTACCAATACTTGTCACATTGTTCCCCGAAGCCATTGTCGTCTACGGAATAAATATTAACATAACAAACCACAAAAATACTCACCCACGATCCGAAGCAGTCCACGAGTGTGTCCCACGACGATCTTGGGTAGAGAACTGCAGCATCAGCTGATGCTGCCGTTCTCTACGGGCTGCAGGAATCCAATGACGGAAGGTAGGTATCCTTCCGCACTGTATTCCTCCGCCACTTAAAAAAAAAAAAGTCCCTAGTCTCACTTTATGCCATTGCTGTGTGGGAATTCCCACACAGCAATGGCATAAAGTGAGACTAGGGACTTTTTTTTTTTTTAAGTGGCGGAGGAATACAGTGCGGAAGGATACCTACCTTCCGTCATTGGATTCCTGCAGCCCGTAGAGAACGGCAGCATCAGCTGATGCTGCAGTTCTCTACCCAAGATCGTCGTGGGACACACTCGTGGACTGCTTCGGATCGTGGGTGAGTATTTTTGTGGTTTGTTATGTTAATATTTATTCCGTAGACGACAATGGCTTCGGGGAACAATGTGACAAGTATTGGTAAGTATGTTACTCTATGTTATATGTACTGTATGTCTATGTATGTATTGTATGAATGTATTGTATGTATGTAGTATATATGTGGTATGTATGTAGCATGTAGTATGTATGTAGTATGTATGTAGCATGCATGTAGCATGTAGTATGTATGTAGCATGCATGTAGTATATATGTAGTATGTATGTAGCATGCATGTAGTATATATGTAGTATGTATGTAGTATATATGTAGCATGTATGTAGTATGTAGCATGCATGTAGCATGTAGTATGTATGTAGCATGCATGTAGTATATATGTAGTATGTATGTAGCATGCATGTAGTATATATGTAGCATGCATGTAGTATATATGTAGTATGTATGTTGCATGTAGTATGAATGTAGCATGTATGTAGTATGTAGTATGAATGTAGCATGTATGTAGTATGTAGTATGAATGTAGCATGTAATTTTTTTTTTTTTTTTTTTACATTTAACACATTAGCCGGATGATGGGACTACTACTGTCCCATCATTGGCTAATGTGTCAATCACTGTCATGGTAGCAGGCATCGCCCGATGGGACTTGTAGTCCCATCGGACGATGCCTGCACAGACCCCCGGAGCCTGCACAGACCACCGGCAGGCCGGCACAGCCCCCCGGCAGGCCGGTACAGCCCCCCGGCAGGCCGGCACAGCCCCCCGGCAGGCCGGCACAGCCCCCCGGAGCCTGCACAGACCACCGGCAGGCCGGCACAGACCACCGGAGCCTGCACAGACCCCCTGGCAGGCCGGCACAGCCCCCCGGCAGGCCGGCACAGCCCCCCGGAGCCTGCACAGACCACCGGCAGGCCGGCACAGACCACCGGAGCCTGCACAGACCCCCTGGCAGGCCGGCACAGCCCCCCGAAAGGCCCGTACAGACCCCAGAGAGGCTGTACAAGGGCAGGAAAGGGTTTTTCTTATTCCGATACCGGAAGTCCCATAGACTTGAATGGGACTTCCGGTATCGGAATCGGCGATACCGATACTTTTTTTAAAGATCGGCCGATACCATCCGATACGATACTTTGAAGTATCGGATGGTATCGCTCAACTCTAGTCATGAGTTGAACTTGAAAAGATAACGCTGCAGCTCCATCAACAAAAGAAGCAGACAAGAAGAGGTATTGGTGCAGCATGGGCTTCAGTAGCTCTATTTTGTTATTTGAAATAATGGGCAGCACCAGTCCAATTTTTTTTATAAAAAAACAACCCCTTTAAATGGCCCAGATATGAATGTTTTGTCAATCCCTCACTAAGCATCTCTGCACATTGCATCAGGGAATCCTTGCTGTAAAGCTGTAATAGTGAAACTGAACAAGTACCAGTCATCCATGATGTGACAATGACACTAACATGAATGTATCGAGGTAAAAGATATTTACATTTTTTACTGCAGTATTCCATTAACATAATGGATGAGTATCAGTAATAATTGACTGCAAGAATTTTTCTTTAGATTAATCTGATGTTACAAATTAACGATGCTTGGTCCGGGGACTTTAGTCCCTCACCATTGCAAATTTATGGCAAAAGGGCAAAGCTCATAGGGTGGCTGCGGTGCAGACAGAAGGTTCATTACTGCTTTTGTTTACTACTTTGCTGGCTACAAAGCACTCAGTGAGCGCTAAACAGTGAACATGAGCATTGGCATTGCCAAAGCCTCTGTAAAACCTGGTGATCACATGATAGCCAAGTCTCTGCCTGGCATAGCAGAGCTGCTAGGTCTGCTCTGTAAGTGATGCCTGACACAGCAGGGGGCTGTTTTCCTCTTTAACTTGGGTTCCTTTGGATGCCCTAGTTACAGTGTAAAAGAATTAGCAAAAAAGAAAAAAAAATATGTTTCCCATAGCTCTTTTATGATCCCTTTAGGAATAAATTGTAAAAAAAAAAAAAAAAAAAAAAAAAAAAAAAACAGCTGCACAAAATGTAAAAAAAAAAAATTTTAAAGTCCCCTCTGCAATAAATATATCTATATATATGTATATATAATTCTGCTTATTGCGTAGAGTTTTGACAAACAAAAATGTTCCCACAAACAACATTCGACCAAGGAGAGTTGTGTGTGTAAGGGAGTGAGTGCCTGGGTATAAGTTTAACAGATGTTCAATCAAAGACAGTACTTCCCATTGTATACAAATTAAATATTTTTCAAGACTTGTATACCTAAAGGGCCTGTCACACTAAGCGATATCGCTAGCAATATCGCTATAACATCACTGTTTTTTGTGACGTTATAGCGATATCGCTAGCGATATCGCTATGTCTGATACTTACCTCCGACCGCTCCCCCCGCTGGTTATCGCTGATCGCGCGAGAACGTCCAGGACTGTTTCTCGTCGTCAGCTTCCTGCTGTGACGACGAGCGACGCGTGGACACGGGCGGGAGGACGTCAGGATCGCCTCATCTGACAGGTAAGTAGCGACCCCCGACCCCTGCGATGTCGCTGGTGAGATCTGCCTGTGTGGCAGCTCACTAGCGACCACTTAGCGATGTACCAGCGATCCTGACCGCGTCATATCGCTGGTCAGAATCGCTGGTACATCGCTAAGTGTGACAGTACCTTTATTTGCAGTATATAAAACAGGAAAGTCATCAAAATTGTGTACATGTCTGATACTTCAGCTCAACTATGATCAGCCACTTTCACTTGCATGAGCAGCAAGCTTGGACTGCAAAACAGTTAAACTCAGTCCCATTTCTGCACTACTAGGCACAGCCGCACTATTAGGTACGTCTCTGTTCTGGTTACTACAGTGAATTTACGCAAGGCGTCACAGCTAGTCAGCATCAACAGAATAGAAGTTAATATTGTATTAGTTGAATATTTTTTTTATTGAGGCATAACTATCGCACACATTAATAGCCATTTCACCTCAGTCTACATAGAATTCAATGGAGAAATAAGTATGTCCACTGATTTCAATGAGAATTGTGATGTTACAGAATGGATGAATGACGATTTCAGCATCTTTCTGCTCATTATCTAAGACAGTTGGTCTGTGTGCTATTCATGCATATATAACACATCCTGTTATACATTATGAACGTAAAACAATAGAGAAGAGAAAAGCCGGGGTTTGTCCGCGCTAGGCCACAAGGAACCAACACATGTGAATAAAGGTTTGCTTGCATCTTCGGTTGGTTCCTTGTGGTCTAGCGCGGACAAACCCTGGCTTTTCTCTTCTCTATTGTTTTATCTGCATCCCGGGATCTGCAGCGGCCAAAACTTCCTTAGTTGGTTGTGACCCTTCACAACCATATCAGGTGAGTGGCTTACCTTTGTTAAACACGCCGGGGTCCCTCATTTACCGTCTTAGTGCGCTCCCCCTCTTTTTATTTTTTACATTATGAACGTGAAATATATAAATAACCCATGGTAAGCTTTTCTGAAATGAATTAACAAGCCATATAACTTCTATTTTTTCAGTTTTTCCATAAATGTTTCATGTGATAAGAGAATGATAATACCTATTAAGAGATCATGAGTTAAAACTAAAAATGTACTTGGCTTATTATTTAAATTAATTCAGATTCATAAAATTTTACCACATCACAAATAGAAAGAAATTACTTTAAAAATATACAATTTCCTTCAAGGCACAATGAATACCAAAATGTAACAAATTTCAAACCATAAGGCTTAATGGGTAGATATTTGATCTCAAAATGACATGGGCCTTTATATATGCACGTGTCGACCACGAACGCCATAATAAAGCCACTTTACTTACTGGGAATAAGTTGAAGCGATTATGCCTTGATTATACAGGTAGTTCTGTCCAGGAAACGACAGCACATCAAAGTGCTGTATAAGGGCTAAAAGGTTTAAACATTGGTTTACACTAAGCAAAGGTCACTCTTACATGGCAGTCTGCCCAGGAAACATTGAGAAAGAGCCCAAATACTCAGCAATATTGACTATGCAGGCTTCAGACATACACAGATAACTCGCAGTTTCAAAACTGTGCTACCTTAATCCAGGGAGAAACCATTATAATTTATGGTAAGCCAAGTGTACACCGCGTCTGTGCACTCAGCCTACAGTATACGTCAGGGTCTTTTCCATATACTGCATATTCAGTCACTATATGTGACTACAGACTTGTGAATCCTCACATTGCTTGCACTGCGTGTTGGGAACAACTTTATACAACTCTCAGCCACAATCCAACTAGACCAGCCTTGCTCAATATACCTACATTGAGCAAAGCTGCACACATCTAGTTGGAATGTGACCAGGAGTATGCAAGTCACATACTGTCAGTCACAGGACTGCAATTCTTGTCGTCAGAAAATACTTATAGATCGCTCGCACAGACTGCAGACGTGTAGTTTAAGACCTGACAACCTCTTTAAAGAACTGAAGTGTATCTGCAAAAATCAGATGCTACACAGAGGTTATGTATGGAATTCAATTTTTTCTGTGCACCCAAAGATTTTAATGAGCGAGGAAGAAACTAGTGCCTGCTGCAATTTTTTTCCACACAAAAATCCATGAAAAAAAAAACGCTAATCACAAACAAGAAATATGAACTTCGGGATAAAAACTAAGATACAGAATCTACAGATGTAAGCGATTCTTCATATTATGTCAGAAATAATAAAATGTGACTTCGCTTAAATTCTGCATATAAAATAAAGAAACATACATAACAATGTCTAATCAATATTTACATATGCTGACAGTGGTATAAATATACCCACAATGCACCAGTACTACACACATCTGAAATGCTTGTCAAAGTATTAAATGCATGGCAACTCATTTAACTACATTAACAAATTAAATACTGTTCCAATCTGTACAAAAAAGATCCATTAGCAATGCAAATGAAAAATGTGCAAGCTGAACATGGATGAAAATGCTTAAATGCATTTTCTCTAGTTCTGTAGCCTATCAACTCTCTTTTTTGTACTATGATAATCATACTATAGCATGCCTGTGTTGTGAGTAAAGGAAAAGTACACAGCATACGTACGAGCACTCTATAATTGTATCTTATCAATACTAACATTAGTAAATTACTTTGTAGCCTTCATTGAATAGCTTGGAAAAACTGATAATGCCCCGGCACAAACAAAGTTCTAGAAAAAGACAATGAATAGCAGTCAACATTCTGTGAAACCATTTATTTCCAACAAGATCAAAGGGAAAAATAATAAATATAATATTCAAGTTCAAAAGACGAGGTTCCTTTGTGCACTAAATAGCTTCATTATGATGGCCATCAATCCCTTATATTCACTGTACAATGGTCCTTTAACTCAGCCTTTTCACAGAAAGCAATTGTTCAATTTCTACAGCAGCGCCACTGCTGGTTAAATTAAACTCCACAGTTTTCCTAGCAATCAAAGATCTTACTGTAATGAAGATTGTGATGGGATGTTCTTAGCATATGGTGGCAATTTATAACTGTTCTCCAGTCTGGCTGATAAGGGTCCTAAATCGGGAATTCTCCTCTACAGAAGAAGAAGAAGAAGAAGAAGAAGAATTACAGAAAGGTGTTTTTCTAACCCGGGCAGCCTACTTTCATGCATTCTAAAATGGCAGCACCCACTACTCTTTGCAATAGGCACTGAGAATATACAGTGGGGAAAAAGTATTTAGTCAGCCACCAATTGTGCAAGTTCTCGCACTTAAAAAGATGAGAGAGGCCAGTAAAGGTAGACCACAACTTTGAGAGTCAAAATGAGAAAAGAAATCCAGAAAATCACCTTGTCTGATTGGCAAGATTTAGTTTGCAAATTATGGTGGAAAATAAGTATTTGGTCATTAACAAAAGATCATCTCAATATTTTGTTATATGTCCTTTGCTGGCAATGACTGAGGTCAAACGTTTTCTGTAAGCCTTCTAAAGGTTGGCACACACTGTTGGTGGTATGTTGGCCCATTCCTACATGTAGATCTCCTCTAGAGAAGTGATGTTTTGGGCCTGTGGCTGGTCAACACAGACTTTCAAAGCCCTGCAAAGGTTTTCTATGGGGTTGAGATCTGGAGACTGGCTAGGCCACTCCAGGACCTTCTTGAAAGAAGGTTCTGGTGAGAAGGTCCAAGTTCCTACAAAGCCACTCCTTCGTTGCCCTGGCTGTGTGCTTGGGATCATTATCATGCTGAAAAACCCATCCATGTTTTATCTTCAATGCCCTTGCTGATGGAAGGAGGTTTGCACTCAAAATCTCACAAAACATGGCCCCATTCATTCTTTCATGTACAAGGATCAGTCGTCCTGGTCCCTTTGCAGAAAAACAGCCCCAAAGCATGATGTTGGCACCCCCATGCTTCACAGTAGGTATGGAGTTCTCTGGATGCAACTCAGCTTTCTGTCTCCTCCAAATACGACAAGTTTTGTTTCTACCAAACAGTTCTACTTTGTTTTCATCAGACCATATGACATTCTCCCAATACTCTTCTAGATAATCCAAATGCTCTCTAGACAGCTTTTGATGGGGCCGGACATGTACTGGCTTAAGCAGGGTGACACATCTGGCACTGCAGGGTCTGAGTCTCTGGCGGTGTAGTGTGTTAATGATGGTAGCCTGTCACGATCCAGGTTGGATCTCACAGAGTAAATGCATAAAGTAACCTTTTTTTTCCCTTGGCTGTGTGCCAAGGGTGGTTTTGCCCCCAGTGGCCATTAGGGTCATTGCACTGTGGTGATTTCAGTTGTAGTTTTCCCCTCGATGGCCATTAGGGTCATTGCACTTTGGTTACCTTAGTTTGTGCACTTAATTATGTAACAGGTGTGGTAGCTCTATAAGAAAGTATCAGGTGTGTTAATCACTGTTGGTGATAAAGTATTCATTTGCAAGCAAGCCTGGGTGAAAGATGGAGCTAAATGAGAGTCACGGGCAGCTCAGTTAGATACCTGGAGTGTCAGCTATGGTGTCTGCAAGGAGTGCTGGCATGGCGTGGTGGAGTCGCAGCTATGGTGTCAGCAAGGAGTTCGTGCATGGATTGGTGGAGTGACAGCTATGGTGTAGAGCTGCACTCAAAATGCTGGACTTGGTTGCTGAGAGCTGGACTCAAGCATACTGGGCTTTTTGGCAGAAAAGCTGGACTCACTTGCGGGACTCTGCTTCTGGACAGCTGCACGCAGGTGTGGACTCTGTTTGCTCCAAGGCTGCACTATGATGCTGAGAAGGTCAGTTTCTGGACAGCACACCCAGATGTCGGACACGGTGGAGGAAAAGATGCACGCAGGTTGTGGGCTCTGTTGCTGGGAGCGTAAGCAACAGAGCAAAGCTAAGTAGTGTTCCCTTGTTATGTCATTTTTCCTTATGTGTGTTTAGTGCAGTGGTGGGATTAGTTTCCGCACCGACCAATTCCCTAGTGAGGGTTTAGGTGCAGGGTGAGCTAGGGTTTAAGGGTATCCTGAGCGGCGCCCGATGCGGAACCAGCCTAGGGAATGCTAGGAGTGTAGAGACACTGACTCAGGGGAGTGCAGGAGGTCTCCACTTCCCCGTTTCCCTATCGCAGGGCCACCATTGTTATTGTTACCCAGGTTTTCCCAATTCCCCCTGTCTTATTGTATTAGTTACCGGCTTGCGGGCCGCGTAACATAAGACAATTACATGCCGCGTCCTGTTGTATCAGTTACCGGCCTGCTGGCAGTGTCACTCAGGACGGGGCACGTGACACTGCCTTTGTTTCGGTGGTCCCAGCTCTATGCAGGTCATTCACTAGGTGCCCCCATGTGGTTCTGGGATTTCTGCTCACCGTTCTTGTGATAATTTTGACCCGACGGGGTGAGATCTTGAGTGGAGCCCCAGTTTGAGGGAGATTATCAGTGGTCTTGTATGTTTTCCATTTTCTTATTATTGCTCCCACAGTTAATTTCATCACACCAAGCTGCTTGCCTATTGCAGATTCAGCCTTCCCAGCCTGGTGAAGGACTACAATTTTGTTTCTGGTGTCCTTCGACAGCTCTTTGGCCTTCACCATAATTGAGTTTGGAGTGTGACTGAGGTTGTGGACAGGTGTCTTTTATAATGATAACAAAACAAGTTCAAACAGGCGCCATTACTACAGGTAATGAGTGGAGGACAGAGAGGAGCCTCTTAAAGATGAAGTTACAGGTCTGTGAGAGCCAGAATTCTTGCATGTATTTAGGTGACCAAATACTTATTTTCCACCACAATTTGCAAAATAAATCTTGCCAAATCAGACAAGTTGATTTTCTGGATTCGTTTTCTCATTTGAACTCTCATAGTTGTGATCTACCTATAATGATAATGTGTGCAAACTGTAAAGCGCTGCGGAATATGTTAGCGCTATACAAAAATAAAGATTATTATTATTATGTCAATTACAGGCCTCTTTCAACTTTTTAAGTGGGAGAACTTGCACAATTGGTGGCTGACTAAAAACTTTTTTTCCCCACTGTATATGTATAGAGAATATTTGACAAATTGTATTTAAAGAAAGAGATAAGTTCCCAAAAGTAATGTATTACAACAATTCCGATATTATGACAGAAAGCCTAGAACTTTTTTTTTGTCCCATAATGTTGCATATTATGTTTGGATCTTAATTAGACATCGCTTGCGAAAAATTCTATAAATTCTACTATTCTCTCACTTCTAGTTAAAGATGATACCACTGTTATAGTACAAAGATGTCCAGTACAGTGGCATGTAAAAGTTTAGGTAACCCTGGCAAAATTAATGTTATCGTGAGCAGTTTTCCTTTTTGTCATTTTTAAAATGTAAGAGATGAATATATACGGTATATATATATATATATATATATATATATATATATATATATATATATATATATATATATATATGTCTTTTAAAAATCATTTCATCTTCAACTTGCTTAACTTTTCACAATAACAGTAATTTTGACCAGGGGTGCCCAAACTTTTACATGCCACTGTATTTTAAGCTTACATCCCCATTGATTTCTATAATTTGAAATCTACAGCACTCTACATACCATTCATTTCAATGATGCTAAGACAATAGCACTTGCAGGTAACTAAAATCTCTGACTACTCTTTGTTTGGTTGCATTACTCAGTGTCATGAACCCTTCTTTTAATGTGGTTTTCTAGACTGAAAAAATAAATCTTTGCAGTCACTTTATGTGAGTCCAGACAGCCGAATCGTGGCAGTTTGAGATGTGTTCACTGTCACAATTCCACTATATTCCCCATGTTAGTGGCCGGTCGCATGACCACAAGAATACAATTTGCATAGTTGTGGTCATGTGCCATCAAGGTAGCTGGCAGTCTGCAGTCAGAGTGACAGCAGAATTTTCTACTCAGCCATAAAAACGCCTTTAAGGATCTGATGAGGAAGCAAGCTGACAGAGATTTCCTCACTAATCCAGGGGTCAACAAACTATGGCGAGTGTTGCATAGTCAGCATGTCAGCCATATTTGCCTGGTAGAAATGCTATGTATCTCTAGTTTGCCAATAGCTGAATGATTTTGAAGATTAAACCTGTAGCGATTTTCACTATAGCAACAGGGGGCTACTCACTAGGATAGCAAACCTTCAATGGGATAATCGGATAGGTATAATACCAGGCTGTCAACGTAATTAGAGTCAAAATAATTTTAATAGGAGTGTGAGGATTCGAACCCAGCAGCTTTCGTGCACCATTTGGCATCTCTTCCCTTTGAGCTATTCAGCTTTCCGGACAGTTCCATGCTAACCCAGATACATGAACATGTGTTGTTTTTCATTGTCTCCACCCTAAGTTCCTGATTGAATCCACCCTGGATGAAAACTCCATTTAAACCTCGCATTGCACTCTATTCCTTGCGAAATTATTGAGCTACCAGCCTCTAGTCAAGTTTCCTTTCACCTGCTCCTTCATTCTAAGATTATACTGCAAAAACGCTCGTACATGCCCTCATCACCGACCACGGGGTGGCGCTCATAGCAATCTGGCATTGACAACCACAGAGGTCTGCTGTAAACCTCTAGTTTATTTGCATATTCGTATTTCCCAGGGAGCATTGCACCTAGGATTTCACTGATTGAGGGACTTTGCCGGCTGCCGCAGTGTTTTCTTTGACTGGTCTCCCTGAGGTCAGTGATTGTTTCGTGATGTAAACCTCTAGTTGTCATACCGACCAATCGGTGATCCGCGATCATGAGATGGGGTCACCGATGGGCGGAGCCACTGATGCGCTTCCTGTAGGCGCAAGTTAAATGCCAGAGTCAGAGATTGACATTTAACTAGTTAACAGCCACGAGTGGATCGCGATTCCACCTGCGGCTGTTACGGGCATGTGTCAGCTGTACAGATCAGCTGTCATGTGCCTGGAAAGGTGGCCGCACCAAACAGGGGGAATCCGATATGTGAGTATTATTATGGCACATGTCGGAAAGGGGTTAAACTACATTCCTGCTCCTGAGTACCGACTCCTTGGCTATCCCTGACTACACTACCTGCCAATGTTGCCCCTAGTGGTTGTAATAACACAACTCCAACCCAGGCGTGTTCATAATAATAATCTTTATTTATATAACGCAAACATATTCCGCAGCGCTTTACAGTTTAGCAGTTTCAAACACAACAGTCATAAGTAACAACATTAACAATACAATAATTAAAGCAAAATAAGACGACCCTGCTTGTGAGGGCTTACAATCTAGAATGAGGTGGGGGAGATACAAAGTACAAGTGTGTATTTATAATGATGGTCCAGCCATCTTGAGGGAGTAGGGGATAGATAGAGGTAGTGAATGGGCCACACACACACACACACACACACACACACACACACACAATGACTTTGATTAGGGAATGTGATAGGCCGCTCTGAACAAATATGCTTTTAGGGAGCGCCTAAAATTGTGCAAGTTGTAGATGGTCCTAATTTCTTGGGGTACAGCATTCCAGAGGATTGGCACAGCGCAGAAGTCTTGGAGTCGAGAGTGGGAGGTACGGATTAGTGCAGAGGTTAGTCAAAAGTCGTTTGCACAGCACAACGATCGGCTAGGCAGATAGACAGAAATGAGGGAGGAAATGTAAGGGGGTGGCACACTGTGGAGAGCTTTGTGGGTGAGAACAAGTACTTTGAATTGGATCCTGTAGTGAATGGGCAGCCAGTGTAACGACTAGCAAAGGGCGGACACATTTGAGTCCCGATCAGCTAGATGGATGACCCTGGCTGCTGCATTAAGGATAGACTGGAGAGGGGAAAGTCAAGTGAGGGGGTGGCCAAGTAATAGAGCATTACAGTAGTTCAGGCGGGAGTGGATCAAGGTGACAGTGAGGGTTTTTGTTGGTTCCGTGGTGAGAAAAGGGCAGATTCTAGAAATGTTCTTTAGGTGTAAGCATAAAGAGCTGACAAGAGATTGTATATGGGAGGTGAAGGAGAGATTGGTGTCAAACGTAACACCCAGACAGCGCGCCTGCTGCCGGGGTGTTATTATCGTGCCACCCACAGAGAGGGCAATGTCAGATTTAGGGAGGTTAGTGGACAGCAGGAGCATAAGAAGTTCAGTTTCGGAGAGGTCGAGTTTCAGATAAAGGGCGGACATGATGTTGGAGACTGCGGACAGATAGTCACTGGCGTTCTGTAGTACAGCGGGGGTAAGGTCAGGAGATGACGTGTATAGTTGTGTGTCATCAGCATAAAGATGGCACTGAAAGCCAAATCTGCTGATGGTCTGTCCAATTGGGGCTGTGGGGAGGGAGAAGAGAAGGGGGCCCAAGGACTGAGCCCAGAGGTACACCAACAGTGAGAGGAAGAGGAGATGAAGTGGAGCCAGCGAACAAAACACTGAATCTTAATGTCTGCATTGAGCAAATGTGATTGAGGCTGGAATGGAAGATATGCAAATCCAAAGAAAGAGGCACTGTGCTTGGCATCATGACAAGCACTGAACACTATCCTTCCTAATTATTAATAACTAATTTTATAGCCTAAATGATATTGGTCTACCGTGGTGACAGATTTGATTTAAAACACTATATAAATTAAAGGATCGAGCATCTTTCGGCTGGCCAAATAAAATATAAAAGCCAGCAACCACAGAGACAAGTGTCAAGAAAACCCAAGAACAAGATAACAGCTGGCCCAATATCACAATGTATAGGTTTCTTTTATATGGCAATCAAAGATTTTGCCTTTTTGAGTCAACCCCTATAAATGAATCAGGCTTGGAGACAAGAAAACCAAAGATTTTTTTTTTTTTTTAATCTAATTATCTATTTAATGTACAACTATCCAGAATCATAACATTTTCAACAGCAGGAAAAGGATGATTTGTATCAAAATATCTGCTTACACAATTATTCTAAGCTCAAAATATTTCTCATTGCATCTGTTCTTTGAGCTAGAGACTTCTTTCCAGGTGGTAGGAGGTTTAGAACATAAGGATTAGCCCATACAGAATTACTTTATGCAAAATGGGAACAGGTAGGGATGCCCTGTGCTACTTTATAATAAATGTGCTGTATTGCACATTGCATCCAAATTACTGAACAATCTACCCTGCTCTTTTCTCAATAGATTTTGAGGCGTGCTGACATCTCAACATGAAGTACAGCAAGCAATTTCCTCATCTACATGATGGATTGAGATAAGATTATTACTTATCTATAGTTACAGATGAAATGACCCACCACACTTCTTAGAGTTTCTATATTGGTAAAGATTCCTAGGATACATCTATGTAGATCCACAGGAATTCTGGATGAGCCTGGATTTCAGAAGTCTAATAACCTTTATTGGACCATTAACAATGATAATTGTGCATGAGGAGTGCAAACAACAGGGGAAAGTCTATTATGCTCAATCTATATCACTGACTGCAGCTATCTCTGTCATAACTAATGGAAAAGAGGAAACTATACTGATTGAGCTTACGGAAAGAATTATCTATTAAAGTAGATGTCGCTACCCTACCTGAGAAGTGATAAAAATCCCAGTTCCCGTCACTTGCTCATTTACTGGGTTTCCTACAGTAGTTTTTTTTAAAATAAAATTCCACATTAACAGCTGCAGCACAAGCCAATGAATGGAGTCCTCTCCATTATGTAACCATAAAACTGGCACTGTGAAAGCTATGATTAAGGAATTATATTTTTCTAATGTGTCTGACCATTTTTTAAAAAAAAAAGTAAGAACATACAAACTCCTTGGAGATGTTGTCCTTGGTGGGATTTGAACCCAGGACCCAAGTGCTGCATGGCTGCAGTGCTTAACTCAGTTAAAGTAATAATTTTACACTAGCCTCATTCATTAAAACTCCTGATACTTTATCCAAGTACACGTTTCCTGTTTGAGGCTACTTAGGATCATTACTATAGCCAAGAGTGTGTAACAGCTGTGCTGGCCATTGTTTTTTTTATTTTTTTTTAGTATTTTGTACTGATTTATGGATGTGGCTTTTATTCATTTTTTACTGAAAAATGCCAAACAATTACTCTGTTTTTACATGCGTTGCTATTTAATTACTTACTGCATAGTTTATATGCATTGTTTTCATTCTAGGTTATACAATAGTGTAAAATGTTAGAGTAATACTAAAGATAATGATCTATGCCACCTTTTATTTCTTTCATTACATTACCAGATGTTCATAAATTTAAAAACTGTATATTTGTAAGCATTGCTTTTAAATTCTCTAACTTGAGTCAAACATTTCAGTTTGCTTTCTAGAAGCTTCTTACAGTAAATCAACATAGTGCATTACATGTATCTGTGTGACTAGCACCTTATACAATCCTTAACCCTGTGAATTTATAAAACTAGGTAAACATCCGTGTCATAGATGATGGATGTGTGAGTGGATGTTCATCAGTATTTTGCAGCTGTGCTACTTGTTTTATAACAGGGGCCTGTCTGTATTGGGCAGTATATTGACATTCTGCTTTAATGACCAAGTATTGGTAAGAATGGATTATATATGTTTTTTTTAGATTTGATGTCCTTTTCAGTGAATTGTTTCTACTTTCAGAATTGATGACAATGAGAACCCTTGACATGGGTTGTGAACTTACATATTTTGGCCAAAATATCAGCTAGTACCTCATTTATTTTTTATTCTTTGCATGAAGCAGCCAGGCTCTGTAATATTGGTGGGGGGAAATGGGGTGTTTGTGCTTGTTGGATAGTGCTGGGCATCCCGCCTGATCTAATTGTATGGGTGTCACAAATAGATTGTAAGCCGACATAGTGCACTACACATATGTATGACTAGCACTTTATATAAGACTTATCTGTGTGCATCTATAATATTGAGCAACCAGCCCCCTCTTGGATGATAGGTGTGCAAGTGGATGTTCATCAGTATTTTATGCCTGTTCTACCTCTGCCTTTTATCATAGGGGCCTTTCTGCAGTATATCACTGTTGCTACCAGATATTTGTAAGTATGGCTTTTTTTTTCCTTGTGATGCTTCTCTATAAGTTGCTAGAATTTTGGCCCACTCCTCCTGACAGAACTGGTGTAACAGAGACAGGTTTGTAGTTTTTCCTGCTCGCACAGGCTTTTACAGTTCTGTCCATATCTTTAATGAGGCTTTGCAATGAACACTCTGCTGCCTTCAATTTATTATCCTTAAGTTAATTTAACACAATTTTGGAAGTATGCTTAGTTAGGATCATTGTCCATTTGGAAGACTCATTTGTCCCCAAGCTTTAAAGTCTTGACTAATTACTTGTGATTTTGCTTCAATATCTCAACATATATTTCCTTCCTTATAATGCCATATATATTGTGTAATGCATCACCCAAGTACTTAACAGTTGGGACTTCTTTCTTTGCCTTACAAGCCTTCCCCCTTTTCCTTTATACATGATGAGGATCATTATAGCTGAACAGTTCCATTTTTATTACATTGTATCAGAGGACATTTCTCCAGAAAATAACATATTTGTGCAAGATGTGAAGTTGTATACTGGATTTTTCTTTGCTGAATGGCTTGTGTGATCATGTTGACATAAGACATTTTACTATGCATGTCTATATCTTTGTACCTGTTTTCTCCAGGATCTTCACAATCTTTTTTGCTGTTGCAGTTAAAGTTGTATTTTTCACACCAAAGTATGTTCATATTTAGGCATTAGATTGTGTCTTCCTCATAATCGGTACAATTGCAGCGAAGTCTCATGACGTTTTAACTTGCAGATTATTTTTTGAACATATAAACGTAGTAGCTTTAGGCATTTGGAAATTGATCCCAAGGATGTACCGGCATGGTGAAGGTTCACAATTCTTCTATCTTGGTTGATTTTTTTTTTTTTACTTTTCCACTACGTTGCGCAAAGAGAAAGGAAATGTCATGATCACGTGTGTCTGGACGCAGATGTTTCCGCATGGCGAACCCATGTGACACACGTGACCCTGGATACACCGCCTCCAGTGGGGCGAATTTAAATAATAAAACGTGCAGGTGGATACGCCGCCTCCACCTGGCGAATTTAGGTATTACACGTTATACATACAATAATCAAATAATAAAGGGGGAACCTGGGAAACTTTAACAATGGTGGGCCCTGCAATAGGGAAAAGGGAACTGGAGACCTCCTGAGCTCCCCTGAGCCAGTGTCCCTGCACTCCTAACGTTCCCTATGCCGGTTTCGCACCGGGCGCCGCAGGCGTACCTCAACGCCCTTGCTCACCCTGACCCTAAACCCTCACTAGGGAATGGGTCGGTGCGGAGACTAATCCCACCACTGCACTAATAACACACATGAGGAAAGAGACAATACAGGGGAAACACCACTTAGCTTTGCTCTGTTGCGTGCGCTCCTAGCAACAGAGCCCTCCACCTGAGTGCATCTTCTCCTCCACCTGGATCCATCACCATAACAGGATCCTTCACCTTAGTGCAGCCTTGGAGCAGAGTCCAACACCAGTTGCAGCTGCTTAGAACCAGAGTCCCAAGGATGAGTTCAGCTGCTGACACGAAGTCGAGCATGCTTGAGTCCAGCTCAGCGGCCAAGTCCCACATGGTGAGTGCCACTCTCCATAGTCGCCACTCCACCAGCCCATGCAGACACTTCCCGCTGACACCATCACTGCGACTCCACCACGCCATGCCAGCCCTTCGTCCAGACACCATAGCTGCAACACGTCCCCCCTGGCTAAGCTGCGCAGGACTCCTCACCAGCTCCATCCTTCATCCAGGCTCTCCAAAAACAGAGTGAACACAACTCACAATATCACAGGCAGTGATTGCACCCCTCTAGCACACCTTTATAGGGTGTCACACCTGATACCTAATTAAGTGCACAAAAACCCAAAGTGCAATACCACAACCACCACCGGGGACAGTCAAAACACCTTTGAACTTAACCAAAGTAAAAAAAGTTCACTTTGTGCTTTTAATACTGCCAGATCCAACACTGGATCATGACAGGAAGGCCTTCAAATGCTGTCACATGGACTTCTTCAATTAGCTTAAATTATGTCAATTAGTCTAACAAAAGATTAAAAAAAACGATTACATTGTTTTTTTTTTAGAATTCTCCAAGCTATTTTAAAGGCACAGTCAACCTGGTTTATGTAAACTTCAGACCTACTGAAATTTTGATATAGCAAATTATAAAATAAATGGTTTGCTTGAAAATATTTGTTGGACAAATTGCTTTGTCATAAACAAAGTAGACATACTAAGCAACTTGCTAAAGTTAGTTTATTGTCCTGGAATACTTGGAGGGGACAAATATTTCAATTACTTTAACATATGTTTATGTAAACTTATGACTTCAACTATATATTCACGTGCATAAAGTGCTGTATTATAGTCATTATATCCTTGTATATAGGGGCAGTATTACAGTAGCTAAATTCCCCTACATAGGGAGCTGTATTATAGTACAGTAGTTACATTGTAGGACTATAGGTAGCGATAGAATAATAGCCATTGTGCTCTTTTAATAAGACAAAATATTGCAGATGTTAATGTCGACAGCAAAAGGAAAAAGCCGAAAACACGTCCCAATGTTGCAAAATACAGAAATTTTATTAGAAAATTACAACTAAATCAGAAAGGGGCGGGGAGCCCCTGACAAAGGCAGAAGCCAAAATGCGCGTCGGGGCTGAGCGCATCCTGGGGACCCCTTTCACATATGCATGATGTAATACAATTTTGGATGGCTTTTTTTTTTACATTTTTAATCAGCTATGTATAATTCAGCTATGTATAATGTTGCTATTATGGCTAGATATACAGTTTCAGTTGCTATTTATTATTAGCCTCTGTTATCCAATTTATGCAATGATATCCTATTTATGCATTTGCACTTGCACTTTATTACTTCTTATACCATACCTCAGATTAGCACACTATTTTTTCCCCTGATTGTAAGGCTAAGTTCACACGTACGGAACTCTCGCAGAAATTACCGCGAGAATTCCGGAATTCCATTCCGCGGGAAAATCGCATTTTAAATTCCCGCGATTTTCCCGCGGAAAAACTAGCATTTTGCAAGCGTATTTAGCTTGCAGAATGCTAGCGTTTTCCAAGCGATCTGGAGCATTGCTTGGAGAACTGATTGACAGGTTGGTCACACTCGTCAAACACAGTGTTTGACGAGTGTGACCAACTTTTTACTATTGAGGCCGCCTATGCAGCATCAGTAGTAAAAGATAGAATGTTAAAAAAAAATAAAAAATGGTGTTATTCTCACCTTCCGACGTCCCTCGCATCCGTTCCCAGTAATCCTTTGCGAAAATGCCCGCGATGACGTCCGTTCTCGCGGGATCGCGATGTCTCGCGGTAATTCGCGATGACGTTGCGCGAATGACCGCGAGACTTCGCGATCCCGCGAGAACGGATGTCATCGCGGGCATTTTCGCAAAGGATTACTGGGAACGGAAGCGTGGAGAGAGGCGGGAATGCTACGCGGGACGCCGGAAGGTAAGAATAACAATATTTTTTATTTTAAATTCTATTTTTTACAGGGATATGGTACCCAAAGCCCGGAGGACAGTCTGCTCTCCTCCGGACCGTGGGTACCATCCGCAATTGTTCTGCTTACTTTCCGCATGGTGTGCACAGCCACATGCGGGAAGTAAGCGGAACAATGCATTCCTATGGGTGCGGGATCGCTGCGATTCTGCAAATTAATGAGCATGCTGCGTTTTTTACCGCAAAGCGATTCCGCCGCGGTAAAAACCGCAGCATTATCACAGCATTGCGGAATCCCATAGGAATGCATGGGATGATTATTTTTCGCGTTTTCGCGGCAAAATCGCGCGGTTAAAACCGCCGCGGAAATGCGAAAAAAACGCCACGTGTGAACTCAGCCTAACAGTACCTCTATTTCATGTTTGTACACCTTATCATCACCAGTCTATTTTTGTAATCAGTATTGTCCCTTGTGTTGTGCCCCTTTTCTCTGGTATTGGCTCCCCGTCCCTATATGATTTTGTTGTAAATTTTCTAATAAAATTTCTGTATTTTGCAACATTAGGACATGTTTTCGGCTTTTTCCTTTTGCTGTCTATTGTAATTCTGAGTTGTCCTCTGTATTTATTCATGGGTGCACTGTCGGTGTTTATTACTTTATTTTAACACTATTAATTTCTGTGCACTTGGCCTTGAGTTTAGTGTTTAGATGTTAATGTCGGTATATTGAAGATGCTTAAAAAAATAGGAAATTAATCAGGACAAAAAGAACAGTAAGGACTTGAACTCTAGTCTCACCTATCGGAAGTAGCAATCCTAAAAGTCAATATCGACCCTGTTAGGCTATGAGCACACATTGCGGATTTTGATGCGGAATTGCTGTGAACATGCTGCGGAAAAGTCCGTGCAGATTTTCTGCGGGGTTTTTTTCTGCAGCATGTCAATTCTTTTTGCGGATCCGCAGCAGAGTTTTTCGGTCTGGCACATTCTCACATTCTCTCTCTCCTCCAGAAGCACAAAGGAGAAAATTCACACACCGAATCCATTCCCAGTACCACCTAACAAATCCGCACAGCAAAAACGCTTTACAATCGGCATCAATTCCGCATTAAATCCGCAAGCGTTTTGTCCTGCGTTTTCTGCCAAGAGATGCAGATTTTGTGCAGAAAATTCCGCAGGCTAATCTGCAATGTGTGCACATACCCTTAGGGCTGGCGGATTGCACTAAATAAAATTAATAATAAAGTGCAACCGCAACCCGGGGTCCACCGTGCAAAGATGTTAACCTGCTGCTAGCGTGAACAAATCACAGATAAAAAAAAATAGTGAACACACTGCGTTAAAACCACACAGAGCGAACGGGACACAGAGTACTAAGCTCAGCTAACCACTGACAGGCAAAGAAAATATTAAGTACCAAGCTCAGCTAACCACCGATCGGCAATGAAAAATAAGGTGTGTAATACCCTGTTAAACCCACAGGGAATAAGCACATGGGTTGAGCTTGCCCCGCAACTGACCCGTGCTAACCGCACACGTGGCCGAGAAAGGTGCTAAGTCAAGCAAAAAGGCAAAATCTACACTACCTGAAGCTGACCAGTGCTAACAACACAAAAGCATGGACAGAGCGGTAGCGTATCCACCAACACACACCACAACCCAAATGACGCTAGCAAGCCTGCGTGCGCCGCTGAAAGCCTTTTATGCGCTAGGCTCCACCCCAAACACTCACGCCCATGGGCCATTCCGGGGCTGCCACATCACCAGAGCAGTCAGCGTCCAAGCACCAATGAGAAGGCGCCACATCACGGACATGCTCAGTAAGATGATTTCTGGACTTAAGGGCCTGTCACACTAAGCGATATCGCTAGCAATATCGCTATAACTTGTGACGTTATAGCGATATTGCTAGCGATATCACTGTGTGTGATACTTACCTACGACCGCTCCCCCGCTGGTTATCGCTCATCGCGCGAGAACGTCCAGGACTGTTTCTCGTCGTCAGCTTCCTGCGGCGCTTCCTGTGGAGAGACGAGCGACGCGTGGGGGCGGTCGGGAGGACACAGGATCACCTAGTGTGACAGGTAAATAGCGACCCCCGTCCCCAGCGATGTCGCTGGTGAGATCTGCCTGTGTGGCAGCTCACTAGCGACCACTTAACGATGTACCAGCGATCCTGACCGCGTCATATCGCTGGTTGGGATCGCTGGTACATCGCTAAGTGTGACAGTACCTTTAGACTCCAGAGGGTAGGGCTGCCTCTGTATACCACTGGTTATCATAGACTTAGCTGGAGAGCTAGCAGTAACCACATGGACACTACGAAGCAGTGCAAGATGCTGGGGCTGAGCAACAAACCCAGCGGCCGGGCCTGAAAGGAAGACCACAGCACCTGACAGTGCCTGGGATTTATTCTGTGCAGCGAAAAATCCTGGTACCTAACAGACCCTTTATCAATCCTTGCTACATGTGTTAGAATAAAAGCCAAACCAAAATATCAATTTGCACATGTGTTTCAGGATGTTGCCCCTCCTTAGTGCAAAGAAAAAGATCTGATTTGACTGTATAGTACCTGTATTAAGGCGAAATGTAGCGATTTTGTATTTGGCGTGATAATCCATTTTTTTTATACATTATCACTCGGTTTAGATGCTTTCCATTATCTTCAGATGTGTTTAGAGATGTTGTCACCCCTTTTGTTGCATTTTACAAAGTGATTTCTCATCTTTGCATAACACTGTGCCAAAAGGAAAATATATACCAGGATAAATAAATCACAAATTCCAAACTATGGGCTTTGTTTACCTACTGGGAACAATGGGTCCAATTAGGTAATCAAGTCCTAAATAAGTTTAAGGAAATGTGTAGTAAATGTGTAGAATTAGTCATTTAGTGATATTAGAAACTTTAAAAGTCAGCATGATTTTTAACAATGAATAATTCTGATAGTCAACTTTTAAGCTCACTCTGCTGGTGTAGAAGCCCCATCTGTTTAGATGACACACAGAGAAGTACAATATCTAGAACGTTTCCTGCTGAGTGACAACCACAAACCCCAGGGAGATGCGTAACTAGAACTGTGAACATTCCTTCACTGCAGAATTTATTAGAACAGAAGAAGTCATGTGGATCTTCCAGAATTATTTTAAACTATCTCAGGAGCTGTACTATACAGGTTTTACAGTTAAGAAACAAGGCTTATAAAGGACTCATACTCAATATAACAGAATATTGGTAAATTTTATATTGTGTCTCTATAGTATGGTGAGTTAATAATGAACGGCTGTGGGACTAATACGCTTATTGCTACACTAATATGCGCAATAACTAATGAAGGTAGTTTTTACAGAGAATATTACCATGATAGGCATTGAAACCGCACAGTTTAGTTTAAAAATATTTTAGTTGACAAAAAAGTAAAAACACACAAAAACAAAATAGTATGTTTTCAGCGGGTGAAATAAATCCTTTACAGCAGTAGGATATTCATAAGCTTAGATCTTACAGTCTAGCTAGGTATATTAGGTACGATCATAATATACAGTAGTCCACAGAGACAGAGTACGAAAGGTGAGTGGTGAGAAGTACAACAGAACCCAAATAAAGAATGATCTACTCTAGTGAGAGCTATCAAAATACATAGCATATTGTGCCTCTATGGTACTGTGAGTTAATAATGAACAGCAATGAATGAACTGTGGGTCTCACAGGCTTATCACCACTTTAATATGCTTGATGCCCTTCTTTTGCCAATCAATACCGAATACAGACACGGTATTAGGCATTATTTACAGGGACCATTACTGAGATAGGCATGTAAAAATGCACGGTTTAATTTCAAAATAGTTTATTAGACACATAAGTAAAAATAACAAAACAGTAATCCTTACTTCCATAATCAGAGGGTGAAATAATGGCTTTACAGGAAGTGGTATGATAAGCTATAATCTTAAGGTACTGTCACACTAAGCGATATCGCTAGCAATATCGCTATAACTTGTGACGTTATAGCGATATTGCTAGCGATATCACTGTGTCTGATACTTACCAACGACCCGCTCCCCCGCTGGTTATCGCTGATCGCGCGAGAACGTTCAGGACCACTTCTCGTCGTCAGCTTCCTGCGGCGCTTCCTGTGGAGAGACGAGCGTGGAGCCAGGCGGGAGGACGCAGGATCACCTAGTGTGACAGGTAAGTAGCGACCCCCGTCCCCAGCGATGTCGCTGGTGAGATCTGCCTGTGTGGCAGCTCACTAGCGACCACTTAGCGATGTACCAGCGATCCTGACTGCGTCATATCGCTGGTCGGGATCGCTGGTACATCACTAAGTGTGACAATACCTTTACAGTAGTCTAGCTACGTATTTTATGCACAATAGAATAAGAAGGAAGGTGGCAAGAGTGAGAGGTGCAGTAGACCCTGAAGACAAGTAGTATGAAAGATGAGATACTCAAATAAGTTTTCAAAATAGTATAAATCTTAAGTGGCCAAAGTGTAAGGCCTGTTTCACATTTCCGTTTGTTGCCATCAGTCAAAATCCGTCGTTTTGCAAAAAAACCGGATCCGCCATTTTTTTGACGGATCCGTTTTTTTTCCCATTGACTTGCATTAGCGGCGGATTTTGACGGATGGTCATCCGCTGACTTGAGTTGACGGACAATGAAACGTTTTTTGGCTGCGTCAAAATAGCGGATAGCAACAGATCCGCCGCTACCCGCCATTAGTTATAATGGTGGCCTATGGGCGGCGGATCCGTTGCCAACCGTTTTTTGATGGAATCCGGCAACGGATCCGCTTTTTGACACTGAGCATGCCCGGAAGAAGTTCCTTGCCAGAAATTTAACCCCAAACTCCGTCCTGGTCTCTCTCTCCACCAAAAACGGATCCTGTGACATCCGTTTGTTTCAAAACGGGAACGGATCTGTTTTTTCACACTCTGGCGATTTTGACTGACGTCAAAAAACTGAAGTGTGAAACAGGCCTAACAGACACCTTGGCGTATTAAGCTACATAATCCATGGATGCCAAGTTAATAAAATCTGTTCTAGCATCATGCATTTCTTCATACAGCATGTATGGAAAACCCAGAATATCATAGCTGATGCTTACAATGCACAGTTTTTTCCACAGGGCAGCAATGTGTATACATACAGAAATGCAAATATATTGTGATAGTTAATGCAGCTGATTGTGAATGGCAATTTATCTCCAAGCTAAAACACTGCATAAATTCAATGGGAAAGTGGACAATAGATAGTAGCTTAATTGTAACATGCAGAGACTATAATGCATGACCACCAGATATAAATTTAAGAATCAACTTCAGAGCACCCACTTAAACACAACGCAAAACAGTCAGTGTATATATGATGTAATATTTGTAGTACCATGTGAGTGCTGTGGAATATTCTACCTTTCAAAATCGTTGTGCAACACTGATGGCTCCTTGGTATGGTCCAGGGGCAAACAAATAATTATTGCAACCTTTGCAGCTACATTGTGGCCCAAGAGTTAAAGGGGCTACCACTACCTCCCAAGCAGCAAGCAGCTCTTATCATAGACAGAACTATTGGTGTGAGTCATTTGCACGAACACATGGAGACATGTTCAATTTTGATCCAATTCATGAATCAAACTCGTTAATGATAGTAGTCTGTGAAAAAAAAATCACACAGAATTCAGATGTTACCAATTTCTGTCCGATTTTCACTGTTTGTGGGAAGCATGAGAAACTTCTATCAGTTTTAATTTTTGCATGCGAGAAAAAAAATAAAGTAATGGTAAGAACTGACACACTGACAAAAAATCTGATCTAAAACAATTATGAAAATTGGTTATTGTTTTTGGATACCATGAAAATCACAGATGTCTCATTTAACCACTACTTGTGACAAATTCACTTCTGGTATGTAAAGATAGATCTGTCCTAACCATTCATCTAATATAAAAAATATGTTGCACTAATATTGGAATGTATTTTGTTCCCCGTTACTTTTATATGTTAACATATTTTGCAGCGCAGTTCCAAAACTCACATCATGACAACAGATATGATACAGAACTATACATTTCCCCAGCAGATAAAACAAATTGCAAAACTGCAGTAGTACTGCAAACCAAAAAGACTGAGGCTGTGTGCCCACGATGCGTTTTGTTAAGCGTTTCCGCAGCGTTTGTGCCGGATCAGACGCTGCAGAAATGCTTAAAAGATGCAGCAAATTAATTAGCATGCGTTTTTGGCTTTTTGTGCCAATGCATGCGTTTTTAACCGCTCATGAATCGCTTAGCGGCTAAAAACGCAGCATGCTCATTAAATCCCGCATTGCTCAGCGTTTTTAGCCATCCCCAATGTTCCCAGAAATCGCGTGTCAAAAAACGCATCAAAAACGCGTAAAAAAAACCGCGCGGAAAAAGACGCGCGTTTTCTGGGAAAGGGGATCCTTTTCCTGAGCGTTTAAAAACGCTAGCGTGGGCACATAGCCTGAAGCTGCAAATTAATAGCTGCTAGTCTCTCTGGTTATGCAAATCTTCTCTGAATGCAAAATTTCTGTAGCTGATAGATTTTTAAAGTCCACTGACCAATGCAACACAAAGCCCAAATTCATGTGTGCTAATGAAAAAGACTTAGACACAGAATTGTGTTGGTGTAAGAAGTTTCTCATCTGTTTCTACAGAAATGACTGCTTTGCTACTGAACTAATTTTATAACAATGCCATCCAATCTTTAAGGCAGCAGTTTCTTGCACTATGTTATGGAAGTATTCTAGTATTTGCAGACTAGTAATAATTATGCTTGCAAAAATCTAGCATTTCACACAAACAAGCAAAATTAAGCTGCGTTAGGATAAAAAAAAAACATCAGGTATTCTGTATAATATCAATTACAGTCTAAAGTAAAGCCAATGAAAAGGTGGAATAAAATTTCCAAGTGAATAAATGTACCAAATTTATCATCCAGCAAGAGCCAGAGTGATACATTTAGAGCATCTAGTCTAATTCAAAGCTGCCTACGTAAAAAACAGTGTTGATAAATCTGCCCTATTTTCTAAGAATATGAAGTCCACAAATGTCAGCGGTCGCTGGTAGTAACATGTTACTAACAATTGTACTATTTCCTATACAAACTAGTGCACACTTATTTTATCGTTGTGTGATACATCTATCTTTCTATACTGACTCTTTAAGTGGCTCATAACAGTACTGCTTTTTTTATGGTTAACTGAGGTCAAGTAAGCTTTTAGGGAAAGTAGAGCTACCCAAGTCTGGTCTAATCTAGATTTAGACATGGTGATGTAGATATTATTTAGGTTCTCCACTTTATTTTAACTGACATATTTGAGGCATGATTTTGGGCCACTTAGGCTGGGTAACCAAGACCCAGAACAAGCAGTGCTTTGAACGCAGCATCTCCGCAAGAGAAATGACATGCTGCGGTCTGGAAAGACATGCTGCATGTCCGTCTCCGCAGGTGATCTGCAGGCGTTTGTGCCTCTTTAAAGCCAGAGCTATAAATGAAAGAAGAGGGTGGGTGTGGGGCGGGTGGATATAGAGGTAAAACAAGTAGTTAGGAAGATGCACAAAGTACAAGTGTGAATAAATATACATAAGAAATAGAAGCAAACTAGCTGGTAAAGTGCAGTGTATCTCTGTAAAACTGATGAAACACTGTCTCTAAATAAATATGAGAGCACAATGCAAAAAAGATAATATATAAAAATACTTGTGAGAATCAGAAGACTTACACCCCTAAGGAAGGTGCATTATAACAGGGTAAGGCACAGGGTCTCTTCCGCCACACCTGTGTCTTCTGGTCCTCCCAACTGTTACATAAGTTTTTTTGTCATATTATAAACTTCCTTCTCACCACCCAATAGAGGTCTTTTTTTTCCGTTCTCATTCACGGGTCCTCTACCAGTGACCTGGGAGTTTGATATATATATCTATATTTGCAAAAAAAATGTTTTTATTGAATATTTTCAAATTTAAGGACAATTACATACAATAGGAAACTAGACCCTACCTCCCAACAGCCCAACATTATAACAAGTCATATCAAAGTGCAAAAGATGAACCCCAGTTCGATAAAGGAGAAAATATCATACTTTGTTGATTACCATTAATGTGTTGGAATAGAGATTATATATTAGATTAGAAATGGATAAATACTGGTATGTTGACAAAAAAGTGTTAACAAGAAATATAAAGCATCAGGAATTGATGGTCATATTATATTTGTATTGCAGTGTGTCCCGCTTATTTACCGCCAGTGTTTCAATTATTTTACTATGATACATTGCATTTTACCAGCTAGTTTTCTTATTCCGTTTTTACACACTTTGCAAGTATCGATTTTGTAAATATTTTACTCTGTAGTCAGTATATAGTTGTACAAATGTTGCTATACATTTATACTTTTAATTTGTTTTCCCCAAATGGCATCACAGTGTTGCTTTCTTTTACTCTGAGCATAAACTACAAAGGGGTATGTTGCCTGGAGTTCACAGTGTGCATTTTTGGGTTAAGTATGTTTATTCACATTTTGAATTATTTTGTACATTTGTGGCAATTATCTATTCACTATCTCATTATACTATTGTTTCATTAGAATTTATGTAATTCTCTGTTTTGTTGTTTCATACTTTGACCATCACACCTTATCTTTGGGGAGTGTGGATACAGGACGCCATTATTTATTTGCACTAATTTACATTGACTAAGAATCCTAGTCTTTATACTTGCATTTCAATTTTTGGGGGGCTTGTTTAATCTATTTTTTTCTCTCTACAGGGTTAATCTCTTATTTTACTATCTGTTTTTAAGGGTTAACTATATTGCATTTAAATCTTGAGGTGTAACTATATTCACAAGGGGTTAATTAAGGGTGGGAATTCAAAATTAAGGGTTTATAAGGAGCAGCTGGTTGGGGCTCAACTCCTTTTGGAAGTGCATTGAGCAGCAGGGTGGTGTACTGGTAAAAGGGGAAAAAAAACATCTTTTAAATCTTCTGCCTGAGCGAGTGTGAACGAGCTGAGTGTGACCTTAGTGTAAGTGCGAACTGTGGTAAGTGTGTGACTTGAGATTCAGTGACTTTGGATTCAGGGAGTTTCCAAGGGAGGTATTGCTGTTACATTTTATTAATACTTTTTATTTATTTTTGCTTATCTTATTGTCTGGTGCAATCCCCATTAGGATGTGCTCCACTATTGCCAATGCCATCCAGTGCACGTCTTGCCGCATGTATGAAATCCTTGAACAGCCGTCGAGGGTGCATACTGCTGTGCGAGATGTGAGCACGTTGTGCATTTGGAAGCCCAGTTACTGGATCTAAATGTGCAGCTGGCAACACTGAGATCCATAGACAATATGGAAAGGAGTCTTCTGCTCACTGAGCAGACGCTCAATTGGATAGATGAGGGGGGGATGCTAGGTTGGAGCTGCAGGACAATGAAGCATCTACCTGGGTGATAGTTAGAAGGCGGGGTAGAGGGAAGAGCACCAGGGAGGCTAGTCCTGATCTGGCACACCCCAATAAGTTTGCTAAGTTGGCTGATGAGGGGAGTATTAGTGCAGGAGTAGCACTGCTGCTGCAAGGCATGTCCTCTGAAAGCCGGAGAAGTGTCTGCTCCAGTAAGGGGGGAAATAGGAGAGCAGGGCAGGCCAGACAGGTTCTGGTAGTGGGAGATTCAATTATTAGGGGAACAGATAGGGCAATCTGTCACAAAGACAGGGATCGTCGAACGGTGTGCTGCCTACCTGGCGCTTGAGTCCAACACATCGCTGATCGGGTTGACAGATTACTGGGAGGGGCTGGTGAGGATCCAGCGGTCATGGTGCACATTGGCACAAATGACAAAGTTAGAGGTAGGTGGAAGGTCCTTAAAGATGATTTCAGTGAATTAGGCTGTAAGCTTAAAGCAAGGACCTCCAAGCTGGTATTTTCGGAAATACTTCCTGTACCACGTGCCACGCCAGAGAGGCAACGGGAGATTAGGGAGGTTAATAAGTGGCTCAGGAATTGGTGTAGGAAGGAGGGGTTTGGGTTCCTGCAGAACTGGGCCGACTTCTCAGTTGGCTACAGGTTCTAAGCTAGGGACGGGCTGCACCTCAATGGGGAGGGTCCAGCTGTGCTGGGGGAGAAAATGGCTAGAAGGTTGGAGGAGTGTTTAAACTAGGGACAGGGGGAGGGTATTCCTTTTATAGGAGGGGAAGACAGTGCAGATAGAGAACTGGGCACAAATAATGAAATTGGGGGTGGCATGGGGGGTGGGGTTAGAACAGCTAATAATTTAAGAAAGAACAGAGGTACAGAGAGATACATAAAGTGCATGTATACTAATGCCAGAAGCCTCGCCAACAAAATGGAGGAATTGGAGTTAATGTTGTTGGAACATAATTATGACATGGTGGGGATATCTGAGACATGGCTGGACGAGAGCCATGACTGGGCGGTTAATTATAGGGCTATAGTCTGTTCAGAAATGACCGTACAAATAAACGAGGGGGAGGCGTGTGTTTATATGTAAAATCATCCTTAAAACCCATCCTTCGTGATAATATATATGAATCTAATGAAAATGTAGAGTCCCTGTGGGTAGAGATAAGGGGAGGGGGGAAAAATAATAAATTACTGATAGCGGTTTGTTATAAGTCTCAAAAATTATGGAAGCAACAGAGAATATCCTCATAAAGCAAACAGATGAAGCAGCGACTCTAGGAGAAGTCATTATTATGGGGGGACTTCAACTACCCTGAAATACATTGGGGAACCGAAACCTGCAGTTCCAGCAAAGGTAATAGGTTTTTGACAACTATGAGAGACAATTACCTTTCACAACTGGTTCAGGACCCAACAAGAGGGGGGGCACTGCTAGACCTAATATTAACCAACAGGCCAGACCGCATATAAAATGTAAGGGTTGGGGGTCACTTGGGTAATAGTGATCACAAATTAATAAGTTTTCATGTATCCTTTAATAAGATGTGTAGTAGAGGGGTTACAAGGACACTAAACTTCAGGAAAGCAAATTTCCAACGGATGAGAGATGATCTTGGTGCAATTAACTGGGACGATATCCTGAGACATAAAAATACACAAAGAAAATGGGAGATGTTTATTAGCATCCTGAATAGGACCTGTGCACAATATATACCGTATGGGAATAAACATGCGAGAAATAGGAGGAAACCACTATGGCTAAATAGAGCTGCTGTAAGGGGTGCAATAAGAGACAAAAATAAAGCATTTAGAGAATTAAAGAAAGTAGGTAGTGATGAGGCATTAACTAAATAGAGAAGATTAAATAAATTCTGTAAAGAGCAAATCAAGACAGCAAAGATTGAGACAGAGAGACTCATTGCCAGAGAAAGTAAAAATAATCCCAAAATATTCTTTAACTACATAAATAGTAAGAAGCTAAAAAATGACAGTGTTGGTCCCCTTAAAAATAGTCTGGGTGAAATGGTGGATGAGGATGAGGAAAAAGCCAATATGCTAAATGACTTTTTTTCAACAGTATTTACACAAGAAAATCCCATGACGGATAACATGATCAGTGATAAAAAAAAATCTCCATTAAATGTCACCTGCTTAACCCAGCAGGATGTACGGTGGCATCTAAAAATCACTAAAATTGACAAATCCCCGGGCCTGGATGGGATACACCCCCCGAGTACTGCAGGAATAAAGCACAGTCATAGACAGACTTGTTGTGAGTTCATTTTCCCCTTCACCGTCGATGTCTGATGAACTCCCTCTTCTGGTGAAGGAAGGTAGTGAGGCTGATTACCAAACACCTGTTCTGGTAGATGATGACTGGGTAACAGGAACTGCTGACTGGATATAAGGCAGCCGACGCCCTTCTGAGTCGCTGGTGATTCTCTGCTGGATTCTTGGAGACCAGTCTGATTCCTGCTTCCCAAAGATAAGTTTTTGCTCTGCTATTGAACTTATTAGTTTTGTTTTGTTTACCTTGTTTTTTGGAGTTCAGCCATCCCCGATCGGGGGTGTGCTGAGTTCCATTTTTGTCTCTGATCAGTTTGTCTCTTTACTCTGTCTTCAGAATTTACCTGAGTGCTGATATAGTCATCAGGGCCTGTTTTTCCTATCAGTCGGTTGGGACATTTTTTGGTAGGGTTTTTTGCGGATTGCAGACAGCAGCTTTTCTATAATGTCCTTTTTAGTTAGCTTGGGCCCCATCGTTTGCTCAACCTATCTTTCTATCTGTGTTAGTGTTTTCATCTTGCTTCACCGTCATTATATGTTGGGGGCTGCCTATTGCTTTGGGGTCTGCTATGGGGCAGTTTAGATTTCCCCTTTCTTTCTTTAGGCCTATTTAGTTCTCCGGCTGTGATCGAGGGGTCTAGGGCATCGTAGGAACCCCCCACGGCTACTGTTAGTTGTTGTGGATAGGATCAGGGGTCTGCAATCCGATAGCTACCAACCTCTCCGGTTTTCTGGACTTAGCTTGTATTTTTGTTTATTCCTCCTTCGGTGACTTAATCATAAACAGACCATTATTTTTAATCTTTATGGATTCCATAATAACAGGGTCTGTACCACAAGACTGGCGTATAGCAAATGTGGTGCCAATATTCAGAAAAAGGGACAAAAACTGAACTTGGAAATTATAGGCCAGTAAGTTTAACCTCAACTGTGGGTAAAATCCTGGAGGGTTTTCTAAGAGATACTATACTGGAGTATCTGGAGAAGAATAACCTCATGACCCAATATCAACATGGGTTTACAAGGGACCGTTCCTGTCAAACTAATCTGATAAGCTTTTATGAAGAGGTAAGATCCGGACTGGACCAAGGGAATGCAGTGGACGTAGTGTACATGGACTTTTCAAAAGCTTTTGACACGGTGCCACACAAAAGGTTGATACATAAAATGAGAACAATGGGGATAGGGGAAAATATGTGTAGGTGGGTTAAGAGCTGGCTCAGGGATAGGAAACAAAGGGTGGTTATTAATGGAGCACACTCGGACTGGGTCACGGTTAGCAGTGGGGTACCACAGGGGTCAGTTTTGGGCCCGCTTCTTTTTAACATATTTATTAATGACCTTGTAGGGGGCATAGAGAGTAGAATTTCAATATTTGCAGGACAATTTTATATTACAGGAGGATTTATGTAAACTAGAAGCTTGGGCTGATAAATGGCAAATGAGCTTTAATGGGGATAAATGTAAGGTCATGCACTTGGGTAGAACGAATAAGATGTATAATTATGTGCTTAATTGTAAAACACTAGGCAAAACTGTAACTGAAAAGGACCTGGGTGTATGGGTGGACGACAAACATTTAGTGGCCAGTGTCAGGCAGCTGCTGCAAAGGCAAATAAAATAATGGGATACATTAAAAGAGGCATAGATGCTCATGAGGAGAACATAATTTTACCTCTATATAAGTCACTAGTGCGACCAAACTTAGAATACTGTGTACAGTTCTGGTCTCCGGTGTATAAAAAAGACATAGCTGAACTGGAGCGGTTGCAGAGAAGAGCGACCAAGGTTATTAGGGGAATAGGGGGTCTGCAATACCAAGACAGGTTATTACACTTGGGGTTATTTAGTTTGGAGAATCAAAGGCTTAGGGGGGGGTGATCTTATTACAATGTATAAATATATGCGGGGACAGTACAAAGACCTTTCTAATGATCTTTTTACTCTTAGACCTGTGACGGGGACAAGAAGCCATCCTCTACGTCTGGAGGAAAGAAGGTTTAAGCATACTCACAGAGCGGATTCTTTACTGTAAGAGCAGTGAGACTATGGAACTCTCTGCCATATGATGTTGTAATGAGTGATTCCCTACTAAAATTTAAGAAGGGACTGGATGCCTTTCTTGAAAAGTATAATATTAGAGGGTATATACACTAGTTTCCTTAATATTGCGTTGATCCAGGGAGCTAGTCTGATTGCCATATGTGGAGTCGGGAAGGAATTTTTTTCCCCAATGTGAAGCTTACTGTTTACCACATGGGGTTTTCTTGCCTTCCTCTGGATTAACATGTTAGGGCAGGTTAGGAAAGGATATGGTTGAACTAGATGGACTTAAAGTCTCCCTTCAACCTTAATAACTACGTTACTATGTTACTATGTTATTTGAATTCATGTTAAAGGAATTTGTCAGGAGGATCAACCTTCTTAACCCATCTATATGGACAAGTAGGTCATAAAAAGTTCAATAAAATAATACCTTCATATCTGCGATCTGATGTCTTATTCTGAAGAAATCCTTGCTTTCTTTATATGTAACTGAGCTGTGAAGATCTATGGGCCGGACATAGATCTCCCTGGTAATCTGCCTCCCAAGCTTATTGTAAGTGAAATGGAGCTTTACAAGTGTGAGATATGTAGATCAGGAGAGCAGACTGTCAGTCATTACATGTCTCACGCCACCTTTACTATTTACTATTTGTCCTGGATGCAGACTTTCAGGGAGATCCATGTCGGGCCCATAGATATTAACAGCTCATTTACATATTAAGAAAAATTTGGATTTCTCTGAAATAGGACATCAGATCACAGATATCAAAGTATCAATTTACTCAACTTTCTATGACCTGCATGCACAATAGCGGGCAAGCAACACCTAATATAAGGTTTACATATGACTAACTTGTTACAAAAAAAGGTCACACAAGTACAGAAGAAGTTGGTTGTTTGTGGCCGCTGGACCAGGGTCCTGAGACTCTTTTTGTTCAACTACAAGCAATACTGTTGACTCATATTATTATTTTATATTTCAAAGTGTTTATTAAACCATTATAAATGAAAAAGCAAATGAAATGAGTGACCACAGCACTGCAAACCTACTAGTACCAGTGTCATCCCCAGTGCTTTTCTGATTGCTAGATTTTCTGATTGCTAGATTACAGAGCAATACATGTGTGATACCGAAGGGGCCTACAGATCAGAAGAGGAGCTGGGGGGTACCACAGGTAGTAGGAGGTTTGTAGTACTCTGATTTAGCTGTCACAGACTATCAACATGACTACTGGACCAGGGTCCTGCAAATCTTTTTGCTTCACACTAATATTGACATAAACAGAAATATAAAAAAAATATAAGGAACAGAAACAGAAAAGAAGAAAGAAAAGATACCGAACCAAGTTGAATTAGCTTCTCGATCAATAACAATTCAAAATTATAAAACTTGTGGTGCCAAAAAAAGATAAAGCACATAACTCGAAAGATATAAAATAAAGTTCCTGTGCAACTAGGAGTTAAGATACAGGTGATTTCTTTTTGCAACTGAGAAAACGTGCTTGGAATAGAAGCTATACATTTGAAGTTACAGTTCTACAGAGAAAGAAAACATATAACAAGCAGTGCACACAGCAGGTAACTACATTTCAATCACTGCTTCAGCATTGGACTAATTCACACCTATTCCTTAAACTCAATTATTTTAATTATTTCTGTGCATCCAAACTGAGAAATCTGAAACAACTTTACAAATACCTCATTGTTTTGTGTTGAAAACAGCAGTTATAATGTTGTTTGTCTTTTACTTCCTTCTAACCTACCAGATGCATGGTGGTAAGAAAGAGGGTGTGTGACGTCTGCCTGCGCTCTGGGCTGCAGCTGGACAACACCCCGAGAAACACTGATACCCTTTACCCCTATACAGGGATCTGGATTTATAGCAGAGCCCAGGAGGTGCTGTCTGAATAGGAGCAATGACCAGAGCAGGACGGTCGCCAGAAAGGTGTTCCAACACAGGACACAAAGGCAATGATATCCGAGACTAAACCAGTCAGGCAGAAATGGTATAACAACGGTAGACAGCAGCAAAGACAGATACCAGGTCGAAGCCAGAGTCATAAACCAGGAGAGTCGCAGAGGTACCGAATCGTTAGACAGAAGCAGAGTCAGAATCCAGGCCGAAGTCAGTGTCATAAACCAGGAGAGTCGCAGAGGTACAGAATCGTTAGGCAGAAGCAGAGTCAGAATCCAGGCCGAAGTCAGTGTCATAAACCAGGAGAGTCGCAGAGGTACAGAATCGTTAGGCAGAAGAAGGGTCAGAAGTCCAGGCAAAAGTCAGAGTCAGTCAACAGTAATTCACACAGTAACACTTAGGGGAACCAAGAATATATCCGGCGGCCTGCAAGAGCAGTCCCAAGGTATTTGAGGGATCAGGTCATCCCTTACAGGCCCGTGGGCTGATGATGTCATCCGGACCGCCCCCAGGACCAGGCTGGATGGTAATGCACCAGCCCCTTCATGACTGACCGAGGAGCGAAGCCTGCGTCCAGCAGACGCCTGCGCAGGAGCCTCATGACTATCGCCGCCATCACTCGGCACAACGCCTCCCAGAGACCAAGGCCGAGACTGCAGACCACGGGTCAGACGGTGATAGGACAGTCCGGCGCCTCCTAGTGGTCGAGGCCGGGACAGCAGGCCCTGAGTCTGACGGTGATGTGATAGTCCGGCGCCTCCTACTGACCGAGGCCGGGACAGCAGGCCCTGAGTCTGGCGGTGCTGTGACAGTACCCCCCCCTCTAAGAGGGGCCTCCTGACCCTCAAAACCCGGTTTGTCAGGGTGGAGGAGGTGAAACCTCCTAATCAACCGCTTTGCACGAATGTCACTAGCGGGGACCCAGGACCTCTCCTATGGGCCGTAGCCCTTCCAATGCACCAAATATTGTACCGAGTTTCTCACTAGACGGGAATCAAATATGCCCTGGACCTCGTACTCCAAGGCGCCCTTGACCAAAACTGGAGGAGGAGGGGACTGGACGGGACGAATTGGGGAGCGGTATACCTTGAGGAGGGACTTATGAAAACCGTTAGGAATTTTAAAAGACTGCGGGAGCTTTAACCGAAACGCTACCGGGTTAATTACCTCTAATATTTCATATGGGCCGATGAACCTTGGACCCAGTTTGGCCGACGGTACCTTAAGTTTGATGTTTCTTGTAGAGAGCCAAACCTTGTCACCAACTTCCAGGTGCGGCCCCTGGGATCGTCGTCTATTAGCTGCCGAAGTCTGTCTAATTTGAGCCCCTTTTAAATTAGAGTTTACTTCGGACCAAATAGTCTTTAGACGATGTATATTTTGCTCAACCCCTGGGATTTCCGACATCTTGGCCGAAAATGATCCAAAGCGCGGATGTAGTCCAAGGTTACAGAAGAAGGGGGTGGTTTTGATGGAGTCTTGGTATCTATTATTGAGAGCGAACTCTGCCAATGGCAAATGTTCCACCCAATCTGACTGATGTGCTGAGACATAGCAGCGGAGGTATTGCTCCAGCGTTTGGTTGGTACGCTCAGTTTGACCATTCGTCTCGGGATGGTATGCCGAGGAAAAGGACAACTCAACACCAATACATCTACAGAACGCCCTCCAGAACTTCGAGACGAACTGGGTACCCCTGTCGGATACGATATTTGCCGGAACGCCGTGCAAACGTACAACGTGAAGAACAAACAACTTACTTAAGGTTTCAGAGTTGGGTAAGCCGGACAGGGGAACAAAGTGAGACTGTTTACTGAACCTGTCCACCACCACCCAAATACAAGTTTTCCCCTCGGAGGGTGGCAGGTCTGTAATGAAGTCCATGGAGATGTGGGTCCATGGACTTTCAGGGGTGGGCAAGGGCTGAAGCCAGCCGGTCAGGACGGTTATGGGGGGACTTGGCGCGGGCACAGACTTCACACGCTGAGACGTACTCCTTACAGTCCTTGGCCACCGTTGGCCACCAAAAGTTCCTGGTTACCAGCCTAGTGGTATTATTGAGACCAGGGTGGCCTGCCAGGACGGTGTCGTGAGATTCTTTTAACACTCGTAAGCGAAAGGTAGCTGGAACGAATAATTTTTTGGGGGGCGTAGTGTCAGGAGCTTGTTCTGATGACCTACGGATCTCCTCCAGAAGGTCCAGAGATACTGCCGACACGACAATGCCATTAGCCAATATGGGAGCTGGTTCATAGTCCTCGGTGTGTGTGTGACAAAAGCTGCGGGAGAGGGCATCTGCCCTCACATTTTTGGTTCCGGGGCGAAAGGTGATTAAAAAATCGAACCTGGAGAAAAACAAAGCCCACCTGGCCTGCCTAGGGTTTAGTCTTTTAGCCGACTCTAGGTAGGTTAGGTTTTTGTGATCGGTAATAACAGTAACTTTGTGTTTGGCGCCTTCGAGGAAGTGGCGCCATTCCTCGAAGGCCCACTTGATAGCCAATAATTCTCGGTTGCCGATGTCATAGTTTCTCTCCGTGGCAGAGAATTTGCGGGAGAAAAAGGCACATGGACGAAGCTGAGTGAGGGATGCAGTGCCTTGTGAGAGCACTGCTCCCACTCCGACTTCGGAGGCATCTACTTCCACAATAAACGGGTGGTCCAGGTTTGGTTGAATCAACACCGGGTTGGCCACGAAGCACTCTTTTAGCGTAGAAAATGCCATGGTTGCCTCAGGATTCCAATTAGTCACGTCCGCCCCTTTCCGGGTAAGGTCCGTGAGTGGCTTGGCAATCTCTGAGAATCCCCTGATGAATTTGCGATAATAATTCGCAAATCCCAAAAATCGCTGTAGTGCTTTCAGCGATTTGGGTTGTACCCAATCCTTAATGGGTTGAATCTTGGCGGGATCCATGCGAAACCCCTTGCCTGAGACCATGTATCCTAAGAACTGCACCTCTTCGGCAAAAAAAACACATTTTTCAAATTTCGCGAACAAAGAGTTTTCGCGCAGTCTTTGCAGTACTGAACTGACGTGTTGAGCATGTGTCACAGGGTCAGCAGAATAAATCAAAATGCCGTCCAGATATACGACGACATACACCCCACAAATATCTCTGAAAATATCATTGACGAAGTGCTGAAATACTGCAGGAGCGTTACTGAGTCCAAAGGGCATTACCAGGTACTCAAAATGGCCAAGGGGTGTATTAAAGGCCGTTTTCCATTCGTCCCCATCTCTTATGTGGACCAGGTTATATGCCCCCGGAGGTCAAGCTTAGTAAACCAGCGAGCTCCCAGTAAGTGATTAAACAGATCAGGAATGAGTGGCAGAGGGTATTGATTTTTTACGGTTATGGCGTTCAGCTCACGGTAGTCAATGCATGGTCTGAGTCCACCATCTTTTTTCTCTACAAAGAAAAACCCAGCTCCTACAGGTGAGGTGGAAGGTCTAATGAAGCCTTTTCGAAGGCTGTCTGCTATGTATTCCTTCATGGCTACACGCTCAGGACCAGAGAGGTTGAATATTCTCCCCTTAGGGAGACGGGCACCAGGGACCAATTCAATAGGACAATCGTATTCTCTGTGAGGAGGTAGTTTCTCCGACTCCACAATATAGAAAACATCTTCATAATCCCTAAACGCATAGGGAATAGAAGGTGCTTTAATTTTAATCTGGTTTACTGAAAAAGACATACAGTTACTCTGACACCGTGGACTCCAGCGCACAACGTCACCTATGCACCAGTCAATAACCGGATTATGTTGGTGCAACCATGGCATGCCTAACACAACTGGATCTGATAAATTGTATATAACAAAAAATGACATTTGTTCGTTATGTAATGTCCCCACTGACATAGAAATTTCGGCAGTAACGAATTCCACGCCTCCTTGGAATATAGATGTACCATTAATCGCAGTAGTCTGAATAGGCACTTTAAGCCTTGACAGAGGTACACCAAGGCTCTTAGCAAATAAAAAATCCATAAGGTTGCCGGCAGCACCACAATCCACAAAAGCCTTCACACACAGACGTTTCTTAGCAAAAGAAAGGGAAACTGGTAACAACAGTTTGGCCGCATTTGCGGGCAATACCTGACCCCCAGAGCTGTCCAGGGGGTGATGATCCAGGAATGTGGATTTCCAACAGCCAGCATTTTCCTTGAAGCTTCCAGGCTGCAGCATGCTTGAGCCTGAGAGTGACCTTCCAGGCTGTGCAATGTAACAGGTGTTTGGGCCAAGAATCAACTCAGTCAGGAGGAAGGAAAAAAAAAAGGTGAGGAAAACTGATTTTATATGTGTTAAGTATAGACACAAAAAGCAGTTTTATTTTTTGGGCCGGATATAATGTACAAATATCTAAAAGGGCTGTCACATTGTAGAAGGATCAACTTTATTCTCATTTGCACAAGGAAAGACTAGAAGCAATGGGATGAAACTGAATGGGAGGAGACACAGATTAGATATTAGAAAAAACTTTTTGACAGTTAGAGTGATCAATGAGTGGAACAAGCTGCCACGAGAAGTGGTGAGTTCTCCTTCAATGGAAGTCTTCAAACAGAGGCTGGACAGACATCTGACTGGGATGATTTAGCGAATCCTGCTTTGAGCAGGGGGTTGGACCAGATGGCCCAGGAGGTCCCTTCCAACTCTACCATTCTATGATTCTAATGTGACGTCTGCCTGCGCTCTGGGCTGCAGCTGGACAACACCCCGAGAAACACTGATACCCTTTACCCCTATACAGGGATCTGGATTTATAGCAGAGCCCAGGAGGTGCTGTCTGAATAGGAGCAATGACCAGAGCAGGACGGTCGCCAGAAAGGTGTTCCAACACAGGACACAAAGGCAATGATATCCGAGACTAAACCAGTCAGGCAGAAATGGTATAACAACGGTAGACAGCAGCAAAGACAGATACCAGGTCGAAGCCAGAGTCATAAACCAGGAGAGTCGCAGAGGTACCGAATCGTTAGACAGAAGCAGAGTCAGAATCCAGGCCGAAGTCAGTGTCATAAACCAGGAGAGTCGCAGAGGTACAGAATCGTTAGGCAGAAGCAGAGTCAGAATCCAGGCCGAAGTCAGTGTCATAAACCAGGAGAGTCGCAGAGGTACAGAATCGTTAGGCAGAAGAAGGGTCAGAAGTCCAGGCAAAAGTCAGAGTCAGTCAACAGTAATTCACACAGTAACACGCAGGGGAACCAAGAATATATCCGGCGGCCTGCAAGAGCAGTCCCAAGGTATTTGAGGGATCAGGTCATCCCTTACAGGCCCGTGGGCTGATGATGTCATCCGGACCGCCCCCAGGACCAGGCTGGATGGTAATGCACCAGCCCCTTCATGACTGAACGAGGAGCGAAGCCTGCGTCCAGCGGACGCCTGCGCAGGAGCCTCATTACTATCACCGCCATCACTCGGGGTTGAAGCACAACGCCTCCCAGAGACCAAGGCCAAGACTGCAGGCCACGGGTCAGACGGTGATAGGACAGTCCGGCGCCTCCTAGTGGTCGAGGCCGGGACAGCAGGCCCTGAGTCTGACGGTGATGTGATAGTCCGGCGCCTCCTACTGACCGAGGCCGGGACAGCAGGCCCTGAGTCTGGCGGTGCCGTGACAGGGTGGTTATGAAGATGGACCTTACATCTAAAGAAAAGGGGAAAAAAGTAATGGATCCATTTACTTTGCAGAGTTATGTTACGTTCCCACAATTACCATATGTTTCGACTATAAGACGCACTTTTTTCCTCCCTAATTTTGGAAGAAAGTGGGGGATGAATCTCATAGTCCGGATGTTCCTTAATCTGGCTGTGGATGGGGGGAGCAGCGGCGGCGGAGGAGCAGTCACAGGAAGCAGGAGTCGGCTACTGCAGCTATCTCGTGTGCCCGCTGTTAAACAAAATGAATATTCAGTGCTCCCCATGCCCATAGTCCCTCCCACCTCTATGACCTTAAGTCAGTAATGAGAGGAGGGAGGGACTATAGGAGTGAGAGCAGTGAATATTAATTTTCTTTCACAGCAGGCATCCTGTTAGCCTTGGCAGGTGCTTCCTGCAGCTGCTGGGCTATCACGTGTGCTTGCTATGAAAGAGAATATTCACTGCTCTCCACTCCCATAGTCCCAGGCATGAAGAGCAGTGAATACTTCGGCAGCTGACTTTGGCGTGTGGGCGAGCATGGCAGTGATGTCATGCGCTGCTTACATGCTGAAATCAGCTGCTGGCATCACAACAGAACGCTGCGCTTCGAGGGAGCGGAGGGAAGGTAAGAAGAATCGTTTATTTTTTTATGTGTGCAGCGTGATGGGGGCCATATATACCAGGATGAGGATGGGTGTCATGTATACCAGGATGGGGGCCATGTATACCAGGATGGGGATGAAGAACCATGTATACCAGAATGGGGAGGAGGGGACCATGTATACCAGGATGGTGATGAGGGAACCATGTATACCAGGATGGGGATGAGGGAACCCTGTATACCAGGATGGGGATGAGGGGCCCATGTATTCCAGGATCAGGACGTGGGGGCCATGTATACCAGGATGTATACCAGAATGGCGATAGGGGCCATGTATACCAGGATGGGGATGTGGGGCCATGTATACCAGGATGGGGGCATATATATACCAGGATGGGGACATACACCACGATGTGGGAAATTAGTACAGAATTGGGGACATTATCCCTATAACAGTGTCAGCAGCAGATACCCCCCTATAACAGTGCCTCTTGACCATATTTTTGCTTCAGTTTTTTTCTATTTTTCTCCTCTAAAACCTAGGTGCGTCTTATGGTCCAATGCGTTTTATAGTCCGAAAAATACAGTAGGTTTTTAGTAAGTTTTTGACAATCAGTATTTTTATTAGCAAAAATTGCAACAGTTCATACAAAGTGGATAGGATTTATAGAAATCTCTGAGGTCCACTGTGCATTTTTCAAGCTGCAAAACCTGTACCTTTGGTGCGAGTTTGAAATCTGCAAATGTCAATTTCTCATGCAGGTAAGCTGAGTTTTACGTACTGGTATTTGGCTTTGACACAAGTTTATCAATTAGGCCAGGTTCACATAGCATTAATGCAGTCCGTTTAACGCATAGCGTTGACAGACTGCATTAACGCTACTCCCATAACGCGATCGCATTATGTCATCATGCTTCATTTGTGCTAGCAGTGACGGACCCTCGGAAGCGGGTCCGTCACAGAATGATGGCACATCGCTAACGCATGCCAATTATGGCATGCGTTAGCGATGCGCTCGTCTATAGCAGTGTATGGGTGCGTTAACGCATCCGTTACATAGCGTTAATACCGCTATGTAATGGATGCGTTAAACGCACCCCCTAAACGCTATGTGAACCCAGCCTTAGTTTTGTCAATGTCAAGTACCAGGAAGTACCAAAAACAAAGCAGCTTTAAAACATGGCACACCAAAAAGAGACAAAATCAGATGCATCAAAAATGCATGTAAAAAACTAACTCAATAGTGCAATGAAAATAAAAACCACAAGTAATCTAAATTAGCTAATAGTTGCAGAAATGCTGCAGAAAATCTGCAACATCAAAAACTTACCAAATACTCAACTTAGATTACCCAATGGATGAACTCCTGATTTATTCATTATTTTAGTTTCCAATGTTTTCACAATCAATGTTCCCTAATGCAGCATTTCTCTTATCAAATTTATAACATGAATTGTGCTTGTGTCCAGAATGATTTTCCTATGCTCTGATATAGTCAATAAATTGGATTTAAATAGATAAGGCACAACAACAACATTTATGCGTTCTCCATACATGCAGCTTCAAAAAGAGGAGCCTGAGGTAATTGGAAATGCATCTGTCACTATCGAATAAGGTTTATCATTCAATATTTTACAAATGCTATTTTCAGACACCATGTTTCAGGCAGTTACCCATTATGAAAAATTTTTTTCCCTCACCAATAGTAATGAGCAAATAAAACTGCAGGACCCTGCTCGAGCAGCCATTTCAGTCATCCAAAGCCATTAGACTGGAGCTCTGCCAACCTCCTCCTAGCTGCTGGAGTTTCGACTACTGTTGTAATTAGTAGGTATGGCCGGCCTAAGATATGTGCAACCTGTGCAATCGCAAACAACGTAAAAAAAAAAATAATAAAAACACACCAAAACTGTCACATTTTCAATTACACTGACACACCAAAATTTGAATAACAAGCAATTAAAAAAGTCCTATGTATATAAAGAGTGGTATAAATAAAAGCGCCAAACAAGCCCTAATATGGCTCATTCGGCAAAAAAATAAAAAAGTTACAGCTCTCAGAATATGGCGAAACAAAAACACATTTATTTTGATAAAATACTAGCTGAAGAGCCCGGCGCTGCCCGGGCATAGTAACTAACTGTTGTTAGTTATAACAAATTATAATTATCCTCCATCCCATAATCCCGTGCCCATATACCCATCACACATCCTCCATCCCATAGTCCCATGCCCATATACCCATCACACATCCTCCATCCCATAGTCCCATGCCCATACACCAATCATACATATCCTCCATCCCATGAGTCCCGTGCCCATATACCCATCATACATATCATCCATCCCATATTCGAGTGCCCATATACCCATCATACATATTCTCCATCCCATAGTCCCATGCCCATATACCCATCATACATATTCGCCATCCCATAGTCAAGTGCCCATATACCCGTCATATATATCATCCATCCCATAGTCCAGTTCCCATATACCCATCACACATCCTCCATCCCATAGTCCCGTGCCCATATACATATCTTCCATCCCATAGTCCCGTGCCCATATACATATCCTCCATCCCATAGTCCAGTGCCCATATACCCATCACACATCCTCCATCCGAGGGGTTAAAATTTCGCCTCACAACATAGCTTAGGACGCTCTTGGGGTCCAGACGCGTGACTGTGCCAAATTTTGTGGCTGTAGCTGCGACGGTGCGGATGCCTATCCCGGACATACACACATACACACACACATACATACACACATACATACACACTTTGAGCTTTATATATTAGATTGCTTTCAGTCTGTAAAAGCATAAAAAACAATATACGGTAAATCTGTCAATCGTACTGATTCGAAGAATAAAGCCGTCTTAACACTTTATACTGCACAGTGAATCACGTAAAAATAAAATTGAGAACTATTCTTGTACTGCTATCACAATAAGGCTAAATCAGAGTAAGGTTCAGTTCACATTTATTTGTGGGTTTCCATGTAAATCACAAAAACAGTGATTGGGACAAAATCCCAGACGGACACAAGATTGTGATCCCATCCATATACTAAAAGCGATCAAAAATTGTTATGTACTCCAAAATGTTACCAATGAAAACCCCTAAAATATCCTGCACAAAACCATCCCCCATTAAGGTTTGTTGTAAAGTGTCATGCTCACTTTAACCCCTTTCTGACATTTCCTGTATATGTACCGTGAAAGTCAGGTTTGGTTGTATGGAGTTGGCTCACAGGCTGAGCCTGTACTATAGCAGGCAGATAACTTACACAGAGTGAGTTATCTGCCGGCTATAGTCTGGGCTTAAGGCCCCTTTACATGTAGCGATGCACCAGCGATCCAAAACCATGATACGACCCGGTCAGGATCGCTGGTGCATCGCTAAATGGTCGCTAGTGAGCTGCCAAATCCTCCCCCTCTAGCAGCCTCAGTGCAGAGAGCAGACCACCCAGCTGCTCCTCCCCAGACACACACAGAACACTGATCTATGGAAAGTGAAACTAGTGAGGAGGAAACGACCAGTTCTCATTTCAATGCCAGAACACACCCCCCCTGGATGTTTTTCTTACAAGCAAGAGATCATATCTTGGAAACTGTGTAAACTGGCCACAGAAGGTAAATTACTTATTGTCAGCATTCTGCAGCCCAGATATGCACTGAGATTATGTGAAAAGCCGGGATAACCCCTTTAACGGTGCTTCAGCCAATTGCCATAACATACGACTCCCATACAAAGAAGTTCTCGCTCAGCCGAGACTCTTATCATTTCTACGATAAAACCACCATCTGACATGTGGGACGTCAGCTGATCTCCAGGAGAACAATAAGTCAATAACTACCCATGGAATGAGGGCTTCCTGAAACAGTTTCAACTAAAAACTTGGAATTTTTGCCTGCCTGAAAACATTCAGTGAGCACAAACCCTTATATGCAACATCTATGCAAACAGTAGCACACTTGACAATTGGGTTGACAAAAAGCTGCTGTTCGTGTGAAATGACCTGTATTAATAATCTCGTTATTTATATAGCACCAACATATTCCGCAGCGCTTAACAGCTTTTGCACACATTATCAGTGCTGTCCCAGATGGACAGCACTGATAATTCCCTATCAGTATGTCTTTGGAATGTGGGAGGAAACCCACACAAACACATAGAGAACATACAAACTTCTTGCAGATGTTGTCCTTGGTGGGATTTGAACCCAGGACTCCAGCGCTGCAAAGCTGCAGTGCTAACCACTGAGCCACCTTGTTGCCCTTGTATTTTGCATGCACTCATCCATAGATGTACATAGTACATACTAATCAAAGGGGGGTTATCCAGTACATAGATATTAATGGCATATTCTTATCCATATCAGACAGTTTGGGGTCTGACAACTGTCACCCCCATGATCAACTGTATGCAGGTTTCACTGCAGGGGTGAAGCAAATGATAGCTCCATACACTGTGTAGGCTTCCTCTCATATAGAAAAATCCATACTTATGTGTTATAAGTTAGCAATGAGGTGGGGGCACTGACGAGCATTTTTGATCAGGGCACAATTCAGCCTAAGGTCAGCCCTGATAGTAGGCCCAGTGTGACGTTATATGTGTGTCAGGCGCCCGGGGCCTACGAACCAGAAGAGGTGTCAGAGATTCCAACAGGTATTGAAAGTTTGCAGGGATCATGTCCAGCGGCATCGAACTACTGACGAAGTCGATGTAACAGGGTTGATTCACTCATCTATAGTCACCAATTATGTATGACAACTGTGCAGCTATAAAAATATTCGTTAATGAATAATAAGATGCCTGGTTATAACTAGAGCCTTCATTTTGGCCACCTGAAAGGGCAGTTTGTAAAATGATAGGTCCAAGACAATAAAGAAAAGGAGAGAGAGGGATGGGACAACCCTCTTAATTTGGCTATAAACTGTAATAAACAGCTAAACAGAAATTTTAACTTATATTTACAGGTATTTATGTTACAACAGCAGATTCTCTATAAGCAATTCTCCATATGTTCCATTTGATGCATTTACACGTTAATTGGTGGCTCTCCCATGACATTTTAAAATGCGATCATTTTCAAGAGTTCACTGCACAGGCTCAGAATACAACTTGGTAAAACACGATAATTATTAAACAATCATATTCTCTATTTTCTTGCTTTTATACCAGGTACTTTTCTCAAATTACTCTACGATACCAGAAAGTACAATCCCCACAGACAATGGCATAGAGACAAGGAAAAGAAAATGCTATGTAAATGAATTAAGCAAGTAATTACAATGCAATTTCCTTTTGCAAAGTGACACTTAGGGTATATCTATCAAACAGTGATATCTAACATAAGTTAAAGAGAACCTATCATTTAGGGGGAAAAAGTACAGATTGTTTACCGAGACATCCTTAACTACATCTTGGCATTGCAGAACCTTCTTTGTGCTGGAACCTTCTTATAAAAAAAACATTTGATAAACTATAATAATGCAGTAAGTAACAATTTCTGTAAACCCTGGTATTTTGGTCTCTGCAACAGACTATGCTAAATTAACAATACAGTACAGATGTTTTCTGAAATAACATGTTATATACCTGTCACTTATGCTAAATGAGCTTTAATTGTTATACATTTGGCAAAGGCTTGAAGGCAAGGAGATTTTATTTTTAGAAATAAACATTTAAGTCCAAAATATAGAATTTGCAGAAACGTAAGCATAATATTCTTATCTCTTATCTTAGTGTAGAAATGGATTGTGATGTCAGCTGTTAAGCCGGCGTCACACTACCGTAGAATACGGGCGAGTACTATGCAAGAAAACAGAAGGGTTTTTTTTGTTTCAGTATGTACACATAATATTCATTATGTAAACTAGGGAGCAGGTCACTGAGGTATCAGTGACCTGTCAGCAGTCTTCATTATGAATAGCTAATCAGAATACTACATGAAGACTCCCCCCCACAGGCCCGCCCCGAAGCACGAGCATATCATTAACTCAAAACTGGAATTAAATTTTAAACAACCACAAGACGGATTTCATCAACCAAGCTATCACTGTAATCTGTATAACGGCGCCAACTTGACACTGAGTGTAAGTTACTGTGCAAAATCCTGCTGACAGGTTCCCTTTAACAGGGAGAAATGGCAAGAAAAACTTAAATTACATTTACAGAATGGGAGGAATAAAATTAAGCAACAGCACATGTGAAAAAGACTTGGGTGTACTAATAGATCACAGACGGCACAGAAGTAAGCAGTGTGATGCAGCAGCAAAAAAGGCAAACACAGTTTTAGGATGTAATAATAGAAGAATAGAGTTTAGCTCACGTGAAATAATTATCCCCCTTTAGTCCTCCTTGGTCAGGCCTCATCTGAAATATTATGTCCTGTTCTAGGTACCACATTTTAAAAAAGACAATGATAATCTTGAGCAAATTCAGAGAAGAGCTACCAGGATGGTGAGCTGACTGCAAAGTATGTGCTAGAGGAACAGTTAAAGGGAATCTGTCACCTATTTTTTCGCATATAAGATGCGGCCACCGCCGCCTGGGTGCTCTTCCCTCAACAGCGCAGAACAGTGTGCCTGCGCCGAAGCCGGAATCGAATATTGTTTTTGCAATATTCGTCGAACAGAGCCAAACGTCAATAGAGTCAATGGGAGTAGAAATTACGGAATTTGTCCGGAAGCGATCATAACATATACATTTGGCATGAATATTGTTCGAATATGGCTCCAATATGTCAAAATCAGATTCGGGGACAAAATCCGAACAAATTCGCTCATTTCTAGTGGTGAGTGGAGAACTTCAATGGAAATCTTCAAACAGAGGTGGTTTAGTGATTTCTGCGCTGCATTGAGCAGGGAGTTGGACACTTTCAGCTCTAACATTCTAAGATTTTATAACCTAAACAGCATGGTGTAAACCATTTACAACAAAAAAGGATACTCATTTTACTGATCCTTAACCTCTTTACCCCCCAAGGTGGTTGGCACGTTAATGACCAGGCCAATTTTTACAATTCTGACCACTGTCATTTTATGTGGTAATAACTCTGGAAAGTTTCAATGGATCCCACTGATTCTGAGTCTTTTTTTTATGACATATTGTACTTCATGATGGTGGTAAAATTTATTCAATATAACTTGTGTTTATTTGTGAAAAAAATAGAAATATGGCGAAAATGTGGACAATTTAACAAATTTCACACTTTGAATTCCTATGACCTTAAGGCTGGGTTCACACGTACCAGAACTCTCGCGGAAATTACTGCGAGAATTCCGGAATTCCATTCCGCGGGAAAATCACATTTTAAATTCCCGCGATTTTCCCGCTGAAAAACTAGCATTTTGCAAGCGTAATTAGCTTGCAGAATTGCTAGCGTTTTCCAAGCGATCTGGAGCATAGTGTTTGACGAGTGTGACCAACTTTTTACTATTGAGGCCGCCTATGCGGCATCAATAGTAAAAGATAGCATGTAAAAAATAATAAAAAAAAAAATATATATTGGTATTCTCACCTTCCGACGTCCCGCGCTACCTTCCCGCCTCTCTCCACGCTCCCGGTCCCAGTAGTCCTTTGCGCGAATTACCGCGATGACGTCCGTTCTCGCGGGATCGCGACGTCTCGCGGTCACTTTCCTCACTATAAACAGAAAGATAGTGAGGAAACACTTAGCTAACCTAAATGAATTCAAGTCTCCAGGTGCAGATGAATTACACCCCAGAGTACTGAAGGAGATAGCAGAAGAAATTTTTGAACCCCTCTCCATAATCTTTGAAAATTCTTGGAGAACAGGAGAAGTGTCAGAAGACTGGAGAAGAGCAAATGTTGTTCCTATCTTCAAAAAGGGGAAGAAGGTGGACCCAGGCAACTATAGGCCAGTGAGTCTGACTTCTATACCAAGAAAGATCTTTGAACAAATTATTAAACAACATGTATGTCAATACCTGGATAAGAATGAAGTGATTAAACAGAGTCAGCATGGGTTTGTAACTAATAAGTCATGTCAGACTAACTTAATTTCCTTCTATGATGGAATCACTGATTGGGTGGATCAGGGAAATGCTGTAGATATAGTATATCTTGACTTCAGCAAAGCATTTGACAAAGTCTCTCATACAATCCTTATTGAAAAAATGACTAAGTATGGAATGGACAAGGCAACTGTTAGGTCGATTCATAACTGGCTTAGTGATCGGACCCAAAGAGTGGTCGTAAATGGCTGCACATCCAGTTGGAAGAATGTCTCAAGTGGGGTACCACAGGGCTCTGTCCTGGGCCCTGTATTGTTCAACATCTTTATCAACGATTTAGATGAAGGAATTGAGGGTAAACTGATTAAATTTGCTGATGATACAAAGCTAGGAGGGATAGCTAATACTAGAGAAGAGAGAGAGAGGATTCAAAAAGATTTAAATAAACTGGAGAAGTGGGTAGCAACTAACAGAATGGTTTTTAACAGGGAGAAATGCAAAGTACTACATCTGGGCAATAATAATAAAAAAAAGCATATATAGTATGGGAGGAATAGGGCTAAGTGACAGCACATGTGAAAAAGACTTGGGTATACTAATAGATCACAGACTGAATATGAGTCAACAGTGTGATGCAGCAGCAAAAAAGGCAAATGCAATTCTAGGATGTATTAACAGAAGCATACAGTCTAGATCACGTGAAGTCATTATTTCCCTCTACTCCTCTTTGGTCAGACCTCATCTGGAATATTGTGTCCAGTTTTGGGCACCACATTTTAAAAAAGACATCAACAAACTGGAGCAAGTTCAGAAAAGAGCGACCAGAATGGTGACCGGTCTGCAAACCCTGTCTTATGAGGAAAGGTTGCAGGATTTGGGAATGTTTAGTTTGCAAAAGAGAAGACTGAGAGGAGACTTAATAGCTGTCTACAAATATCTCAAGGGCTGTCACATTGTAGAAGGATCAACTTTATTCTCATTTGCACAAGGAAAGACTAGAAGCAATGGGATGAAACTGAATGGGAGGAGACACAGATTAGATATTAGAAAAAACTTTTTGACAGTTAGAGTGATCAATGAGTGGAACAGGCTGCCACGAGAAGTGGTGAGTTCTCCTTCAATGGAAGTCTTCAAACAGAGGCTGGACAGACATCTGACTGGGATGATTTAGCGAATCCTGCTTTGAGCAGGGGGTTGGACCAGATGGCCCAGGAGGTCCCTTCCAACTCTACGATTCTATGATTCTATGATTCTATGAGAACGGACGTCATCGCTTGCAAAGGCTGACTGGGAACGGGAGCGTGGAGAGAGGCGGGAAGGCTGCGCAGGACGTCGGAAGGTGAGAATAACAATATTTTTTATTTAAAATTCTATTTTTTACAGGGATATGGTACCCAAAGCCCGGAGGACAGTCTCCTCTCCTCCGGACCGTGGGTACCATCCGCAAATGTTCTGCTTACTTTTCGCATGGTGTGCACAGCCACATGCGGAAAGTAAGCAGAACAATGCATTCCTATGGGTGCGGGATCGCCGCGATTCAGCGAAATTAATGAGCATGCTGCGTTTTTTACCGCGAGGCGATTCCGCCGCGGTAAAAACCACAGCATTAGCACAGCATTGCGGAATCCCATAGGAATGCATGGGATGCTTATTTTTCGCGTTTTCGCGGCAAAATCGCGCGGTTAAAACCGCCACGAAAACGCGAAAAAACTGCAACGTGTGAACTCAGCCTAAATCAGAGAGATATGGCACACAAAATAGTTAATAAATAACATTTCCCACTTCTCTACTTTACATCAGCACACTTTTTGAAACAACATTTTTTTCGTTAGAAAGTTAACAGGGTTAAAATTTGACCAGCAAATTCTCATTTTTCCAACAAAATTCACAAAACCATTTTTTTAGGGACCACTTCACATTTAAAGAGACTTTGAGGGTTCTATATGATAGAAAATACCCAAACGTGACACCATTCTAAAAACTGCACCCCTCAAGGTGCTCAAAACCAGATTCAAAAAGTTTATTAACCCTTCAGGTGCTTCACAGGAATTTTTTGGAATGTGGGAAAAAAGATGAACATTTAACTTTTTGTCACAAAAAATTACTTTAGACCCACATTTTTTATTTTCACAAGGGTAAAAGGAAAAAATGGACCTAAAAATTTGTTGGACAATTTCTCCTGAGCATACCGATACCCTATATGTGGGGGAAAACCACTGTTTTGGCGCACGGCAGAGCTCAGAAGGGAAGGAGCACCATTTGACTATTTGAATGCAAAATTTGCAAGAACAATTAGCGGACGCCATGTCGCGTTTGGAGAGACCCTGATGTCCCTAAACAGTGTAAATCCCTCACAAGTTATTTATTATTACACATTTTTATGGCGCCATTTATTCTATGGCGCTTTACATTTGAAAAGGGGCAAATATAGACAAGTACAATAAACATGAGCAATACAAGACACACAAGTACAGAAGGAGAGAGGACCCTGCCTGCAAGGGCTCACAGTCTACAGGGGATGGGCGAGGATACACTTGGAAAGGGTAGAGCTGGTCGTGCGGCGGTTCAGTAGACTGAGGATAACTGCAGTTTGTAGGCTTGTCGGAAGAGGTGGGTCTTCAGGTTCTTTTTGAAGGTTTCCATGGTAGGCAAGAGTCTGATGTGTTGGGGTAAAGAGTTCCAGAGTATGGGGGAAGCACGGGAGAAGTCTTGTATGCGGTTGTGGGAAGAAGAGATAAGAGAGGAGTAGTGAAGGAGATCTTGAGAGGATCGAAGGTTGCGTGTGGGTAGGTACCGGGAGACCATGTCACAGATGTATGGAGGAGACAGGTTGTGGATGGCTTTGTATGTCATAGTTAGGGTTTTGAACTGGAGCCTCTGGACGATAGGAAGCCAATGAAGGGCTTGGCAGAGAGGAGGGGCTGGGGAATAACGGTGAGACAGGTGGATTAGTCGGGCAGCAGAGTGCAGGATGGCTTGGAGTGGTGCCAGAATGCTAGAGGGGAGACCAGAGAGTAGGAGGGTGCAGTAGTCGAGGCGGGAGATGATAAGGGCATGCACTAGTGTTTTTGTGGTTTCATGGTCAAGGAATGAACGGATCCGGGAAATATTTTTGAGTTTGAGACGGCAGGAGGAGGCAAGGGTTTGGATATGTGGCTTGAAAGAGAGGGCAGAGTCAAGGATCACCCCGAGGCACTGAGCATGCGGGACTGGGGAAAGTGAGCAGCCATTCACATTGATGGATAGGTTTGGTGAAGGGGTAGAGTGAGATGGGGGAAAGATTATGAATTCTGTTTTGTCCATGTCCAGTTTTAGAAAGCGAGTAGAGAAGAAAGCTGAAATAGCAGACAGACATTGTGGGATTTTGGTAAGGAGATGAAGTCAGGTCCAGATAGGTAGATCTGTGTGTCTTTGGCGTAGAGGTGGTACTGCAAGCCGTGGGATTCTATGAGCTGTCCCAGGCCGAAAGTGTAGATGGAGAAGAGTAGGGGTCCTAGAACTGAGCCTTGAGGAACACCGACAGACAGGGGGTGAGGTGAGGAGGTGATGTGGGAGAGGGAGACACTGAATGTTCAGTCTGTTAGATATGATGAGATCCAGGATAGGGCCAAACCTGTGATGCCAAGAGATAAGAGAATCTGTAGCAGGAGGGAATGGTCCACAGTGTCAAAGGCTGAAGACAGGTCCAGGAGAAGGAGGACAGAGTAGTGTCGCTTGCTTTTGGCGGTTAGTAAGTAATTTGTGACTTTAGTAAGGGCAGTTTCAGTTGAGTGCTGCAGTCTGAAGCCTGATTGTAAGTGGTCAAAGAGGGAGAAGGAGGAGAGGTGGGAGGACAGTTCAAGGTGGACATGCTGTTCCAGTAGTTTTGAGGCATAAGTGAGAAGAGATATCGGGCGATAGCTAGACACAGAGGATGGGTCAAGGGAGGTCTTTTTGAGGATCGGTGTGATCGAGGCATGTTTGAAGGATGAGGGGAACACACCATTTGTAAGTGAGAGGTTGAAGAGGTGTGTTAAAGTAGGGATGAATAATGTGGCAAGGTTACGGATGAGGTGGGATGGGAGCGGGTCAAGCTTGCAAGTGGTGAGGTGTGACACAATTTTCGAAACTAGACCCCTCAGGGAACTTATCTAGATGTATGGTGAGCACACTGAACCCCCAGGTGCTTCACAGAAGTTTACAACGTTAAGCCGAGAAAATAAAAAAAAAATCCCATTTTCCCCACAAAAATATTATTTTAGTCGCAATTTCTTTATTTTTACAAGGAATGGTAATAGTAGAAATTGCACCATACAATTTGTTGCGCAATTTCTCCTGAGTACGCCGATACCCCATATGTGGGAGAATACTACTTTTGAGGCAAAGTGCAAAGCTTTAATGGGAAGAAGCGCCATATTGGAGTTTAGATATTACTGTTATGGTTTGTGGGTGCCATTACCCACTGGGAGAGCCGCTGAGTTGCCAGAACAGCAGAAACTCCAATTATATATATTTTTTTTGTTTGGCTGCTGTCACACACCAAAAAAACGCTTTTTATTGCAAAAACTGCATCACCATATTTTGAGAGTGATACTTTTTCCATATTTCAGCCCACAGAGTCATGTGAGGGCTTGTTTTTTGTGGGACAAGTTGACTTTTTTTGGTACCATTTTCAGCCACATGACATTTTTTGATCGCTTTCCTATCTGATTTTTGGGAGGCAGAATGAACAAAAACAAGCAATTGGGTTTTTTTTTTTGTCATGTCGTTTCTTGTGTGGTAAAATTGATAAGACAGTTTTATTCTTCGGGTCAGTACGATTACAGTGATACCCATTTATATCTTTTTTCATGTTTTGGCACCTTTACACAATAAAAACTATTTAACAGAAAAAATAATTATTTATGCATTGCTTTAGTTTGAGAGCTATAACCTTTTTATTTTTCCACTGATGGAGCTGTATGACAACTTATTTTTTGCGGGACAAGATGACATTTTCAGTGGCTAAAGCCCTGCTATATGTAGCAGAAATTACCATTTCCTTTGAAAGCCAACCATTGACTGGCGTTCCTAGCAGATCAGCAATGACAAGCACGGGGGTCTTCTGCCGACCCTCATTTGCCATGTAAGCCCATAGGTGCCTCGTGATCATGTGATAGGGTGGTCAATGGGTGGGGCTTGTGAAGTACCTCCTACGTGATCATGTTAAATGCCACTGTCAGAGATTGACAGTGGTATTTAACATGTTAACAGCCGCGGGGATAGTGATTCCAATCGCAGCTGTTAGGGGCACATGACAGCTTATTAAATCAGCTGTCATGTGCTGGAAAAGATGTGAGCTCAGCTCCGGAGCCTGCATCAAAGGGAGATACACGTCCTATGACGTACCTATACATCATATGTCATGAAGGGGTTAAAGGATGCTGGCAGTCCAGGTTAGCTTCCCAGTCAGCCACCCTGTTAGGATTGTTGGAATGCACCAAATGTAAATTATAATAAGGTGCGTTCGCAACCTGGGGTCCACCGTGCGGTGATGACAAAACCGCAGCTAGAGGACAATGGCGGAGCATAGCCGCAAGAACAGAGTGCAAAGCGCCTAACTGTTACTCTAGAGAGTAGTGCGTAAACTGAGAGCACTCTAAGCTATGCTCTGTTAAAGGGAATCTGTCACCCCTCCCAGGCAGTTTTAACTAAAAGAGCCACCTTGTGCAGCACTAATGCTGCATTCTGTCAAGCTGGCTCTTTTAGTTGGGGTCCCTTCCACCGCTGAAAGAATCATTTTTATAATTTGTCACTCATACCTCTAGTTTGTTCGAGGGGTAGGTCTTTCCCCAAGGACACAGACGCCTCACAGCCATCAGTCATTTCCTCCATTCTTCTGGGCGCCGCCTCCTCAGCGTTCAGTTATTTACCCGGCCCCTGCGCTGTAATCTTGTTCCTTGGGCATGCGCAGTTAGCGCTGCCCGTCCACTGACATCACATGATGTCTTCCTTCTCGCGCCTGCATGGACCGAGATCCCGCCCCGCAGTCTCTTCTGATTTATTCACACTGCGGGGCGGGATCTCGGGCCGCGCGTCCACGCAGGCGCGAGAAGGAAGACATCATGTGATGTCAGTGGATGGGCAGCGCTAACTGCGCATGCCCAAGAAACAAGATTACAGCGCAGGCGCTGGGTAAATAACTGAACGCTGAGGAGGCGGCGCCCAGAAGAATGGAGGAAATGACTGATGGCTGTGAGGCGTCTGTGGGGAAAGACCTGCCCCCCGGACAAACTAGAGGTATGAGAGACAAATTATAAAAACGATTCTTTCAGCGGTGGAAGGGACCCCAACTAAAAGAGCCACCTTGACAGAATGCAGCATTAGTGCTGCACAAGGTGGCTCTTTTAGCTAAAAACGCCTGGGGGGTGACAGGTTCTCTTTAAACATCACAGGAGTATAGAGGGATAGACGCTAGTGGTCCCTAGAACTCACCCCCCACTACGCTGGTGATTGAACCTGCACTGACACATGGTGACTTTTGAGCACGCGCCTGAGGACGCCTGGTGCAGCTGCTAAGTTCGAGCGGGAGTTCCAACCCTACACTGCCTGTCTAGAAAACACACTTGCAGTGCTATTAACGGCACACATGCACACAGGGTGGTAGCTGTCCCACCTACACACACAACAAATAACGCACAGGCCATTGAGAGCCTTTTATACCTTTAGCTCAAGTCCAGACAGACAGGACCTTCCCTGTGGACCAATCAGAAGCTGCCAGCCCAAAAGAGCAGCTGACGTCCGAGCACCAACGAGAAGGCGCCACATCATGGACTTGCTCAGTAGGGAGAAATCCAGACTTAGTCTCCAGAGCACAACGCTGCATGTGTATACCAGTAGCCACCATAGGCTTAGCTGGAGAGCCAGAAGCAACTACACATGCAGCATGAGCTTGGGTAAGGCGCTGGGTCTGGAGTCTGTGCTGAGCAGTCATCCCAGCGGCCGAGCCTGAATGGGAAACCACTGTACCAGACAAGGCTTGGGATCTATCCCGTGCAGCGGGAGAATCCCGGCGCCTAACACACCCTTCATGATATCCACCAGGATGCTACAAAGTCAGTGGAAAAATATTATACTCGACTCTGACAAAGATGGTGTTAGTGTGGCTGGTCTGGAGCCGGAATCTCCAGGAGTGGACCCTCTGGGCCGAGGCACCGAGGGGCCCCGGACGAGCTGCCAGGTGGAACCGACCCCTATACAGGGACCGTTAGGAGCAGGCCCAGGGGTTCGAGTACCACGGTAGCCAGTACCAAGAGGGGCGGCTCAGGATGGACTGGAGTAGGACTGTGGGACTGAAGAGTAGATGACAAAACAGAGCTGGAATACAGGAGTGGAGTAAGACTGTAGACTGGAACGTGGAGGGACTGAAGTGTAGATGACAGGACAGAGCTGGAACACAGGAGACAGGAATGGAGTAAGACAGTAGACTGGAACGTGGAGGGATGGCTGGAGCAGGAACACAGGAGACAGGATTAGAGGAGGATGGAAGGACTGGAGCAGGATGGAACTGGAACACTCCAGTCCAGGACTTGACTAGGACGGAAGGACTGGAGCAGGACGGAACAGGAACACCGGAGGCAGGACTGGAGTAGGACAGCAGGATGGAAGAGGAACACCGGAGGCAGGACTGGAGTACGACGGCAGGACTGGAGCAGAATGGAACAGGAACACCGGAGGCAGGACTGGAGCAGGATGGAACAGGAACACCGGAGGCAGGACTGGAGCAGGATGGCAGGACTGGAGTAGGGGACACGGATAGCTGGACTGCGAGGCTGCTGCAGGGAGCACACGAGAACGGGACTGTGAGACTGCAGAGAGCACGCGAAGAAGCGAGGCCCAGTGTGCTAGGAAACACAACGATCAGGCGCCTCCCTCAGGGGGAAGCGGCCTGATATGCCCCTGTCTGGTCTGCCATTGGTCAGGGGGTGCTTCCGGGTCAGTGCATAGCCGGAGCACAAGAAGCAGAAGGGAGGCACGGCCGCGGCCTATGGCGCATGTGCATTGCATGCAAAGACGCCGTCGGCCGCGCGTCTGTCAGAGGTGACCGCCGTGGCTGTCGGGCGGCGAGGGGCTGCGGCGTGGGAGCGATGGCCAGGTGAGTATGCAGAGACGGCGTGACAGATGGAAGGACTTAAGATACAAGAACACGTCCTATTTCCACACCTGTTTACTGTCCTGTGCCTTTGTTGAAGGTTTTAAGCCTGTGAATAAAGAAACCAACAGGAACATGACTGTGTACAACTAATGTCCAACGGCGGGATTCAGTCATGTTACCAATGTCCCACTAGATAACCTTGACCAAGAGCTCTTTGTGGAAGGATCACAGTATGACTTGGATGGCCGGTTCTACACCGGATATGCTGTTTTTTTCCCCATGAATCCATAAAATCAGAACCACTGCTCCCACAAATTTCTGACCAGGAAGCGGAACTCTGCGCCCTAGAAGAAGCCTGCAGACATGCTAAAGACCAAACTGACACAACTTATACAAGCAGCTGCTATGCCATTGTCATAACTCATGACTATGGACATATATGGGCAGCTTGATCTTTCCTCACAGCGGCAAGCAAGCCTATCAAGAAAGATAAATCCAGCCATCGCCTGATGGAGGCCCTACTTTTACCAAAGAAAGTTTCCATAGAGAAAGTCAAAGGACACGTAAAGGACGACTCAACTACAGCTAAAAGTAACCACTTGGCAGACCAGACTGCAAAATCTGCAGCCTACCAACTAAGAGATACCCTGCCAGGGTGGCAGCTGCACAGGTGACCTCCACCGCTGACCAACCTATGATGTTCTCCAGGAGCTTCAACAAGTTGAAGAATTCACAAGATGGCAGGAGAAGGGAGCTGTGTAGTCACCAGAAGGACTGTGGCATGTGGGGGACAAAGTTTGTCTTTCCCGGGTTCTGTATCCCACGATTGCTCAAGTCACCCACAGAAATACTCGTCAATCTAAGACTGCCATATCAGACTTCATCCACCACCGTTGGTATGCCCCTGGGTTCAGTGTCACTGTGTCACGTCCGCCATGTCTGTTTTGCCTCATGACCACTGGAGCGGTGTGCACGCGCATCTCATGTCTGCTGTCCTGCATGTTCCCTAGAGCAGTGTGCACACTCACCTCATGACTGTTGGGCTGCAAGATGCCTGCGTTTCTGCTCTGCCTTCTGTGATCATCTCTGTGTTCCAAGAACCCCTGATCATGTGACCTTTCCTAGGCTCCAGCGCTGTCTGGTTCTGTAATCATCTCTGCATGTCTGGAACCCCTGATCATGTGACCTTTCCTAGGTTTCCGTACTGTCTGGTTCTGCAATCATCTCTGCATGTCTGGATTCCCTGGTCATGTGACTGCTCTCTGTGATCCTGGAGGATCTGAACTGGAATTTCTCCCCTGGTCTTGACCCAGAAGTACTGGTGCTATATCAGACCACCCCTCCCTATGGTCAGGGCATGATTATTGTGTTGCTTCCCTGCATGGCTGCTTGGTCGCTCCCTGTATTCTGTGCCCCTGCACTCTGCCCTGTCGTGCGTCTCTGCACACGCTCTGTGCTTGTACTCTGCCTCTTGTCTCGTGCCATGTCTTGTGTTGTCTCTCGTGCCATGTTTGTCCTTGCCTTGCTTTACCTTGTAGTACTTCCGCTGTTCTCTGCCTTCGCCTGTTTTGCTGTGTCTCGCCTTAGCTGTTCTTTGACTTGTAGTCCTTCCTCTGTTCTCTGCCTTGCCTGTTTCGCCATGTCTAGTCTTTGCTATTCTGAGCCTTGTAGTACTTCTCATGTTTCTTGTCTCTGCCTGGTTTTACGTACTCTGTCCTCTGGTGCTATCTTGCACATTTTCATGTCTAGTCCCAAGGCCCTGCCTTGGCCCGGCTCTGGGCTTCGGCCTACGTTCCGCTGCTAGACTCTGTCCTCTGGTGCTCTCTAGCACACTCCTGACTAGTCCCAAGGCTCTGCCTTGGCTCGGCTCTGGGCTTCGGCCTACGCTCCGCTGCTAGTTCTATGTCTCGTTTCCTGGCTAGTCCCAAGGTTCTCCCTTGGCCTGGCTCTGGGCTTCAGCCTACGCTCCGCTGCTACCTCTGTTCTCTCTCTGACCTGGCTCTGTTTCTGCCTATGTTTCCGCTCCATTTTCCGTACCCTGTCCTGCCTTGTCCCTTGCTTGTCATTGCCTTGAACCCCGGCGTGGGTTCCCCTGGCCGCCTCCTGTGCCGTAGTAGTGCCTCGTGTTTGTGTACAGCCGTGTGCACTGGCCAGCGAGGCGTGCCTCCTGCGTGGCTCCTAGCACGCAGTCCTTCCTTGAACCCTGGTGTGGCTCCTAGCACGCACTCTGCTTTGAACTCTGGCGTGGCTCCTAGCACGCAGCCCTTCCTTGAACCTGGTGTGGCTCCTAGCACGAAGGTTCCCTTGCCAATCTCCTGTGCCTTAGCCATGCCTCATGCTGGCGTTACAGCCGTGTGCACTGGCCAGTGAGGTGTGCCTCCCGCGTGGCTCCTAGCACACGTCCTGCCCTGAACCCTGGCGTGGCTCCTAGCATGCACCCTGCCTTGAACCCTAACCCTGGCGTGCCCTCTGACGCGCAGGACTCTGCCTTGAACCCTGACCCTGGAGTGTCTCTCTGCTCGCGCAGGACTCTGTCTTGTACCTTGTGCCTTGGCGTGTCTCTATACACGCACCCTGTCTCGTTTTGTGAACCCTGGCGTGTCCCCTACACACGCACCTTGTCTTGCACCTTGCTTTGAACCCTGGCGTGTCCCCTACACACGCACCTTGCCTTGCACCTAGCCTTGGACCTTGGCGTGTTCCCTAACACACACCATGCCTGGATATCTGTCGTGCCTCCCTGCCTGAACCCTGGTTTGCCTGCCGGATGTCCGGAACCTGCCGATCGCTGCCAGAGATCGTAAGCCTGATGTCCGCAGCCTGATGCCCTGATCATGTCGATCGTTTCCAGCTGTCCGGTGTCCGATGCCATTGTGCCTTTGCCTGTACCCAGGCGTGCCACCTGGTACGTACTATGCTATGGACCTTGGCGTGCCCACACATGCACACTGCACGTTTTGCTTGTTTTCACGTTTGCACTGAATGTTATCCTGAATGTTGTGAGTTCATTTTCCCCTCCGTCACTGAGGCCTGGTGAACTCCCTATTCTAGTGAAGGAAGGTAGTGAGCCTGATTATCAGACACCTGGGACTAATGAAGACGATTGGCTGAGTGGAGTCACTGACTGGATTTAAGGCAGCCTACGCCCTTTCTGCCCTGCGGGTGATTTCTCTGTGGACTCTTGGACACCAGTCTGATTCCTGCTCTCCTAAAGCTAAGTTTTCTGTTTTGCCTTTTTGCATCTAAGATTTGTTTTTGTTTTTCTTGCTTTTTGGATTCTGCCACTCCCTGCTGGAGTGTGCAGTGTTCCGTGAGCTCTGTCTTCTGAAGGTACCTGAGTGCTGATTTAGTTTTTGAAGCTTAGTTGCTTCAGGGCCATTTTTATATCAGCTTGTTGGCTTTTGTCTCTGATAAGGTTTTGGCAGATTGCAGACAGCAGCCTTCCTATCCGTTCCTATCTAGGTAGTTTTTGGGCCCCGTCTTTGCTCAGCCTGTCTTTCTGTCTGTGTAAGTGTTTTCATCTTGCTTCTCCGTCATTATATGTGGGGGGCTGCCTATTGCTTTGGGGTCTGCTCTGGGGCAGTTAGATTTCCCCATTCCTTCTTTAGGCCTATGTATCTCTCCGGCTGTGATCGAGGGGTCTAGGTCATCGTAGGAACCCCCCACGGCTACTGCTAGTTGTGTTGATAGGTTCAGGGGTCTGCAATCTGATAGTTGCCAACTTCTCTGGTTTTCAGGACTTAGCTAGCATTTCTGTTTTTGCCTCCTACGGTGACTCTATCATAACACCTGAAGATCTTAATGAAGATACCTTGCACTTACCTCTTGTCTTGTTTCCTGCTTGTCTCTGGTCGTCAGACACTCATATAGTGTCCCCCTGAGCTGGCCGTCTGGTCCCAGCATTTGTGGTGGCTCACCCCCTTGGTCTTGCCCCTGACACTCCCTGTATAGGGGGTGGTTCCTCACAAGGTCAGCTCGCCCTCGGTGGGTGGGTGCCACGACTCAGAGGGTCCACTCAAAAAATGGGCTCAACAGAAGCTGAGCCCGTCACACACTGCAACTAAAGACATTCAAGCCTGTCTGCCTTGTGCACTCAACAACGTGAGACCCACCAAGACGCCTATGAGACACACACCAAGGTCCCTGTACCCTTTCCAGGGCCTTCAGAAAAACTAAATTCAACTTCCAATTCTTGGTTAGAATAGGTAAAATACTCTGTACTCGCCATGAATAAGAGTAATTGTATAATCTGCTCCCTAGTTAGACCTCATCTCGGCACAGTGCCCTTTCCTATAAGCAACCTGACAAACCCCATGGCTTTCTCCTGCTTAATTCAGTATTTTCTGCTGCAAAGGGAGAAAATACATCAGAGTGTAATCTTTTCCAGCAGTTGTATCCCTCCATAAGTGCATGAGAGGCATAGAGGGAGAGTGCAGGGCAAATTGTTGTAGCAGCTAGCTGTGGACTGCCCATGTTAGGTCAGGAGCAAAGGAGAATCAGGTCAGTGCAGTCCCCATAGGGAAATACAGGAGCAGAATCAGACGCTGTTCCCTGGACAGCAACAGAAAGCTACCTAAGACATCCCTGATGCCAGACCGGCAGCAATTCATCAATGGGTGAGGATGTTTCATTTCCTTGCACTCTTTGCTTTTTTATTCCTAATCTACCATTGGGTGGTTGGTGATGTTCCATGTTTAAACATTTCTGATCCACCATTGGGGTTGCTTTGTTTGCAATATTTGAATTTTGGTGCACTTTTGGAACAACAGTGCACAATATGTACAGTGGGTACGGAAAGTATTCAGACACCTTTAAATTTTTCACTCTTTGTTTCTTTGCAGCCATTTGGTAAATTCAAAAAAGATCATTTTTTTCTCATTAACGTATACTCTGTACCCCATCTTGACTAAAAAAAACAACAAATGCAGACATTTTTGCAAACTAATTAAAAAAGAAAAACTGAAATATCACATGGTCATAAGTATTCAGACCCATTGCTCAGTATTGAGGAGAAGCACAAATTTGAGCTAGTACAGCCATGAGACTTCTTGGGAATGATGCAACTAGTGTTTCACAACTGGATTTGGTGATCCTCTGCCATTCTTCCTTGCAGATCCTCTCCAGTTCCATCAGATTGGATGGTGAATGTTGGTGGACAGTCATTTTCAGGTCTCTCCAGACATGCTTAATTGGGTTTAGGTCAGGGCTCTGGTTGGGCCAGTTAAGAATGGTCAGAGTTGTTCTGTAGCCACTCCTTTGTTATTTTAGCTGTGTGCTTAGGGTCATTGTCTTGTTGAAAGGTGAACCTTCCGCCAAATCTGAGGTCCAGAGCACTCTGGAAGAGGTTTTCATCCAGGATATCTCTGTACTTGGCCGCATTCATGTTTCTTTCAATTGGATCCAGTCGTCCTGTCCCTGCAGCTGAAAAACACCCCAATAGCATGATGCTGCCACCACCATGTTTCACTGTTGGGATTCTCCACACATACCGCTTAGAATTATCATCAAAAAGTTCTTTGTCTCATCAGACCAGAGAATCTTATTTTTCAGTCTCAGATCCTTCATGTGTTTTTTAGCAAAGTCTATGTAAGCTTTCATATGTCTGGCACTGAGGAGATGCTTCCATTGGGCCACTCTGCTATAAAGGCCCAACTGCTGGAGGGCTGCAGTGATAATTGAGTTTGTGGAACTTTCTCCCATCTCCCTACCGCATATGTGGAGCTCAGCCACAATGATCTTGGGGTTCTTCTTTACCTCTCTCATCAAGACTCTTCTCCCACCATTGCTCAGTTTTGTTGGATGGACAGGTCTAGGAAGACTTCTGGTGGTCCCAAACGTTTCCATTTAAAGATTACGGAGGCCACTGTGCTCTTAGGAAACTTGAGTACTGCAGAAATTCTTTTGTAACCTTGGCCATATCTGTGCCTTGCCACAATTGGAGGCCACTGAGCAAAGGGTCTGAATACTTATGACCATGTGATATTTCAGTTTTTCTTTTTTAACCCCTCCATGACCTAGCCTATTTTGACCTTAATGACCTGGCCATTTTTTTCCAATTCTGTGGTGGGAACCACTGTTTGGGCGCACGGTAGGACTCGGAAGGGAATTTGCCTTTTTTAATGGACAATTAGCTCCAATCATTAGCGGACACCATGTCGCGTATGGAGAGCCTGTGTGCCTAAACATTGGAGCTCCCCTACAAGTGACCTTATTTTGGAAACTAGATCCCCCAAGGAACTTATCTAGATGTGTGGTGAGCACTCTGAACCTCCAAATGCTCCACAAGTTTATAACGCAGAGCCGTGAAAATATTTTCACAAGGGTAACAGGAGAAATTGGACCCTAAAAGTTGTTGTCCAGTTTGTCCTGAGTACGCTGGTACCCCATTATGTTGGGGGGAACCACTGTTTGGGCACAAGTCGGGGCTTGGAAGGGAAGTAGTGACGTTTTGAAATGCCGACTTGATGGAATGGTCTGCGGGCGTTATGTTACGTTTGCAGAGCCCCTGATGTGCCTAAACAGTAGAAACCCCCCACAAGTGACCCCATTTTGGAAACTAGACCTCCCAAGGAACTTATCTAGATGTGTGGTGAGCACTTTGAACACTCAAATGCTTCACAGAAGTTTATGACGCAGAGCCATGAAAATAAAAAAATCACTTTTTTCCTCAAAAAATTATTTTTTTAGCCCGCAATTTTTTATTTTCACAAGGGTAACAGGAGAAATTGGACCCTGTGAGGTAGCGCTGTCATTTACTTGGGGAATTCTCGGTTGGCAGAGAACAAAACACATCCGGCACAGGTTTTCCATCAAACATAGCAGTCCATGCGGTTTATTCAACGTCATAAACCGATAGAAGCAATCAACAACACTTCACATAAACAGCAGAGCGTCCATTATAGCTTCCCTCTGTAAACCCAGTGTTCACACACGTTGTTCAATGTCCAGCATACAGGCTCTCTTAGCCTCATTTATCTCACCCATGTCAGGGTCTCCACATGGTTCCGTCCCTCATGCTGCAGACGTCCATATCCCTCCAGGGAACTTTCAGGCTCTGGCAGCCATTACACACAGCCACACACAGGCTGTTAGCCAGGAGACAATCCTGCGCACGGGACCTTCCACTCTGGACCAACCAGGTCCCTGCATTCACCACGTGACCTACCCTGGCCACATTATATGGTCTATAGCCATGCCCACCGGGTCACATGACTATGACCTCATCACAGGTCCTTCACACACTCACATAGCCTTTTAATACAGGCATTTTCAGACCCACGCCTGGGTGGGTTTGTAGGTAACCAGAACCCGCCCATCTAGTTACCTGGAGACTTCTCCCTTACACTTTGAAACAACACCTCAGCAATATCATTGCTGATCAATACGCATACCTAAGTCTCCATCTCAAGGCCACCCACCTTGAGATACATAACCATCCTTCAGGATTCTGCCACTCATCCGTTCTCTTGGGACATCCACACAGCGCCCCCTAAAGGCCACAGTGGTTACTACACCACAACCCCAAAAGTTGTTGTTCAGTTTGTTCTGAGTACAATGGTACCACATATATGGGGGGGAACCACTGTTTGGGCACACGTCGGGGCTCGGAAGGGAAGTGACATATTGAAATGCCGACTTTGATGGAATGGTCTGCGGGCGTCATGTTATTTTTGCAGAGCCCCTGATGTGTCTAAACAGCAGAAACCCCCCACAAGTGACCCCATTTTGGAAACTAGACCCCCCAAGGAACTCATCTAGATGTATGGTGAGCACTTTGAATCCCCAAATGCTTCACAGTTTATAACGCAGGGCCGTGAAAATAAAAAATCATTTTTTTTCCACAAATATAATTTGGAGATGGTTCAGGAGAAGATACGATAGATAAACTAGCTAAGATGTAATATAGGATATAAATTAGTTAGAACTGAAAAAGGAAAAAAAACCTCCCCACCCAAAAAAGGTATATTTAATATAAAATGAAATCTTTTCAAAAGACCACCTCTTTTATTCATCTCTGTCTTCTTTAAGAAAACTACACTGCAATGAACACATTTCAATGTAATTTTAGGTGGACATCTCAAAGAGGTTTCAGGGTACAAATAAATCAAATTTCACTTTCAGTGAGCAATTAGGCTGATTATTACGCTAGCCCTTACAGCTCCCCATTCTTGTATTCAACTTTGTAAATTAGATGAATTTTGGGTAAACAGCAAGGATTCTGTTTTGCTTTCGTTACGCACTGCTTGGTGATCACATGGAATAACATCCTAGGGCCGTCATCAGTGCATAGTCAGAAATAGCACTAAAATCAATAGGAACAAGGTGCACAAACAGAGCCATAGTCTCTGGTGTGAACAAATCAGAAAATGCCTCATAATTCTTTGCTTCAAGGGATTTTTTTAGTGCGTGAAGCAATTACACTGAGTTGGTCAGATATAGTTCCCACATACACTTCAGTTTATGGTACAATTTCAGTGCTCTAGAGAAAAGTTACTTTTAAACTGACAACTAGAAACACAATTCAAACAAAAGCTTAGAAAAAAATATATTGGGGAATGAGAAGCAAACACAATCAAATCAAGTTAACCCCTTCACCACCTTGGGATTTTCCGTTTTTGGGTTTCATTTTTACTCCCTTCTTCCCAGAGCCATAACTTTTTTATATTTCCGTCAATATTTTCAGGACGAGTTGTACTTTTGACTGATGCAATGCGTTTTACCATATACTGTACTGGAAAAAAATGAAAGACAGAAATGCTCATCTGCTATGAAGACCGGCCATGGAGCAACTATCATAGCAGATCGGAAATTACAAGCACAGGGTTCTCCTGCAGACCCCCAGTTGTCATGCCTACTCATTGGCGCCCCACAATCATGTGACGGGGCACCGATGGGTGGAGTTAGTGACGCATTTCCGGCACATGTATGTTAAATGCCACTGTCAGAGATTGACAGCGGCATTTAACATGTTAACAGCCGAGGGTTGATCGCGATTCCACCCGCAGCTGTAAGGGGCACATGACAACTGATCAAATCAGCTGTCATGTGCCTGAAACGATGCAGGCTCAGAGCCGGAACCCGCTTTAAAAAGGGGAAGGTTACCTATTACGTATGTATATGTCATTGGTCATAAAGGGGTAAAAAGGCCTCTGTCTCATCTCAAAACTGTACAAACAATGCAGATTAATGGACAGTAAAAGGGGATGCCAATTAAAGATTATCCTTCTCTCTCTCATAAGTACTTCTGCAGATTAGTAAAGCCTTTCATCCACATGAGACTAATGTCAAGTGAATCTACAGCTATCGATGGATACAACCAATAGTCTACTATTTATGGCAACTAGTGATGAGCAAGTATACTCGTTGATCGGGTTTTCACAAGCATGCTCAGGTGTCCTCCGAGTATTTTGGCTTGCTCGGGGATTTAGATTTTGCTGTCTCATCTGCATGATTTGCGATTGCTAGACAGCTTGAATACATGTGTGGAATGCCTGTTTGTTAGGGAATTCCCACATGTATTCAGCCTGTCTACAAGTCGCAAATCATGCAAATTAGATGACGACAACTAAATCTCCGAACACGCCAAAATATTGGGAGGACACCCGAGCAACGAGTATACTCGCTCATCACTAATGGCAACCCTTGACAATTTGTTTTTGGGGAAATATCAATCTGGCATGCCGACTGCATTGCCTCCTGGAGATAAGCCGTTATCAGACAAGTCTGGAAATGGCTTTCTCAAGGAGAATATAAAAGCGTTCACCCAAACGAGCACTTCTGTGTATTGAAGTACAGGCCAAGATGGCTGCCAGCTGAGCGATTGGCCAACCATTGCTAGGAACACTATAGAATACTAGCATCAAACTTTTGCTGAATTGGACCCACAGTGTCTAAAATGTACAGGGAGCCTTCTCAACTAATTGCATCAATAGAAGTCATAATTCAAATGGGGCAACTACTGCCTGCAACTGTGTCCAATTGCTATGCTCAAACACCCCATTTGAAGAAATCTGCCACGGTATTAAATTCCCTTTAAAGTCTATTATAAATCCCCAATAGCATTCAGTTAGTAAGTGTTAAAGTCACCCAATGAATTCAAACTTCGAATGACTTTGTCTAAGACATGACATTTCTCTTGAACACTTACAGTGACAGCTGCACTTAAGAAACACTACAAATAAACAATTCGACATCAATATTTCTCTGGAATTGAAATCTGCTGGGTGATTTGACAGTAGACTATGTAATTAGAATGAAAAAGGAAAAGTGCTGTGGCAATTCAACTAGCTGTAAAACACTTTTCTTTAATACATGTTAAAAAAAGTTTAACCTATCGATTTCAGAAACGGGGAAGGATTTTCTGCACTTGCAAATACAGAGTTGAGAAGGTTGTGCAGACATTTGCCTGATACAGTATACTACACATAAAATATACCATTTGTTTCCAGGACAAAATTGGTACCCCCCTACCTATGAACTTGAAACAAATACAAATGCAAAATGTAATCACTTAATTTTTTCACGCAGAGCTAGACAAAACCCAAGATTACTTTTTCAGCCTATGTCCAGCAATACAGCCCTATAAATATGGCAGGAAAGCTCCTGAGGTAATGCTTAACGTAGAGGAAAAATAAGGTGTGAACAAAGCCTAAGCAAAGCAACACAGTTCCATGCACTGAAAAGAGCACCCTTCTATTGGAAAACAAACATATTTTGAAAAATCTATATCAAACACACACAATTTTTCCCTTTAAAGCGCCACTATATTGGTTTCATTTTTTTTTAATGCTGGAGAGGTACCACTAACGTAAAGTCCCTGCCCCTTGTATTGTATATTTATTGTATACTTATAAGCTGCTGTTTTCAGCTGTTCCCTGCACCACTCCTGTCCCACGCCACCATCTTGTGACCGCAACTTCTGACTGACTAGAAGTCAGAGGTAACGGTCACAAACTTTCAATATCAGTTTTTGAAAGCCTGGTTCTGGCTCTCACAAACTTACCGTATTTTTCAGATTATAAGACAAATTTGTGGGGGGAAATGGGGGTGCGTCTTATAATGCGTATATACCTTACCGGTACCGCTGCTACGTGCTGCAGGCTGGGATGAGGGGGTCTCCGGCGGGGCTGCTGGTGCCCGGCGGTGCTGTGGGTGTCTCCGGTGCTGATGCGGGGGTCTCTGGTGCTGTCGGGGCTCTGCCGTCATTTTGTGAAAGGCCAGAGCCCCAGCAGTTCCATGGTTTCCTGTATGGTGGACTCCGGGAAAAAGGCAGATGGGGGCAGCGCATGCACAGATGGAGATATCGGCACCAAGATCTGGGGCAATGAGATCTCAGCGCTGAGATCACTCTGTAATGACTCTATAAAATAGGAGTTTCACTTTTTGTATTGAAGAACTGAAATAAATTAACCTTTTGATGACATTCTAATTTTGTGAGACGCAACCTGTACATAATACATACCGTATATACTCGTGTATAAGTTGACCCGAGTAAAAGCCAAGGCACCTAATTTTGCCACAAAAAACTGAGAAAACATATTGACTCGAGTATAAGCCGGGTAAGCATTGTCCCCGCATCTCCATCCTGGTATGCATGATTCCTCATCCTTATCCTTACCCTGTCCTGGTATGCATGGCTCCTTATCCCCATCCTCGTATGCATGGCTCCTTATCCCCATCCTTGTCTGAATGGCTCCTCATCCCTGTCCTGGTATGCATGGCTCCTCATCCCTATCCTTGTATGCACGGCCCCCCATGAGAAAAGCATTAAAAAAACCTCTTACTTAACTTCCCTGCGCGCCCTCACAGCATCTTGTTCCGATTTGTAGCAGTTTTTGCGGCCAGGCGATCACGTGTCGCCGCTCATTAAGGTAATAAATATTAACCTCTCTCCACTCAGCAGGATTACGTGATCGCTTGGCCACAGGAGCTGCTGGAAGCCAGAACAGGGTGCTGCGAGGGCGAGCAGGGAAGGTAAGGAGGAATTTTTTTACAGCTGCTGGAAGCGGGCGGGTGTAACAGCGTTATATAAGAGAAATTAATATTCATTGACAGTGCAGTGAATATTAATTTCTCTTTAGAAGCAGGCACAGTAACAGCCGCCGGTTCCTCCTGTCTCCTGTGACCTGCTGCTCCGCCGTTCCCCCTCCTATACGGCTTTTGGGACAATGACTCATGTATATGCCGAGAGGGGCGTTTTCAGCACAAAAAATGTGCTGAAAAACTCAGCTTATACACGAGTATATACGGTATACAATATAAAAACAAAGTCTGTCTGACCTCATATCAATATCCACTATCATTCTCTTCAAGTGAAGAATCTCCTGCTGGCCGACAGGTACAATATGCTCTCAAAAAGAAACTTGTAGTGAAGTTCAACACTTGACTAAAAGTGCATACTTAATTATAAATCCATTAAAAACATGGTGTTAACAAGGCTTTGACCGTAAGGAGTGTGGTCATCACGTTTCAAACACTGTGGTTTTTGCTCAGGGCATGAAGTACTTTTATTCTTCCTCCTGCCATAAGTGAGAACTGGAGTGTTTGAAACGAATTGGTAAGGAGGTCAACTTCTTAGAGTAACAGCCTGTGTGCACTATATTTTTAATTGATCTATAATAAAGTATTCACTTTTACTCAAGTGTTGAAGTGCACTAAAAGGGTATGTTTCCACGGTCCGGATTACATCAGGATTAGCTGCGGATTGAACGTTGTGTACAGCCGCAGCGTTTAATCCGCAGCGTCCAAATGTTACAGCATAGTGGAAGGGATTTTAAGAAATGCCGTCTCCACTATGCATACTAAAACGTGGATGACACACCGAAATTACGGACATGCGGCGCGTCTTTATAGAACACAGCATGTCTATTTATTTTACAGTCTATGGATATGATGCGGTGATTCCGCATGTGTTCAATTAACAATTGCGGAATCACAGCGCGTAGAAAGGGTAGCGGCGCTTTGGGCGGAGCGGGCTTTTTAAATAATTTGGTGCATCTTCTCAGTGGTGTACGCCTTGCCGGAAATTATACTCTAGGCAAGGACTGGAGTAACTAACATTTCTAGGGCAATTTACGCCGTAACTTTTAATGGATTGGCCAAATCACGCACCATACATACTCCACCTACTTCGGAGAAGCTGGCCACATCTGGCGTGAAAACCCCAAAAGTCGCTAAATATCTGTACAACTTTGTGTTGCACTAACATTTTGCAACTATTCAAAGTGTTTTATGTTTTGAAGAATCAGACCCATTTTCTCTGAAATGAGATCACATTTGAACTAGATTATTAATCTTCTCTAATTTTTAAACTGTGCAAACTCAAAGACAGTCTTAAAATGCTCCAAACTTGGTGCACCTTTAGATCATCTAGTATTTGTCTACACATTCTACTAGTTGGTTTACTTTGACTTACTTTGTTCTACTAAGTACATCAAATCACAGCGTAACAGCGGGTGTGTAGCTGTGGAATTCATTCCATGTATTTTTAGGACAAGTCACGTTAACTTGCTGGACAAAAAAAAACTTAATTGTTGTGCAAGGCATGAAAGATAATTCTTGTGCAAATTCAGCTAGAATTATGAACTATGTAGCTTGTTAAATCAGTACCATTATCTGAAAATACAATTACCATTTAAGAATACTTACCTACTGAAACATTTTAATTTATAACTGTATGAATAGTTTGTTCTAAACGACAAGCATTCGTGTCATCACTTAATTATTTTTCTTGCAATATACATTTAGTCAACACTGTGATGTCACTAGCTTATTGTACCTGCACTTCTATAATGTGATGCATAAAATGCTATTTAACTGCCAGACTATGGCAAAGTTTCTACTGTAAATACCTCCTCTGGGCTACAAACACACTTAAATTCAACTCAATTCAATTTTGAACAGAATTTTACAGTTTACAACCCTCCTGTTATACAATCATGTATAATGTCTTAATTAATCATTATGGTAGAATTTATTTAATAAACAAATAGTATGAGTGAAAATAAGCGACTCTGTAAAATATCTTATCAGAGAAATCGTCTTTCTCCCTCTGGATTTATATTTCTCTCTCAATTCATGGGTAAAATCTGTGAAGACAGATTTTCCCATTAGTAAACGAAGAGATGATAGTTGGTGATTATTGGATTCTATGAGGGGAGGAGCTAGAGGCAGACAGACATCTTGCAAATGTTCCTGAAACATTATTTACAGTTCTCCATAGAACTTTATGAGCACCAACTGTAATCTCCTATCTCAGTAATTGGGATATCTTTATTCACCCTAAGACAGATTTAACACGTGACTTGATAATTTAGAGTATTAAATATCAGTCTAGGAGAAGAACAAAGCAGATTTCTCTAATAAGATGTATTACAAAGTTTCTTTGTTACGTATGTAATTTGGAAAAAACATCAAAAAATAATTTTTACTCTTTAAATAATTTACTTTATATCTTGCAGTACAATCCAAAGATGTACCGTATTTACAGCACCTTACATAATTTGCCATCGCCAAGTCAGGAGTACGATCTGCTGTAATGCGCCGTGGAAGATCTAGCGTGTTTCATCAGCTGTTTTGTAACTCTCATAGGGTTAAACTTTGGATAGCTGGCTACTTATTAAAAGGAAATCAGACATAACAGTAGATAAATCTTTGTGATAAATTACTTAAATTTCAAAATTCCTTTAAAGATAAACAACTCTCTGCCATATGATGTAATGATTGGTTCACCTAAAAATTTCAAGGAGGGTCTAGATGACTTTCTTGAAAAACATATCGCAGGTTATGGGTACTAGATTCTGTGACGGGATGTTGATCCAGGGAACTAGTTTGATTGATATATGTTGAGTCAATACAATTAGCATCAGCCTCATGTTTTTTTTGCCTACCCCTTGATCAACATGTTAGGTTTCAAGAGCAGGTAGAAGTATTACAAATGCATCTCTGAATGCACTTTCTATCAGACCATATTACAAGTGGATGAACCATTTCTTTTATAATCCACGCATCAGACAACTTAAATTGAAAAAATTCTGTGAAAACTACACAAGACACAACAGATCTCAATTTACTGAATATTAAACAGTAAAGCATTGCAAGATGATACATGGTGGGTATATTTCTTCAGGGAATGAACTGGGATAGGAAGAGCAATCCCCAAAATTGCCATTGCTATAGTAAATCTAAACAGCACAAGTAGAAACCATGCACATCGACACAGAATAAAGAAAAATCTGCAGAAAGAGCAATACTGCCACCACAGGAATCAAGAACTTTCATACTGCAATTTACAGATAAAAAATAGGTAAAATAAGATTATATGGCAGATTTACTGCAAAAGCTCATACAAATTATTACAGGTCCATTCATTTTCAGCAACTATGTGTGTACATATATATCATATTCTTTTAGATAATAAGTCCAGGTATTACAAATTACATATACACAGTTACCGTAATTGGTGAAAAAAAAATATGTTTGTACAGAGCATGTACTGTGTAAATTTGGCATGTCTATAAATCCATACAGGCTTGATAGATGATAAAGAGTCCCTTTTTTCCCATCCACCTGGCATGTAGATAGCAGGCCATCTTTCTAAAGGGGGCTTCACACATAGCGATATCGCTAGCAATATCGCTAAAGCGTCACCGATTTTGTGACACTTACCTCCGACCGGCTCCCCCACTGGCTATCGTTGATCGCGCGAGAACGTCCTGGGCCGTTTCGCGGCGGCGGCTTCCTGCTGGCGCCGACGAGCTACGCGTGGACGTGGGTGGGAGGACGTCTTCATCGCCGCGTCTGACAGGTAAGTAACGATCGCCGCTGCATCGCTAGTGAGATCTGCCTGTTTGGCAGCTCACTAGCGACCATTTAGCGATGCACCAGCGATCCTGACCGGGTCGTATCGTTGTCGGGATCGCTCGTGCTTCGCTAAATGTAACGGGGCCCTTACTGTATAGGAAAGCAGTCTGGTGCGCTTTCATTTATAGTTAGTTTATGCAAAAAGTATATATTTACATTTACTGTACATATCAGATCACTTTGAATACAAGATTTGAGTTTAAAATCTTTTCTGATAAATTGTATAGTTTGTTGAAAACAAAAAAAACAATTGTCAATGGAAACCAAACATATCAACTAATTGAGGGCTGGATTCCAAATCCTCCTAAAAACATTTAAAAAAATGCAAAATCATATGCAGATCTAATTTGTGCAAATTTAATGACTGCATCTCGCAATGTAACTCAGTATGCACTCCAGAAGTCTGGCCATGCTGCTCATGAGACATGGATGGTGCTTGCTCCCAGACATGGATCATATCAGTGAGATCATGGACATTTTATGGAGCTACTTGGTAGCACCACTGACACATATTGTCTCAAAGATTCTCCATTAGATTTAGATCTGGGCGAAGAGGAGGCTAGATAAAGGCATCAATGCATTTGTCATCCAGGAACTGCCTACAAACTATGGCCACAAGAGCCAGACATTGTCCTCTATAAGAAGTAGCCAAATGGACCACTGCACCAGCATAAGGTGTGTCAATGACAAATAAAAGATTGCAGAGCTGTGTGACCCTTCAATAGTTTACATCCAAACCAAAAAATGACCCACCACCAAACCAATCATGCTGGATGATGTTGCAAACAGCATGACATACTCAAAGGCGTCATACTGTATGTGATCAGTGTGAATCTGCTTTAATTTGCATGGAGAACTGGGTTCAAATTATGGTGTTCGCTCATGAATTCTAATCAAGCTGCACTATGCTCGGCTGTGAGCACAGATTCCATTACAAGATGTCAGGCCCTCATTCCACTGTCATTGAGTCCGTTTCTGATACTTTGGTTAGACTCACACCAGTAACTCACTGGAGGTCAATCTGTAGAGCTACTGCAGGGATCCTCCTGTTCCTGCTTAAACAAACGGCAGATACCGGTCCCAGTTCCGTCTCTGGGCCTATCCGATTCTCCTCATGTAAGAGCCCTCATCCTGTATCTGCTCTATGCTTGAGACTGTGCTGGCTGACACAAAAGACTTCTTACGATAGTATGCATGGATGTACCATCCTGGAGGAGATTTACAGCCTGTGCAACCTAAATGGGTTACAAATAGCTCTTCATGCTACCAGTAGTGCAAAGGACAGAAGCTAAATACAAAACTATAGAACAATGAATCAAGAAGAGAAAGTAAAGAGATAGTAATTGCCTATGGCCTCCAACAACAAAAACGTTCCTTTTTAGGGAGTCGTAATGCTTTAGCCTCTCCACTACACTTGTTGCCACTTTAAGTTGCACAAAATGAGGTGAAATTGATTTCCACGGTCAGGAAACGCTGCGTGTTTGACGCTGTATACAGCCGCAGAGTCCAATCCGCAGTGTCCAGATGTTACAGCACAGTGAATGGGACGTGCAAACAAGCAGGAGGCAGACCTGCGTACCCGGACATGCAGCGCATCTTTATCGCTCGCAGCATGTCTATTTATCTTGTAGAGACGCTAGTGCATTTGCATGCTAGTGCATTTGTCATTTGACAAGGTTTTGGTGAAGATGAGAGATACCAGACCCAACGATGCAGACGAGATGAAGGCTGCTGTCAAAGCAACCTGGGCTTCCATAAGACCTCAGCAGTGCCACAGGCTTATCTCCCCCATGCAATGCCGCATTGATGCAGTAATTGACGCAAAAGGAGCCCCAACAAAGTATTGAGCGCATTTACTGAACATACATTTCAGTAGGCCAACATTTTGGATTTTAAAATCATTTTTCAAGCTGGTGTTATAAAGTATTCTAATTTACTGAGATAATGACTTTAGGGTTTTCATTGGCTGTAAGCCATAATCATCAACATTAACAGAAATAAACACTTGAAATAGATCACTCTGCTTGTAATGACTCTATATAATATATGAGTTTCACTTTTTGTATTGAAGAACTGGAATAAATTAACTTTTTGATGATATTCTAATTTTGTGGGACGTGCCTGCACCTTATACACACGTGGTCAAAATTGTTGGTACCCCTCATTTAATGACAGAAAAACCCACAATGGTGACAGAAATAACTTGAATCTGACAAAAGTAATAATAAATAAAAAATCTATGAAAATGAACAAATGAAAGTCACACACGGCTTTTCAACCATGCTTCCACAGAATTAAAAAAAACATCTCATGAAATAGGCCTGGACAGAAATGATGGTACCCTTAACTTAAAGGGAATCTGTCACCCCATTTTTCGAGTATCAGCTGTCGGCACCACCATCAGGGGCTTATCTACAGCATTCTATAGTGCTGTAGATAAGCCCCCGATGTAACCTGAAAGATAAGAAAAACACGTAAGATTATACTCACCCAGGGGCGGTCCGGGTCCGGTTTTGGTTTGATGGGTGTCGCGGTCCAGTCCGACGCCTCCCATCTTCTAATGGTGACGTCCTCCTTTGCTGCCTGTCGTGGCTCCTGCGCAGGCGAACTGCTCTGCCCTGTTGAGGGCAGAGCAAAGTCCTACAGTGCACAGGCGCCGGGAGACGTCCGACGCCTGCGCACTGCAGTATTCTGCTCTGCCCTCAACAGGGCAGAACAGTACACCTGCGCAGGAGCCACGACAGGCAGCAAAGAAGAGGACGTCACCGTTAGTAGATGGGAGGCGCCGGACCGCAACACCCATCGGACCAAGACCGGATCGCCCCTGGGTGAGTATAATATAACTAATTTTTCTTATCTTTCAGATTACATCGGGGGCTTATCTACAGCATTACAGAATGCTGTAGATAAGCCCCTGATGGCGATTCCGGCAGCTGATACTCGAAAAATGGGGTGACAGATTCCCTTTAATATTTTGTTGCACAACCATTTGAGGCAATCACTGCAATCAAACAATTCCTGTAACTGTCAATTAAACTTCTGCACCTCTCGACAGGTATTTTGTCTCACTCCTCAAGAGCAAGCTACTCCAGTTTTGTCATGTTTGAAGGTTGACTTTTCAAGACGGCATGTTTCAGCTCTTTCCAAAGATGCTCAATAGAATTTAGGTCAGGGCTCATAGAAGGCCACTTCAGAATAGACCAATGTTTTCCTCTTAGCCATTCTTGGGTGTTTTTAGCTGTGTGTTTTGGATCATTATCCTGTTGGAAGACCCATGACCTGCGACTGAGACCAAGTTTTCTGACACTGGGCAGCACATTTCTCTCTAGAATTCCTTGATAGTCTTGAAATTTCATTGTACCCTGCACAGAATTTAGACACCCTGTTCCAGATGCAGCAAAGCAGCCCCAGAACATAACAGAGCCTCCTTCATGTTTCACAGTAGGGACAGTGTTCTTTTCTTGATATGCTTCATTCTCTGCCTGTGAAAATAGAGCTGACGTGCCTTGCCAAAAAGTTCCATTTTAGTCTCATCTGCCCATAGGACATTCTCCCAGAAGCTTTGTGGCTTGTCAACATGTAGTTTGGCAAATTCCAGTCTGGCTTTTTTATGATTTTTTTCAACAATGAAGTCCACTTTGGCTCATACAATGATGGATTGTGTGATCTGACACTGATGTACCTTGAGTTTGAAGTTCACCTTTAATCTGTTTAGATGTTTTTCTGGGCGCTTTTGTTACCATTCGTATTATCCGTCTTTTTGATTTGTCATCAATTTTCCTCCTGTGGCCACGTCCAGCGAGGTTGGCTACAGTCCTATGGAGCTTAAATTTCTGAATAATGTGTGCAACTGTAGTCACAGGAACATCAAGCTGCTTGGAGATGGTTTTATAACTTTTACCCTAATGCAGCCACTGTATATGAATGCAGGCTTAGCTGTACCCTTCACGTAACCAATAATGGAAAGTAGAGTTATGGATATTGAGATGGACAACACGGTGACTCAGTGGCTAGCACTGTTGTTTGCAGCGCTGGTGCCTTGGGTTCAAATCCCACCAAAGACAACATCAGCAAGGAGTTTGTATGTTCTCCCTGTGTTTGCATGGGTGTCCTCTCACATTCCACAGGCATACTAATAGGGACTTTAGATTGGGTTCCCCATTGTGGACAGTAATATCTAAAAATAGATAGCTCCATCCAGCATGACATTGTGAAATTAGAAGACATTGTTGCTCCATTCTATCCTGTTATTTTCTGTGGCTGAGTGGAATTACCTCCCATCAGTTGGACTTTAAAATTCGTACTTTTTTTGGGGTATTGAGAAAAATCACTGACAACTGAAAAAGATCTTAAGGGCCTGTTACACTAAGCGATATCGCTAGCAATATATTGTAACGTCACTGGTTTTGGTGACGTAGCAGCGATATTGCTAGCGATATCGGTATGTCTGATACTTACCTCCGACCGGCTCCCCGCTGGTTATTGCTGATCGCGCGAGAACGTCCTGGGCCATTTCTCATCATCAGCTTCCTGCTGGGCTTCCTGTGGCGCCGACGAGCGACGCGCGGACGCAGGCGGGAGGACCTCAGGATCGCCTCGTCTGACAGGTAAGCAGCGACCCCCGACCGCTGCTATGTCGCCAATCCTTCAAATCATGCCATCAGTCTGCATGTTAAAAACGTTCATGTAAACTAGCACATTGACTTGCATTAGTGCTTGTGCTTTCCGTATGCTACCTGTTTTGCATATGGATAACACACGGATGTTTTATACATTCATCTAGACGAGCCCTTAGTGGGAAACATGCTCTATAAACGATCGATACACAGACTGATACATCATAACTTGTGCTGTCCAGTAACCTTTTGAAAGAAAGAATTCAATCAAGGATGTATCTATTGATACTTCTTGGATTTAGCACATCAAATTCAGCTCCAGGATATCCTCCTCCTCACAAGACATTACACTGCAGATTCAGATAAGAAGAATGTTAAATGCCTCCTTCCCTGTCAAATCAACAGGCTGATTCTTGAGACCAGCAATTATTTTCATTGTTGCATTATAAGCAGTATGCACAATATTTGTTGCTGCTCGAATACAGATGTGCATTACCGACTTGTCTCATTATAATGAGATGTGCCTCCGATAGTTTAACAATACATAGTCTTAATGCATTAAACAGTTTGGCGACTGCTTGAACACGAAGACGCTCACACTAACGAGCTGAAGGCCTTGACAGCACATTCTTGACAGAATGGAAGAAATATTGCAAAAGCTCAAAGCACAGTTCAGGAGTAGACAAATATTATTTGCATCCAATGAGTTTAACAACGATTGTGATCTGTCTTGCACATCATACTATGGTTTAATCATTTGGCAAGCCTTTGCCCTCAAAGAAAAGAAAAAATTACCAGGTATAAGCACTGACCAGATTTTAGAAAAAAATGCATTCCCTATAGGTTTGGAAAGCAGGGTATTTCCATTCGTTTCATGCTTAAAATCATTGCAAGGGAAGAGATCAGACATGTGAGATAATACAAAGGGTTAACACTCTTTGCACTTTCCAACACCCTGTTCTTCCCACCCATAAAATCTTTATATTGCAGAACAGTACACTTAACATCTTTGAACTTGGGTAACTAATATACAATGGACACCTCATCATTAATGAAGGCACTATTGCAGCAGGCGGCTTGAGACCTCATCTATTTTGTGTTTCCACCACTGGGAAGCTAGAGGAAAGAATGATCTCATTATAAATAACGTTACATATCTTCATTCAGGCCCTTATATCCTTAGACTGATGGGACATTTAACATTTCCTTGCAAGAAGGGCTCAATTTTTGGTCAATTATTTTAACCCTTTCAGCACTTCCGACAGCCAAAGGAACTAAGCTGATCAATAGGTCTTACTGTAATACATTCCACATTAACTTAGATATATCTTTATACGTGGTATCAATGGTGTGAATTATTACCAAATTTTATTCTAAATGCTTATGAATTAAAATTAGACAATGACTGGGCTACCCAGCGCAGTGGATTGCAACAAGGTGATGTCATTGGATCTTTCAGCCCTTTGAAAGGAATTGCTGCAGTTCCAGACAGTAATCTCACATCACAAATTGGGAAAAAAGTGTACAATTCGACTACGGTACATGTCGACTTGTTGTCTCCTGTTGCACAGGTGGCAGCTTCATGAACCAATTCACTCAGATGAGCTGCCAGGATATCCTACTTGTTTATTACAAATGTTGTGATACCATTGTGCTATACACATGGTGAACCCAATTATTTCTATTGACTTTACCTGTTGTTACCAGGTTTCGGACACCATGTCTCTATGCATATCAGCAGATACGTTTAACCCTGTGAGGTAACGGTCACATCCAACTTTCTATTTTCCATGATGCAACAAAAGCTCGTAGTTTCTTGAAAATACTTCCTGTGCAGCAAAAGTCTCCTTGTAAGGGTCTGTTACCTCTTCAAGGCAAAGAATCAACTCTGTATCATCTCTTAGCACTAGGAATGATCGGCTACAAACAATGTATCTCTTAAACCACAGGCAGAAATAAATTCCAAACTTCCACCGTCTAGATGAATTCTCTAACAAAAGGCTGCTCCCAACACTCCAATCGTAGGATCTTAATAACTTACATCAGAATCATTGCAATTAATGAGGATGTATTGATCATAGCAATCAATGAGTTGGACGGCAAGGAGTGGAGGAGGGTGCGAGAGGTGAACACAACACAAATAATCCTGAACAAATGAAATTACACTCTGCCAGGTATAATGACTACCTAGAGGATAGCTGTACTATAGATAATACGGGTTGCAACCTTTATCCATAGGGGACACTGTGCATTTAAAAGGGTCATTCCTTTGCTTGCAGACAACCCTTATAAACCAAATATAGATCTGCATAGTGGGAATTTTTAACAATTGAAGCCGGGCGAGAAAAATACATGATGAAAGTAAGGACTGTAGGGTTATTATAAGAGAGATTGCAAAAAAGCCCCTATTGATATGCAATGTACAATGTATGACTCTACCTGTGTGGAAGCTGTTAACCCTTTGCTGCCCCCATGCATCTGAATATCCAGTATATTAAGCCATTACAGGCAATAAGCTATGCTGCAAATGTACATTACAAAGTAAAGGTTGCAGTGACTTTCTGTAATAACATCCTGGGGGGCATAATCCATATGTATAAGGCATTCACAGGAAAGCATAGCATTATCATTGTCCATCCAGCACGCTGCTTTATGGGCACAGAATTAAATAGGCATATATGTGGGCCGGTATACAGGGCGAGGTGGGCATTTAGTGCTAAACTGCAGGAAGAATGCATACCATAAGCCCTTGACAATGGACTGATTGGCGTTCTGTGAGGGATAATACTAAGCATGTATTGATAAAAGTGGGAAAGGATAGAAGTGGGCACCAGGTTGGTAATTATTCAGCCAGCAGCTAAATGTAGTGTGGATGAGCTGGCTGTAAATCTGGATGAAAACTAATTAGCTGGTTAGAGAGACGATGCACAAAAGCAAAGAAGAGCAGGGGGCACCGGGCTGGCAAAGGAAAAGGGGATGTAATGGTATTACAGGAAAATCAGATTAAAATTTAGGCTTACTGGGGAATAAAATTGGCAGTGAGCAGTTGTAGCAAACACTGAGTGATACTTGGGGGCAAAGGGCAGCACTGGTGGTACTGGGCATCACTGGAAACAGTGGGTAGTACTGGGGGTAGTGGAACACATTGTTGGGAAGCATTGAATGTTAATGGGGGTATGGTTTGGGGGACATTGAAATAGAATTGTGGCACTAGTCAAACTGAGGCATTGAATGTTAGTGAGGGGCATAGTGTGGCATTGGGAATGGTTTGGGGGGCACTGGATTAGCATTAGGGGCACTAACCAGATCGAGGCATTGCATATTATTGTGAAGCACAATGTTGTATTCAGCATGGTTTGGGAGGCACTGGTTATATTGAGGAATTAGGGAGTAAGGTTTGAGGGCACTGGTCATATGCAGGCATTGCATATTATCAGGGGCACAATGTTGCATTGGGTATGGGTCAGGGCACTGGTTTAGTATTAGGGCACTGGTCAGATTGAAGCATTGCATACTATTGGTTGGTACAATGTGACACTGGGCATGGTTTGGTGCACTGGATTAGTACTGGTTGCTCTGGTCAGTTTAAGGCATTGCATTATATTGGGGAGAACATTGTGCCACTGGATTAGTATTGGGGGCTCTGCTTAGATTGAGGCACTGCATATTATTGGGAGGGCACACTGTGGCATTGTGTATGGTTGGGGCACTGGATTAGTATTGGGGGCTCTGCTCATATTGATACATTGCATGTCAATGGAGGCACATTGTGCCATTGTGTATGGTTGGGGCACTGGATGGCATTGCACATTATTGGGGGACACACTGTGGCATTGGGTATGGTTGGGAACACTGGATTAGTATTGAGGCTCTGCTCAGATTGAGGCATTGCATATTATTGGGGGCATAATGTGTCACTGGGCATGTTTTTGGAGGCGTTGGATACTAATCCAATGAGAGTTATGCTCAGATTGAGGCATTGCATGTTAATGGGGGCACAATGTGGCATTAGGCATGGTTTGGAGGGCACTGGATTAATATTGGAGGCTCTGGTCAGATTTAGGCATTGCATGTTAACGGGGCACAATGTTTTATTGGGCAGATTTGGGGGCACTGTATTAGTATTGGGGGTTCTGGTCAGATTGAAGCATTGCATGTTAATGGTGGCACAATATTTTATTGTACATGGTTGGGGGGGGGGGACTGGATTAGTATTGTGGGCTCCGGTCAGATTGAGGCATTGCATATTAATGGGGGCACAATGTGGCATTGGGCATGGTTTGCGGGCACTGGATTAGTATTGGGGGCTCTGCTCAGACTGATGTATTGCATATTAATGGGGGGCACAGTGTGGCATGGTTGGGGGCACTGGATTATTATTGGGGACTCTGCTCACATCGAGGCATTGCATATTAATGGGGGGCACAATGTGGCATGGTTGGGGGCACTGGATTATTATTGGGGTCTGCTCAGATAGAGGCGTTGCATAGTAATGGGGGACACAGAGTGGCATGGTTGGGGGCACTGGATTATTACTGGAGTCTGCTCAGATAGAGACGTTGCATATTAATGGGGGGCACAGAGTGGCATGGTTGGGGGCACTGGATTATTACTGGAGTCTGCTCAGATAGAGGCGTTGCATAGTAATGGGGGACACAGAGTGGCATGGTTGGGGGCACTGGATTATTACTGGAGTCTGCTCAGATAGAGACGTTGCATATTAATGGGGGGCACAGAGTGGCATGGTTGGGGGCACTGGATTATTATTGGGGTCTGCTCAGATTGAGGCATTGCCTATTAATGGGGGACACAGAGTGGCATGGTTGGGGGCACTGGATTATTATTGGGGACTCTGTTCACATCGAGGCATTGCATATTAATGGGGGGCACAATGTGGCATGGTTGGGGGCACTGGATTATTATTAGGGTCTGCTCAGATTGAGGCATTGCCTATTAATGGGGGCACAATGTGGCATGGTTGGGGGCACTGGATTATTATTGGGGTCTGCTCAGATTGAGGCATTGCCTATTAATGGGGGACACAGAGTGGCATGGTTGGGGGCACTGGATTATTATTGGGGACTCTGCTCACATCGAGGCATTGCATATTAATGGGGGCACAATGTGGCATGGTTGGGGGCACTGGATTATTATTGGGGTCTGCTCAGATAGAGGCGTTGCATAGTAATGGGGGACACAGAGTGGCATGGTTGGGGGCACTGGATTATTACTGGAGTCTGCTCAGATAGAGACGTTGCATATTAATGGGGGGCACAGAGTGGCATGGTTGGGGGCACTGGATTATTACTGGAGTCTGCTCAGATAGAGACGTTGCATATTAATGGGGGGCACAGAGTGGCATGGTTGGGGGCACTGGATTATTACTGGAGTCTGCTCAGATAGAGGCGTTGCATAGTAATGGGGGACACAGAGTGGCATGGTTGGGGGCACTGGATTATTACTGGAGTCTGCTCAGATAGAGACGTTGCATATTAATGGGGGGCACAGAGTGGCATGGTTGGGGGCACTGGATTATTATTGGGGTCTGCTCAGATTGAGGCATTGCCTATTAATGGGGGACACAGAGTGGCATGGTTGGGGGCACTGGATTATTATTGGGGACTCTGTTCACATCGAGGCATTGCATATTAATGGGGGGCACAATGTGGCATGGTTGGGGGCACTGGATTATTATTAGGGTCTGCTCAGATTGAGGCATTGCCTATTAATGGGGGCACAATGTGGCATGGTTGGGGGCACTGGATTATTATTGGGGTCTGCTCAGATTGAGGCATTGCCTATTAATGGGGGGCACAGAGTGGCATGGTTGGGGCACTGGATTATTATTGGGGTCTGCTCAGATAGAGGCACTGCCTATTAATGGGGGCACAGAGTGGCATGGTTGGGGGCACTGGATTATTATTGGGGTCTGCTCAGATTGAGGCATTGCATATTAATGGGGGACACAGAGTGGCATGGTTGGGGGCACTGGATTATTATTGGGGTCTGCTCAGATTGAGGCATTGCATATTAATGGGGGACACAGAGTGGCATGGTTGGGGGCACTGGATTATTATTGGGGTCTGCTCAGATTGAGGCATTGCCTATTAATGGGGGGCACAGAGTGGCATGGTTGGGGGGCATAGGCTACTTTTGCAGGTAGTGGGTAGATTGGGGGATTACTAAGAACAGCTGGGTGGCATTTCTGGGGGGCTTGCCCCTCACACAGACGTGCGGGTGGGTGCTGTGAGGTGGTCCTGTCATATTCAGCACTTCTCCGTCCATCAGCAGGATGTCTGCTGTATCGCTGGCTGATTCTGGAGTATGAGGAGATGCCACCTCGGCTTCTACTACAGAAGATGGATCAATGTACCGAGCTGCACTTACCCTCTGCGGGCTCCAGTCCTGGGGGTTGCTCTTCTCCTCCTCCTTCTTCGTTTTTCAAAATGTATCTATTTTTTAAGCTCCCACCACAGCTCCGGCAGCCGCTTCTCTCAGCTCCCCTTCACACTCTCACTCTGAGAGACGTGCCCGCGCAGCGCGCCACCGCCGCCATTGCCCAGAGACGAGCTCTTTTTTTTTTAATCTCTCTCTGCCCGTCCCCGACGATCTCTATTCTCTCTCGTTCTTTCTTCTGCTCGTTCCCGGACCGACTTCAACCACCAGCCAAAGCTAGAGCCGGAGTCGCCTCAGAGGCGGGTTCCCGACAATTTCTGAGGTAACTTGCTCTGAAAGCGCGCTCCTGCAGCTGTAAGCGCGGGCGGAGGCGGGAGCGCGCACCCATTTTCGCGCCGCGCTCATCTCACCTGTGGCTGGCATCTTCTTTCTGAGGTAAAAAATTTTTGGAATATGTCCGTAAGAAAAAATAAATAAATCTTTAACTCGAGTGTCCATTAACTGGTTATATAGATCGCCTCTTCCTGGTCATTTCTTTAATTATTTATCCGTCTTAGTAATTACCAGATTCTGTCTTTAACGTTTCCCAGTAAAGAGGTTAGGGATGGGTCGGGGGTTAATAAAGAGATCATTTTCTAAAATACATAATGAGATGCTTTACCGACCGTAGGAAAACGCTGATGCCGAGCGTATGAGCAGCCATTTGTCACACGGCCTGCAATAACAATACTACACCCGAAAAGAAAACATGGCGGACACCATGGGGAATAGATATATTTGTGTGTATTTATATATATAGTATTATAAAATTTCCCACAAACGTTGAGCCATTGATTGCAAACAAGATCTGTTATTTTGCAACCCCCCCCCCCAAAAAAAAGAAATTTTCCTTACAAATTCATTCGACCGTAATGCAAAAATGAGTACACCCCAACGAGAAACCTTAGGCCATGTGCACACGCTGCAGTTTTGCTGCGGTTTTGCTGTGGTTTTGGCCCTGCAGAACTGCAGCATTTCCGCAGACATGGTACTTTACCATGTTAGCCTATGGGTTTTAAAAACCGCAGTGCTCACGCTGCGGTTTTTTACCTGCGGAAAAGCTGCGGGTTTTTTTCCGCAGCATGTCAATTGTTTCTGCGGATTCTGCTGCGGTTTGCCACCTATTCCATTGTCCAGATGTCAAACCGCAGGGCAAAACCGCAGGCCAAACTGCAGCAAAACCGCAGGTCACTTTACCTGCGGTTTTACCTGCGGTTCCGCAGGAAAAAACCTGCAGGTGAATCTGCAGTGTGTGCACATACCCTTAGGCATTCAGACGACTGTGCTAGTGATGAGAGCAAGTGCTCGCTACTCGAGTTTGCCTAGGGTGCTTGGATATGCACCAAGCAGGCCTGGGAGGAAGGTATGCCTGCTATTAAAGAACATGAATATTCACTGCACCCCACGCCCATAATCCCACCCTCCTCTATGCACTGAAGCCTCTGGTGAGAGATGGGTGGGAAGAGTGGAGAGCAATGAATATTCATTCTCTTTAATAGCAGACACACGTGTTAGCCTCAGCCACCAGCTTCCTGCAGCAGATGGGCGATCAAGTGTGTCCGCTATTAAGGAAAATGATTATTTACTGCTCTCCACACCCATAATCCTAAGCGAGAGAGATTTCCAACGACCTTTCTGGAACGCTATGCAGGGTTAAAATCCCTGCCAGAGGAAATCTGCCGGGCATGTGCAATACAAAAAAATGGCGGATTTTGACTGACGTCAAAAAACGGAAATGTGAAACAGGCCTTAGACGTTGAAGTCAGCTGCCAGCATCAGAACAGGACACCACAATGCGAGGGATGAAAAAAAGGTGAGTAGAATCGGGTTTTTTTATGTGTGCTGAGTGATGGATGTCATATATTCCAGAATGAGGTGCCATATATACCAAGATGGGATCATACATACCAGGATGGGGGGGGCAGATATGCCAAGATAGGAGGAATATATACCAGGACGAGGGGCATATACAGTGGGGAAAAAAAGTATTTAGTCAGTCAGCAATAGTGCAAGTTCCACCACTTAAAAAGATGAGAGGCATCTGTAATTTACATCATAGGTAGACCTCAACTATGGGAGACAAACTGAGAAAAAAAAATCCAGAAAATCACATTGTCTGTTTTTTTTTCATTTTATTTGCATATTATGGTGGAAAATAAGTATTTGGTCAGAAACAAGCAATCAAGATTTCTGGCTCTCACAGACCTGTAACTTCTTTAAGAGTCTCCTCTTTCCTCCACTCATTACCTGTAGTAATGGCACCTGTTTAAACTTGTTATCAGTATAAAAAGACACCTGTGCACACCCTCAAACAGTCTGACTCCAAACTCCACTATGGTGAAGACCAAAGAGCTGTCAAAGGACACCAGAAACAAAATTGTAGCCCTGCACCAGGCTGGGAAGACTGAATCTGCAATAGCCAACCAGCTTGGAGTGAAGAAATCAACTGTGGGAGCAATAATTAGAAAATGGAAGACATACAAGACCACTGATAATCTCCCTCGATCTGGTGCTCCACGCAAAATCCCACCCCGTGGGGTCAGAATGATCACAAGAACGGTGAGCAAAAATCCCAGAACCACGCGGGGGGGACCTAGTGAATGAACTGCAGAGAGCTGGGACCAATGTAACAAGGCCTACCATAAGTAACACACTACGCCACCATGGACTCAGATCCTGCAGTGCCAGACGTGTCCCACTGCTTAAGCCTGTACATGTCCGGGCCCGTCTGAAGTTTGCTAGAGAGCATTTGGATGATCCAGAGGAGTTTTGGGAGAATGTCCTATGGTCTGATGAAACCAAACTGGAACTGTTTGGTAGAAACACAACTTGTCGTGTTTGGAGGAAAAAGAATACTGAGTTGCATCCATCAAACACCATACCTACTGTAAAGCATGGTGGTGGAAACATCATGCTTTGGGGCTGTTTCTCTGCAAAGGGGCCAGGACGACTGATCCGGGTACATGAAAGAATGAATGGGGCCATGTATCGTGAGATTTTGAGTGCAAACCTCCTTCCATCAGCAAGGGCATTGAAGATGAAACGTGGCTGGGTCTTTCAACATGACATTGATCCAAAGCACACCGCCAGGGCAACGAAGGAGTGGCTTCGTAAGAAGCATTTCAAGGTCCTGGAGTGGCCTAGCCAGTCTCCAGATCTCAACCCTATAGAAAACCTTTGGAGGGAGTTGAAAGTCCGTGTTGCCAAGCGAAAAGCCAAAAACATCACTGCTCTAGAGGAGATCTGCATGGAGGAATGGGCCAACATACCAACAACAGTGTGTGGCAACCTTGTGAAGACTTACAGAAAACGTTTGACCTCTGTCATTGCCAACAAAGGATATATCACAAAGTATTGAGATGAAATTTTGTTTCTGACCAAATACTTATTTTCCACCATAATATGCAAATAAAATGAAAAAAAAAACAGACAATGTGATTTTCTGGATTTTTTTTTCTCAGTTTGTCTCCCATAGTTGAGGTCTACCTATGATGTAAATTACAGACGCCTCTCATCTTTTTAAGTGGTGGAACTTGCACTATTGCTGACTGACTAAATACTTTTTTTTCCCACTGTATACCAGGATGGGTAGGGCATATATACCAGAATGGGGGGCATATAAACCAGGATGGGGGGTCATACATACCAGAATTGAGGGGTCTTATATACAAAGATAGTGGGGCACTATATACCAGCCAGGATTGGGAGGGCATATATACCAAAATGCGGGGGAAGTCATACATACCAGCCAGGATGGGGGAGCCACATATACCAGCCAGGATCGGGGGTCCATATGTACAAGTAAAGATGTGGGGGGCCATATATACCAGCCAGGATGGGTACATATATATCAGGATGGGGGAGCCATATATACCAGGATGGGGATCATATATACCAGGATGGGGGAGCCATATATACCTGGATGGGGATCATATATACCAGGATGGGAGACATATATACCTGGAAGGGGCCCCAAATGGGGGACATTAGCACAGAATTGGGCAACATTACCCCTATAACAGTGTCAGCAGCAGATCCCCCTCATGATTTAGGCTAGTGGTGCAAACCTATGGCACACGTGCCAGAGGGGGCACACAGCCCTCCCAGTGGGCACTCGCCATCTCCTCAGAACTAGAAGACGGCGGGGGGAACAGCGGGTCACAGGAGGCAGGAGCCAGCAGCTGTGGCTGTAACTGTGCCCGCTGCTAAAGAGAAATGAATATTCACTGCACTGGCAATGAATATTCATTTCTCTTATAGAGCGCAGTGTCAGCCGCAGCCGCCGGCTTCCAGCAACTGCTGGACTGTCACAGGGACCCGCTCACTAAGGTAATCAATATTCACCTCTCTCCACTCCCATAGGCGTTCATTCCCTTAATGAGTGGGGGCACGTGATCGGCCAGCCACAGGAGCTGCTGGCAGCGGAACAAGATGCTGCAAGGGCGCACAGGGAAGGTAAGTAGGATGTTTTTTTTCTTTAATGCTTTTCTCATGAGGGCCATACATACAAGGATAGGGATGAGGAACCATGCATACCAGGACAGGGATGTAGAGCCATTCATACAAATATGGGGATAAGGAGCCATGCGGACAGGGATGGGGATGAGGAGCCATGCAGACAGGGATGGGGATAAGGAGCCATGCATACAAGGATGGGAATAAGGAGCCATGCAGACTAGGATGGGAGCCATGCATACCAGGACAAGGATGAGGAGCCATGCAGACAGGGATGGGGATAAAGAGCCATGCATACAAGGATGGGTTTAAGGAGCCAGGCATACAAGGATGGCTTTAAGGAGCCATGCAGACAAGGATAGGGATAAGGAGCCAGCATACCCGGATAGGGATGAGGAGTCATGCAGACAAGAATGGCAATAAGGAGTCATGCATACAAGGATAGGGATGAGGAACCATGCATACAAGGACAGTGATGAGGAGCCATGCAGACAAGGATGGGGATAAGGAGCCATGCAAACAAGAATGGGGATAAGGAGCCATGCAGAAAAGAATGTGAATAAGGATCCATGCAGACAAGGATGGGGATGAGAAACCATGCATTCCAGAATAGGGATTATGGGACAGTGCATACCAGGCTTACACCCAAGTCAATAAGTATTTCCAGTTATTCTTGTCAAAATTAAGTGCCTCAGCTTATACTCGGGTCAGCTTATACATGAGTATATACAGAATTTTTTCTTTTTAATGTGAGGCCATTATACTGTATGGAGCACTATGTGAGCACATTATACAACATGGAGCATCATGTGGGGCCATTATACAGTATGGAGCATCATGTGGGGCCATTATACAGTATGGAGCATCGTGTGGGGCCATTATACTGCATGGAGCACTCTGTGGGGCCCATTACACTTTATGCAGGACTATGTGGGGGCATTATACTTTATGGAGATCAATGTGGAGCCATTGTACTGTATGGAGGACTTTATGTGTCCGTTATACTGTATGGAGGGCTGTGTGGTGATACAGTTGGAGAATCATACTGTGATGGGGTCATCATTCTTTGTTGGAGGAACTGAGAGAGAGGGGTACAGTAGGGTCATCATACTGTGCGTGTGGAGGAGTTCACTGTGGGGGTATCATACTGTATTTGGGAGCACTTTTGTTTGTATAAAGGAGAGAGGTTCGTTGGATGCAGTGAAGAACCGGAGGCAGAGAAGGGGTTAATAGGATTTACTGAACAGATAATTAAACAAGGAATACTCCAGGCAGGGAGGCAAGTTCAGTAACGACAACGACGGGAATTGCACACAAACACAATGCTCGAGAAAAAGGTTTACAAGAAAAATGTAACTTATCGCTTGCAGTTCTTTTAGTGAAAAGGCTGGAATATCTCCCGACGACGTCGCAAATCGTGGACAATGTCTCTGACTCTGCTGATGTATCCGGTCTTGCTTGGCTTGAGTGTGCTGGAACGTAGAAACAGTCCTTTGTGTAGATTCTGTAACGTGCTGCTGCAGTGCAGTATAGCGCAACCTCCACCATTGGGTGCTGGTGAGGGAAGAGAGGTTGCACACACAGCGTAGTAACATGGAGCAGCAGCACAGGTGTCACAGGTCATGAAAGAGTGGTCAGACTAGCCGAAGTCAGCAACTGACAGGAGCAGAAGTACCAAGGAGACAGCAAGTGCGTAGTCAGGGACGAGCAAAAGGTTAGGACCTACCGGGAACGTGGTGTCAGAAACGTAAGACGGAGTCAGGGTACAAGCCAGAGGGTCAAAAGCCAGTCGGGAAGCGTGCTATCAGAAAAGGAAAAACCAGAAGCAGAGTCCAGCGATCAAGCTGAGTCATACATAAGTCCAGGTAATCAGGGGCAGAAGGAACACTAAAGGAATACAGGTCAGAGGCACTAGCTTGGAAGCTTGCAGTACAGCTGATGCTGGCCCGCAGGCTGCAGAGGACTGAAATAGCCCAGCCAGCTCCAGAATGAGGCAGAGGGGATTAACCCCCACATGACCAGTTCAAAGAGAAGACAGCAGAAAAACTGGACTGAATCATGACAGAATTCTCAGGGATGGCGCCAAACACGAACCGTGGGCACGCTCGCAGAACACGGCAGCGGGTGGTCCTCTGGAGTAGTCTCTAAGAACGGAGCAAGTCAGCTTATCTGCAACTGCAGGCGGGAAGGAGCCATCCAGAAGGGAATGGTCAGAAGACAGCTTGGTCGTGACACAGTCAATTTCAGAGTAAGTACGCTGGGGGTTGGATGACGTGGCGTTAGTAGTCTGAGCAGCGGGGAGGGAGTCACCCTTCTCCTTGTACACCTGCTGCTTTCCAGCAAAGTCTGACCCATTCTCGCGCTCAGTCCCTTTTATATTCCCCGCGCCCCCTGCTGTCCAGCGTGAAGGTCTTCCCCTCCCAAAAGAACCCTCCCCTGGCAACAGTGGTGACAGTCCCGATAGTTCCAGCCTCAAAGGGCACTGTTGCCTCTGTCTCAGCTCATCTTCTTACATTTGCATCATAGTTTATCTGTTTTATTCAGGTTTTTTTATCCTTTGTTATTAGATATTTAAATTAGGTCATTGGGCCATATGCTTTTTACTGCTGTTGCATAACATTATATTATTCCACTATAATTCCAAAAGTTAGTTATTTAATTTGATAAGAAAAAACTTCCTCAATTGTAGACTTTTTTTTAACAAATATAAAGGTTGGCATGCAACTTTCTGCAAGCTTTTAACTTTGTCCCTCTGTGTAATTGAGGTTAATAGCCCTGCCTTAAAGGTTTGCTCTCATCATGATAAAGGGCTAAAATTGCAATTTTACTTTTGATTAAAAATTCTCTCCATTCTCAAGAACAGACCTTCACTACAATTGGTGGCTAGTGTCTTAGGCTTGGTGTGCAGCGCTTACAAGCTCTTTGATATTGACTCTATAGAGCGCTAATGTATGTATACTGTCCTCATACACGTTAGCACGGTGTAGTGAGACATGTAGCTAAAAAACCCCTGTCTTTAAGAAAAAGAGGTTGTAAGTTGTAACCTTTTATTGATTGCAGATGTGACAGGAAAGGGTGAAACTATAGGATGCAATAACAGGAGCATTTCAGAATATATAACTGCACAGAGCATAAAACACAAATAGTCTGCAATACACAGTAATATGAGGTAATACACAGGTAACTGTTATGAATGAGTCACCGTAGGAGGCAAAAATAGAAATGCTAGCAAAGTCCAGAAAACCAGAGAAGTTGGCAGCTATCGGATTGCAGACCCCTGAACCTATCAACACAACTAGCAGTAGCCGTGGGGGGTTCCTACGAAGCCCTAGACCCCTCGGACACAGCCGGAGAACTATATAGCCTAAAGACAGAAAGGGAAATCTAAACTGCCCCAGAGCAGACCCCAAAGCAAAAGGCAGCCCCCAACATATAATGACGGTGAAGCAAGAAGAAAGAACACTAACACAGAAAGACAGACTGAGCAAAGACGGGGCCCAAGCTACCTAGATAGGAAAGGACAGGAAGGCTGCTGTCTGCAATCCGTGAAAAACCCTATGAAAATAAGAGCCAACAAACTGACAGTGAAAAAGGCCCTGAAGACGCTAGGCTTCAAAAAGCTATGTCAGTACTCAGGAATATTCTGAAGACAGAGCAACCGGCAAAAGGAGATTCAGCTCACCCCAGCAGGGAATGGCAGAATCCAAAAAAGCAAGGCAAACAAAAACAAAACACAAATGCTAACAGGCAAAACAGAAAACTTAGCTTTAGAGGAGCAGGAATCAGACTGGTCTCTTAGAAGTCCACAGAGAACTCACCCGCAGGGCAGAAGGGCGTCGGCAGCCTTATATCCAGTCCGTGACTCCACTCAGCCAGTCATCATCATCAGGCTCAGGTGCCTGATAATCAGGCTCATTACCTTCCTTTACCAGAATAGGGAGTTCACCAGACCTCAGTGACGAAGGGGAAACTGAACTCACAACAGGTAACATGCGGTAATACAGTAACATTAGGTAATACATGGGTGATGATTACTTACTTAGTACAGCAAACGTATTGATAAACACAGGACTACACATAGATAGTGCTTACCAACTATGCTTAGAGCAGGCTGTTTAAGGAGCATGAAGAAAACGAATGGTGAAGTTTCTCCTCAGATGCATGGAGGAACAATGGCTGCTGTTCCCTTCACAGTGTCATAATAAGAATACAATGCTACAGGAACAATCCCACAATGCCATAGGAACTTCCCATTGCAAATTAAACAAGAATCTATACATTAAAGGTAATCTGTCACCTATTTTTAGCCCTATCAGCTGCCAGCACCTCCATCAGGGGCTTATCTACAGCATTCTGTAATGCTGTAGATAACCCCCGTTGTAATCTGAAAGAGAAGAAAAACGGGTTATATTATACTCACCCAGGGGTGGTCCAGGTCCAGTCTTGGTCCGATGGGTGTCACGGTCCAGTCCGGTGCCTCCCATCTTGTAGCGGTGACGTCCTCTTCTTGGCTTCCCGTCGCGGCTTCGGCGCAGGTGCACTGCTCTGCCCTGTTGAAGGCAGAGCAGAGTCCTGCAGTGCGCAGGCACTGGACCTCTCTGACCTTTCCCGGTGCCTGCACACTGCAGGACTCTGTAGTGATGAGAGCCCACGTAATTTACGGGTGCTTGTCTCCAGAAGCATGAGCTAAACAATATAACATACTGGTCTCTACAACGGCAGTTTGCAATTTTCACTCCTGAACATCCACTGCTGCATGTTTCTGGAAAGCACCTATGGAGCCAAAATTGTCACTATACCTGTAGTTGCATTACCAAAGGGGTATAATTTCCAAAATGGGGTCAGTTGAGGGGAATTTTGCTCTTCGAGCACTTAGGCTCTCTGTATTTGGAGTCTGCAAACTTTTCTAGGAAAATCTGCACTCCAGGCAAATAGCTCTCCATCCCTCCCGAGTCTCGCCGTATTGCTAAGCAGTACTGTGCAGCCATATATGGGGTAGGCCGGTGTCACACTTGCGAGAAACTAGCATGAGTCTTGCATCTCAATACCCGGCACTGCCGCTGGCACTCGGGACCGGAGTGTGCGGCTGCATGTATTTCTATGTAGCTGAGCACTCTGCCAATATGACATGGAACCCTAAACCAGCTCAGCAAAATATTAACTCCAATATGATACAGGAAAGTTGTATATCTTTGTACCGTGTTAGCCAGTAGATAGAAAAATATCATTTCTGAATATTTTTCTAACTCCAATATAGTGATTCTTCCATTCTGAACATTGCACTGTGCCTCAAAAGTATTTCTTGACCACATATGGGGTATAGGCATACTCAGAAATTGCACAACAAATTTTGGGTTCCATTTTCTCCTTTTTCCCTTGTGAAAATAAAAAATTTGGAGCTAAAATAACATTTTTGTGGGAAAAATTTGATTTTTTTTTTATTTTCACGGCTCTATGCTCTAAGCTTCTTTGAAGGACCTGGGGGTTCAAGGCGCTCATCACACATCTAGATACATTCCTTGAGGGGGTCTAGTTTCCATTATAGGGTCACTTAGGGGTTTCCACTGTTTAGGCACATCAGAGGCTCTCCAAAAGCGATATGACATCCTCTAATTCCAGCAAATTTTGCTCTCAAAAAGTCCATTGGTTCTCCTTCCCAAACAGTAGTTTTCCTCCACATATTGGGTATCGGCATTCTCAGGAGGAATTTCACAAATTTTGGGGTCCATTTTTTTTCCCTTTTCCCTTGTGAAAATAAAAGAGTTTTGGTCTAAAGTAAATGTTTTGTGAAAAAAAAGTTAAATGTTGATTTTTTCCTTCCACATTCTAAAAATTTCTGTGGAACGTCTGAAGGGTTAATAAGCTTCAATGTGGTTTTGAGCACCTTGAGGGGTGTGGTTTTTAGAATGGTATCACTTTTAGGTATTTTCTGTCATATATACCCCTCAAAGTCACTTCAAATGTATTGTGGTCCCTAAAAAATGTTTTTATAAATTTTGTTTGTAAAAATGATAAATCGCTGGTCAACTTTTAACCCTTATAACTTCCTAACAAAAAACATGTTTCAAAAATTGTGCTGATGTAAAGTAGACATGTGGGAAATGTTATTTGTTAACTTTTTGAGTGACATCGCTCTCTTATTTAAGGGCATAAAAATAAAAATTTGAAAATTGAAAAATTTTAGCAAAATAAACGCAAGTCATGTAGCATAAATTTTACCTCTATCATGAAGTGCAATATGTTACAAAAAAAACATTCTTCGAATCAGTGGGATCCTTTGGAGCATTTGGCCTGGTCATGAAGGTGAAAACAGGCTTGGGGGCTGAAGGGCTTAAGCACGTGATGTCATAGACTTAATGGAAAAAGGATCTGCCAGTAACCTTTGGTGAGATCGAATGTGGTGAAGTACTGGGCCTCCACCAGTCTCTCAATTAGCTCATCCCCCTGGTGCATTGGATAGAGGTCAAACTTTGATAACTCATTCAATGCCCCGGGGGACGAGCTAATTGAGAGACTGGGGGAGACCTAGTACTTCACCAAGCTCGATCTCAACAAGGTTACTGGCAAGTCCCATTGACAGTGTCGGCGAAAGAAAAGACTGCTTTTATAACATGGGGTTCCGGACACATTCCAGAGGCTGATGGAAATAGTGCTAGAGCCTAAACAGAAGTATGCGTCGGCCTATTTAGGCCATATAGTCATCTTTAGTGCGGATTGGAATACCTACCTGTCCCAGGTACGGGGTTAACAGCGAACTCAAAGAAATGCGCGATAGGTCTCACGGAAGCCCGGTACTTAGGTTACGTGATCGGTCCAGGGGTTATCAAACCCCAAGTGAACAAGATCAAGGGCCAAGGCCATTGAAAACTGGCCCAAGCTGTTAAGTACCACACAGGTGAGGGCATGCCTCGGCATCATTTTATACCCAATTTTGCTGGAAGATTGGCACCCCTAACTGACCTGTTAAAAGGTAAGAAGTTGGTGATGGTATGGTGGAAACCTCAAGAGAAGGAAAAATTCAGGTATCTGAAGTCGGCGTTGTGTGGACAGCCGGTCCTCATCAGTCCCGACTTCAGGAAAACCTTCATTGTACAAACAGATGCCTCAGAGGTAGGCCTAGGAGCGGTGCTGTCGCAAGAGATGAATGGGGATGAGCATTCAGTCACCTACTTGAGCGAGCAGGAAACTTACCTCGGCAGAGAAAAATTATAGCATAGTGGAGGAGTGCTTGGAGATTAAGTGGGCCTTGGAGTCCCTACACTACTATTTGCTCAGGCATCAGTTTCATTTAGTAACGGACCATTCACCCCTCGTCTGGATGAGAAACGCAAAGGAGAGGAATGCTCGGGTCACCAGATGGTTCCTGTCCCTACAAAACTTCAGTTTTTCAGTGGAACATCAGGAAAGGAAGTCACAGAGAAATGCTGATGCCCTGTCAAGTGTCCCTTTTATGGTGACAAATGTTTAAACCCACAAGTTCAAACAGAGGGGGGGTATGTGAGGCAGTGACCGGTGTTATATGTGAGGGTCGCTATGTGTCCCCCAGGATGTGTACAGAAGCATATTGAGACTGCAGGAGTGCATTGCAGTCACAGGCATAGCTGTTATGGCAATGCAAAATAAAAGTAAGTGTTGGTCTTGGGCAAGCTATTTGTCCAAGGCAGATTTAAGAAAACCTGCCATGGGCTTTTTTTTTAAGTAGACTACAGGATGGTATTGGGGCGTTCCGCTTCCTTCCCAGCCAGGTCTTGCAAGTGGTTCCTTATAAAAACTCTTCAGCAGATGGTTGGGTGTGTTAGTGTTTGGTTTGCAAGCGTGCATAGCAGGAAGCACTGCAGAGATCAGCCTGTGTGAGGTAACACGGAGCCAAGCAGAACCAAAAGGCCTGGCACCCCTAAGTGTAGCATGGCGGTGCAGTCGCCCATGGCAATCGGTATCGGATGTAGACTGTCTTGTTTCCTGGCTGCGATCCAGAGGATACCGTGTGCTGTTTATTCCTGTGAGTTTGGACATTAAATATGTTTACTTTGAACTTTCTTGAGTCACTGCCTTATCAATGCACAGTGTGAACACCGCTGCACTGCATTAAATCATAGAATCATTAGTCACATTTTTTGCCGCAGGAGTGCGGAGTAGGCGGAGCTGCAGGAGTGTGGAGTAGGCAGAGCCACAGGAGTGCGGAGTAAAGCTGGACCACAAGGTCTGCGGAGAGAAGCTGCAGCAAGAGGTTCTGTAGCAGCAGAAGCGGAGCACAGGCAGGACAGAGCGGAACCGCTAGAGTACGGTGCACTAGCAGAGAGGGAGGTTTGTTATGAATGAGTCACCGAAGGAGGAAAAAACAAAAATACAAGCTAAGTCCAGAAAACCAGAGCGGTTGTTAGCTATCGGATTGCAGACCCCTGATCCTATTCACACAACTAACAGTAGCCGTGGGGGGTTCCTACGGTGTCCTAGACACCTCGTTCACAGCCGGAGAACTAAATAAGCCTAAAGAAAGAAAGGGGAAATCTAAACTGCCCCAGAGCAGACCCCAAAGCAATAGACAGCCCCCAACATGTATTGTCGGTGAAAAGCAAATGAAAACACAAACACAGACAGAAAGAAAGGTTGAGCAAACGATGGGGCCCAACTAACTAAATAGGAAAGGACAGAAAAGATGCTGGCTGCAATCCGCAAAAATACTGCCAAAATAATGTCCAACGCGTCTGATAGAAAAAAGGCCCTGAAGTCACTAGACTTCAAAATCACTATATCAGCACTCAGGTATATTCTGAAGACTGAGCAAAAGATCAGCTTGACCAGAGACAAAAATGGAGCTCAGCCTGTACCAACAAGGGCAGGCAGAACACAAACACTAAGTAAACAGACACAATCTCATGGAAAAATAAGAGAGCAAAAACTTACCTTTCAGAAGACAGGTACTGAACTGGTTTGCAAGAGCTCAGAGCAGAAAGGATCACCAGCACCCCAGTAGGGCGTCGGCTGCCTTATATCCACTCAGTGATTCCTGGTGTCCAATCAGGCTCCACCTGTTCAGATGACAGGTTCTTCCCAACCCAATCAATTTCACTACCTCTCCTCACCAGCAGAGGGAGTTCATTAGACATCAACGGTGAAAGGGAAAATGAACTCACAACAGTACCTCCCCCTTGAGGAGGGGTCACCGAACCCTCATCCACGCCACCAGGACGATCAGGATGGGCCCGATGAAAACCACTGATAGGGGAACCATGATTCTGTGGGGTCCTTTCATACACTCTTAGGGTCTCACACTCCATACCTCTATGATATTAGCTGACAGAAGAAATCACCTCTCACCTAATCCTGTTATTCTCTCCTTTTACCTCTGTAATACTTATGATTCATGTAACTGAAGGATACATCACGAGTTCCACGTAGGCCTAATGAGTTCATACTCTTAGAAATAGATAAATCACTATAGATAAAGGGGCTATGAATACTTAGTACGACAGGTTAATGAGGCTAATGGAGCTTTAACCGTCATGAGAATAGATTAATGAGAATAATATTGGGGTCTTGTGTAATTTACACAAGACCTACTAAGGCTTTCAGCACGTCTGCACAAATACTAATGATTAACAGCCGAACACAATCTGATTGGTTAACGAATATGAATATGATTGGTTAGAACCATTTATGCTTACCTTTGAATGATCAATTGTCCAATGAAATGTGATGATGTAATGTAACCGCCTACTCAAATGAGCATATAAGCTTGACCTGATTAAAATTGGCCAGGCGTAGCGTGGCATCTTGCAGATACATACCCTGTCTCTGTGTCGATCTGTCACCTTGCCCGGGCAACATGCTATCAATCTGGCTACCATCCGGCATACCTAAAGATCTCCCGTTGAGAGATAAAGATAAACCCATCACCACGAACCAATCTCTCGGCATGAATATCGGATGCAGGGACCCAAGAATTATCCTCCTGGCCATAACCCTTCCATTTAACCAAATACGGGAGTCTCCGTCTAGCCAGGCAAGAATCCAGTATCTTCTCAACCTCATATTCCACATTACCTTCCACCAATACAGGGTCAGGAGGTGCCACCGCAGGAACTACTGGCTCAACAAACCTCTTTAACAGAGACTTATGAAACACGTTATGGATCTTAAATGTAACAGGAAGAGCCAATTGAAAAGAGACAGGATTAAGAATCTCCAAAATCTTGTAAGGTCCAATAAATCTAGGTTTAAACTTTGGAGAAGCCACCTTCATAGAGATATTCTTTGATGACAACCAAACCATATCACCCACCTTAAACTGGGGACCAATGGTCCTATGACGGTTGGAAAACCGCTGGGCCTTTTCCTGGGAGAGAGACAACCTATCCACCACTTGGTCCCAGATCTGGTGCATTCTCTCCACCACAGTCTCAACACCTGGGCAGGCAGAAGACTCCACCTGCCCTGAAGAGAATCGAGGATGAAACCCAAAGTTACAAAAAAAGGTGACATCAAAGTGGCAGAACTAGCTCTATTATTTAAAGCAAATTCGGCCAAGGGCAAAAATGAAACCCAATCATCCTGATCAGCAGAAATAAAACATCTCAAATACGACTCCAAAGTCTGGTTTGTTCTCTCCGTCTGCCCATTGGTCTGAGGGTGAAACGCAGAGGAGAAGGACAACTGAATTCCCAGCTTGGAACAGAAAGTCCTCCAAAATCTAGAAATAAACTGAACTCCTCTGTCAGATACAATGTTCTCAGGAATCCCGTGCAAGCGAACCACCTGTTGCAAAAACAAGGGCACCAACTCTGAGGAAGATGGCAACTTAGGGAGTGGTACAAGATGGACCATCTTAGAGAATCTATCACAAATCACCCAAATAACAGTCATTCTCTGAGAGACAGGCATATCAGAGATAATATCCATTGAAATATGGGTCCATGGCCTCCTGGGCACCGGCAAAGGCATCAGCAACCCACTAGAGCGAGAACAAGGTTTAGACCGGGAGCAAGTCCCACAGGACTGCACAAAACTCTTGACATCACGAAACAAGGCAGGTCACCAAAAAGACCGACTCACCAAATCTCTAGTACCAAAAATACCTGGATGACCAGCCAATGCAGAGCAATGAACTTCAGACATCACTCTCTCCCTCCACTGGTCAGGAACATACAATTTTCCAATGGGACAACGCTCAGGTTTGTCCTCCTGAAACTCTTCCAGAGCACGTCTCAAATCGGGCGAGATGGCAGAAAGAACTACCCCCTCACCTAAGATGGTAGCAGGCTTGGTCACAACAGGAGAATCAGCAAAGAAACTCCTAGAGAGGGCGTCTGCCTTGACATTCTTAGTGCCCGGAAGAAAAGAGACCACAAAATCAAAACGTGTGAAAAACAAGGCCCACCTAGCCTGTCTAGGATTCAAGCGTTTGGCCGACTCCAGGTAAATCAAATTCTTGTGGTCAGTAAGGACCATGACTTGATGTTTAGCTCCCTCCAACCAATGTCTCCACTCCTCAAATGCCCATTTCATGGCTAACAGTTCCCGATTCCCCACATCATAGTTACGTTCAGATGGGGAGAACTTTCAGGAACAGAAAGCACAGGGATTCATTTTAGATGTTACCGGATCTTTTTGGGGCAAAACAGCTCCTGCACCAATCTCAGAAGCGTCCACCTCTACCTGAAACGGGAATGAGACATCAGGTTGCCGCAAAACCGGAGCAGAAGTGAACCTTCGCTTCAGCTCCTGAAAGGAAGAAACAGCCTCCGGAGACCAATTCAGCACATCACCTTTCTAAGTCAAATCAGTCAATGGTTTGGCAATACCAGAAAAATTAGCTATAAATTTACGATAAAAATTAGCAAAACCCAAAAACTTCTGGAGGGCCTTCAAAGAAGTGGGCTGAACCCAATCATAAATGGCTTGTACCTTGGCCGGGTCCATTTCAATAGTTGACGGAGACAAAATAAATCCCAAAAATGAAATCCTCTGTACCAAAAAGGCATTTCGATCCCTTGACATACAGGGAATTCTCCCTCAAAATCCGGAACACAGTCCGAACATGTTCCACATGAGAGTCCCAATCCTTGGAAAAGATCAAAATATCATCCAGATAGATGATCAAAAATGTATCCACAAAGTCTCGGAAAATATCATTCATGAAGCACTGGAAGACAGAAGGGGCATTAGTGAGCCCAAAAGGCATCACCAGGTACTCAAAATGTCCCTCTGGACTCTCTGGAGTATTAAACGCCGTCTTCCATTCAACCCCATGCTTAATGCGAATAAGATTATACGCCCCCCTGAGGTCAAGCTTGGTAAACCAGCAAGCACCTTTAACTCTAGAGAATAGATCAGAAATCAGGGGTAACGGATACTGATATTTGACAGTAATTTTGTTGAGGGAACGATAGTCAATACAAGGCCTTAATGAACCATCCTTCTTGGCCACGAAAAAAAACCCAGCACCTAAGGGTGGAGAGGATGGTCTAATATGACCCTTCTCCAACGACTCCTTAATATAGGATCGCATAGCCTCGTGCTCGGGTACAGATAAATTGAAAAGTCGACCCTTGGGAAATTTACACCCAGGGCTCAGCTCAATTGCACAGTCATAACTCCTATGAGGAGGCAAAGACGCAGACTCATTCTCACTAAATACATCATAAAAATCAGCTAAATAGTCAGGAACATCATGCGACTGGGGAGAGGTGGAGAAAACAGGAGCGTCACTAAGGGCACACTGACAACCCCAACTCACCACAGACACAGATTTCCAATCCAAAACTGGATTATGGATTTGTAACCAGGGAAACCCCAGAACAATGGTATCATGCAGATTATGCAACACCAAAAATCTGCAATTTTCTTGATGATCTGGGGCGACCCGCATTACCACCTGGGTCCAAAACTGAGGTTTATTCTTCGCCAAAGGAGTAGCATCAATACCCCTCAAAGGGATGGGCGTCCGCAGAGGTGTCATAGGAAATCCACAATGTTTAGCAAAATCCAAGTCCATCAGGTTCAGAGCTGCTCCCGAATCCACGAAAGCCTTGGCGGAAAATGTGGACAGGGAGCAGATCAGAGTAATTGCCAGAAGAAACTTAGGTTGAACACCACCCACAGCAAATGTGTGTGCAAAACGTCTCTCTCGCTTTGGGCAGACAGAAATAACATGCGATATAAAATAGATATGACAGGCTCAAACCCCAACTTAGGTGCTCTGGGAAAAAACAAGACTAAAGTATAGGAGTAACCCCGGCACACTAATAACATGAAAGTAAAGTCTTCTCAACGACAGTCTTTAATTGTTGTGATTTTATTGATTGTGAAAAAAAGGGTGGTGTTACAATCCAAAAAAGGGTGGTGTTACAATCCAACGTTGGATTGTAACACCACCCTTTTTTGGATTGTAACACCACCCTTTTTTTCACAATCAATAAAATCACAACAATTAAAGACTGTCGTTGAGAAGACTTTACTTTCATGTTATTAGTGTGCCGGGGTTACTCCTATACTTTAGAAATAACATGCGAGGCATCTCCACAGAAAAAACACAGCTTACTACGCCTTCTGAACTCCTGACGTTGCGCCCTAGACAAAACTCTATCACATTGCATAGGTTCAGACATTTGTTCAACAGGTGGCAACACCTCTCGTGCAGTCTTGCGTTCGCGCTAACGCCGATCAACCTGAATGGCTAATGACATAGAATCGTCAAGACCAGAGGGAACAGGAAATGCCACCATAGTATCTTTTACGGTTTCTGACAAACCCTTCCGAAAGAGAGCTGCCAAGGCGCCATCATTCCAAGTAGTAAGGACCGCCCACTTTCGGAATTTTTGACAGTACAACTCTACAGAATCCTGACCCTGGCTCAATGCCAACAGGGTCTTTTCAGCCTGATCAATAGCATTAGGTTCATCATACAACAGCCCTAAGGCTTGAAAAAATGCGTTCACATTAGATAGAATAGGATCATCAGGTTTCAAAGAAAACGCCCAATCCTGAGGATCGCCGCGCAGCAAAGAGATGACAATTTTAACCTGCTGCGCGGAGCTCCCTGATGAGTTAGGCTTCAAGGCAAAAAATAATTTACAATTATTCTTAAAGTTCAAAAATTTAGACCGATCCCCAAAAAACACATCAGGAGTAGGGATCTTTGGTTCAGCAACATGTGAATGAGCAAGATAGGCGGAAATTCCCCGCACTTCAGCAGCGAGCTGCTGCACACGATCAGACAATTGCTTCATCTCCATTGAGAAGAAAAAAATTCCCCCTACGGCCTCAAAGATATAGAGGAAAAATATACACAAAAAAAAAAATTCAAACACTCTTTTTTTTTTTTTTTTTTTACAATTCTTTCCTGCTATTGAGTACCCTAGAATCTGCGGTATGGCTGGTGATTCTATTATGAATGAGTCACCGAAGGAGGAAAAAACAAAAATACAAGCAAAGTCCAGAAAACCGGAGAGGTTGGTAACTATCGGATTGCAGACCCCTGATCCTATTCACACAACTAACAGTAGCTGTGGGGGGTTCCTACGGTGCCCTAGACCCCTCGTTCACAGCCGGAGAACTAAATGAGCCTAAAGAAAGAAAGGGGAAATCTAAACTGCCCCAGAGCAGACCCCAAAGCAATAGACAGCCCCCAACATGTATTGTCGGTGAAAAGCAGATGAAAACACAAACACAGACAGGTTGAGCAAACGATGGGGCCCAACTAACTAAATAGGAAAGGACAGAAAAGATGCTGGTTGCAATCCGCAAAAATACTGCCAAAATAATGTCCAAAGCGTCTGATAGAAAAAAGGCCCTGAAGTCACTAGACTTCAAAATCACTATATCAACACTCAGGTATATTCTGAAGACTGAGCAAAAGATCAACTTGACCAGAGACAAAAATGGAGCTCAGCCTGTACCAACAAGGGCAGGCAGAACACAAACACTAAGTAAACAGACACAATCTCATGGAAAAATAAGAGAGCAAAAACTTATCTTTCAGAAGACAGGTACTGAACTGGTTTGCAAGAGCTCAGAGCAGAAAGGATCACCAGCACCCCAGTAGGGCGTCGGCTGCCTTATATCCACTCAGTGATTCCGGGTGTCCAATCAGGCTCCACCTGTTCAGATGACAGGTTCTTCCCAACCCAATCAATTTCACTACCTCTCCTCACCAGCAGAGGGAGTTCATCAGACATCAACGGTGAAGGGGAAAATGAACTCACAACAGAGGTTACTAGGAAAAACACAGCAGGGAAAGGAACCACAAACAAGGAGACCGACAGAGGTAGGACAGAGTTCAGCCAAGGTGCGAGACAAGGTATAGGACCAAAGACACAGGGACCAGGATATTCTGCCTCCTGGAGGGTGGACAGAGAAGTACTAGGCAAGACAAAGAGATAAGCTATAAGAGCCTTCAGGCGAGACACAGGACAGGGCTTGGCTTACTCAGCAGCAAGAAACTAACTGAGTTTAGACATTGCTCAGGCAAGGTTCCAGTGGGTGAGGCAGCCCTATATAGTAGAGGGCTCTTGGTAATTGGTCAGGGACATATTAGCTAGGTGCACCCTGACTCCATAAGAAGCAGAGAGATCAGGCGCCGCCACCTATACACACAGTCAGGAAACATGAACACAGCAGACAGGAGACAAAGCAAGGAGCTGGCAGAAAACAGAAATCACAGCATGGCCTGGAGCAGTGAGCAAGTTGGTGAGTGGGGAATGGGAGGCCATGCAGCGATGCCAGTAGGGTTGTTACAGTGTGCCTTTACACAACAATGTCAGGTCAGCAAAATGAAACCTGTTATCCCTCATTAGCACTTTGGGTTCCACTGTAGCTAATCTTCATTTTTAAAAACTTGACACAAAAAAAATCAATGAATTTCGACAAGAAAAAAATAAGAAAAGTGACTTAAAGAAAACTGAAAATGATAAACCAGATCCTGAATGCTGAAAAAATAAATACATTTGAATAATTGATACTGTGCAGCATCTGTTAAATCGGTACATCATACGATTTTCAATAGCTTTTGATGGCTTATCTGTAAACTGAATGACATTACAGCCTATGTGCGATGGATGTCTGTGAAGAATGCCATACAGTAGCATCCGTCATACGTCAACGTTTATACAGTACCTGTTTAATAGATACATTTTGCGGCATATCCATTAAACAGATTCTATTATAGATACTAAGTGACAAATGCCACTGTTAGGCTTGTTAGAAACGCTTCTAAGCCCATCCGTGTCACATTTACTTTTCCGAGACTACTATGACTACTGAATAGTAACATCAAACAATGGGATTATATACTTTATAGAGATCTATAGTGGAATAATAGGGATGTTATTTGTTCATTAAAATCCAAATTCATCTTTTATGCTTTATGTTATAAAGTTTGTTCATGTAGAGTTGGAGTGGGGAACCTTTTTTCTGCCAAGGGCTATGTGGGAGCCTTAAAAATTGCTAACTCCACCCACAAAGTAAGTCTATGATTTGCAATGAACTAGAGGTTTGAAAGTAAACCCACACCCTTGTGTCCAACATCAGTGTCTTGACCTCACAAATGTTCTTCTGGATAAAAACTCACACAGACACATGACAATATCTTGCAGCAGGAATTCCCAGAAGAGTGAAAGCTGTAAGCCGTAAGCTGTTAGCTGCAAGTGAGGACCAACTCTCCATTTAGGATATCATAAAAGCATTTTTAAGGCTATATGCCCATGTTGCGTTTTTTTAGCATTTCCGCCACGTTTTTGCGGCCGAGGAAACGTTTAAAAAACGCATCCCCATGCAATCCTATGGGATTCTGCAGTTGCTGTGTCAATGCTGCGGATTTTACCACTGCAGAATCGCATAGTGGTAAAATCTGCAGCATGTCCATTATTTCTGCTGAATTGCGGCGATTCCCCCGCCATAGGATTTCATTGAAACGCTCACTTTACGCATGTGGCTATGCCCACCATGTATAAAGTGAGTGCTTCATGTGCGGATGGTACCCAGGGTCTCAATGAGAGGATACTCTCCTCCATGCCCTGGGTACCATATCCCTGTAAAAAATGGAATTAAAATAAAAAATAGGGATATACTTACCTTCTGTTGGCCCCCGGAGTCCTCCCGCCTCTCAGCCACGCTGCCAGCATCTTAGGTTCCCAGGGATGTGTTGCACGAATGACCTCTGATGACGTAGCGGTATTTTTTTTATTATTTTTAACATCCTTTTTCTATTGATGCTGCATAGGCAGCATCATTAGTAAAAAGTTGGTCACACTTGTCAAGCACATTTCCGCAGCATTTCTGCAACGTGGGCACTTAGCCTTAATGTACAATGTTGATATCCCTTTTCTTTTGTCCATATAATTGTATACATTTAATGGCTTAAAAGACTCATCCAATCCACTTTCAAGTGTATTATTTGCCTGAAATGGTCACTCATTCAGCTGAAGCATTATTGTTTTCTGATTTTTTTTCTAGCATAGTCTCTACTTCTATAATCCAGTAGAGAACATTTGACCGAAAAGCATCACTCAAAGAGTGATGAACTGAATTTCTAAAATGGAAACTTGGGAATAGATCTATTGTTTTCCATGGATGAGCATCATTCATGACTCTAAGAACCTTCTTCTCATGCATTTATTGACTAAATTAATAGGGGAACGTTTCTTTGGATACGCTCTGAGATCAATATTATTCATAATCCTCCAATAGACTTGAAAGATTTCATTCAGTTTTGATCATTATTTTTGTAGAAACTTCACTGAGTCATAATCACTTTGATTTGGTATAATAGATTGACAACTGATCCCTTTACTCATTAAAAGACAGCTGATCATTGATCCCTATTATTCAAATAGGTTGACTTATTGATGTTTGATCTTGTAGTAATTGGTTTAAAATAAACCTCTAGTAATTTGGGAAATTCTTGATCGTTTTTCTAAAGAAAATTTATTGCACACCTATCCGCATGGTTCTATAGTTTTGACATGTAAATGATAACTACTCTGGGATTCCTATTTGATCATCTATTCTTGAACATTGATCAGTAGTTTTGTGGTGGATTGTACAAGTTTTTAGTAGTTTTGTAACGACATTTACAGACTACAGTATGTGTTTTTGGGAACAGTGTTGCCGAAAATAATAAGTACTATACACCATAGTAGTAGCAAGTAGAGTTGAGCGATACCGTCCGATACTTCAAAGTATCGTATCGGATGGTATCGGCCGATCTTTAAAAAAAGTATCGGTATCGCCGATTCCGATACCGGAAGTCCCATTCAAGTCTATGGGACTTCCGGTATTGGAATAAGAAAAACCCTTTCCTGCCCTTGTACAGCCTCTCTGGGGTCTGTACGGGCCTTTCGGGGGGCTGTGCCGGCCTGCCAGGGGGTCTGTGCAGGCTCCGGTGGTCTGTGCCGGCCTGCCGGTGGTCTGTGCAGGCTCCGGGGGGCTGTGCCGGCCTGCCGGGGGGCTGTGCCGGCCTGCCGGGGGGCTGTGCCGGCTCCGGGGGGCTGTGCCGGCCTGCCGGGGGGCTGTGCAGGCTCCGGGGGTCTGTGCAGGCATCGTCCGATGGGACTACAAGTCCCATCGGGCGATGCCTGCTACCATGACAGTGATTGACACATTAGCCAATGATGGGACAGTAGTAGTCCCATCATCCGGCTAATGTGTTAAATGTAAAAAAAAAATAAAAAAAAAAAAAAATTACATGCTACATACATACAACATGCATACTACATACATGCTACATTCATACTACATACTACATACATGCTACATACATACTACATATATACTACATGCATGCTACATACATACTGCATGCTACATACATACCACATACATACTACATACATACTACATATATACTACATGCATGCTACATACATACTACATGCTACATACATACCACATACATACTACATATATACTACATGCATGCTACATACATACTACATGCTACATACATACCACATATATACTACATACATACTACATATATACTGCATGCTACATACATACTACATATATACTACATGCATGCTACATACATACTACATGCTACATACATACCACATACATACTACATACATACTACATACATACTACATATATACTACATGCATGCTACATACATACTACATATATACTACATGCATGCTACATACATACTACATGCTACATGCATGCTACATACATACTACATACATACTACATGCTACATACATACCACATATATACTACATACATACAATACATTCATACAATACATACATAGACATACAGTACATATAACATAGAGTAACATACTTACCAATACTTGTCACATTGTTCCCCGAAGCCATTGTCGTCTACGGAATAAATATTAACATAACAAACCACAAAAATACTCACCCACGATCCGAAGCAGTCCACGAGTGTGTCCCACGACGATCTTGGGTAGAGAACTGCAGCATCAGATGATGCTGCCGTTCTCTACGGGCTGCAGGAATCCAATGACGGAAGGTAGGTATCCTTCCGCACTGTATTCCTCCGCCACTTAAAAAAAAAAAGTCCCTAGTCTCACTTTATGCCATTGCTGTGTGGGAATTTCCCACACAGCAATGGCATAAAGTGAGACTAGGGACTTTTTTTTTTAAGTGGCGGAGGAATACAGTGCGGAAGGATACCTACCTTCCGTCATTGGATTCCTGCAGCCCGTAGAGAACGGCAGCATCATCTGATGCTGCAGTTCTCTACCCAAGATCGTCGTGGGACACACTCGTGGACTGCTTCGGATCGTGGGTGAGTATTTTTGTGGTTTGTTATGTTAATATTTATTCCGTAGACGACAATGGCTTCGGGGAACAATGTGACAAGTATTGGTAAGTATGTTACTCTATGTTATATGTACTGTATGTCTATGTATGTATTGTATGAATGTATTGTATGTATGTAGTATATATGTGGTATGTATGTAGCATGTAGTATGTATGTAGTATGTATGTAGCATGCATGTAGCATGTAGTATGTATGTAGCATGCATGTAGTATATATGTAGTATGTATGTAGCATGCATGTAGTATATATGTAGTATGTATGTAGCATGTAGTATGTATGTAGCATGCATGTAGTATATATGTGGTATGTATGTAGCATGTAGTATGTATGTAGTATGTATGTAGCATGCATGTAGCATGTAGTATGTATGTAGCATGCATGTAGTATATATGTGGTATGTATGTAGCATGTAGTATGTATGTAGTATGTATGTAGCATGCATGTAGCATGTAGTATGTATGTAGCATGCATGTAGTATATATGTAGTATGTATATAGCATGCATGTAGTATATATGTAGTATGTATGTAGCATGTAGTATGTATGTAGCATGCATGTAGTATATATGTAGTATGTATGTAGCATGCAGTATATATGTAGTATGTATGTAGTATATATGTGGTATGTATGTAGCATGTAGTATGTATGTAGCATGCATGTAGTATATATGTAGTATGTATGTGGTATGTATGTAGCATGCAGTATGTATGTAGCATGCATGTAGTATGTATGTAGTATGTATGTAGTATGTATGTAGCATGCAGTATGTATGTAGTATGTATGTAGTATATATGTAGTATGTATGTAGCATGCATGTAGTATGTATGTAGCATGTATGTAGTATATATGTAGTATGTATGTAGCATGTAGTATGTATGTAGCATGCATGTAGTATGTATGTAGTATTTTTTTTTTTTTTTTTAACATTTAACACATTAGCCGGATGATGGGACTACTACTGTCCCATCATTGGCTAATGTGTCAATCACTGTCATGGTAGCAGGCATCGCCCGATGGGACTTGTAGTCCCATCGGACGATGCTTGCACAGACCCCCGGACATCAGCACAGCCCCCCGGCAGGCCGGCACAGCCCCCCGGCAGGCCGGTACAGACCCCCACAGGGTGCACAGACCACCGGCAGGCCGGCACAGCCCCCCCGGCAGGCCGGTACAGACCCCGGGCAGTCCACACAGCCCCCCGGCAGGCCGGCACAGCCCCCCGGCAGGCCGGCAGAGACCCCCGGAAGGCCCGAAATGACGGCGCATCATGATGCGCACACACCGCGCATCATGATGACGTCAGGCCGTCAATCAACTGAACTTCCGATTCCGATGCCGAATTCCGATATTGAAAAAATATCGGAAGTCGGTATCGGAATTCCGATACAGCAAGTATCGGCCGATACCCGATACTTGCGGTATCGGAATGCTCAACACTAGTAGCAAGTTGTTGCAGTTTGTTTATTGCATCTGGTAAATTGTATCTAACTTTACAAGCAAGAGTATTCATGGTTTAGCAGTTTCTTTATTCACAAATTACTGTACCTTTTTCTATAAAAAAAAATTGGCATGCACATTGCAAGCTGTATCTACTATACAGACTTCCAGCCTAAGCAATAATGGACAGTAAAATTGGTGGTGGAAAAAAAATCATCCCATTCCCTGTGGCTTCTCTGTTGGTGCTGTCAGCACATTTCAACTTCTTAATATATTTTCTTGTAATGTTTGTTAAATTTACACTTTTCATATTCTTACCTCTGTAGGTATGGACATATCTGCTTAGAACATATTCAGAAGAAGCATAATAATTTGCTTTGGCCATACAGTTGGAAGTTGGTAGAGAACCGATATTATAGTTATGATACCGTTACACTTAGCGATGATCCCGACAACGATATGGATCGCTGGTGCATCGCTAAGTGGTTGCTAGTGAGCTGACAAACAAGCAGATCTCACCAGTGACACAGCAGCTGTCGGGGGTCGCTACTCGCTACTTACCTGTCAGACGTGGCGATCCTGACGTCCTCCCGCCCGCGTCCACGCGTCGCTGCCACAGGAAGCCCAGCAGGAAGCGCCCGACGAGAAATGGTCCAGGACGTTCTCGCGCGATCAGCGATAATCAACGGGGGAGCCGGTCAGAGGTAAGTATCACATGTAGCGATATCGCTGCTACGTCACAAAACCAGTGACGTTACAGCGATATTGCTAGCGATATCGCTATGTGTAACGGGCCCTTTAGATATTTTAACAAAAAAGATATTTGTTTTTACAAATTAATAGTGATTAACATTGCCTTCCTGTCTTTGTTCATGTCATGTTATTTACTGATGTACATTTATATATCAGTTAACTATTTTTTTTTCACCATGGATAACTAATTGGGTCAGATTTGCTAATGTGTTTGAATATGTTAATGTGCATATTGGTGTATAATGTTGTTTCTAGTTTTAACCCTTTTTATCATGTGTTTCTGACATTCCTTGCTCCTAATTTGCCTAATAAATTTCAGAGCAAAAGAGTGGCTCAAATAAGTCTCCCATTAGCTGGTGTAAGATTTGAAAAGTATTTAAACTTGCATCAAATTTTATCCTCCAGTTAGGACCACAGTGATAAATTTGGTGCAATTTCAGATCATCTGGCTTAAGCTTGCACTGCCTTCATATTGGACAGGATAGATAAGGCAACTTATCTAGTTTACCTGCAGTCTTCTGGAAAACATGACCAAATGTGGAAGATTTATTATCGCTACCATAAATATAGACCACTTAGAAGACTAGATTTGCCAAATTTATTACAGTAGCTCATGCTAATTGGTACATTTTGTGCCTCTTTTGAAACTGTTGTTTAACTTTTCACCACCATTTGGGTTATTGAAAGGGGTTTTCTCATCTTCTTGTAAGGGCAGTCAGACGACCTTATAAATTGGTGCAAGATTAGAACGCAGTGCACGAACTTTCCTGATCAGAGCATGACAGCTGCATGTATTTCTATACAGCTGTCATGCTCGAGTTGGGAGAGCCGCCAACCAGTCCGTGCACTGCGTTTTGACCCCACTCTGATTTATATAACAGTCTGCCCTTAGATTCCCTTTCCCATGGGTGGTGCACTGCTAATTGATTGAGAATTCTGACCAGCTTAACCCCTTAGCGACCGCCGATACGCCTTTTAACGGCGGTAATTAAGTGTACATAAACCACAGCGCCGCTAATTCACGGCGCTGTGGAGAAAGTGAATAGCGCCCCCCAGTGTTGGATTCTCTCCGGGGTCTCAGCAGCTGGGGGTAGCCGAGACCCCATAGAACATGAATCGGTCGGTTTTTACCGACTCTGCTTTTGCGATCGCCGTTATTAACCCTCTAACGGCGACCACAAAAAAGCCCCGATTTTGCATTAAATTTCTCTTTCCTTCGATGTGATCGCACATCAGAGGAGAGAGAACTAGGGTCCCCGATCCCCCCCAGGTACCTCTGTTGTGAGTTCATTTTCCCCTTCGTCACTGAGGTCTGGTGAACTCCCTATTCTGGTGAAGGAAGGTAATGAGCCTGATTATCAGGCACCTGAACCTGATGAGGATGACTGGCTGAGTGGAGTCACGGACTGGATATAAGGCTGCTGATGCCCTTCTGCCCTGCGGGTGACTTCTCTGTGGACTTCTAGGACACCAGCCTGATTCCTGCTCCTCTAAGCTAAGTTTTTCTGCTTTGCCTGTTTGCATTAGTGTTTTGTTTTTGTTTTCCTTGCTTTTCTGGATTCTGCCATTCCCTGCTGGGGTGAGCTGAATCTCCTTTTGCTGTAGCTCTGTCTTCAGAATATTCCTGAGTACTGACATAGCTTTTTTGAAGCCTAGCGTCTTCAGGGCCTTTTTCACTGTCAGTCTGTTGGCTCTTATTTTCATAGGGTTTTTAATTATATGTTGGGGGCTGCCTTTTGCTTTGGGGTCTGCTCTGGGGCAGTTTAGTTTTCCCCTTTCTTTCTTTAGGCCTAGCTATTTCTCCGGCTGTGATCGAGGGGTCTAGGGCATCGTAGGAACCCCCCACGGCTACTGCTAGTTGTGTTGATAGGTTCAGGGGTCTGCAATCTGATAGCTGCCAACTTCTCTGGTTTTCTGGACTTAGCTAGCATTTCTATTTTTGCCTCCTACGGTGACTCAATCATAACAGAATCACCCGCCATACCGCAGATCCTAGGGTACTCAATAGCAGGAAAGAAAAAAAAAAAAAAAGGTGTGCGTATATTCTTTCCTCTATATCTCTGAGGCCGTAGGGGGAATTTTTTTTCTCTCAATGGAGATAAAGCAATTGTCTGATCATGTGGAGCAGCTCGCTGCGGAAGTGCTGGGAATTTCCGCCTACCTTGCTCGTTCGCATGCTGTTGAACCAAAGATCCCCACACCTGATGTATTTTTTGGGGATCGATCTAAATTTTTGAGTTTCAAAAATAATTGTAAATTATTTTTTACCTTGAAGCCTAACTCGTCAGGGAGCTCCGCACAGCAGGTTAAAATTGTCATCTCTTTGCTGCGTGGCGATCCCCAGGATGGGGCGTTTTCTTTGAAACCAGATGATCCTATTCTGACTAATGTGAACGCATTCTTTCAAGCTTTGGGGTTGTTGTATGACGAACCTAATGCTATTGATCAGGCTGAAAAGACCCTGTTGGCATTGAACCAGGGTCGAGATTCTGCAGAGTTGTACTGTCAAAAGTTCCGAAAGTGGGCGGTCCTTACTACCTGGAATGATAATGCCTTGGCTGCTCTCTCTCGGAAGGGTTTGTCAGAAGCCGTAAAAGATACTATGGTGGGATTTCCTGTTCCCTCTCGTCTGGACGATTCTATGTCATTAGTCATTCAGGTTGATCGGCGTTTACGTGAACGCAGGATTGCACGAGAGGTGTTGCCACCGGTTGAACAGACGTCTGAACCTATGCAATGTGATAGAGTTTTGCCTAAGGCGCAACGTCAGGAGTTCAGAAGGCGTAATAAGCTGTGTTTTTTCTGTGGAGATGCCTCGCATATTATTTCTGTTTGTCCTAAACGAGAGAAACGCTTTGCACACACGTTTTCTGTTGGTGGTGTTCAACCTAAGTTTCTTCTGGCAATTACTCTGATCTGCTCCCTGTCCACATTTTCCGCCAAGGCTTTTGTGGATTCGGGAGCAGCGCTAAACCTAATGGACTTGGATTTTGCTAAACGTTGTGGATTTCCGATGACACCTCTGCAGACGCCTATCCCTTTGAGGGGTATTGATGCTACTCCTTTGGCTAAAAATAAACCTCAGTTTTGGACCCAGGTGGTCATGCGGGTCGCCCCAGACCATCAAGAAAATTGCAGATTTTTGGTGTTGCATGGTCTGCATGATGCCGTTGTTCTGGGGTTTCCCTGGTTGCAAATTCATAATCCAGTTTTGGATTGGAAATCTGTGTCTGTGGTGAGTTGGGGTTGTCGGTGTACCTTTAGTGAGGCTCCGTTTTTTTCCACCTCTCCTCAGTCGCATGATGTTCCTGACTATTTGGCGGATTTTTATGATGTATTTAGTGAGAATGAGTCTGCGTCCTTGCCTCCTCATAGGAGTTATGACTGTGCAATTGAACTAAGCCCGGGGTGTAAATTTCCCAAGGGTCGGCTCTTCAATTTATCTGTACCCGAGCACGAGGCTATGCGGTCCTATATTAAGGAGGCGTTGGAGAAGGGTCATATTAGACCATCCTCTTCACCCTTAGGTGCCGGTTTTTTTTTTTGTGGCCAAAAAGGATGGTTCTTTAAGGCCTTGTATTGATTATCGTGCCCTCAATAAAATTACTATTAAATATCAGTATCCGTTACCCCTTATTTCGGATCTATTCTCTAGAGTTAGAGGTGCTTGCTGGTTTACCAAGCTTGACCTCAGGGGGGCGTATAATCTTATCCGCATTAAGCAGAGGGATGAATGGAAGACGGCGTTTAATACTCCGGAGGGACATTTTGAGTACCTGGTGATGCCTTTTGGGCTCACTAATGCCCTTCTGTCTTCCAGTGCTTCATGAACGATATTTTCCGAGACTTTGTCGATAAATTTTTGATTATCTATCTGGATGATATTTTGATCTTCTCCAAGGATTGGGATTCTCATGTGGAACATATTCGGACTGTGTTCCGGATCTTGAGGGAGAATTCCCTGTATGTCAAAGGATCGAAATACCTTTTTGGAGTACAGAGGATTTCATTTTTGGGATTTATTTTGTCTCCGTCAACTATTGAAATGGACCCGGCCAAGGTACAAGCCATTTATGATTGGGTTCAGCCCACTTCTTTGAAGGCCCTCCAGAAGTTTTTGGGTTTTGCTAATTTTTATTGGAAATTTATAGCAAAATTTTCTAGTATTGTCAAGCCATTGACTGATCTGACTAAGAAGGGTGCTAATGTGTTGAATTGGTCTCCGGAGGCTGTTGCTTCCTTTCAGGAGCTGAAGCGAAGATTTACCTCCGCCCCGGTTTTGCGGCAACCTGATGTCTCACTCCCGTTCCAGGTAGAGGTGGATGCTTCTGAGATTGGTGCAGGAGCTGTTTTGTCCCAAAAGGATCCTGTAACATCTAAAATGAATCCCTGTGCTTTCTTTTCCCGAAAGTTCTCTCCATCTGAACGTAACTATGATGTGGGGAATCGGGAACTGTTGGCCATGAAATGGGCATTTGAGGAGTGGAGACATTGCTTGGAGGGAGCTAAACATCAAGTTGTGGTCCTCACTGACCACAAGAATTTGATTTATCTAGAGTCGGCTAAACGCTTGAACCCTAGACAAGCTAGGTGGGCCTTGTTTTTTACACGTTTTGATTTTGTGGTCTCTTTTCTTCCTGGAACTAAGAATGTCAAGGCAGACGCCCTCTCTAGGAGTTTCTTTGCTGATTCTCCTGTGGTGACCAAGCCTGCTACCATCTTAGGCGAAGGGGTAGTTCTTTCTGCCATCTCGCCCGATTTGAGACTTGCTCTGCAAGAGTTCCAGGAGGACAAACCTGAGCGTTGTCCCAGTGGAAAGTTGTATGTTCCTGACCAGTGGAAGAAGAGAGTGATGTCTGAAGTTCATTGCTCTGCATTGGCTGGTCATCCAGGTATTTTTGGTACTAGAGATCTGGTGAGTCGCTCATTTTGGTGGCCCACCTTGTCTCATGATGTCAGGAATTTTGTGCAGTCCTGTGGGACTTGCTCCCGGTCTAAATCTTGTTCTCGTTCTAGTGGGTTGTTGATGCCTTTGCCTGTCCCCAGGAGGCCATGGACCCATATTTCAATGGATTTCATCTCTGATATGCCGGTCTCTCAAAGAATGACTGTTATTTGGGTGATTTGTGATAGGTTCTCTAAGATGGTTCATCTTGTACCACTCCCTAAGTTGCCATCTTCCTCTGAGTTGGTGCCCCTGTTTTTGCAACAGGTGGTTCACTTACACGGGATTCCTGAGAACATTGTATCTGACAGAGGAGTACAGTTTGTGTCTAGATTTTCGAGGACTTTCTGTTCCAAGCTGGGAATTCAGTTGTCCTTCTCCTCTGCTTTTCACCCTCAGATCAATGGGCAGACAGAGAGAACAAACCAGACCTTGGAGTCGTATTTGAGATGTTTTATTTCTGCTGATCAGGATGATTGGGTTTCATTTTTGCCCTTGGCCGAATTTGCTTTAAATAATAGAGCTAGTTCTGCCACTTTGATGTCACCTTTTTTTTGTAACTTTGGGTTTCATCCTCGATTTTCTTCAGGGCAGGTGGAGCCTTCTGCCTGCCCAGGTGTTGACACTGTGGTGGAGAGAAAGCACCAGATCTGGGACCAAGTGGTGGATAAGTTGTCTCTCTCCCAGGAAAAGGCCCAGCGGTTTTCCAATCGACATAGGACCATTGGTCCCCAGTTTAAGATTGGTGATATGGTGTGGTTATCAAAAAATATTGCTATGAAGGTGGCTTCTCCTAAGTTTAAGCCTAGATTTATTGGACCTTACAAGATTTTGGAGATTATTAATCCGGTCTCTTTCCGTTTAGCTCTTCCTGTCACATTTAAATTCCATAATGTGTTCCATAAGTGTAAGGTACTCCTGGGGTGGACCCTCTAGACCGTGGCAACGAACCTCCCGAGGGCGAGCTGACCAGGTGGACCACCCCCTATACAGGGAGTGTTTGGGGCAAGCCCGCGGGTAACTATCACCACGGCAGCTGGTACCCAGGGAATGTATCAACGGACAGACAGGTAGATCCGGATTGGAGACACAGGACTGGCGGGTACAGCTTGGCGACACTGGAGTGACGGGCACGGCTAGGAGACACAGGAATGACGGGCCCGGCTTGGAGACACAGGAGTGACGGGCATGGCTTGGAGACACAGGAGTGACGGGCACGGCTAGGAGACACAGGAGTGACGGGCACGGCTTGGAGACACAGGAGTGACGGGCACGGCTAGGAGACACAGGAGTGACGGGCACGGCTTGGAGACACAGGAGTGACGGGCACAGCTTGGAGACCCCGAGCCTAGGAGAGAGAACAAAGGAGGAATGAGTAACGGACGGACAGGACGCCGGGGCGAACATGGAGAGCGGGCCAGAGTCACTAGCAAGGCGCAGTGATAATCAGGCACCGCCAGCAGGAGGAGGTGGCCTGATATAGGGAAGTGGGAGGCCTTCCGGGTCGTGACCTCCAGTTGGAGGAGGAGGCGCGCGTCCTCAGGAGGAGGAGGAGCGCGTGTGCCCGGCCATAGTGTGGACGCGCGCCCGCCGAGGAGGAGGAGCGGGGGCGCGCACCCGGCACGATCCAGAGGACCGGACGGAGACGGTCGCCGGCCGAGGAAGAATGGCCGGGAGAGACCGCGCCGTAGCCCGCAGCAGCCGGCGCTGAGGCGAGGAGGCCACCGGCGAGCGGGTGAGCTGCGGCCGGGGGGAGGCAAGGGAAGGAGTGCGCAGCAGCCGCCGCGTGACAATAAGTCCTTGTTGAAGAGGTTTGTTGAACCAGTTGTTCCTGGGGTGGCACCTCCGGACCCTGTATTGGTTGAAGGTAACATGGAATATGAGGTAGAGAAAATACTGGATTCCCGTCTGGCTAGACGGAGACTCCAGTATTTGGTTAAGTGGAAGGGTTATGGTCAGGAGGATAATTCCTGGGTCTCTGTCTCTGATATTCATGCCAAAAGATTGGTGCGTGCCTTTCATCGGGCTCACCCTGATCGCCCTGGTGGCGTGGTTGAGGGTTCGGTGACCCCTCCTCAAGGGGGAGGTACTGTTGTGAGTTCATTTTCCCCTTCGTCACTGAGGTCTGGTGAACTCCCTATTCTGGTGAAGGAAGGTAATGAGCCTGATTATCAGGCACCTGAGCCTGATGAGGATGACTGGCTGAGTGGAGTCACGGACTGGATATAAGGCTGCCGACGCCCTTCTGCCCTGCGGGTGACTTCTCTGTGGACTTCTAGGACACCAGTCTGATTCCTGCTCCTCAAAGCTAAGTTTTTCTGCTTTGCCTGTTTGCATTAGTGTTTTGTTTTTGTTTTCCTTGCTTTTCTGGATTCTGCCATTCCCTGCTGGGGTGAGCTGAATCTCCTTTTGCTGTAGCTCTGTCTTCAGAATATTCCTGAGTACTGACATAGCTTTTTTGAAGCCTAGCGTCTTCAGGGCATTTTTCACTGTCAGTCTGTTGGCTCTTATTTTCATAGGGTTTTTCACGGATTGCAGACAGCAGCCTTCCTGTCCTTTTCTATTTAGCTAGATTGGGCCCCGTCTTTGCTCAGTCTATCTTTCTGCCTGTGTTAGTGTTTTCATCTTGCTTCACCGTCATTATATGTTGGGGGCTGCCTTTTGCTTTGGGGTCTGCTCTGGGGCAGTTTAGTTTTCCCCTTTCTTTCTTTAGGCCTAGCTATTTCTCCGGCTGTGATCGAGGGGTCTAGGGCATCGTAGGAACCCCCCACGGCTACTGCTAGTTGTGTTGATAGGTTCAGGGGTCTGCAATCTGATAGCTGCCAACTTCTCTGGTTTTCTGGACTTAGCTAGCATTTCTATTTTTGCCTCCTACGGTGACTCAATCATAACATACCTCTCCATGGTCCAGGGTCCCCTCCCGGTAGTCCCGCGTTCCGTCGGCGTCCTCCGGTGGGTGCCGCCATCTTGGATCCGGAAGAAAATGGCGGGCGCATGCGCAGTGCGCCCGCCGGGAATCTGCCGGCTCCGGCTGGCAGATTCCATTCATTCATTTTGATCACTGTGATAAACTATCATAGTGATCAAAATAAAAAAACTACATAACCCCCCCCATTTATCACCCCCTTAGTTAGGCCAACATAACGAAATAAAGAAAATTTTTTTTTCAGTTTTCCATTAGGATTAGGGCTAGGGATAGGGTTAGGGCTAGGGTTAGGGCCAGGGCTAGGGCTAGGGCTAGGGTTAGGGTTGGGCTAGGGTTAGGGCTAGGTTTAGGGATAGGGATAGGGTTAGGGACAGGGTAAGGGATAGGGTTAGGTGTTGTGAGTTCATTTTCCCCTTCACTACTGAGGCCCGAGGAACTCCCTCTTCTGGTAGAGAAAGGTAGTGAGCCTGATTGTCAAACACCTGGGTCTGATCATGATGACTGGCTGAGTGGAGTTACTGACTGGATATAAGGCTGCCGACGCCCTTTTTCCCTGCGGGTGATTTCTCTGTGGACTTCTAGTCTGATTCCTGCTCATCTAAAGCTAAGATTTCTGCTTTGCCTTTTTGCACTAGTGTTTTGTTTTCCCTGCTTTTCTGGATTCTGCCATTCCCTGCTGGGGTGAGCAGAATCTCCTTTTGCCTGTTGCTCTGTCTTCAGAATATTCCTGAGTACTGACATAGCCTTTTTTGAAGCCTAGCGTCTTCAGGGCCTTTTTTACTGTCAGTTTGTTGGCTCTTATTTTCATAGGGTTTTTCACGGATTGCAGACAGCAGCCTTCCTGTCCTTTCCTATCTAAGTTAGTTTGGGCCCCATCTTTGCTCAGTCTATCTTTCTGTCTGTGTTTTGTTCTTTCTTCTTGCTTCACCGTCATTATATGTGGGGGCTGCCTTTTGCTTTGGGGTCTGCTCTGGGGCAGCTTAGATTTCCCTTTCTGTCTTTAGGCTATGTTGTCCTCCGGCTGTGATCGAGGGGCCTAGGGCATCGTAGGAGCCCCCCACGGCTACTGCTAGTTGTGTTGATAGCTTCAGGGGTCTGCAATCCGATAGCTGCCAACCTCTCTGGTTTTCTGGACTTAGCTAGCATTTCTAGTTTTGCCTCCTACGGTGACTCAATCATAACAGAATCACCCGCCATACCGCAGATTCTAGGGTACTCAATAGCAGGAAAGAATTGTATAAAAAAAAAAAAAGTGTATATTTTTCCTCTATATCTCTGAGGCCGTAGGGGGAATTTTTTTTCTCTCAATGGAGATAAAGCAATTGTCTGATCGTGTGGAGCAGCTCGCTGCGGAAGTGCGGGGAATTTCCGCCTACCTTGCTCATTCACATGCTGCTGAACCAAAGATTCCTACACCTGATGTATTTTTTGGGGATTGGTCTAAATTTTTGAATTTCAAAAATAATTGTAAATTATTTTTTGCCTTGAAGCCTAACTCGTCAGGGAGCTCCGCGCAATAGGTTAAAATTGTCATCTCTTTGCTGCGTGGCGATCCCCAGGATTGTGCGTTTTCTTTGAAACCAGATGATCCTATTCAGACTAATGTGAACGCATTTTTTCAGGCCTTGGGGTTGTTGTATGACGAACCTAATGCCATTGATCAGGCTGAAAAGACCCTGCTGGCATTGAACCAGGGTCGTGATTCTGCAGAATTGTACTGTCAAGGATTCCGAAAGTGGGCAGTACTTACTACCTGGAATGATAATGCCTTGGCTGCTCTCTTTCGGAAGGGTTTGTCAGAAGCCGTAAAAGATACTATGGTGGGATTTCCTGTTCCCTCTGGTCTTGACGATTCTATGTCTTTGGCCATTCAGGTTGATCGGCGTTTGCGCGAACGCAGAGCTGCACGAGAGGTGTTGCCACCTGTTGAACAGATGTCTGAACCTATGCAATGTGATAGAGTTTTTTCCAGAGAGCAGCGTCAGGAGTTCAGAAGGCGTAATAAGTTGTGTTTTTTCTGTGGAGATGCCTCGCATATTATTTCTGTCTGTCCTAAACGCGAGAAACGCTTTGCACACACGTTTTCTGTTGGTGGTTTTCAACCTAAGTTTCTTCTGGCTATTGCTCTGATCTGCTCCCTGTCCACATTTTCCGCCAAGGCTTTTGTGGATTCGGGAGCAGCCCTAAACCTAATGGACTTGGATTTTGCTAAACGTTGTGGATTTCCGATGACACCTCTGCAGACGCCTATCCCTTTGAGGGGTATTGATGCTACTCCTTTGGCTAAAAATAAACCTCAGTTTTGGACCCAGGTGGTAATGCGGGTCGCCCCAGACCATCAAGAAAATTGCAGGTTTTTGGTGTTACATAATCTGCATGATACTATTGTTCTGGGGTTTCCCTGGTTACAAATTCATAATCCAGTTTTGGATTGGAAATCTGTGTCTGTGGTGAGTTGGGGTTGTCGGTGTGCCTTTAGTGAGGCTCCGGTGTTTTCCACCTCTCCTCAGTCGCATGATGTTCCTGATTATTTGGCGGACTTTTATGATGTATTTAGTGAGAATGAGTCTGCGTCTCTGCCTCCTCATAGGAGTTATGACTGTGCAATTGAACTGAGCCTGGGGTGTAAACTTCCCAAGGGTCGGCTCTTCAATTTATCTGTACCCGAGCACGAGGCTATGCGATCCTATATTAAGGAGGCGTTGGAGAAGGGGCATATTAGACCATCCTCGTCACCCTTAGGTGCCGGTTTTTTTTTTGTAGCCAAAAAGGATGGATCATTAAGACCTTGTATTGATTATCGTGCCCTCAACAAAATTACTGTTAAATATCAGTATCTGTTACCCCTGATTTCTGATCTATTCTCCAGAGTTAAAGGTGCTTGCTGGTTTACCAAGCTTGACCTCAGGGGGGCATATAATCTTATTCGCATTAAGCATGGGGATGAATGGAAGATGGCGTTTAATACTCCGGAGGGACATTTTGAGTACCTGGTGATGCCTTTTGGGCTCACTAATGCCCCTTCTGTCTTCCAGTGCTTCATGAACGATATTTTCCGAGATTTTGTCGATAAATTTTTGATTATCTATCTGGATGATATTTTGATCTTCTCCAAGGACTGGGATTCTCATGTGGAACATATTCGGACTGTGTTCCGGATCTTGAGGGAGAATTCCCTGTATGTCAAAGGATCGAAATGCCTTTTTGGAGTACAGAGGATTTCTTTTTTGGGATTTATTTTGTCCCCGTCTACTATTGAAATGGACCCGGCCAAGGTACAGGCCATTTACGATTGGGTTCAGCCCACTTCTTTGAAGGCCCTCCAGAAGTTTTTGGGTTTTGCTAATTTTTATCGGAAATTTATAGCAAAATTTTCTAGTATTGCCAAGCCATTGACTGATTTGACTAAGAAGGGTGCTGATGTGTTAAATTGGTCTCCGGAGGCTGTTTCTTCCTTTCAGGAGCTGAAGCGAAGATTCACCTCCACCCCGGTTTTGCGGCAACCTGATGTCTCACTTCCGTTTCAGGTAGAGGTGGATGCTTCTGAGATTGGTGCAGGAGCTGTTTTGTCCCAAAAGGATCCTGTAACATCTAAAATGAATCCCTGTGCTTTCTTTTCCCGAAAGTTCTCTCCATCTGAACGTAACTATGATGTGGGGAATCAGGAACTGTTGGCCATGAAATGGGCATTTGAGGAGTGGAGACATTGGTTGGAGGGAGCTAAGCATCAAGTTGTGGTCCTCACTGACCACAAGAATTTGATTTACCTAGAGTCGGCTAAGCGCTTGAACCCTAGGCAGGCTAGGTGGGCCTTGTTTTTTACACGTTTTGATTTTGTGGTTTCTTTTCTTCCTGGAACTAAGAATGTCAAGGCTGACGCCCTCTCTAGGAGCTTCTTTGCTGATTCTCCTGTGGTGACCAAGCCTGCTACCATCTTAGGCGAAGGGGTAGTTCTTTCTGCCATCTCGCCCGATTTGAGACGTGCTCTGGAAGAGTTCCAGGAGGACAAACCTGAGCGTTGTCCCAGTGGAAAGTTGTATGTTCCTGACCAGTGGAAGAAGAGAGTAATGTCTGAAGTTCATTGCTCTGCTTTGGCTGGTCATCCAGGTATTTTTGGTACTAGAGATCTGGTGAGTCGGTCTTTTTGGTGGCCCTCCTTGTCTCGTGATGTCAGGAATTTTGTGCAGTCCTGTGGGACGTGCTCCCGGTCTAAATCATGTTCTCGCTCTAGTGGGTTGTTGATGCCTTTGCCTGTCCCCAAGAGGCCATGGACCCATATTTCAATGGATTTCATCTCTGATATGCCTGTCTCTCAAAGGATGACTATTATTTGGGTGATTTGTGATAGGTTCTCTAAGATGGTTCATCTTGTACCACTCCCTAAGTTGCCGTCTTCCTCTGAATTGGTGCCCCTGTTTTTACAACAGGTGGTTCGCTTGCACGGGATTCCTGAGAACATTGTATCTGACAGAGGAGTTCAGTTTGTGTCTAGATTTTGGAGGACTTTCTGTTCCAAGCTGGGAATTCAGTTGTCCTTCTCCTCTGCTTTTCACCCTCAGACCAATGGGCAGACAGAGAGAACAAACCAGACCTTGGAGTCATATTTGAGATGTTTTATTTCTGCTGATCAGGATGATTGGGTTTCATTTTTGCCCTTGGTCGAATTTGCTTTAAATAATAGAGCTAGTTCTGCCACTTTGATGTCACCTTTTTTTTGTAACTTTGGGTTTCATCCTCGATTTTCTTCAGGGCAGGTGGAGCCCTCTGCCTGCCCAGCTGTTGACACTGTGGTGGAGAGAATGCACCAGATCTGGGACCAAGTGGTGGATAAGTTATCTCTCTCCCAGGAAAAGGCCCAGCGGTTTTCCAACCGACATAGGACCATTGGTCCCCAGTTTAAGGTTGGTGATATGGTGTGGTTATCATCAAAAAATATTGCTATGAAGGTGGCTTCTCCTAAGTTTAAGCCTAGATTTATTGGACCTTACAAGATTTTGGAGATTATTAATCCGGTCTCTTTTCGTTTGGCTCTTCCTGTCACATTTAAAATCCATAATGTGTTCCATAAATCTTTGTTGAAGAGGTTTGTTGAACCTGTTGTTCCGTTTGAGGCACCTCCAGACCCTGTATTGGTTGAAGGTAACATGGAATATGAGGTAGAGAAAGTACTGGATTCCCGTCTGGCTAGATGGAGATTCCAGTATTTGGTTAAGTGGAAGGGTTATGGTCAGGAGGATAATTCCTGGGTCTCTGCCTCTGATATTCATGCCAAAAGATTGGTGCATGCCTTTCATCGGGCTCACCCTGATCGCCCTGGTGGCGTGGTTGAGGGTTCGGTGACCCCTCCTCAAGGGGGAGGTACTGTTGTGAGTTCATTTTCCCCTTCACTACTGAGGCCCGAGGAACTCCCTCTTCTGGTAGAGAAAGGTAGTGAGCCTGATTGTCAAACACCTGGGTCTGATCATGATGACTGGCTGAGTGGAGTTACTGACTGGATATAAGGCTGCCGACGCCCTTTTTCCCTGCGGGTGATTTCTCTGTGGACTTCTAGGAAACCAGTCTGATTCCTGCTCATCTAAAGCTAAGATTTCTGCTTTGCCTTTTTGCATTAGTGTTTTGTTTTCCCTGCTTTTCTGGATTCTGCCATTCCCTGCTGGGGTGAGCAGAATCTCCTTTTGCCTGTTGCTCTGTCTTCAGAATATTTCTGAGTACTGACATAGCCTTTTTTGAAGCCTAGCGTCTTCAGGGCCTTTTTTACTGTCAGCTTGTTGGCTCTTATTTTCATAGGGTTTTTCATGGATTGCAGACAGCAGCCTTCCTGTCCTTTCCTATCTAAGTTAGTTTGGGCCCCATCTTTGCTCAGTCTATCTTTCTGTCTGTGTTTTGTTCTTTCTTCTTGCTTCACCGTCATTATATGTGGGGGCTGCCTTTTGCTTTGGGGTCTGCTCTGGGGCAGTTTAGATTTCCCTTTCTGTCTTTAGGCTATGTAGTCCTCCGTCTGTGATCGAGGGGCCTAGGGCATCGTAGGAGCCCCCCACGGCTACTGCTAGTTGTGTTGATAGGTTCAGGGGTCTGCAATCCGATAGCTGCCAACCTCTCTGGTTTTCTGGACTTAGCTAGCATTTCTATTTTTGCCTCCTACGGTGACTCAATCATAACAGTTAGGGTGAACTAGGATTAGGGTTAGAATTATGATTAGGGATTAGGGTTGGGATTAGGGTTAGGGTTGGGGTTAGGGTTAGGGGTGTGTTGGGGTTAGGGTTGGAGCAAGAATTGAGGGGTTTCCACTATTTACGAACTTTGGGGGTCTAAAAATTGGGGTCTAAAAAATCACTTTTGTGGATATAAAAAAGACTTTTTATTTTCACGGCTTTGCGTTTATAAACTTCTGTGAAGTGCTTGGGTGTTCAAAGTGCTCACCACACATCTAGATAAGCTCCTTGGGGGGTCTAATTTCCAAAAAGGGGTCACTTATTGGGGGTTTCCACTGTTTAGGCCCATCAGGGGCTCTGCAAACGCAACATGACGCCCACAGACCATTCCGTCAAAGTCTGCATTCCAAAATGGCACTCCTTCCCTTCCAAGCTCTCCCATACGCCCAAACAGTGGTCCCCCCCACATATGGGGTATCAGCGTACTCAGGACAAATCGCACAACAACTGTGGGTGTATGATTTCTCCTGTTACCCTTGTAAAAATAAAAATTTGGGGGCGAAAAGATCATTTTTGTGGAAAAAAAATGATTTTTTATTTTCATAGCTCTACGTTATAAACTTCTGTGAAGCACCTGAAGGTTCAAAGTGATCATCACACATCTAGATAAGTTCCTTAAGGCTATGTGCCCACGATGCGATTTTCAAGCGTTTCCGCGGCGATTTTAAACGCGCGATTTTGCCGCGGAAACGCTTAAAAAAATTCTATACATTGTAAATGGAAAACACATATGTTGTGCTAATGTAGCGATTTTTACCGCTGCGGTATCGCTAAGCGGTAAAAATCGCAGCATGTTCATTAATTTGCGGAATCGCATTCGATTCCGCCTACATAGACATGTATTGAAACGCTTGAAAATCGCAAATGTAACAAACACTTGCGATTTTTCAAGCGTTTCAAAACGCACACTACAGGAAGTGACATCGGCCCATCCCATAATGCCATCCCATGAGCATCCCATAATCCAGGAAGACAAGAAAAAATCCCATAATTCCTGTCTTCCTGGATCATGGCTGCCGACATGGAGTGGTACCGTAGGATGGACCTGGATGTGGGCCTCCTCATAAGTGTGGTAAGTGTCTGTGTGTGTTGGGTGTGCGGTGTATATATGGTGTGTGTGCGGTGTATATGTGGTGTGTGCGGCGTCTGTGTGCTGTCTGCCATAGGCCGATAGGACAACTACTCCCATCGGCCTATGTCTGTTCCCCGTTCATTAGCGCCAGCAGGCTCAGCACGATGGGAGCAGTATTTCCCATCGAGCTGTTCCTGCTTTATAAAAAAAAATAAAAAATTCTCGGCCAAGCCCCCCCCCACCCCCCCGGCCATCAAAAAAATATTCCCCTATAGCGAAATAAATATATATAATAGCTTTTCATGGCCCGGCCTCCTTCATTTTTCATGGCCCGGTCCCCTTATTTTTTAATATATATATGTTTTTAAATTATAAATGTGTCCAATAATTTTTTTTCATTGGTGGCCAGTGGTTACCTGTGGAAAAAAAATTATAATTACCTGTCCCCGACGTCGCCACCTAAAAAAAAATAAAAAACCCGTACTCACCTCTTCTGCTAATTCCCCGAAGACCATGCTCAACCTAAATAAAAATATAAAAAAACAAACCACAAAAATACCTACCCTCCGCAGAATTCCATAAAAACGAGTGTCCCACGAAGATCTAAAGTTTAGAGCGGCCACATAACATGTGGCCGCTCTAAACCACCGACGCCGCTACAATGAACGGGGCCGTAAAGTGGCCTGGTTCATTGCATACCGAGTTCACCCGAGCTACTCAGGCAGTGCGGTGTGCGCATGCGCGGACTCGCAGGTTCACCTGAGGTGAACTCATGAGCGTGAGAATTTTTCCCACGCCAATTAGTTCATCTCAGGTTAGCCAGGGTGCCTGCGCAGTGCAGCCAGCATGTTTTTTTTTTTGTTGTTGAAAAAATAAAATATATTTACAAAAAATGTTGTATTTATTTCAATAAATTCCCCCCCTAAAATAAAAATTGAAATAAAATATATTCATTCCCTATTTTTAACCCCCCCTGCCCCCAAAAAATATTAAAATATTTATATATACACATATACACTCACTGGCCACTTTATTAGGTACACCTGTCCAACTGTGTGTTAAGACTTAATTTCTAATCAGCCAATCACATGGCGGCAACTCAGTGCATTTAGGCATGTAGACATGGTCAAGACAATCTCCTGCAGTTCAAACCGAGCATCAGTATGGGGAAGAAAGGTGATTTGAGTGCCTTTGAACGTGGCATGATTGTTGGTGCCAGAAGGGCTGGTCTGAGTATTTCAGAAACTGCTGATCTACTGGGATTTTCACGCACAACCATCTCTAGGGTTTACAGAGAATGGTCCGAAAAAGAAAAAAAATCCAGTGAGCGGCAGTTCTGTGGCCGGAAATGCCTTGTTGATGCCAGAGGTCAGAGGAGAATGGGCAGACTGGTTCGAGCTGATAGAAAGGCAACAGTGACTCAAATTGCCACCCGTTACAACCAAGGTAGGCAGAAGAGCATCTCTGAACGCACAGTGCGTCGAACTTTGAGGCAGATGGGCTACAGCAGCAGAAGACCACACCGGGTACCACTCCTCTCAGCTAAGAACAGGAAACTGAGGCTACAATTTGCACAAGCTCATCGAAATTGGACAGTAGAAGATTGGAAAAACGTTGCCTGGTCTGATGAGTCTCGATTTCTGCTGCGACATTCGGATGGTAGGGTCAGAATTTGGCGTAAACAACATGAAAGCATGGATCCATCCTGCCTTGTATCAACGGTTCAGGCTGGTGGTGGTGGTGTCATGGTGTGGGGAATTTTTTCTTGGCACTCTTTGGGCCCCTTGGTACCAATTGAGCATCGTTGCAACGCCACAGCCTACCTGAGTATTGTTGCTGACCATGTCCATCCCTTTATGACCACAATGTACCCAACATCTGATGGCTACTTTCAGCAGGATAATGCGCCATGTCATAAAGCTCGAATCATCTCAGATTGGTTTCTTGAACATGACAATGAGTTCACTGTACTCAAATGGCCTCCTCAGTCACCAGATCTCAATCCAATAGAGCATCTTTGGGATGTGGTGGAATGGGAGATTCGCATCAGGGATGTGCAGCCGACAAATCTGCGCCAACTGTGTGATGCCATCATGTCAATATGGTCCAAAATCTCTGAGGAATGCTTCCAGCACCTTGTTGAATCTCTGCCACGAAGAATTGAGGCAGTTCTGAAGGCAAAAGGGGGTCCAACCCGTTACTAGCATGGTGTACCTAATAAAGTGGCCAGTGAGTGTATATATATATATACACACATATATATATACATATATGTATCCCATTTTTAACCCCCACCCTGCATGAAAATAACCCCCCGCCCAATAAAAATATTTTAAAAAATATATATATATTACCCATTTTTAACCCCCCCTGCCCGAAAATTTTTTAAAAATATATATATATTCCATATTTTTAACCCCCCCTGCCCGAAAAAAATATTAGAAAAATATATATTTATTCCCCATTTTTAACCCCCCGCCACAAAAAATTAAAAAAATATATATATTTATTCCTCATTTTTAACCCCTCCCTGCCCAATAAAAAAATTAAAAAATATATATATATAAATAATATTACCCATTTTTAACCCCCCTGCCCAATAAAAATATTAAAAAAAAATATATATATATATATAATATTACCCATTTTTAACCCCCCTGCCCGAAAATTTTTTAAAAATATATATATATATTCCATATTTTTAACCCCCCCGCCCGAAAAAAAATTAGAAAAATATATATATTTATTCCCCATTTTTAACCCCCCGCCACAAAAAATATTTTTAAACAAAATTTTATATATATATATATATATATATCCCACATTTTTAAACCCCCCCGCAGAACAAAAAAAATAAAAAATTTTGGGGGTGGGGGTTGAAAATGGGGTATATAAATGTGTGTGTGTGTATATATATATATATATATATATATATATATATATATTAGGCTTGGGATTAGGGTTGGGATTAGGGTTGTGATTAGGGTTAGGGTTGGGATTAGGGTTAGGGTTGGGATTAGGGTTGGGATTAGGGTTGGGATTAGGGTTAGGGTTGGGATTAGGGTTGGGATTAGGGTTGGAATTAGGGTTAGGGTTGGGATTAGGGTTGGGATTAGGGTTGGGGTTAGGGTTGGGATTAGGGTTAGGGTTGGGATTAGGGTTGGGATTAGGGTTAGGATTAGGGTTAGGGTTGGGGTTGTGGTTGGGATTAGGGTTGGGGTTAGGGTTGGGATTAGGGTTAGGGTTGGGATTAGGGTTAGGATTAGGGTTAGGGTTGGGATTAGGGTTGGGGTTAGGGTTGGGATTAGGGTTAGGGTTGGGATTAGGGTTGGTATTAGGGTTGGGGTTGGGGTTAGGGTTGGGATTAGGGTTAGGGTTGGGATTAGGGTTGGGGTTGGGGTTGGGGTTAGGGATTAGGGTTGGGGTTGGGGTTAGGGTTGGGATTGTGTTTAGGGTAATAATCATCGTAATGGAGAGTAGACTGAAAGAGCCGTGTTGGGGTGATTGTGTGTGTGTGCACATGTGTACATGGATTCATACAAGTGAGTTACCGTGTGGATATATATTAATTGATGTCTGAAAAAGTAGATATTGTTAAAATCTTAATATTGTTGACTGCACACTAATTTAAAAAAATACCTTAACTTTATTGTAGATTGAAAAACATCCGGCCGTATGGGACCGCTCATGTGAGGAATATAAGGGTTCCAAGCGCGATGTATGGCCAGCAATTGTCAAAGAACTTTACCCTCGGTGGCCTCATCTGTCTTCAGCTGGCCAAAAAAAGATTAGTATGTATTGCATACATTGCATTTGTCAATTTGTTTTAATGATTGAATTTTCAAAAACCTTTTTTTATGGTTTCATTACAGTGGAAGATGTAAAGAACCGATGGAGGTCTGTAACAGACAGATTTATGAAGTCGCTAAAACCTCCAAGTGGAAGCTCACCTCCGAGGGGTAGGGTACAATACTCAGACCAGCTACAGTTTATTGTAACTAGCAGGAACTTGCGGAGGTAAATTTTACATATAATTTTTTAAAAAAATTTATGCTACATTTTAAAGTCGTGTGTAATTAACATGTTTTTTTATTTCTTCGACAGAACTGACGGAAACATCAGGGCCGAAACTCCTCCAGCCCATCCAACTAGCCCAGAGCAGGGTCTGGGAGAGGAGGTGGAGGATCATACGTTCTCCACACCAGATGTTCCTGAGGACTGTCCTTCATCCTTAGCGCCAACAAATATGTTATCTTCAACACCACCATATTATGCTGCGGAAACTTCCGCATCGTTTGAGGTCGCTGCAGAGTCCGGTTTTTATGCTCCTGCCTCGGGCGCTGCCTGTAGCTCTGCTGCTGGCGTGTCAAGGCCTACTAGGATGGGCGCGGCTTCTGCCCGTCCCGTGCCATCGAGAAAGGCGGCACCCAAAAAGGTGAACAATACTGAGACTTCGACTAGTGTGTTACAAAACCTCACTAGTCGAACCCTCAGTATGCTCGACACTTCGTCGAGGCTAGACGAACTAGACAAATTTGGCTCATTTTTAGCCGGCCGCCTCAGATCCATGACACGTGACCGGCAGTACACGTTGATGTCAGCAGTCAATTTACTCTTAATGAGTGTTGACGTCCCATCCCCAATTCCCCCGTCATCAGCTATAATGACGGGGATTCTTAATATTTTTAACTCCCAAAGTGGGCCTCCACCACCAACAGCACCAGCTGCATGGCAGCGTTTTGGACAGGCGGCAGTATATAGGCATGACTGTGGCGAACCGTCTGGTTTTGGCCGACCGCCATCAACTCATAACGCAGGCCATAATACGTCACCCACCTCGACTATCTCACCCCCAAACATATATCCAACCTATGGATATGATCCGGACTACCAAAATTTGTGAGAAATTTAATAGTATTACCACAAACCACTCTGTATGTCCCACCCCCCCTTCTCTGTCCTGTTGACAGGGTGCTGTTTGTTATTTTAAAAAAAATTTTATAGTTTTTTCAAAACATAATAATTTAGTGTTTATTAAAAAATTTTTCAAAAGAAAATGTGTTTGTATTTTAATTTGATTAAAAAAAATTTTTATTACCAAAAACACAACAAAGAATGCATGTGAACATACCCTTAGGCCGGGGTCATACTTGCGTGTGCAATGCGAGGAACTTGCGCAATGCTCTCTTATCAATGCGTGGCACTGCCGTCAACACTCGGATCGGAGTGTGCGGCAGCATAGAAAAACATGTGGCTGCACACTCCAGTCCCGAGTGGCAACAGCATTGATGCGTGAGTTTCTCGCATTGCACACGCAAGTGTGACCCCGGCATTATTGTAATCCTACCTGACACAATGGTATAACAACAGATAAGTGATCTGTAAAGAAAATGACGGACTAGCCTATTGTAAAGGCCCCGTCACACATCACTGCATGTGACAGGCGGGAGACCAGCGATCTGCTGGTAACTAATGTACACATCGGGTATCCAAGGGACGCACGTCCCTTAGATACCCGATGTGTAGGTTAGTTACCAGCTTCCTGCATCAGCGCGCTGGTTACTTACGTGCACAGAGACGCCGCACGCTCGGCGTCGCTGTGCTGATCGCTTGTGAAGCTGTCTGTTTGACAGTTCACCAGCGATCACATAGCAACTTACCAGCAATCCTGACACGTTGATATTGTTGTCGGGATCGCTGGTAAGTCGCTATGTGTGACTCCAGCTTAAGGCTTAAAACCCCTCACAGTATCTACCGTACTATACATGGAAGACTCAAGTCTGAAGCGTGTGTTTTCAGCAGGCTCACGGTCCACACTTGTGACTGAAAAGTTACACCTGGGCAAATAAACATGTGAATTTCTAGTTAATGGTGTGCCTTCGATTTTTTTTGCAATTTTTGCAAAGTTTTGGTATATGTTCAAAAAAAAAAAAACAAACCCAACAAAATTGGTTAGAAAATAAATTTTTATTTAATGAACAAAATTGCATAAAATATACAAAGGAAAAAACATGACTCAATTTGGGCAATGGACAAGCAAGCAAGTATGTAATCTGGGCCTTAAGGTGGGTAGGCAATCAGTATAATAAATATATCTTCCTTACAGCATAAACTTCAAGTGCCTCAGTGCAAACCGGAGATGCTGGCTTTTCAAAAATTAACCACACTATGCATAATGTCTTCCAACATCCCCCAATAACTGCCCATACCAACAACCGCTATTATTTAACATTAATAATGGAGAACAGATTTTATTATGCAAACAAAATTAATTTTTATTAACTTTTTTTTGTATTTTCACATTTATTACAGAACAACGGACCTTGCTTGCTTGTAGTTAGTCTTCAGATCTTCTCTGCTGTCCTGGCTGCTCAACACCGGCACAGGAGTATTGCCAGTGCACGGCACCTTCAGGACTCATGAAGTAGTCAGTGAAGGTTTCTCGCACACGCACACCCGAGTAGGATACCCTTCCTTGACCAAAATTTGAAACAGCAGTCAATTCAGACAGCTGTGACTCCTCATCTACGTCGGTGGCATATTCTCGAGCGTAGTTGTGGAGTACACAGCATGCCTTTATGACTGTGTCAGCGGTCTGCGTATCCAACTGGATGGGTGTGTGAAAGATCCGCCACTGACTACACATGATCCCGAAGGTGCATTCCACATATCTGCGTGCACGACTCAGCCGATAATTAAAAACCCTCTGCCGGTCATCCAGTGCCCTTCGTGGGTATGGGCGCAGCAGGTTGGTCTTTAAGGGAAACGCCTCATCCGATACCATCACAAAGGGTACTGAATGTGTGGAACCCGGCAAAGGTCTTGGGGCTGGGAGCGTTCTGCCATCTTGAAGAATTTGCAGTCCAATCTGTGATGCTCGCAACACCCGAGAATCCCCAGTACTGCCATAAGCACCAACGTCAATGGCAACAAATTTGCAATGTGCATCAGCCACCGCCATCAGGACCACTGAAAAATACTTCTTATAATTAAAGAAACGTGATCCTGATCGTGGTGGCTTCAGCACTCTCACATGTTTGCCATCGACAGCACCTATGCAGTTTGGGAAATTGGCCACAGACTGAAAGCCTGCTGCAACCTGCAGCCAAGTCTCCTCGGTTGGGGAAGGCATCACCATTGGCTGCAACTTCTGCCAGATGACGGCACATGTGCACCTCACAATTGTAGAGATGGTGGTTTTTCCAACCCTAAATTGGAGGTGCAGTGATGTGTAGCTCTGTCCTGTGGCCAAAAACCTGAAAAAAAAACAAAAAACATTGATACACCAAAACAAAGGCCAGGTGTAAAAAGCACATTTGAAAATATAGATGGCAGCAGTATGGGGGCAGTGGAAAGGCCTTTGCTGGCAGCAGTATGGGGGCAGTGGAAAGGCCTTTGCTGGCAGCAGTATGGGGGCAGTGGAAAGGCCTTTGCTGGCAGCAGTATGGGGGCAGTGGAAAGGCCTGTGGCTGGCAGCAGTATGGGGGCAGTGGAAAGGCCTGTGGCTGGCAGCAGTATGGGGGCAGTGGAAAGGCCTTTGCTGGCAGCAGTATGGGGGCAGTGGAAAGGCCTGTGGCTGGCAGCAGTATGGGGGCAGTGGAAAGGCCTGTGGCTGGCAGCAGTATGGGGGCAGTGGAAAGGCCTTTGCTGGCAGCAGTATGGGGGCAGTGGAAAGGCCTGTGGCTGGCAGCAGTATGGGGGCAGTGGAAAGGCCTGTGGCTGGCAGCAGTATGGGGGCAGTGGCTGGCAGCAGTATGGGGGCAGTGTGTACAGTCTTTTGGGGTCCAAATGTGTTACCTAACCCCCCCCAAAAAAAAAATACCGCAAGGTGATGAGCAGCCTTTCCTCAGCAGAGATAGCTCATCGTATAACCGTGTCCTCATAATGTAAAGCTGGAGAAAGAAGGCCGAGTAGGCGATCGAATGCTTCAATTGGGATCCTGCAGAATTGTATGAACTTTTCAGGATGACTGTAGAAAAAAAAAATTACGATTAACCACACTGATGAAAAAGTGACATGACCACAAAAAATAAACAGACCCATTAGGTTCACATGACATGGCTACCAATAGACCTATTTTTCATTATATATCTTACCTCTGTATATCCTGGTAAAGGAGATGGAAGTGGCCCTTTGTCGTCCGCTCTTGAACTATCGGGTGCACCCACATTCTTGTTCTCCTCATCCTCCTCTTCTTCCTTGAGCGCTCCTATGAGAGAATATAGACTTTAGTCAAAAATACATAAAATATAAATAAAATACAAACAGATCCAAAAAAAAAAAAAAAAATCGCATGTCATTATGTTACCTGCTCATTGTGGTTTAGGTGTAGTAGATTCAGTAACAAAGTCAGCAGCAAAATCCGCAAGTTTTCTTCACTCAGACTCCACTGGTCCTGCACGTGAGGCATTTTGAAAACAGTCCAAAAACAAAATGGAGAAAAGGGGCTGGAAAAGGAAATGACCTCATATTGCCTCACAGCCAGCTTTATTTGTGGTCTAAAAACGCTTAACAAAACGCTTAAAAAAAACGCATCAAAAACGCACCACAATCGCGTAAAAAATCGCGTTAAAAACCGCATGCGTTTTTTCTGGCAAGGGCATGCGTTTCTGCTCAGGAAAAAAACGCTTGAAAATCGCATCGTGGGCACATAGCCTAAGGGGTCTAGTTTCCAAAATGGGGTCACTTGTTGGAGGTTTCCACTGTTTAGGCACATTAAGGGCTCTCCGAACGCAACATGGCATCCGATCTCAATTCCAGCCAATTCTGTGTTGAAAAAGTCAAACGGCGCTCCATCCCTTGCGAGCTCTGCCGTGTGCTGATAAAGTGGTTTACCCCCACATATGGGGTATCAGCGTATTCAGGAGAAATTGTACAACAAATTTTGTGGTTGATTTTCTCTTTTAACACTTGTGAAAATAAAAAAAATTGGTTCTGAAGTAAATTTTTTGCAAAAAAAGTTAAATGTTAATTTTTTCCTTCCACATTGCTTTAGTTCCTGTGAGGCACGTAAAGGGTTAATAAACTTCTTGAATGTGGTTTTGAGCACCTTGAGGTGTCTAGTTTTTAGAATGGTTCCACTTTCAGGTATTTTCTGTCATGTACACCCCTCAAAATGACTTTAAATATGATGTGGTCCCTAAAAAAAATGGTTTTGTAAATTTTGTTGTAAAAATGAGAAATCGCTGGTCAAATTTTAACCCTTATAACTTCCTAACAAAAAAAAAATTTTGCTTCCAAAATTGTGCTGATGTAAAGTAGACATGTGGGAAATGTTATTTATTAAGAAATTTGTGTGACACATCTCTGATTTAAGGGCATTTAAGGGTTGGGTTAGGGTTGGGTTAGGGTTAAGGGTTAGGGTTGGGCTAGGGTTAAGGGTTAGGGTTGGGCTAGGGTAGGGTTAGAGTTGGGCTAGGGTTGGGCTAGGGTTAGGGTTAGGGCGAACTAGGATTAGGGTTAGAATTAGGATTAGGGATTAGGGTTTGGGATTAGGGTTAGGGGTGTGTTGGGGTTAGGGTTGGAGTAAGAATTGAGGGGTTTCCACTATTTACCAACTTTGGGGGTCTAAAAATTGGGGTCTAAAAAATCACTTTTGTGGAAATAAAAAAGACTTTTTATTTTCACGGCTCTGCGTTTATAAACTTCTGTGACGCGCTTGGGGGTTCAAAGTGCTCACCACACATCTAAATAAGTTCCTTAGGGGGTCTAATTTCCCAAATGGGGTCACTTGTGGGGGGTTTCCACTGTTTAGGCCCATCAGGGGCTCTGCAAACACAACATGATGCCCGCAGACCATTCCATCAAAGTCTGCATTCCAAAATGGCACTCCTTCCCTTCCGAGCTCTCCCATGCGCCCAAACAGTGGTTCCCCCCCACATATGGGGTATCAGTGTACTCAGGACAAATCGCATAATAACTGTGGGGGTATGATTTCTCCTGTTACCCTTGTAAAAATAAAAATTTGGGCGCGAAAAGATCATTTTTGTGGAAAAAAAATGGATTTCTTATTTTCACGGCTCTACGTTATAAACTTCTGTGAAGCACTTGAAGGTTCAAAGTGCTCACCACACATCTAGATAAGTTCCTTCATGGGTCTAGTTTCCAAAATGGAGTCACTTGTTGGGGGTTTCCACTGTTTAGGCCCATCAGGGGCTCTGCAAACGCAACATGATGCCCGCAGACCATTCCATCAAAGTCTGCATTCCAAAATGGCACTCCTTCCCTTCCAAGCTCTCCCATGCGCCCAAACAGTGGTTCCTCCCCACATATGGGGTATCAGCGTACTCAGGACAAATCGCATAATAACTGTGGGGGTATGATTTCTCCTGTTACCTTGTAAAAATAAAAATTTGGGGGCGAAAACATCATTTCTGTGGAAAAAAAAATGGATTTCTTATTTTCACGGCTCTACATTATAAACTTCTGTGAAGCACTTGAAGGTTCAAAGTGCTCACCACACATCTAGATAAGTTCCTTAATGGGTCTAGTTTCCAAAATGGGGTCACTTGTTGGAGTTTTCCACTGTTTAGGCACATTAAGGGCTCTCCGAACGCAACATGGCATCCGATCTTAATTCTAGCCAATTCTGCGTTGAAAAAGTCAAACGGTGCTCCATCCCTTGCGAGCTCTGCCGTGTGCTGAAAAAGGGGTTTACCCCCACATATGGGATATCGGCGTATTCAGGAGAAATTGTACAACAAATTTTGTGGTTGATTTTCTCTTTTAACACTTGTGAAAATAAAAAAAATTGGTTCTGAAGTAATTTTTTCCAAAAAAAAGTTAAATGTTAATTTTTTCCATCCACATTGCTTTCGTTCCTGTGAAGCACTTAAAGGGTTAATAAACTTCTTGAATGTGGTTTTGAGCACCTTGAGGGGTCTAGTTTTTAGAATGGTGCCACTTTTGGGTATTTTCTGTCATGTACACCCCTCAAAATGACTTTAAATATGATGTGGTCCCTAAAAAAAATGGCTTTGTAAATTTTGTTGTAAAAATGAGAAATCGCTGGTCAACTTTTAACCCTTATAACTTCCTAACAAAAAAAAATTTTGCTTCCAAAATTGTGCTGATGTAAAGTAGACATGTGGGAAATGTTATTTATTAAGAAATTAATGTGACACATCTCTCTGATTTAAGGGCATAAAAATTTAAAGTTTTAAAATTGCAAAATTTTAATTTTTTTTGCCATATTTCTGTTTTTTTATAAATAAACACAAGACTTATCGAAGAAATTTTACCACTAACATGAAGTACAATATGTCACGAAAAAACAATCTCAGAATCAGCAGGATCCATTAAAGCGTTCCAGAGTTATAACCTCATAAAGGGACAGTGGTCAGAATTGTAAAAATTGGCCTGGTCATTAAGCTGCAAACTGGCTCTGTCGCTAAGGGGTTAAGGTTATTCAGTATTGTTAAAACATAACTAAGCCAGTTGTATGCCCAAATCCTCAAGTGTTTTGATCGACTATGACATTGTCATGCCAATTACCTCCCTGCAATAATACCAGTGTGTTGCATGTTATAGTTCAGATATAGAAACAAGGAGATGGCTCTCCAAGCTGGCTTTGTCAATCAGTGACCAAGAGTCTTGTAATTTTTAATTGCTATTTAAATTAATTCATTGTTTAATTTTAATTAACATATTAATGATATTTTTTCAATGGCCTTCAGATGCGTCTTTACAGAAGAGGGTTGATAGGCTTGGATAGTGGGGCATACTTTAGCACTGTGTGCTGTAACCTAGCAGTAGTTAATATCTGCCTTAGCAGATGAATGTCTTATGGAGATAACTGGATTGACTGAAAGCACCATGCAAAGTTACTCTGTAACCAACAACATTTATAACTACGATCTGTGTGTACTTGATACTTTATATTTTTCCTCTTTGATGTAAAAACTTTAACAACTGTCAGGGATAGTACATGGCATGAAAGGTTGAAAGGTATAGGGAATGCATTAGATCAATAAAGTGTATCATTGATAAAGGAGTTGTGGGTTTTATTGTAGTAAAAATGAATAATAATAATAATGATAAGTCATAAGAAACAAAGATAAAGATAATACAATAAATAAAGCAAAAATAATGATGACTCTGCTCGTAAGAGCTTACAATCTACGATAAGGTGGAATGTAGGGGTGACACAAAGTACAGGTGTTTATTTACAATGATGATCCAGCCATCTTGATGTAATGTGGGATAGATAAAGGCTACATAAGCTAGTCACCAGACAGTATTTGTAGTGCTTTTGGGTGTGGTGGAGGTTGATGGAGAGTTATGTTCAGATAAATAGTGAATGGGCTATATCTAAAAGGACTTTGATTAGGAAATGGGATAGGTCCACCTAAACATGTGTTTTTAGGGAGCGTCTAAAACTATGTAAGTTATGGTAAGTCCTAATTTCTTGTGGAAGAACATTCCAGAGAATTGGTGCAACTCAGGAGAAGTCTTGGAGCCGGGAGTGGGAGGAACGGATTAGTGCGGATATTAGTCAAAAGTCGCTTGTGGAGCGTAGAGGAAGGATAGGCAGATAAACAGAAATAAGAGATTAGATGCAGGGGGTGCCGCACTGTGAAGAGCTTTGGGGGTGAGAACAAGAAGTTTAAATTGGATCCTATAATGTATGGGCAGCCAGAGCAATGACTGGCATAGAGCAGAAGCGTCCGAGTAACGATCTAGATAGATGACCCTGGTTGCTGCATTTAGGTTGGACTGGAGAGAGGAAAGTTGATTCAGGGTGAGGCCAGTTAAAGGGAATCTGTCAGATTATGGGTGACATTAAAGGTGGAAAGTTCTAAAAATCATTTGCTTTTGACATACAGAAACATTTGTGCGAAAGTTTCACATCTATTTTAGTGCACAAACTGTACATTTAAATGCATTCCTATACGTGTTAGTGGCACAATATGGCGTGTGTAATATATAATATGTAATGATTGTCGCTTGCACCTGAAGAACATATCTAGAATCCATGCCTTTCTCACTATGGAAACAACAAAAACCCTCACTGATCCACTCCCACCTTGACTACTGTCATTCTCTATTAAAGGGAATCTGTCACCCCTTTTTTGAGATATCATATAATGATATCATTCAATTGTGTGTCACATAAGGATTCTCTTAGTACTTTTGCTTCCCCCTGACCCCACACCTTTCATGCATAAAAACCTTTTTTATATTGGTTCAGATGTGTGTAAACTGCTGTGGTCTGGTCCGATGGGCGGGGCTTATTCATATGCTCCCCCCTCCCTGTCTTGCTCTATTCATTTCTTCTTGCGTAGAGCAAGACAGGGAGGGGGGGAACAGTTGAATAAGCCCCTGCCAATCCGGACCGGACCTCGGCAGTTTACATACATATGAACCGATATAAAAAAGGTTTTTATGCATGAAAGGTGTGGGGTCAGGGGGAAGCAAAAGTACTAAGAGAATCCTTATGTGACACACAGTTGAATGATATCATTATATGATATCTCAAAAAAGGGGTGACAGATTCCCTTTAATAGAGAATGACAGTAGTCAAGGTGGGAGTGGATCAGTGAGGGTTTTTGTTGTTTCCATAGTGAGAAAGGCATGGATTCTAGAGATGTTCTTCAGGTGCAAGCGACAATCATTACATATTATATATTACACACGCCATATTGTGCCACTAACACGTATAGGAATGCATTTAAATGTACAGTTTGTGCACTAAAACAATTGTGAAACTTTCTGACAAATGTTTCTGTATGTCAAAAGCAGAAGAATTTTAGAACTTTCCACCTTTAATGTCAATACAGCACAGAAAGAGGACTTGAAAATCCACCAATAATAAAAAACAGCAAAAGAGCAAAAAGGTTTACCCGTACAGGCCTCCAGACAAATGCACTATCAGGATGCAGTGGACCCATATAATTAAGATGGCAACACAGGTACAAGAATGCTGATAAAACAACCGCTCGCAGCCTACCAATATATGGAGGGGGTGGTTGCCTGGTATGTTAATACACAACAAAACACTTGTATGCGGCGCTGTTCACACTATGGCCATGCACAGCATCCAGGTCAGTCTAGTAGTGACACCCTTCTATTAGCTCAGGCGGGCTGGCCCAGCGCTATCAAAATACATGCCATGTGAACAGACACCGCAGTTTACAAGACCAAATGGGCCCAACTGCACCCTGAATAAAAAGTGCAAAAAAACACATTAAAAAATGTGGAGTATTAGCTGATATTTTGGCCAAAATACGTGATCCCATAACCTGCGTCAAAGATCTCCACGTTTACGGGTACCTAACACTAAATCCTAATACTAATACAGCACAGAAAGAGGACCCCAAGCATACGTCCAAATCCACAAAAAAAAATCTTTACCAGATAAAGATCAAAGTTTTGAAATGGCCCAACTAGAGATGAACAGATTATGGCTGACATTCAAATTCGAAAAGGTTGAAAAACCTGGCATTTTAACAGAGATGTGTAGATTTTTTTTATATCGACAGTATGTACAGGTGCTTTGATGCTAACTAAATGCATGCATTGACTGCAGAAATACAGAAAAAATCCTGCATTGAATTTGTAGGCAGATAAGCAACAAGTGCTTTAGTGTGGGATATTGCACTTGCAGCTCTTCTGCCCTCCTTTCCTATTCTCCGCCTGCCCCACACCTCCTCTGTCTGTGTCTGTCTGATAGGTCACTCTTGTTTCAGTGACATGCATTCCTTGACAGAATCATAGAATCATAGAATCGTAGAGTTGGAAGGGACCTCCTGGGCCATCTGGTCCAACCCCCTGCTCAAAGCAGGATTCGCTAAATCATCCCAGTCAGATGTCTGTCCAGCCTCTGTTTGAAGACTTCCATTGAAGGAGAACTCACCACTTCTCGTGGCAGCCTGTTCCACTCATTGATCACTCTAACTGTCAAAAAGTTTTTTCTAATATCTAATCTGTGTCTCCTCCCATTCAGTTTCATCCCATTGCTTCTAGTCTTTCCTTGTGCAAATGAGAATAAAGTTGATCCTTCTACAATGTGACAGCCCTTTAGATATTTGTAGACAGCTATTAAGTCTCCTCTCAGTCTTCTCTTCTGCAAACTAAACATTCCCAAATCCTGCAACCTTTCCTCATAAGACAGGGTTTGCAGACCGGTCACCATTCTGGTCGCTCTTTTCTGAACTTGCTCCAGTTTGTTGATGTCTTTTTTAAAATGTGGTGCCCAAAACTGGACACAATATTCCAGATGAGGTCTGACCAAAGAGGAGTAGAGGGAAATAATGACTTCACGTGATCTAGACTGTATGCTTCTGTTAATACATCCTAGAATTGCATTTGCCTTTTTTGCTGCTGCATCACACTGTTGACTCATATTCAGTCTGTGATCTATTAGTATACCCAAGTCTTTTTCACATGTGCTGTCACTTAGCCCTATTCCTCCCATTCTATATATGCTTTTTCCATTTTTATTGCCCAGATGTAGTACTTTGCATTTCTCCCTGTTAAAAACCATTCTGTTAGTTGCTGCCCACTTCTCCAGTTTATTTAAATCTTTTTGAATCCTCTCTCTCTCTTCTCTAGTATTAGCTATCCCTCCTAGCTTTGTGTCATCAGCAAATTTAATCAGTTTACCCTCAATTCCTTCATCTAAATCGTTGATAAAGATGTTGAACAATACAGGGCCCAGGACAGAGCCCTGTGGTACCCCACTTGAGACATTCTTCCAACTGGATGTGCAGCCATTTACGACCACTCTTTGGGTCCGATCACTAAGCCAGTTATGAATCCACCTAACAGTTGCCTTGTCCATTCCATACTTAATCATTTTTTCAATAAGGATTGTATGAGAGACTTTGTCAAATGCTTTGCTGAAGTCAAGATATACTATATCTACAGCATTTCCTTGATCCACCCAATCAGTGATACCATCATAGAAGGAAATTAAGTTAGTCTGACATGACTTATTAGTTACAAACCCATGCTGACTCTGTTTAATCACTTCATTCTTATCCAGGTATTGACATACATGTTGTTTAATAATTTGTTCAAAGATCTTTCCTGGTATAGAAGTCAGACTCACCGGCCTATAGTTGCCTGGGTCCACCTTCTTCCCCTTTTTGAAGATAGGAACAACATTTGCTCTTCTCCAGTCTTCTGGCACTTCTCCTGTTCTCCAAGAATTTTCAAAGATTATAGAGAGGGGTTCAAAAATTTCTTCTGCTATCTCCTTCAGTACTCTGGGGTGTAATTCATCTGGACCTGGAGACTTGAATTCATTTAGGTTAGCTAAGTGTTTCCTCACTATCTTTCTGTTTATAGATATCCTGGATTCTTCTATTCCCTTAATAGGACAGTGAATAACAGTTGATGTTACATTTCGTTTCTGAGAGAAAACAGATGCAAAATAGGAATTTAAAAGTTCAGCCTTCTCAACATCCTGTCTTACCATTTCATAATTTTCATCCTGTAAAAATCCTATAGCATCTTTGACTTTTCTTTTACTTTTGACATATCCCCAAAATCCTTTATTATTGCTTTTGACATCTCTTGCAAGCCTCAATTCATTTTCAGCTTTAGATAATCTGATTTGTGCCCTGCAGGTTCTGCAGACAGCATTATATTCTTCTTTAGATATGCCTCCCTCTTTCCATTTTATAAACATTTTTTTCTTCCTTTTTAGCATGTGCTTAAGTTCTGTGTTCATCCATCCTGGTTTCCTTAACTGCTTCCTATTCTTCCCTCTTTTCGGAATTGTTAACAACTGTGCTTTGAGAATTTCATTTTTCAAGATTTCCCATCCTTCCTGGACATTTTTGTCTTTAAGGATATCCAGCCATTGGATCCCTCCAATTCTCTTTCTGAATCCCTTAAAATCTGCCTTTCTGAAATCTAACCTTGACGTCTGAGTCTTCACAGGTCTTCCGCCTCTAGTTATCCAAAATTCTAAAATAGCATGGTCGCTACCTCCTAGGGTCCCAGCCACTTTTACCTCCTCAACCATTTCCTCCCTGTTTATAAGGATTAGATCCAAGGTAGCAGTTCCCCTTGTTTTCTCCCTTACCTTTTGGAAGATAAAGTTGTCAGCAAGAGAGGATAAGAATTTCCTTGACCTGTTAGTTTTGCCTGAGAGAGATTCCCAACAAATGTCTGGATAGTTGAAATCTCCCATGACAACTATGTCATATTTTTTGGAGAACTTGGCCATTTGATGCATAAAGAGTTCATCCATAGCTTCAGCTTGCACAGGCGGCCTGTAGTAAATGCCTACAATGGTGTCCTTTCCATTGTTCTGTCCTTGTATTCTTACCCAAACAGTTTCCACAGAACTCCCAGTCTCTGAAGCTTCAATCTCTGTACAGATATACGCGTTTCTAACATACAATGCGACACCCCCTCCTCGTTTATCAAGTCTGTTTCTTGCAAATAAGTTGTATCCTTCTAGTCTTGTATTCCAATCATGTGTATTGTCCCACCAAGTTTCAGTGATTCCAATGACATCATATTTCTTTTCCTGTGTTAGTAGTTCCAATTCTCCTTGTTTGTTGCCCATGCTTTGTGCATTAGTATAGAAACATTTTAGTTTGTGATTGGTTTCTCTTTCTCCAATATTTTTATTAATTAGATTCTTTCGTCTTTGTTCTTCCTTTCCACTTCTAATAGCAGAGTTCTCAATAGCATTTGTCAGGTGTATGGCTTTTTCTGGTCTTTTGCTTCCCTTCCCATGTTGTTCTAGTTTAAAGCTCTCCTTACAAGTGTAGCAAGGCGACTTCCAAATACATGCTTACCAGTCTTCGTAAGGTGCACCCCATCTCTAGCAAGTAGTCCATCGTATAAGTAGTTCACTCCGTGATCCAGAAATCCAAATCGTTGCTGACGGCACCATCGACGTAGCCAGTTGTTCACCTGCAGAATCTTATTCCACCTCCTTGTTCCATGGCCATCCACTGGGAGGATGGAAGAGAAGACCACCTGCGCTCCCAGTTCTTTCACTTTCTTGCCTAAGTCTTCAAAGTCTCTGCAGATGGTTTCCAGGTCGTTTCTTGCAGTGTCATTTGTCCCCACATGTAGTAGCAGGAATGGGTAGTCATCTGTAGGTCTGAAGAGTCCTGATATCCTGTCAGACACATCTTTAATTTTTGCACCTGGAAGACAACACATTTCTCTTGAAGTTATATCCGGTCTGCAGATAGCGGCCTCTGTTCCTCTCAACAGGGAATCCCCCATGACCACCACTCTCCGTTTCTTCTTCACAACATTTTTCTTTCTCCATCCAGGAGGACTCTGAAGGCGTACAAGGTTGCTGCTTGTTGGCAAAGTCTTATCCTGATGTATTTCTTCATTGTTTTCCTGCGTGAGAGCCTGGTACTGGTTTCTGAGCAGTATGGGTGCTGACTGCCTCCTGATCCTCCTGCTTCTCTGGGTCACATGTCTCCATTCCTCTGTTTCTTCAGGTGCACTTCGAATTTCTTCTCTTTCTGTAACATGAAGAGATAATTCTGCTCTGTCCAAGAACTCTTCACCTTCCTTAATGATCTTCAACGTAGCTAACCTCTCTTCGAGATTTTGCAACTTTTCCTCCAACAGGGACACAAGCTTGCATTTGTGGCATGTGAAGTTTGGCTTTTCCACTGGTAAGTCTGTGAACATGTAGCAAGAAATGCAGCTCACCAAATGGCTCCTGGCCTCTTCCATCTTGAGATTTCTTAAAAACGATGAAAGATGAGCCCAAATTCGCGCGCCGATATGCAAATGATCTCCTCAAAACTCTTCCCCTGGTTTTCCGATTTCCGAGCTCGCGGAGACTCTTCACTTATCCCAGAAGGCACTGGGAATATGCAAATGATCTCCTCAAAACTCTTCCCCTGGTTTTTGACTCTGACTCTGACATGACTCTGATACTTCTTCACTGTTGCTTGTTTCTGTCCCACTCATCTCAGATGAAGGTGGCACCTGAGCAGAATGATACACTAAGTCTAGCGACAAGAGGACCTTTCTGGGCATACACTGCCTCAGGTTCTGATAGCGCCTGTGCGAGATCTTGCAGGAGATGCGCATCAATAAAACAAAAGTGGCCTGTCAGTGAGATACAGACTGCAAGCAGTGGGCTGGAAATAGTGGGAGCTACAAATGTAATGTCCCACCCCAAAGAACTTACAAGCTGTTTTTTGTGTCTTTTTGGTATGTAATTTTTTTTTATAAAACTACTTTATGATTCTTAAGGGTCATTAGCTTTTGATAAGACTTAATTGATATGTACAGATTACGTGCGGTTTTTACCTGTGCATTTCTTCATCGCTCTCAAGTCTATGGGGTAAATCTGCAAATAATATGCATATTTGCTGCAAGAGAAATTGAATTGTCCCTGCTCTGTCCAATACATGTACTTGATGTATGTCAGCTGGGTCCAAGATGGTACGAGACATTATTGAACAATCATGTCTGGACGCAGTGCTGAAGCAATGATATGCTCACAAATTTGGAAGCCATTTGGAGTGAGCAAGCTAGATTGGTTGGCTAAAAATGTGAAATAATATAAGAGATAGGAATTGCATTTTGTTTTTACACACTTGGTAGAAGTTTTTAAGTTCTTAGAAAATCCATTTAATTATATGAAGTGGCATTAAAGCATTGCATCAAAACAATGACTAAAACTCCACCCCTGTAAAAGATATATTAGAATTGATTCTACATATTGGACTTTTTTAGATTAATAAAGGCAGTGGTGTACAATAATTGGAAATCAATTTTAAATAAGAAAAAACTAAAGGAACTTTCAGCGCACATGCTCTGACTGTATGAAATGCAAATAAATTGTGTTGCTTATCTACAGGATCAAACTGGCCCACTGAGACACCGGAGAATTTTCCAGTGGGCCCCGCGGCATTGGCAGGCCCCTGAGCAGGATGCAGAGGGGGACCGCTTTTGTCACCTGAATGTACGTCCTTGGTTGCACATTCAGTTGAAATGTTTTGCCCCTTCGCAATAGGCCACCAAGTGCTGACAGCTGACTTGTGTGTGCACCTGTCGCAGGCAGCATATGACAGTGACGTCGCCGGTTTATGACATCACTGTCATACACCGCCTGCAACAGGTGCACTCACGTCAGCCATTGGCCTCTGATAGGTCGGCAGCTATTTTAACATGAGCATGCCGGATCTGTAGAGTAGGAGGACACTGCAGGCAGGCAGGTAAGTGGAATTTTTTTTTCCTTCTGTGGATATGACATGGTGCGGGGGCCAGGACAAGGGACCAAGATGGATATATGGGGAGGCCAGGATGGATACATTATATAGGGAAACCAGGATGGTGGATATATGAGTGAGCCAGGATGGATATATGGCGGGCCAGGATAGATATATGGGGGAGGGGGTCAAGATGTATATAGGAGGGAGTTAGTGTGGATATATGGGGGTTAGGATGGTTATATGAGTGGGAAGGATGGATTTATGGGGGAGACAGGATGGATATATGGGGGTTAGGATGGAAGGTGGGATATATGGGAGAATTTGCTTGGATATATAGGGGAGACAAGATGGATATATGGGCAAGCATGGAAGGATATATGGGGGGCCAGGAGGGATATATGGCAGGGTTAGGATGGATATATGGGGGAGCCAGGATGGATAAATGGGGGGCCAGGACAAGGTACCTGGATAGATATATGGGAGGCCAGGATGGATATATGGGGGAACCAGGATGGATATATGGGGGAATCAGGATGGATATATGGGGCCAGGACAAGGGGCATATGTGGGCCAGGATGGATATATGGGAGATAGCACCACAAGAGACATATGGGGGACCAGGCTGCACATATAGAGCTCAGGATATCTGGGGGCCAGGCTGGACAAGGGACATAGGGGGTCAGGCTGCTGGGGCATATTATTAAATAAAGGGGGCCAGGCTAGATGAGATTATTAAATAAAGGGGGCCAGGATGAGGGACTGAATTACTGTTTGAGGCCCAGAATGAGGAACATGCTACATTAGTTTATGGTGACAAGTGAGTAAAATAATTTCTTTAGGGTCCAATTAGGGAAATTATTACTATTGTAATATCATTTACTTTCTATGAAACTGATTTCCATGTGGGGAGCAAAAGGGGGTGGATCTGTTGCTGTGCAGGGCAGCACTACGTCGCTTTTTTTCTTCATCTGATGTAGTGTTGATGTCGGGGAAAAAGTAGGGAATGTACTCTGGAAACATTCAGCTATTGATGACTGTGTGTTATTTTCTGCAGAGACAAGTCCTGGCTAGAAGAGGTAATGGCAGTCCGTGCCAGATGAAGAAGGAAAGCAAAGATAAAGGACTTCAGCTACAGACGTCACTGGTGAGTCAGTGTATTACATGTACCCGCACACTATATACTATATAATATATACAGAGCTCCTGTGTACAGTGTCACTGGTGATCCTTCTATTACCTGTACATTTAACTTACAGTATACACTGCTATATACAGAGCTCTTGTGTATAATGGCACTGGTGATCACTGAATTACCTGTACACAATATACAGAGCTCCTGTGCATAAAGTCACTGATGATCACTGTATTACCTAAACAATATATACAAAGCTTCTGTGTACAATGTCACTGGTGACCACTGTATTACCAGTACACTATACATTATATACAGAATTCCTGTGTATATTGTCACTAGTGATGTGGTCATTGTGTGGCTGTATTTGTCCCTTGTATGTGGCATTATTTGGTCACTATGTGGTGAATAGGTAGGCCACTCATGGTGTGGTGGTATTTCTCCTTGTATGTGGTATTATTCAGTCACTATGTCGTGGTAATATGTAGTCTTGTTTTGGTGTGGCAGCATTTGTCCCTTGTATGTGGTATTATTCGGTCACTATGTGGTCTGGTCATGGTGTGGTGGTATTTGTTCTTCGCATGTGGTAATATTCAGTCACTATGCGGTGTGGTCATGGTGTGGCGTTATTTGTTCCTTGTATGTGTTATTACTCGGTCACTATATGGTCTGATCAGGGTGTGGCAGTATTTTACTCTTGTATGTGGTATTATTCAGTCACTATGTGGTGAAATAGGTAGTCTAGTCATGGTGTGGCGGTATTTCTCTTTGTATGTGGTATTATTCAGTCACTATATGAGGATAATTTGTGATCTTATCATAGTATGGTGGTACTTGTCCCTTGTATGTGGTATTATTTGGTCACTATGTGGTCTGGTCATGGTGTGGTATTTATTCCTTGTATGTAGTATTATTCGGTCACTATGTGGTGTGGTCATTGGGTGGTGTTATTTGTTCCTTGCATGTGGTATTATTTGGTTACTATGTGGTCTGGTCATGGTGTGGTGGCATTTGTTTCTTGTATTTGGTATTTGGTCACTATGTGGTGTGGTCATGGTGTGACGTTATTTGTTACTAGTATGTGGTATTATTCGGTCACTATATGGTGGTGATATGTGGTCTTGTCATCGTGTGGCGGAATTTGTCCGTTGTATGTAGTATTATTCGGTCACTATGTGGTCTAGTCATGGTGTGGTGGTATTTCTTGTATGTGGTATTATTTGGTCACTATGTGATGTGGTCATGGTGTGCTGGTATTTGTTGCTTGTATATGATATTATTCGGTCACTATGTGATCTGGTTATGGTGTGGTGGTATTTCTTCCCTGTATGTGGTATTATTGATCTTGGTATAGTGGATTATATTGTGTATGGCGATCATTTGTTCTCTCTGATATTAATTAGGAGAAGATTCTTTATTTCCATTAGAGATTAAATACTTGGAACACAGTGGCAGAGATGCACTTACAGGGGTTCTCCTTTGAAAACAAGTACCGTATATACTCGTGTATAAGCCGACCCCCCCTAATTTTGTCACAAAAAACTGGGAAAACTTATTGATTCACGTATAAGCCTAGGGTGGAAAATGCTGAAGCTACTGCCCTTATAATGCTGCACAGTGAGCAGCCCCTTACAATGATGCACAGTTATTAGTGGCCCCTTATAATGCTGCACAGTGAGCAGCCCCTTACAATGATGCACAGTTATTAGTGGCCCCTTATAATGCTGCACAGTGAGCGGCCCCTTACAATGCTGCAAAGTGAGCGGCCCCTTACAATGATGCACAGTTATTAGTGGCCCCTTTTAATGCTGCTGCTGCCTCAATTAAAAAAAAACCTATATACTCACCTCATCCCTGCTGCTGTTCCTCAGCGTTGCCGGCTCTGCACAGCGGCTGTTCAGGCAGAGGGCACCTGCTAACTACGTCATGGCGCCCTCTGACCTGAACGTCACTGCCAGAGGAAGCAAGACAGTAGAGCGACGCGCAGCGGTGGAACAGGGGACAGGTGAATATGGCTCCCTCCGCTATACTCACCTCTCCTAGCATGTCTCTTGCAGTCCCCATGCTTATTCCATCTTCTCAGGGCTGTTCTTCCTGCTTTCAGCGGTCACGTGGTGCCGCTCATTACATATGCACATATGTAATGAGCCGCTCATTACATATGCGCAAATGTAATGAGCGGCACCACGTGACCTCTGAAAGCAGGAAAAACAGCGCGGAGAAGATGGAATAAGCACGAGGGGCTGCAAGAGACATGCTAGGAGAGGTTTAGTATGATCTCCTACACCCCCGCCTTGCCGACCCTCGGTATATGACTCGCGTATAGGCCTAGAGGGGGACTTTCAGCCCCCCAAAATGGGCTGAATATCTCTGCTTATACGTCAGTATATGCGATAGTAACCATAAGTGATAACGTATTGATTGGTGGGGGTCTGACTGCATGGACCCAATCGGCAGAATGTGGAGCTTTTATCCCCATTAGACTGGAGCGGCATGTACAATTTGACCACTGGTCTGTTCATTCCCTCAGTGGCTGCAAGCGATGCATTTGTTTCAGGAAGCCCCAAAGAGAATGAAAGGAGATGCAGTCGGACACCCCACCTGCCACTGCATTTTAAAATGGGGATAAGTGTCCTATTAGACATAAAACTTCCCCATTCTTCCAGTTGGTGCAGTTTCTAATTTTCAGACTAAACAATCACTTATCCTGTAGAGGCCATGGATCGGTGATATCTTGTTTGAACCAAAGATCCTCTTTAATTCAAACTACTGTAATAGCACATCCCAGTTATGGTGTGAGCACAGTAGATGTATAAGAGCCGCCTGTGTTTAAAGGCCCCTTTACATTTAGCGATGCACCAGCGATCCCGACCACGATACGACCCGGTAAGGATCGCTGGTGCATCGCTAAATGGTCGCTAGTGAGCTGCCAAAGAGGCTGATCTCACTAGCGATGCAGCAGCAGTCGGCGGTCGTACTCCCCTTTCAGATGCGGCGAGGGTGACCGTCTTCCACCTGCGTCCATGGCTCTCTCATCGGCGCCAGCAGGAAGCCGACGACGAGAAATGGACCAGGCCGATCTCGCGCGATCAGCGGTAGTCAGCGGGGGAGCCGGTCGGAGGTAAGTATCACATGTAGCAATATCACTGCTACATCACAAAATCGGTGACGCTTTAGCGATATTGCTAGCGATATCGCTATATGTAAAGCCCCCTTTACACTCGACTCTCCACTATAACAGGGATAACAGCTTACAGGTATTTGCATATAGCTCTAGGGTTGGCCCCTATGGTCAATTTCCACTGTGGGCCCCTGTCCGACCTTGCTTATCTACATAATATTTGGATGCAGTTCAGTCCTAATACAACTATGAATTCACCGGTCAACCCCTCAATATGCTGAATATTATGTTTACAAGCTATTTTGGTGCAAAAGACAAACACAGTTTGTAATGAGTGCGCATGCTTTCCCTGGTACGTAAACAAAGGACAGACTGTTTAGAGCATTGTTTGGTACACAAGACTTTTTCAATTAACAGCTGCTTGTTACCTGCTACTCAAAAAAGAGTTGTGAACAAAGAGGACTTTCATGATAAATAGCATTACTCTTGTGTTTCCTTTAAAATTTAATGACATTCATTGTAGTTAAATATTTGTATAGCATTATTATAACAAATGGATATCATGTCTGCTGTGAATCAAATACCTGCAGAATGAGGTTCATAAAAATGTTATTACAAGACAATGATCAGCTCGGTGACAAGTGACATAGAGTTATGATCAGTTACACACAGGCTGAAAAGTTGTTTCTAGCCTCCTATATTTATTTTGTATTGCGTATAAAAAAAAACTTCTTATATTATACCATTCTGTTTGTTAAATATATTGACTTATATTGTTCTGTATTCCTGAGGTGTACACAGAAATCACAGGCCTTGCAGTATGACTTGAAATGGTCCTCATTCCACAAGTATGCTACTGGTTACACACATGCATTGTCCTTCAACAAATATACCACTTTTTTATTTAAAGTTATTCCCAAAATCACCATGTGGTTTTATAATAATGTGCACATATATTAATTTGTGCCAATATGTTTAATTTTTAAATATGACACATTTTGCACATATTCCTTCCCAAAGCATGCCCCTCTTGGCTCTATTTGCTTTGCACTGTAACCGTCCTGCTGTTGTTTTATTTTTGGTGATCATGCATAGTATAGTCTCACTCAGCTAGCTTCCATCCAGAATAGCTCTGCTCTGAGTCCACTATTTACATAGTCTATTCTACCCTTAAGATACACGCCCCTGGAAGAAAAGGGCATGTATGTCAGAGTGAGGGGGAATGCTCCATCTGTCCTGTCTCACAGTCCTAGTTCTTCAGTGCTCCTCCAGTGCTCCTCTATATTCAGGTACTGTTTCCCTATTAATGTTCAAGTCATAGGACTATTTACCTATGGTTGGGGGTACTTGTATTGGATGTTTAAAGTTCTCTGATATAAAATTTATAATGTATTGTGGCATTTATTCTCTTCAGTCCTGATTCAGGATCAGCATATTTTGACCTGACTTGGTTCAAGGACCGGGCATTTGGTATTAGGCCCTTGTTGTTCTTATATGGGTCGTTACCCATACTATTTTTTCATATGGTCCATTTACATATATATATATATATATATATATATATATATATATATATATATAGAATTATTGTAACTGAACCGAAGGCACCTATATGAACCGAAGGCACCTATATATACCAATGTGGTACTGTTTACGTATGTGATATTTTATTATATTTTGGACTGGATTTGGGTTCCCCTACTGGGCACTTTTGTCTCTCTATTTTAAACTGTAAATTGTGTTTTTATAGTATCTAAATAAAGTTCTATATTTTATTTTACATATGATTCTCTTCTTTAGACTAAAGAGATATAATATCAGGATCCTGTCAACGCCGGCGGACTGCCGCGGCTGAGCAGGGTCACTCACCCAGACTACGGGAGGGCCCGGGGTCCAAAACTGCAGGGAAAGTTCTGAGCACGGGACCTGCGACACTAAAGGTAGTATAGAGTACCAGGACCTACGATCATGTGACCACAGGGGGTGTGGCTTAGCATCCTGCTGCAGTAGATGACTGTAGGATTCTATTACAGGAATCCTGGAGTGAAGATTAGGGGAACTCAGGTCAGACAACTGTGCATCATTGTAAGGAGTCGCTCACTGTGCAGCATTATAAGGGGCCACTAATAACTGTGCATCATTGTAAGGGGCCGCTCACTGTGCAGCATTATAAGGGGCCGCTAATCACTGTGCATCATTGTAAGGGGCCGCTCACTGTGCAGCATTATAAGGGGCCACTAATAACTGTGCATCATTGTAAGGGGCCGCTCACTGTGCAGCATTATAAGGGCAGTAGCTTTGGCATTTTCCACCCTAGGCTTATACACGAGTCAATAAGTTTTCCCAGTTTTTTGTGACAAAAGTAGGGCGGTCGGCTTATACACGAGTCGGCTTATACACGAGTATACACCGTAATGGCTTTTAGTGGTTACATATATTTATTAGCAATCATTTAACAATATTTTCAGATTTTATTCTATGGAAACTAGCGATGATATGTCTTAGCAACTGTACTTCTTTGCTACCCTTTACTCTGCTATGTTAAAATGCATTTTCTTTTTTATTAACATCACTTAGTAGCATATGTATTTTCCTCGCAATGTGCTCTAAACCCTTGGGCCATCTTGTGACTCTTACGACCATTGTTAGCACGATGAACTAGCTCCATTTTCATTGTATAGGGCAGCACGGTGGCTCAGCTGGAGTCCTGGGTTCGAATCCCACCAAGGACGACATCTGCAAGGAGTTTGTATGTTCTCCCCGTGTTTGCGTGGGTTTTCTCCGGGCACTCCGGTTTCCTCCCACACTCCAAAAACATACTGATAGGGAATTTAGATTGTGAGCCCCATCAGGGACAGTGATGAAAATATGTGCAAACTGTAAAGCGCTGCGGAATATGTTAGCGCTATATAAAAATAAAGATTATTATTGTATATAATGCATAACACCATTTACTTTTCAGTTATTTTTGTAATTCTATCTTTCTCTGAACATCGACCTCCCTCCTCTGCTGGTTTTAATTGTTTTTTGTTTTTTATTTCAATTAACTAAGCTATTTTTATACAAATGTTTTTCTCTGTTTTTCATTTACATGGATGTCAGGTTATTTGTGGGTGATATTACTGCAAATATTAAGTCATTGCAAAAACTTGATGTATTTGTCACAATATAAGTTAAACAAAATATAAAATTCTAATAATTGTACTTTATCAACCATAGAAAAATGTTACTAAGACATCTAAAAACACTAAAGTAGCAAATTTTGTGAAAAAAAAACAAAAACAAAATTTGCTACAGTCTTAAAACGTTTGACTATGACTGTAGAATGATTGTTTAGAATTCGTCTTATATAACCTTGAAAAGATTGATGGCCAGCAACAATTGCTTCTGTTGTGAGTTCATTTTTCCCTTCACCATTGAGGTCTGATGAACTCCCTCCTCTAGTGAAGGAAGGTAGTGAGACTGATTACCAAACACCTGGGCAGCTAGATGATGACTGGGTGGCTGGAATTGAGGACTGGATATAAGGCTGCCGACGCCCTTCTTCCTGGCTGGTGATTTTCCTGCTGGATTCTTGGAGACCAGTCTGATTCTTGCATCTCAAAGCTAAGTTTTTCTGCTCTGCTTTGTACTCTTCAGTTTTGTTTTTGTTTTGCCTTGTTTTTTGGGAGTTCTGCCATCCCCGGCCGGGGGTGAGCTGAATTCCATTTTTGTCTCTGATCTGTTGATATTTTGCTCTGTCTTCAGAATTTACCTGAGTGCTGATATAGTCTTTTGAAGCCTAGCGACTTCAGGGCCTGTTTATCCTATCAGTCGGTTGGCTCATTTTGATAGGGTTTTTGCGGATGGCAGACAGCAGCTTCCCTATCCTATCCTATGTAGTTAGCTTGGGCCCCATCATTTGCTCAACCTATCTTTCTATCTGTGTTAGTGTTTTCATCTTGCTTCACCGTCATTATATGTTGGGGGCTGCCTATTGCTTTGGGGTCTGCTCTGGGGCAGTTTAGTTTTTCTCCTTTCTGTCTTTAGGCTATATAGTTCTCCGGCTGTGATTGAGGGGTCTAGGGCACCCTAGGAACCCCCCACGGCTACTGCTAGTTGTGGTGGATAGGTTCAGGGGACTGCAATCCGATAGCTGCCAACCTCTCTGGTTTTTCTGGACTTAGCTGGTATTTTGTTTTTTCCTCCTTCGGTGACTCATCATAACAGAATCACCAGCCATACCGCAGATCCTAGGGTACTCAATAGCAGGAGAGAATTGTAAAAAAAAAAAAGTGTCAGAATTTTTTTTTTGTGTGCATATTTTTTCCTCTATATCTCTGAGGCCGTAGGGGGAATTTTTCTCTCAATGGAGATGAAGCAATTGTCTGATCGTGTGGAGCAGCTCGCTGCTGAAGTGTGGGGAATTTCCGCCTATCTTGCTCATTCACATGCTGCTGAACCAAAGATTCCTACTCCTGATGTATTTTTGGGGGATCGGTCTAAATTCTTGAATTTCAAGAATAATTGTAAATTATTTTTTGCCTTGAAGCCTAACTCGTCGGGGAACTCCGCGCAGCAGGTTAAAATTGTCATCTCTTTGCTGCGCGGCGATCCCCAGGATTGGGCGTTTTCTTTGAAACCTGATGATCCTATTCTGAATAATGTGAACGCATTTTTTCAAGCCTTCGGGTTGTTGTATGATGAACCTAATGCTATTGATCAGGCTGAAAAGACCCTGTTGGCATTAAGCCAGGGTCGGGATTCGGCAGAGTTGTACTGTCAAAAATTCCGAAAGTGGGCGGTCCTTACTACCTGGAATGATGGTGCCTTGGCAGCCCTCTTTCGGAAGGGTTTGTCAGAAACTGTAAAAGATACTATGGTGGGATTTCCTGTTCCCTCTGGTCTTGACGATTCTATGTCATTAGCCATTCAGGTGGATCGGCATTTACGTGAACGCAAAACTACACGGGAGATGTTACCACCTGTAACAACTTCTGAACCTATGCAATGTGAACTTCTGAACCTATGCAATGTGATAGAGTTTTGTCTAGGGCGCAACGTCAGGAGTTCAGAAGGCGTAATAAGCTGTGTTTTTTTTGTGGAGATGCCTCGCATATTATTTCTGTCTGCCCTAAACGAGAGAAACGTTGTGCTCACACGTTTTCTGTGGGTGGTGTTCAACCTAAGTTTCTTCTGGCAATTACTCTGATCTGCTCCCTGTCCACATTTTCCGCCAAGGCTTTTGTGGATTCAGGAGCAGCTCTGAACCTGATGGACTTGGATTTTGCTAAACGTTGTGGATTTCCTATGACACCTCTGCGGACGCCTATCCCTTTGAGGGGTATTGATGCTACTCCTTTGGCGAAGAATAAACCTCAGTTTTGGACCCAGGAGGTAATGCGGGTCGCCCCAGACCATCAAGAAAATTGCATATTTTTGGTGTTGCATAATTTGCATGATACCATTGTTCTGGGGTTTCCCTGGTTGCAAATCCATAATCCAGTTCTGGATTGGAAATCTTTGTCTGTGGTGAGTTGGGGTTGTCGGTGTGCCCTTAGTGATGCTCCTGTTTTCTCCACCTCTCCCCAGTCACATGATGTTCCTGACTATTTGGCTGACTTTTATGATGTATTTAGTGAGAATGAGTCTGCGTCTTTGCCTCCTCATAGGAGTTATGACTGTGCTATTGAGCTGAACCCGGGGTGTAAATTCCCCAAGGGTCGGGTTTTCAATTTATCTGTACCCGAGCACGAGGCTATGCGATCCTATATTAAGGAGGCTTTGGAGAAGGGTCATATTAGACCAACCTCTTCACCCTTAGGTGCTGGGGTTTTTTTCGTGGCTAAAAAGGATGGTTCATTAAGGCCTTGTATTGACTATCGTGCCCTCAACAAAATTACTGTTAAATATCAGTATCCGTTACCCCTGATTTCTGATCTATTCTCCAGAGTTAAAGGTGCTTGCTGGTTTACCAAGCTTGACCTCAAGGGGGCGTATAATCTTATTCGCATTAAGCATGGGGATGAATGGAAGATGGCGTTTAATACTCCGGAGGGACATTTTGAGTACCTAGTGATGCCTTTTGGGCTCACTAATGCCCCTTCTGTCTTCCAGTGCTTCATGAACGATATATTCCAAGACTTTGTGGATAAATTTTTGATTATCTATCTGGATGATATTTTGATCTTCTCCAAGTATTGGGACTCTCATGTGGAACATGTTCGGACTGTGTTCCGGATTTTGAGGGAGAATTCCCTGTATGTCAAGGGATCGAAATGCCTTTTTGGGGTACAGAGGATTTCATTTTTGGGATTTATTTTGTCTCCGTCAACTATTGAAATGGACCCGGCCAAGGTACAGGCCATTTATGATTGGGTTCAGCCCACTTCTTTGAAGGCCCTCCAGAAGTTTTTGGGTTTTGCTAATTTTTATCGGAAATTTATAGCTAATTTTTCTGGTATTGCCAAGCCATTGATGGGTTTGACTAGGAAGGGTGATGCTGAATTGGTCTCCGGAGGCTGTTTCTTCCTTTCAGGAGGTGAAGCGAAGATTCACTTCTGCTCCGGTTTTGCGGCAACCTGATGTCTCACTCCCGTTTCAGGTGGAGGTGGACGCTTCTGAGATTGGTGCAGGAGCGGTGTTGTCCCAAAAAGATCCTGTGACATCTAAAATGAATCCTTGTGCTTTCTTTTCCTGAAAGTTCTCCCCATCCGAACGTAACTATGATGTGGGGAATCGGGAACTGTTGGCCATGAAATGGGCATTTGAGGAGTGGAGACATTGGTTGGAGGGAGTCAAACACCAAGTCGTGGTCCTTACCGACCACAAGAATTTGATTTACCTGGAGTCGGCCAAGCGCTTGAATCCTAGACAGGCTAGGTGGGCCTTGTTTTTCACACGTTTTGATTTTGTGGTCTCTTTTCTTCCGGGCACTAAGAATGTCAAGGCAGACGCCCTCTCTAGGAGTTTCCTTGCTGATTCTCCTGTTGTGACTAAGCCTGCTACCATCTTAGGCGAGGGGGTAGTTCTTTCTGCCATCTCGCCCGATTTGAGACGTGCTCTGGAAGAGTTTCAGGAGGACAAACCTGAGCGTTGTCCCAGTGGAAAGTTGTATGTTCCTGACCAGTGGAGGAAGAGAGTGATGTCTGAAGTTCATTGCTCTGCATTGGCTGGTCATCCAGGTATTTTTGGTACTAGAGATCTGGTGAGTCGATCTTTTTGGTGGCCCGCCTTGTCTCGTGATGTCAGGAATTTTGTGCAGTCCTGTGGGACTTGCTCCCGGTCTAAACCTTGTTCTCGCTCTAGTGGCTTGTTGATGCCTTTGCCGGTGCCCAGGAGGCCATGGACCCATATTTCAATGGATTTTATCTCTGATATGCCTGTCTCTCAGAGAATGACTTATTTGGGTGATTTGTGATAGATTCTCTAAGATGGTCCATCTTGTACCACTCCCTAAGTTGCCATCTTCCTCTGAGTTGGTGCCCTTGTTTTTGCAACAGGTGGTTCGCTTGCACGGGATTCCTGAGAACATTGTATCTGAATGAGGAGTTCAGTTTGTGTCTAGATTTTGGAGGACTTTCTGTTCCAAGCTGGGAATTCAGTTGTCCTTCTCCTCTGCGTTTCACCCTCAGACCAATGGGCAGACGGAGAGAACAAGTCAGACTTTGGAGTCCTATTTGAGATGTTTTATTTCTGCCGATCAGGATGATTGGGTTTCATTTTTGCCCTTGGCCGAATTTGCTTTAAATAATAGAGCTAGTTCTGCCACTTTGATGTCACCTTTTTTTTGTAACTTTGGTTTTCACCCTCGATTTTCTTCAGGGCAGGTGGAGCCTTCTGCCTGCCCAGGTGTTGACACTGTGGTGGAGAGAATGCACCAGATCTGGGACCAAGTAGTGGATAAGTTGTCTCTCTCCCAGGAAAAGGCCCAGCGGTTTTCCAACCGGCGTAGGACTGTTGGTCCCCAGTTTAAGGTGGGTGATATGGTTTTGTTGTCATCAAAAAATATCGCTATGAAGGTGGCTTCTCCTAAGTTTAAGCCTAGATTTATTGGACCTTATAAGATTTTGGAGATTATTAATCTGGTCTCTTTTCGGTTGGCTCTTCCTGTCACATTTAAAATTCATAATGTGTTTCATAAGTCCTTGTTGAAGAGGTTTGTTGAACCAGTAGTTCCTGTAGTGGCACCTCCTGACCCTATATTGGTTGAAGGTAACATGGAATATGAGGTAGAGAAGATACTGGATTTCCGTCTGGCTAGACGGAGACTCCAGTGTTTGGTTAAGTGGAAGGGTTATGGTCAGGAGGATAATTCCTGGGTCTCTGCCTCTGATATTCATGCCGAAAGATTGGTGCGTGCCTTTCATCGGGCTCACCCGGATCGCCCTGGTGGCATGGATGAGGGTTCGGTGACCCCTCCTCAAGGGGGAGGTACTGTTGTGAGTTCATTTTTCCCTTCACCATTGAGGTCTGATGAACTCCCTCCTCTAGTGAAGGAAGGTAGTGAGACTGATTACCAAACACCTGGGCAGCTAGATGATGACTGGGTGGCTGGAATTGAGGACTGGATATAAGGCTGCCGCCGCCCTTCTTCCTGGCTGATGATTTTCCTGCTGGATTCTTGGAGACCAGTCTGATTCCTGCATCTCAAAGCTAAGTTTTTCTGCTCTGCTTTGTACTCTTCAGTTTTGTTTTTGTTTTGCCTTGCTTTTTGGGAGTTCTGCCATCCCCGGCCGGGGGTGAGCTGAATTCCATTTTTGTCTCTGATCTGTTGATATTTTGCTCTGTCTTCAGAATTTACTATTTTCAGAGTGCTGATATAGTCTTTTGAAGCCTAGCGACTTCAGGGCCTGTTTTTCCTATCAGTCGGTTGGCTCATTTTGATAGGGTTTTTGCGGATGGCAGACAGCAGCTTCCCTATCCTGTCCTATGTAGTTAGCTTGGGCCCCATCATTTGCTCAACCTATCTTTCTATCTGTGTTAGTGTTTTCATCTTGCTTCACCGTCATTATATGTTGGGGGCTGCCTATTGCTTTGGGGTCTGCTCTAGGGCAGTTTAGTTTTTCCCCTTTCTGTCTTTAGGCTATATAGTTCTCCGGCTGTGATTGAGGGGTCTAGGGCACCCTAGGAACCCCCCACGGCTACTGCTAGTTGTGGTGGATAGGTTCAGGGGTCTGCAATCCGATAGCTGCCAACCTCTCTGGTTTTTCTGGACTTAGCTGGTATTTTGTTTTTTCCTCCTTCGGTGACTCATCATAACATGCTTCTCTAAGATGATTGCTTATGTCTTTGCTCCGCTGCAACTTATTAATATGTGTCTGAATGCTGCAGACCAGCAAACTGTCCAAACTTCTGTTTTTATGAATGAACAATAAATCTAGGGCATTTTATTGGCAGCACTTGGCTGCTACTTATCTTAATTTCTATGTAAGCAGTGAGGGTGTACTTAATTTTGCACACACTGTGTCTGAGTTTTGGCCTAGTTTATGTTAAATAAATAATGACAGAGGATAATTTGTAATGTGTTATTTGCTGCTGTTCATGTGTGGATATATTTACCTCATTTTAAGACTTTCTTAATACCAGGTTTTTTATGTTCCCTGACATGTAACTATGAAATTCAAGAAGGGTGTACTTTGTTTATCTTAAAACTATATATAACCTGCATGATAGGGTGAGAAATTATTACATTACATTTATTGTACTGAACCTGAGTTGCATTCTTTATTATACAGAGCTGCATTCACTATTCTGCTGGTGTATAATCCAGGATGTAACTCAGGATCAGTACAGGATAAGTAATGTATGTACACAGTGACTGCACCAGCAGAATAGTGAATGCAGCTCTGGAGTATGGTAACTCAGAATCAGTACAGGATTAGTAATGCAATGTATATAGGGCAGCACAGTGGCTCAGTGGTTAGCACTGCAGCCTTGCAGTGCTGGGGTCCTTTGTTTGAATCCCACCAAGGACAAAATCTGCAAGTATGTTCTCCCTGTGTTTGTGTGGGTTTCCTCCCACATTCTAAAAACATACTGATAGGGAATTTAGCTTGCGAGCCCTATCGGGGACAGCGATGATAATGTGCACAAACTGTAAAGCTCTGCAGAATACATTGGCGCTATATAAAACTAAATATTTTTTTTTACACAGTGACGGCACCAGCAGAATAATGTGTTCAGTTCTGGAGTAGTATACATGATGTAACTGAAGTTCAGTAATGCAATTCATGCACATGTGAGCAGGTTGCAGGATGCAGTGACAGGCAGGAGACAGAGCAAGGGTTAAGGGTTTTAATCAACAGTGGCTTACTCCACGCAGGGAGGTAAAGGGTTAAACAGGGAATAAAACAGTTCAGTGGTGAAATTGTGGGTAGGGATAAAGAACAGTGAAGACAGTAGGGACAGTTCTTGTGGGGTTAACTTATCCTATCCGCTGATCCTCAGGCCATGGGTGTTGTGAAGCGGTGATGGCGCCAGCAACGGCTGACGCGACGCTTGTCCTCGTAGGTCCTGGAAATAACGTTGGTCCGTCTTCTGGTGCAGCGGTTGGTCTCCAGTACCTTCCGTTGAGCCCCTAGTCCATTTACCAGTGTGGCTGGAAAGATGGAAGCCACTGCACAAGTCTGATCCCAACATGGTCTGGCAAAGGTATACTGAGGAAGCAGAGCGCTGATAGCATTCCTACTCTCGGTCTTTCTCAAGCGGCACCCGCGTGATACTCACGGGCCCAGAGCGCTCATCTTCTTGCTTAGTCACGATCAGCGGGCGCACTGCACATCTTTTCTCACAAGTTCTGCTGGCAGCAGCGGGGATGCTCCGGCGTTGGCCTGCGTTGAGCCGGTGCTCAAGGGAAGGAGCGCTCAACCTTGTCTGTTGCGCGCTGTCCTTTCCCACCAAATCTCCCTGTTCCCACACGTGCTGTTGCCTCAGAGACTTAGCCACGCCCATGCTGCTAAGTACAAAGGTTGGTCCGGTTCTCTAAGCTTTCCCCCGGACAACAAAGGAGACAGCTCCGACAGTTCTGGACCCGGCGCAAAACAGGTACCCTTCATCCGGTCCTTCTTCTTACACACATACAGCTCCACCAGCAGAATAGTGAGTGCAGTTCAGGAGTATAACAAATGCTGTCCTGATATTAATATTGCGTTAGCGTCTCAATGTTTTAGGTAGAATTAGGTAAGATATAAAAAAGTTATTCCTCTCTTTGCTTGGCAGCACTTTTGAACATTTCTGTCATTTGTCATTTTCTGTCTCACATTTGTCAGCACGCTGTAATTTCACACAGATGTAACTGGACTTTGTGCTGACACCAAGCTATTCTGCTTTGTTCCTGTGCTGTTTCATTAAAAAGAGGCTAAGAATTGTGGGGTGAATGCTTTGCTTAATCAAAGAGCTGAAAATCTAAAGAAATCACGTCAAATAACTGCTGTACATAAAAATAATTATTTCATAATATTTTTAGAAATTATTAGTTTAAAATTTTCACAAATTTGATGAACAAAAGTTAAAAAGGTTGTACATGTGGAGGACTGGAGTCTCAGGCGCCCTTGCTATACGCTTACTATAATGCTATGAAATGCCTTTACTATTCCACACTGCCCATACCTAGTGACCAAAAATTGTCTCAGTGTAATATATATATAGTCATAGTATGGTATTATAGTCATATATATGTAGTATACATACATAGCCATGTCTGAAAGTTTTGGCACCCTCGAAATTGTGACAGAAAATTAAGTATTTTTCCTAGAAAATTATTGCAATTACAGATATTTTGATATTCACATTTTTACTTCCTTTGTGTGTATTGAGATAACTAAAAAAAAACAGAAAAGAAGGCGAATTGGACATTATTACACACAAAACCCCCCAAAATGGTCCAGAAAAGATTGTTGCCACCCTCAGCTTATTATTTAGTTGCACGACATTTTGAATGAATAGGGTGTGATCAGATTTTGAGTAGAGTGTAATTAGCATTAGCATTATCAGACCGATTTTCTCAGATGAGAGAAAATATGATGGTGTGACCCTAGCCAAAAATTGACACATAAAACACACTATCCACAAGGGATTATAATTTACAAAATATCATTTTAGGTTTTTATGAAGATCTAGGTTTTCAAGTTGCTTTTGAAGCTGGGGAGAACATGACTGTTTGGGTCAAGAGTATGGGGGATGCAAGGAAGAAGTGTTGGAGACAGATGGTGATAAGACAGAAGGAGGGCAAAGAAAATGGTCTTGTAAGGACTGGAGATTTGGGAGATTTTGTATGGGAAGAATCAGAGAATAAGGGCCCCATCACACACACACAGCGATCTCGCCCTGCCAGGTATCGCTGATCGCACTCCAACGTCCTGGGCCATTTTTTCATCAGTGCGCAACGCTGCGTGTGGCATCGAGCGATCAGCGATGCTGGACGCTGGTTTCCAAGGTAAACTGCAGGTATCCAAGAGCCGCGCGGCTCTTGGATACCCGCTGTTTACATTGGAAACCAGCTTGCTCACTGGTCCTGATCGCTGGAGGGGTTGCCTAACGATGTCCCAGCGATCCCATCCATGTCGGATCGTTGGTGGGATCGCTGGGACATCGTTATGTGTAACAGGGCCTTAATGACAGAAATCTATCTACCTCTTTCTATCATATCTGTAATCTCATACATAGTTATCTATATTTCTCAGTTATCTATTTTTCTATCTTGCGTCTATTGATAATTATAGTAATGTACTTTCAGGGTTACTCATTATTATTTGTAGACTTGTAAAATGACATTTTGTTACATTCTTTTTATGGCCCACTCATCTTGATGGAATTCACTGATATTTGAGTAGCTGTAATGGGTGCGAGAATATAACATTATCACCAAGCAAGAATAGTCACAGGTAGAGCAGCCTGCCCTTTATCTCACAGGTCAGTTCTTTCTCTTCAGACTCTCCAAGGTAATGTGATTTGGATTTGAAACCCAATTACTGTATTCTCTTTGGATCTGTGAGGTTATAGAAAGAGCAATATTAATGTACGTATTTATAAACCATGGTAACATGAAATCATTGATCAGGGATTTTGCCTCCCTTGCAAAAAAAAAAAGGGTTTTTATAAAGATGCTTGGTTTCTCCATTATGTTAAATCATTTCAGCATATAGAAAATTCCCAGCAGAAGAAAGTTTCAGATATTTATAATTATGACATTTGATCTCCCGTTTACCACATGTCCATCCCCTTAGGCAAAACACACAGTGAGCACCAAAAGAAACATAACTTATGTAATATATTTCATTTCTTGAGATCTGCCGACTTAGAGACCTGTTTTCAAAGCAACAGTGTAATCTTATGTTTTTACATTTTCTATCAGGCTGATGGTACAACACATATAAAACCATCATAATCTTAGATACAATGGTTCTGCAGACAGTATCACTCATAATTTGGCTTGGATACTGTACATTATATCAGCATAAAAGACCTGATCAGTAACATAATGGATAATACCGATCATTAAGTCTAACCTTGTATATATAGCAAAGTCCACAGAGGCAGTACGGTTCTATGAGTTCTGCTATGTTGTACAGGCCTTGTCGGATGACTTATGAACAATTCCCCCCTAAAAACATTGGCATGCAGTATAAAGAACATCGATATGGCTTTGTATGATTTTTTTGCCATATATAGGGACTATAAATGCCATATGCACTACAATGGGAGTCTCATTACTGCTTTGTAAAATAAAACCCAGACCCACAGTACAATCATAAGTAAAGTAACCCATATACTGCTCCACAAATAAACAGACCCATTTACAGATTGAAAGACAAAGTGCTGAGCTAAGTATTTGTGCCTCTTCATTTCATCTATAGATAGGTGTATAAATACCCAGAAACCCAAAAATCAAAACTTCTGACATGATTCTATGATGTGTGAGAAGTTTATTTTCACATTAGTTACTCTTTGGATGCACTAGTTCACATTACTATATGCCTGACAACAGTCTAACAAGAAATTCAGTTACACTTAGTGTGGTTAACATATATGTTTACACATGACTCATTGATATAAAACACAATATAATACTTTGGCTTTGTTACATGGGTATGCTTCTCTCTGTTATTCTTCGTCATCATTTTAACAGAACAAATGCATGTTGATTTAAATCTGATTTTCTTCATGTTGCTTAAGTTAGCATACGTTTAGTCAGCCTGCGATGCTTTTACAAGATAACTTAACCTTCTTTTTTACCATCATGGTAAACTGATTCTTTTAAGTCCCATTATACATCCAATTTGATCTGTAAATACTGTGTGACAGCTTCATCAGAAAAAGAAGCCTTGTTGCAGATGTTAGCGGAACCTTTGATGATCCCAGCAACCCGCATGTTGTCCCTAGAAATAAGGTTACGATGTTGCCAATGATTGCAGTGTGAATGCTCGAGTAAGGATATAATATACTTTGTAACATCTGAATGTAAGATTTCTTTTTGCATTCTTCAGCTTGCGTGTATAGAGTAGTTATGGTTTTATAAGCTGCGCGCTGTGTGATATAATAATGCCTGTCATTTTTCATTATGATCTCTTGTTTTACCTGCATAATGTTGTCACTGCAAAGTTTGGAAACAAATGTGTTGATTAAGATAATGTTCGCTCACATAGAAGCAATTGTGTGGGCAAACTATTTCAGAATAAAATGAGGACTGCTGCAGGGATTCATCGAGGGAGATGTTTATTTATGCCTTTGATGAATGCACAAATAGCAAATGCTGTGGGTGAATGACCTAAAGACATATACACACTTACAACATTTCATATACTAATTTCAGTCTCATGCAGATAAACCTGTGGCTAGCTAGGGGGAAAACATTGCCCTACAGGTGAATGGTGACATGAGCTGAAACCCATAGACAAAGTAATCTGAACAGTGTTTACTGAAACTACATACCCGACTCATTAAAGTCTTTAACAAATGAAAAGGAAACACAATTTTTGTATAACTCAGAATTTTCGCAAAAATGTGGCAAAATTTGCCATTTTCACTATAGTCTTGGATAGCTTTGCCAAAATGGGTGAAAGATGAGTAGGAGGGGATTGTTGCTAAGCCCACCTATCTTATTCCTGAAATTTTATGCCATTTTAGTGTTGTAAATTTTGCCACAAATGTTCTCTAGTCACTGTCTGGAGTACATCTCTCGAGGCCGCCCGCTCAGTTGTAAGATGCACCTGTCAGGCTCCTGTCAGCGTCAGCAACTGCCACGGCTAGGCAGAGTGACTTGCCCACACCGCGGGAGAGCACAGGGCCCACTACGGTAGTGAAGGTTTCTGCTGACAGGACCTGAGGTGTTATGAATGAGTCACCGAAGGAGGAAAAAACAAAAATACAAGCTAAGTCCAGAAAACCGGAGAGGTTGGTAGCTATCGGATTGCAGACCCCTGATCCTATCCACAACAACTAACAGTAGCCGTGGGAGGTTCCTACGATGCCCTAGACCCCTCGATCACAGCCGGAGAACTAAATAGGCCTAAAGAAAGAAAGGGGAAATCTAAACTGTCCCAGAGCAGACCCCAAAGCAATAGGCAGCCCCCAACATATAATGACGGTGAAGCAAGATGAAAACACTAACACAGATAGAAAGATAGGTAGAGCAAATGATGGGGCCCAAGCTAACTAAAAAGGACAGGATAGAAAAGCTGCTGTCTGCAATCCGCAAAAAACCCTACCAAAAAAAGTCCCAACCGACTGATAGGAAAAACAGGCCCTGAAGTCGCTAGGACTTCAAAATGACTATATCAGCACTCAGGTAAATTCTGAAGACAGAGCAAAGAGACAAACTGATCAGAGACAAAAATGGAACTCAGCACACCCCCGACCGGGGATGGCTGAACTCCAAAAAACAAGGTAAACAAAACAAAACTAATAAGTTCAATAGCAGAGCAAAAACTTATCTTTGGGAAGCAGGAATCAGACTGGTCTCCAATAATCCAGCAGAGAAATCACCAGCGACTCAGAAGGGCGTCGGCTGCCTTATATCCAGTCAGCAGTTCCTGTTACCCAGTCATCATCTACCAGATCAGGTGTTTGGTAATCAGCCTCACTACCTCCCTTCACCAGAAGAGGGAGTTCATCAGACATCGACGGTGAAGGGGAAAATGAACTCACAACACTGAGGCATGGAAAATAGTAAGGAGTACCAGGACCTACGATCATGTGACTGCAGGGGGCGGGGCTTAGCGTCCTACTACTGCAGATGATGAGATGTACCTACTGCTGGAATACTGTAGTAGAGGAGAGGAAAACGCAGGTCAGACAAGCAGAGGTCATACACGAGAGAGCGGTGCGGTACCAAATGAACGAGCAGAGAGTAGTCAAGTCACAAGCAGAGAGTCATACACAAAAGAGCAGCGTGGTACAAAAGGGACAGGCAGAACTCGTAACAGGGACAGAACCAGATCAAAACCAAACAAGCAACAAGTTATAGCACAAGGCACACGTACACAAGAGGTCAACTAACTCAGCCGAGGGCAGGAGTATAACTGACACCGGACCTAGGTCTAGTGAGCATTAAATAGCCGCCCTCTGCCAGAGAGAGGCAGAAACAATTAACCCCCTGTCTGATCAGGATGGGCCAAAGCGAAACCTCGTCCTGGATTATGACAGCACCCAAATAATATCAGATACCGTATGTACCTACATCAACTATTGAGGCGTAAAATAAATGGTAATTTGCCACTTCTTAACAGACACTTGATAGAGCTGCATGCACAGCTTTTGTTAGGGTGCAACATAGAGGGTCTATTAAAGAGAATCTGTCAGCAGCTTTTGCAATATACAGTACTTTGCATTACTTAAGACTTGATGAGGCTGGTTTACTGACTTTGTATAACTATGTCAGAATGGTTGTATAATCCTTTCTGAAAGTTTAAACTCAATGATTGACAGCTCCTCAGTGACCCTCTTGCTGATGAAGTCTAAAGGTGCAGTCAGACTGCCCTGTTATTCACACGAGGATCACATCTCAATACTCAGACTGGCCGTCGGCTCTCCTGACCTGAGCATGACAGCGGCATAAAAATACATGCTGTCACACTCAGGTCAGGAGAACCAACACCCAGTTCGAGTATTTAGATGTGATCCTCGTGCAAGTAATATGTCAGTTTGACTGCACCCTAGCACTGTTTTGTACAAGTTGTAGCTGTCAGTCAGGTTGGATGGGAGGAGACTGAATTCAATTGGACTCATGCACTTTCTCACACTTTAGTTGGATTAAAAAACTTCTCACTTTAATATCAGGATAATACAGTAAGGCTGTGTGCCCACGTTACGTTTTTGTTAAGCATTTTTGATGTGTTTTTCGTGGTCAAACCGCATCAAAAACACTTTAAAAAAAGCATTCCAATCATTTTAATGCATTTTGGCCTTATTGTGCCAATGGATGCGTTTTGTACTGCTAAGGAAACGCTTAGCGGTAAAAAACGCAGCATGTTCATTAATTTCCGCTTAGGTCTGCGTTTTTGGCTATTTCCTATAGTCCAGAAAACACACAGAAAAAACTCATAAAAAATGTGCAGTTTTTGCGCAAAAAAAGGCAAAAATCGTGGCAAAAACGCGTGGAAAAAACGCACGTTTTTCTGGGAAGGAGACCCGTTTCCTGAGCGTTTAAAAACACTAATGTGGGCACATAGCCTAATTCTGACATGGATTTTAAAAGTAAATACAACAGCATAATCAGGTGTAAGACATTTAATATTGCGTCAGTTTGTATTGTTAAATCGGGTGACAGATCTGGTTTGAACTGAAGTGGAGCTGTCGGGTCATGTGCAGCCCGTCATAAGTACATGCCATTCTTTTGATGCATGTGAATGACACATTAGTTGTTCATGCTCCCTCTAAGGCTATGTGTCCACGATGCACTTTTGAAGCGTTTTTTTTCTGAGCAGAAACGCATACCCTTGCCAGGAAAAACGCATGCGTTTTTTTACACGTTTTTTTACGCGATTTTGACGCGTTTTTCATGCGTTTTTTCATGCGTTTTTCAATGCGTTTTTTAAGCGTTTTTTGACTCCAAATAAAGTTGTTTATAAAAACAACAACAAAAAAAACGTACTATGAGGTCATTTCCTTTTCCAACCCCTTTTCTCCATTTTGATTTCGGGCTGTTTTCAAAATGCCTCACGTGCAGGACCAGTGGAGTCTGAGCGAAGAAAACGGATTTTGCTGCTGACTTTGTTACTGAATCTGCTACACCTACACCACAACGAGCAGGTAACATAATGTCATGCGATTTTTTTGATCTGTTTAATATTTTATTAAATATTTTATGTATTTTTTACTAAAGTCTATATTCTCTCATAGGAGCGCTCTAGGAGGAAGAGGAGAACAAGAATGTGGGTGCACCCGATAGTTCAAGAGCGGGCGGCAAAGGGCCACTTCCATCTCCTTTAGGCCGGAGTCACACTGGCGAGAAATACGGGTGCGTGAGAGGCGCAAAAAGCACGCATTAGACACGGACCAATGATTCTCTATGGGGTCACTCGCACCAGGCATATATTTCTCCTCCGTGTCCTCCGCTCCGTGCCACTCGCAGCATGCTGCGATTGTCAGCGTACTACGCCCGTAGCACGCCAATGCAAGTCTATGGGTGCGCAAAAAATACGGATTACACACTGAACACACGTGTGACCTGCGAGCAATACGCAGGTCTTTTGGCTGGTGAACAGGAAATGGGCCAATCCATCATCAGGAAGCGTAGACATGCAAATGAGCTCAAAAAGCGCTCCAGACATCCAGGAAGTACGCCTCCACGGAGTACAGCAGCAGCATGGCGTCCACTTACATAAATGTGGAGATGCTAATTGTGCTGGTGCAGGAGCGTCCAGAAATATGGGACCCACGCGACGCAAACTATGCGAACCGCACAAGAAAGGAGGCGTCATGGAGGCGCATCTGTCGCCAGATGTACCATGACTTCGGTGACAGACCACGTGATGAGCAGCAGAAAATTCGTAAGTGCAACCATAAAAATATAATTAACGTTAGCGCGCGCTATAAAATGACTCTACAATCAGCCCCCCCCCTTCCTGGGCATGTAATTTTAGCCTCATGAGGCCGTTACATTAGGATGTGACACGTGGCTTCACACAGCCATAATTAGGGGTTAGGCCACAAGCTCCTCAACCTCCTAGCCACTAAAATTAGTTTCAGGGGAGCTAATGAGACCCTGGGTATCGGCCCAAATACATATGCCACCATGGGTAGAACGCACACCCCATAAGGCCCCATGCCTAGACTACTGTTTGAAAATGTGACCTCTCAAATATGTGATTTTGACAATCTTTCCTGTCACATTGCAGTGGAAGATGTGATGAAACGGTGGAGAAGCATCCGGGACCAGTACCGCCGGGAACGCCAGCAGCGGTCCAGGAGTGGGGATGCTGGCCATGTCAAGCGGAAATATATATATTATGACCGGCTGAACTTCCTAGCCCCAATTCTGGCTCTGAGACCGTAAGTACATACCTCACACCACATGACACAAAAACATTACACAAATACTTTACAGGGACAAAAATATTGATGTATTTTTGCCTCTGTTCTATTTCATAACAGAACTCAATCGAACCTTACGGATCGAGGAACGGCCTCAGAGGCAGAGCCCATTATTGATCCTGTAGGGGATGAGGTGGCTGGCCCATCTTCTCCCCCTACAAGAAGGATGTCTGAAGAGGAGGCATCACAAGACCACCCAATGGGTGCCCGACACAACACACCACCAGGACGGTCTGCAGCTACAACCTCACCCATCCTGGAAGAGATGGGCAACTTGAGCAGCAGCCCAACTGCCCAGATCAGGCCCTCCCCACAGGCTGCTCTTGCATCACGGCGAATAAGAAGAAGGCGCCAGGTCGCCATTCAAGAGAGCCGGACCCATGTGGACACTGGGGTGCTGAATTACTTGTCCAGAGTCACTACAGATGATGGTGAGGAGGCCTATGCACGTAGCCTCACCCTTTATCTCCGTGCCCTTACCCGTGAGGTCAGGCTCCGTATTAGGGGGTGTATTCAGATCCAGCTTGATGCAAGCACCCCCCCAATACCCCATATGAGGTGTTTGAATTTCTGGAGAGGTGGCAGCTCTCACCAAGAAATTTAATGCGCATGAGACCATCCACACAGATGCTTGCTCAAGCAGGGTCTGAACAGCCCCTAATACATGGGCCAACACCTCAACCCCTTCCTCCCCCTACCCATCCTTCTATTCCGCAGCCCCAAATGTCTTCATCAAGCCAACCCCACCAATATTGCCACTTGTACCCACCCAGTGTTGGAGGCTGGTCCCAACCTGGTTGGGGATGATCTGGCTATCTTGGTGGGTATGAGCCACGGGCCTACCAGAGCCAACAAGAAGCCCCTCACCATCATCATTATTACTCTGGGCAGTATCACCAACAGGCCCAGGAGGCTGGACAACAACAGCATCATGGGCAACAGTATGGCCCCACACAGGGCGATGTTGGCCACAATGTCCAGCAGCACCCACAGGCTGTTCCTCACCGTTCCCCTTCCCCTACATATGAGGATTTATGAATCAAAAATTTGGAGATGTCCAGTGACATGTAACTGGTGCTTCTAATCTAGACAAAAAAACAGGTGTTCTCCTTCACCAACATTTAGAACATAATTTAACACTCACATTTTTAAACAATGTTTTCCAAACATATGAAACAATCCATCATAACAGGCAACGCTACCTCACGCCTTTCACACAAATATTACATGTGTGTATAAAAGAGAATATTTAAATGCGCTATGCTGTTTTACCTGAAAAGATGAAAATACACTAATCACTTGCTAATGCATAGGAAAGGCGTGCTTGCCTTTAGTTAAGTAGTCAACTTTGTTATTAGCATTCTCTAGTAAACCAATTTGAGGCGACCAGCATTCACAATATCACGCTCTCTCAATGTCTTAACAAGTGATTTTTGTATTTTCATCCTTTCCAGTATAGCATGCTTAAATATTGTCTGTTCTACAGACAGGTAATATCTGTGTGAAAGATGTGAGGTAGCCTTGCCTGTCATGGTGGAATCTTTCTATGATTGGAAAACATTATGAGGAAATGTGAGTGTTATCTTATTCACTTTATTTTGGTGATGGAGCTCACCCTTTGTTGCCTAATCAAGGTTAATGTAGGCATGCAGCAATGTTGTAATTGCATAATGTTTGGTGCATTTTTTTTCCGTAATGTTAATGTTACACCAAGTTAAAGAAGGCCCAAAAGGTCTTTTTGGCCATTGCCAAATTTGTGTTCTGGCAAAATTATGTTTGCCTTTAAGCAAAACAAACAAAAAAAAGGCAAAACTAAAAATTTGTCTACTCTACTTAACGTCTCTGTGTGATTTCTCACTATCCATCACAACATACTTACAGACACCAACCAATGCAAAGAAACACTCATAGAATCATAAAAAGGCTTGAGTAATATATATTTAGACACACTTTGAAAAAAATAAATTATAACATAGACACAGCATTCTCTTGCCAAGACGTTGCCCCCTCAGGTGAGATAAAGTAATTCGTGAATATATCACGCACTTTGAGGCCAGAGAGCGGTCTACGTTGAGGGATGATAGGTGGTCTCACCCTGCGCACATTGTCCGGCCTACGCACAACACCATCAGAGGAGGAACAATCATGTATCCTGGTGAAGTTATGCAGAACAACACAGGCTTTGACAACTTCATTCACATTTTGCTCACTCAACTGAATGGCAGACTGGAGTACCCGCCATTTGGCACAAAGAATCCCAAAGGAACACTCCACCAGTCGCCTAGCAGGTGATAGGCGCAAGTTAAAAATTCTGCGCCTGTGGTCAAGGTTGCGCCGGGGATATGGCCTCATGACATTACGTGATAACTGAAAGGCCTCATCTGCCACAAGGACTTAAGGGACTGATTGTTCGGGAGAGCCTGGTAGCTGGCGTGGTGGTGGGAGATCCAACTGGTTGGTGCGTAGCCGCCGACCCATTATGGAAGTATTGAAGACTCTAGAGTCTTCCGTCCTTCCATAGGCCCCAATGTCAACAATTATAAACTTGTATTGAGGGTCTACCAGAGCCAACAATACAACAGAAAAGAATTGCTTATAATTGAAGAATTGGCACCCTGAGTTCGGCGGCTTACGCACCCTGATATGTTTGCCATCCAGGGCCCCAATACATTTTGGAAACTGGCAGTCCTCCTCAAAGTCCCTTGAAATCCTTAACCAGTCTTCCATCCTGGGCTCGGGTAGGACCACCTGATGGAGTCTTTTCCAGATTTCTGCGCATGTAGACCTCACTATGCCTGAAATGGTGGACTTTCCAATGAGAAACTCATGGTGGAGGGCGGCATAAGACAGGCCAGTGGACAGGAAGCTGAAGAACAACAGAAATAGTACAGGTTAGAATGGCTAAAGTAAAAAAAAATCAGTTACATGCCGACCAAACTTGGTAGGAAATGAGAGATAACAACACACACATATGTGGTGGCACAATGACTAAGTGATATGCAGGACATATTAGATGTACCATTCTGCTGTGTCAGGTGAAACATATTTTGAGTAAGATGAGGGTATTAAACATTGTCCAAGAAGGCCAAAAAACATAAATTAACACACACATTATGAACATAGAGAATGTGGTTGTGGAGTACATACCGTATTGTGAGTAGAAGTCGCTCCTCTGCAGATATGGCTTTGCGCATCCTAGTGTCCTGAAAGGTGATCCCAGGGCGCACTGTCTCCAAGAGGCGATCAAATGTGGAAATGCTCATTCGACAGTACTGGTAAAATTTGTCCGGATGCTCCCGCAGAGACGAATAGAGGCGGTGAAAATGCCCTCTTGTGAGACGTTGCCTCAAAAGTGGATTTACCCACATGCGTCTCCTCCTCCGCGGATCCACTATCACAGGATATGGTTGGCCAAAGCGCCGTGACAAAAGCCAGGTAAAGAGAACCTGCTCGGTTGTATTGAATGTCAGACCCTCTGCCATGCTGCACAAAGAACACCAACACACCTCGTGAAAGCAAGGTGAGAAATGTACAGAATGTAGGCAGCCACCTGTTTCTGAGTGTCTAAATAGTGTGCAGGCTAATGATTTAAATTGTTTGCAGGCCTCAAAACCGTTAAATGTCCATTTTGCAAGGCTGCGAGAAAATCTCGCCATACGGATTGCATACGGATTACATACGGAGACACACATGCGCAAAATACGCGACCTCACCTTGCTTACGGATGACCTACGGACCACTATTTAGTGGTCATTGATCCGTATTACGCATGTAAAATACTGACCGTATTTTGCGCAGGTTAGTGTGACTCCAGCCTTACCAGGATATACGGAGGTAAGATATATAATGGAAAATAGGTCTATTGGTAGCTGTGTGAACCTAATGGATACTTAAGTTTATTTTTTGTTCTTATGTCACATTTTCATCTGTGTGCTTAATCGTAATTTTTTTTTTTTTTGCAGTCATCCTGAAAAATTCATACAGTTCTGCAGGATCCCAATTGAAGCATTTGATCGCCTACTCGGCCTTCTTTCTCCAGCTTTAGATTATGAAGACACGGTCATGCGACGAGCCATCTCTGCTGCGGAAAGGCTGCTCATCACCTTGCGGTAAGTTTTTTTTTTTTTTGTTTGTTTTGGTAACACATTTGGCCCCCAAAAGACTGACACACTGCCCCCAATACTGCTGCCAGCCACTGCCCTCATACTGCTGCCAGCCACTGCCCCCATACTGCTGCCAGCCACTGCCCTTTCCACTGCTCCCATACTGCTGCCAGCCACTGCCCTTTCCACTGCCCCCATACTGCTGCCAGCCACTGCCCCAATACTGCTGCCAGCCACTGTCCCCAATACTGCTGTCAGCCACTGCCCTTTCCACTGCCCCCAATACTGCTGCCAGCCACTGCCCCAATACTGCTGCCAGCCACTGCCCTTTCCACTGCCCCCATACTGCTGCCAGCTACTGCCCTTTCCACTGCCCCCATACTGCTGCCAGCCACTACCCCCATTACTGCTGCCAGCCACTGCCCTTTCCACTGCCCCTATACTGCTGCCAGCCACTGCCCCAATACTGCTGCCAGCCACTGCCCTTTCCACTGCCCCAATGCTGCTGCCAGCCACTGCCCTCTCCACTGCCCCCATACTGCTGCCAGCCACTGCCCCCAATACTGCTGCCAGCCACTGCCCTTTTCACTGCCCCCAATACTGCTGCCAGCCACTGCCCCCATACTGCTGCCAGCCACTGCCCTTTCCACTGCCCCAATACTGCTGCCAGCCACTGCCCTTTCCACTGCTGCCAGCCACTTCCCCCAATACTGCTGCCAGCCACTGCCCTTTCCACTGCCCCCATACTGCTGCCAGCCACTGTCCTTTCCACTGCCCCCATACCGCTGCCAGCCACTGCCCCCAATACTGCTGCCAGCCACTTCCCTTTCCACTGCCCCAATACTGCTGCCAGCCACTGCCCCCATACTGCTGCCAGCCATTGCCCTTTCCACTGCCCCCATACTGCTGCCAGCAATGTGCTATTTACGCCTGGCCTTTTTTTTTTTTTGCTTATCAATGTTTTTTTCTTTTTCAGGTTTTTGGCCACAGGAGAGAGCTACACATCACTGCACCTCCAATTTAGAGTTGGTAAAACCACCATATCTAGCCCTCGGTCAGGCGCAATAGATCTGACAGGCACACAGTAATTAGTTTCACTTCTCTCTCCTTGCCCACTTATCAGAAAACCCCACCCCTCCTAGTTATCTCCTGACTCTACAGGCTCTGTGAAACCTGATATCACAGTGACTCAGCAGACCTTCTAGTGAGCAGATATCAACACTTTGGCTTCTCAGGCACATTGCGCCTGATTTCAACACAAATTGAAAGGTTAGTATTTTCTTTTTTTATTCATCACGATTGTGTATTTAGCTTGTTTTATGAAGGATTAATGCTAAGTTAGTGTACATAAGTACTGTTTTCTTAGACAAAAGGAGGGTGGCTTCTAAGGCACATTGCGCCCTAACACATACTCTTTCTCTCTTGCTTCAGATTTTCTGCTGCAATGGCCAGAAAACAGTATGATTCATCTAAACCCCTTCATTTAGAAGAAATGAAGATTTTTTTGTTAGAAGATGATGAGGAAGAACCAGCAGTAACTGAGGATTTAGAGGAATCTAGTGACATTTCATCTGAAGATGAGGTAGCAGAATGTAACACTGATTCTGGAACAGAGCAGGATGGTGATGACACTGATACAGAGGAAACAGACACAGATCTAGCTTATTATTTGGGCAAAGATAAAAATACAAAGGACGTCCCAAGGACATTCCAGAACAAACACCGACTCTACCACCTTCTAAAAGACGCAGTTGTACTACCTGCTCATTTGTATCTGGTTTCAGAAGGCTTTCTAAATATGACTGCAAAATATGTAAAGAATCAATCTGCCTTTCCCATGCAACTTTCGTCTGCCAGCCTTGCTTTTCTAAGTGTACCTGTGCTGCTTCTGCTGCAATTGAAACCACTGAAGATGAGTAGAAAATAATTAAGTAACATCTAAGTGCAATATCCTTTAAGTTTTTTTCCATAATTTTATATTTAAGCAATAGTTAAGTAAAGATAACTGGAGCCTATTTGGCGGTACTACCGAAAAGTGGTACTTTTAGTTTTAATAAGTTTATGGTTAATAAACGTTTTTTTTTGCATCTGATTTGGTGTAATCTCTTTTAATACATTCCTATGAAGGTCACTGACTACTTCTATAGTCCTGAAATTGAAATATGTAGCTACTATAGGTGGTTTTCTGACCTGTGCTTGTCAGGCACATTGCGCATGAACTGAGGAGAATCTATATTGCGCCTGACGGAGGGCTAGAATTGTGAGGTGCACATGTGCCGTCATCTGGCAGAAGTTGCAGCCCATGGTGATGTCTTCCCCAACCGAGGAGACTTGGCTGCAGGTTCCAGCAGGCTTTCAGTCTGTGGCCAATTTCCCAAACTGCATAGGTGCTGTCGATGGCAAACGTAAGAGTGCTGAAGCCACCACGATCAGGATCACGCTTCTTTAATTATAAGAAGTATTTTTCGGTGGTCCTGATGGCGGTGGCTGATGCACATTGCAAATTTGTTGCCATTGGCGTTGGTGCTTATGCCAGTACTGGGGATTCTCGGGTGTTGCGAGCATCACAGATTGGACTGCAAATTCTTCGAGATGGCAGAACGCTCCCAGCCCCAAGACCTTTGCCGGGTTCCACACATCCAGTACCCTTTGTGATGGTATCGGATGAGGCGTTTCCCTTAAAGACCAACCTGCTGTGCCGATACCCACGAAGGGCACTGGATGACCGGCGGAGGGTTTTTAATTATCGGCTGAGTCGTGCATGCAGATATGTGGAATGCACCTTCGGGATCATGTGTAGTCAGTGGCGGATCTTTCACACAGCCATCCAGTTGGATACGCAGACCGCTGACACAGTCTTTAAGGCATGCTGTGTACTCCACAACTACGCTCGAGAATATGCCACCGACGTAGATGAGGAGTCACAGCTGTCTGAATTAAATGCTGTTTCAAATTTGGGTCAAGGCAGGGTATCGAACTTGGGTGTGCGTGTGCGAGAAACCTTCACTGACTACTTCATGAGTCCTGAAGGTGCCATGCACTGGCAATACTCCTGTGCCGGTGTTGAGCAGCCAGGACAGCAGAGAAGATCTGAAGACTAACTACAAGCAAGGTCCGTTGTTCTCTAATAAATGTGAAAATACAAAAGAAGTTAATAAAAATTAACTTTGCAAAATAAAATCTGTTCTCCATTATTATTATTCAATAATAGCGGTTGTTGGTATGGGCAGTTATTGGGGGATGTTGGAAGACATTATGCATAGTGTGGTTAATTTTTGAAATGCTAGCAGCTCCGGTTTGCACTGAGGCACTTGAGCTTTATGCTGTAATGAAGATATATTTAATATATTTATTATACTGATTTCCTACCCACCTTAAGGCCCAGTTTACATACTTGCTTGCTTGTCCGTTCCCCAAATTGATTCTTGTTTTGTCCTTTGTGCTGTTATGGTAATGTGTATTTTATGTTATTTGTTTCATTAAATAAAAATTTATTTTATAACCAATTTTGTTGTTGTTTTTTTTTTTAATATATACCAAAACTTTGCAAGAATTCCAAAAAAATCGAAGGCAGCTGAGCACACCAGTAACTAGAAATTCACATGTAGTTTATTTGCCCATGTGTAACTTTTCAGTCACAAGTCTGGACCGTGAGCCCGCTCCAAACACTCGCTTCAGACTTGAGTCGTGCATGTATAGTGGATGCTGTGAAGGGTTTTAAGCCTTACAATAGGCTAGTCCTTCATTTTCTTTACAGATCACTTATCAGTTGTCATACCATTGTGTCAGGTAGGATTACAATAAGGCCAAGGTCACACTTGCGTGTGCAGTGCGAGAAACTCACGCATCAATGCTGCTGCCACTCGGGATCGGAGTGGGCAGCCGCATGTATTTCTATGCAGCCGCACACTACGATCCGAGTGTTGACGGCAGTGCCGCGCATTGATGAGAGAGACTTGCGCGAGTTCCTCGCATTGCACACGCAAGTGTGACCCCGGCCTAAGGGTATGTTCACACGCCTTTTTTGGTGTGTTTTTGGTACAAAAAATTTTTTGGGAAAGAAATTAAAATACACATATTTTCTTTTGAAATTTTTTTAATAAACATTAAATACTTGTTTTGAAAAAACAAAACAAAACTTATTTAAATAACAAAAAGCACCCTGTCAGCAGGACAGAGTAGGGGGGGTGGGACATACAGAGTGGTTTGTGGTGATACTAGAAAATTTCTCACAAAGTATGGTAGTCAGGATCATATCCATAGGTTGGATACATGTTTGGGGATGACATAGTTGAGGTGGGTGAAATATTATGGCCTGCGGTCTGTGTTGATTGGTGGTCGGCCAAAACCAGACGGTTCGGCAGCGTCATGCCTGTATGCTGCCACCTGCCCAAAACGCTGCCATGCAGCTGGTGCTGGTGGTGGTGGAGGCCCACTTTGGGAATTAAAAATATTAAGAATCCCTGTCATTATAGCTGAAGACGGGGGAATTGGGGATGGGACGTCAACAGTCATTAAGAGTAAATTGACTGATGACATCAACGTATTCTGCCGGTCACGTGTCATGGATCTGAGGCGGCCGGCTAAAAATGAGCCAAATTTGTCAAGTTCATCTTGCCTCGATGAAGTGTCGAGCATACTGAGGGTTCGACTAGTGAGGTTTTGTAACACACTAGTCGAAGTCTCAGTATTGTTTACCTTTTTGGGTGCCGCCCTTCTCGATGGGACAGGCAGAAGCAGCGCCCATCCTAGTAGGCCTTGACACACCACCAGCAGAGCTACAGGCAGCGCCCGAGGCAGGAGCAGCAAAACAGGACTCTGACGCGACCTCAACCACAGATGCCGAAGTTCCCGCAGCAGAATATGTTGGTGTTGCAGATAACATATCTGTGGGTGTCAAGGATGATGGGCAGTCCTTAGGAACATCTGGTGAGGAGAACGTATGATCCTCCACCTCCTCTCCCAGACCCTGCTCTGGGCTATTTGGATGGGCCGGAGGAGTTTCGGCCCTGATGTTGCCGTCAGTTCTGTAGAAGAAAGAAAAAACCATGTTAATTACAGACTACTTAAAAATGTTACATAAATTGTAATAAAAATTTATATGTAAAATTTACCTCCGCAAGTTCCTACTAGTTAAAATAAACTGGAGCTGGTCTGAGTATTGAACCCTACCCCTCGGAGGTGAGCTTCCACTTGGAGGTTTTAGCGACTTCATAAAGCGATCTGTTACAGACCTCCATCATTTCTTTACATCTTCCACTGAAATGAAACAATAAAAAAAAAGGTTTTTGAAAATTCAATCATTAAAAAAACTGGACAAATTCAATGTATGGAATACATACTAATTATTTTTTGTCCAGCTGAAGACAGATGAGGCCACTGAGGATAAAGTTCCTTCACAATAGCCAGCCATACATCCCGCTTGGAACCCTTGTATTCCTCACATGAGCGGTCCCATACGGCCGGATGTTTTTCAATCTACAATAAAGTTAAGGCATTTTTTTGAAATTATTGTGTAGTCAACAATATGAAGATTATAATAATATCTACTTTTTCACACATCAATTAATATATATCCACACGGTAACACACTTTCAAAACCAATATAGATATGTATGAATCCATGTACACATGTGCACACACACACAATCACCCCAACACGGCTCTTTCAGTCTACTCTCCATTACGATGATGATTACCCTAACCCTAATTCCAACCCTAACCCTAATCCCAACCCTAGCCCTAATCCCAACCCTAGCCCTAATCCCAACCCTAACCTAATATATATATATAAATATATATACACACATACATTTATATACCTCATTTTCAACCCATCGCCCCCCCAAATTTTATTTTTTTTAATTTTTTTTTGAGGCGGGGCGGGGGGGGTTAAAAATGGGAAATATATATTTTTTTTATTTTTTGGGTGGCAGGGGGGGTTAAAAATGGGGAATAAATATGTATATATTTTTTTGGGGGGGCGGGGGTTAAAAATGGGGAATAAATATATATATTTCTTTTTTTTCGGGCGGGGGGTTAAAATAGGGAATAAATATATATATATTTTTATTTTTTTTCGGGCGGGGGGGTTAAAAATGGGGAATAACTATATATATATATTTTTACATTTTTTTCCGGGCAGGGGGGTTAAAAATTGGGAATATATATATATATATATATATAATATTTTTTGTTTTTAATTTTTTATTTAGAGATTTTTGGGAGGGGGGGGGGGGTTACAAAAAAACAAACACTTTAAGAAAAAAATTAATGAAACAATTTTTTGGAAATTTTTTTATTTTTTAACCCCTTACCTACAATTGACGTAATATTCCGTCCATGTGACCATGGACCTAATTACCATGGACGGAATATTACGTCATCGCGATCAGCGGCGCCCACGTGGTGAGCGCCGCTGATCGCGGCCGAGTGTCAGCTAATTATCATAGCTGACACCCGGCACAATGTGTCAGGGGCGGTCACGGACCGCCCCGACACGTTAACCCCTTGCACACCGCGATCAAACGCGATCGCGGTGTACCGGGGGTTAAAGGGAAGCATCGGCAGGGAGGGGGCTCCCTCCGTGCTTCCCTGAGCCCCCCACGGCAGCGCAATGTGCAGCGCTGCTGCGGGGGGCTCTTTCCCTACAGGCCCCCGGATCCAAGATGGCGACGGGGGCCTGCAGGGAGCTGACTTCCTCACTGCCTGCAAAGCGCAGGCATGAGGAAGTCTGCAGCAGTGCCTGTGACAGATCGCTGATCTGTGATGTGACAGATCAGCGATCTGTCACAGGACAGTGATGTCCCACCTGGGACAAGGTAATAAAGTAAAAAAAAAAAAAAAATGTTAAAAATAATTTAAAAAAAATCGCTAAATAAATTAGTAAAAAAAAAAAAAAATTCCCCAATAAATCCATTTTTTCAAAATAAAAAAACCCAAAAACAATAAAATTACACATATTTGGTATCGCCGCGTCCGTAATGACCTGCCCTATAAAACTGTCCCATTAGTTAACCCCTTTAGCAAACCCCTTAAAAAATAAAAATAAAAAACGAAGCAAAAAATAATGATTTATTATCATACCACCGAACAAAAAGTGCAATAATGCGCGATCAAAAAGACGGATATAAATATGCATGGTACCGCTGAAAACGTCATCTTGTCCCGCAAAAAACGAGCTGCCATACAGCATCATCCGCAAAAAAATAAAAAAGTTATAGCTCGCAGAATAAAGCGATACAAAAATAATTATTTTTTATATAAAATTGTTTTCATTGCAAAAAACCGACAAAACATAAAAAAACGACCTAAATGAGGTATTGCTGTAACCGTACTGACCCGAAGAATAAAAATGCATTATCAATTTTACCGCACGCGGAACGGTGTAAACGCACCCCCCAAAAGAAATTCATGAAACGCTGGTTTTTGTTCATTCTGCGTCCCAAAAATCGGAATAAAAAGCGATCCAAAAATGTCACGTGCCCGAAAATGGTACCAATAAAAACGTCAACTCGTCCCGCAAAAAATAAGACCTCACATGACTCGGTGGGTCAAAATACGGAAAAATTATAGCTCACAATATGTGGTGATGCAAAAACTATTTTTACAATAAAAAGCGTCTTTTAGCGTGCGATAGCCGCCAAACATAAAAACCGCCATAAATCGTAAATCAAACCCCCCGTTATCACCCCCTTAGTTAGGGAAAAATAATAAAACTAAAAGAAAATGTATTTATTTCCATTTTCCCGCTAGGGTTAGGGTTAGGGTAGGGTTAGGGTTAGGGTTAGGGCTAGGGTTAGGGTTAGGGCTAGGGTTAGGGCTAGGGTTAGGGCTAGGGTTAGGGCTAGGGTTAGGGTTAGGGCTAGGGTTAGGGCTAGGGCTCAGATTAGGGTTAGGGGTGTGTTGAGGTTAGGGTTGGAGTTATAATTGGGGGTTTCCACTGTTTGGGCACATCAGGTGCTCTCCAAAGGCAACATGGCGTCTGATCTCAATTCCAGCCAATTCTGCGTTGAAAAAGTCAAATGGTGCTCCTTCCCTTCCAAGCTCTGCCATGTGCCCAAACAGTGTTTTACCCCCACATGTAGGGTATCAGCCTACTCAGGACAAATTACAAAACAACTTTTGGGGTCCAATTTCTCCTGTTACCCTTAGGAAAATAAAAAATTTGGGGCAAAAATATAATTTTGCGGAAAAAAATGTTTTTTTTATTTTCACGCCCAGGCGTTATAAACTTCTGTGAAGCACTTGGGGGTTCAAAGTGCTCTCCACACATCTAGATAAGCTCCGTGGGGGGTCTAGTTTCCAAAATGGGGTCACTTGTGGGGAGTTTCAATAGTTTAGGTACATCAGGGGCTCTCCAAACGCACATGACACCCGCATACCAATCCATCAAAGTCTGCATTCCAAAACGTCACTACTTCCCTTCCGAGCCCTGACGTGTGCCCATACAGTAGTTTTCTCCCACATATGAGGTATCAGCGTACTCAGGACAAATTGGACAACAACTTTTGGGGTCCAATTTCTCCTGTTACCCTTGGGAAAATAAAAAAAATGGGGACTAAAAGATGATGTTTGTTGAAAAAATACGATATTTTTATTTTCACGCCCGGTCGTTATAAACTTCTGTGAAGCACTGGGGGGTTCAAAGTGCTCACCACACATCTAGATAAGTTCATTAGGGGGTCTAGTTTCCAAAATGGGGTCACTTGTGGGGGGTTTCCACTGTTTAGGTACATCAGGGGCTCTCCAAACGCACATGGCACCCGCAGACCAATCCATCAAAGTCTGCATTCCAAAACGTCACTACTTCCCTTCCGAGCCCCGACGTGTGCCCATACAGTAGTTTTCTCTGACATATGAGGTATCAGCGTACTCAGGACAAATTGGACAACAACTTTTGGGGTCCAATTTCTCCTGTTACCCTTGAGAAAATAAAAAAATGTGGACTAAAAGATCATGTTTGTGGAAAAAATACGATTTTTTTATTTTCACGCCCGGACGTTATAAACTTCAGTGAAGCACTGGGGGGTTCAAAGTGCTCACCACACATCTAGATAAGTTCCTTGGGTGGTCTAGTTTCCAAAATGGTGTCATTTGTGGGGGGTTTCTACTGTTTTGGTACATCAGGGGCTTTCCTAACGCGACATGGTGTCCGATCTCAATTCCAGCCAAAAACGTCAAATGGCGCTGCTTCCCTTCCGAGCTCTGCCATGCGCCCAAATAGTGGTTTACACCCACATGTGGGGTATCAGCGTACTCAGGATAAATTGCACAATATCTTTTAGGGTCCTGTTACTTTTGGAAAAATAAGAATTGAGGGTGAAAAGATCATTTTTGTGGAAAAAATATGATTTTTTAATTGTACTGCTGTACGTTATAAACTTCTGTGAAGCCCTTGGGGGTTCAAAGTTCTCACCACACATCTAGATAAGTTCCTTGGGGGGTCTAGATTCCAAAATGGTGTCATTTGTGGGGGGTTTCCACTGTTTTGGTACATCAGGGGTTTTCCAATCGCGACATGGTGTCCGATCTCAATTCTAGCCAAAAACGTCAAATGGCGCTGCTTCCCTTCCGAGCTCTGCTATGCGCCCAAATAGTCATTTACACCCACATATGGGGTATCAGCGTACTCAGGACAAATTGCACAATAACTTTTAGGGTCCTGTTACCCTTGGAAAAATAAAAATTGGGGGTGAAAAGATCATTTTTGTGGAAAAAATATGATTTTTTAATTGTACCGCTGTATGTTATAAACTTCTGTGAAGCCCTTGTGGGTTCAAAGTTCTCACCACATATCTAGATAAGTTCCTTGGGGGGTCTAGTTTCCAAAATGGGGTCACTTGGGGGGTTTCCACTGTTTAGGTACATCAGGGGCTCTCCAAACGCGACATGGCGTCCGATCTGAATTCCAGCCAATTTTGCATTGAAAAAGTCAAACGGCGCTCCTTCCCTACTGAGGTCTGCCATGCGCAGAAACAGTGGTTCCCCCCCACATATCAGGTATCAGCGTACTCAGGACAAATTGCACAATAACTTTTGCAGTCCAATTTCTCCTGTTACCCTTGGTAAAATAAAGAAAATTGAACCTGAAGTATTTTTTTTGTGAAAAAAAGTTAAATGTTCATTTTTTTTAAATATTCAAAAAATTCCTGTGACGCACCTAAAGGGTTAATAAACTTCTTGAATGTGGTTTTAAGCACCTTAAGGGGTGCAGTTTTTAGAATGGTGTCACTTTTGGGTATTTTCTATCATATAGACCCCTCAAAGTGGCTTCAAATGTGAAGTGATCCCTAAAAATAAAATGGTGTTGCAAAAATGAGAAATCGCTGGTCAATTTTTAACCCTTATAACTTCCTAACAAAAAAAAATTTTAGTTCCAAAATTGTGCTGATGTAAAGTAAACATGTGGGAAATGTTATGTATTAAGTTTTTTGTGTGCCGTATCGCTGTGATTTAAGGGCATAAAAATTCAAATTTGGAAAATTGCGAAATTTTCAAAATTTTCGCCAAATTTCCGTTTTTTTCACAAATAAACGCAAGTTATTTGAATGCAATTTTACCACTAACATGAAGTACAATATGTCACGAGAAAACAATGTCAGAATCACCGGGATCCATGAAAGCGTTCCAGAGTTATGACCTCATAAAGGTACAGTGGTCAGAATTGTAAAAATTGGCCCGGGAGTTAACGTGCAAACCACCGTTGGTAGTGAAGGGGTTAATACAAAGGAAAAAAAAAAGACGTCATGCTGGCTGCACTGCGCAGGCGCCCTGGCTCACCTGAGATGAACTAATTGGCGTGGGAAAAATTCCCACGCTCATGAGTTCACCTCAGGTGAACCTGGGAGTCCGCGCATGCGCACACCGCACCACCTGAGTTCACCCGAGCAGCGTGAGCTGCCTTCGGGTGAACTCGGTATACAATAAACCGGGGCGCTTTACGGCCCTGTTCATTGTAGCGGTGTTGGTGGTTTAGAGCGGCCACATGTTATGTGGCCGCTCTAAACTTTAGATCTTAGTGGGACACTCATTTTTATGGGATGCTGCGGAGGGTAGGTATTTTTGTGGTTTGTTTTTTTATAATTTTATTTCGGTGGAACATGGTCTTCGGGGAATTAGCTGTGTAGGTGAGTACGGGTTTTTTATTTTTTTATTTTTTTTTTTTAGGTGGCGACGTCTGGGACAGGTAATTATAATTTTTTTCCACAGGTAACCACTGGCCACCAATGAAAAAAAAATATTGGACACATTTTATAATTTTGAAAAAAAAAAAATTTATGAAAAAAATAAATTTAACAGAAGGGGGCCATAATAAATATTATTATATATATAAGGGGCCATGAAAAATATTATTATTATATATATATTTATTTTGCTATATAAGGGAGGTTATTTTATGGATGGACGGGGGGGTGGGGCAACCGAAAAAAAATGTTTGTTTTTTTTTGACAGTAGGAACAGCTCGATGGGAAATACTGCTCCCATCGTGCTGAGCCTGCTGGCACTAGTGAAGGGGGAACAGACATAGGCCGATGGGAGTAGTTGTCCTATCAGCCTATGGCAGACAGCACACAGACGCCGCACACACATCACATATACACCGCACACCCGACACACACACAGAGACACACACCGACACTTACCACACTTATGAGGAGGCCCACATCCAGGTCCATCCTACGGTACCATTCCATGTCGGCAGCCATGATCCAGGTAGACAGGAATTATGGGATTTTTTCTTGTCTTCCTGTATTATGGGATGCTCATGGGATGGCATTATGGGATGGGCCGATGTCACTTCCTGTAGTGTGCATTTTGAGATGCTTGAAAAACTGCAAATGTTTGTTACATTTGCAATTTTCAAGCGTTTCAATACATATCTATGTAGGCAGAATTGCATGCGATTCCGCAAATTAATGAACATGCTGTGATTTTTACCGCTTAGCAATACCGCAGCGGTAAAAATCGCAACATTAGCACAAGGGTATGTGATTTTCATTGATAGGGTATGTGATGCTTTTTTTAAGCGTTTCCGCGGCAGAATCGCAAGTTTAAAATTGCTACGTGGGCACACAACCTAAAAGTGTATTAATACATTCCAGTTCGTAAATATATGTTTTATAAACTATATATTCTGAAATAATTGCACATTTTTTTCTGGCATATGATGATTGATACATATTATCGTGTACAGTTGAAGAATTTCTATGATAAGCCAACCATTATATGTTATGCAGGCACCATACCAGCGAGGGATTGAGAACTGACAGTTTAAGAAAGTGCTATTCTGCTTGTGCTACAGTCATCAAAGCAGCTAATTAAACACTTGTATTAAACTAGTTCATAGATTCTCAGCAGGGAAAACGTAAGAGCTGAATGTGAGTCACTGTGTCCTGTCCACCTCAATGTTCAGAGGTGAGAGATGTGGATCAGGAGTAGATCACTCATTCAAAAGTCTTTACAAAGGTGATTTATCTGATAGGCAATAGAGTTTTGACAATTGGTTTAATTATACAGAACCAGCAAAGGAGAACCTGAAAAATGGTCAATAATGAGAATGGTCATATGGAGATAGAAAACAAACTTTATTGAGAACACAAGTAGATGTGCAGTGGTAAAGTAGAAGACAGGGGGACACACAATGTATAAAAATAGTAAAAAAAACATATAAAAATTGACATGTGCAAACAGGAGCTATAAGGTATAAATTTATAAATAAAATATATTTACTGACCATATAAACACATATATATATGAGGAGGATATCCATTATAGCATAGTAGCTGATAGGATAAATAATGTGCTGAAGTGCATATCATAGGATATATATATATATACATATACATTATATTACAGTAGCATGTGAGCAAATAAACTCTTGTAGCATGATAGCTCAAGATTAACTAGGGTGCAAAAACTGCACCGCAGACCATATATATCACAGTTGTATAAGATTCATTGATCACACGGTAAGTGATTAAATGGTGTACAAACAATATGCAGTATATGGCAATATACCTTAGTAGGATCTTAGAGATGTGTGGCGCCCACCCTGACACGCGTTTCGTTAAATCCCTTCGTCACGGGGTGATGTTAGATAAAAGATGACTTATCAACTGATGTAAGGCATACCGGTATAACTATTTTCAGCAGTCTATAACCTGTTTGTCTATGTTAATAGTTTGGATAGGTCTAATGTGGTAATAGATTCTCTTTAAGGAGCAAGGAAATTTTAGTTTTTCTATTTTATTTTTTACCCCTGAATTCTTTCAAGAACAATATCTTTTTTATGTTTCCATTGACATAGATGTTTGAAGGCTTGTTTTTTTGTAGGACCAGATGTAGTTTTGAATCATTCATCATTCAATTTACCATATAATGTACTAAAACATTGTAAAAAAAAATCCAAGAGTGATAAAATGGTGAAAAAATGCAATTGAGCCATTTTTTTTTTTTTTTTGGGGGGGGGGGGTATTCTTTTACAGATCTCGCTGTGCAGTAAAAATTACCTGGAAACATGATTACCTAGGTCTGTCCATTGACAGCAACAGCAAAAATACATAATTATTTCCATTTAAGCAATGAAAAAAAATCCAGAGTATTGTAAAAACATGTTTTTTTTCTTTGTGTTACCATTTTTCGTGATCTGTAACATTTTTATTTTTCTGTTGATGGAACTTGTTTTTACATGTTGAGCTGATGTTTTTTATTGATATAATTTTGCATACCTAAGATGCTTTGATTGCTTATTATTACATTTTTCGAGGGAGGCAAGGTGACAAAACCCCCCTGCAATTCTGGCATTTTCATTTTTTTTCTCTTTACCACAATTTATCAGGTAAATTAATTCCATATTTTAATAGATTGGACTTTTACATGTGCAACATTACCAAATGTGTATATTTTCTTTATTTTTTCCTTTATTTCTAATGGGGGAAAAAGTGGAACTTTTCTAATTTTTTTTAAACTTTTTATTTTTTACATTATTTTCTAATCCCATTAGGGGACCTCAGCCTCATATGATCACTAGGGCCTCATTCACATGTCTGTGTTTAAAACATGTACGTGAAAAAATGGTAGCAGTGTCATCAGTATTTTGGATTAGTGTGTCATCAGTGTGTACGTTTTTAACGTCAGTGTTTTCACAGATGAATAAAAAAATGAAAATGGAAAGCTTCTTCTATCCTTTGCAATGTTAAATACGGCAGCACACAAATGGCACATGTATGCCATCCGCATGCTGTATATGTTTTTTATGGACCCATAGACTTGTACTGGCCTTTTTCATGCATGATACTAAAAGACGGACTTGTCTCTGTGAGTTTTGTATGGACACACAGTTTGTAAAATACTATAAACATGTGATTAGACTCTTACATTATAATGGGTACATGTTGTATATATGAAAAACAACCGGATACAATATGTAAGTACAGCACAGACGTCTAAATGAAGCCATATTATTGCATGATATAATGAAAATCTCAGTCACTCATGAAGCCTAGCCAATAACTGAGATTCACAGGAGGACCGAGATGACAGCAAAGGGGGCCTTCAGAAGATGTCTGGCTGGGATCACATTGAGGGGGCAAAAGCATCGGTGCATGTTCCATTTAAATGCCACTGTCAGAGATGCTGCAGTTAAAGCCAGATGCCAGTTATGTAACATAGCCAGTATCTGCCGCTTGTGGAGGGAGCTTGGCTTCTGAGAATGCTCCACAAGTGAAAACACTTTCTTAGGGTGGTTTCACATTAGCGCTTTTTAAGCGCACGCACGGCCAGAGGTAGCTCCGCCCCCGAGCCGGCTCTCTGCCCGGCGTGCCCGCCCCTTGCTTGTAGCGCCGCCTCCTAGCGCACAGCGGCGCCTGCGATCGGCGCACCCTATCTTTAGCATAGGGTGCGCAGATCGTGCGCAGGCCGTGCGCTAGTTGCGCTTTGACCTGCGCTGCGCACTTTTGACGGTGCGCCGTGCGCGCCAAAATCAAACTTTTCGGATTTTGGCGCGCACGGCACACCGTCAAAAGTGCGCAGCGCAGGTCAAAGCGCAACTAGCGCACGGCCTGCGCACGATCTGCGCACCCTATGCTAAAGATAGGGTGCGCCGATCGCAGGCGCCGCTGTGCGCTAGGAGGCGGCGCTACAAGCAAGGGGCGGGCACGCCGGGCAGAGAGCCGGCTCGGGGGCGGAGCTACCCCCGGCCGTGCGTGCGCTTAAAAAGCGCTAATGTGAAACCAACCTTAGATAGTGAATACAATGCCCTTTTGCGGGAAGGGGATTAAAGGATTGTGTGACATTTTGCTCAAAAAAGCTAAAAGAATTTGGAGCAAAACCTTCAATGAATACCACAAGAAAAAAGAAAAGTCACTTAAAAAAAGCCTTGAGTGATGAATCGGCCCCTATGTTTATATACAGTCATTGGAAATTGGACATTTCACACCAAACCCCCAAAATGGGCTGAACAAAACTGTTTGCATCCTTTGGAATAAATAGCTGCAATTGATCGCTTCCTATAACCATCAACAAGCTTCTTACACCTCTCAACTGGAATTTACCACTGTTCTTTGGCACACTGCTCCAGGTCTCTCATTGTTAGGGACGGCGGAACGCACTAAATATAAATAATAGGAAGTGCATTCGCCGCCCGGGGTCCACCGTGCAGTAGGTGTAACAACCGCTGCTGAGTAATGGCAGACTCGCTATATGGCGGTATACTGCGGTCGGGTTAAACGTCACCCGAGGTGCGCAGAGCGGACTCTGTTAAACTCACAGAGGCGCTTTAGTATAAATAAAGCTTAAACACCGATCCTGTTAGCTTTACAGGTCTCAGTTGGCGTGCACACATGGTATATGGTCACAGGACATGGCCCAAGGCAGCGGTTGTGTCCGTCTTGACCTACCATGCATGCGGCGTCGCTACTGCGGATGCCGGTAAGTGCTGCTAACTGCAGCGCGGCGGTAACTACGCTGTACGACAATGCCGTGAGGCATCACACTATCGGACGCTAGTGTAGCGGTGCGGTATGCACTGTGGCGTATGGCTTGCCACTGACTGGCGCTGACTATAACTCTAATTCCCTATCCACATGCGTAATATCAGAGGGAAGGGGTTTTATAATGAGTCAGTCACTAGAATCATACATCCGCCACCATTCACACATAGCAAGTATAGTCTATACTAGCGCATGGCCGAGTAGGCATGCGGGCCTTTTATAGCCATGCGCTTCCGGGACCTTCCAGACCTCTGAGATGGGCCAATCAGATCAGGACAAGGATCTGAGCATGTGACCCCCGATCTCCACTGGGAGATCGTCTTGTGGGCATGCCCAGTAGCGTAGCGAGGGGACTTAGCTTCTGGAGTGGTTTCCTGCAAAGCAGGTTGCGCTACCATTGCTGGTCCAGAGGTGGCAGCAACATCCAGACCCAGAGAGCTGGTCTGAGCAGGGTGCCTGGATCACCAAGATTGCTGTGCAGGTCCCTGAGCGGTCAGAAAGGAATGGGAGACCGCTGGATGTATGGCTCTGGATTCCTGCTGTGCAGCTGCAGGAATCCGATGCCTAACACTCATTTGTGCATTTATGCACATGTAATCTAAGTACATGTATCAAAGTACTTCTGGCAGTTATAACATGGATGAATGTGACACGCATCTCTATTCTCTTCATACAGGTAACCAGCTTTTCCAGTCTCTGCTCTGAATCCACTCCTGTGTCTCCATTCAATGTCAGCAAGCAGTTAATCCTGAATGCTATCTATGTGTTTTCAACTCTGCAAACTTATATCTGGTAACCAGCTTTTCCAATCTCTGCTCTGAATCCACTCCTGTGTCTCCATTCAATGTCAGCAAGCAGTTAATCCTGAATGCTATCTATGTGTTTTCAACTCTGCAAACTTATATCTGGTAACCAGCTTTTCCAATCTCTGCTCTGAATCCACTCCTGTGTCTCCATTCAATGTCAGCAAGCAGTTAATCCTGAATGCTATCTACACTCACTGGCCACTTTATTAGGTACACCATGCTAGTAAGGGGTTGGACCCCCTTTTGCCTTCAGAACTGCCTCAATTCTTCGTGGCAGAGATTCAACAAGGTGCTGGAAGCATTCCTCAGAGATTTTGGACCATATTGACATGATGGCATCACACAGTTGGCGCAGATTTGTCGGCTGCACATCCCTGATGCGAATCTCCCGTTCCACCACATCCCAAAGATGCTCTATTGGATTGAGATCTGGTGACTGAGGAGGCCATTTGAGTACAGTAAACTCATTGTCATGTTCAAGAAACCAATCTGAGATGATTCGAGCTTTATGACATGGCGCATTATCCTGCTGAAAGTAGCCATCAGATGTTGGGTACATTGTGGTCATAAAGGGATGGACATGGTCAGCAACAATACTCAGGTAGGCTGTGGCGTTGCAACGATGCTCAATTGGTACCAAGGGGCCCAAAGAGTGCCCAGAAAAAATTCCCCACACCATGACACCACCACCACCAGCCTGAACCGTTGATACAAGGCAGGATGGATCCATGCTTTCATGTTGTTTACGCCAAATTCTGACCCTACCATCCGAATGTCGCAGCAGAAATCGAGACTCATCAGACCAGGCAACGTTTTTCCAATCTTCTACTGTCCAATTTCGATGAGCTTGTGCAAATTGTAGCCTCAGTTTCCTGTTCTTAGCTGAGAGGAGTGGTACCCAGTGTGGTCTTCTGCTGCTTTAGCCCATCTGCCTCAAAGTTCGACGCACTGTGCGTTCAGAGATGCTCTTCTGCCTACCTTGGTTGTAACGGGTGGCAATTTGAGTCACTGTTGCCTTTCTATCAGCTCGAACCAGTCTGCCCATTCTCCTCTGACCTCTGGCATCAACATGGCATTTCCGGCCACAGAACTGCCGCTCACTGGATTTTTTTTCTTTTTCGGACCATTCTCTGTAAACCCTAGAGATGGTTGTGCGTGAAAATCCCAGTAGATCAGCAGTTTCTGAAATTCTCAGACCAGCCCTTCTGGCACCAACAATCATGCCACGTTCAAAGGCACTCAAATCACCTTTCTTCCCCATACTGATGCTCGGTTTGAACTGCAGGAGATTGTCTTGACCATGTCTACATGCCTAAATGCACTGAGTTGCCGCCATGTGATTGGCTGATTAGAAATTAAGTCTTAACACACAGTTGGACAGGTGTACCTAATAAAGTGGCCAGTGAGTGTATGTGTTTTCAACTCTGCAAACTTATATCTGGTATATAGTTTTTTTCAACTTACTCTGCTTGTCCCCTTATGTTGTGAGGTCAAGAAACTTTTCAAAGTGCTTTATGATCCATGTAGTGCTGGACATGTGTTTATTTAACCACAACATTTTATTGGGTCCTGGTGTCTCAATTTAGAGTGATTGATTAACGAGAAGAGAGAGCCAAAAAAAAAAAAAAAAACTTAGCCTTAATCTCCTATATATTCGGACATAGCTAGGGGGAGCATTTATGCAGGGGTGGCATTTATGCACATGTAATCTAAGTACATGTATCAAAGTACTTCTGGCAGTTATAACATGGCAGTAAGACAGGGCAGGAGACAGGTAAGACATTTATATACATCTACTCCCGGTACAATTGGAGTACAACAAATATATACCATATGCATTTGTGTAATTTATATCCTGGCCGCTGCATTCACACACATCCACCGCCCTGGCATTAATTCTCCACACTCCATCCATATTGGCCCCTCACTCCTTTCCTCTCCTATGTATAGCACTCACGCTCTTTTCACATTGTTAAATTGCACAGATCCAGGCAGTCCCACCATTTAACACCAGAGACGCGCTCACAAATCACTTAACCATCTGCTCACTCTTTCTATCCTCCTTCTCCTAGTCGCAGGAGACATTGCTCCCAACCCTGGTCCCCCATGTTATAGAAAGTCAAACCCCCCCACTGCTACACTCAGAAACCCCTCTAATCTTATTAATATTCCCTGCATGCCATCTATCTCTCTTAATTGTGCACTTTGGAATTCTCGCTCAGTGTGTAACAAACTCTCCTTCATTCATGACTTCTTCCTTTCTAATTCTCTTAACCTCCTGGCTCTTACTGAAACCTGGATCCAGCAGTCAGATACTACCGCTGCTGCTGCTCTTTCATATGGGGGGCTACACTTCTCTCATACCCCAAGATCAGACAATAGAGCTGGTGGAGGCGTTGGTCTGCTCCTATCACCAAAATGTACCTTTCAGGTTATCCCTCAAGTACCCTCACTTGTCTTCCCTTCTTTTGAGGTCCATGCCGTCAGACTCTACACCCCCTTCTCCATGCAAGTGGCGGTGGTGTATCGTCCTCCCGGCCCCTCCCATCAGTTCCTGGATCATTTTGCCACTTGGCTTCCACATTTTCTCTCCTGTGACATCCCTACCCTCATCATGGGAGATTTCAACATCCCCATTGCTCTTCCCCTCTCCCCATCTGCTACTCACCTTTTATCTCTAACCTCCTCATTTGGCCTTTCTCAGCTCACTAATTCTCCAACGCATGAAGACGGAAACTCCCTCGACTTGGTCTTCTCTCGGTCTCCCCTCTCCCGCTCTCTGACCACAATCTTCTTTCATTCTCTATAAAGAACTGCCAGGCTGCTCAGGTCACCCCCACTGTCCAGACTTATAGAAACATACAGGCCATTAACACCCAGAAACTTATGAAGAACTTGCAGTCTTCATTGGCCCCTATCTCCTCCCTCTCATGTCCTGATTCTGCATTGAAGCATTACAATGAAACGCTTCAAACTGCCCTGGATGAATTTGCACCCCCTATAAATAGAACACCACAACACAGACGGCGACAACCCTGGCACACGGTGCAAACACGTTTCTTGCAGCGGTGCTCCAGGTGCGCCGAACGTCTGTGGAGAAAATCCAATCTACACGAAGATTTCATCCATTTTAAGTTTATGCTTAGAACATACAACACTGCCCTTCACCTCTCCAAACAAACCTATTTCAACACCCTCATCACCTCACTGTCCAATAACCCGAAACGTCTCTTTGACACTTTTCATTCTCTACTCAATCCAAGAGTACAGGCCCCAACCACGGAGCTCCGAGCTGACGATCTGGCCAATTACTTCAAAGAAAAAATTGACCAGATCCGACAGGAAATTATCTCCAAATCCCCTCATACCATGCACCGTCCTCCCTCCCCCACTGCATCTAACTCACTCTCTGATTTTGAATCAGTCACAGAAGAAGAAGTAAGCAGGCTCCTTGCATCTTCTCGCCCAACTACTTGCACCAGTGACCCATTTCCGTCACATCTCCTCCAGTCCCTTTCCCCTGCTGTCACCCCTCACCTAACTAAAATATTTAACCTCTCTCTCTCTACTGGTATTTTTCCCTCCTCATTTAAGCATGCCATCATACATCCACTACTTAAAAAACCATCCCTCGACCAAAACTGTGCCGCTAACTATAGACTTGTCTCTAATCTTCCCTTCATCTCTAAACTCCTGGAACGCCTGGTCCACTCCCGTCTTATCCGCTATCTCTCAGAAAACTCTCTTCTCGACCCTCTCCAATCCGGTTTCCGCTCTTTACACTCCACTGAAACTGCCCTCACTAAAGTCTCTAATGATCTGCTAACAGCTAAATCAAATGGTCATTACTCCATGCTAATTCTCTTGGATCTCTCTGCAGCATTCGACACTGTGGATCATCAGCTCCTCCTCACTATGCTCCATTCCATTGGCCTCAAGGACACCGTTCTCTCCTGGTTCTCCTCCTATCTCTCCGACCGCTCCTTTACTGTTTCTTTTGCCGGTTCCTCCTCCTCTCACCTTCCCCTTACTGTTGGGGTTCCTCAAGGATCGGTTCTAGGCCCCCTCCTCTTCTCCTTGTACACTGCCCCTATTGGTCAAACAATCAGTAGATTTGGTTTCCAGTACCATCTCTATGCTGATGACACCCAATTATACGCTTCTTCTCCTGACATCACGCCAGCCTTTCTAGAAAACACTGGCGATTGTCTAAACGCTGTGTCTAATATCATGTCCTCACTATATCTGAAACTGAACCTGTCAAAGACTGAACTCCTGGTGTTTCCTCCCGCTACTAATGCACCTATACCCGACATTGCTATTTCTGTGTGTGGTTCCACTATTACTCCCCAGCAACATGCCCGCTGTCTTGGGGTCATACTTGATTCCGAGCTTTCCTTTGCCCCCCACATTCGATCACTGGCTCGCTCTTGTCATCTGCACCTCAAAAACATTTCTAGAATTCGACCTTTTCTTACTTTTGACTCTGCAAAAACTCTTACTGTTTCTCTTATTCATTCTCGTCTCGACTATTGTAACTCTCTTCTAATCGGTCTCCCTCTTACCAAACTCTCCCCTCTCCAATCTGTCTTGAATGCTGCAGCCAGGATCATATTCCTCACCAATCGTTACACCGATGCCTCTACCTTGTGCCAGTCATTACACTGGCTACCCATCCACTCCAGAATTCAGTATAAACTTATTACCCTCACCCACAAAGCCCTCCATGGCTCAGCACCACCCTACATCTCCTCCCTTGTTTCAGTATACCACCCTACCCGCGCCCTCCGTTCTGCTGATGACCTGAGGTTAGTATCCTCAATAGTCAGAACCTCCCACTCCCGTCTCCAAGACTTTACACGTGCCGCGCCAATTCTTTGGAATGCACTTCCCAGGTCAATACGATTAGTCCCCAATCCCCACAATTTTAAGCGTGTCCTGAAAACGCATTTATTCAGACTGGCCTATCGCCTCAACACATTAACCTAACCTATCCCTGTGTGGCAGAGCCAAAAGTTTTACCATAACCAGGTTCCCAGCATCATGTTCCCACATGCTTTATGCATCCATTAGCCCTCTGTGTCTGTACTGTTACACACTTAACATTATGGCTGGTCCATACAATCAGAGCAACTGTTACCACCCACCTTTCGTGTCTACCTCTTTCCTCATAGACTGTAAGCTTGCGAGCAGGGCCCTCACTCCTCTTGTTATTTGTTATAATCTACTGTATGTGATTATTGTTATGCTGTAATGTCTATTGTCTGTACAAATCCCCTCTGAAATGTAAAGTGCTGTGGAATATGTCGGCGCTATAAAAATAAAATTTATTATTTATTATTATTATTATATATCATAGATAGTGTTGGAAGGGACCTCAAGGGTCATTGTGTCCAGCGCAGGATTCACTAAACCATCTCAGACAGATGTCTGTCTAGCCATTGTTTCAAGACTTCAATTGAAGAACTCACCACCTCATGTGACAGCCTGTTCCACTCACTGTCAAAAAGTTTTTTTCTAATATCCAATCTAACTTTTCCCTTTCAGTGCAATTTCATTGCTTTCCATGTTTCCATGTGCAAATGAGAATAAAGATGATCCCTCTACACTGTGACATCCCTTCAGATATTTGTAGACTAGATCCCACTGTTGACTCATGTGCAGTCTGTGATCTGTTAGTGCACCCAAGTCTTTTTAACATGAGCTGTTGCTAATTCTGTTCCTCCCATTCTGTAATGTAATTTACGTTTTTCTTTCCAGATTTAGAATCTTGCATTTCTCCCTGTTAAATACCATTCTATTAGTCATTGTCCATTGTTCAAGCTTATCTTGATCCTTCTGAATCCTTTCTTTGTCTTCTCTAGTTGTTCTGTCCTCACTAAATGAAGCAGAATTCATGTAGCTTATACAGGCAGCTAAACCGCTATACCAGGTCCAAAAAGGAAACTGTAGGTTGAATCTGTGCTTTATTGAACGTGATGGTATATTGGCGCGGTGAAACTAGAAAACAAAAACATATGCATACAATCAATACTGGGTTCATAAGTCTACTTTCACACATCAGTTTTTTGCCGTCAGGCAGGATCGGGCTATTTTTAGAAAAAACGGATCCGGCATAAATTTTGGAGAACTGTAGAAACAGATCCGTTTTTCTGCTGGATCCGTCTAGCAGGTTATATCTGTTTCCTGGGGGCTGGACAATTGGATCTGAGCATGCGCAGACTTAAAAAAAACGGATCCAGTGGCTGGATCCGTCTTTTTCTGGATCCGGCGCATTCCGGCGCCCATAGACTTTCATTGTGGCAAAAAGCCGGAAGCGTCGGATCCGGCGCTTCCGGCTTTTTCGCCGGAGACAAAAAACGTTACAGTAGCCATTTTTTCCAGACGCCGGAATGAGACAAGTAGCCGGATCCGGCAAAAAAGGGATGAAACGCAATGCCATCCGGCGCGATCCGGCGCTAATGCAAGTCAATGGGGAAAAACTGGATCCGGCATTGCATTTCGCCGGATCCGGTTTTCCAAAAAAAAGCCGGATCGCGCCTGACAGCAAAAAACTGATGTGTGAAAGAGGCCGGGATTCATATATACAGTATATATTATATACAGTATACATAAATAATCCTTTGGATGCATGAGAGCACCTCCTGTACTATTACCTGGGACTATAAAACCCTAAATATATATTACTGAACCCCTGTTCAATATATTATAGTATATACCTTGGGATACCTAAGCTTTTTTGTGTCAATAATTGACTAAAGGGTAGTTTTCCCTTTTGTGGGTATAAAATATTGTGGCATTATTTACATTTTTTTTATCTCAAGAAACCCTCCCCTGGATATCTGGGAATATGTGCAATATCTGCTTGTACCCTTGAATCTCTTTTCAATCTGTGTGTCTGTTTTTTGTTGGCCTAAACCTCTCTGATATATTTCATGTACCATATGGTATATCAGAAGTAGGATGTCACGTTGGCCTGATTACATATGGTACTTTATTGAAAACTCTTTGCACCCTATTTGTCCCTTATAGGGTTGTTTAGGAAAAGGGAGGGATAGCTGCCAATGAGTGCGGGTGCCACTGCGCAGGATTAAGGGTGCCAATCTCCGCTGGCAGGTAGGGAGACAATAGTTACACAATAGGGCATGCTGTCTCATTTTTTCCTTCACTCATATTATTTAATACAAACTCTTGTGTTGGGGTGAATTTTATGGTGTTATCATACTTATTTTTATTAGTTTATCAAAAGTTAATTTTTATGAAAGGTATTTACTATTTGGTGCTATTCGGTGAATCTGGTCTTTCTTTGGTACCTTACATTTGATATACAGTTATCCACAATCCGAACTATCTTGTGTTGCTACCTTTCATCAAATTTTCTCTGCCGTCCACATCCAGAAAAATTAGCTACAGTGCCATGGGTTGTAAACATCTTGATTATGTTGCGCATCGTGGACAAATGAAAATAAAGATCTCTTGAAATGGACTTGTAACCTTGAGATTGCTGATATTTTTCAACAATTTTGTTTTTCAAGTCCTCTGACAGTTGTCTTCTTTCTGTTCTTCATGCTTAGTGTGGCATAGACATACACACAATGCAAATACTGAGTCAACTTCTTTCTGAGTATCTTATCTGGTTTCAGATGTGATTTTCATATTGTGCACACCTATTATTTGCGGCAGGTGAGTTTGAAAGAGCATCACCTGCTTGAGACAAAGTTGTTTACAAACAATTTTGGAAAGGTGCCAAAAATTGTGTCCTGACCATTGTTGAAGTATTGTGTGACATTATGTCCAATTTACCTTTTTTTTCTAATTTTTCTGTGCTGTTCCAATACACACAAAGGAAAGAAACTTGTATAACAAAACATGTGTAATTGCCATAATTTTCTGGGAGAAATACTTAATTTTCTGGAATAATTTAAAGGGATCCAACAATTTCAGTCATAACTGTATATAAAAAGTGATCGGGTTCAAGTATGTGATCTCAGGCTAATTCTATTTGTAATAAAATACCATCTGTCCAACCAAGGATTCATCTATTATTTTATTGCCACCTAGAGTCCTGTTTGTACAGACATCAGCTGCAGAGTCTAAGACAATAGAACGATGTAAGCAGGTGCGGACTTACCATTGGTGCGACCTACGGAAAAAGAAGTGAGGGGGTTCACTCCCACCTCCAAAGCAGGTGGAATTGTACATTTAGACTGTGAAGATCCCATGTTCTGTTCTTGCACAGTGGGCCCTCATCTCTCTGTGCCCATCAGTGGATGTAAGGATGGGGTGTCACTAACACTATAATCTAAGATGATGGATGTAACAGACTGTCTGTCACCAGTCACATATTTTACATAAAAGCTGCTATTTTCTGTACCAGATTAGCATCTTTTCTGATAACTTTAAGGACAAACACAGAAAGAAACCTTACAGAACATATAAGATAAAAGGCGCATACGTCCACTCTCTCGCCTAAATTGTTATTTATACCACTATTAAAGCTGTTACCATTAGCTGTTCTGAAAGTGGAAGGAGGATGTATTTTAAGTTTATATTTAGAGAGGCAAAGAAGAAAAATAAGGGTTTTTAGCATGCATTTTCTCTCCGTAAATGATAGCCGGCCTTCAGAGGTCGTGTGGGAGAATATTGTAAAAGCACATTAATGTTGCTATTACCGCTAATGGAGAGGAAAGCAAATCTTAGCAGTATTACTCTGGTTCAGACGCTAACCCTAGTGACGCTGTCTACAGAAATCCGTCTTTTCTTTATAAACTACTATTCACTAACTGGAAAGTGCTTAAGGGCGTTAAATTTGTTTAACCCTGTTTTTTTTCATGCCTCCTGGCTATGAGAATACACCTGAAATCCCTTGTCATTTTTGCCTTACAGATTTCACTTTTAAAGGGAACCTGAGAGCTGGTACATGCTGCCGGTTCCATGGGCAGCATGGATCAGACTGTGGCGGCACAATTTCAGCCACATATAATCAACTTTGAAACACTGCAGCGTTTAAAAGAAAAACATAGTTTCATAGCCATCAGGGACTGAGCTGCTCAAAAGACTAGTTGAACAGGCAGGTCCCTGGTGGCTTCTGCCTACCCACTGCCCTGGAGTAACAGGTATTTTCCTATACACCCACGCAGGAAGAGACCTGTCAATCACATGGCAGCCACCCTTTCTCTCTGGGCCCCTGTGGGGCTGTACAAGTTGCCACAATGGTATGTCCACCCTTGTTTGCACGATAAAAAGGCATTTCAATACATTCTTCTCTTTAACCAGTTTGACACCAGGCTATATACCATTGTTCCTGACCAAGCACATTTTACTTTTTTCCTACATGTAGTTTAAATAGGTATAAACTTCTTTCACGTTTGGATATTGAATTATTTATTTATTTATTTTTTTTGTATGATACATCGGTCTTCATTTTTGCGTCACTGTCATATTCTCTTTTTCGATTTTTTTGCGGATATCGGGTTATATTGATAGGAAAGTTAAGAAAATTATTGTCTGTTTTACCCTTTTTTATGACAACAAAAGACCACTAAAATGCATTTAAATATTTGTTTTCCATTTTGTAACAATTATTTTTATATATTGGGCATATTTTTGTGGGGGTGGGGCTAGTGACAGCTATTTGGATTGACAGTCGCATTTTTATTTATTTATTTTTCATTTATTTTTCATATTGTGCCTCTGTAAGGTCATAAAAGACCTTTTTGGGAGGAGAAGGTTATTTCAATATTTTTATTTTCAACTTATTTTCCTTGTAACTGGGGCTGGTATATTAGACCCAGATACAGAGGAAATGCAGCTTGCTTGCTGTATAAGACTACTTAGCAAAGCTGTATAGGTCACCTAGGTGATCACTTGACCGCTGTGTAAGGAGGAAATGTTGCCAGTGCGTCCTATTACTACATACACAGCGCTTGTTTAGCACTGTGAAAACAGCGATAGAAAAGGCTCAGGCATATGGATAGATCAGGATACCAGAATTCTTAATGCTAGTGTCTATTTTTTTAAGTTTTTTTTCACTTTAACCCCTTTCCGACGTTGGGTGTAAATTTATGCCTATGTCGGACTCCCTCCCTTTGATGTGGGCTCCGGTGGTGAGCCCACATCTTTCCCACATGATCGTGGGTCACCGGTGGGTTGGCATGTCAACCAGAGGTCTCCTGGAGACTTCTATGGTTGTCACTGCTGGCTTACTGTGAGTGCCACCCGGTGGTCGGCACTCATAGCAAGTGATTCTACTACATAGAGGCGATCTGCTCATCACCTCTACGTAGCAGAGCCAATCGGGTTATGGCAGCTTCTAGTCTCCCATGGAGGCTATTGAAGCATGCCAAAAGTAAAAAAAAAAAAAAAGCTTTTAAAAATAAAAAAAAATAAAAGTTCAAATCACCCCCTTCGCCCCATTCAAAATAAAACATTAAGAAAACAAACCCACATATATGGTATTGCCGAGTTCAGAATCACCCGATCTATCAATAAAAAAGGATTAACCTGATCGCTAAATGGCGTAACGAGAAAAAAGTCAATACGCCAGAATTACGTTTTTTTGGTCGCCGCGACATTGCATTAAAATGCAATAACGGGCGATCAAAAGATCGTATCTGCACCAAAATGCTATCATTAAAAACATCAGCTCGGCACGCAAAAAATAAGCACTTACCCAACCCGAAATCACGAAAATGGAGACGCTACGGGTATCGGAAAATAGCACAATTTTTCTTTTTACAAAGTTTGGAATTTTTTTCACCACTTAGCTAAAACAGAACCTAGACATGTTTGATATCTATGAACTCGTAATGACCTGGAGAACCATAATGGCAGGTCAGTTTTAGCATTTAGTGAACCTAGTAAAAAATAAACAAAAAACACGTTAAGGATTTCACTTTTTTCTGCAATTTCACCGCACTTGGAATTTTCTTCCCGTTATCTAGTACACAACATGGTAAAACCAATGGTGTCGTTCAAAAGTACAACTCGTCCCGCATAAAACAAGCCGTCACACAGCCATATTGACGGAAAAATAAAAAAGTTATGGCTCTGAGAAGAAGGGGAGTCAAAAGCTAAAATCCAAAACCGAAAATACCTCCAGTCATGAAGGGGGTAAAAAAGTGATCTTCAAAAACTTTTATATCATAACATAACAAACTAAGCAGGCATTCAAAGTATCTGGTTCCAGTGCCAGCGTTACATTGGTCTCTGTGTTTTGGCACCCAATGACTGAATTTGGTGACTCGTGCCATTGACATCTGCAGATCCATTGAGCTCAGTGATTGGCTGCAGCTGTGATATTAACTGTTGTGATTAAGTTACTGCTCCAACCAAAACTCTGGGAATAAAGCAGAAGGATGCTGGCTCTGGACTCAGGGAGGGCGAGTCCCTGCTTTGTTTGTTATGTTACATATAAAGTGTTTGGGGGTCCGCTTTTCTTAAACTGGAAAACCCCTTTAACTGTACTGTTACTTAGTAGCAAACAGGAGAAAGATTTGAGATGTTTATCTGTTTATTTCTTGGGAGACTGTCTAGACAGGATACAATTGTAGCAAACCTTACAAGGACCCTATAAGTATTAAATGTTTTTACCCTTTGGATGGAAACAATATTTTTTTCTTCCCTCTGACAGCAAGATAAAAATGTGAGACGTTAAAGAACAAAGTAAATTAGAAAGTTGCTGAATTATTGCTGTTGCAGTGGTATTTATTGTCACGTGCCAGCAAGTCAGGTACCACTCCTGGCAAACATATTATGAATTGTGTGTTTTTCCAAAATGTCCTGTCTTGTGATTGGGTCTTCAGGCTGCTAGATGATTCAGTGATCATGGTGTCTGTGGGTGTTTCTATCCATCATGTTGTTGGTTGCCCTTTTCTTATGTGCTTTTCAACTCAATGAAGAATTTTGAAATGTTTTTATATTTTTGTTTTATTTTGTACATATTAGTTTCTTTTCGAGATGGTTGTTCTGTCAGCAAAATAAACCCCAAAATTGTTTCCTTTTTGCTTTTAGGATATCAAACTTGCAAGTTTCTCCTTTATTTTATTTAGGTTATAATGCTGATAATTCAGAGCAGAAAGAATACTTTATATAGCAGTGAATTTTGTATACCCCAAATGGTTGTTTAGGTATACAGCAGTGTCACTCCACTATTTGTGATTACATCAACATACTACAGTATGTGCTGTACTAGACTAGTTTTACATGTACACTTGGCCATTATATTGTCTAACAAAGAACGCAAGACTTAAAACGTTCACGAAAAGTCTGATATGTCATTTGTAAATACAAGAATACCGATCACAGTTTCATAGTTTTAAGGTTGAAAAAGACACAATTCCATTTAGTTTAACCTATAACATTTAATGTATAATCCTACAATAATGACTACAAATGTGAAAGGTATAATCTAAACATATATTTCTTTATTGATTACATTTAAACATAAAACGATAAAAAAAAGAGGTGGTAAAAGAGGTGGTCAATAAATTGCCAAAACCAATCTACAGGGGTGTGGTTCTCTATAATTGTGTAACCCATAAATTTGTATGTCTAAATGCTTAAATATCGGCAATATTTTAACAACTATTTATAGCAGTTGTTATTGATCAGATCAAATCAAGTGCTAAGGAGTGTAATCAGGAAAATACAGAAAGTAAAAAAGTGCTCAGCGTATAAATAAATAATATAAATTTGATCTAATAAATACAGTAATAATGAATATGAATAAACCTGACTAGTGACATGTATAGAGGCAAAACTATGGATCCGATTAATTTAAACTGGTGTTATACACATTGTGGAAAGCGGTACATTGATCTTGCAACATCAAGAAGAGCTCAATGCACAGTCACCACCAGTTCTGATTAAATAAATCTGGGCAATGATGGTAACTGTGCAGGGGACAGAGGTCACTAAATGAAGAGTGACCTGTCAATCAATGGCTGGAGGTTATTTTGATGGAGCTTTCTGAACCTGGCGTGAAAAGGCCAAAAATCTCAACATTTTTATGAAGCTCTTATAGCAGTTTTATTCTTGCTCATAGGGAGTGGTATCATAGCAGTTGTATTCTTGTACATAGGGGGCAGTATTATAGTAGATATATTCTTGTACATAGGAGCAGTATTGTAGCAGTTATATTCTTGTACATAGGAGCAGTATTATAGTAGTTATATTCTTGTACATAGGGATCAGTCTTATAGTTGCTGTATTCTTGTACACAGGGGCAGTATTATAGTAGTTATATTCTTGTACACAGGGGCAGTATTATAGTAGTTATATTCTTGTACATAGAAGCAGTATTATAGCAGTTATATTCTTGTACAGAGGGGCAGTATTATAATAGTTACGGTATATGGTTTTACATAGGAACAATATAGTAGTTATATTCTTGTATACAGCGGCAGTATGATAATAGTTATATTCTTTTACATAGGGGCCATATTGTAGTAGTTATATTCTTTTCTACATGAACAGTAATATAGTAATATTCTACCACATATTGCACATGTAGTACTTACCTTACTGTATGTAGGAGCAGTATTATAGTAGTTATATTCATGTACTGTACATAATAGGAGGCATTATACTAATTATTGTGCAGTCCATAGTAGACAACACTATAGTAGATAACTAAATTATTGAAACATACTGTATTTAAGTAATGATAAGAAAAAAATTCCAGCATCCAGATCCGTAATTAGATTAAAATTTTTTTTTATTCCTTTATTCCAAAATTTAAAAAAATCATAAGATTCTCCATCATGATAAGAGACGCATCAGGACGTGTGGTTGGACGCGTTTCGGACAAAAAACCAGTCCTTATTCTAAGACAACACGTGTTGTCTTAGAATAAGGACTGGTTTTTTGTCCGAACCGCGTCCAACCACACGTCCTGATGCGTCTCTTATCATGATGGAGAATCTTATGATTTTTTTAAATTTTGGAATAAAGGAATAAAAAAATTTTTTAATCTAATTACGGATCTGGATGCTGGAATTTTTTTCTTATCACGCTTTGCTGCAGAGGGATCCTGTTTCCACATTCCGTGCACCGATCGGACTTATAGCTGTCTTCTTTGGGGTGAGCTGAAAAAATTTTCTTTTTTTATTTTATAGTATTTAAGTAATATATATTTATTCACTAACATGTAACAAGCAGTGTAATTTTAAGCTAACCTCCAGTAACAGGACATCTTTATTGTTTACATTTGGACAATTCTTTGGATGATGCCATTTCCTTTCAAAGAAAATTCTATGATAACATCAACAAGAATGATGATTATTTCATAAGACATCTAATATTGAGCATGTATTGAACTATCGGGTAGCAATATTAAATATGTAGTGAAAAGATGCAGTTAAAATTTAATGTGTTTAACGCTATTTCAGAAGTAAGATTCCATGTTTTTAAAGTACTGTAGTCCCAGACCTGGGTAGCATAAATGAAGCTCAGTAAAAGAAAGAAAGGGAGAATTCAATTTGCATTATCATCTTAAGCTGTTCTCTTTTGTCACTATATAACAAAAAGCTGTGTCCAAAAATATGTTTTTCATCACAGGAAATGACACTGGGAATTTATTTCCTAGGTGCCGGAATGTCAAATCTGTGTCAGCCAGATGTCCATACTTAAAGCCCACAAATTGTTAGAACTTCCTTATTTGTACAAATTTAGTATATCTTAACAAAGTAATATTTCATCATCTTCACCTTCTAGCTGCATATATTTAGCCTTTCCCTTTTCATAAACCTCCGCAATCATTACAAAAATCTGCAAAGTACAATGTGTAATGAGAAAAGGAAAATGTAGCTTCAGCCTGTCTGCAATAGATGGTATTTTAAATTGCATACTGTGAGAGGGAAGAAAGAGCTGCAAGACACCTGATTGCTTTAGAGAGCACATATCACTTGTTAAATAACTTCACAGCCATCTGTTCACATTAGATGGCTGTTAGCGAGACAATGCTTCAGCCGATCGGATCATTCAGACAATTGTTTGGCCAACAGCCATCTTGGCCATCTTGTCTCATGCACAGGATTGCTCATTTGGCTTAGTGTTCTTGTGTCCACTATGAGAAAGCTACTGACAAGCTTCTTTGACAGTGGCTTATCTCCGGGAGAACATAGCATTTGGTATTTTAAAATCCCCCAACAATCATCCTACATTAGCGTAATGTGTATGGGGGGCTTACGAGCTAGCAGACTCAGAAGTTATGCATAGAAATAATACATATTTATAAAAATCCATAATGGGAAGAAAAAATATCTAAAATATTCAACTATTTTTTTACAATGGGTATATTTAAGGTTATTTATCCTGGTTAAAACCATTTCATATCAGTTGATACTTAAATCCTAGATATTCAGCACTTAATAAAAACAATAAGGGGAATTTATGGAGACCTCTATTCTTGACTTTCTGTTTGACATATCTGGTCACACTTGGATTAACCATAGATAATGTCACATTAAAATTGCCCTTCACTACTATAAAATTATAGAAACTCATGAGGGGCACTCTTACATGACAAATGAATAGGTCCCAGTTCACTGTAAAATGGGAAATTGATTGCAGACTTTTTAAAGATCCGTTAATTTGTCCACTTTATCACCTTGTACCTCTCGCAGAATTGGCTCGACAGGATGTTGTATATTTTTTAGGCCTCATCTACCTTTCAGTCTTAGTAAAGGCATAAATGTCACTTGTTGTCACTGATATCACAGAATAAAACTCAGAGAGAAACATTTGATATTCTGTGATAATAGCTCGCTTAAAATTCTGTGTTAACAGCACATATGTCCTCCTCCAAAAAAGAATCTCGTGAAGCATCCTAATATTATCAATTATTTATAAGCCACGATACAATATGGGAGGTGCGAGACAGCGGTAGACATAAGATGCATAAATATATTTATTACGTGCCAGCTTTATTAAGAATAAATAAATAGAAATCAGTTTTCAATGGTTTGTGTCAACACTCAGCACTTTCACTAAAGGAAATTTCCAAATTCAAGTAAATTAACGTATTTGAGAACAGGCTCATAAAGTGCTCAGATGAAATCTTTGAACAAAATGCAATTATTCTGTTTTTTTTTTGTTTAGAACAAGTAGAAAGCAAGAGTTTATTTTTGTGTATAAGCAAAATCTTAACTTGTTTTACTGTGTTTCACTGTTTCTTCGCCTCTTCACTTTTCTCTAATGAATAGTGCAAGGTAAAAGCGACAATGTTATAGTCTTCTAACATGAGCTGTGGGAAAAGTCAATTTTTAGTTATCTTACAGTTTGGCATCCAGAACAGGAACACTTAGCTGTATGATACTTGGAGTACAGGGTAATGTCACATTAAATCACCACTTCAGCTTTTTTTTATTACAGCACCAGAGTGGTGCTAGTAATCTAAGTTCCCTGTCCATAGTCTCATATTTACTAGCCACCATCTTCAGATGTTCCCGGCTCTGCTCCTGTCGGTGTCCAGCAGCTTTTGACCTGCCGGATCGCTCCAATGTTTGCTGAGCGATCCGGAAGTCTCAACTCAATGTAAGTCTATGAGAGTCAGAATGAGACTCTCATAGACTTATATTGAGAGCTTGTGACCATTATCTCTGCGTTCCTGTCAGTCAGAAGTTGCGGTCACAATGTGGCAGTGTGGGACCCAAGTGGTGATGGGAAGGCTGAGTTCATATCCATCATCATATTTGACAAAATGAATAGTCTAGCACGTGATGAAAATAAGAATTGTCCTGAAAGAACCAAATGCTCCCTATTTTATATGTCAATTGGGTCTGTTTGCTTTGATGTTCATCTGGATTTAGCACTCCATCATTTTTTATTTTCTGTTTGTGTATTGGAGCACAAAACTACAAATGATAACACAGGTTTGAACCCAGCCTAACACTTGGAGGATAGAATAGTGATGGATAAAAGATTTGCTAGACCCTCATCCATTGACAATGTTGGTAATCTGGGGTACAGAGCCCTGCAAATCTCCTCTTAACAGCATTACTGGCAGCTTTTTTGATTACTTAGTCCAAAGTTACATCATTATTGTGGTGTGTCACATGTGTAAACAGGTTGCGGAATGCAGTAAAGGACCAGAGGCAGAGCAAGGGTTAACGTGGGATTTATTTTAACAATCGATACTCCACGCAGGGAGGAAAGGGGATAAAACTGATTTGAGCAGGAATTGTTTACGTGCAATGAAACAGATGCAGGCAATTTAAAGGGGAAGTTCAGTATTATAACACTTATCAGTCCGACAACATCAGATTCTGAAATCCTGGATTAAAGCAGTGGCACCAAGGCAATGGCGCACAAGGGGTCCGGTGGTGTCTTGAGGTAGATGGCGCTCCAGGTCCTGGCAACGACGGTGAATCCTCGTTGTCCTAATGGGGTCCAGGCGGCGATGGTGAATCCTCGTTGTCCTGATGGGGGTCCTGGGTCCAAGAGACGAAGCAGAGGTACAGTCACAGTCTCTAACACTGCCAGAGTATGATGTTACTCGGCAGATGCAAGTGGGTGTATCAGGATATAGTTCACAGGCGGTCACCGGGCTTTCTGGTTGCAGCACGCGCGCGTCTATGTCCTGACAGAGAACTTTTAAACTCGCGGTCTCCGGTATCAACGTACACTTCGCTGGTCTCTGTCGGCAGCCACTGAGTGCAAAGGTCGGTCCGGGATTTTAAACCTTCCCCCGTGCAACTTGGGTGACAGCCCCAACAGTTCTGGATATGCCACGGAAAAGGTACGCCTGGTCCAGTCCTTCTCCTTAGGCCTCTTTCACACTTCAGTTTTTTACAATCAGTCACAATCCGCGAGGTTTTGAAAAAAACGGATCCGCAATTTTCTTTTGAGGATCCGTTTTTTTCCCCATTGACTTCCATTACTGGTGGATTGTGACGGATTGCCGTCCGTTGCATCCGCTTTTTTTGCGGATCCGCCAAAAGTTCCTGTCCGTCACCATCCTCAAAGATTTGAAAATGGAGCTTGCAACGTTTTTTTCTGTGGCGGATCCTCCAGACACTCATTTAACCCGAAATTCTTCCTGGGTGCCGGACCAAACAAATCTCTCTCTCTCTCCTTTTCCAGCCTGCGATTCCTTTAAAATTCTTCATTTGTCGGATCCGTCAAAAAAACGGACGGGTGCCATCCGTTGTCATCAGTACTAAAACGGATCCGCCATCCGTCCTTTTGGCGGATTTTGACTGATGCAAAAAACTGAAGTGTGAAAGAGGCCTTACACATGCATGACGTAACACTGGGCCAACTAGTCAGAAGAGAAGCTGGACATGCTGTCAGATGGGTGGAGGTTTGCAGGGCTCTGGTCCGGTGGCCATGAACTACCAACATGCTAACTGGACCAAAATCTTGCAAATCTTTTTGCCCAACTGTAGTACACAGTAGGAAAAATCTTAAGATTTTGGGCACAGAAGATTAATACTGACACTCGGTACAGACAATGACATACTGACAATTGCTATATAGAACAATGACACTTGGGCGACAACAATGACACTGACAATTGGGGACTAGAAGAATGAAGCACTGATACTTTGGGTACAGGGCAATGACACACTGACTGTTGGGGTATATGACAAGAACATACTGACATTTGTGGAACAATATAATGACAATGACGCTTGGGGAAAAAGATTATGACACAGTGACACTTGGGTAACAAGATAATGACACCCTGATACATGGAGAACAAGGCAATAATACCCTGAAATTTGGAGCACAAAGCAACACACTAACTAACACTTGGGAGTCACAGTACAATGAAAATAGGACAACACACTTGACATTCAGGAAACAAAACAAGGACATACAATTGGGCTGCAAACTGACACTTTATTATGGACTCTATGGTAAATAATAACACCCTGACAGTTATGCTAGGGGACAATGACACTCTACCATTAGTTAATGAGCAGTGGATGTTGCTCAGTGCACTTGGTTTACAAAAGTAAGAATAAATCTATGGAGTAAATTGATACTACGAAACAATATAACAGTCTCATGGTCTGATATGTTTTAGTATTGTATTAGTGTTTGCCTTAAAAGTCACTAGCTATGACATCAACTGATATAATAAATATAGCAGCTGGCATGAATATTGTATCTTACGACTGGGAGTGAGAGAGATAATGGGTGATCATTCAGAGTCAAACCAGTTACTAGCTTGGCACCTGATTTACATTTTATCAAAGCTTTATTCATCTGCTGGAAGACACCCCAAACACTTTGGTAACTGGTAACCTAAGATGATTACCTATTATTATAAAGCAGAAACTTTTTTACTTTTAAGATAATGTCTTAAACTTATTAAATGTACACATCTGTATGTATTGTGCATCTCAGAATGTACTGAGCATTGGGAAATCTGTCAGATGGTGAAAAGCCTTTGGAGTTTGACATTTTACTGATTTATGTATAAATTCAGGGCCGGACTGGGACTAAAATTCAGCCCTGGCATTTGAAGTTACACAGGCCCACTAGTCACATGGTGACTATATAATATCTTTGTACACTTGTAGGTTAAAAGAAGTGAGAGGAGATTAACACGACTATATAACAGTAGTCAGAGCTGTGCCCAGTATTTCAGCTCAGTCCTATTTATTGCTTTGAGGTACAGTACTCCTCCCAAAGCTCTGTCCCCTTTTGTACGCACGGTGACAGAATTCCTGGCAGAACTGCTATCCATTGGGCAAGCAGACCCCCTGGTCATAGCTGCCCTTATCATACCTCCCAACTTTTGAAGAAGGGAAAGAGGGACAAAGACTGTGGCGCGCGCAGAACGCCGCTGCAAATTTGGGCCACGCCTCGGCCACATCCATTTCGCAACTAGTCACACCCATGTCCATGCCTAATCACACCCATTTAGCACTGCTGATCACACTGACTGGTACTGAGGGCACAGTGGCTGGCTTTATGGGCACACTGACTGGCACTAAGGAAGAGAGAAAACAGAGAGAGAAAAAAGAAAAAATAGAGAGAAAGAAAGGAGAGCGAGAGAGAAAGAAAGAACAGAGAGAAAGAAAGAGGGGAAAGAAAGAACAGAGAGAGACAGAGAAAGAACAGAGAGAGAAAGAAAGAAGTAAAGAAAAGAAAGAAAGAGAGAAAGAAAGAGGAAAGAAAAAGAAAGAAAGAGGGGAAAGAAAGAACAGAGAGAGAAAGAAAAAAGAAAGATTAGAGAGAGAAAAAAAGAACAGAGAGAGAGAAAGAAAATGAGGGAAAGACAGAACAGAGAATGAGAAAGAAAGAACAGAGAAAGAAAGAAAAAGAGAGAAAGAAATAAAGAAAGATTCTATAGAGATACTATAGCAGCCCGGCTCCTATTGTAGTGCCCACCTGAGCCTCCCGGTGCAGGACATATCATGATCCACTCACATGGCCGGCATCCCCGATTCCAAGGTGATCCTGCTATTTGCGCTGTCGGAGGAGGACACGGTGATGGATCTGAAGCATTCCTGGTTCAGTCACAATCTCCTCAAGAAATTATCTAATTTCCGGTCAGCTTCCAGCACATCACTTCAGGTGGAACATCATGTGTGTGTTTTAAAATGCTCCTCGGGGCTCCGCCATGTACTCCTGTGTCCGTGGGAAAAGCCTGTTTTGTATGCTTCGTACACACTTGGCTCCGCTCCATACATCCCGCACACATATGACTCCACTCCGTACACACATGGCTCCGCTCCGTATACCCCATACACGCGGCTCCGCTCCGTACACCAAGTACACACGGCTCTGCGCCGTACATCTCGTACACGCGCGGCACCGCTCCGTACACCTCGTACACACGGCTCCGCTTTGTACACCTCGTACACGCACGGCTCCTCTCAGTACACCTCGTACACGCACGGCTCCTCTCCGTACACCTTGTACATGGGCGGCTCCGATCCGTACACCTCGTACACGTGGCTCCGCTCCGTACACCTCGTACATGCGCGGCTCCGCTCCGTACACCTCGTATACACTGCTCCGCTCTGTACACCTCGTACACACGGCTCCGCTCAATACACCTCGTACATGCGGCTCTGTTCCGTACACCTCATACACACACGGCTCCTCTCCATACACCTCATACACACACGGCTCCGATCTGTACACCTCGTACACACACGGCTCTACTCCGTACACCTCATACACACACAGCTCTCCTACATCTACCCTGTAAACCCCTCCTGACCCCACACATACTTACCTCATCCAGCACCATGACAACAGCACAGCAGTCTTGCAGACACCAAGAGGCAAGGCTGAGTGCACAGGACCTGTGATGAGGTCACAGGAGGGGCGGAGTCAGGGGTCACATGATCAGGGGGTCTGGACAAAGGTTCCTGATCATGTGACCCCCTGACTCCTCCCCTCCTGTGACCTCATCACAGGTCCTGTGAACAGAGAAAAGAGCAGGCAAGCGACGCTGTGAGTGGCTGCGGGGGGAGGTCTCATGCTACGGCGAGGATGGGGTGCATGGGGGGGCGTGGAGTCTTATCTCCCTGCAGTGCGGGAGGGTTGGAAACTATAACCGCTGTGCCCGCAGAGGGCCGGCGGCAGGAGCAACAGCCAGGCCAGTGGCCGCATCAGCTGGCAAGCGGCCAGATGAGCAGGCGCTGCCGCCCGCGGCCCACATGACAGCGGCCCAGAGGGAAAATGCCCGGTTGGTTATATTACCAATCCGGACCTCTATAAATTCCAATAGAAGTGCAACTTTGCTGCCAAATGCCCCCTCTACCTCTGCTGTTCAAGAGTTATGCTATAGTATACTATGAATGCTAATCATCTCAGGTGGAACCTCCCACTTATATGAGTGATATCGGTGTAGAGATGTGTCATGGACCCAGTCTGGCAATTTTCAAGGCTGTTTAGTAGAATTTGTGATTGAGTTCAGATTGTCTGTATAACTTGTCTATATAAAAGCAAGCTATATACAGTGGGTACGGAAAGTATTCAGACCCCTTTAAATTTTTCACTCTGTTTTATTGCAGCCATTTGGTAAATTCAAAAAAGTTCTTTTTTTTCCTCATTAATGTACTCTCTGCACTCCATCTTGACTTAAAAAAACAGAAATGTAGAAATTTTTGCAAATTTATTAAAGAAAAACTGAATTATCACATGGTCATAAGTATTCAGACCCTTTGCTCAGTATTGAGTAGAAGCACCTTTTGAGCTAGTACAGCCATGAGTCTTCTTGGAAATGATGCAACAAGTTTTTCACACCTGGATTTGGGGATCCTCTGCCATTCTTCCTTGCAGATCCTCTCCATTTCCGTCAGGCTGGATGGTGAAAGTTGGTGGACAGCCATTTTCAGGTCTCTCCAGAGATGCTCAATTGGGTTTAGATCAGGGCTATTTATTACTGTAGATATATACAAACATCCATACAGTATAAATAGTAATAAAAATAATTACAATAGTATTAAGTATAATAATAAGGTATGTGTTGATACAATGATATACTGTACCTGGAGGTATCATATATTCTGTTTTATCACTAGGTTTCATCTGACCCCTAGGGTTCGTGCACATTGTCGTATTTTTGGTCCGAGCGTGATCCGGCAAAACATCACACTTGGACCAATGTTATTCTATGGGGCCATGCACATTACACATTTTTTCCTCATACCGAGCTGCATGTCCAAATTGGATCCAATATTCGGATCGCACTCGGCTATGCATGTCAGTGATTCCATGGAAACCATAGGTCTGCACTAGGATGTCATCTGAGTGCTGTCTGATTTCCACGGACTGACAAAATGGAGAAGATGGAGTATTTTTTTCTTTATCTTCTCCTCATCCATGAGAATTGGACTACACTATGATCACACTGAGTTTGATCAGTGTGATTTGCATAATAGACCTGATTCTTTCATACAAGAGAATGTATGGTCATCTGCATTGCACCTGCGCTGAAGGACATAAAGAGTCCTTTGTGGGCTCAGACCCTGATATAATAATGGGCTGTAGCCACAACAGTGACCATGGCATCAAAAATTTTAAAGGGTCTTGCACCTGTTTTGTACAGTTGGATGTTAGACTCCTGTTTATATATTAAATGGCTTGTTTACTACTTGGACAACCCCTTCTCAATACTATGTTTTCCCCAAGTAAAATAATAACACCTAGAATAACCTTTGCTCTTCCAGGGCTTGGTATCAGCTCGTAATTAGCGGTCGCTTCACAGTCCCCTTCTTTGGAAAAATCAAACATCACAAGGAAGTCAGATCCGCAGGGGCTCTCTCACTTCCTCCGGAAGTCTGATTTATCTGAAGATGACACTGAAGTAACTAATGACTGGCCGCTGGGATCACATGATTTAACAATCTCATGTGAACCGTGGGATAGCCAATACCGAGACCACTGGAATGTTGACCTCACCGAAGGTAACTATAGCTGCTATTATTTTAATTGGGGGAAACGCAGTGATTGTGATGTTATCTGAGTAGTGGACAACCCCTTAAATGCAGTCCACTATAAACCTAGTTATCCATTTTCATGGGTACCCACAATTTTTATTTCAGGATTCATGACAAGCCCTTTTCCAAAGTTAAAACCCCAGTTGACTACTTAAGCCCTGTAGCTAAATAAACTGTCCCAGGCGGAATGGCTTATTTCTTGACACATGTTCTACCAGCTATGCTCTTGGTGACACAGAATGTTTTAGCTACTCAATTTCTTTTTCATATGACTCTGTTCTTATCAGGTTGTCTTGAAATATTTAACGGAGATTTGTGAACACCACTGCTAAGATTTGTGCAGAAAACGTCTTGTAATTGAAGTTGTTGGTCCTGTGCAAGTATGAATTATATTATGTCGCCATTTGAGTATGCATCTGACATCCCTCTCGCTTGTTGCCTTTCTAGTTTGGAGAATAAATATGCAACTACCAATACATAATCAGGATGTTTTCATCTGTCACACAACATTTGTAAATGAAGGGGCAATGAGATTGTCTTATTTGTGTCTGACAGCAGGAATAACAATGAGTCTGAATTGTCCTCGGCACTAATAGACATGGTGGAAAGTCAAACGGAAACTGCCACACAGCAGCTTCCACCTGCACTTGGCAGGGACCTTCTGTTGAGGCTGCCGCAGATGGTTGGCTGTATAATAAGACGTAAGGATGAATGACATAACCGAGATGAGAGCGGCTGATTTAAATTCTTTGGCAATAATGACTTCTCTCAGTAGGGACAAGAGGGAGGCTGGGAGGATGAAGTGCTGAATTTAGCTTAAAATGTAACTTTATGATGTGATCTATATTCCTTGCACAAAGTATTTATAACTTGTCTATCTCGCTTTTTTTCTTCCGCTTCTTTCCTTAATAAATATAAATGTCACCGATATAAATAAGGTAGATTAGGGCTTCCTGACCTTTTCTAACAAAGGCCTATCGCCTCGTCAAAGGCGGTTTATGACAAGTCGATTAATTAACCCTTACAATGTTGGATATTAAATCAAATCAGCATTCCCCTTACACTGTGAAGGTTACAATGTTTGTCTTCCTAAAAGCTCATTAAAACACATCAAACAAAATAGCGATTGTATATTTGCAAAAAAAGATTAATCGTATCGTATTCTAAGAAAGACAATGCTCGATCTTTGGCAAACATCAAGTTATGTACTATTTAGAGGCAGGTTTCCATGCGATGATTAGCTTGTTTAAATGGGCCCTTAAATTTATTTCTTTCCAAGGGCATTGCAACATTAAAAAGAGTTGTTTGGTGTAGAAAATCTTTTTGAAAGCAGACCTGTCAGGTTTCCTGGGAAGTATGAATACGCTTCATCATTGCAAATGTCTCTTTCACTGCTGCGTTTCATAGAAAAGGTAGTTAAAACCCAGAGCTGGGAATGAATTGACTGAAAAGACTAGTCATGTGGGTGGGTACCCACCGACCTCTCCAAACCTAGCTCTGCTTGATAGGCACAAATTGTTAGGGATTTGTCAGTCAAGCAGAGCCAGAAGAGGAGAAGCCAGCGGACCTACCGCTATGACTAGTCTTCTCAGTTACCTTATTCCTGGCTTCTGCTTTCAAATAAATTTTCTCTGAAATGCCACAGCATTTCAAAGCAGAACCTAGATTCTGCAAAGGTTATGCCTGTCTCTGCTTGTGACTATATATGGTAACTGTACATGTATAGTCAATCCAAAACATGCAGCAAACAGATGGTTAATGGCAGTTATATGCTGTGAAGAGACAAATGGGCAATATCAGAGACGTAGGTAATCATAATCAAATGGTTAATCTCAGGCAAAAGTGATGAACAGGTGAACGAGATACTTGCTTGAAGAAAGTATTACACATTGTCACAGCTGCATTGTAGTGTGAGCATCACCTGTACAGCAGATGGGAGATTATTATGCTTATAGCATACAAATGGCTAACTGCAAGTCAGCAATGATGAACAAGCATCTGAATTCGTGCTTGCAAACATGAGTATACACTGTTGCAGCAGTGTTGTAGTGTGAACAGCACCAGTATAGTAGAGAAGATTTAGTGATGCTTACAGCAGACAAATGGATAAGTGCAGGTCTGAGCTAAGAAGTGAATGTAGATAGATGATAAGCAGGAGTTTACTGAAAAGATTAGCCAGCTGAAAGTAATGGTGAGGCAAACTCCATGAGTATATTTGGAAATGAATGTAAAGCTACTCAATACTCAGATAACACAAAGTTGTCTGAGTTGGTGTTTAAAGTCTTTCCTCTACGTGCCTCATTCAACTGTATCAGCATCATAGATTTTTTTTATTTTTGCAAAGGTAACAGGAAATGATGGAGCCCAAAATTTGTTGTGCAATTTCTCCTGAGTATGCCGATACCCCATATGTGGGGGAAAACTACTGTTTGGGTGCATGGCAGAGCTTGGAAGGGAAGAAGCACAATTTGACTTTTTAAATGTACAATTTGCTGGAGCAATTGGCAAACTCCATGTCGTGTTTGGAGAGCCCCTGATGTGCCAAAACAGTGGAACCCCCCCACTAGTGACCCCATGTTGTCATCTAGACCCCTCATGGAACTTATCTAGATGTATGGTGAGCAAATTGAACCCCAAGGTGCTTCACATAAGTTTATAACGTTGAATCGTGAAAATAAAAAAAATCACATTTTTCCCCACAAAGATATTTTTTAGCCCCAAATTTTGCATTTTCATAAGGGTAACAGGAGAAATTGCGCCATACAATTTGTTGTGCAATTTCTCCTGAGTACGCCGATGCCCCATAAGTGGGAGAAAACTACTGTTTTGAATTTTTCTAAGGGCCAATAGGAGAAATTTTTACAACAAACTGAGGTCCATTTTTTCTGAGTGTGCCAATACCCTACATGTAATCAGGAAATGCGTTTAAGGGATAGTGCAAAGCTCAGAAGGGAAGGAGCGCTATATTATAGGGCAGGTTTTACTGTTATGCTTTGCAGATGCCATGACCCACTGGGAGAGCCCCTGAGGTGCCAGCACAGCAGAACCCCCCCATAAGTGACCCAATTTTACAAACTACACTTCTCAATGAATTCATCTAGGGCAGTGTTAGCGAACCAATGGCACGCGTGCCAAAGGGACACGCAGAGCTCTCCTGGTGGACATGCGCGCCATCTCCTCAAAACTAGCACTGCTACCACTCTCCTTAGCTCACTCGTAATCTCCTGGACCCTCATCACTAGCAATTCCATCAGTAAGCGCATGTGCTGAGGACGGGGATCTCGCGGGTGCTCAGGACTGGGATGGCACGCGGGCTGAGGAGAGTGGTGGCACTATTGCTGAGATGGCGCGCGTGCCCACAGGTAGGATTGATAGATGAAGAGGCCAGATCAGCATTGGAACGGGCAGAGGTGAGTAGTTTTTTTTGTTAATGCAAGGCCATTATACAGTATGGAGCAGTATATGGGGCCATTATACTGTATACATCATCATGTGGGGCCATTATACTGTATGCAGCATCATGTGGGGCCATTATATGGTATGCAGCATCATATTGGGCCATTATACTGTATGCAGCATCATGTGGGGCCATTATAATGTATGCAGCATCATATTGGGCCAATATACTGTATGCAGCATCATGTGGGGCCATTATATGTATGCAGCATCATGTGGGGGCATTATACTGTACGCAGCATCATGTGGGGCCTTTGTACAGTATGGAGCATCACGTGGGGCCATGATACAGTGTGGAGCATCATGTGGGGCCATTATACAGTGTGGAGCATCATGTGGGGCCATTATACAGTATGGAGCATCATGTGGGGCCATTATACAGTATGGAGCATCACGGGGGGGCCAGTAAGCTGTATGGAGCACTGTGTGGCCATTATACAGTATGGAGCATCATATAAGGCCATTATACTGCATGCAGCATTATGTGGGGCCATTATACTGTATGCATCATCATGTGGGACCATTATACAGTATGGAGCATCATATGTGGCCATTATACAGTATGGAGCATCATATGTTGCCATTATACAGTATGGAGCATTATGTGTCGCCATTATACAGTATGGAGCATCATATGTGGCAATTTTAATTTTGAATGAAAATCCTATCCATTCTCAAGAACACACCACTGCAATCGGTGGCTAGTATCTTATGCTTGGAGTGCAGGGATTACAAGCTCTTTGCTATATCACGCTAATGTAGGAGTTGTTTTCTAATCTAAAACCTCAGTGTTCCGGTTAAATTGCCATGTTGGCACTTTGCGATAAATAAGTGGGTTTTAGATTGCAGTTTGGGCACTCGGTCTCTAAAAGGTTTGCCATCACTAATCTAGGGGGACAGTGATCATATTGACACTATGGGTGTGTCACAGAATGTTATACAATTGTGCAGTAAAGGAAAAATAATTACATTTTTACCACCAAAATTTTGTTTTAGTCCCATCCTACTGAATGTGGCAATACCCTATATGTTGCTGTAAAGTACTGCTTAGCCATACGGAGAGACTCGGGAGGAATGGAATGCTATTTACCTCCTGGAGCACAGATTTTCCTAGAATAGTTTGCAGACTCCATATACAGAGAACCTAAGTGTTAGAAGAGCAGAATCCCTCCCTCAAGTGACCCCATTTTGGAAATTCTACCCCTTTGCCAATTTATCTACAGGTGTAGTGGCAATTTTGACTCCATAGGTGTTTTCCAGAAACAAGCAGCAGTGGATGTTGCTGAGTGAAAGCTGCAAACTGCTGTTGTAGTGACCAGTACGCTGTAGTGACCAGTACCTTATAGTGACTAGTACGTTGTGGTGACCGGCTCATGCTTCTGGAAACATGCACCCGTAAATTAGGAGGGCTCTCATTGCTACAAAAATTCCAAACGCAGTTTAGACACACTGAGGCTGAAAAGAGAGGAGGGGCATTTGAAAGAGCAGAATTTAATGAATATCTTTTGGCGGGTGAGGAGCCATTTACTTTTTCCTGAGCCTTTATACTACCAGTTACCTGGAAGCCCCCTATATTTCCATTAACAGATGACTTTCCTGAGTGGGAACTTGCTTTTTTGTGGATTGAGTTAAAACTTTTATTGGGAACATTTAACATAACGTTTGAGATCACATTTATATGGCACTCTACACTGAGCACATTTATTGGGGTTTCCATCTAACTCTCTGAGTGATGTGATTCAGATGAAACCTCCAAGGGATCCATTCACTATAATGAGGCAGCAGAGTTACTCTGGACTCTGTTTGGCATCTGTTCAGTGGTGTCCTTCTTTACAGAAGTGCACAAAATTGTGACCAACTGCACTTTTATGCGTGCCTAAAAAGACTGACACCACCGGATCATAGGCCAGACAGCATCCACAGTGCCTCCATCTGCCTCATCATAGAGAATATTCCGCCTGGGGTTCCGTCTGAATTACGTATTTCAGAGATTTACACGGAAACCCCGGTGTAAGAGCTCAGCGTAGAGAAAAGGATAAATATGTGCTGAGCCTTACTGTGATCTTTGGGAGGCAGAATGAATAAATCAACAGCAGGTGGATAATTGGTTTTATTTATTTTTTATGTTGTTCCTTGTGTGGTATATGTGAATTGTTAAGGATACACAGGTTTCGTTGTTGGGCATAGACAGCAGTTTAAGATTAATGCTTAGTTTATGAAATTACATTGTTTTACATCAATAAACACTACAAGCCATAATATTGTGCAGAAGTTGCTCCATCAGATGTTTAACTCAAGAAAATTCAGTGAAAATACTTGATAGCAAATGAAGCTCCATAGAAAACCTGCAAATTGAAACACTAACATGAAGCTCTTTATACATTGCACATTTTGTATTAATCTGCATGTATAGAAAACTGGATAGCTTTGATCTCAGCTAAGATCCTGACCTTAATGGTTTCCAACCATGTTTAGATAGTAATATGAAGAACTGTCTGGGAGGGTTTTTTTCACAGTGGGTTTCTGATTGAGTTGAGCCATTCGTATAGTCTCTCTTTATATATTATACAAATTATGCAAATCGCACTGCTACAATTTCTGCCTTTATTATTTTTAAATAGAATCTAATCAGTCTGCTTCTATTATTGTTCCCTCCCTCATTAGCACCTTGCTGTTAAGTTAAATGAATTATGTGGCTTCATAAAATCATAAAATTCAATAAAATAACATATGATTCTAGAATGATGTCTGCCTATCTTTGGGACTTATTAAATTATTAAATTAAAAATTCAAGTCAGAAAATTATTCACAAACACCATTGATATGTATTGACCAGTGGACATTCTTATGCACAGTAGTAACATTATTTAGCAAACACATACAACAATATTTTATCTCCATCAATAATCCACATTTTTAGATGTTCATGCGATAAGGCCCCGCCACACACAGCGATCTCGCCAGCGAGATCGCTGTGTGTGACGGGCATCAGCGACCGGCCCACCTGCCGGGTATCGCTGATCGTGCTCGATCGGCCTGGGCCATTTTTTGATCGCTGGTCTCCCGCTGGCCAGCGCGCATCGCTGCGTGTGGCAGCGAGAGACCAGTGATCAGCGACGCTGGACGCTGGTTTCTATTGTAATCATCGGGTATCCAGGAGTCGTGCGGCTCTTAGATACCCAATGTTTACCTTGGAAACCAGCGTGTACGCCGGTTTCCAAGGCAACCAGCGGGTATCCAAGAGCCGCGGCTCCTGGATACCTGATGTTTACATTAGCAACCAGCTTGCTCGCTGGTCCTGATCGCTGGAGGGGCTGTCTATGTGACAGCTCACCAGCGTTCAGCCTAACGATGTCCCAGCGATCCCATCCATGTCGGATTGTTGGTGGAATCGCTGGGACATCGTTATGTGTAACGGGACCTTTACAAGAATAAGATAGTATCTGATTCGATATTAGTAAAACCTTTCCTATAGATGTTTTTGGTCCAACAGAATGGGATCTGTAATCCTGCCATTCACATAAATTGATGTAGGTTGTTGTGCTTACAAACAGCAGAAAGTGCATTTTTCTCTATGTTCTCATTGGGGTGCACACATAACATAGGGTTAGTGGCAGATTAAAGCCATTATGTGCATCCATGTACACTCCTCAACATTGACATTGCAACACCAAGAAGGAAAAGTTGTGGACTTATGGAATTCATAAGATCTATAGACATGTTGATGATATGATGAAAAATAGAAACAAAATGTTAAAAACATCTAAATTTATTTAGTATTGGGTATAGGCGCTACATGCAGAAATACACGCACTTACAGCCTCGGCTGCTATCAATGAGGTTATTAATGGTTGTCAGAGGGATGTTCTCCCTTGCTGAATGCACTTGAGCAAATCATCAAGATCTGCTGCTGGCAACTCCTGTGTAATCAACGACGAATGATGTTCCAGATATGATAGATGGGAGACAAGTCCAAAGACACTTAAAGCAATGGTAAAGAAATGCAAGCGTGCAATACGGTCTTATCCATTATTAAAAATTTGATAAATGAAAGGTAAATCCGCTCACCTTGTAAGGTTGCGTGAGACACAACACTTAAAGAGCTTAAAGATCAGATGCAGCAGCTTCCAAAGAATTGCAATAAAGGTAAACAGATTGGAAGTGTTTCTATGCTCTCTAGAGTTGTGACACGAGTTATGGTAGATAAAATTGCAGGTTTATTGTTGACGTGTTTCAGAGTCCACCGACTCCTTCCTTAGGACAACTACACAAAAATAGCCATGTTTATATTTGTTCTATGTCTGTATACATATGCACGTATATGTGTATAACCAGCCACAGTGTGTAAATGTGTGTGCCGTTTTCATGCATGTGCATAGATCTGTACCTGTGTCTACTAAACATTTATATCTCTGACAAAATAGTTTTCTTTATTGAACCAATTATATTGCATCAGAACCATATTATGTTTGAAACACATCAGCAAAGATGTTTACCCCTACATCTTCATACATGATTATCAGTATTTATGTGCTATAGCTAGGGTACGGTAATGGGCCCTAGAGATTTTAAGCAAACTCTGGACCACTATCTATAGTCTGCCTATAATAGTCACATGGATCACAGGCCACAGATTGTTGCAAACCAGTCAGTAGCTTGTCGATACTTTGTAAGAAAGCTGCAGGATATTTGATTTCTCTTCTGTTCCTTTGCTGCTGGTGAAGATTTCACTTTTTCAATCATTCTATGTATTTTCCGCAACCTGAGTTTGCCAATCTTTCCTGTAGAAAAGTTAAGACATTTTGCAATATAAATATAGAGAAATAAGTGGCCATAAGCTGAAAACACACAAACATTGAATAAAACATCTGTTACTGATAGAAGACCTTGTTATGTGCAGACGGATTTCTATTTACCAGGATTTAGCCTTGGGAAGAAAAAAAATCATTCTCGAAGTACCCAACTGTCATGGAGATCTCATTTCTCGAACCCACAGACTGCTTAGAAGAATCTCAGTGCTAGTAATTATTTCTTACAATGGACTGGGGGTCAGCTCCTGTGGCCCATTTATATTGTACTCATCCTGTACTAACCCCAGGCCCTGTTCTACGCTCAAGCTCCATCCTCCATGACCTTACATCTCACTCTCATTTTATCTCTCCTCCAGGCTCAGTGTTAAACTCTCCTCCTTGTCGTGTTGCAGTTAAGCAACTAATGCTAAAGGTTCATGGTTAAGAAAATTCACTTAGTCTTCTTCATGAGAAATAGAATTACCCAATTTGGTATTTTAATTAATATTGGATTGCTGATTCAGCTTACAACCTCTTTGATTAGCTGCTGAGGACATGAGGCTTTAGTGTTGTTTTCTTTGAAACCCTGCTATGCTTATATTAAGAAAGCAAATGGATTTATTCAGTAATATGTCTTTAGTGCAAAATATGTAATGCGTGTGAGTCATAGTAACAGCAAGGTCAGAATTACATAGTGTCTCACACTGCTCTAAAGAAACTCATCAATATCACAGCCTGCTGCAGCATACAGGCTTAAAGGGTGACTATCATCACAAAATGACCTATTGTTTAAATCAGATTTTGGGTTACTTAGAGTAAAAAGAAATACTACTACTACTACTACTAAAAATAATATTCTTTTCATATCACAATCTATATTAAAAAACAAATAGTTAATCTTGCAATTTTGACACTTGTTTTGGACTCACTCGCTGTCTTTCCAGGAAGAATTTACTGCAGTTTCTTTATCAAAGGAGGCAGGATTACACTGACTGATAATACAGGTGTGTGCAAAAATTAATCCCAGCCTATAGTGACAGCTATCAGACAAAAACAAAAATAAGCAGGAGATGCTATGTTTTATATTCCTGACTGATAGTAAGAACAGGCAAAATCTTGCTCAGAACAGTAAGGGTATGTACATACGTTGCAGATTCTGCTGCGGATCCGCAGCGGATTTGGCTCTGCGGATCCGCAGCAGTTTCTGCTGCATTGTACAGTACCATTTTAGTCTATGTAAAACGAAAAACGCAGTGCACACGTTGCGGATTTTTTCACGTGGATTTGGTGCAGATTTAAATCTGCAGTATGTCACTTCTTTGTGCGGATTCCGCAGCGGTTTGGCACCTGCTCCATGACAGGTGTCAAACCGCAGGACAAAACCGCAGCCTAATCCGCAGTAAATTCACAAATAAACCGCAGGTCATTTGGCCTGTTGATTTACCTGCAGATTTAGACAAATCTGCGGGGAAAAATCCGCTGCAGAATCCGCAACGTGTGCACACACCCTAAAGCGAATTAAATAGGTTCTGTTGGATTAGAATTTAGGTTGCAATCAAATAAAAAATATATTTCCCTTATGGGAGATTGATGCTTCATGAACACTGTATGCACCTTGTTGAAAGAATAGGAATAAAACATACTTTTAGAGATTAGTATGCATGGTCCATAGTTCAAACTGTATAAACTCAAGTATCACTTGCCCCTCCAGTGCCAGTGATGCATAATATCTTAGATCGGGGATATACCTTTTAAATATTGCAATTTAGCATTTAATTCAATGAGTGTTAAGTGGTATTCATATAGATCAGTTTAAAGCACAACTTCACCCTTTTTTATTGTACCATTGGAGTGATGCCCCTAACCTAACTTCCCTGCACTTATACTTACCAGCCGTCATCTTTATCTGTTATGATCACTGCTTTGGTCGGTCTCCAGCAGGTTGTGACCTGCTGAATTGCTCTAGTGTTTGCTGGGCGAGCTGAGAGTCACTACTCAATGTAAGTCAATGAGAGCCAGAACGAGGCCAGAACTAGACTCTCATAGACTTGCATTGAGAGCTAGTGACAGTTACCTCTGACTTCTGGTCAGTCAGGAGTTACGGTAGCGAGGTGGCAGATTGGGACTGGAGCATTGCTGGGAAGAGCTAAAAGACAGCGACTGGTAAGTATATTACTAGAGTCAGGAAACTTACAGTTGCATGTGAAAGTATGGGCACCCCTGGTCAAAATTACTGTTATTGTAAACAGATAAGAAAGTTGAAGATGAAATGATCTCTAAAAGGGGTAAAGTTAAAGATAGAAAAAAGTTGATTCAGCTCACCCTTATAGTGATGTCCACACCGCACATGAGTAGTTCTATCCGAGCAAGGAAGCGTCTCTGCTTGACGTCAGGTACTTGTGAAAAAAGAAGGTATCCAGCTCCGGAGATAAAATCCAAAATCTTTATTGAAACAAATTAAAAGGTAATAAGCTGCTTGATAACCAGTGTGTTATGAGTTCATTTTCCCCTTCACCATTGAGGTCTGATGAACTCCCTCTTCTGGTGAAGGAAGGTAGTGAGGCTGATTACCAAGCACCTGAGCTGGGAGAGGATGACTGGGCGACGGGGATCTCTGACTGGATATAAGGCAGCCCACGCCCTTCCTCCTCGCTGGTGATTTCTCTGTGGAATTCTAGGAGACCAGTCTGATTCCTGCTCCTCAAAAGCTAAGTTTTCTGCTTTTTCTTTTTGCATTTGTGTTTTGGTTTTAGTTTGCCTTGCTTTTTTGGATTCTGCCATTCCCTGCTGGGGTGAGCTGAATTCCTTTTTTGTCGGTTGCTCTGTCTTCAGAAAATACCTGAGTACTGACATAGTCTTTTTGAAGCCTAGCGTCTTCAGGCCCTTTTTCCCTGTCAGTCTGTTGGCTCTTATTTTCATAGGGTTTTTCGCGGATTGCAAACAGCAGCTTTCCTATCCTGTCCTGTCTAGTTAGCTTGGGCCCCATCATTTGCTCAGTCTATCTTTCTATCTGTGTTAGTGTTTTTTCTTCTTGCTTCACCATCATTATATGTTGGGGGCTGCCTATTGCTTTGGGGTCTGCTCTGGGGCATTTTAGATTTCCCTTTCTGTCTTTAGGCTAGGCAGTTCTCCGGCTGTGATCGAGGGGTCTAGGGCATCGTAGGAACCCCCCACGGCTACTGCTAGTTGTTGTTGATAGGTTCAGGGGTCTGCAATCCGATAGCTGCCAACTTCTCTGGTTTTCTGGACTTAGCTAGCATTTCTGTTTTTGCCTCCTACGGTGACTCATTCATAACAGAATCACCAGCCATACCGCAGATCCTAGGGTACTCAATAGCAGGAAAGAATTAAAAAAAAAAGTGTGTATATTTTTTCCTCTATATCTCTGAGGCCGTACGGGGAATTTTTTTTCTCTCAATGGAGATAAAGCAATTGTCTGATCGTGTGGAACAGCTCGCTGCGGAAGTGCGGGGAATTTCCGCCTACCTTGCTCATTCACATGCTGCTGAACCAAAGATCCCTACTCCTGATGTGTTTTTTGGGGATCGGTCTAAATTTTTGAATTTCAAAAATAATTGTAAATTATTTTTTGCCTTGAGGCCTAACTCATCAGGGAGCTCCACGCAGCAGGTTAAAATTGTCATCTCTTTGCTGCGTGGCAATCCCCAGGACTGGGCGTTTTCTTTGAAACCTGATGATCCTAGTCTGACTAATGTGAACGCATTTTTTCAAGCCTTGGGGTTGTTGTATGACGAACCTAATGCTATTGATCAGGCTGAAAAGACCCTGTTGGCATTGAGCCAGGGTCGAGATTCTGCAGAATTGTACTGTCAAAAATTCCGAAAGTGGGCGGTCCTTACTGCCTGGAATGATAATGCCTTGGCAGCTCTCTTTCGGAAGGGTTTGTCAGAAGCCATAAAAGATACTATGGTGGGATTTCCTGTTCCCTCTGTTCTGGACGATTCTATGTCATTAGCCATTCAGGTTGATCGGCGTTTACGTGAACGCAGGACTGCACGAGAGGTGTTGCCACCTGTTGAACAAGTGTCTGAACCTATGCAATGTGATAGAGTTTTGTCCAGGGAGCAACGTCAGGAGTTCAGAAAGCGTAATAAGCTGTGTTTTTTTTGTGGAGATGCCTCGCATATTTTTTCTGTCTGTCCTAAATGAGAGAAACGTTTTGCACACACGTTTTCTGTGGGTGGTGTTCAACCTAAGTTTCTTCTGGCAATTACTCTGATCTGCTCCCTGTCCACATTTTCCGCCAAGGCTTTTGTGGATTCGGGAGCAGCCCTGAACCTAATGGACTTGGATTTTGCTAAACGTTGTGGATTTCCTATGACACCTCTGCGGATGCCTATCCCTTTGAGGGGGATTGATGCTACTCCTTTGGCAAAAAATAAACCTTAGTTTTGGACCCAGGTGGTAATGCGGGTCGCCCCAAACCATCAAGAAAATTGCAGATTTTTGGTGTTGCATGATACCATTGTTCTGGGGTTTCCCTGGTTGCAAATTCATAATCCAGTTTTGGACTGGAAATCTGTGTCTGTGGTGAGTTGGGGTTGTCGGTGTGCCCTTAGTGAGGCTCTGTTTTTTTCCACCTCTCCTCAGTCGCATGATGTTCCTGACTATTTGGCGTACTTTTATGATGTATTTAGTGAGAATGAGTCTGCGTCTTTGCCTCCTCATAGGAGTTATGTCTGCGCAATTGAACTGAGCCCGGGGTGTAAATTTCCCAAGGGTCGGCTCTTCAATTTATCTGTACCCGAGCATGAGGCTATGCGATCCTATATCAAGGAGGCGTTGGAGAAGGGTCATATTAGACCATCCTCTTCACCATTAGGTGCTGTTTTTTTTTTCGTGGCCAAAAAGGATGGTTCATTAAGGCCTTGTATTGATTATCGTGCCCTCAACAAAATTACTATTAAATATCAGTATCCATTACCCCTGATTTCGGATCTATTCTCCAGAGTTAAAGGTGCTTGCTGGTTTACCAAGCTTGACCTCAGGGGGGCGTATAATCTTATCCGCATTAAGCATGGGGATGAATGGAAGACGGCGTTTAATACTCCAGAGGGACATTTTGAGTACCTGGTGATGCCTTTTGGGCTCACTAATGCCCCTTCTGTCTTCCAGTGCTTCATGAACGACATTTTCTGAGACTTTGTGGATAAATTTTTGATTATCTATCTGGATGATATTTTGATCTTCTCCAAGGATTGGGATTCTCATGTGGAACATGTTCGGACGGTGTTCCGGATCTTGAGGGAGAATTCCCTGTATGTCAAAGGATCGAAATGCCTTTTTGGGGTACAGAGGATTTCATTTTTGGGATTTATTTTGTCTCCGTCAACTATTGAAATGGACCCGGCCAAGGTACAGGCCATTTATGATTGGGTTCAGCCCACTTCTTTGAAGGCCCTTCAGAAGTTTTTGGGTTTTGCTAATTTTTATCGGAAATTTATAGCAAAATTTTCTAGTATTGCCAAGCCATTGACTGATCTGACTAAGAAGGGTGCTGATGTGTTGATTTGGTCTCCGGAGGCTGTTTCTTCCTTTCAGGAGCTGAAGCGAAGATTCACTTCTGCCCCGGTTTTGCGGCAACCAGATGTCTCACTCCCGTTCCAGGTAGAGGTGGACGCTTCTGAGATTGGTGCAGGAGCTGTTTTGTCCCAAAAGGATCCTGTAACATCTAAAATGAATCCCTGTGCTTTCTTTTCCCGAAAGTTCTCCCCATCTGAACGTAACTATGATGTGGGGAATCGGGAACTGTTGGCCATGAAAAGGGCATTTGAGGAGTGGAGATATTGGTTGGAGGGAGCTAAACATCAAGTCGTGGTCCTCACTGACCACAAGAATTTGATTTACCTGGAGTCGGCCAAACGCTTGAACCCTAGACAGGCTAGATGGGCCTTGTTTTTTACACGTTTTGATTTTGTGGTCTCTTTTCTTCCTGGCACTAAGAATGTCAAGGCTGACGCTCTTTCTAGGAGCTTCTTTGCTGATTCTCCTGTGGTGACCAAGCCTGCTACCATCTTAGGCGAAGGGGTAGTTCTTTCTGCCATCTCGCCCGATTTAAGACGTGCTCTGGAAGAGTTCCAGGAGGACAAACCTGAGCGTTGTCCCAGGGGAAAGTTGTATGTTCCTGACCAGTGGAAGAAGAGAGTGATGTCTGAAGTTCATTGCTCTGCATTGGCTGTTCATCCAGGTATTTTTGGTACTAGAGATCTGGTGAGTCAGTCTTTTTGGTGGCCCGCCTTGTCTCGTGATGTCAGGAATTTTGTGCAGTCCTGTGGGACTTGCTCCCGGTCTAAACCTTGTTCTCGCTCTAGTGGGTTGTTTATGCCTTTGCCGGTCCCCAGGAGGCCATGGACCCATATTTCAATGGATTTCATCTCTGATATGCCTGTCTCTCAGAGAATGACTGTTATTTGGGTGATTTGTGATAGGTTCTCTAAGATGGTTCATCTTGTACCACTCCCTAAGTAGCCATCTTCTTCTGAGTTGGTGCCCCTGTTTTTGCAACAGTTGGTTCGCTTGCACGGGATTCCTGAGAACATTGTATCTGACAGAGGAGTTCAGTTTGTGTCTAGATTTTGGAGGACGTTCTGTTCCAAGCTGGGAATTCAGTTGTCCTTCTCCTCTGCGTTTCACCCTCAGACCAATGGGCAGACGGAGAGAACAAACCAGACCTTGGAGTCGTATTTGAGATGTTTTATTTCCGCTGATCAGGATGATTGGGTTTCATTTTTGCCCTTGGCCGAATTTGCTTTAAATAATAGAGCTAGTTCTGCCACTTTGATGTCACCTTTTTTTTGTAACTTTGGGTTTCATCCTCGATTTTCTTCAGGGCAGGTGGAGCCTTCTGCCTGCCCAGGTGTTGACACTGTGGTGGAGAGAATGCACCAGATCTGGGACCAAGTGGTGGATAAGTTATCTCTCTCCCAGGAAAAGGCCCAGCGGTTTTCCAACCGACATAGGACCGTTGGTCCCCAGTTTAAGGTGGGTGATATGGTTTGGTTATCATCAAAAAATATCGCTATGAAGGTAGCTTCTCCTAAGTTTAAGCCTAGATTTATTGGGCCTTACAAGATTTTGGAGATCATTAATCCGGTCTCTTTTCGGTTGGCTCTTCCTGTCACATTTAAAATCCATAATGTGTTTTATAAGTCCTTGTTGAAGAGGTTTGTTGAACCAGTAGTTCCTGGGGTGGCACCTCTGGACCCTGTATTGGTTGAAGGTAACATGGAATATGAGGTAGAGAAGATACTGGATTCCCGTCTGGCTAGACGGAGACTCCAGTATTTGGTTAAGTGGAAGGGTTATGGTCAGGAGGATAATTCCTGGGTCTCTGCCTCTGATATTCATGCCAAAAGATTGGTGCGTGCCTTTCATCGGGCTCACCCTGATCGCCCTGGTGGCGTGGATGAGGGTTCGGTGACCCCTCCTCAAGGGGGAGGTACTGTTATGAGTTCATTTTCCCCTTCACCATTGAGGTCTGATGAACTCCCTCTTCTGGTGAAGGAAGGTAGTGAGGCTGATTACCAAGCACCTGAGCTAGGAGAGGATGACTGGGTGACGGGGATCTCTGACTGGATATAAGGCAGCCCACGCCCTTCCTTCTCGCTTGTGATTTCTCTGTTGAATTCTAGGAGACCAGTCTGATTCCTGCTCCTGAAAAGCTAAGTTTTCTGCTTTTCCTTTTTGCATTTGTGTTTTGGTTTTAGTTTGCCTTGCTTTTCTGGATTCTGCCATTCCCTGCTGGGGTGAGCTGAATTCCTTTTTTGTCGGTTGCTCTGTCTTCAGAAAATACCTGAGTACTGACATAGTCTTTTTGAAGCCTAGCGTCTTCAGGGCCTTTTTCCCTGTCAGTCTGTTGGCTCTTATTTTCATAGGGTTTTTCGTGGATTGCAGACAGCAGCTTTCCTATCCTGTCCTGTCTAGTTAGCTTGGGCCCCATCATTTGCTCAGTCTATCTTTCTATCTGTGTTAGTGTTTTTTCTTCTTGCTTCACCGTCATTATATGTTGGGGGCTGCCTATTGCTTTGGGGTCTGCTCTGGGGCAGTTTAGATTTCCCTTTCTGTCTTTAGGCTAGGCAGTTCTCCGGCTGTGATCGAGGGGTCTAGGGCATCGTAGGAACCCCCCACGGCTACTGCTAGTTGTTGTTAAGTTCAGGGGTCTGCAATCCGATAGCTGCCAACTTCTCTGGTTTTCTGAACTTAGCTAGGCTAGGCTTCTTTTTTTGCCTCCTACGGTGACTCATTCATAACAGAATCACCAGCCATACCGCAGATCCTAGGGTACTCAATAGCAGGAAAGAATTAAAAAAAAAAAAAGTGTGTATATTTTTTCCTCTATATCTCTGAGGCCGTAGGGGGAATTTTTTTTCTCTCAATGGAGATAAAGCAATTGTCTGATCGTGTGGAACAGCTCGCTGCGGAAGTGCGGGGAATTTCCGCCTACCTTGCTCATTCACATGCTGCTGAACCAAAGATCCCTACTCCTGATGTGTTTTTTGGGGATCGGTCTAAATTTTTGAATTTCAAAAATAATTGTAAATTATTTTTTGCCTTGAGGTCTAACTCGTCAGGGAGCTCCACGCAGCAGGTTAAAATTGTCATCTCTTTGCTGCGTGGCAATCCCCAGGACTGGGCGTTTTCTTTGAAACCTGATGATCCTAGTCTGACTAATGTGAACGCATTTTTTCAAGCCTTGGGGTTGTTGTATGATGAACCTAATGCTATTGATCAGGCTGAAAAGACCCTGTTGGCATTGAGCCAGGGTCGAGATTCTGCAGAATTGTACTGTCAAAAATTCCGAAAGTGGGCGGTCCTTACTGCCTGGAATGATAATGCCTTGGCAGCTCTCTTTCGGAAGGGTTTGTCAGAAGCCATAAAAGATACTATGGTGGGATTTCCTGTTCCCTCTGTTCTGGACGATTCTATGTCATTAGCCATTCAGGTTGATCGGCGTTTACGTGAACGCAGGACTGCACGAGAGGTGTTGCCACCTGTTGAACAAGTGTCTGAACCTATGCAATGTGATAGAGTTTTGTCCAGGGAGCAACGTCAGGAGTTCAGAAAGCGTAATAAGCTGTGTTTTTTTTGTGGAGATGCCTCGCATATTTTTTCTGTCTGTCCTAAATGAGAGAAACGTTTTGCACACACGTTTCCTGTGGGTGGTGTTCAACCTAAGTTTCTTCTGGCAATTACTCTGATCTGCTCCCTGTCCACATTTTCCGACAAAGGCTTTTGTGGATTCGGGAGCAGCCCTGAACCTAATGGACTTGGATTTTGCTAAACGTTGTGGATTTCCTATGACACCTCTGCGGATGCCTATCCCTTTGAGGGGGATTGATGCTACTCCTTTGGCAAAAAATAAACCTTAGTTTTGGACCCAGGTGGTAATGCGGGTCGCCCCAAACCATCAAGAAAATTGCAGATTTTTGGTGTTGCATGATACCATTGTTCTGGGGTTTCCCTGGTTGCAAATTCATAATCCACTTTTGGACTGGAAATCTGTGTCTGTGGTGAGTTGGGGTTGTCGGTGTGCCCTTAGTGAGGCTCCGTTTTTTTCCACCTCTCCTCAGTCGCATGATGTTCCTGACTATTTGGCGTACTTTTATGATGTATTTAGTGAGAATGAGTCTGCGTCTTTGCCTCCTCATAGGAGTTATGTCTGTGCAATTGAACTGAGCCCGGGGTGTAAATTTCCCAAGGGTCGGCTCTTCAATTTATCTGTACCCGAGCACGAGGCTATGCGATCCTATATCAAGGAGGCATTGGAGAAGGGTCATATTAGATCATCCTCTTCACCATTAGGTGCTGTTTTTTTTTCTTGGCCAAAAAGGATGGTTCATTAAGGCCTTGTATTGATTATCGTGCCCTCAACAAAATTACTATTAAATATCAGTATCCATTACCCCTGATTTCGGATCTATTCTCCAGAGTTAAAGGTGCTTGCTGGTTTACCAAGCTTGACCTCAGGGGGGCGTATAATCTTATCCGCATTAAGCATGGGGATGAATGGAAGACGGCGTTTAATACTCCAGAGGGACATTTTGAGTACCTGGTGATGCCTTTTGGCTCACTAATGCCCCTTCTGTCTTCCAGTGCTTCATGAACGACATTTTCCGAGACTTTGTGGATAAATTTTTGATTATCTATCTGGATGATATTTTGATCTTCTCCAAGGATTGGGATTCTCATGTGGAACATGTTCGGACGGTGTTCCGGATCTTGAGGGAGAATTCCCTGTATGTCAAAGGATCGAAATGCCTTTTTGGGGTACAGAGGATTTCATTTTTGGGATTTATTTTGTCTCCGTCAACTATTGAAATGGACCCGGCCAAGGTACAGGCCATTTATGATTGGGTTCAGCCCACTTCTTTGAAGGCCCTTCAGAAGTTTTTGGGTTTTGCTAATTTTTATCGGAAATTTATAGCAAAATTTTCTAGTATTGCCAAGCCATTGACTGATCTGACTAAGAAGGGTGCTGATGTGTTGATTTGGTCTCCGGAGGCTGTTTCTTCCTTTCAGGAGCTGAAGCGAAGATTCACTTCTGCCCCGGTTTTGCGGCAACCAGATGTCTCACTCCCGTTCCAGGTAGAGGTGGACGCTTCTGAGATTGGTGCAGGAGCTGTTTTGTCCCAAAAGGATCCTGTAACATCTAAAATGAATCCCTGTGCTTTCTTTTCCCGAAAGTTCTCCCCATCTGAACGTAACTATGATGTGGGGAATCGGGAACTGTTGGCCATGAAAAGGGCATTTGAGGAGTGGAGATATTGGTTGGAGGGAGCTAAACATCAAGTCGTGGTCCTCACTGACCACAAGAATTTGATTTACCTGGAGTCGGCCAAACGCTTGAACCCTAGACAGGCTAGATGGGCCTTGTTTTTTACACGTTTTGATTTTGTGGTCTCTTTTCTTCCTGGCACTAAGAATGTCAAGGCTGACGCTCTTTCTAGGAGCTTCTTTGCTGATTCTCCTGTGGTGACCAAGCCTGCTACCATCTTAGGCGAAGGGGTAGTTCTTTCTGCCATCTCGCCCGATTTAAGACATGCTCTGGAAGAGTTCCAGGAGGACAAACCTGAGCGTTGTCCCAGGGGAAAGTTGTATGTTCCTGACCAGTGGAAGAAGAGAGTGATGTCTGAAGTTCATTGCTCTGCATTGGCTGTTCATCCAGGTATTTTTGGTACTAGAGATCTGGTGAGTCAGTCTTTTTGGTGGCCCGCCTTGTCTCGTGATGTCAGGAATTTTGTGCAGTCCTGTGGGACTTGCTCCCGGTCTAAACCTTGTTCTCGCTCTAGTGGGTTGTTTATGCCTTTGCCGGTCCCCAGGAGGCCATGGACCCATATTTCAATGGATTTCATCTCTGATATGCCTGTCTCTCAGAGAATGACTGTTATTTGGGTGATTTGTGATAGGTTCTCTAAGATGGTTCATCTTGTACCACTCCCTAAGTAGCCATCTTCTTCTGAGTTGGTGCCCCTGTTTTTGCAACAGGTGGTTCGCTTGCACGGGATTCCTGAGAACATTGTATCTGACAGAGGAGTTCAGTTTGTGTCTAGATTTTGGAGGACGTTCTGTTCCAAGCTGGGAATTCAGTTGTCCTTCTCCTCTGCGTTTCACCCTCAGACCAATGGGCAGACGGAGAGATCAAACCAGACCTTGGAGTCGTATTTTAGATGTTTTATTTCCGCTGATCAGGATGATTGGGTTTCATTTTTGCCCTTGGCCGAATTTGCTTTAAATAATAGAGCTAGTTCTGCCACTTTGATGTCACCTTTATTTTGTAACTTTGGGTTTTATCCTCGATTTTCTTCAGGGCAGGTGGAGCCTTCTGCCTGCCCAGGTGTTGACACTGTGGTGGAGAGAATGCACCAGATCTGGGACCAAGTGGTGGATAAGTTATCTCTCTCCCAGGAAAAGGCCCAGCGGTTTTCCAACCGACATAGGACCGTTGGTCCCCAGTTTAAGGTGGGTGATATGGTTTGGTTATCATCAAAAAATATCGCTATGAAGGTAGCTTCTCCTAAGTTTAAGCCTAGATTTATTGGGCCTTACAAGATTTTGGAGATCATTAATCCGGTCTCTTTTCGGTTGGCTCTTCCTGTCACATTTAAAATCCATAATGTGTTTTATAAGTCCTTGTTGAAGAGGTTTGTTGAACCAGTAGTTCCTGGGGTGGCACCTCTGGACCCTGTATTGGTTGAAGGTAACATGGAATATGAGGTAGAGAAGATACTGGATTCCCGTCTGGCTAGACGGAGAATCCAGTATTTGGTTAAGTGGAAGGGTTATGGTCAGGAGGATAATTCCTGGGTCTCTGCCTCTGATATTCATGCCAAAAGATTGGTGCGTGCCTTTCATCGGGCTCACCCTGATCGCCCTGGTGGCGTGGATGAGGGTTCGGTGACCCCTCCTCAAGGGGGAGGTACTGTTATGAGTTCATTTTCCCCTTCACCATTGAGGTCTGATGAACTCCCTCTTCTGGTGAAGGAAGGTAGTGAGGCTGATTACCAAGCACCTGAGCTAGGAGAGGATGACTGGGTGACGGGGATCTCTGACTGGATATAAGGCAGCCCACGCCCTTCCTTCTCGCTTGTGATTTCTCTGTTGAATTCTAGGAGACCAGTCTGATTCCTGCTCCTGAAAAGCTAAGTTTTCTGCTTTTCCTTTTTGCATTTGTGTTTTGGTTTTAGTTTGCCTTGCTTTTCTGGATTCTGCCATTCCCTGCTGGGGTGAGCTGAATTCCTTTTTTGTCGGTTGCTCTGTCTTCAGAAAATACCTGAGTACTGACATAGTCTTTTTGAAGCCTAGCGTCTTCAGGGCCTTTTTCCCTGTCAGTCTGTTGGCTCTTATTTTCATAGGGTTTTTCGTGGATTGCAGACAGCAGCTTTCCTATCCTGTCCTGTCTAGTTAGCTTGGGCCCCATCATTTGCTCAGTCTATCTTTCTATCTGTGTTAGTGTTTTTTCTTCTTGCTTCACCGTCATTATATGTTGGGGGCTGCCTATTGCTTTGGGGTCTGCTCTGGGGCAGTTTAGATTTCCCTTTCTGTCTTTAGGCTAGGCAGTTCTCCGGCTGTGATCGAGGGGTCTAGGGCATCGTAGGAACCCCCCACGGCTACTGCTAGTTGTTGTTAAGTTCAGGGGTCTGCAATCCGATAGCTGCCAACTTCTCTGGTTTTCTGGACTTAGCTAGCATTTCTGTTTTTGCCTCCTACGGTGACTCATTCATAACACCAGTGTATACTGGAGGAAGGAATGTCCTAGATAACTGGACGCGTTTCGAACACGTGTAGTGCTCTTAGTCCTCAGTTTCACAATGAGCAGTCTTGCAAAAGTTAAAATACTCCCCAAACAGGTGATAAACAAATTAAAATAATTGCTCCACTAAGAAAAGGTTAACACCCAGATAACATGGCAGAGAAGAAAAAAAAACAAAACACAACACATTTAAGTTACGACGGTACATGTCATATATAGATGGTACAGACAATAGTCAATAGTGCAACATAAATTCCTTCTTTAAGTTCAAGCCCAAAGGTACTCGGGTGTTTAATAAATAAATCCGAAATGCTTCCCTATCCCGCAATTTTTTTACCCTATCTCCACCACGTATATTACCATGCACCTGTTCTATTGCATAAACACTAAATTGTGCAACTTGTCTATTGTGCAGGTTTGCAAAATGGTTGGATGCGTTAGATATATGACGGGTTGTGGGCTGAATGATATCATAAAGATGCTCTCTAATCCTGTCTTTTAATCTTCTGATCGTGGAGCCCATATATAGCAATCTGCATGCTGAACACTCTATTATGTATACAACATAATCTGAGTTGCAATTTAGAAAACTCTTAATTTTGAACTTCTTTATGTTTTTTGGCACATTGTTAGACCTTTTCTGTTTGTGGTAATAACTCATTTGAGATTTATTACCATAATTGACATGATGTGTGTTAACTTCAGGGTTGTAGGAAGACTCCACAGAAACATCCGATTCCAAGTCCGAAGAAGAAAAAGTCACTTGATATCGGTGTGCAGAAGAAGAAAAAGTGCGAGTGCGTTTCTTTAATATCGATCTGGTTGGAGTAGGTTGCCTTTCCCATCTGCCCCATTCATAAACTTGATTGTTCGTGTAATCAAATATATCCCAGCCAAATTTCTTTTTCTTTATAGAAATAATAGATTCTTCCAGGGAATGTATCTTAGATTTCAGATCTTTTTGAAAATTTTCATATTCCTCCACAGTAACAGCAGTTTTTAGAAACAACAGATCCTTATTTAAACTGGTTTTAATAATAGACTGATTGGACTGTAAATTGTGCTTTCAGTATAGTAGATAAAAAATCCAGAGCTGAACTCATTTCACCGACTGTTGAACCAAATTCCAAATGTCAGATTGAATCTAAAAGTAATAATACTAATTTTTGTTCAGAACAGCTGGTCCTGGTTCTTACATATAGTACTCATTTCAAGTCAATTTCTGATATAGTGCATCGAAATCTAAATATTCTGAGAGATGACAATATTATGGATACTATATTGAAGGATGGTATTAGAATTGTTTCCAGACGTGCCCCGACTTTAGCTAATTCTTTATCCCCCAGCTTTTATGGCGCTGTTCAGATGAAAAATGTTTCCACTTGGTTATCCACCACAGGGTTTTTTAGATGTGGGCAATCTCCTTGTAAAACATGTCTACGTTCTAAAAAAAAGTCTGTTTTTTCTTGTTCAAAAAACATAAAGAAGTTCAAAATTAAGAGTTTTCTAAATTGCAACTCAGATTATGTTGTATACATAATAGAGTGTTCAGCATGCAGATTGCTATATGTGGGCTCCACGATCAGAAGATTAAAAGACAGGATTAGAGAGCATCTTTATGATATCATTCAGTCCACAACCCGTCATATATCTAACGAATCCAACCATTTTATAAACCTGCACAATAGGCAAGTTGCACAATTTAGTGTTTATGCAATAGAACAGGTGCATGGTAATATACGTGGTGGAGATAGGGTAAAAAAAATTGCGGGATAGGGACGCATTTTGGATTTATTTATTAAACACCCGAGTACCTTTGGGCTTGAACTTAAAGAAGGAATTTATGTTGCACTATTGACTATTGTCTGTACCATCTATATATGACATGTACCGTCGTAACTTAAATGTGTTATGTGTTTTTTTTTTTGCTTGTTTTTTTTTTCTTCTCTGCCATGTTATCTGGGTGTTAACCTTTTCTTAGTGGAGCAATTATTTTAATTTGTTTACCACCTGTTTGGGGAGTATTTTAACTTTTGCAAGACTGCTCATTGTGAAACTGAGGACTAAGAGCACTACACGTGTTCGAAACGCATCCAGTTATCTGGGACATTCCTTCCTCCGGTATATACTGGTTATCAAGCAGCTTATTACCTTTTAATTTGTTTCAATAAAGATTTTGGATTTTATCTCCGGAGCTGGATACCTTCTTTTTTTGTAAAGTTAAAGATGACATATTTCTTTTGCATTTTAGAAAGAAAAGACTACTGTCTTTTTTTATTTTAAAAATTACAAAAAGGAAAATAAACCAGTGCAAAAGTTTGGGCACCCTTGATGATTTATGTGCTCAGATAACTTTGACCAAGGTTTCAGACCTTAATTAGCCTGTTAAGGTTATGGCTTGTTCACCATCATCGTTAGAAAAGGCTGGGTGATGCAAATTTCCCATCTTTATAAAAACCCAGCCTCTTCTAACCTTGTACGAAGAAACAGCAGCCATGAGTTCTTCTAAGCAGCTGCCTAGCACCCTACAAATGAAAATAGTGAAAACCCACAAAGGAGAAGAAGGCTAAAAGAAGATGCTTTTTGCCGTTGCCCTTTCCTCAGTTCTAAATGTAATTAGGAAAGGGCAGTTGACAGGAACAATGTAGGTCAAGATAAGGTCTGGAAGACCAAGCAACATTTCAGAGAGAGCTGCTTGTAGGATTGCTAGAGAGGCAAATCCGAACCCCTGTTGGACTTCAAAAAGCTTTCAAGAGATTTAGCAAACTCTGTAGTTGTGTTACATTGTTCTACTATTTAGACACCTGTACAAATATGGTCTTGATGGAAGAATCATCAGAAGAAAACCACTCCTGTATCCTCACAACAAAAGAACATCTAAGCAAGCTGATGCATTTTGAAAGTAAGTCTTGTGGACCGATGCGGTTAAAATAGAACTCTTTGGCCACAATGATCAAATGTATGTGTGGAGAAGAAAGGGCAGAGAATTTCAGGAAAATAACATCTTGACAACCATTAAACATGGGGGTGGATTTGGGGTTATGTTGCAGCCAAGAACACTTCACATTTCACGGGTAGAGGGAAGAATGGATTCAATGAAATTTTAACAAATTTTTGATGCAAACATAACACCATCTGTAAAAAAGCTGAAGTTGCAAAGATGATGTCTTGTACAAATGGATAATGAAACTAAATACATGTCAAACTACACAATAGACAACCTCAAAAGGTTCAAGCTGAAAGTTTTACAATGGCCCTCACTGTCCCCTGCTCTGAACATCATTGAAAATCTGTGGCTAGCCCTCAAAATAGAAGTGTATGAATGACGACCCAGGAATCTCACAGAACTGGAAGAATTTTCCAAGGAAGAATGGTGGAGAATCCCGCAAACAAGAATTGAAAGACTCTTGGCTGACTACAAAAAGCCTTTAAAAGCTACAGTTGTGGCCAAAAGTATTGACACCCCTGCAATTCTGTCAGATAATACTCAGTTTCTTCCTGAAAATGATTGCAAACAAAAATTCTTTGGTATTATTATCTTCATTTAATTTGTCTTAAATGAAAAAACACAAAAGGGAATGAAGCAAAAAGCAAAATATTGATCATTTCACACAAGACTCCAAAAATGGGCCAGACAAAAGTATTGGCACCCTCAGCCTAATACTTGGTTGCACAACCTTTAGCCAAAATAACTGCGACCAACCGCTTCCGGTAACCATCAATGAGTTTCTTACAATGCTCTGCTGAAATTTTAGACCATTCTTCTTTGGCAAACTGCTCCAGGTCCCTGATATTTGAAGGGTGCCTTCTCCAAACTGCCATTTTTAGATCTCTCCACTGGTGTTCTATGGGATTCAGGTCTGGACTCATTGCTGGCCACCTTAGAAGTCTCCAGTGCTTTCTCTCAAACCATTTTCTAGTGCTTTTTGAAGTGTGTTTCGGGTCATTGTCCTGCTGGAAGACCCATGACCTCTGAGGGAGACCCAGCTTTCTCACACTGGGCCCTACATTATGCTGCAAAATTTGTTGGTAGTCTTCTGACTTCATAATGCCATGCACACGGTCAAGCAGTCCAGTGCCAGAGGCAGCAAAGCAACCCCAAAACATCAGGGAACCTCCGCTATGTTTGATTGTAGGGACCGTGTTCTTTTCTTTGAATGCCTCTTTTTTCTCCTGTAAACTCTATGTTGATGCCTTTGCCCAAAAAGCTCTACTTTTGTCTCATCTGACCAGAGAACATTCTTCCAAAACGTTTTAGGCTTTTTCAGGTAAGTTTTGGCAAACGCCAGCCTGGCTTTTTTATGTCTCGGGGTAAGAAGTGGGGTCTTCCTGGGTCTCCTACCATACAGTCCCTTTTCATTCAGACGCCGACGGATAGTACTGGTTGACACTGTTGTACCCTCGGACTGCAGGGCAGCTTGAACTTTATTGGATGTTAGTCGAGGTTCTTTATCCAACATCCGCACAATCTTGCGTTGAAATCTCTTGTCAATTTTTCTTTACCATCCACATCTAGGGAGGTTAGCCACAGTGCCATGGGCTTTAAACTTCTTGATGACACTGCGCACGGTAGACACAGGAACATTCAGGTCTTTGGAGATGGATTTGTAGCCTTGAGATTGCTCATGCTTCCTCACAATTTGGTTTCTCAAGTCCTCAGACAGTTCTTTGGTCTTCTTTCTTTTCTCCATGCTCAATGTGGTACACACAAGGACACAGGACAGAGGTTCAGTCAACTTTAATCCATGTCAACTGGCTGCAAGTGTGATTTAGTTATTGCCAACACCTGTTAGGTGCCACAGGTAAGTTACAGGTGCTGTTAATTACACAAATTAGAGAAGCATCACATGATTTTTCGAACAGTGCCAATACTTTTGTCCACCCTTTTTTTATGTTTGGTGTGGAATTATATCCAATTTGGCTTTAGGACAATTCTTTTTGTGTTTTTTCATTTAAGACAAATTAAATGAAGATAATAATACCAAAGAATTAGTGTTTGCAATTATTTTCAGGAAGAAACTGAGTATTATCTGACAGAATTGCAGGGGTGTCAATACTTTTGGCCACAACTGTACAATACTTTCAAAAAGGCAGTGCTACTAGGTACTAACCATAGACCATAATTTAGCAGTTTGAATGAGTTTAAAAAAACTAGTATACTAGCTTGGCCTGTGCGAAATCTTTGCATATTGGTCGTCGTGGGCGCAGGCAATTTCAGAAAAAGCAAGAGGGTCAAATGTAAATGTATTTCATGAGATGATTAACACAGACAAGCATTTATAATAATCTTTATTTTTATATAGCGCTAACATATTCCGCAGCGCTTTACAGTTTGCACATATTATCATCACTGTCCCCGATGGGGCTCACAATCTAAATTCCCTATCAGTATGTCTTTAGAATGTGGGAGGAAACCGGAGTACCCGGAGGAAACCCACGCAAACACGGGGAGAACATACAAACTCCTTGCAGATGTTGTCCTTGGTGGGATTCGAACCCAGGACCTCAGCGCTGCAAGGCTGCAGCGCTAACCACTGAGCCACCGTGCCGCCCTCATTTATATATGTAGATTGGTAATAAAATAAATTGGCTTGATAAGCAGAGGCCAAAAAATGTCTACCAGTTGAGGTGTCACCTGCAGGTCATTGTTTCTTACTGCAGGTTTATGGAAATTAATGTTTAAACTGTATTTAGTGATAAAATCGTGAATGTGTGGTTTGTTTGGCTCTTTTCTTGCTGAAGGGGGCAAGTTTACGTTTCAAATGGTGTATCATTTGTGTGTGTCGGGTGAAATAATCAGCGAAAAAGCAATGCATGTTAACGAATGTGTTTGCATATGTGACTCACCATTTGTGTGTGTTGGGCAAAGTAATCAACGAAAAAGCAGTGCATGTTTACAAATGTCTGCAAAGAGAAAAGGTTGCACTCATTGAGATGGAAGTTTCACTGATTTATTGACATATCATGAACATGTCAAGTCGGGGGAGTGACATAAGGTTGAAGCGCTCGAGCAGCGCGAAACGGCCATTGTCAGCCTTCCTTGCACTCCTTATGTCACTCCCCCGACTTGACATGTTCATCATATGTCAATAAATCAGTGAAACTTCCATCTCGATGAGTGTGACCTTTTCTCTTTGCATGGATTCCCAGGATTGACTGTTTCCAGGTCTGGCACCCGAGATTCCCAGCTGTTGGGCTTCTGCATGCCGCACATCATTTGAAGTTACACGGTAACAGTGGTGCCGTCCACTTTTTATCTTGAGTTTTTTGATGTTTACAAATGTGTTTGCATATGTGACTCACCTGCAGTGAAGTGTGCAATACTACAATGTGCCTGAAATAGGCTGGGCAAGCTGGAAAGACCCCAAGGCAAATGTTTGTATTTGTTTGTGATGTCTGTAAGCAGCTTTGTGGTAGTGTGCTTTGGGGTAGTGTGCTGCCACCTGAAGGTCATTTTTCCTTACTGCAAGTGTATGAAAATTAATGTTTAAACTGTATTTTGTGATCAAATCGTGGATGTGTGGTTTGCTTGCTTGTGGTTTATTTATTAGCATGCATATGATATTTATGGTATATATGATATGCGTAAATGCCTATGTCCTTTTTTTCCACGCTCTTTACAGTTATATATATGTAACAGATCTCACTATTGTCAAGGATAGCAAGAGCGGACCCTCTGGGTCGCGGTACTGAGATCCCTGGAGCGAGCTGGCCAGGTGGTACCGACCCCTATCAGGGACCATTAGGAGCAGGCACGAAGGAGTCGGATACCGCGACAGCTGATGCCAAGAAGGGCGGCTCAAGAGAGGAAGAAAACTAGACTGGGGGTCAGGAGAAACCAGAGTCAGGAGTGACTAGAGTCAGGAGTGACTGGAGTCAGGAGCGACCGGAGTCAGGAGCGACCGGAGTCAGGAGCGACCTGAGTCAGGAGTGACTAGAACGGGGCCAAAGTACCGTACAGGAAGGCACACGATAATCAGGCGCCTCCAAGATGGAGGAACCGCCTGATATACCCCGTGCCGGGACCCGATTGGAGATCACTCCACTGAGAAGGTGCTGAAGGGGTTAAGAGGGGATGTGAGTGTGCGCCCGTGGCCTAAGGCACATACCTGGAGGCAGAGCAGGAGGGAGGAGAGAGACCATGCTGGAGTCCCCGGGCGGCAGGACGGGAGGCAGGAGGCGCAGCGCGGCGCCGGGCAAGGTGAGCAGAGGGCCGGGGAAGGCTAGTGGCAGAGGCGGGCACCGGTATGCGATAGCAGACGCCGGCGTGACAACTACCATTGTACAAAATATGACACACATAGGCAGGTGTATTTTGATAGATTTCACTTGTATATGCATATGTACAATAGCACTTATATACAGTTTTTGGCACTAAATCAAAATTTTTTGTGCACTTTATGATCATATTTGTTAATGTATACTCCTAATCATGCTAGACACGATACAAGTATTGCATCCGATTGCACCTAATGTATTTACATGTGTATATGTACATATGCACTAATATAATAATAATTTGTTATGCATCTTATGTTTACATTCATTTATCGTGTTTACACAGTTCATTTTGTATTTATATATACGGTATATTTTATAGATATACAGTACACACCTTCTCATTCAAATAGTTTTCTTTAGTTTCATGACTATGAAAATTGTAGATTCACTCTGAAGGTATCAAAACTATGAATTAACAAATGTGGAATTATATAATTAACAAAAAAATGTGAAACAACTGAAATTATGTCTTATATTCTAGGTTCTTCAAAGTAGCCACCTTTTGCTTTAATTACTGCTTTGCACACTCTTGGCATTCTCTTGATGAGATTCAAGAGGTAGTCACCGGAAATGGTTTTCACTTCACAGGTGTGCCCTGTCATGTTTAATAAGTGGGATTTCTTGCCTTATAAATGGGGTTGGGACCATCAGTTGTGTTGTGCAGAAGTCTGGTGGATACACAGCTGATAGTCCTACTGAATAGACTGTTAGAATTTGTATTATGGCAAGAAAAAAGCAGCTAAGTAAAGAAAAATGAGTGGCCATCATTACTTTAAGAAATTAAGGTCAGTCAGTCCGAAAAATGGGGAAAATTTTGAAAGTGTCCCCAAGTGCAGTGGCAAAAACCATCAAGCGCTACAAAGAAACTGGCTCACATGAGGACAGCTCCAGGAAAGGAAGACCAAGAGTCACCTCTGCTGCAGAGAATAAGTTCATCCGAGTCACCAGCCTCAGAAATCGCAGGTTAACAGCAGCTCAGATTAGAGACCAGGTCAATGCCTCACAGAGTTCTAGAAGCAGATACATCTCTACAACAACTGTTAAGAGGAGACTTTGTGCAGCAGGCCTTCATGGTAAAATAGTTGCTAGGAAACCACTGCTAAGGACAGGCAACAAGCAAAAGAGACTTGTTTGGGCTAAAGAACACAAGGAATGGATATTAGACCAGTGGAAATCTGTGCTTTGGTCTGATGAGTCCAAATTTGAGATCTTTGGTTCCAACCACTGTGTCTTTGTGAGATGCAGAAATGGTGAATGGATGGACTCTACATGTATGGTTCCCACCGTGAAGCATGGAGGAGGAGGTGTGATGGTGTTTGGGTGCTTTGCTAGTGACACTGTTGGGGATTTATTCAAAATTGAAGGCATACTGAATCAGCATGTCCTACCACAGGATCTTGCAGCGGCATGCTATTCCATCCGGTTTGTGTTTAGTTGGAGAGAGATGGTATGCTACGCCAGATGACCTGGCCTCCACAGTCACCAGACCTGAACCCAATCGAGATAGTTTGGGGTGAGCTGGACCGCAGAGTGAAGTCAAAAGGGCCAACAAGTGCTAAGCATCTCTGGGAACCCCTTCAAGACTGTTGGAAGACCATTTCCGGTGACTACCTCTTGAAGCTCATCAATAGAATGCCAATAGTGTGCAAAGCAGTAATCAAAGCAAAAGGTGGCTACTTTGAAGAACCTAGAATATAAGACATATTTTCAGTTGTTTCACACTTTTTTGTTAATTATATAATTCCACATGTGTTAATTCATAGTTTTGATACCTTCAGAGTGAATCTACAATTTTCATAGTCATGAAAATAAAGAAAACTCTTTGAATGAGAAGGTGTGTCCAAACTATTGGTCTGTACTGTATATTTATGCACCGTCACTTTATTCATATGTGTCATGTATGTAATTATATATAGTTTGAACAGTATTTTTCTGATTTATATATAACTCTCTATTAGGATGTTGTTCTAAATATTTATATTTTGTAATATTGTAGTTTTTGATCTATGACTTCTCAAATGTATTCATCTGTATAATGATGTTTTTGATGAAACAATGTGCCATATACTGCATTTGTCATATATAATGAATTTGTCTCTGCAATATACTTATGGAATATGTGACTTAAATGCTTAAATGACTTAAATATGAATATGTGACCTAGATGATGTTTACAATATTTAAAAACAATTTAAATATTTAATTAAAATTTCTCTGCCATTCTCCCTTCACTTGTCAGTGGTGTGAATGCGGGTTCGTCTCTCCCTCACTTGCATCCTCGGTCACTTCTGCCTCCATGGGGATGCTGTGATCGATTGGCCTGGCACCCGCTCACGTGACCCACTTTGGCGTTGCTACAGGTCATGGGAATGCGGTGTCCCTGTGATGCTTCGGGTGATGAGATTGATGGGCCGGTGTGGACTATCTAATGCGCCAATCGACACAGGCGATACATCACTACACTACATTCTCTCGGTAAACAACATCGGCCATGCTTGTATACTTATGGACTTATGGACGCTGTATCTAATTTGTATCTATTGCGCTGGGAGAAGGCTTGAGTGCCAAAACGCATGTGGGGTACCTGGCACCACACTGCATCTCTGGTAACAATACCTTTATTATATTATCATGCATGTTATGTCTCATTATGCCTTGAAGTCAGTCTGTGATAGGGAGAATATTATGTAATTACTGTATACATTCTATGGTTTACTGGCCACATTGACTATACAGTATAATGGACTTGCTACATTGATCATAGAATGGACTATACACTATATTAATACCCGTTGATTACAATATACTTAACTTTTTGTCGATTTTTGTGGACTAAAATAACATATAATGTTTGCTCATGCTTTCTGACTTGGATGTGGCGCCATTGATTGACTAACTTGATGGTTACTTGTTTTAAATGAATTTCAATATTGAATGATTTTTTCGAGGTACTTACCATACAGGGTGCCCAAACTCTTGCATTGGCCCATTTTCTTTTTGTAATTTTTAAAATGTAAAAGATGAAAATATATATATATATGTTTTTGCCTAAAATACAAAGGAAATGTGTCATGTTTAACTTTAGACCTTTTAGAGATTATTTCATCTTCCACTTGCTAAACTGTTCACTATAACAGTAATTTTGACCAGGTGTTCCCAAACTTGAACATGCCACTGTACATTAGTGGCACTACTCCAGAGCTAAAATAAAATAAAAAAGCTGGAGTGGTGCTTTAATGTTAAACAAATCCTACAAAAGATGTATTCCAAAAATGGCAATATAATATAATAATCAATAACATGATAATGATGATTTAATCTTACCTTTGTACTTAGTGCTTTTCTTTAAACCCGTGTGTGCCAAGAGAACTTAGTTACCGTATATACTCGTGTATAAGCCGACCCGTGTATAAGCCGACCCCCCTAATTTTGCCACAAAAAACTGGGAAAACTAATTGACTTGTGTATAAGCCGAGGGTGGAATCCATAGACTATGCCCCATATGCTGCCCCATAGAATATGCCCCCATATGCTGCTCCATAGATTATGCCCCCATATGCTTCTCCATAGATTATGCCCCCATATGCTGCTCCATAGACTATGCCCCCATATGCTGCTCCATAGAATATGCCACCATGTGCTGCTCCATAGTTTATGCCCCCATATGCTTCTCCATAGATTATGCCCCCATATTCTGCTCCACAGATTATGCCCCCCATATGCTGCTCCATAGAATATGCCCCCATATGCTGCTCCATAGTTTATGCCCCATATGCTTCTCTATAGATTATGCCCCCATATAATACTCCATAGTTTATGCCCCCATATGCTGCTCCATAGATTATGCCCCCATATGCTTCTCCATAGATATGCCCCCCATATGCAGCCCCATAGACTATGCCCCCCATATGCTGCTCCATAGATATGCCCCCATATGCTTCTCAATAGTTTATGCCCCCATATGCTGCCCAATAGACTATGCCCCCATATGCTGCTCCATAGAATATGCCCCATATGCTGCTCCATAGTTTATGCCCCCATATGCTTCTCCATAGATTATGCCCCCATATGTTTCTCCATAGATTACGCCCCCATATGCTGCTCCATAGAATATGCCCCATATGCTGCTCCATAGTTTATGCCCCCATATGTTTCTCCATAGATTATGCCCCCATATGCTTCTCCATAGTTTATGCCCCAATATGCTGCTCCATAGATTATGCCCCCATATGCTTCTCCATAGTTTATGCCCTCCATATGCTGCCCCATAGTCTATGCCCCATATGCTGCTCCATAAAATATGCCCCCATATGCTGCTGCTGCAAAAAAAGCCATACTCACTTCTCCTGGGTCCATCGCCGCTGTCTTCCGCTTCTTGTGTCAGTGACTGTTCAGCCCGCAGAGGGGCGGCGCGCACTAATCAGGTCACCACGCCCCCTGCTGCCTAAACATCACTGACACAGGATGCAGCAGAGACAGCGGTGAGCAACGATGGACCGGGGGACAGGTGAATATCGCTATACTTACCTGTCCTGCCGCGGTCTCGGCAGCCTCGCTTCTCCACTGTCTCCCTTTCTGTCTTCAGCGGTCACATGGTACCGCTCATTACACTCATGATTATGCGCATATTCATGAGTGGTAATGAGCGATACCATGTGACAGCTGAAGACAGGAAGGGAGAGACAGTGGAGAAGTGAGGCTGCAGAGACTGCGGCAGGACAGGTAAGTATGATCTCTGACACCCCCACTCCCCCTCTCCCGCCGACCCACAGGTATATGACCCGTGTATAAGGCGAGAGGGGGACTTTCAGCCCCCAAAAATGGGCTAAAAATCTCGGCTTATACACGAGTATATACGGTAATTTATATTGCCAGTTTGAACAGAGTGGCCTATGTGTTTCCAGGGAGAGCTTAACTGCTATTCCTAAGGCTGGTTTCACATGTCCTGATATTTCCAGTACAGGAAAAAACGGTACCGGAGATGTCTATGTCCATGTGTCCGTGTGTAAATTTGTGACATTCGTGTGGCATCAGTGTGCTATCGGTATGTCTGTGTGTACCATCCATGTGTGATCCGTGTACTGTCCGTATGTTCTCATGTACAGTACCATGGAACTAATGGTGCTATATAAATAAATAATAATAATGTGTCCTTGTCCGTGTATTGAAAAAATTTGTTTCAATGTTAACCCTATGACTTCTAAAAACGCACACAGATGGCACACGGATGCCATCTGTGTGCGGTACGTGTTTACACGGACCCATTGACTTGTATGGGTCTGTGTGATCCGTGCTGTTCCACAAAAATGGACATGTCAGCGTATTTTGCACATCGACACACGGTCCGTGAAAACATGCTGATATGTGCATAGACCCATTCATTAGAATGGGTATATGTGTGTCAGTGTCTCCGGTATGTGAGAAAACTGTCACTACACGTACCGGAGCCACTGACGTGTGAAACTGCCCTAGAGCCTGAAATCAGATCTAGGTCAGATATCTTTACATTTGCTTTTTTTTCTATCTTTAAACATTCCATTGTGCTTGAAAATTTTGATTAGGATGATATATAATTGTATAAAACTTAGCATTAAAATGGGGGGAAAAAATGGTTATCTCATCAGATTGCAAAATGTTCCTGCTGATTTGACGTCAATATTATTAATGAAGTGTCAACATTAAATTGGAAAATGATAGAGTTAGCTAACTTGAAAAAAGTTACATCAGTCATTGTTTCTTAGTAAATCTACTGGAGTTCTATGAAGGAATGGTAAAACTTTAAAATACACTGAATATATTTTAATGTTGCCTAGCCCTTTAAGGATCAAGCAATTTTTATTTTTTTGAACTTTCATTCTTTTTGTGTCCTTCCTGTAAGTCATAACTTTTTATTTTTTCATTTATATAAATGTTTGAGGGCTGTTTTTTGTAATTTTAAATGTCACCATTCATTTTACTATTTAGTGTATTGAAACATGGCACAAAAATCTCAAGTCTAATGAAAATGTGAAAAAAAATCCAATCGTTTTTCAGGTTTTGTTTATATGGTGGCGTTCATTATGCAGTAAAAACATGATTGCTGCACCATGCACATAACTTTTTAAGTCTTGCTCCTATATATTGCTCTGCACAGCACTGTGCATTGATCTCTACCAGCACTGGACACAGGTTGCAAGCTTGCAGGTGCTATGACTCTCATGAATCTTACCATATCTAATTAATCCCTGCTACTTGAGCTCTTGGTTTGGTACAGTGTGCATTCTTGAGTGGTTTACATTTTATATTTTTTTTTTTCAAACCTTAACGTTTTTATCAGATTTTCTATGTGTATGTGCAGGCACTCTTCCTGCCGTTAGTGCCACCTTCTCACTAATTGTTTCAATAAAGGTGTTTTATTTTTCCATCAATGCTTTATTGTCAGTACCTTCTTACCTCTTATTCTGATTTTCTTCTCTCGGTTTTATTGACACTTGAAAATGCAGAGCAGTTGGGAAATGTAGAAATGTCAGCATATTGCAAGTTGTTAAGGCAGGGTTCAGATTGCGTTATGGCAGTCCGTCTAACGGACGGCGTTACATCGCGGCATTAAATGCGATGTAACGCACCTGTTAACGCTGCCATAGACTGCCACAATGCGGCGTATCACTATCGCATGTCCTAAGCGGCATGTGTTAGCGATGTGCTGTCATTCTGTGATGAACCCTCGGACGCGGTCTGCAACGTTCGAAGGTCCGTCACTGCTAGCGCCTGCGCTAGCACGATCGCATAACGTGATCGCGTTAGGGAGTAGTGTTAACGCAGTCTGTCAATGCTATACGTTGAACGAACTGCATTAACGCTATGTAAATCTGGCCTAGGGCTTTGTGAAAAGCTAAAGGACCAACCCTAATGGCGGCCATGAGACAGTCCATTTTATTTTCAAATAATTTTATTGTTTTTTTCTAAATAAACAGGGTAGGGAAAGGAAGGTAGTAAGGGAGGGAAGGGAGTGGGGAATAAACAACCTTGTACAGGTACGGAAAAAAAATTTAAAAACTAGAGAACCCACAAACAGGCATAGAATAACATATATCGAATAACAACATAAAAGAAAAAAAAAATCGACAATCCTTATTATGGGGTAACATTCTTGGAAGGAGATACAGCATCCCAGTACTAAAGTGCCCAGGTATAAACTTCAAAATATAGTGCCTCTTGTTAAGTCTAGTTGATATGAAATTTGTTGTTCCAGGTCTTCCATTTTTTTGAGTATTTGTGAATGTGATTGTTGTTAATCGCAAATCTGCGTTCTAAATCGCTGAGTTGGCCTATCTTGTCAAGTATGTCTGAAAACTTGGGAACCTCTGCTTTCTTCCACCATTGTGCTAACATGGTCTTGGTCACTAAGAGGATGTGTATGATAATGGAGACAGTCCATTTTAGACTATGTTCACATGTCCAGTAATTATTTCTGTTTTTTATTGATTTGGGGATGACATAAAACTGAAATAAAATGATCCAGTACAGGATCCATTCATTTATGAAAGAATGTACTGCAATCTTTTTTAGCAGGATGAAAACCAACGTAATCTGCACATCTTTTTAGTCCAAAAAGCCAGCAACTACCGTAAGTTGATATTTTGCTATTGGGAATTGGATCATAGCAGATAATCACCTATTATGCCATCCGTAGACAGATCCATTTTTTAAACACTGCAATGCTCAGTATACTAGACGTGTACAGAGATCCTTCCTGTAAAAATGGATCCTTTAGGCTGAGTTCACACGTGGCTTTTTTTTGCGTTTCCGAGGCGGTTTTAACCGCGCGACTTTGCCGCGAAAACGCGAAAAATAAGCATCCCATGCATTCCTATGGGATTCCGCAATGCTGTGCTAATGCTGCGGTTTTTACCGCGGCGGAATCGCTTCGCGGTAAAAACCGCAGCATACTCATTAATTTTGCGGAATCGCAGCGATCCCGCACCCATAGGAATGCATTGTTCCGCTTACTTCCCGCATGTGGCTGTGCACACCATGTGGAAAGTAAGCAGAACAATTGCGGATGGTACCCACGGTCTGGAGGAGAGGAGACTGTCCTCCGGGCTTTGGGTACCATATCCCTGTAAAAAAAAGAATTTAAAATAAAAAATATTGTTATTCTCACCTTCCGGCGTCCCGCGCAGCCTTCCCGCTTCTCTCCACGCTCTCGTTCCCAGTAATCCTTTGCGAAAATGCCCGCGATGACATCCGTTCTCGCGGGATCGCGAAGTCTCGCGGTCATTCGCGCGACGTCATCACGAATGACCGCGAGACATCGCGATCCCGTGAGAACGGACGTCATCGCGGGCATTTTCGCAAAGGATTACTGGGAACGGCTGCGCGGGACGTCGGAAGGTAAGAATAACACCATTTTTTTTTGTTTGACGAGTGTGACCAACCTGTCAATCAGTTCTCCAAGCGATGCTCCAGATTGCTTGGAAAACGCTAGCATTTTGCAAGCTAAATACGCTTGCAAAATGGTAGTTTTTCCCGAGGGAAAATCGCGGGAATTTAAAATGCGATTTTCCCGCGGAATGGAATTCCGGAGTTCTCGCGGTAATTTCCGCGAGAGTTCCGGTACGTGTGCACTTAGCCTAATAAAAAGAACAAAAATGGACGCAAAACGGAGACCAAAGTGTGCATGAATTTTTGATCTGTTTGATCTAGTTTTTTTTTTAAGATTCTGGTTCTGTTACAAACAAATGACAGGTGGACATGTGAGTAGATCCTTAATTAGAAGTGACATCCAACAATAAACTGTCGTCTGGGGGAAAACCTAGCAGAAAGTGCTTAATTTCCCTACAGTGCCCTCACAGGAAAAATAAATTATGCTGAACATGCTAGATATTTGCATCATATTAAACCCAACTCAATCCTGTAATTTAATGAGAAAACCATTAAATAATAATAATAATAATAATTTTTATTTATATAGCGCCAACATATTCCGCAGCACTTTACAATTAAGCGGGGACATGTACAGACAATAAATTCAATACAAGTTAAGACAATTCAAACAATGACATTAGGAGTGAGGTCCCTGCTCGCAAGCTTACAATCTACAAGGAAATGGGGGGACACAGTAGGTGAGAAATGCTTGTTAATTCAGGTCTGGCAATTATAATAGGGATTTTCATATAAAGCTGCATGATCCGGTCATCAGCCCGTGTGTTTAAGCGCAATAGACAAGTATCAAGTGCAGTTATCATGTGCATGAAGGGTGTGGAGACAGATGAATAGTAGGGTGCAGATTCAGAATAATATTTGGAAGGAGGGAACAGGGCAAAGTTAGCTTGCTGAGTAGTTGATGTGATAGGCTTCTTTGAAGAGATGGGTTTTCAAAGCGCGCTTGAATAGGTCAGGGCTAGGTATCAGTCTGATCGTCTGGGGAAGTGCATTCCAGAGAGCTGGAGCAGCACGAGAGAAGTCTTGGAGACGGAGGTGCGAGGTTCGGATTACGGGGGATGTTAGTCTTAGGTCATTTGTAGAACGGAGGGCACGTGTAGGGCGATAGACAGAGATGAGAGAGGAGATATAAGGCGGTGCAGAACAGTGGAGAGCTTTGTGGGTGAGAGAGATGAGTTTATACTGGACCCTGTAGCGAATAGGTAGCCAGTGTAATGACTGGCACAAGATGGAGGCATCGGTGAAGCGGCTGGACAGAAATATGACCCTGGCTGCCGCATTCAAGATGGATTGGAGAGGAGAAAGTTTGGTAAGAGGGAGACCGATCAGAAGAGAGTTGCAGTAGTCCAGACGAGAATGAATAAGAGCGACAGTAAGAGTCTTAGCAGTTTCAAAGGTGAGAAAAGGTCGGATTCTGGAGATGTTTTTAAGATGCAGGTGACAAGAGCGACTGAGTGATCGGATGTACGGAGTAAAGGAAAGTTCAGTGTCGAATATGACCCCAAGACAGCGGGCATGCTGCTTGGGAGTTATGGTTGAACCCTCCAGGGTTATTTCGATGTTAGGTAGAGTGAGGTTAGTAGAGGGGAGAAACACAAGAAGTTCAGTTTTAGAGAGATTTAGTTTCAGATAGAGGGAGGACATGATGCTAGAGACAGCAGACAGACAATCCTTGGTATTTTGAATTAGGGTAGGGGTGATGTCAGGGGAAGAAGTGTATAATTGGGTGTCATCAGCATAGAGATGATACTGGAACCCAAATCTGCTGATTGTTTGTCCAATAGGGGCAGTGTATAAAGAGAAGAGGAGGGCAACCTGTCAAAGGGAACCTGTCAGCAGAGTTGTGCACAGTAACCTACACACAGTGTCTGGTCGGCGCCGTTGTACTCAATAAAATGATACCTTGGTTGATAAAATCCATATTGTGGATGTTCTTTAATCTTTACTTTCAGTTTTTTCTTAATGATATGCTCGCGTCCTAAGGCGGGGTTCATGTATGTGGTGCTCTGATTAGCTATTCATAATACTAAACAAAAAAAGTGGCAACAAAATATTGTATCAACCACAAAGAAGCGAACCAACTTGATATATAAAAATATTATTTTTATTAGAAAATAAACATATTTAAAATGACCACATATCCATAACTTCATAAAAGAATAACCCCATAAGGGGGCAGCAACAATTCACTTCAGAATGATTTATCATACAAAGGTATAATCAAAGCCAACTGTTTTTATAGGTCCATATCAATAATCCTATATTGTGTGCAAAATACACATCATCTTTATAAAAACCTTAAAAAGAATCTATAATATTTTGTAAAAATCAATTACTACTGGGTCGCCCTCCCAGAGCTGTGGGGTACTCGGTACCGGGCTGGTGTCAGGGGAATGTGTCAAAGCAGCGGTGACCCGGTCCGTGGCCCTGGGCGCCCAAGTAATGGGGGAATGTAGTTAATGAAATGGAATAGTTCGTGTCGCCACCTGTGGTACTCGGCGAGGGAGGTGTTAAGCCGACGCTGCAGACAGATCCGCTGGGACTGATGGTAGGGTGCAGCAAGGATGTAAAAGCTCCCCATAGGTGAAGCTATAGTCCCAGGGCAGTGTAGATGTGGTTGGCACGGTGATGTAGCAGTGCCGTAAGGGTAGGAAGCAGACAAGACACAGCGGGGTGCAATTTCTGTACCTTTACTTGATAACTGCAGTCCAGGGTCCTGATTACAGATGGTAACAGAGAAGGCTAGCCTGGAAGCAACTCAGGGATTCTCTCTTAGCAGACCGGCTCAGTCTCCTTCCTAGCGCTTGTTGGAATGAAGTACTCCAGTACTAAGTTACTCTGAAGTTCCTCCTGTCAGATGTTCCCAAGAACCTTACTTGCACGGCAGACAGCTGTAGCCTCTCCCGGTGACTCCTCTCATGAGTCCTGGCTCTCTATCCAAGCTGCTGTTGTGCCTCAAGTCTTAGACAGGAGTAGGGCATTTACAGCCTCCTACTCCTCTGGTATCTGCTGTAGGACCATTAGTGTCCATACAGCCGTGGAGACCAGGCTCCAGTTCTTGCGCTCTCAAGCTGAGGGAGCTCTCCTTCCTAGCTCAACCTCCAGCTTCTCTCTCCACGTCTGCACACTTCACCCTCCACAGACTAACTGACCACTCCTTCCTCTTGGCCCTCAGAGAGCACTCCTCCCCTTAATCCTGGTTCAGAGTTCACCCTGCTGGCCTGGAGTGGAACTGTGTTGCATGTATGGATTGACTGTGAGAGAGACCCATCATTGCCTCCAAGCCTGGCATTACCCTCCCCTGGAGGAAGGCAAAGCCACTGTGGTGGCCATACTCCTGGGGGCGCCACATTCCCCCCTAGTGCAAGTCAGCACTCCTGGGCTGCACAAAACATGAATAACATATAAACAGTTAGACAATAACAATTGTACAAGATTTAAAAAATGGAAAAGTTACAAAAACCAAGTGCTTCAAAAATGGTCCTATGATGATAAGTCCAAGCATCAATGTCCATGGTCCATTCCTGGGCAAATGGTGAAAGTTTTTGACCACACACAAGTCCTGTGGTTCAGTGTCCATAAAACAAAACTGAAAAGTTCAAAGGAAACTCTTACAGGTTACCTGTTGGCACAAAACTTGAAAAACAGTTACATATTTACACATACACAACTTCAACATTTACATTTATTTTGCTATATGCGATATCTAAGGGGTGGTATACCTTGTGTGGTGCGAGTAGACCTGCGTAAGACTGGTGTAGTGAGTAATGTACTGGATACACTACTGGGGGTTCTATGTAACACAGGGATACTAGACTGACTGTGAACTCTTAGACTCACCAAGGGCATAACAGGTTCACCACTGGCAGGGCGAGGGTTCTCTGGCTCCACTGCTGGTGTGGCATCTGCTACCCGATTTTCCTGATTCTCTTGAGTCACATCTTCCTGTGCTACCAATTGGGGAAACAGCAAAACTGGCATCACTATAGCATCATTCACTCTAGTCCAATTCGCAGGGAATTCTCCAAGCACTGTGCTGACCTACTCTTCTTCAACTATGGGTTGGATATTATCTGGTTCTTCTTTCCTTTCCTTCAACTGGTCAGGACACAACTTCAAATGATCTCTCGATACCGCTGCTGAGGTCTCTCCTCCATCTTTACTAACAAGGCATACCTTAGTATTATCAAAGTTCGAGGGCAGAATGGTATAAGGTTCAGCTTCCCATTGATCATCCAATTTGTGCAATCTTCTCTTCTTTTTCAAGACTTGCTCCCCCGGTGACAAAGGAATGGCAGGTGCATTTTGATTGTAAAGTTTCTCCTGCTTTTGTCTTGCCTAGGCCAAACTCTTCTCCACACATTCTTGAACTCTTCTGTACTGTTGCTGCCTCTCCGTGTCTTAATCAGCATCTGGGGACGCTACGTCAGGTGTCAGGACTCCCATGTCTAAGTCAATAGGCAGCTTACCAGGTCTTGCTCTCATTAAGTAGGCTGGGGTACAGTTGGTGGAGTTCACTGGGATATGGTTGTAGAGGTCCTCCAGATAGGGCAACTTCTCTGGCCACAGATTCCTCTTCTCCAAGGGCAAAGTCTTCAGGAGATCCATCACTATCTGGTTCATCTTCTCGCACATGCCATTGGTCTGTGGGTGATATGGCGTTGTCCGGATATTCTTACAACCATACAGGTTACAGAATTCTTGGAACACTACTGCCTCGAAAGCTGGACCTTGATCTGTAAGCACTTTCTCCGGGTACCCATGTGGTCTACAGAAGTGCTGTTGGGACGCTCTGGCTGCTGTCCTGGCCGTCTGATCTTTGACAGGCATAACTACCAGGAATCTTGAGTAGAGGTCCACAATGGTGAGGGCATAGATGTAGCCTGACCGGCTTGGAACCAGCTTCACATGGTCCAGGGCTACCAACCTGCCAAACCAGCTCATGAGTGCGGGCATTGATACTCCTCCGACACGGCTTCCCTTCATAAATGAACAGCCGGCCTCCCTCCTTCCACCACTGCTGAGTTTCCTCAGGAGCATCCGACTCTGGACGTGAGTCAGCTCGTGTCAGCAGCTCCTTCACCAGGCGGACTGCAGGGTCACTATCTTGCGTTTCTGCCCAGTCATGATGGGGCAATGGATTCAGGGTGACCTCCTTCAAGCCAGACCGTCTGTTTCTCACTCCTTGAGCACCCTGGGCCGCAAGTGGCCGGTGGAAGGGAGGTAGCTCTATCTCTTCAAGAGCCTCAGGGTCTTCTCCTGCATCTGGTAGGTTAGGCATTCTGGACAGCGCATCAGCATTGGCATTCTTGTGCCCTTCCCGGTACTTGATGGTAAACTCATAGTTCGATAGCCGAGCCATCCATCGCTGTTCCAGTGCACCCAGTTTTGCAGTGTCCAAATGCGTCAACGGGTTGTTGTCCGTGAAGGTAGTGAACTTGGCAGAGGCTAGGTAATGTTTGAACCTTTCGGTGACAGCCCAGACTATGGCAAGGAACTCCAGCTTGAAAGAACTGTAATTATCAGGGTTCCTTTCAGTGGGGCGCAGCTTCCTGCTGGCATAGGAGATCACTCTTTCTTTCCCATTTTGTACCTGCGACAGTACTGCTCCTAGTCCCACGTTGCTGGCATCTGTGTACAGCACAAAGAGTTTGTCATAATCTGGGTAGGCCAGAACGTCGTCTCCTGTGAGAGCCATCTTCAATCTGGTGAAGGACCTTTCCAACTCTTCAATCCATTCAAAGGTGGAATTTTTCTGTTTGGTCTTCTTGGACTGCCCCACCAGGAGATTTTGCATAGGGGTGGCTATTTCAGTAAAGCCCTTGATGAATCTTCGGTAGTAGCCTACCAGTCCAAGGAATTGGCGTACTTCATGAAGGTTGCTGGGCTTCGGCCAGTCCTGGATGACTGTGACCTTATCAGGATCTGGTGCCACACCTTCTGCACTAACCACATGACCGAGGTACTGCACCTTGGGCTTCAGGAGGTGGCACTTGGAGGGCTTCACCTTCAGGCCAAAATTGGACAAAGCTTCAAACACTTCAGCCAGGTGTTCCAGATGATCTTCATAGGTTTTGGAGAAAACAATGACATCATCCAGATACAACAGGACCGTCTCAAAGTTCATGTGTCCCAGGCAGCACTCCATCAGCCGTTGAAATGTTCCTGGAGCAGTGCAGAGCCCAAATGGCATATAATTGAACTCACAGAGACCCATTGGAGTGCTAAATGCTGTTTTCTCTTTGTCTGCCTCTGCCACGGGAACCTGCCAATACCCACTAGTGAGATCCAAGGTGGAAAAGTAATTAGCAGTTTTAAGTGCAGCCAATGATTCCTCAATTCTGGATAATGGGTAGGCATCTTTATGTGTAATGCTGTTAATTTTCCTGTAATCAACACACATTCTCATGGTACCATCCTTTTTCTTTACAAACACTATTGGAGCTGCCCAGGGGCTACAACTGTCTCTGATGACCCCTGCCTCCTTCATCTCTCTCAACATACTCTTAGCACACTGGTATTGTGTTGGGGGTATAGGTCTGTACCTCTCCTTTATGGGTGGATGGTCTCCCATGGGGATATGATGTTGAACCCCTTTTGCCTGCCCAAAATCTAGTGGGTGTTTGCTGAATACCCGCTCATACTCTTGTGTCACTCTGTAAACCCCATTTTTCTGGTATGAAGGTGTAGAGTCATTTCCCACCTGCAGTTGCTGGCACCACTCCTCCGGCTACTTCACAGAGCCATTGTCCTCCACCTGATCGGATGAGACCAAGGGTTCTACTGCCTGCAAAGAGTTGTTATTGACAGTGAGCAGCTTAGCAACTGTGGCATACCGAGGTATTGTGGCTTCCTCTTCCCCACAATTCAAAAGGCGTACAGGTACTCTCCCCTTTTATTCATCAACCACCCCTCTGGCTGTCAGGACAGTGGGCCTGCTCTCGGAGTATACTGGTTCTACCAATGCCTGGTAATCTCTCCCTCTAAGACCTATAGCTGTCCGACACCAAACCAACATTTCACATCTGGGGGGTATTGCAATGGGAAAAGCATCACTCACTCTGACGCTGCCAATCTCTCCACCAGAGAGTTCTACCTGTTGCCTTTGCATCAGGGCTCGGATCTCCTTCTGCAGGACTCGTTGTTCTCCGGAACCAGCAGTCTCAGCCACTTGTTGCAACAAGACAATAACCTCGGACAGACAGTTTTCAATTACATTTGTACCAAGAGTCATCATGGGATTACATTCACCTCGGTCAATATCAACAACTATTAAACCTTAAGACTTTAGCTCTACCCGCCCCACTTTGACAGTAATTTCTTTACATCCTATCTGCGGTAAAGACTGACCATTACTAGCAACTACTGTCAGTTCATCAGTTGGGCCACGGGTAAGCTTGGAATCAGCCCAATATCTCTTGTACAGAATGTACGGCATCGTGGTCACCTGGGAGCCAGTGTCCAGCAAAGTGTTCATGGGGATGCCGTCAATCACCACAGGAAGGATTGGTCTCCCTCCCACATACTTGGCTCTCCAGTTCTTTGGGCCTGGGGATCCTATTCCTGGGGGTTGGCCCTCTGCCCCAGGGGTTGCTCGTTTAAAGGACAATATCTTGCAAGATGACCGGCCTTGTAGCAGCAACGACAGATGGGACGTCCGTCCTGGTCATAGCGATCGTTGTTCCTCCCTCGAAGTGGCGGGGCTCTCCTCCTCCGGAGCCACAGGACATCCTCTGGACTGGAAGCAAGCTGGATCTTGTCTTTAGAGGACACTTGCAGGGACTGCACGGTTTTGGTAAGTGCAGCCATCCCTTTGGTCATCTCCTGGACTTGAAGACGCAGCTCCTCAGTTGGATCTTTATCCAGAGTCTGTGCATCAGCCTCCACAGGGATGGAAGGAAAAGATGTTGCTTCCTGATGGTAGGTGATCGCTGGGCGCCTAGGGGGCACTGGACGGCTGCAGTACCCGAATAGCCCTGTCCTTAAAATCAGTAAAGTCCAGATCAGGGTTTTGCAGGGTTATAATGCGCAACTGTCCTCTGTGGGTACTGGATAGGAGTCCTTCAATGAACTGCTCCTTTAACAGTTTATCTTCCTCCTTCACACTGTCAGGATCAACTTGCTTAGGCTAGTTTCACACTAGCATTTATTCCACGCAGCGCACGGCGCCGTAAGCCCCGCCCCCTGCCGACTCCCTGTGTGCCCCATCTGGTCATTGCCGCCTACTATCGCACATGGACGCTGGTGATCTGCACACCCTATCTTTAGCATAGGGTGCGCAGATCGTGCGCTGGCCGTGCGCTAGTAGGATTTTGGCGTGCGCTGCGCACTTTTGAAGGTGCACCCGTGTGCGCCGAACACAGCATGTTGCATTTCGGCGCACCTTCAAAAGTGCGCAGCGCACGCCAAAATCCTACTAGCGCACGGCCAGCGCACGATCTGCGCACCCTATGCTAAAGATAGGGTGCGCAGATCGCAAGCGTCCATGTGCAATAGTAGGCGGCGATGACCGGATGGGGCGGGCAGGGAGCCGGCAGGGCGCGGGGCTTAGCGGCGCCGTGCGCTGCGTGGAATAAACGCTAGTGTGAAACTAGCCTTAACTGCTCGCAGCGCCTCCTGCAGGTTGAGAGCATAATCCCTGATACTGTCCTGCGCCTTCTGTTTACAGCCAAAGAACCTCATCTTGATTTCAGCTGCAGAGTGGGTGTCAAATGTGCTTCTCAGCTTGGCCAGGATCTTTGCAACAGTCTCTTCATCAGTGTCCTGCCAGGCTTTCACCTCTCTCTGTGCTGCACTCGTTAGCTGTCCAATCAGGATATTCACTTTCTGGTTCTAAGACAGAGGGTACACTTTAAACAAACTGCACAGTCTCTCTTTAAATTCACTCAGGGTATGCGACTCACCCGACTACTGCGGTAGCCAGGCCGCTCCCGGTATGTAGGGCATAGACAGCGGCATTATGGAGACCGCTGTGGCGGGCGCTCCTCCTGGCGGTGATGCGGGGTTGGCACCGGCGCCTGCTGCTGCATCGCCGTTGGGCACAGACATCCTCTCCCCCCTAGTTAACGTTAGCCAGGGCCGGGGGTTCTGGGAGCTTACCGGCGGCCGCTTCACAGGCCCGACGCTCTGGGCTGTAGGCCTCAGCTCTTCCTTCTCTCGCGCGCTGTCCTCTCTTCCCGCGTGGCACTTCGCTTCTTCGCACTCTGCGGCAGGCTCCGCCCACGAAAGCCTGCCCCTTCTTCACCCTACGCGCACCAAGCAGCGCGGCAATGGTGGCAATTGGCGCCAATTTCACACAGTCTTTTTCACAAACACAGTCTACGGCACACAGGACCCGGGGATACCGGGCTCCGTAATCCTGTTTGTGACACCAAGTTGGGTCGCCCTCCCAGGGCTGTGGGGTACTCGGTAATGGGCCGGTGTCAGGGGAATGTGTCACAGCAGCGGTGACCCGGTCCGTGGCCCTGGGCGCCCAAGTAATGGGGGAATGTAGTTAATGAAATGGAATAGTTCGTGACGCCACCTGTGGTGCTCGGCAAGGGAGGTGTTAAGCCGACGCAGCAGACAGATCCGCTGGGACTGATGGTAGGGTGCAGCAAGGATGTAAAAGCTCCCCATAGGTGAAGCTATAGTCCCAGGGCAGTGTAGATGTGGTTGGCACGGTGATGTAGCAGTGCCGTAAGGGTAGGAAGCAGACAAGACACAGCGGGGTGCAATTTCTGTACCTTTACTTGATAACTGCAGTCCAGGGTCCTGATTACAGATGGTAACGGAGCAGGCTAACCTGGAAGCAACTCAGGGATTCTCTCTCAGCAGACGGGCTGTGCAGTCTCCTTCCTAGCGCTTGTTGGAATGAAGTACTCCAGTACTAAGTTACTCTGAAATTCCTCCTGTCAGATGTTCCCAAGAACCTTACTTGCACGGCAGACAGCTGTAGCCTCTCTCGGGGACTCCTCTCTTGAGTCCTGGCTCTCTATCCAAGCTGCTGTTGTGCCTCAAGTCTTAGACGGGTGTAGGGCATTTACAGCCTCCTACTCCTCTGGTATCTGCTGTAGGACCATTAGTGTCCGTACAGCAGTGGAGACCAGGCTCCAGTTCTTGCGCTCTCAAGCTGAGGGAGCTCTCCTTCCTAGCTCAACCTCCAGCTTCTCTCTCCACGTCTGCACACTTCACCCTCCGCAGGCTAACTGACCACTCCTTCCTCTTGGCCCACAGAGAGCACTCTTCCCCTTAATCCTGGTTCAGATTTCCCCCTGCTGGCCTGGAGTGGAACTGTGTTGCATGTATGGATTGACTGCGAGAGAGACCCATCATTGCCTCCAAGCCTGGCATTACCCTCCCCTGGAGGAAGGCAAAGCCACTGTGGCGGCCATACTCCTGGGGGCACCACACTACCAATAGATATGCTCAGATAAATAATCAGTACCCTTAGAGAAAAAATATATATATTATTGCCCAAATACTTGTTACACCAATTGATCAACAGAATGCCATTCTGCTCCCAAGTAAACTGCAGCATTCTATTAAAAATCATATAGGCTAACAAAAAGAAGGGCAGATAGAATATTTTCCCAGCCGGGTGCTGATAGTCAGTGCTCTGTTGCTGACCCCTGCGCCCCGATGTGGGTTTCGCCCTACTGCTTCTTCTATTTGCCCTTCTTTTTGTGAGCCTATATGATTTTTAATAGAATGCTGCAGTTTAGTTGGGAGCAGGATTGTTTTCCTACCTTCATATTTCTATATGGGCATTTTGTTGATCAATTGGTATAACAAGTATTTGGGCAATAATATATATATTTTTTCTCTAAGGGTAGCTGTTTATGATGGAAGGAGCAAAGTAAATGGGAAACCCTGCATTTGAGGTTATCCATGATAGGCAAACGCCAGTCAACATGATTAACCAGTTCTTGTGGCTACTCATACTGACTCTTTCCATCTAACAAGGTCACTCTGCTATGATGCTTTACACTTCCCATAGTCAGCCAACCCATTCAGCCTTCATTAGAGCATAGGGTTAGAGGGAAGCTTTCTTTAGAAAATGACACATTGACTAAATAAGGTTTTTTTTTCCATTTTATTTTTTTAAAATGCTTGTAATGTACTTTTTTTTATATCTTAATCTTTATAAAAAAATAAAAAAGTAATATTGCATTTTTCACACTGGCCACTAGGGCTTTTTTAGAACCATACTCCCTGTCCTTTAAGGAAGAGTTTTCAGCAAGACTCCTTATAAAAGGCAGGATTACTATGATGGGAAACATCGCTATCTACAGCTAGTAACAAAGGATCTTACAAGGTTTTTAGATACTTCAGTACATATAAACGGTCCGGATCTGACCAGTGTGGCTATGTGCATATGTTATTTCTTGAAACAACAGGAAGTTAGAGTCTAAACAATCCCAAGTGGAAAGTGTGAAAATTGCAAGAATTATATTTTTCATTTTTAATACGGATTTTTAAAAATACTTTACACACAAAAACTTGAATTAAATAATGGTCATTTTATGATGATAGCTTTCCTTTAAGATGCAGCCTTAAAAGGTTCACATCAATCAAATAACACAAAGGAAGTGAAGATGGGTGATTAATTTACTTCCAAGCAGTACTTATGCCCAATATCAGGTTGAATATCCCACCTAGGCCCTCATGACAACACATCTTAATTCCCAGAAAAATAAATACAATATTTAGATTCCTTGGCACAGTGTGTTGCTGCCTCCTCTGTGCAATAGAAAGCGAATTAAATGGACCGTGCCTGACAATTGGGAAAGTAATATGGCCTCATATTACCTGAGCTAATATTTAAAATACATACGTGTGTCCAGCTGCATCTTCAGAACTTGGAACATCAGTCTGGCACTTTTATTCTCTTTTTGTACTACCAGAGGCACTTTAAATGCCTCCATATAATGAGAGACAACTCGGCTGGATGGCGAGATGAAATCTTTAAGCACAAATGAGAGACTATAGAGAGAGGGGCTGAGGAGTTCAGTGTCTGTGTAATGTCTCAAAGAGCTATCCAAGCAGTGTGAAATAGGCAAGGAAAAGAGAAAGACTAATTAACCCCCTGGAGTGCGTTCAGTCTGTGTCTGCAAAAGAGCTGATATTTCATCCAATCAGAACACGTAACCAGCGCCAGTTTTTTTTTTTTTTTATTAATGGAGCCTTTTTATTTTCTTCCCATAACACTGGGTTTATAGAATACTTTTTCTTGTGGAAATGAGACCTCTAAGACTTGGCAGGCCGAGATGTTGTGTGAAAGTAACACCTGTTGCTAGTGTCATCGCCAAATCATCTCTGTCCCTGCCTCCTGGACATTCTCCTGAACTTCCCCTGATATCATGATTTGTATTCAAGGCTCCACAGGCTTCATTTGTCTATATTGTCTGAATTTAAATTAGCTAAGAGGATTGGTTCTGAAACGTTCCTTAAAATTAGTTTTTATTTGAAGCCACTTAATATAAAATCACTACTGATAAGATTTCCACCATTTAAACGGAACCTGATAGCTGATAAATGCTTGTAAAGGACCAAACATGGTGAGGGGTACAACGTAGACCCAAATCATCCAATACAGGAATCCCTGGGTGTGTACACATTCCAACATGCAATACGCTTTCACTTTCAGACCACATTCAGCCTCATATTTCCATATTTAGGGACCCATGGCTTCCACGATGAAAGAGACAGACTTATTTAAGAAAATAAAATGTTGTTTAGTTGATGCAAATACTGAACATATATACAATTGGCAGTAGATATAATTCTTTGAGATACATGCAGAGATGCATTCTTTATCTGCAATACATAAGAAAAGGTATGAACTTAGTGGTTACAGGCAGCAGTACAATACTTGTGGAGAATGTTGTAGTTGGACAACAGGCTTTACTGAAGACCTCCATCTTATAAGTATGAGCGTCACCCGGATCAATGTGTAATGATGTGACTTCTTATATAGAAGTTCTACAGCCTTGCCGGTCATGTATTTTTTCACCAAGGCCTCCAGAACTAGAAAACACTTAGGGTATGTGCACATGGTCAGTAATTGGCAGTGCTTTGGACACAGCACATGTCCGCTGTGTCCAAAGCGCTGACGGCTTTTGAACGTAGGTGATTCCGTGTGATTCCTGTGTGTTCAATGAGCCGTGCGGAGTCACCGCGTCCAATACATTGTATGGGTGATATTTATCTTGTTGAGACTCGTGCCTCCGCAAGATAGGTTGACATGCTGTGGTCTGGAAAGACGTGTCACATGTCTGTCTCCGTAGGTGATCCGCAGGCATCGGTGCACGCATAGTCGCCATGGGATTTCTTGAAATCCCATCCACTATGCTGTAACATCTGGACGCTGTGGGTTGGACGCTGCGGATGTACGTAGCGTCCAACCGGCAGCGTTTACTGACCATGGGAATGTACCCTTATTCTTCTTTATGTAATCTCTCTCTAAAAGTGCCCCAACTAGTCTGTTGTGTGAGGAACTGCCACCACTGTTTCTTGTGATCTGAACTTGCTACCTTCTTGCAGGTCTGCTCTTCTACGCACACTCAATATGGCTAAAACTGACTGTGTCTTTCTTCTGTAACCAAACTCCAACTGTCTAAAACCAGGAATAGAGTTACCTGATTAAATAGTAAGTCCTCCCAACAGCAGCCTGCATAAGGATAAAAACACACAAAACAACAGGTCACTTACGTAATGTATCAAGTATCTTCAGTGAAGGTGTTTGAGCATATTCTCCACCTTTACATGCTACCCATGAATCCGGATAACATGCATCAGGCACTGACTGTATGAATGCCAGGGTCCAAGCCGCACTGGAGCCTTGACAGTTGGGTTCCTGGCAGCTTCTCACTGCCCGCTACCCCTGGATTGACAGGTCTCTGCCTATATACGCATGTAGATAGAGACCTGTCAATTCTGGGCAGTGAGTAGGGAGGAGTTGTCGGGGACCCGCCTGTCTGACTAGTCTACACCTTTTTCCCCCTCACCGTACATTTATGCACATTGAGATATATTTGTTGTCCTATTTTCCACGGTTATTGATGATGTTGGCAGCACCTGCACAATCACAATACAATCCTCAGTTGGTCTGTCACATAGTTCTGGTACAGCCGCATCTTACTTGCACGCATGCGGACCTCTATTTTTCTACTTTAGATCTCTTCTCGGCTGTTTGTGTCTTTTCACCGCCTCTTGGCAACTTCCAGCTCATGCGCACTGTCCTCCAGTGAGCACTTCCGCCAATACCTGGCGAACACGCTTATCGCACAGCCGCACTTTCTCCTTCGGTACCGCACAGCTGTAACACATTTCAACTCTCACAGGATATATAACCTCCGCATCACCACACTACAGCACACAAGCCAGGAACATGCAGGCATCCTAAAGGCTCCACATTCTCACAAACAAGGTACACTACCTTCATATTTTTTATCTTTTTTTCTTTGTCCTTGCTGCTAAATTGATACATTTCCTTGTTCCCCACCTCTATCTTATTTTTATACAGTTGCATATGTTCACTGCTACCACAGGTAATATACTGTAGACAGTATCTTACTTTCCTTACATATTATTTTCTGAGTGTTCACTTTGTTTTCACTTTATGTACTCTGGAATCTCAGTACTCTTGACAGTATATCCCAACAGCACTTTAGATACCTGATGTCCACTTGACCTTCACTCTCTCTTCCTCTATCCAAATGCAATGTTTTGCATAAATGTTAATATGTTTATCCACAAACATCATTTTGACATTAATTGACATGTTTATCTCACTGACAGAGATATTGTCTACTTGAACTTGAGATGACAATGATGTTGAATTTACTAGTCTGTCCTATATTGAAATTTTGATTTGTTTGTAATTATGTTATTCTATGCCTCTATTTTGGGCCACTGATGTGAAATACTATTTCCGCTTTAATTAGATAATCCTTGATAAAAGCCAAAATAGGCCGAAACGTTGGGCTTTTTATGTTCATACCAAAGTGTGCCTGCTATAAATAAATCGCATCACTTTCATATTGTACCTAAGGTTCTTCTTCTACTTAGTCTACAGTGCAGCTTGGTCCACAGGGGCTTTTAAAGTATGTTTTTCTCTGAAACGTCGCAGTGTTTCAGTCAGACATACCTGTCTGAGTTCATATAGCCAGTGCATGATACATGCATATATTAGCTGTCAACTTCTCTTTTAATATTAGCAAACTCCTTAAGAACTTAACAATAGTGTTTTCATTTGCTGATTTCTTTCATCCTCTAGTTTCTAGGATCCTGAGTGAGGATAAATTATGTCATCATGCAAACACAGTGACATCACTCAATGTAAAGAGCTCATCTAATGCAGTAACTGAAGGCAAGACAGACTGTTCCACCTTACGACAGATGGTTGTTAGCACTATCAGCTGCTGTGACTTTAGAAAGAACTTGTCTGCCCAAGCGCTCAATCGGTATCTGAGATGTATAGATACATTAAATAGAAGTGATAATAACAATTTGAAATAATAATAATATTTTTTTTATTTCTATAGCACTAACATATTCTGCAGTACTTTACAATTTAGAGGGGACTTGTACATAAATCTTAAAAAAAATTTAAAACTTCCTTTCCAGTTTCACAAAGTCAAAGTCAAGCACACCATAGATCAGTGATCTCCAATTTTGTGGCTCTCCAACTTTTTAAGAACTACAAATCAAACCCCTGGCTTTCAAGGCATGCTTTGAATTATAGGTTTGAAACAGCTAGAGGCTTGTAGTTTGTAGACCATAAGGTGGCAAACCGAAACAGGCTGACTCTATTCTTTATCCTCAAGAATGGTGTGCACTGCTTCTTTTCCTGACCATTTAGTCAGTACATCTCTAAGGGTGTTAAACTTGCATAGTTCACATGTAACAGGGTCATGGGATATCATTAAAAATCAGTCCTTTGTGTATTCTGCTTCTATTCCAAGATTAGCACTTTTTTCTCCCCATAGATGTAAATGGAACTTGCTTGCAACAGATTAGCCCTTAGCTATGATTTCTTTCATTTCGCCTTCAGTGTATTCCTGTTGAGTAGTCCTCTATCATCTACCACATGCATCTAACTTTAGCCTGAGAGTCAGCCTGATGACGGTTTGTGCTGTAAAGTGCAGTGGAAATTTATCCGTGGACACTGAGTACATGTATTAGCATTATCTTAGCGTTTTGCGTCTGCTATTTCGGAGGCTAGGAATGGATTTTCATGTAACAACCACTATTGTGCACTTAACATTCCCTGGATACATCTTCTCTTATATTCCAAATCTGCAATATCCTTGTACAATCATCTCTTTTCATCTGATGGTCTCTTCTGTATATTTTTAGATCAAAATGTTGATATTTATCTTCTTTTGCAGTTTCGTATTAACAGTTTGCTCCTATTCCCATTCCATGATGATAATAATATCTGGGATTAAGTTATTGATTTTTTTGAGGATGTGTTATTTTGTTATTATCAACAGATGCACATTATGGGTTCATTACAGATTTTCCCATCTGAGTGTTGTGTTTTACAGATTTATTCAAGCTGAACGTTGGAAATTAGTAATTAATGATACTGTGAATTTCAAATGTCATTGTATCAGGGAAATGAAGTGTTGATGTGATGTGCTGGGTAATGGACTGTCAGAGCATGTAGCATACTGCATGGCATACCCTCCATAGTGATATTATATAATCACCTAAGGGAAAAATCTAAAACTCTAGAATTGGAGATATATTACAGGTATTATATAATCATGGGCATCCATCAACTCAGGGCAGTGGAATGTTGTGGGGAAGAGAATGGATGCAAGTGGTGGGTGGCAGACTTTGAGAGTCGTCAGCAGTGCAGAGTATTTCAAGGGAATTTGTCAGCAGATTTTTATCATCTCATCTTAGAGCACCATGATGTAGGCAGAGACCCTGAGTCCAACAATATATTACTTAGTTTACTGGGTGGAGCGGTTCTGACCCAATCAGAGTTCTTAGTTGTAGAATGCAGTAGAGCTGAGATAGCTATCCCACCCCCACCAGGCTCTCTGTGTACATTGTCTGTAGACATTGAGCCACTTATCAGAGGAGGGGGCGGAGTCAGACTAGTATGCTCGCGCTGCTGTAGTTTCTGTAGCCCAGGTAATGATAATCACAGGTGATAAGTGAACTGCGGCACACAGACTAAAGGTACTGTCACACTTAGCGATGCAGCAGCGATCCCGACCAGCGATATGACGTGGTCAGGATCGCTGGTGCATCGCTAAGTGGTCGCTAGTGAGCTGCCACACAGGCAGATCTCACCAGCGACATAGCAGGGTTTGGGGGTCGCTACTTACCTGTCAGACAAGGCGATCCTGACGTCCTCCTGCCCGCATCCATGCGTCGCTCGTCGGCGCCACAGGAAGCCCAGCATGAAGCTGACGACGAGAAACGGCCCAGGACGTTCTTGCGCGATCAGCGATAGCCAGCGGAGGAGCCGGTCGGAGGTAAGTATCAGACATAGCAATATCGCTAGCAATATCGCTGCTGTGTCACAAAACCAGTGACGTTATAGCGTTATTGCTAGCGATATTGCTTAGTGTGACAGGCCCTTAACATGTGAAACATCATTGAAATCTGTGTTTTAACCCCTACCTCATGCTGTCCTCGGATTACAAAGGGCCCCGTCATACACAGCGAGATCGCTAGCGAGATCGCTGATTTTGTGACGCCACAAAAAATATTGCTGTCTGTGACATGGATCAGCGACCGCCCCCTCCCGCCGGGTATCGCTGATCGCGCTCAATCATCCTGGGCCATTTTTTGATCGTTGGTCTCCCGCTGGCCACTGCGCATCGCTGCGTGTGACAGCGAGAGACCAGCGAATAGTGACGCTGGACGTTGGTTTCCAATGTAAACAGCAGGTGTCTAAGAGCCACGCGACTCTTAGTTACCTGCTGTTTACCTTGGAAACCAGCGTGCACACTGGTTTCCAGGGTAAACAGTGGGTATCTAATAGCCGCGCGGCTCTTGGATACCCGCTGTTTACCTTGGATACCAGCTTGCTCGCTGGTCCTGATCGCTGGTGGGTCTGTCTATGTGACAGCTCACCAGCGATCACCTATGTCCCAGCGATCCCATCCACGTCGGATCGTTGGTGGGATCGCTGGGACATTGATACGTGTAGCGAGGCCTAAAGTACAAACCTGCTGGCAGATTCTCTTTCAGAAAAGTGTGCTGATATTGTGGGAAGTCGTAAACAAAGCCTTGGATGAAATAATTGTTGTTTTGGTAAGTATGTAATTTGTGTATGCAAAAAACTGCACATTGTCAGCACACTGACCCATTTTATTCAATGTGCAAGTACACACAAGTGATTTTCTACATGAACCTAAGTTCCATATGGAAAATAACTAAGCTTGCGTTTTTCTTGCCCATTTTACTGAGAACAGTGCTTAAAATAAAATGCAACTCTTTCACCAATCTGTGATGCAGACAACTGATGGAGCTGCATATGGACCCAGTGATATCTGAAATTTGTAGATGTTACTGGCCGATAATTTACACGATCATCTTAAAAGTTACAAATGTGGAAGGGAGAAGGTCCCCAGTGACACAGAATATTTAAAGAAACACTCCCATCAAAATGTTTATTATATTAATGTATTGCAATCATATTATATAACATTGTGTACATACAATTGGTCATTATGCCTTTCAATGCAGCTAATCATTTCTGTTTTCCATTAGGTCTTTGACATCACAGGATTAAAAACTGACTAGCTGAACCTTTCTAAGTTCGATGTAGAAACAGGAAATCTGTTTTCATTGTAAAAGTCACTGAAGAGGAGGATGAAGGAGCAGCTGGGTCAGGAGTTGAAGATGGGTATGATAAATGAAGGGACAAGAGACTTCCTGTTTCTCCATAGAGCAGAGAAAAGAGAAAAATTAGCTATGTGGAAAGACAAAATGAGCAATTGTAAGTGCTATATAATATGATGATTCAAACAACACACTCAAGCCCTTTCAACTTCCTGCTGACTCCAACTCAAAAACATCTTCTGGATCAGCACATTCCTCAACCAAGATTCTGTAAAAACACAAGTCCATGCCCTCATCATCTCTCGCCTCGACTACTGCAACCTCCTGCTTTGTGGCCTCCCCTGTAACACTCTTGCACCCCTGCAATCTATCCTAAACTCTGCTGTCCGACTAATCCACCTATTTCCCCGCTATTCCCCAGCCTCTCCTCTTTGTCAATCACTTCACTGGCTCCCTATTGCCCAGAGACTCCAGTTCAAAATTCTAACCTTGGCATACAAAGCCATCCACAACCTATCTCCTCCATACATTTGTGACCTAGTTTCTTGCTGCTTAACTGCACGCAACCTCCTTTACTGCAATATCTCCATCTCTACTTCCCTCTTATCTCCTCTTCCCAAAATTGCATACAAGATTTCTCCCATGCATCCCACCTACTCTGAAATTTTCTACCCCAATATATCAGACTCTTTTCTGACAAGCCTACAATCTGCAGTAACCACCGATCCACCAAACCGCTGCATGACCAGCTCTACCCTCACCTACTGTATCATCACCCATCCGTTGTAGACTGTGAGCCCTCGCAGGCAGGGTCTTCTCTCCTCCTCCTGTACCAGTCGGTGACTCGTTTTGTTCAAGATTATTGTACTTGTTTTGTGTTATGTATACCCCTTTTAACATGTAAAGTGCCATGGAATAAATGGCGCTATAGTAATAATAAATAATAATAATAATAATAATAATTGCAATATAGTAAGATACAAACTTTGATGGGAGGAGTGCTTCTTAAAAAAAAAGAGAATACTGATTTAGAACTTTGCATATGAAGATATTCTTCCCTATAGACAGTGCTGCCTTAGACTTCGTAACATAGAGTCTATTAGAGCGCACCACACAAAAACCTCTGTGTGCCTGTCTACCGCTATAATGACCATTTTCTGGCTATGAATATAAAAGAGCAGTTAAATGTCCATGTGCATGAACCCATAATGCATAGTGTGCCAGCCTATGCCGCCATGTCATTGCTTTGTCCCAGGCTTCTATGCTTATCTCTCTAACGTCTTCATCGATCCTGTAGCTCCTCCTTCTCACTGGGTGAGGCTGCTTCTCTCTGTTCAGTGCATAAATTAAAATTAATTTATTAAGTTCTCCTGCCATCAGGTTTCCAACTCATTTTTCAATGTTTGCAGGCTGAGGCTCTATCTATGATTCACAGATCATAAACATAAGAGATTTTGGTAATGTTTTCCTGTATTGCAAGCAATGAACCCAGTAGCAGATTATACATGTACATTGTATACAGCAGTGTATTTCTTTGTACTTGTATAATGAGGTGAAAAAAAGCCATTTTTAGTCCTATAAATCTAAGCAATTGCTGTTTTTAGTGAGTCTCCCAAGGTCTCAAACCCACAACCCTCAACTAGAGATGAGCGACTTTGCCTTTTTTAGGGTCGAGTCGGGATTCATGAAACCTGACTTTATCAAAAGTCGAGTCGAACGAAATCGGCCGACTATCGTGAAAAGTCGAAGGTCCGACTGAAACACGAAACCCAATGCAAGTCAATGCAAGTCTCTCTTTCTCCCCGGACGCTGCACATGTCATCTCGTTGCCCACAGTGTACGTCCTTGCTCAGTGGCTGAAAAAAGTCACATGCAAGCATTCTGGGAAATCCGACTTTGACGCTTGTTTTGCCGACCGCACGGCCGACTTCACACTGTGGTCGGGTTTCGGTCGGCGAAACCCGACTTTGCCATAAGTCGGCGACTTATGAATATGGCTGACCTGTTTCGCTCAACTCTCCCTCAACATCACACTTGATCTGTATTGCAGACTCTGACTCCATAGGCAGATTGTAATGATACATAGCAGGGAATTTCACTGACTCTGGATTCTAAAGGGAAAATAAAAGAGGTTTTCCTGCTATAAAATTAATAAAAAATAATGAAAGCGCTTAAAATATTGTCATTATTAATGTGCTTTTAAAAAATAAATAATCATCATAAATCATCAAATAACAAGGACATATTAGGTGTCCCTCTATTCATAATGACCCGCACAACACAGAGATAAGATTATTTATGGGTATCGATAAATGACAAAAAAAAATGGTGTGATTGATATTATTTCTCTATTAAAAACATAAAAAATGTTAAACTGAGGCCGCGTTCATTTTTTCTACTGCTTTTTTACCTGCATGTTTTCTGCTAGTGGCTTCACCATACGACATAATAACAATCTTCTCTGATTATTGTGTATTTGCTGTTTCTTTCATATGTGTTCCCCTATATTTGATGCGATTTTAGGCAGATACGAAGCATAATTTTTAACGCTTTTTTAATAGTGCAGAAAAGCTTTGATTCTGCGCTTAAAAATGCAACTGTGGCTTTCTACGCATTTTTTCAAAAGAAGCCTATAAAAAAATGCTCCAAAACCACAGCGTTCAGCAGCATCTTTAGATGCACCGAGGGCCGGTATTTCATGCAATCGCATGCACTTTGCTTAGACATTTAGACCGTGTTCACATGTAGCGTAAATGCTGAATTTTTTCTGCTGTTTTTTTTCACAGAAATTCTGCTGTGTAACTGTCCAAGCAAAGTGGATGTGATTTCATGCATTCTGTATCCCCTATACAGATGTTGTATAGTGAAGTCACATAAAGATGAGAAAGTTCTGGCTATGTCTGTGAATGAAGGAACAAAAAATAAATCCACAGGTCCCAACCAGAGGTGACCAGGACGCACAGATGACATTGTGCTAGCCCTGGCTAATGAAAAGCCACACCGAGGCAGCCTGAAGGTAGGAAATTCACGGTGTCACATCCAGCCACCAGCTACCACAGACCTGGACGATGGATTAGAAACCCGTGAATTGATCCACTTATCTCTAGTCCCAACTGTCCTGGATATAGTGCACAGTCCTGGATTTGGGTCTGCACCCTGAAATCTTGAGCGTCTGCTGAATGTCCCTCACTACCACCACCCCTCTGAAATCTCCTCCTGCCATGCTTGAAAGAAATGGCAAATGGGCATTGATTGGGGTGTAGCTAGCAGCATGGCCAAAATTTGCCGAATCCTGCAGCATCCTTTATTCCTCTTTCTATTCTTCAAAAGTTGGGAGGTACGGAGAATGGAAAAGTCATTTTTTTACCTAACAGCACAAAGCATTTCAGCAGATTATACAGGGCAGGTCTGGCTCTTTTCTCGGTAGATACAATGACCATATACTGTTTGTTAGATTTTTCCATTTTGTTAATACCTTTTCATTAATCAGTAAAGGGTGAAAACTGCAATATTATCAAAAGTCGTATTCCTGTTCTGCAATAGACTATGTGATGCATCAGTCTAGCACATTACCTACCCTGTACTGATTTAGTATGGTGCACCTGACAGCAAATGTGTAGAAAATGAATGCAAATCTATGTATAGTAACCTGTATCCTGGTGTCTTGCAGCTCAGATTTCATTTCGATGTAGGTAATCGCTGTGCTCCAGGGAGACAGAGTTCAAACAATTAGTGGTAATTATGATTGCGAGCAAAACATAACATGTGCTTTGTGGTTACGAAGAAGGAAGGATCCCAGATAACAAAGACCAGTGGATACATCTGCAGGACAGTTCAGTTCTTATACTGTATTACTTAGCACATAATGGACCTGAATATCTATTTACACTCAGACAAATGGACAAGACAATCAGCATCTACGACGATATTATTAGTCTTATTTACAAACATTGTCCTTAGTGGCAAACATTTTAAAGGTTATTTCAGTGATTTGAAAAATGTGGCTACTCATGCTGGGAGTTATAGTTTCACTACAGTTGAATTCAAGAAGTTGTAGATCAAAAGTTATATGGCGTCTTACCCCACTTTCACATGACAATATTTTGCATCTGCATTTGTAGGATAAAAACGGGAGTGGACCCAAGACATGAAAGGAGTAAAACCCTTCCCTTTTATATTTATTCTTTCTATGGGTTCTGATTCTGTTTTTGGCTTAGCTTGGGATCACAATTCATTGCACCCCCCATTACTAGTCCCAATGGGGGCTTTCATCCAAATCCCATTTTTTATGCTATTCAATGATAAATCTTAAGAAACAAAGTGCTAATAGGCTCCAGATTCCTTCAGGTGCACACCTGTAGATTAACAGTTCAGACCAGCAGAATGTTTTTTTACAACTGTGTTCTCTACCGCATTGATTGCAGAGGCAGCTTTTCCTCTGCAGCAAATATAAAACACAGGGAGACTGAGGCCGGTCAGATATAGAGATCCGGCCAGTTTCAGAACAGTGTGATCAGACTTTAAACCATGGGTCCTCAAACTACGGCCCGCGGGCCACATGCGGCCTGCCAAGGACTTTTATCCGGCCCCCCGCCAGGCCGACAATGAACTCATGAACTGCACTGCAGTTCAATGCCGGCGGGCCCTGTAATCGCGGGCGGGACAAAGCGCCGAGGAAAGGCGTTACGTAGCCCTCCGTATGCAGCAGAGCACAGTGCACACAGACGGCGTGATTATCATCACGCCGCCTGCGCGGCCTGATGACGTCACGCCGCCTGTGTGCCTGTGCAGGAAGAAGACTGAGATGAGCGGGCGCCTCTTCAGAGCAGCGGGGGACATAGGTGAGTACTTTTTTTTTTTTAACGCCGGGTCCTATTGGGGTCATTGACCTGCCTAATGGGGACATTTACCTGCCTAATGGGGACATTTACCTGCCAATTGGGGACCTGTGCTGCCTAATGGGGACATTTACCTGCCTATTGGGGACCTGTGCTGCCTAATGGGGACATTTACCTGCCTATTGGGGACCTGTGCTGCCTAATGGGGACCTGTGCCGCCTAATGGGGACATTTACCTGCCTATTGGGGACCTGTGCTGCCTAATGGGGACCTGTGCTGCCTAATGGGGACATTTACCTGCCTAATGGGGACATTTACCTGCCAATTGGGGACCTTTGCTGCCTAATGGGGACAATTACCTGCCTAATGGGGACCTGTGCTGCCTATTGGGGACATTTATCTGCCTAATGGGGACATCTACCTGCCTATTGGGGACCTGTGCTGCCTAATGGGGACCTGTGCTGCCTATTGTGTGCACAGGAATTTATTCATAATTTTTTTAAAACTATATTCTGGCCCTCCAACGGTCCGAGGGACCGTAATCTGGCCCCCTGTTTAAAAAGTTTGAGGACCCCTGCTTTAAACTATATAGCTTGATCTTTCCTTGTATCTTTCGCTTAGGTAGTTTGCCACAATGGGACTACAGGGTGGGCAGTAACCGAGAAAACAAACTGTACAAATTAAAAATCAAGAACTTTTCATAATCAATTTAGAATTTTACCCATTTATGAACTTGAGACAACCTCTTTAAATTTGAAAAATGGAGTTCAAAGCATGAAACTTTGAACTCCTTTTGGACAATTTTCAAGCAATGACTTTTTCTTTCCTTCTTTTTTTTTATTTTTAGCCAGAAACAATACACTAGTAGGAGGTGGTGTCCCAAAAAAATGGGATTCTGATAAGTCCTCATTAGAGCCATGAACAGAAAGAAAAGTGCAATATGAACTTTACAGATGCTGGTGCTGAATACTGAGCAAAATACTGCCATGTCAAACTGGCCGTAAGCCCCAATACATAACAGATAGCTGTCAGCTATACGATGAGTTGACCGATCATTCAGCCAGCAGTTCTCTATCCTGATTCTTCCATACATATTTGCTTTTGGTTCTGACTAGTGCTCCATTGTCTGAGAGAGCCACTGCCAGACTTTTCACCTAGAGCAAAAGGATCAGCAGTCCAAAATTGGATATCCCGCATCAGTCTCTGTTCTGACATCCACTGTTGGGGCCCCCCATGAATTAGACTTTCAGTCGAACTCGATAATAATAGAGGTGTAGATTATATAAGTTATATTCGGATAAGGTGAGTTTATATTTTTGCCTCAAGGAAAATGCATAATAGTCTTGGACCCATATTTTTATATTAGGATTCTTCTGTCTACCGTTCCTCATCATGTACATTCTGTTAAAAAGGAATTGTTCAGTCTTTTGTGAAAACCTAATGTCGCACTGTTAAAGAAATCTACTTGCTATCAGTTTGCTAAGGCCGGGGACACACTGCGTTTTAGGCAGTCCGTTGACGGACTGCGTTACACCGCGGTATAACGCAGTGTAACACAGTCCGTTAACGCTGCCATTGAGCCCCATTGTCGGGCGCATTGCGACGCATGCCATAAAACGGCACGCGTTCGAGATGTGCCGTCATTCGCAGACGAAGCCTCGGGCGCGGCCTGTAGCGTCTGAGGCTCCGTCACCGCTAGCGCTGATGAATCATCTGAGCTAGCTGGTATAGCATAATGCGATTGCGTTATGCTATACCGTTAGCAGCCCGTCAACACTATGCATTGAACGGGCTGCTAAAACGTAATGTGAACCCAGCCTAATAGCAAGTTCTGTTCAATAAGACTGCAACAAAACTCTCATGGTTCGTTTACATGGACAGCAAACATTTACCAATTTCAGTAAACATTTACCAATCGGCGGGAGTTTAATTGCCTATATACACAAGCTAGATTGTTCAATATGCAATATACCCAAAAAAGATGGAAGTAAAGAGCGAAGATAAAAATATATTTTACTGAGAGAGTAAATAACAAAAAAAAATAAAAAAAAATGAGAAGTCATGGAGTGTCAGAAAACCAGGAACACACAGGGTCTACAAACAAAATGTAGATGGTAAATATAAAACAAGTATACAAGAGGGGAGAAATGATGGCACTAAAGAGAAAACTGAGTGGAGGATAACAGTATATTCCTACCGAGATGGTATAGTACAGGAGTAGAATAATCAAACAGTTAGGAAACAAATAATGGTGGCATCCATAGAGGGCTACATGAAAAAGGCTCAATATCACAAGGGAAAATCCTAAGCAGAGTAAAGGCACTGTAGCAGTCACATAACCAGCTCATCAGACTCCCGTTGTAATGTTCAATGTTAGCAGACCCATCAGCAGATATAAAAGCAAAGTGCATCATGCGTTACCTGGACATGAACTGCACCTGGTTATGTGACTTATGTGAGTGACCCGCAACATGCTTATACTGAAAGATTATCATGAAACTAATGTTTTGAAGAAAATTCATTGATGATGTAATCTTTCAGTGTAAATGCAGCTTAACCCCTTACCTACAATGGACGTAATATTCTGTCCATGTGACCCTGGACCTAATTCTCATGGATGGAATATTACGTCATAGCGATCAGCGGCGCCCACGTGGTGAGCGCCGCTGATCGCGGCCGGGTGTCACCTGATTATCACAGCTGACACCCGGCACAATGTGTCAGGGGCAGTCACGAACCGCCCCGACACGTTAACCCCTTGCACACCGCGATCAAACACGATCGCGGTGTACCGGGGCTTAAAGGGAAGCATCGGCAGGGAGGGGGCTCTCTCCGTGCTTCCCTGAGCCCCCCCACAGCAGCGCAATGTGCAGCACTGCTGCGGGGGGCTTCATCCCTGCAGGTTCCGGATCCAAGATGGCGACAGGGACCTTCGGGGGCCTGCAGGGAGCTGACTTCCTCAGTGACTGCAAAGCGCAGGCATGAGGAAGTCTGCGTCCATGCCTGTGACAGTGATCTATGCGTCACAGTGATCTGTGATGTGACAGATCAGCGATCTGTCACAGGACAGTGATGTCCCACATGGGACAATGTAATAAAGTTAAAAAAAAAAAATGTAAAAATAATTTTTAAAAAATCGCTAAATAAATAAAAAAAAAATATCCCTAATAAATTCATTTTTTGGAAATAAAAAAACCAAAACAATAAAAGTACACATATTTGGTATCGCCGCGTCCATAATGAGCCGCCCTATAAAACTGTCCCTTTAGTTAACCCCTTTAGCGAACCCCTTAAAAAATGAAAATAAAAAACTAAGCAAAAAATAATGATTTATTATCATACCGCCGAACAAAAAGTGAAATAACGCGCGATCAAAAAGACGCATATAAATATCCATGGTACCGCTGAAAACGTCATCTTGTCCCGCAAAAAACGAGTCACCACACAGCATCATCAGCGAAAAAATAAAAAGTTATAGCTCGCAGAATAATGCAATGCAAAAATAATTATTTTTTATATAAAATTGCCAAAACATAAAAAAAGACCTAAATGAGGTATCGCTGTAACCATATTGACCCAAAGAATAAAAGCGCTTTATCAATTTTACCGCAGGCGGAACGGTGTAAACGCACCTCCCAAAAGAAATTCATGAAACGCTGGTTTTTGTTCATTCTGCGTCCCAAAAATCGGCATAAAAAGCGATCAAAAGATGTCACGTGCCCGAAAATGATACCAATAAAAGCGTCAACTCGTCCCGCAAAAAATAAGACCTCACATGACTCGGTGGGTCAAAATATGGAAAAATTATAGCTCTCGATATGTGGTGATGTAAAAACTATTTTTACAATAAAAAGCGTCTTTTAGCGTGTGACAGCTGCCAAGAATAAAAACTGCCATAAATAGTAAATCAAACTCCCCGTTATCACCCCCTTAGTTAGGGAAAAATAATAAAATTAAAATAAAATGTATTTATTTCCATTTTCCAATTAGGCTTAGGGTTAGGGCTAGGGCTAGGGTCAGGGTTAGGGCTAGGGTTAGGGTTAGGGCTAGAGTTAGGGCTGAGATTAGGGTTAGGGGTGTGTTGGGGTTAGGGTTGGAGTTATAATTGGGGGGTTTCCACTGTTTGGGCACATCAGGTGCTGTCCAAATGCAACATGGCGTCTGATCTTCCAGCCAATTCTGCGTTGAAAAAGTCAAATGGTGCTCCTTCCCTTCCAAGCTCTGCCATGCGCCCACATATAGGGTATCAGCCTACTCAGGACAAATTGCAAAACAACTTTTGGGGTCCAATTTCTCCTGTTACCCTTAGGAAAATAAAAAATTGGGGGCAAAAATATCATTTTTGTGGAAAAAAATGATTTTTTTATTTTCACGCCCGGGCGTTATAAACTTCTGTGAAGCACTGGGGGGGTTCAAAGTGCTCACCACACATCTAGATAAGTTCCTTAGGGGGTCTAGTTTCCAAAATGTGGTCACTTGTGGGGGGTTTCCACTGTTAAGGTACATCAGGGGCTCTCCAAAAGCAACATGACACCCGCAGACCATTCCATCAAAGTCTGCATTGCAAAACATCACTACTTCCCTTCCGAGCCCTGACGTGTGCCCATACAGTAGTTTTCTCCCACATATGGGGTATCAGCGTACTCAGGACAAATTGGACAACAACTTTTGGGGTCCAATTTCTCCTGGTACCCTTGGGAAAATAAAATAATTGGTGACTAAAAGATCATGTTTGTGGAAAAAATGCAATTTTTTTATTTTCATGCCCGGGCATTATAAACTTCTGTGAAGCCCTTGGGGGTTCAAAGTGCTCACCACACATCTAGATAAGTTCCGTGGGGGGTCTAGTTTCCAAAATGGGGTCACTTGTGGGGAGTTTCAATAGTTTAGGTACATCAGGGGCTCTCCAAACGCACATGACACCCGCAGACCATTCCATCAAAGTCTGCATTCCAAAACGTCACTACTTCCCTTCCGAGCCCCGACGTGTGCCCATACAGTAGTTTTCTCCCACATACGGGGTATCAGCGTACTTAAGACAAATTGGAAAACAACTTTTGGGGTCCAATTTCTGATGTTACCCTTGGGAAAATAAAAAATTGATCATGTTTGTTGAAAAAATACGATTTTTTTATTTTCACACCCGGTCGTTATAAACTTCTGTGAAGCACTGGGGGGTTCAAAGTGCTCACCACACATCTAGATAAGTTCCTTAGGGGGTCTAGTTTCCAAAATGGGGTCACTTGTGGGGGGTTTCCACTGTTTAGGTACAACAGGGGCTCTCCAAACGTGACATGGCGTCCGATCTGAATTCCAGCCAATTTTGCATTGAAAAAGTCAAACGGCGCTCCTTCCATTCTGAGCTCTGCCATGTGCCGAAACAGTGGTTCCCCCCACATATCAGGTATCAGCGTACTCCGGACAAATTGCACAATAACTTTTTCAGTCAAATTTCTCCTGTTACCCTTGGTAAAATAAAAAAATTGAACCTGAAGTATTTTTTTGTGAAGAAAAGTTAAATGTTCATTTTTTTTTTTAAATATTCAAAAAAATTCCTGTGACGCACCTGAAGGGTTAATAAATTTCTTGAATGTGGTTTTGAGCACCTTAAGGGGTGCAGTTTTTAGAATGGTGTCATTTATGGATATTTTCTATCATATAGACCCCTCAAAGTGGCTTCAAATGTGATGTGGTCCGTAAAAATAAAATGGTGTTGCAAAAATGAGAAATCGCTGGTCAACTTTTAACCCTTATAACTTCCTAACAAAAAAAATTTTGGTTCCAAAATTGTGCTGATGTAAAGCAAACATGTGGGAAATGTTATTTATTAAGTTTTTGTGTGCCGTATCTCTGTGATTTAAGGGCATAAAAATTCAAAGTTGGAAAATTGCAAAATTTTAAAAATTTTCGCCAAATTTCCTTTTTTTTCACAAATAAACGCAAGTTATTTGAATGAAATTTTACCACTAACATGAAGTACAATATGTCACGAGAAAACACTGTCAGAATCACCGGGTTCCATGGAAGCGTTCCAGAGTTATTACCTCATAAAGTGACAGTGGTCAGAATTGTAAAAATTGGCCCGGGAATTAACGTGCAAGCTACCCTTGGTAGTGAAGGGGTTAAAGGGATGGGCCACTACTTTTTATTAATATCTGATCATGGGGATGCTACAATCCCGGTGATCAGTTGTTATCAGCATCAACTGTGGCTGAAAGTTATCAGATGTTACTGGAGCACAGCAGCTCCATCATTTCTAAAAAAGCAGTGGCCGGTTACTTCGGATCCACCACCCTTTTGAAATGAGTGGGTTGGTGGATCTGTAGTACCCGGCCATGGACACTATAAATTTGATGGAGCTGTTAGATATCAGCAGCATTTGAGAACTTTCGGCACCTACCTGTGGTGGTAACAGCCGATCGTCAGATCGGGTGTAGCACAGCCACGATCAGATATTGATGGCCTATCTTTTAAAATGGAAACATGAAGCATATTAGAGAATTTCAGAACTTTATGTGATACAGCAACAAACATTTATTAATAAGTAATAAGCTCTTGAAGCAAGAAACTGAGGATGTATCTGCTCACTAGTGCAATCACAAGACTATATGGTTCAGGGCTTCAAGATTAAGATGTAGACTCAGCTTGATTTTGATGTTTAGGAAAAAGGCAAAACAGAAAACGATTGAATCAGTGATTTGAAGGGACTTCTGTATTATCAGAGGCTTTGGGAATAACTTTACTCTGGGCAGAATAAAGGCCGTTTACAGTCAAATGACAGCATGACAGAGCAGGGGATAATTTTGTGAAACTGATGATTTCTGACACATGTAGCTCTAACCCCCTGACACTCCCTCCATCCGCTGTAATAAGATCTGTGTTTTCCCTGTGCATTGATCTGTTTGTTGAACTCCTGTAGTAAATGACTTGAGATAAGTCTCATTATCATCAAACTGTTTGCTGAGGTTAATATTGTCACTGCATGCATAATATCTACATGTGAGACAAAGCATAGCATGTGTGCTGCAAAATATTTCACTAATTATTACTGTGCAGTGCCTCCTGTAGAGCAAAAGCTGCAGATATCTGAACCTACATAATGAGAAACAATTGTGTATGTCACTTGTGATCAGCATTTTACAGCTTTTATATAAGATTTAGCTATACAAAAAGTTGGGCTACATTTTAAATATGTTACATATTCTGTACGAATCCTAGAATACAGCCTATGTTATATTTAAGGGTATGTGCACATGCTGCGGATTCTGCTGCAGATCCGCAGCGGTTTTGGCCCTGTGGATCCGCAGCAGAATTAGCTGCGTTGTACAGTACCATTATATACAGTGGGGAAAAAAAGTATTTAGTCAGTCAGCAATAGTGCAAGTTCCACCACTTAAAAAGATGAGAGGCGTCTGTAATTTACATCATAGGTAGACCTCAACTATGGGAGACAAACTGAGAAAAAAAAATCCAGAAAATCACATTGTCTGTTTTTTTTTCATTTTATTTGCATATTATGGTGGAAAATAAGTATTTGGTCAGAAACAAAATTTCATCTCAATACTTTGTGATATATCCTTTGTTGGCAATGACAGAGGTCAAACGTTTTCTGTAAGTCTTCACAAGGTTGCCACACACTGTTGTTGGTATGTTGGCCCATTCCTCCATGCAGATCTCCCCTAGAGCAGTGATGTTTTTGGCTTTTCGCTTGGCAACACGGACTTTCAACTCCCTCCAAAGGTTTTCTATAGGGTTGAGATCTGGAGACTGGCTAGGCCACTCCAGGACCTTGAAATGCTTCTTACGAAGCCACTCCTTCGTTGCCCTGGCGGTGTGCTTTGGATCATTGTCATGTTGAAAGACCCAGCCTCGTTTCATCTTCAATGCCCTTGCTGATGGAAGGAGGTTTGCACTCAAAATCTCACGATACATGGCCCCATTCATTCTTTCATGTACCCGGATCAGTCGTCCTGGCCCCTTTGCAGAGAAACAGCCCCAAAGCATGATGTTTCCACCACCATGCTTTACAGTAGGTATGGTGTTTGATGGATGCAACTCAGTATTCTTTTTCCTCCAAACACGACAAGTTGTGTTTCTACCAAACAGTTCCAGTTTGGTTTCATCAGACCATAGGACATTCTCCCAAAACTCCTCTGGATCATCCAAATGCTCTCTAGCAAACTTCAGACGGGCCCGGACATGTACAGGCTTAAGCAGTGGGACACGTCTGGCACTGCAGGATCTGAGTCCATGGTGGCGTTGTGTGTTACTTATGGTAGGCCTTGTTACATTGGTCCCAGCTCTCTGCAGTTCATTCACTAGGTCCCCCGCGTGGTTCTGGGATTTTTGCTCACCATTCTTGTGATCATTCTGACCCCACGGGGTGGGATTTTGCGTGGAGCACCAGATCGAGGGAGATTATCAGTGGTCTTGTATGTCTTCCATTTTCTAATTATTGCTCCCACAGTTGATTTCTTCACTCCAAGCTGGTTGGCTATTGCAGATTCAGTCTTCCCAGCCTGGTGCAGGGCTACAATTTTGTTTCTGGTGTCCTTTGACAGCTCTTTGGTCTTCACCATAGTGGAGTTTGGAGTCAGACTGTTTGAGGGTGTGCACAGGTGTCTTTTTATACTGATAACAAGTTTAAACAGGTGCCATTACTACAGGTAATGAGTGGAGGAAAGAGGAGACTCTTAAAGAAGAAGTTACAGGTCTGTGAGAGCCAGAAATCTTGATTGCTTGTTTCTGACCAAATACTTATTTTCCACCATAATATGCAAATAAAATGAAAAAAAAAACAGACAATGTGATTTTCTGGATTTTTTTTTCTCAGTTTGTCTCCCATAGTTGAGGTCTACCTATGATGTAAATTACAGACGCCTCTCATCTTTTTAAGTGGTGGAACTTGCACTATTGCTGACTGACTAAATACTTTTTTTCCCCACTGTACTATGGAAAATGGAAACCGCAGTGCAGACTGTGCGGATTTTTCTGTGCAGTTTTTGCTGTGGTTTCCAATCCGCAGAAAGAATTAACATGTTATTCTTTTCTGCGGATTTCGCTGCGGTTTGCCATCTCCTCCATTGTAGAGGTGATAAACCGCAGGGCAAACCCGCAGGCTAATCCACAGAAAAACCGCTTGTCTTTTGACCTGCGAATTTTGCAAAATCCACAGACCAATCCACACCGTGTGCACATAGCCTAACAGCTTGACTCACTATACTGGTGGAAACAGTGTTTGACTGGGGTGCCTAGAGCCCACCAGTAGAATGACTGTGTGCCCACCATGCAGTTGAAGACAAATATTTCCAAGTCATCTTACGCCGTAAACAAGCATTTCATCAGCATTTTTATCCTCTTAATATGTATTGCAGTCATCATATTACAGTGGCATGTAAAAGTTTGGGCAGCCCTGATCAAAATTATAGTTATTGTGAACAGTTAAGCAAGTTGAAGATGAAATGATCTCCAAAAGGACCAAGATGACATTTGGATTCACTGAAAATATTATCATAGAATATTTGGCTGATTTTACAATTAGCTATAATCTGCTATGAAATCTTAGTGTGCCACATTCTCGAAGTATAATCATAAGAAAAATGGTGCTTTGCATGACCTCCTTAAAAGGAACTTATCATAAAAAGAGCAAAAAAGTATTTTAGCAAAATTAAAGTATAAATGTAGTGTCTTTTTTCAAATATTTTATTTTTATTTAGTAGTATAATATATTAAGAATGATTACTTTTTTATATTTTTATATTTTAAACACTGGCAGGAGCAGCTGCTTTCATTTTTATATACAACCAATTGGAAAGCAAACCAGAATTACAACTGATGTACTTGAGTAGAGGACCTGCTCTCATGTGTCTGACGCTATTCCTCCTTCTGCAAGTTTGTAAAAGGAGGGGAGAACAATAACGTTTAGGATCAAAGTGTAGTGATATCTTGTTGCTGACATGTAGACAGTGTCACTGAATATTGCTGCCAGGGCTGAATTTAGCTTTCATGATGCAAATTGAGGTGAAAATGTTTTGGGTTTTATTTATGGCATTTTTTCTATACTAAAATTGACCTGGTAACATGATTCACCAGGTCAGTGTGATTGTGGCGATACCACACTTACCTAGGTTTATTCTTTATTTTAATATTGAGAAAAAAATCTGAAGTTTCCAAAAAACAAATTGGTTTCTGGCACCATTCTCCAAGATACAAAATATTTTTATTTTCCCATCAATTGAAATGTGTTGTATTTTATGTAGTGAGGTTACATTTGTATTGACACCTTTTGTGCGGAAAATACAATATTTTGATCGTTTTGTATTGCATTTTTTTTAAGGAGGTGGAGTGACTGAACACCACAATTCTGGTATTTTATTCATTTAGCTTTTTTTTGCTTTTAAGATAGTGATTTATTATTTGGCAATACCAACTATGTTTATTTTTTAAATTACTTTATTTTTAATGGAGAGGTGCGAGTGTGATTCAAATGTATTTATTTTTTTTAAATTTATTTTATACTTCATCTCTATGATTCTATGATTCTTTGCTGACTATGAAGAGTGCAGCAGTCAAATTGTAATGCTGCAGCACTTTTCTCAAGGAACACTCGGTGAGCTTTGCTTTGTCAATGTAACTACTACTACACTACCTCTGCAAAGTGCAGCAGATGATATTTATCGTAAGCTACTACTACAGTATAGACATTGGAGTGCAGTACCCAGTGAAAAAGTTCTCATCTGTTATGCTTGGCTGTGATGGCAGTTACACAGGCAGAGAAGATCTAAAGGTACTCTCACACTTAGCGATGTACCAGCGATCCCGACCAGCGATATGACGCGGTCAGGATCGCTGGTGCATCGCTAAGTGGTCGCTAGTGAGGTGCCACACAGGCAGATCTCACCAGCGACATCGCTGGGGACATGGGTCGCTACTTACCTGTCACACCAGGCGATCCTGCGTCCTCCCGCCCGGCTCCACGCGTCGCTCGTCGTCACAGCAGGAAGCGCCGCAGGAAGCTGACGACGAGAAACAGTCCTGGACATTCTCGCGCTATCAGCGATAACCAGCGGGGGAGCTGGTTGTAGGTAAGTATCACACACAGCGATATCGCTAGCAATATCGCTATAACGTCACAAGTTATAGCGATATTGCTAGCGATATCGCTTAGTGTGACAGGCCCTTTAGTCAGTGTTCATCCCTAACCATCTCCACCTTCTATAACTTTCCCAAAGTGCATAAGAACAACTGGGTTTTACCAGGTAGACCAATTGTGTCTGGAAATGAAAGTTTAACACAGGGAGCCAGTCAGTATTTGGATGAGGTTCTTGCACTCTTCGTTTGCACCCTGCAGTCTTATATAAAAGAACCCAAGGATATGGTAAATATATTATAAGTAATCACAGTCACTGACACTATTATATTAGTTAGGCTAGGTTCACATTGCGTTAGGGCATCCATTTAATGGATCCGTTAAACGGATGCGCTAACGCTGATGTCATTTTTGACATCTTTAGTGACCTAGTGCTAACGGTATGTGTTAATGCATGGTAGCGCTAAGGTACCATGCGCTACCATGCGTTAGCCCATACAGTTCTATGCACAGCGAATGGGTCCGTTCGCTGTGCATTACTGCCAACGCACCCAAAAACGCTGCATGCAGCGTTTGAGGGTGCAACGTGAATTAATGCACACTTGCTAACGCATGCTGATTTTGGCATGCGTTAGGATGCGCTACATTCATTGCGGGCAATGGCGGCGTTAACGGGTCCGTTACATAGCGTTAATGCTGCTATGTAACGGTTCCGTCAGTGCATTGCCCCCTAACGCAATGTGAACCCAGCCTTAGCTTAGCTGTTGAAGCCCTACATAGTAAAATTTCATATGAATTAATTATTTCCGCTGTCTCCTGTTTTTTGAATGCTAAGAGAAATCAATTTAAGTGTTAACTCACAATCAATTTGTACTGTGCCTTTTAAGTTTTGTCTTCACCCACAATTATTTCACCATTAATGCTCACATTTATCACCTATTAAAGGGGACTGCCATGGGTACGACTTGTGTGCCTACTTTTTCAAAAAAATTTTAGGATGGTGGGAGGATAATTTTGTTTTTTTTTGGGAGGATCTTTTATTCTACACTGGCCACATTCCCTTTTGGGGGAGATTTATAGACAATGTCATAATTTGTGGAGATGGGAAGCCACAATTATTCTTAGATTTTGCCATTTAAACAAAGGACCAATAAGGAACAGATTGTAATTTGTATGTGCACCTCAATAAATGATTTGCACTAGTTACATATATTTTTAATGTAACAATTAAAAGTTATATTTTAGTCAGGATTGCTAAAAATTAGATTTTTCCCCTTTGGCTATTGGATTTAAAATGTTAGTTAACTACTGATAACATTGAGCAGCTTTGCTGTAGTTAGTGTTCAGAGCACAGCAGCAGTTATGATTTGACTGCTGCTGTGTATCCAGGCAACAGAGTAGTGGTAATGAGGACATGTCGAGCAGCCTGGCATTGTGCTACAAATGCCAGGCTGCCTGATCTGTTCTTGTTGTTGGGAGAAGTCACCTCTGCAGCCTAAGGGCAGAGACACACTGATGTATTTCTCCTGCGATAATCGCATAGCACTGAACGGACTGGCGGGCACCTCTCCTGACCTGAGCATGACAGCATGATGGATTACAATGCAGTGTCAAGCTCAGGTCAGGAGAGCAGACATCCAGTGCGAGTTTTACAATGTGATTCTCGGACGAAAAATATGGCAGTGTGTCTCTGCCCTTAGGGTTCCATCTCACTTAGCGACGCACCAGCGATCCCGACAATGATACGACCTGGTAGGGATCGCTGGTGCGTCGCTAAATGATCGCTAGTAAGCTGCCAAACAGGCAGATCTCTTCAGCGACGCAGCAATGATCCAGCGATCAAATACAGTGATGCATGCTGGCCAGCGGGATGCCGATGACGAAAAAATGGCCCAGGACATTCCTGCATGATCAGCAATATCCAGCAGGGGGCCGGTCGCTGCTGTGTGTCACATGTAGCGAGATTGCAGGCGAGATCGCTGTTGCGTCACAAAATCGGTGATGCATTAGCGATCTCGCTACGTGAGACAGGGCCTTTAGTGTCCAACCTGCTGTCACTGCTCACTGCTAATTACAGTATTCAGAGCACAGCAGACAGTGATTGACTTCTGTGCTATGAATACTGTAATTAGAGGTGTGCAATGACAGCAGATCAGGCAACAAGGCTCTGGAAGGGACTTCTTCCACCTGTTAAAACTTAAAAAAAAAAACACAAAAATTGAGCTTTTAAATGAAAATTCCAGCTCATGAAAGGGAGGCCACATTCTGTGCAAGCCTGGGTGTGGCCTCCCTTTCCTGAGCTGGAAATTACATTTAAAAGCTTCCCCAGACTGGTGTCTATTGCTTGGGACCTGGTCTTTTGTCTGCCCTTATTCACACTCTGAGGTCAATTTTCACACATGGTAAGGTTTTTAATATTAGACAGTGTAGGACCATCCTGATCAGAGTCGCCATGTCAATGGTAGTATGGCTTTTATGCTATTGTTGATCAAAAACAGTATTCCTAAGAACTGTGTTATTTAGATGCACTTTTGCTTTAAACTTATACAGTTACAGTAGGGTTTTTGATAATTTTGTTTCTTGTAGGTTTTACCTGTTAAAACTTGTTGCACAGCCTGTCCTTTTCTCTCCACTGCTGCCCTCGTGCTCGGACCTGCTGAAAACTGTAAGTAGGGGTGAGCAGTGACTTATATCTATGAACTGTACATAACGAGGAGGCATGCACAGTTCATAGCTGATGCTATCACAGCAAAGTAGATGGTGTAGGAGACCAACCCTATTCTCCTATGGCCTGTGTCTGCCGTATTTACTGTGTGTTGTGACATTTGACACTAGTAAATAAAACTGTCAGCCCCCAGTGGCTGAGAAAAAAGTTAGCAAAACAAAGTTAAAAGTATATAACATCTTTAATACAATTATACATACACATAATCACATAATTAAAAACAACTGTAGATCTTCTTTAAAGGGTTTTCCCCATCTTTGGAAGTTATCACTTACCCTTAGCAAAGGACATAACTTGCAGATTAGTTGGGGACCAACTGCTGGGACCACCACCCATCTGAAGAACAAGGCTCTGCAATGGAGAGGTGACAAGATATGCATACCATCACTCCATTCCCTCTCTATAGGACTGTCGAACATACAGTATATAGGTATAGTGCTCTGCTTTATCTGGCAGTCTCATGGCGAATGAACAGAATGGTGATAGGCATATACTGCCACCTTTCCATTCAGACTGGGCTGAGTTCTGTTCTGGGGATCAATGGGGGTTTCAGCATATTATCATCTTTCCTATGGATAGGGGAAGTTAAAACAAAAAATCTATAAAAATGTTTAAAATATACTAATATACAGTATTTCAATTAACAAAGATGCCCTCGGTCTGAAGATTTCTGCATCGATCCTGGTCCACTACCAGCTTTGCTTCTGCTTGTTCTGCTTGACGTGGGAGAGCATTTCTTTCGGTGTCAGCCCATCATAAATCATCAGAGCTCTGAGTGAAAGGGAGCTGGTTAATTGGCTTATTTGAGTAGTTATGCTTCCCCCTTTCTCTGTCTGGCCAATGGGTCATAGTCATCACTCAGTCAGACCCCCTGTCATGATCCAGGACGGGGTTTCGCTTTGGCCCGTCCTGGTCTGACTGGGGGTTAATTGTTCCGCCTCTCCCTGGCAGAGGGCAGCTATTTAATGCTCACTGGACCTAGGTCCGGTGTCAGTTATACTCCTGCCCTCGGCTGAGTTAGTTTACCTTGTGCGTACGTGTGCCTTGTGCCTGATATCTTGCTTGCTTGTTTGGTTTTGATCCGGTTCTGTCCCTGTTACGAGTTCTGCCTGTACCTCTTGTACTGCACTACCTCTCGTGTATGACTCTCTGCTTGTGACCCGACTTCTCTCTGCTCGTCCCCTTGGTACCACGTCGCCCTCTTGTGTATGACCTTTGGCTTTGCCTGACCTCCCGTCTGTTTATCCCTCCTGTACCTCGCTGTCCGTACTGTGTATGAACTCCATTTTGCCTGACTCTGAGTTCTCTGTCTTCTCTGAAAGCAATACAAAAAATGGTGGGGGGAACAAGAGGCGCAATAGTGCCCTATCACTAATGACACTTGAAGTATGAGCGGTATAATACAGTTCCACTCACCTATTCCAGTTGTGTAACCCACAACTGGCTTGAGAGCATATCACAAAATCAGCTGCTGCAGGACCTCCACCAACCACTCACACGTGGAAAAACCTTCAGAAAGTTGTGGGAAGCAGGGTGTGTTGCAGTCCGCGCTGCCGAGATTCACAAATCACCTGGGATACAAGATGTTGTAGCAGTGTACTCCTTTATTTCCTCCTACGCGTTTCGGTGCCCTTCCTGGCACCTTCCTCAGGGAAAGGAGTACACTGCTACAACATCTTGTATCCCAGGTGATTTGTGAATCTCGGCAGCGCGGACTGCAACACACCCTGCTTCCCACAATTCTCTCAAAGCAGGATGCTAAGCCCCGCCCCCTTGCAGTCACGTGACCGTAGGTCCCGTGTCGGCTTGCTAAACTTCATCACTCAGGTCCTGTGCACCTATACTTTCTGGCTGTCCTGATCCCCAGGGGTCCCTACAGTGGGGGTGAGTCCCTGCTGAGCGGAGGCTGTACGTCAGCGCTGTCAGGATCCTGATATTATAACTGACCGATACCATTTTTTTTTTCTCTCTGCTCCCCTTCTTCTGTGTATGTGATGAATCATATGCACGCTCTTGCTGAGCAGGTTAAACACCTGACCCAGATGTCTCAGAAACTCCATGGAGAACAGCGAGTCCTGGCTCAGTCTCAGCAGCTGATCGCTGACACTGTGCAGGGGTTTTTTTTCATCGGGGGCTCGGGATATAACATTAGTTTCCCCTGAGTCTCCAGTGAAGTTACCGGATACCTTTTCTGGAGATAAAAAAGAGTTCAGAGTTTTCAAGGAGGCTGCAAGCTTTTTTTTTCCTTAAGAACACACTCTTCTGGGGATGAAAGTCAGAGAGTGGGGGTCATTATGTCTCTGTTAAGGGGAGCCCCCCAAGCTTGGGCTTTCTCCCTTCCGACCACGGCCCCTGAGCGTATGACGGTAGATGCATTTTTTGAGGCTGTGGGGCATATTTATGATGAGCCTGATCGTGTGCATATGGCTGAGGACATGGTGATGAGTGTGTGCCAGGGGAAGCACTCAGCCGAGTGGTTTTGTTCAGAATTCAGACGCTGGGCTGCTGAGGTCTGTTGGAATGATGCCGCCTTCCGGGGTTTGTTCCGTAGAGGCCTGTCTGAATATCTGAAAGATGCCTTGGCTCTCCACCCTCCGCCTGATTTCCTGGAGGAGGCTATGACACAGGCCATCCGAATGGATCGCTGGCTATGGGCGAGGGGAGTGATGCCAAGTGAAAGACCGTTATTCTCCCAAGGAAGGGGAGCCAGTCCTATATTGGAGATCACGGAGATGGGAACCATCGACTTCAAAGAAAATGAAAGGAGACAACGGCGCTTGGGAAAAGGCTGTTTTCACTGTGGCGATTCTGGACATTGGAGAAAGGGTTGCCCCTCCCATCCACTAACCAAGCGATTGAGCCCAGGTGATTGTCGTGGAGGTCACCCAGGCTCTCAGGTACCTTTTTCTGCCTTCTCTAAAATGTTGTTGCAAGTGGAACTTTGTTGAGGGAGTGTCTCTACATCCACTTCTGCCTTCGTGGATTGCGGATCAGCATTGAACTTTATTGACTGATTTGGTATCCAGGTGTAAGTTAGGGACAGTTAGGTTGGAGACTCCTATTCACATTGTGGCCATTGACAAAACACCACTGGTAAAGAATGACATTATGTTTCGTACTGAAGAGTTTCTCCTTAAAGTGAGTTCCTTGCACTTGGAACATATTTCATGTTTTGTGATGGACAACCTGCCAGCGGGACTGGTGTTGGGGTTCCCCTGGCTACAATTGCATAATCCTGTAATTAATTGGGAATGTCGGGACATTGTTAAATGTGGTCCCTATTGTTCTGAGAAATGTCTTGATACTGTGTCTTTGTCATCCGTGGGTCTGGAAGGTATTCCGGAGTGCCTGATAGACTATATGGTGTTATGAATGAGTTACCGAAGGAGGAAAAAACAAAAATACAAGCTAAGTCCAGAAAACTGGAGAGGTTGGTAGCTATCGGATTGCAGACCCCTGATCCTATTCACCACAACTAACAGTAGCCGTGGGGGGTTCCTACGGTGCCCTAGACCCCTCGTTCACAGCCGGAGAACTAAATAAGCCTAAAGAAAGAAAGGGGAAATCTAAACTGCCCAGAGCAGACCCCAAAGCAATAGACAGCCCCCAACATGTATTGTCGGTGAAAAGCAGATGAAAACACAAACACAGACAGAAAGACAGGTTGAGCAAATGATGGGGCCCAACTAACTAAATAGGAAAGGACAGAAAAGATGCTGGCTGCAATCCGCAAAAAAAATCCTACCAAAAATGTCCCAACCGTCTGATAGAGAAAAAGGCCCTGAAGTCGCTAGACTTCAAAATCACTATATCAGCACTCAGGTATATTCTGAAAACAGAGCAAAGAGATAAACTGATCAGAGACAAAAATGGAGCTCAGCCCGTCCCAACAAAGGCAGGCTGAACACAAAACATGAAGCAAACAGACAACATCTCATGGAAAAATAAGAGAGCAAAAACTTAGCTTTCAGTAGACAGGACTAACTGGTTGCAAGAGCTCAGAGCAGAAAGGATCACCAGCATCGGCGTCAGCTGCCTTATATCCACTCAGTGATTCCGGGTGTCCAATCAGGCTCCACCTGTTCAGATGACAGGTTCTTCTCAACCCAATCAATTTCACTACCTCTCTTCACCAGCAGAGGGAGTTCATCAGACATCAACGGTGAAGGGGAAAATGAACTCACAACAGTACCTCCCCCTTGAGGAGGGGTCACCGAACCCTCATCCACACCACAAGGACGATCAGGATGGGCCCAATGAAAAGCAAGAACCAATCTTTGGGCATGAATATCGGATGCAGGGACCCAAGAATTATCCTCCTGGCCATAACCCTTCCATTTAACCAAATACTGGAGTCTCCGTCTAGCCAGGCGAGAATCCAGTATCTTCTCAACCTCATATTCCACATTACCTTCCACCAATACAGGGTCAGGAGGTGCCACCACAAGAACTACTGGCTCAACAAACCTCTTTAACAGAGACTTATGAAACACGTTATGGATCTTAAATGTAACAGGAAGAGCCAATCGAAAAGAGAGAGGATTAAGAATCTCCAAAATCTTGTAAGGTCCAATAAATCTAGGTTTAAACTTTGGAGAAGCCACCTTCATAGAGATATTCTTAGATGACAACCAAACCATATCACCCACCTTAAACTCGGGACCAATGGTCCTATGAGGGTTGGTAAACCGCTGGGCCTTTTCCTGGGAGAGGGACAACCTATCCACCACTTGGTCCCAGATCTGGTGCATGCTCTCCACCACAGTGTCAACACCTGGGCAGGCAGAGGACTCCACCTGCCCTGAAGAGAATCGAGGATGAAACCCAAAGTTACAAAAAAAAGGTGACATCAAAGTGGCAGAACTAGCTCTATTATTTAAAGCAAATTTGGCCAAGGGCAAAAATGAAACCCAATCATCCTGATCATCAGAAATAAAACATCTCAAATACGACTCCAAAGTCTGGTTTGTTCTCTCCGTCTGCCCATTGGTCTGAGGGTGAAACGCAGAGGAGAAGGACAAGCGAACCACCTGTTGCAAAAACAAGGGCACCAACTCTGAGGAAGATGGCAACTTAGGGAGTGGTACAAGATGGACCATCTTAGAGAATCTATCACAAATCACCCAAATAACAGTCATTCTCTGAGAGACAGGCATATCAGAGATAAAATCCATTGAAATATGGGTCCATGGCCTCCTGGGCACCGGCAAAGGCATCAGCAGCCCACTAGAGCGAGAACAAGGTTTAGACCGGGAGCAAGTCCCACAGGACTGCACAAAACTCCTGACATCACGAGACAAGGCGGGCCACCAAAAAGACTGACGTACCAAAAATACCTGGATGACCAGCCAATGCAGAGCAATGAACTTCAGACATCACTCTCTTCCTCCACTGGTCAGGAACATACAATTTTCCAATGGGACAACGCTCAGGTTTGTCCTCCTGAAACTCTTCCAGAGCACGTCTCAAATCGGGGGAGATGGCAGAAAGAACTACCCCCTCACCTAAGATGGTAGCAGGCTTGGTCACAACAGGAGAATCAGCAAAGAAACTCCTAGATAAGGCATCTGCCTTGACATTCTTAGTGCCTGGAAGAAAAGAGACCACAAAATCAAAACGTGTGAAAAACAAGGCCCACCTAGCCTGTCTAAGATTCAAGCGTTAGGCCGACTCCAGGTAAATCAAATTCTTGTGGTCAGTAAGGACCACGACTTGATGTCTAGCTCCCTCCAACCAATGTCTCCACTCCTCAAATGCCCATTTCATGGCTAACAGTTCCCGATTCCCCACATCATAGTTACGTTCAGATGGGGAGAACTTTCGGGAAAAGAAAGCACAGGGATTCATTTTAGATGTTACAGGATCTTTTTGGGACAAAACAGCTCCTGCACCAATCGCAGAAGCGTCCACCTCTACCTGAAACGGGAGTGAGACATCAGGTTGCCGCAAAACCGGAGCAGAAGTGAACCTTGGCTTCAGCTCCTGAAAGGAAGAAACAGCCTCCGGAGACCAATTCAGCACATCAGCACCTTTCTTAGTCAAATCAGTCAATGGTTTGGCAATACCAGAAAAATTAGCTATAAATTTACGATGAAAATTAGCAAAACCCAAAAACTTCTGGAGGGCCTTCAAAGAAGTGGGCTGAACCCAATTATAAATGGCCTGTACCTTGGCCGGGTCCATTTCAATAGTTGACGGAGACAAAATAAATCCCAAAAATGAAATCCTCTGTACCCCAAAAAGGCATTTCGATCCCTTGACATACAGGGAATTCTCCCTCAAAATCCGGAACACAGTCCGAACATGTTCCACATGAGAGTCCCAATCCTTGGAAAAGATCAAAATATCATCCAGATAGATGATCAAAAATTTATCCACAAAGTCTCGGAAAATATCATTCATGAAGCACTGGAAGACAGAAGGGGCATTAGTGAGCCCAAAAGGCATCACCAGGTACTCAAAATGTCCCTCTGGAGTATTAAACGCCGTCTTCCATTCATCCCCATGCTTAATGCGAATAAGATTATACGCCCCCCTGAGGTCAAGCTTGGTAAACCAGCAAGCACCTTTAACTCTAGAGAATAGATCAGAAATCAGGGGTAACGGATACTGATATTTAACAGTAATTTTGTTGAGGGAACGATAGTCAATACAAGGCCTTAATGAACCATCCTTCTTGGCCACGAAAAAACCCCCAGCCCCTAAGGGTGAAGAGGATGGTCTAATATGACCCTTCTCCAACGACTCCTTAATATAGGATCGCATAGCCTCGTGCTCGGGTACAGATAAATTGAAAAGTCGACCCTTGGGAAATTTACACCCAGGGCTCAGCTCAATTGCACAATCATAACTCCTATGAGGAGGCAAAGACGCAGACTCATTCTCACTAAATACATCATAAAAATCAGCCAACTAGTCAGGAACACCATGCGACTGGGGAGAGGTGGAGAAAACAGGAGCGTCACTAAGGGCAAACTGACAACCCTAACTCACCACAGACACAGATTTCCAATCCAAAACTGGATTATGGATTTGCAACCAGGGAAACCCCAGAAAAATGGTATCATGCAGATTATGCAACACCAAAAATCTGCAATTTTCTTGATGGTCTGGGGCGACCCGCATTACCACCTGGGTCCAAAACTGAGGTTTATTCTTCGCCAAAGGAGTAGCATCAATACCCCTCAAAGGGATAGGCGTCCGCAGAGGTGTCATAGGAAATCCACAACGTTTAGCAAAATCCAAGTCCATCAGTTCAGAGCTGCTCCCGAATCCACAAAAGCCTTAGCGGAAAATGTGGATAGGGAGCAGATCAGAGTAATTGCCAGAAGAAACTTAGGTTGAACACCACCTACAGCAAATGTGTGTGCAAAACGTTTCTCTCGTTTAGGGCAGACAGAAATAATATGCGAGGCATCTCCACAGAAAAAACACAGCTTATTACGCCTTCTGAACTCCTGACGTTGCGCCCTAGACAAAACTCTATCACATTGCATAGGTTCAGACATTTGTTCAACAGGTGGCAACACCTCTCGTGCAGTTTTGCGTTCATGCAAACGCCGATCAACCTGAATGGCTAATGACATAGAATCGTCAAGACCAGAGGGAACAGGAAATCCCACCATAGTATCTTTTACGGTTTCTGACAAACCCTTCCGAAAGAGAGCTGCCAAGGCACCATCATTCCAAGTAGTAAGGACCGCCCACTTTCGGAATTTTTGACAGTACAACTCTGCCGAATCCCGACCCTGGCTTAATGCCAACAGGGTCTTTTCAGCCAGATCAATAGCATTAGGTTCATCATACAACAACCCCAAGGCTTGAAAAAATGCGTTCACATTAGTTAGAATAGGATCATCAGGTTTCAAGGAAAACGCCCAATCCTGAGGATCGCCGCGCAGCAAGGAGATGACAATTTTAACCTGCTGTGCGGAGCTCCCTGATGAGTTAGGCTTCAAGGCAAAAAATAATTTACAATTATTCTTAAAGTTCAAAAATTTAGACCAATCCCCAAAAAACACATCAGGAGTAGGGATCTTTGGCTCAGCAACATGTGAATGAGCAAGATAGGTGGAAATTCCCCGCACTTCAGCAGCGAGCTGCTCCACATGATCAGACAATTGCTTCATCTCCATTGAGAAGAAAAAATTCCCCCTACGGCCTCAAAGACATAGAGGAAAAAATATACACACAAAAAAAAAAAAATTCTGAGACTTTTTGTTTTGTTTATTTTTAACAATTCTTTCCTGCTATTGAGTACCCTAGAATCTGCGGTATGGCTGGTGATTCTGTTATGAATGAGTCACCGAAGGAGGAAAAAACAAAAATACAAGCTAAGTCCAGAAAACCGGAGAGGTTGGTAGCTATCGGATTGCAGACCCCTGATCCTATTCACCACAACTAACTGTAGCCGTGGGGGGTTCCTACGGTGCCCTAGACCCCTCGTTCACAGCCGGAGAACCAAATAAGCCTAAAGAAAGAAAGGGGAAATCTAAACTGCCCCAGAGCAGACCCCAAAGCAATAGACAGCCCCCAACATGTATTGTCGGTGAAAAGCAGATGAAAACACAAACACAGACAGAAAGACAAGTTGAGCAAATGATGGGGCCCAACTAACTAAATAGGAAAGGACAGAAAAGATGCTGGCTGCAATCCGCAGAAAACCCTACCAAAAATATCCCAACCGTCTGATAGAGAAAAAGGCCCTGAAGTCGCTAGACTTCAAAATCACTATATCAGCACTCAGGTATATTCTGAAAACAGAGCAAAGAGATAAACTGATCAGAGACAAAAATGGAGCTCAGCCCGTCCCAACAAAGGCAGGCTGAACACAAAACACGAAGCAAACAGACAACATCTCATGGAAAAATAAGAGAGCAAAAACTTAGCTTTCAGTAGACAGGACTAACTGGTTGCAAGAGCTCAGAGCAGAAAGGATCACCAGCACCCCTGTAGGGCGTCAGCTGCCTTATATCCACTCAGTGATTCCGGGTGTCCAATCAGGCTCCACCTGTTCAGATGACAGGTTCTTCTCAACCCAATCAATTTCACTACCTCTCTTCACCAGCAGAGGGAGTTTATCAGACATCAACAGTGAAAGGGAAAATGAACTCACAACATATGGACGTTTTCTCCGAAAAAGAGGCTGAGGTTTTGCCACCATACCGCCCATTTGATTGTACCATTGACCTGGTTCCAGGTGCTAAATTGCCCAAGGCCCGCTTGTATAACCTTTCGGGTCCTGAACGGGCTGCGATGAAGGAGTATATTTCTGAGAGCCTCCGTAAGGGACACATTCGTCCTTCTGTTTCTCCTGTGGCGGCGGGGTTCTTTTTTGTAAAGAAAAAAGACGGTGGTTTACGCCCATGCCTCGATTTTCGTGAGTTAAATAAGATAACTGTGAGGAATACGTATCCCCTTCCACTTATCCCTGATTTATACAACCAATTGTCCGGAGCTAAGTGGTTTTCAAAATTAGATCTACGGGGAGCGTATAACCTTATCCAAGTCCGAGACGGAGATGCATGGAAAACCGCTTTTCTCACTACTGAAGGGTTGTTTGAAAATCTGGTCATGCCTTTCGACTTGACCAATGCTCCAGCGGTCTTCCAAAACTTCATAAATCACGTGTTCTCTGATTTTATTGGACGTTTTTTGGTGGTATAGTTGGATGACATATTGATCTATTCTCCTGATAAACAGACTCACATTGGTCATGTTCGGGCAGTTCTCCAAAGACTCCGGGAGAACGGTCTCTTTGCTAAACTGAAAAAATGTTTGTTTTTTGTTCAGGAACTGTCGTTTCTGGGATTCATCGTGTCTGCTGAAGCGTATTGCATGGATCCTAATAAGGCACAGGCCATTGTCGAGTGGGTTCAACCTTGTGAGTTGAAGGCTCTGCAGCGTTTCCTAGGATTCGCCAATTACAATCGCAGATTTATAAAGGGGTTCTCACAGGTGGTTAAACCCCTCACAGACTTGACTCAAAAGGGGGCCGATATCAAGAATTGGTCAACCGTAGCGGTAGCGGCATTTCAGTTTTTGAAAACATGTTTCATGTCTGCCCCGGTTCTTGTTCAACCGGACCCGTTGGAACCATTTATTGTTGAGGTAGATGCCTCAGAGGTGGGGGTGGGGGCGGTATTGTCCCAGGGACCCGCCACTTTGACCAATTTAAGACCTTGCGCCTTTTTCTCAAAGAAATTCTCTCCTGCGGAGAGAAACTATGATGTGGGAAATCGAGAACTTCTGGCCGTTACGTTGGCCTTTGAAGAATGGAGGCATTTTTTGGAGGGGGCTGTCCATCCTGTAACCGTAATTACAGACCACAAAAACCTAGCTTATACTGAGTCAGCTAAGAGTTTGACTCCTAGACAGGCTAGAAGGTCACTTTTTTTTTCCCGATTCAACTTCTCGATCACTTTTCGGCCAGGGTCCAAAAATGTCAGAGCTGATGCTTTGTCACGCAGTTTAGATCCGGTGTCCCCCCCGGAACCTCCATCCTCCATTCTTCAGCCTGGGGTGGTGGTGGCAGGTTTTTCGAATATGTTGGAACGAGAGATTCGGGAAGCCCAGTCTCTTGCACCGCCGACTAAGCCGGTGGACAAACTTTTTGTGCCAGTTCAGCTTCGCCTTAAGGTTCTCCGGGAGTTGCATGACTCAGTTCTGGGTGGACATCCAGGGATCTCGGCTACCCAGAAGGCCATTGCTAGAGTATTCTGGTGGTCTGCTTTAGCCTCTGATGTTGGGGAATATGTGTCTGCTTGTGATGTTTGTGCCCGTGCAAAAGCCCCCCATAACCGGCCGGCTGAGGAATTGGTACCACTGCCAATTCCTGAGAGACCATGGACGCATTTTTTCCATGGATTTCATCACCAACCTTCCCCCCTCCAAGGGTAATACCTTCATCTGGGTTGTGGTGGACAGGTTTAGTAAGCAGGCACATTTTGTACCTTTGGCAGCTCTACCTAATGCGGAAACATTGTCCAGATTGTTTGTTGAGCATGTGGTGTGGTTGCATGGGGTACCCTTGAATGTGGTGTCTGATAGAGGAGTGCAATTTGTTTCCAGATTTTGGAGGGCTTTTTGTAAAAGGTTGGGTATTGGTCTGTCCTTTTCATCTGCTTATCATCCAGAGACTAATGGGCAGACCGAGCGGACCAATCAGCCGCTGGAGCAAATTCTGCGTTGCTTGACCTCTGACCGACAAGCTGATTAGTGTTCTGTGTTACTGGTGGCTGAGTTTGCATTTAACAACCGCGTTAACCAGTCTACGGGTACATCTCCCTTTTTCTGCAATTATGGGTTTCATCCTCATTTTAGAGAATTTTCCCGTTTTAATTCTGGGTGTCCTGGGGCGGATGAGACAGTCCAGCGGTTGGGGGAGGTATGGCAAGAGGTCCAGAGTAACATTACGAAGGCCCAGGACAAATTTAAATTTTTTGCAGACAAAAAACGATCTGCGGGACCGGTGTTTCAGATTGGGGATAAGGTATGGTTGTCCACCAAGAATATAAGACTCATGGTCCCCTCTGCGAAGCTTGGACCCAAGTTTATCAGTCCTTATGAAATTACCAAGGCAGTTAACCCGGTGTCTTTTCGGTTGTGTCTCCCGCCATCTCTGCGGATCCCAAATGTTTTTCATAAGGCCCTTTTGAAACCTGTGAGGTCCGCTGGGGAGGGATCATCAGCTTCCCCAACACCGGTTTTGGTAGACGGGCAGTCGGAGTACGAGGTGGAACGAATTGTCGACTCCAGGTTGGTCCGTCGTGCCCTTCAATATCTGGTACATTGGAAAGACTACGGTCCTGAAGAACGCTCGTGGGTTCCTGCTCGATCAGTTCATGCAGATCGGTTGGTCCGGGCCTTTCACAACCAAGTACCCTGAGAGACCTGGGGGTCCAGTGGTCCCCCATTGAGAGGAGGGTACTGTCATGATCCAGGACGGGGTTTCGCTTTGGCCCGTCCTGGTCTGACTGGGGGTTAATTGTTCCGCCTCTCCCTGGCAGAGGGTGGCTATTTAATGCTCACTGGACCTAGGTCCGGTGTCAGTTATACTCCTGCCCTCGGCTGAGTTAGTTTACCTTGTGCGTACGTGTGCCTTGTGCCTGATATCTTGCTTGCTTGTTTGGTTTTGATCCGGTTCTGTCCCTGTTACGAGTTCTGCCTGTCCCTCTTGTACTGCGCTACCTCTCGTGTATGACTCTCTGCTTGTGACCCGACTTCTCTCTGCTCATCCCCTTAGTACCACGTCGCCCTCTTGTGTATGACCTTTGGCCTTGTCTGACCTCCCGTCTGTTTATCCCTCCTGTACCTCGCTGTCCGTACTGTGTATGAACTCCATTTTGCCTGACTCTGAGTTTTCTGTCTTCTCTGAAAGCAGGATGCTAAGCCCCGCCACCTTGCAGTCACGTGACCGTAGGTCCCGTGCCGGCTTGCTAAACATCACTCAGGTCCTGTGCACCTATACTTTTTGGCTGTCCTGATCCCCAGGGGTCCCTACAGTGCGGGTGAGTCCCTGCTCAGCGGAGGCTGTACGTCGGCGCTGTCAGGATCCTGATACCCCCCTTTCATACACAGCATTGATAACTTGCCGACATAGGAAAAGTTTTCCTTAATCAAACACGCTGGAAGTAGAGCTGCTGAATATGGGCGCTGACATAGATATTTATTGTTTGGGATCCCTTTATTAAATGAAAATATTAGTAAATTTTGAATCTTGCAATTTTAAAACATACAGATTGGTTTGAGCTGAAGTCCTTTTTTTAAAAAAAGTTAAATATGAATAAGTACGTTAAAAAGCAAAAACAAAACCACAAAACAATACACATCTCACACGAAAGAATCACTCATCATAACAGAATAAACACAAATATAATTTTCATTTTCCAAACCACGGTCATGCAGAAACAAAATAGTATATATAATCATAACCAATACATAAATCAAAAGACTACAATACAAAATACATGCAATAAATTTAAACAATTACAAATCAAACAAAACAAAAATGAAACAAAAATTCTTGACCTAACTTAAGCAAAACAAAAAAAAGAGAACAAAACAAAAGAAAACTAAAGAAAAAAAGAACTAAAATTAGTTTGAGCTAGACAACCCCTCTAAGCTTAATATCAAGAACATCTCATTGTCTTTGTCTAGTACAATACGCAGCTGTATATTGGGGAAGCAGAGAACAGAGCCATTACTGTACCGCAGCAAAACTGCAAGTGTAAATTGTGCAAAAAACCTTACAAAATAAGTGTGTAAAGCTGTGCTACATAAATAATTCTGCAGTGACTGAGGATGCAGGGAGTGCACTGGGAACATAAATTAGAGAAAGAATCCTGATGAGCATTGTCTTAATGTGATCATATAAAACATAAAATTGGACATAAAAAAAAACTCTGTAACAATACTAAATATATCAAATAAAATGACTTTATTTATATAGATTCATCCTGGAAGGAAAGGTCACCGCAGATTAATCTAATATGTCACATTTGCATAACAACATTAATCTGACACTTTCTCCTGCGTGAATGGAGAATCGCTGAGTATCAATAAACCAAAGGCTGTACCCACAAGTCTTGCAGCCGCAGTGTCTGACATACTGCGCACTGGGGTGTTAGGCTGCAGGGAGCCAGTCAGCATATGTTTAGGATGAAGTTCACAGCTCACAAACTTTATTGCTGTACTCACCAGCCTGAGCCGAGCTCTGTGGGTGCCACGGCTGTGTTAACTATACTGGCAAAATAGGTGCAGTATGATGGACAGTGGGGGCACCAGAAAATAAAAGCAGTGTGGAGTTTAGTGCAAATTTCTAGTTATTAGCAAGAACCTAGAAATACTATTGAAGGTGAAGAAGTAGTAGTTGCACCAAAGACTCCTCCACCACATAAGAAGGCAGTATTATAAAATCCATATTTTAGGTTTGGGGCCTATGAGATTTTGCATTTAGACACAGGAGCTTCCAGTTACACTTTTGGTTATTGAGAAAATAATTTCTCCTTATTTCAGAGGTATTACCTCTTCAGCTATAGTGAAATAGGAAGTAGAAATGCTCTGTTTTACTGGTGCTAATGAAACGGACCTCTCAGCCTGTTAGGGTTGAAAGCGAGCATTGCGCCACGCCCGCTGCTGTGTGGGCCACACAGGGGTAGCTGTGTAAAACTATGCCAAGCTGACCTTAGCTGTCTCCAGGGGATGCAGAACGTCACTTTGGTGAAAGTGGGGAGACCGTACTGCGTGATCCATCCGACGTAATATTGATGTCAGGCGGGGCTGCAAGGTACAGTTCATCACATATTCCAAAACTACTCCAAAATTATATATTTATTTATTTTACTCATTTATATAGCGTCATTAATGCCACAGCGCTTTACAGACATTATAACATACACATGTGAGGGTAATTAGGAGGTGTAGGCATCTACTCACTCTTTGGCAGTGGTTTCAGGTAGGCACAGGCACAATGCCTCTTTTAGCTCATAAACCCAGCGTAAAGAGAAATAGCCTTAAGGCCCCATCACACACAGCGAGATCGCTAGCGAGATGCATCAGTGATCTCGCCAGCGATCTCGCTGTGTGTGACATGCATCAGCGACCGCCCCCCCCCCCACCGGGTATCGCTGATCGTGCAAGAATCTCCTGGGCTGTTATTTGATTGTTAGTCTCCCACTGGCCAGCACGCATCTCTGCGTGTGGCAGAGGGAGAGCAATGATCAGCAAGCTCCCAGCGCTGTAAGCAGATGCTGGGAGCTGGTATCTAAGGTAAATATCGGGTAACTAAGTGCGCGCCGTCACTTAGTTACCCGCTGTGTACCTTAGATACCCGCTGTGTACCTTAGATACCTGCACGCAAAAAGGAAAATGGGCAGATGCAAAAGTTTGGCTACCCTTGGAGAGAAGTGTGCTTAAATAACTTTGACCAAGGTTTCAGACCTTAATTATCCTTTTCGGGTTATGGCTTGTTCACTATCATCATTAGGAAAGGCCAGATTATGCAAATTTCCCGGTTTTATAAAAATGCATTTTGGAAATAAGTCCCTTGAACCGATGAGGTTAAAATAGAACTCTATGGCTCCAATTATCAAATGTATCAGTGGGTAAAAAAGCAAATTGTCTCTTCAGAGAGGAAGAAAACTAGTATTCCAGTGCCAGCTATAGGAAGTAGCAATCCTAAAGGTCAATATGACTCTCTTACAAGTTTTGTCACATGACTTAGGATGAAAGACAAAAACAAAATCTAAATTTGCAGACACTGGGTTTTGGGGTACTGCTCCTCGTCAGTGCAAACTGTGACATCTGGTTTGACTGGGTGAGATGCGATGAGGTTAAAATAGAACTCTTTGGACACAATGATCAAAGGTATGTGTGGAGAAAAAAGGGCACAGAATTTCAGGAAAAGAACATCTCGCCAACCATTAAGCATGGGGGTGGATCAATCATGCTTAGGGTTGTGTTCAACAAATTCTTGATGCAAACATAATACCATCTGTAAAAAAGCTAATGTTGAAAAGAGGATGGCTTGTACAGATGGAAAATGATCCTAAACACACATCAAAATCCACAATAGACTACCTCAAAAGGCGCAAGCTGAAGGTTTTACAATGGCCCTCACAGCCCCATGATCTGAACGTCATTGGAAATCTGTGGCCAGACATATACACTCACTGGCCACTTTATTAGGTACACCTGTCCAACTGTGTGTTAAGACTTAATTTCTAATCAGCCAATCACATGGCGGCAACTCAGTGCATTTAGGCATGTAGACATGGTCAAGACAATCTCCTGCAGTTCAAACCGAGCATCAGTATGGGGAAGAAAGGTGATTTGAGTGCCTTTGAACGTGGCATGATTGTTGGTGCCAGAAGGGCTGGTCTGAGTATTTCAGAAACTGCTGATCTACTGGGATTTTCACGCACAACCATCTCTAGGGTTTACAGAGAATGGTCCGAAAAAGAAAAAAAATCCAGTGAGCGGCAGTTCTGTGGCCGGAAATGCCTTGTTGATGCCAGAGGTCAGAGGAGAATGGGCAGACTGGTTCGAGCTGATAGAAAGGCAACAGTGACACAAATTGCCACCCGTTACAACCAAGGTAGGCAGAAGAGCATCTCTGAACGCACAGTGCGTCGAACTTTGAGGCAGATGGGCTACAGCAGCAGAAGACCACACTGGGTACCACTCCTCTCAGCTAAGAACAGGAAACTGAGGCTACAATTTGCACAAGCTCATCGAAATTGGACAGTAGAAGATTGGAAAAACTTTGCCTGGTCTGATGAGTCTCGATTTCTGCTGCGACATTCGGATGGTAGGGTCAGAATTTGGCGTAAACAACATGAAAGCATGGATCCATCCTGCCTTGTATCAACGGTTCAGGCTGGTGGTGGTGGTGTCATGGTGTGGGGAATTTTTTCTTGGCACTCTTTGGGCCCCTTGGTACCAATTGAGCATCGTTGCAACGCCACAGCCTACCTGAGTATTGTTGCTGACCATGTCCATCCCTTTATGACCACAATGTACCCAACATCTGATGGCTACTTTCAGCAGGATAATGCGCCATGTCATAAAGCTCGAATCATCTCAGATTGGTTTCTTGAACATGACAATGAGTTCACTGTACTCAAATGGCCTCCTCAGTCACCAGATCTCAATCCAATAGAGCATCTTTGGGATGTGGTGGAACGGGAGATTCGCATCAGGGATGTGCAGCCGACAAATCTGCGCCAACTGTGTGATGCCATCATGTCAATATGGTCCAAAATCTCTGAGGAATGCTTCCAGCACCTTGTTGAATCTCTGCCACGAAGAATTGAGGCAGTTCTGAAGGCAAAAGGGGGTCCAACCCGTTACTAGCATGGTGTACCTAATAAAGTGGCCAGTGAGTGTATATATGTGAATAAAAAAGTTTTTATGGTATGTTCAGTATACGCTTTTTTTCCTTTCTAAAGTTTTATGTTCATGTTTGTATTGGAGGTGTTGTTTGTACCTCCTTATGCCGAGTGTTAATGCATATGCAATTTATCGCCTGCTGTATCTATAGGAATCAATAAGACACACTTCTGAATAAACATGTAGTATATCTGAGCATCAGTTTCTCTTTCTTACAGCTGTATTTGTACAAATGACATATTATTACAAAAGTAGTGATTTTTCATTTTTCGTGACATTTCAAAAAGTGACAATTTTTGTTCTATTACTAAGTGGTAAGAGACAGGGCAGGTTATCATGACTCCCAGTGAGTATACTCCTGACAGGGTAATGTCAGTTCCCTATATATCTAGTAATATTACTCTATTCACTGCTAGTCTCAGTGTTATGCCGCACTAAGGGTTTATTGATTAGCTTCCTCTCTCCCGGCAGCTACATGACAAAATATGCCGGAGCCCATCATTGAGAATAACGCCAATTTCCCAAGATTGTTATGATAGGGCAGATGTTGAGAGACCTCCCATCCTCCCTTTATAGAGGGGCCCCAAAGCTTCTTTCTGTCTTTTGAATTTTGTTTAGAATTGATCCGGCACAGATGATCCAGGGGTGTTTGTCTAATCTACTGCACAAGAATGAGACAAATTAATCTCAGGGCTCATGTCAGTGATTGTGGGTTAATGTACAATTGACTTGGGTCCTGTCAATTAACAAGCGAGATGTGGAATGGAGACAGATGGCGGTTGTATCCATGCTTACCGGATGGAGGTCTTGATATATGAAGCAATTTGTTTGTAAACAGGAACAATCACTTAGTACAACATGCTTTTATCACAGTTTTGCTCTTTGGAATGCCTGTCTATAGTACTTGACACATCCCTCGCCATATATTCCCATTAAATAGTAATCTCAAGGCTGTGTTTGCTTTGTACAGTAGCTCTATTAATATGTTACTAAAGGCAGCAATAGATCCCATTACAGAAAAATTATTTGAACAAGAAAAGCATTCTTTTCTATTAATTTATAACCAACAGCCGAGTTCTCACCATCATGTACCCAATGCAAAATCACCAACATGATCCCCACTTACCATGTACCATTTACTATACTGTTGTCTTCTCATATAGCAGCTGGAACTTCAAGCCCCTTCATGACCAAGACTTCGGAACAACTGCTACTACTGCATCCTATAACCTGTCTCATTCTCTGATCAGCAAGTAACACTTAATCACTAGTGTTGAGAGAGTATACTCGTTGCTCGGGTTTTTCTGATCATGCTCGGGTGTCCTCCGAGTATTTTGGCGCGCTCGGAGATTTAGTTTTTGTCGTCTCATCTGCATGATTTGCGACTGCTAGACAGCTTGAATACATGTGTGGAATGCCTGTTTGTTAGGGAATTCCCACATGTATTCAGCCTGTCTACAAGTCACAAGTCATGCAGATGAGATGGCGAAAACTAAATCTCCCAGCATGCCAAAATACTCGGAGGACACCCGAGCATGCTGGGAAAAACCAGAGCAACGAGTATACTCGCTCATCACTATTAATCACTGATACCAAGTCAGGCTTTAAAGGAATTATATCCTAGATTAAAAAAAAATAAATTTCAAAATTATTTATTTTACTGATATTTTTTTTACTTGTTATTATAATTATTTCTGATGAGATAAGGCTACTTTCACACTTGTGTTTTTTTGCGCTGCGTGCGCAGTGCAAACGCAAGTGTGAAAGTAGCCTAAGTCTATTAAATTTTACATGTTGGGAAAAGTTGGCACTATTGCTGTGGAAGAGGTCGTGCTTGAGGAAAGAATGAGAATCCCGATGTATGAATATTGAAAACTTCAGCCCCAGCACAAATGAGAAATTTATTGCTTGATCCTGCAGGAAAGATAAAGAATAGATAGCGTCCAACGTTTCAACCCACGGGTAGTCGTTTTATGGGGGTAAGAAAAAGGAAAACCCATAATGGTCACTGAAATAAGATGAAACTGACAAAAGTAATTTTCAATTTAAATGTATTGACTATCAGCAAATGAAAATCAGGCATTGCTTTTTTGCTTTTAAATTTGGGTTCAACAGAATTTTTTTTTTAAAAACAGACTGGACAAAAACAATTATGGTATGCCTGGAAAATATTGAACATAATTTAACCATAGGGACATGTTAAACTAAGGTATGTCCTGTAATCAGAGTCAAAACTGTCTTCAAACTAATCAGTCAATATGCCTATGTGTAGGGGGGAAAAGTAGTCATTGTGCTGTTTAGTATCATGGTGTGTACCCCACTGAACATGGAGCAAAGAAAGCTGAGGAGGAGATAATTGTTTCAGTAGATTAGAAAGACAATTATAGACAAAAATGTTAAAGGTAAAGGCTTTAAGATCATCTCCAAACAGTTTTATATTACGGTTACTACAGTTGCACATATTATTCAGAAGTTAGAGGTCTATGAAGGTCTACGGAACTATAGCCAATCTTCCTGAATGTGGCCAGTAAAGAAAAATTGATGACAAATCGAAGAGACCAACAATACGAATGGTGACCAAAGAACCCAGATCAACTACCAAAGAGATTGAAGGTGAACTCCGACGTCAAGATAGATCAGTGTCAAATCTCTGTCTTGGTCATAATGGACTTCATGGAAGATGACTGGGGAAGAAACTGTTGTTGAAAGAAAATCATTAAATGAGACTGAAATTTGCCAAAATGCATATTGACAAACCACAAAGCTTCTGGAAGAATGTCCTTTATGCAGATGAGACAAAACTGAAGCTTTTCAGCATCAAATCAACTCTATGTTCACAGACAACAAAAATGAAACAAAAAAAACATTGTACCTTCTGTAAAACATGGAGGAGGCTTGGTTATGTTTTGGGGCTGCTTTGTTGCATCTGGCACAGGGTGTCTTTAATCTATGCAGTGTATAATGAAATCTCATCTATCAAGGCATTCTGGAGCCAAATGTACTGACCAGTGTCAGAAAACTTGGTCTGATTTGTAGATCATAGGTTCTCCAACAGGTTAATGTCTCAAAACACAGCTAAAACATAGAAGAATGGCTAAGAGCAAAGCATTAGACTATTCTGAAGGGGCTTCTATGAGCCCTAATCTAAATCCTATTGGACATCTGTGGAAGGAGCTGAAACCTGCAGTCTGGAGAAGGTGACATTCTCACCTGAGACAGCGGGAGCAGTTTTCTCATGAGTAGTGGGCAAAATACCTGTGGACAGGGGAAGAAGTCTCATTGATAATAACAAAAATTGTTTGTTTGCAGTGACTGTCTCAAAAAGTTGTGCTACAAAATATTAAGTTAAGGGAACCATCATATTTATCCAGGCCTGTTTCACTTGTTTGTTTTTTCACATTTTTCTGTTGAACCACAATTCAGAAGTAATATTTGATTCTCATTAGTTGGTATTCAGTAAATTTAAATTGGCAATTACTTTTGTCAGTTTTAAGTTATTTTAGTGACCATTATAGATTTTTCTTACTTTAACGTAAGGGTACCAAAAATATTGTCCAAATCTGTATATACATAAATTCCATCAAAAAATGTATGTGTAGAATATTAGGGTTAGAAATGTTTTGGGGCGAAAGTATTTATTCCGGTCCAACCCAATACAATATTTACATCTGAGTGTCTCTGCAGCTGCAAGCAGCAGAACCATGGGGGTGCTGAATGTGGGACCCTCACGAATCTTAAATCGACTACCTATTCTAAGGATAGACCGTCAGTATCTAAATACAGAAGAACACCATTAAACAACATTTTATTACATATCATACTTGGAGTGATTCTATTTTGTTCCCTTTGTTATAGATCATTTAATATTCCCATTTATGTAGACTTTTGACCAGCTCTATTGTATCACTCCCTCCTTGTTCAGTGTCTGCACTCAGCTTGCTCTGTAAGTTTCAATCGCAGGAATGTTAGAGAGGTTGTCCTCTACTTTAACATTGATGGCCTATCCTTAGGATAAGTCATTAATGTCTGATTGGTGGGGGTGCGACACCTGTCACACCCCCCCCCTCGGCGATCAGATGTTCTTGGTGTCGAAAGTGATGGCTGGAACTGCTCAGTTATAGAGATGCACAGTACAGCTCCGTCAGCTGTATAGAGATTGCGGCCGGGTACTACACATCTATGTACTATTCAAATCAGTAGAGGGGTGGATGTGCAGTACCCGCAAGCTGCTACTATACAGTCAAAGGAACTGCGCTGTGCAGCTCCATAACTAGTCAGTTCCAGCCGCTGCAGACACCAAAAACAGCGGATCAGCGGGGGTGCCTGGGGTCGTACCCCCGCCGACCAAACAATTTTAAAGTAGTGGACGACCCCTTTAACCTTTAAATGGCACAATATTTTTATTCGTTTATCTCTGAAAAAGATGTCATTTTGAAAGCTGGAAGTTCCCTTTAGGTGAAAAAATGTGATTGCTAGAGTTGAGCGAAACGGGTCGAAAAAATTCAAAAGTCGCCGACTTTTGGCAAAGTCGGGTTTCATGAAACGAAACCCGACCCTAGGATGAGGTCGGCCACGAGGTCGGCGACTTACGCGCCAAAGTCGCGTTTCAAAAGTTTGTTTTGCGCTCTTTTTCAGCCAATCAGGATCCACGGACACTGTGGGCAACGTGATGACATAGGCACGGGTCACCACCATCTTTCAGAAGGGCATGCAAGTGATTGGCTTGCTTTGGGGGGCGTCACAGGGGGTATAAAAGGGCGTGCACGCCGACCGCCATGTTACTCATGCTGATCTCAGAATAGGGAGAGCTGCTGCTGCTGCTGATTTTGTAGGGAGAGCGTTAGGCAGGGAAGAAGACACCAAAAACTGCTTCTGCTGCTAGCGATTTTGCCTGTACAACACACCAGTCACTGTGCAGTGCAAGGGGAGGCTATATAGTGGTGTATCAGTGGTGTTGGTTGTTGGGCTGCCTTCTAAGGCTTCCTGACATTCCTGCATTGCTGTTTACCCACTGCTCCGCAAACTGCTTTTTTAAAAGCAATCCCAATTTTTTTTTTTGTCCTGCTGAGAAGAAGAAAAAAAAACTGCTTCTGCTGCTAGCAATTTTGCCTGTACAACACACCAGTCACTGTGCAGTGCAAGGGGAGGCTATATAGTGGTGTATCAGTGGTGTTGGTTGTTGGGCTGCCTTCTAAGGCTTCCTGACATTCCTGCATTGCTGTTTACCCACTGCTCCGCAAACTGCTTTTTTAAAAGCAATCACAATTTTTTTTTTTGTCCTGCTGAGAAGAAAAAAAAACTGCTTCTGCTGCTAGCGATTTTGCCTGTACAACACACCAGTCACTGTGCAGTGCAAGTGGAGGCTATATAGTGGTGTATCAGTGGTGTTGGTTGTTGGGCTGCCTTCTAAGGCTTCCTGACATTCCTGCATTGCTGTTTACCCACTGCTCCGCAAACTGCTTTTTTAAAAGCAATCACAATTTTTTTTTTGTCCTGCTGAGGTACTGAGCGTGCATTTTTTCACACCATACAGCGGTGTACGCTCCTCACACAGTACCGTGTAACGGCTGTTATCACAGCCACAGTGAAGCTATCAGTGAGTCACTCTGTGAGAATAAGTCGAGGACATGTTCCGTTCTTACAGACCTGCACTCTAGGGAGATTCCAATTCTGCCCAATTCTACATACACCTTGTAGTTTGTGATACACTAGCCAATTTCTGCCTGTGACATAGCGCTCAGATACTCAGTGGGCCTCACACAATCCATAAGTGTCCAGTGTCCACAAGTGTGTGCAGAAATTCAAAATCTCCCTTATCCTCTAGTCACTTTGGTCACAGCTCTGCCATCGAGCCTGTGACAGAGCGCTCAGATACTCAGTGGGCCTCACACAATCCAAAAGTGTCCAGTGTCCACAAGTGTCTGCAGAAATTCAAAATCTCCCTTATCCTCTAGTCACTTTGGTCACAGCTCTGCCATCGAGCCTGTGACAGAGCGCTCAGATACTCAGTGGGCCTCACACAATCCATAAGTGTCCAGTGTCCACAAGTGTCTGCAGAAATTCAAAATCTCCCTTATCCTCTAGTCACTTTGGTCACAGCTCTGCCATCGAGCCTGTGACAGAGTGCTCAGATACTCAGTGGGCCTCACACAATCCATAAGTGTCCACAAGTGTGTGCAGAAATTAAAAATCTCCCTTATCCTCTAGTCACTTTGGTCACAGCTCTGCCATTGAGCCTGTGACAGAGCGCTCAGATACTCAGTGGGCCTCACACAATCCATAAGTGTCCAGTGTCCACAAGTGTCTGCAGAAATTCAAAATCTCCCTTATCCTCTAGTCACTTTGGTCACAGCTCTGCCATCGAGCCTGTGACAGAGCGCTCAGATACTCAGTGGGCCTCACACAATCCAAAAGTGTCCAGTGTCCACAAGTGTGTGCAGAAATTAAAAATCTCCCTTATCCTCTAGTCACTTTGGTCACAGCTCTGCCATCGAGCCTGTGACAGAGCGCTCAGATACTCAGTGGGCCTCACACAATCCATAAGTGTCCAGTGTTCCCAAGTGTCTGCAGAAATTTAAAATCTCCCTTATCCTCTAGTCACTTTGGTCACAGCTCTGCCATTGAGCCTGTGACAGAGCGCTCAGATACTCAGTGGGCCTCACACAATCCATAAGTGTCCAGTGTCCACAAGTGTCTGCAGAAATTCAAAATCTCCCTTATCCTCTAGTCACTTTGGTCACAGCTCTGCCATCGAGCCTGTGACAGAGCGCTCAGATACTCAGTGGGCCTCACACAATCCATAAGTGTCCAGTGTCCACAAGTGTGTGCAGAAATTCAAAATCTCCCTTATCCTCTAGTCACTTTGGTCACAGCTCTGCCATCGAGCCTGTGACAGAGCGCTCAGATACTCAGTGGGCCTCACACAATCCATAAGTGTCCAGTGTCCACAAGTGTCTGCAGAAATTCAAAATCTCCCTTATCCTCTAGTCACTTTGGTCACAGCTCTGCCATCGAGCCTGTGACAGAGTGCTCAGATACTCAGTGGACCTCACACAATCCATAAGTGTCCAGTGTCCACAAGTGTCTGCAGAAATTCAAAATCTCCCTTATCCTCTAGTCACTTTGGTCACAGCTCTGCCATCGAGCCTGTGACAGAGCGCTCAGATACTCAGTGGGCCTCACACAATCCATAAGTGTCCAGTGTCCACAAGTGTGTGCAGAAATTCAAAATCTCCCTTATCCTCTAGTCACTTTGGTCACAGCTCTGCCATCGAGCCTGTGACAGAGCGCTCAGATACTCAGTGGGCCTCACACAATCCATAAGTGTCCAGTGTCCACTAGTGTGAGCAGAAATTCAAAATCTCCCCTGTCCTATAGACACCGTGTACCTTGTTTTACATTACTATATAGTTTGTTGGATTTTGTCTACATTTCTACCAAAAATGAGGAAGGCTGGTGGAAGAGGCCGTGGAATTGGGTGGGGGTTGGCAGCTGGTAATGATGGTGTTGGTGGTGGATCTGATGGTAGTGGCAAGAGCAAAATAGGACCGAATGCAGGAGGTGTTGAGCCTGCGTCATCGTCTGGCTACATAAGGCCTCGAACGCTTAGTTTTCTAGGAGTTGGCAAACCGCTTTTAAAGCCAGAGCATCAGGAAAAAGTTTTGTCTTACATTGCTGACTCAGCCTCCAGCTCTATCGCCTCCTCTTCTTCAGTTGTAAAAAGTAAAAGCACTGAGTCGTCATTGGAGGCTCATGTTCATGAACCACACCTTTCCTTGTGTCCTTCACCCCAACCAAGACTGAAGGATGACGCAGGCCATACTACTGATTACTCCATGGAGCTGTTTTCACATACCATGCCTGGATTATCAAGTGAAATGGTGAATTACCCAGGCCAAGATGAATCTGACATGGAGTGCACTGATGCACAGCCGCTGATGGATGATTCTGCTGGTACATTCACTCAGAGCACTACATTGTCCTCGCAGTGTACAGAGCCAGATTCTGACCCTGATGAGACTCAGGTGCCCCTTCCCGCACACTATACCACCATACACGGTGACACAGAGGAAGGTGCACATGACATAGAAGAGGAGGTGATGGATGACCCAGTTGTTGACCCAGATTGGCATCCATTGGGGGAAGAGGGTGCTGCTTCCAATAGCTCAGATGAGGAGCATCCACAGCAGACATCGACATCGCAACAGCTGTTATCTGGCAGGCCCGGAGCACTCCAAAGACAGGTTCCAAACATCAAAAGAGTTGCTGGACAGCTTGTCCAGAGGGTCAAAAGATCACAGCGTGCTAGGCCGCAAAATGTCTGCCAAAGTAGGAAGAGTGCAGTGTGGCACTTTTTTGAACAAAATCCTCATGATCAGGCCAAGGTTATCTGTAAGAAGTGCGCAAAGACCTTTAACAGAGGGAAAAATCTGAAAAATTTGATTACCAGTTGCATGCTTAGACATTTAACCAGCATGCACTTGCAAGCGTGGACACAACACCAAACCTCAAGTGCCACATGTGCAACTGATCACAACGAAGGTAGTCAGCAACGCTACATTGTTTCCCCCACTGTAAGCCCACCGGTTAGCACAGCAGCAAATGTTGAGGTGTCGTTGCAATGCCACAGCAGTCAGGGAATCCCACTGTTATATCAACGAAAGACTGATTCTAGGCCATCAGAAAGAACAACAACTCCATCACCATCATCAACCCTCTCTCAGTCCGCCCTGTCCACCGCTACTTCCACCATATGCAGCTCTCAAGTCCAGCTCACCCTCCCAGACACTATGAGTAGGTCAAGAAAGTACTCAGTCTCTCATCCGCGTACACTGGGTTTGAACGCCCACATTGCCAAACTAATCTCGTTTGAGATGATGCCCTTTCGGTTGGTGGAAAGCGCAGCTTTCCGCGAACTCATGGCCTATGCAGTACCACGCTATGACCTATCCAGTCGCCACTTCTTCTCTCGCAAAGCCATCCCAGCCCTCCACCATCATGTGAAAGACCGCATTGTCCATGCACTCAAGCAGTCAGTGAGCGGAAAGGTGCACCTCACAACTGATGCATGGTCCAGTCGGCATGGCCAGGGCCGTTACGTGTCCATCACTGTGCACTGGGTTAATGTGGTGGATGCAGAGTCCACAGGGGAAAGCGGTGGTGGGACAGTGCTGCCTAGCCCACGGTATAGGAAACAGTTGGCTGTAGGCATTCCACCCTCCTCCTCCTCCTCCAGAAGCGAAAGCTCGTCCACAGAGCGCAGTCGTACGAGCACTCCATCTGCAGCTGCCACTGATGCACACGATGTGTCCCCCTATCGAGCAGTTAGTGGAAAGCGTCAGCAGGCTGTGTTGCAGATGATGTGTTTGGGCAACAGACACACCGCCGAGGTACTGGCCGAGTACTTGAAGCGACAAACTGAGTCATGGCTGGGCAGTGTACATCTTGAGGCAGGCAAGGTAGTTAGTGATAACGGCCGTAATTTTGTGGCAGCCATAGCCCTTTCAAAACTCAGCCACATACCTTGCTTGGCTCACACCTTGAACCTGGTGGTGCAGTGCTTCCTCAAAAATTATCCGGAGTTAACAGCCCTGCTCCAGAAGGTGCGAAGACTGTGCGCGCACATCCGCCGGTCGCCTGTACACTCCGTTCATATGCAGAAGCTGCAGCGATTGCTCCACCTTCCCAACCACCGCCTCATTATCGACATGGCAACAAGGTGGAACTCCACCCTGCACATGGTGGAGCGGCTGTGCGAGCAGAGGCAGCCCATAATGCATTTGTGGGAGGATACACGGCCAGGCACTTTGAGAGCAGACATGGAGTTGACAGGTGTGCAGTGGTCGAAGCTGAAAGACCTCTGTAAAGTCCTTCAGTGTTTTGAGGAATGCACACGGCTGGTAAGCGCAGACGACGCCATCCTAAGCATGAGCATCCCACTTATGCGTCTGCTCATGCCAACTTTGACGCACCTTAAGGAGCAGGCGTCTGCAGCCAATGTTGATGAGGAGGAAGAGGAGGACGGAATCCTTGATGACATTCAGCCATTGTCTGCTCAGGGACCTCTCCTGGACGAGGTGGAGGAAGAAGAGGAGGAGGAGGATGATGATGGGGATGATTACTTAGGGGAGGAGGATGCATCTCGTGGGGCAAGTGAAAATGTTGGCGTGGCAAGGTCTGGTACAGGGTTTGTGCGTGACTGGAGGGATGTGGATTTGCCAGAAAGTGCTCCTCCAACCAGCACTCGCAGTGCATCATTGACACCGGGAACATTGGCCCACATGTCAGATTATGCCTTGCGGATCCTAAAAAGGGACCCCCGCATTGCCAAAATGATGAACGATGACGACTACTGGTTGGCCAGCATCCTGGATCCACGCTATAAAGGCAAATTACAAAACATCATGCCACAGGAGAACCTTGACCTAATATTGGCTAATAAACAAGCAACTCTGGTAAATCGGTTGCTTGAGGCATTCCCAGCACACAGCAGCGGTGATGGTTCTCACACGAGCCGTACGGGCCGGGGGCAGCTTGGCAGAGGTGTTCGTGGTGCACACAGCAGAAGTGGCGTTGGAGACAGGGGTTTCATGACAATGTTGTGGACTGATTTTTCAAATACCGCTCACACAACTGGTTATACTGCAACAATGGAAAGTGACAGGAGACAGCAGTTGTCAACTATGGTTACAAACTACTTTTCCTCCCATATCGATGTTCTCCCACACAGGTCATTCCCCTTTGACTATTGGGCCGCTAAACTGGACACCTGGCCTGAATTGGCCCAATATGCCTTACAGGAGCTCGCTTGCCCAGCTGCAAGTGTGCTATCGGAAAGAGTCTTCAGTGCAGCTGGATCAATCCTGACAGAAAAAAGGACCCGTCTGTCAACCCAAAATGTGGATGATCTAACCTTCATTAAAATGAACCATGCATGGGTTTCCAAGGATTTTGTCCCACCTTCCCCTGATGACACATAGGGTGACAGAAAAATGGCTTGCTTTGGTCCACCTCTTCCTGGGACTTCACCTATTTCGCCTTTTGCATCAGCTGAATGTCCAACATCAACATATGCCACTTTCTAAAACTCCCTAACTGTGCTGCCTCCCCCCCCATGGCCGGGGTCACCACCTAGCGCATGACACCGTGCGAGTGCCGTTGCCCTGGACAGGTGGGTAGGCCGACTCTTGGGCGCGGGCACTGGCACAGGGTCCCTCATAGTGCAATCAAGTGTCTCTGACGGTGGTGGTGCACACCCGCCGTCAGACACACCGCTGTACTATGAGGGGCCCAGTGCCAGTACCGACGCCCACGAGTGGGCCCCCCTTGCTTGGGCAGGGCCCCAGCATTTGCAATCTTTACCTCTCCCTGCTCCTCTGCTGTGTAATCTGGGCCGTCAAATCCATACTGTGCCTGACACCGTCTGAGCCTGCCTCCTGATGTATAGACATATATTTTGAATGTGTACGCTATCCATACATGTTATCTGGGGATACGGTACCCTTTCTAACCTTTGTGCAATCACGTGCAATCCATACTGGGCCTAACACCATCTGAGCCTGCCTCCTGATGTATAGACATATATTTTGAATGTGTACGCTATCCATACATGTTATCCGGGGATACGGTACCCTTTCTAACCTTTGTGCAATCACGTGCAATCCATACTGGGCCTAACACCGTCTGAGCCTGCCTCCTGATGTATAGACATATATTTTGAATGTGTACGCTATCCATACTTGTTATCTGGGGATACGGTACCCTTTCTAACCTTTGTGCAATCACGTGCAATCCATACTGGGCCTAACACCGTCTGAGCCTGCCTCCTGATGTATAGACATATATTTTGAATGTGTATGCTATCCATACATGTTATCTGGGGATACGGTACCTTTTCTAACCTTTGTGCAATCACGTGCAATCCATACTGGGCCTAACACCGTCTGAGCCTGCCTCCTGATGTATAGACATATATTTTGAATGTGTACGCTACCCATACATGTTATCTGGGGATACGGTACCCTTTCTCACCTTTGTGCAATCACGTGCAATCCATACTGGGCCTAACACCGTCTGAGCCTGCCTCCTGATGTATAGACATATATTTTGAATGTGTACGCTATCCATACATGTTATCCGGGGATACGGTACCCTTTCTTACCTTTGTGCAATCACGTGCAATCCATACTGGGCCTAACACCGTCAGAGCCTGCCTCCTGATGTATAGACATATATTTTGAATGTGTACGCTATCCATACATGTTATCCGGGGATACGGTACCCTTTCTAACCTTTGTGCAATCACGTGCAATCCATACTGGGCCTAACACCGTCTGAGCCTGCCTCCTGATGTATAGACATATATTTTGAATGTGTACGCTCTCCATACATGTTATCTGGGGATACGGTACCCTTTCTAACCTTTGTGCAATCCATACTGGGCCTAACACCGTCTGAGCCTGCCTCCTGATGTATAGACATATATTTTGAATGTGTACGCTATCCATACATGTTATCTGGGGATACGGTACCCTTTCTCACCTTTGTGCAATCACGTGTAATCCATACTGGGCATGAGAACGGCTGGCGAGCTGTTAAGCAAGCTACAGCACCTGTGGTTTGCACACGTAAGTTTTTAATTTTTTCAGGAATGACGGTTAGGCCTAATTCCGGAACTGCGGTTGACCTGCACTTACTGGGAAATCATCGTTCGTGGGTAATAATTGTAATCACAGATCCCCATCACTAACGTTGTTCAGCGGGTTATCTGCACCTGTAAGCGACAAACGCTGGCCTTTTCAGTGTAGCGCACATGCAGCCACGGACATGTAAGGGCATGACACACCAGTTATTGGCCAATCTCATGTGCCAGAGCCTCACGTGTCCCTCTAGTAAGCCGGACTCGGACCGCGGGGCATGACGGAGTCTCGTTCGTTAACGGAATTAAGCTTGCAATGTGTGCATCTGTTCTGTAGCTGGCATGGTTGAGGTTGCCCGTGTTGAGTCAAATTACGCAGTAGGCTCCACTCCTGGTGGTGCCCTTCTGGACATTCCTTTAAGGTTCAGCTTTGCAACCATACTGCCCACGTAAAACAAACACTTTGCCTTCATGAACGCTGTTTGGAGGGTCATGACTCGTGGGAATAACGCCGCCCAATCAGTTAACCTGCTAGAGAGATCCTTCGTTGCTCCCAAGCATGACATCACACTCCCTAGGAGGAAGGTAATGCCACTGTGGCGACCGTACTCCTGGGGGCGACACAAGTGCACTGATGCCCAGCCACTGCTCGATGAATCTGCTGGTACATTGACCCAGACCACTACATTCCCCTCGCACGCTACCCGGCCTGAATCTGACCCTGATGAAACTCAGGTTACCCTTCCCATATACAGTTCCATCTTACACGGTGACAAAGAGGAAGCTGCAGATGAAAGTGCCAACGAGTGGGCCCCCCCTGCTTGCTCAGGATCACAGCACTTGCAAGGTTGAAATACTGTGCAGTGAGATGGAAGATGGGGACGACGAGGAGTCCAGACTAGTACAGGGATTCTCTAGCGAGGAGACTTATTTGATTGTTTTCAATGTTGGGACAGCAATTTTTGGGGAGCACTATACTCTGGAGAATGATAGATGGGGCCCACCATACACTGGAACATTCCAAAGGTGGACATCAGACACTGGAGCAGCATTTACAGGGCCCATTATACACTAGAGCATTAGAAATGGGGCCCATTATGTTTGGAGCATTATTTGGGCCCATAACACAGTGGAGCTTCATCCATGGGGACCAAGATATACTGTAGCATTATGTGGAGCTCATCATATACTGTTTCAAACATTATATGGGACCAATGATTCTGTATGGAGAAATAGATGGGCCTCGTCATGAGATGTAAAAAGTGAAGTATTTTTCATTGTACTATACCGCTATTTCTCTGCCGTATCGGAGCATGATGAGTTGTGGTATGTGTTAAAGGGGCGCTCTTTCGCCCAGGGCACATGAAAACCTGGAGCCAGCCCTCCCCTCCCACAACTTTAGCCAAATAACCCCCATTTTTCAGTGCGTAACTTGTATTATGAAGTTAATTAAGGTTGACAAGCTTAAGTAAGAAGAATTGATGCTTTTGGCATTCAAATGGGCACTGTAGGTGTGTTTCCTGTCCTCCTCTCACTGCCGACTTTTATTCCCCATTGACTTACATTGGGTTTCGTGTTTCGGGACGACCCCGACTTTTCCCAATAATCGGACGATCTTGCTCGACCCGACTTTTGGAAAAGTCGGGTTTCACGAAACGAAACTCGACCCTAAAAAACCAAAAGTCGCTCAACTCTAGTGATTGCTCTAAAATGAAATCTCTGCTAAGTGGCCTTTATTTTATCTCACCAAACTAACAAACATGAAGTTCGCATTAGCATTATCAAACAAGAAGTAATGAAGTTACTCATATTCTTATTGTGCATGATTTATAGCTCACAGGTGCCAAGTTTCTGTGCCTTTACAGGATTAGCATAGCAATTTCTGGAGAAGCAGAGGAGAAGAAAACACAAAGGAGTTAAAGCTGAAGAAGAATTCTTCTCACTGCAATCAGTTTTAGCAATATGAAGGTGGACGTTGTCTTATTCCACAACCCTGTGTGAAAAATGCCAGTATCATAACGAGGGAGAGGAAAACTCCCAGCTACAGTCCACCATATATCTCTGGTGATTGCAAATAAGCCAAAATTGTATTAACATACTCATCTACACTTATATGATGGATTTACCATATCTAGCTGAACAATCAATGCAGATTAAATCTTAATCTACTTAGTCAAACAATCCTAAACTATTAATTATTGCATGTGGGTGAAATGGATCAGTGTTGGATGGATAATTAAAGGGATTATTCAGGACCATTTTTTTTTACTATGGGTCTAACTAACAGGCAGTAGTTTCTAACTACCTGACTGTTGTGCCCACCACCAATCTCTACCAGCAAGAATGATCACGGACTGCTCCAGCCAGTGATTCAGTGGCTTCCGCTGATGACACTTTGACAGAGTAGCAGCTTCTCTTCTACTATGTTCTGTTGATGGGGCGTGACGGTGAACACCATGCTGATTGACAACTGGCTCCCTGCTGTGTAACTACGGGGACCTGGCTGTCAATCAGCATGTTGTCCGCAGTCATGCTGTGGGAGGAACGGCCCCTGTCGAGTGTCCAGGCCGGAACCAAGGGAGCCATCATCTGGGTTCTGGGGGAAACTGTCCCTGGGGGACAGAGTTCGAGGACGGACCGTTGTGACAGACAGATGGGCTGGGGGAGGGACCAGTATAAAGGAGGCGGGGAATCCCCGGGACAATGAGTCAGCAGACCTACACAGAGACAGCAGGAGACCGTGGAAGCAGCTGAAAGCGAGAGCTACTCACCAGTGCCAGGGAGGACGCTCATTGAGGACTCCAGAAGGACAGTACCGAGGCAGTCATCTGGGACTTGCTGCCCTGCTCCAGCCTGTGGCCACTGCAGCCCCAGTTCAACCCGCGGCCGCCTCCCCTCAGCCCGCGGCTGCGGCCTACCCGCGGTCACCCGCGGCCGCTGCCCTCTCGCTTAAGCCCCCGCTCCGGTCCGCAGCAGGGGCCAAGCCTCTGCTGGCTGCGGACTCCCCGTCGCAGCCGTTAGCTGCACAGGTGGTCTGTGATTCGCCACCCTACATCGCTGCCGCTTGCCCCAGTCCGGGGACTGCGGCCCACCCGTCCAAGGACTCTGCCGGGGCCTGTGGGGCTTCAGTGTCATCAGCGCGCCGGAGCGCGCGAAGACTTCGCCAACGCATCAGCAACTGGGCCCAGCGCCTACTGCGCCGAAAGACCACCATCCCGAACGGCGAGGGACGTCTGGACAGCTAAGTTGACTATATATTTACGGACCCGTAGTCGGCCATACCGCGACCCTATAGTGACCGGCTATTGCCGAAAGTAGTCATGTTCTACCCGTTTGTGTTGTGAGTTCATTTTCCCCTTCACCATTGAGGTCTGATGAACTCCCTCTTCTGGTGAAGGAAGGTAGTGAGGCTGATTACCAATCACCTGGGTATGATGATGATGACTGGGTGAAGGGAATTGCTGACTGGATATAAGGCAGCCGACGCCCTTCTGCCTTGCTGGTGATCTCTCTGAGGGATTCTAGGAGACCAGTCTGATTCCTGCTCCTCAAAAGCTAAGTTTTCTGCACTGCTTTTTGCATGTGTGTTTTGTTTTGTTTTTGCCTTCTTTTTCTGAATTTCTGCCATTCCCTGCTGGGGTGAGTTGAATTCCTTTTTGCTCTGTCTTCAGAAAATACCTGAGTGCTGATATAGTCTTTTTGAAGCCTAGCGTCTTCAGGGCCTTTTTCCCTATCAGCCTGTTGGCCCTTGTTTTGATAGGGTTTTTGGCGGATTGCAGACAGCAGCTTTCCTATCCTGTCCTATTTAGTTAGCTTGGGCCCCATCATTTGCTCAGCCTATCTTTCTATCTGTGTGAGTGTTTTTTCATCTTGCTTCACCGTCATTATATGTTGGGGGCTGCCTATTGCTTTGGGGTCTGCTCTGGGGCAGTTTAGATTTCCCTTTCTGTCTTTAGGCTATGTAGTTCTCCGGCTGTGATCGAGGGGTCTAGGGCACCGTAGGAACTCCCCACGGCTACTGCTAGCTGTTGTTGATAGGTTCAGGGGTCTGCAATCCAATAGCTGCCAACTTCTCTGGTTTTCTGGACTTAGCTAGTATTTCTGCTTTTGCCTCCTACGGTGACTCATTCATAACAGAATCACCAGCCATACCACAGATCCTAGGGTACTCAATAGTAGGAAAGAATTGTCAAAAAAAAAAAAAAAAGTGTGTATATTTTTTCCTCTATATCTCTGAGGCTGTAGGGGGAATTTTTTTTCTCTCAATGGAGATAAAGCAATTGTCTGATCGTGTGGAGCAGCTCGCTGCGGAAGTGCGGGGAATTTCCTCCTACCATGCTCATTCACATGCTGCTGAACCAAAGATCCCTACTCCTGATGTGTTTTTTGGGGATCGGTCTAAATTTTTGAGTTTCAAAAATAATTGTAAATTATTTTTTGCCTTGAAGCCTAACTCGTCAGGGAGCTCCACGCAGCAGGTTAAAACTGTCATCTCTTTGCTGCGTGGTGATCCCCAGGATTGGGCATTTTCTTTGAAACCAGATGATCCTATTCTGACTAATGTGAACGCATTTTTTCAAGCCTTGGGGTTGTTGTATGACTAACCTAATGCTATTGATCAGGCTGAAAAGACCCTGTTGGCATTGAGCCGGGGTCGAGATTCTGCAGAATTGTACTGTCAAAAATTCCGAAAGTGGGCGGTCCTTACTACCTGGAATGATAATGCCTTGGCAGCTCTCTTTTGGAAGGGTTAGTCAGAAGCCGTAAAAGATACTATGGTGAGATTTCCTGTTCCCTCTCGTCTGGACGATTCTATGTCATTAGCCATTCAGGTTGATCGGCGTTTACGTGAACGCAGGACTGCACGAGAGGTGTTGCCACCTGTTGAACAAGTGTCTGAACCTATGCAATGTGATAGAGTTTTGTCCAGGGAGCAACGTCAGGAGTTCAGAAGGCATAATAAGCTGTGTTTTTTTTGTGGAGATGCCTCGCATATTATTTCTGTCTGTCCTAAACGAGAGAAACGTTTTGCACACACGTTTTCTGTGGGTGGTGTTCAACCTAAGTTTCTTCTGGCAATTACTCTGATCTGCTCCCTGTCCACATTTTCCGCCAAGGCTTTTGTGGATTCGGGAGCAGCCCTGAACCTAATGGACTTGGATCTTGCTAAACGTTGTGGATTTCCGATGACACCTCTGCGGATGCCTATCCCTTTGAGAGGGATTGATGCCACTCCTTTGGCAAAAAATAAACCTCAGTTTTGGACCCAGGTGGTAATGCGGGTCGCCCCAGACCATCAAGAAAATTGCAGATTTTTGGTGTTGCATAATTTGCATGATACCATTGTTCTGGGGTTTCCCTGGTTGCAAATTCATAATCCAGTTTTGGATTGGAAATCTGTGTCTGTGGTAAGTTGGGGTTGTCAGTGTGCCCTTAATGAGGCTCCGGTTTTTTCCACCTCTCCTCAGTCGCATGATGTTCCTGACTATTTGGCGGACTTTTATGATGTATTTAGTGAGAATGAGTCTGCATCTTTGCCTCCTCATAGGAGTTATGACTGTGCAACTGAACTGAGCCCGGGGTGTAAATTTCCCAAGGGTCGGCTCTTCAATTTATCTGTACCCGAGCACGAGGCTATGCGAGATCCTATATTAAGGAGGCGTTGGAGAAGGGTCATATTAGACCATCCTCTTCACCCTTAGGTGCTGTTTTTTTTTTCGTGGCCAAAAAGGATGGTTCATTAAGGCCTTGTATTGATTATCATGCCCTCAACAAAATTACTATTAAATATCAGTATCCGTTACCCCTGATTTCGGATCTGTTCTCCAGAGTTAAAGGTGCTTGCTGGTTTACCAAGCTTGACCTCAGGGGGGCGTATAATCTTATCCGCATTAAGCAGGGGGATGAATGGAAGACGGCGTTTAATACGCCGGAGGGACATTTTGAGTACCTGGTGATGCCTTTTGGGCTCACTAATGCCCCTTCTGTCTTCCAGTGCTTCATGAATGACATTTTCCGAGACTTTGTGGATAAATTTTTGATTATCTATCTGGATGATATTTTGATCTTCTCCAAGGATTGGGATTCTCATGTGGAACATGTTCGGACTGTGTTCCGGATCTTGAGGGAGAATTTCCTGTATGTCAAAGGATCGAAATGCCTTTTTGGGGTACAGAGGATTTCTTTTTTGGGATTTATTTTGTCTCCGTCAGCTATTGAAATGGACCCGGCCAAGGTACAGGCCATTTATGATTGGGTTCAACCCACTTCTTTGAAGGCCCTCCAGAAGTTTTTGGGTTTTGCTAATTTTTATCGGAAATTTATAGCAAAATTTTCTAGTATTGCCAAGCCATTGACTGATCTGACTAAGAAGGGTGCTGATGTGTTGAATTGACTGTTTCTTTCTTTCAGGAGCTGAAGCGAAGATTCACTTCTGCCCGGTTTTGCGGCAACCTGATGTCTCACTCCCGTTTCAGGTAGAGGTGGAGGCTTCTGAGATTGGTGCCAGGAGCTGTTTTGTCCCAAAAGGATCCTGTAACATCTAAAATGAATCCCTGTGCTTTCTTTTCCTGAAAGCTCTCTCCATCTGAACGTAACTATGATGTGGGGAATCGGGAACTGTTTGCCATGAAATGGGCATTTGAGGAGTGGAGACATTGGTTGGAGGGAGCTAAACATCAAGTCGTGGTCCTCAAGAATTTGATTTACCTGGAGTCGGCCAAACGCTTGAACCCTAGACAGGCTAGGTTGGCCTTGTTTTTTACACGGTTTGATTTTGTGGTCTCTTTTCTTCCTGGCACTAAGAATGTCAAGGCTGACGCTCTCTCTAGGAGCTTCTTTGCTGATTCTCCTGTGGTGACCAAACCTGCTACCATCTTAGGCGAAGGGGTAGTTCTTTCTGCCATCTCGCCCGATTTGAGACGTGCTCTGGAAGAGTTCCAGGAGGACAAACCTGAGCGTTCTCCCAGGGGAAAGTTGTATGTTCCTGACCAGTGGAAGAAGAGGGTGATGTCTGAAGTTCATTGCTCTGCATTGGCTGGTCATCCAGGTATTTTTGGTACTAGAGATATGGTGAATCGGTCTTTTTGGTGGCCCGCCTTGTCTCGTGATGTCAGGAATTTTGTGCAGTCCTGTGGGACTTGCTCCCGGTCTAAACCTTGTTCTCGCTCTAGTGGGTTGTTGATGCCTTTGCCGATCCCCAGGAGGCCATGGACCCATATTTCAATAGATTTCATCTCTGATATGCCTGTCTTTCAGAGAATGACTGTTATTTGGGTGATTTGTGATAGGTTCTCTAAGATGGTTCATCTTGCACCACTCCTTAAGTTGCCATCTTCCTCTGAGTTGGTGCCCCTGTTTTTGCAACAGGTGGTTCGCTTGCACGGGATTCCTGAGAACATTGTATCTGACAGAGGAGTTCAGTTTGTGTCTAGATTTTGGAGGACTTTCTGATCCAAGCTGGGAATTCAGTTGTCCTTCTCCTCTGCTTTTCACCCTCAGACCAATGGGTAGACGGAGAGAACAAACCAGACCTTGGAGTTGTATTTGAGATGTTTTATTTCCGCTGATCAGGATGATTGTGTTTCATTTTTGCCCTTGGACGAATTTGCTTTAAATAATAGAGCTAGTTCTGCCACTCTAATGTCACCTTTTATTTGTAACTTTGGGTTATATCCTCGATTTTCTTCAGGGCAGGTGGAGCCTTCTGCCTGCCCAGGTGTTGACACTGTGGTGGAGAGAATGCACCAGATCTGGGACCAAGTGGTGGATAAGTTATCTCTCTCCCAGGAAAAGGCCCAGCGGTTTTCCAACCGACATAGGACCATTGGTCCCCAGTTTAAGGTTGGTGATATGGTTTGGTTATCATCAAAAAATATCGCTATGAAGGTGGCTTCTCCTAAGTTTAAGCCTAGATTTATTGGACCTTACAAGATTTTGGAGATTATTAATCCGGTCTCTTTTCGTTTGGCTCTTCCTGTCACATTTAAAATCCATAATGTGTTTCATAAGTCCTTGTTGAAGAGGTTTGTTGAACCAGTAGTTCCTGGGGTGGCACCTCCGGACCCTGTCTTGGTTGAAGGTAACATGGAATATGAGGTAGAGAAGATACTGGATTCCCATCTGGCTGGACGGAGACTCCAGTATTTGGTTAAGTGGAAGGGTTATGGTCAGGAGGATAATTCCTGGGTCTCTGCCTCTGATATTCATGCCAAAAGATTGGTGCGTGCCTTTCATCGGGCTCACCCTGATCGCCCTGGTGGCGTGGATGAGGGTTCGGTGACCCCTCCTCAAGGGGGAGGTACTGTTGTGAGTTCATTTTCCCCTTCACCATTGAGGTCTGATGAACTCCCTCTTCTGGTGAAGGAAGGTAGTGAGGCTGATTACCAAGCACCTGGGTATGATGATGATGACTGGGTGACGGGAATTGCTGACTGGATATAAGGCAGCCGACGCCCTTCTGCCTTGCTGGTGATCTCTCTGAGGGATTCTAGGAGACCAGTCTGATTCCTGCTCCTCAAAAGCTAAGTTTTCTGCACTGCTTTTTGCATTTGTGTTTTGTTTTTGCCTTCTTTTTCTGAATTTCTGCCATTCCCTGCTGGGGTGAGTTGAATTCCTTTTTGCTCTGTCTTCAGAAAATACCTGAGTGCTGATATAGTCTTTTTGAAGCCTAGCGTCTTCAGGGCCTTTTTCCCTATCAGCCTGTTGGCCCTTGTTTTGATAGGGTTTTTGGCGGATTGCAGACAGCAGCTTTCCTATCCTGTCCTATTTAGTTAGCTTGGGCCCCATCATTTGCTCAGCCTATCTTTCTATCTGTGTGAGTGTTTTTTCATCTTGCTTCACCGTCATTATATGTTGGGGGCTGCCTATTGCTTTGGGGTCTGCTCTGGGGCAGTTTAGATTTCCCTGTCTTTAGGCTATGTAGTTCTCCGGCTGTGATCGAGGGGTCTAGGGCACCGTAGGAACCCCCCACGGCTACTGCTAGTTGTTGTTGATAGGTTCAGGGGTTTGCAATCCGATAGCTGCCAACTTCTCTGGTTTTCTGGACTTAGCTAGTATTTCTGTTTTTGCCTCCTACGGTGACTCATTCATAACACGTTTGTGTTTGCTTGTTTTAGAGCCCCTGCGAGGGCAACCCGTGTTACCCCTTTTGATGATCAAGCCGTGACTGAGGAAAGTTCCCTCTAATCTTATAAACGTTATTATAGAAAGCACCAAATTGTCTCGCGACTCGTCACTGCATACTGCGTTCCTGCAATTACCACATTTGGCGTAGTCGGCAGGATGCAGTCTCCGAGCGCGGACAACGAGGGCCCCCGGCCCAGCATTTCTTTGGGGGCCATGCTAAGCAATCTACCCAGGTTCTCCGGCAGCAATACTGTGCTGTTGAATTGGACGGAGCGGATGCGTGGGTTATTCAGGATGCATCCACTTACCCCTGACCTAGAGGCAGAAGTGGCCCTGATGGCGTTGGACGGGGAAGCCCGGGATACCGTAAAGTTGAGGCCCCGGGGCAGCGAAACACCTTCGTCAGGGTGTTACAGATCTTAGAAGAGGCCTATGGGGACCCGACCGATGTGGAGGAACTGAGAACCCAGATGTTTAGACGCATGCAGAAAGAGGGGGAAACAGTGACCCCATATATGAATGTTTTGCAGGAACTGTTTTTAGCCATTGAAAGGAAGGATGGAGTCGGCGTGGGGACCATGGATGTAACATTACGTGACCTGTTAGTGACCGGGTTACGAGACACCCTGACAAGACAGGCTTTGCGAGAGCAGGTGCGAGTGGACCCACATCTGACCTTTTCAGAGATAGGGAAAGAGGCACGGGTTCAGGAGCAGGAGCAAGAGGTGACGGTCCCCGTGGGGATGGCTCGGAGTATCGAAGCATCCATAAGTGCCCTGAGCGAACCCCACTGGGTACAAGAGGTGAAGCAAGAGATACAGAGTATTATAGGTGAACTGGCCGAAGCCAAGAAAGTGGCCACAAGGAGTCGGCCAGGGCCGAGTAAAGGAGGCATGAACCATCACGGCCCCCACCCAAGTCGGTCCCCACAACCATTTGCCTGTTACGATTGTGGAGAATTGGGACGCTCCGCCCGAGAGTGCCCACGTTCCAGGGGGAATCTGCCCCACGGGCCAAGAGGAGCGGAGAACCCTGAGCCGTGGGGATGACGCCCGGAGCTGGAGCTCATCACATGGGGTGGAGGAAGTCACAAAGACCTGGTCGCGCGGTGCCCAGTGGTATGGGCAGAGATCGAAGTCCGTGCCGTGCGATGCCTAGTAGATACGGGATCGCAAGTTACGACCATGCCAGAGACTTATTTTCGGCAGCATTTTCCCGAAGCAGTGAGACCTCAGTGGGGGACAGTGATAAAGTTGGTAGCCGCCAACCAGCTACCAGTTCCTATTGTCGGAGTAGCCTGGATGCAGATTTCAATAAGCGGCAAATCACTCGGTCGACCTGACCCAGGGAGACACAAACAGCAAACATCCGGTTACTCTGGGTATGAATATACTACGAGAGTTCGGCAACCTCCTCATCAATGAACCCACACAAGAGACTCTGAGCCACTGGGGTTCTCGCACGGCTCAAGGGCAGGTCTTCCAGCGGCTGGTGTGGGAGGTGCGAGTGCTCCAGAAGTGCCAGGAGGGTGAGGCGCTGGGCAAGGTCATCGCACCGGTGGCCCCCCCGCTTGTGCTTCCTCCAGGGCAGATGGTGGTAGCTCTGCCGATCCACTCCCCGATGGCAGTGGAGGGCGTGGAGGTGCAGGTGGAACCATGTTTCTCGGAGCGCCTGCACCCTGGCATACTGGTAGCCCACTCCCTGGCCACGGTGCGGGAGGGGACCGTCCTGGTGCATTGTGTCAACCTGGAAGACCAAGATATCGCCCTGAAGCCCCGGGCTGAAATGGCCAAACTAGTGAGGCCTTTGGAGGAGATGCTGCCAGGCCCCGCGGTCAAGTTGAAGGTGCAGCCCGAAGATCCTTGGGCAGTAACGGTATGAATCCAACAGACTGTCGTATCCTCGACCCAGGAGAAAGGTCGAGCCATCCTGGTGAGAATGCGGGCCGAACTTTCCGGCCTAGCACCAGACCAACTTCTCCAGGTAGAGACACTTCTTGGACAATTTTACAGTGTCTTCACCAGCCACGAGGACGACTTCGGATGTACCATGGCCATCACGCATGGGATCCCCACGGCAGGAGCGGCCCCCATCCGGGAGCGATAACGGCAAATACCACCGCAGCTATACCAGGAAGTGAAGACCCTATTAGCCCAAATGCTCCGGAAGGGGGTCATACGAGAAAGCCAGAGCACTTGGGCAGCCCCTATTGTCCTGGTTCGGAAAAAAGATGGCACTCTGCGTTTTTGCGTGGATTGTCGGACGTTGTGACAATCAAAAAATAGGAAAGAATATGCCACAAATTGGGCATCACCCTAAATAGGGGTTAGCATGAATGTTGTAATTTTTATTTTATTAAATTAAGCACAGCAAAAGCCAACAAACATATTAAAACATTTTAAAAGTGGTCACACGTGACAAATCAAAAAGACATACACAGCTCATAATAGAGCAACCAACCTGATGCCCACTATCACTTTTGGCAGAAAATATGCCCTATACCCAAGGTCCATGTAAATCAATACTCAAATGGAGGGTTTTTGAGAGCCCACTGAAACACTGTAATGATCACTAATAAATTAAAGAGGTCAGTAATGCAAGTATATATTGAATAGATGACAAATCACAAACCAAAAAATGACTTGAAACAGTGCATACAGTTAAATAACTCTGGCATACTCTTATTAACAATGTAAGCCAATACTCAAATGGAGGGTTTTTTGAGAGCACACCAATGCACTGTAGCAATCACACATTAATTTAGTAAAATAAAAATTACAACATTCATGCTAACTCCTATTTAGGATGATCCCCAATTTGTGGCCTATTCTTTCCTGTTTTTTGATTGTCACATGTAGTTTTTAGGCCAGGGTTGGATCCCCTTTTAATATATCGGTGGTGCCCCCGCTATCTTGCTTTACAGATTATCGGAAGTTGAATGCCTGCACCATCAAGGATTCGTATCCACTGCCCCGCATAGAAGAGTCTCTGTCCACCCTGGGGAACGCGACGTACTTCTCAACCCTAGACCTGGCCAGTGGGTACTGGCAGGTGCCGATGTCGGAGGAAGACAGGGCCAAGACGGCACTCATCCTTCCTTCGGATGCCGTTTGGGCTGGCCAATGCCCCAGGAACTTTCTAGCGGTTGATGGAGCGGTGTCTAGGAAACCTCAACTTTGAAGCCACGTTGACATACCTGGACGATATTATCATCTACTCCGCCACGTTCGAGGACCACCTGCAGCTGTTGGGGCAGGTGCTCGGCCGGCTGCAGAGGTACGGGTTAAAGGTAAAGCCCCAGAAATGCCACCTGTTCCGCACCCAGATCGAATACCTGGGGCACACCTTCTCGGCATAGGGCGTCCGACCATCCCTGGAAAAGGTCGCTGCCGTCCAGGGGTGGCCTACCCCCGAAACGGTAAAGGACGTAGGGCCTTCTTGGGGTTGGCCGGCTACTACCGTCGATTCGTGAAGGATTTTGCACGCCGAGCTCGAGCCCTGCAAGACCTGGTGAAGGGGGCTCCCGCCGGGGCGAATGGATGGAAGATCGAGTGGCAGCAACCGCAAGAGGATGCGTTTCAAGGTCTCAAAGCTGCTCTCTCGGACGCCCCGGTATTGGAATATGCGGATTTCTCGCAACCGTTCATCCTGCATACCGACGGGAGCCTCCAGGGACTAGGAGCTGTGTTGTCACAGGTGCAGGACGGCTGGGAGAAAGTTATCGCCTACGGTAGCCGGTCGCTGCACGACTCAGAACGTAACCCGGACAATTACAGCTCCTTTAAGCTCTAGCTCCTCGCGGTAGTGTGGGCAATGACGGAGCGATTTGCAGAGTACCTGGCGGGCTCCGAAGTAGTAGTGCGGACCAATAACAACCCGTTAGCCCATTTGGAGAATGCCAAACTGGGGGCCCTAGAGCAGCGATGGGTGGCTCGGATGGCCAAATTCAAGTATAAGATCATCTACAAACGGGGTGCTGAAAACGTGCACACCGATGCACTCTCCAGAACCCGACACACCACCCGCAGGGAAACGGAGCCTGCGAACGATTCAATCGCACGCTAATCCAAATGCTGCGCACCCTGGAGAGCGACCGCAAGGCACGCTGGCCTGAATATATCCCCGAGCTAGTGTGGATATATAACAATCGGGTGCATTGAGTGACTGGTTACACCCCCTACTCATTGCTGTTCGGCCGGGAAGTCAAAGGAATTACGGAAGTGGAATTGAACCCGGAGGAGCCCCAACCCTGGACCGGGGTATCCTTGTGGGTCCGCAACCACCGGCACCAGCTACAGACCCTCCACCGTATCGTCCATACGAAGCTCCAGGATCTAGAACACCAAGGGGGAGCACTGCCCCCGCCCATTGACTTTCAGACTGGGGATCGGGTACTCGTACTTGATCAACATCCCCAAAACAAGTTAGAACCACGGTGGGAGGTGAACCCGTACCGAGTGTTGCGCCGAATAAGCCCTGACGGGCCTGTGTATGAAATACAATCTGAAGGAAGCAACCCGCCCCTCACTCGGGTTGTGCACGTAACATGTTACGGCCTTGTACGTCTATCGATCCCCCACGGCTCGAACCGACCCTCCAGGTCCCCGACCCCCCCCGCCCACGGTCTGGGACCTGGATGACGAAGAGGACTTCCCCGTCGCAGCTGCGGGTCGCCCCAGTAGTGGCACGACAATAGACCCGGGAATTCCACCAGAACCAACTATGCGACCACCCTCCACCACCCCAGAAGACTCCACTACACCCGAGCTTTGATGCTCCGAGCGGTCAACAGCTGGCAAACCCCCTGAACGTTACAAACAGGACCAGTTCGTATGGCGACAAGGACTGTCGTCCCAAAAAACTAACCCGAGTCTACGAAAACCCTCGCCCGAGTACTGGCGAGCGTACAGGGCGGGGGAGTATGGGAGGAACGGCCCCCGTCGAGTGTCCGGGCCGGAAACAAGGGAGCCGTCATCTGGGTTCCGGGGGAAACTGTCCCGGGGGACAGAGTTCGAGGACGGACCGTTGTGACAATAGATGGGCTGGGGGAGGGACCAGTATAAAGGAGGCGGGGAATCCCTGGGACAATGAGTCAGCAGACCTACACAGAGACAGCAGGAGACCGTGGGAGCAGCTGAAAGCGAGAGCGACTCACCAGTGCCAGGGAGGAGGCTCACTGAGGACTCCAGAAGGACGGTACCGAGGCAGTCATCCGGGACTTGCTACCCCGCTCCAGCCCGCGGCCACTGTGGCCCCAGTTCAACCCACGGCCGCTGCCACCTCTCCTCAGCCCGCGGCTGTGGCCGCGGTCACTCGCGGCCGCTGCCATCTCGCTCCAGCCCGCGGCTGAGGCCTGCTCCCAGCCACCCGCAGCCACCCTGCTCTCACCAGTGGCCGCGGCAAGTACCATGCCGCCGCTGGCCACCACTGTCCCGATTCGCAGCATGGGCCGAGCCTCTGCTGGCTGCGGACTCCCCGTCGCAGCCGTTAGCTGCGCAGGTGGTCTGTGATTCGCCACCCTACATCGCTGCCGCTTGCCCCAGTCCGGGGACTGCGGCCCACCCGTCCAAGGATTCCGCCGGGGCCTGTGGGGCTTCAGTGTCATCAGCGCGCCAGAGCACGCAAAGACTTCGCCAATGCCTCAGCAACTGGGCCCAGCGACTACAACGTCGAAAGACCAACATCCCGAACGGCGAGGGACGTCTGGACGGATAAGTTGACTATATATTTACGGACCCACAGTCGGCCTTACCGCGGCCCTATAGTGAGCGGCTATTGCCGGAAGTAGTTGTGTTCTACCCGTTTGTGTTTGCTTGTTTTAGAGCCCCTGTGAGGGCAACCCGTGTTACCCCTTTTGGTGATCAAGCCGTGACTGAGGAAAGTTCCCTCCAGTCTTATAAACGTTATTATAGAAAGCACCAAATTGTCTTGAGACTCGTCACTGCATCCTGCGTACCTGCAATTACCACAATGCCTCCTTGACAGAGAAGGCTGGAAGAAGAAGAGCTGCTCTGTTGACGTGGAGCAGCTGAATCGCTGGCAGGAACAGTCGGTGACCGCTCATACTCACCGAGTAGAACAGGCAGGTAGGTGCCTCTGTTAGTAACTACCTGCCTATTCGTTTTTCGGCCCATAGTAAAAAAAAATAGTAATGAACAACCCCTTTAACATGGTGTACATAGAAACAATGGATCCATACTCTTTGTCCTCTACATTTTATGACACGGATGACAAGGGCCAGTACAAATCTATGGGTCTGTGAAAAACACGTACAGCACATTGAGGCCATCCATGTGCCATCTGTATGCCTTCCGTGTGCTGTACTTGTTTAACATTGAAAACTGTAGGATAAGTTTTGTAATTTAATTCTTTCTTTATTCATACCGGAAAAACACTGATGGAAAACACTGATGACACCGGTATTGTTTTTTCACGTACGTGTTTTATACACGTGTGAAGGAGGCCTTAGACTGACAGGTCTATCCCTATACAGACATAAAAGGTGACCCGTTGAAGCGCTGTGACAGCGCAAAACGGCTGTTGTCAGCTCAATTTCCACTCTGTATGTCGCTCCCCCGGCCAACATGAATTACATGTAACAATAAACCAGTGATTCACGTTACAGCCTGCTAAGTGCTGTCTTTCAGCCTCTTTGTGGAACTATACAGACATAAAAGAGACCTGTCACTCAAGGAGAGTAGGGCAGGGAGAAGCCTCTGGACCAGACTATTGGACCAGTCACCCAAACATCATGGTCCCCAGCTGGTTTTTAATATGTGTTTTTTTTTCTGAAACAAAACAGTGTTTTAGATTAAAATATACCTGCCTAAAATGACCAGTTTGGGAAGCTTGAATCAGATGTCAGCTTCTCTTTAAGCGTATGTGCACACTTGAAGCAAAAATGTGTCTGTTGGCAGGAAAAATGTATTAGAATAACATGGATTTTTGCAGTGTTTTTGCATGCATTTTTTATGCAGTTTTTATGTGTTTGTCAAAGTTTTTAAAAAGAGAAAAATGCTGCAAAACCTCCGAAAGAACTGATATTTGAAACTGCTTCAGATCTGCAAGGAAAAAATAAGCAACATGAGCATGAGATTTTAGAAAGCTCATTCACTTAGCTGAGACAGTAAAATGCTGCATTCTTTGGGGGGCGGCAAACCTGATGTGTGCACATATCCTAACTCTTCAAGTAACCTTTCTTCAACGCCAATTACATATAAATTATATTACAATTGACTTAATAATAATTGTCAATCTAAATTATATATATATACTAGCTGAAGAGCCCGGCGCTGCCCGGGCATAGTAACTAACTGTCGTTAGTTATAACAAATTATAATTATCCTCCATCCCATAGTCCCATGCCCCTATACCCATCATACATATCCACCATCCCATAGGCCCGTGCCCATACACCCATCATACATATCCTCCATCCCATAGTCGAGTGCCCATATACCCATCACACATCCTCCATCCCATAGTCCCATGCCCATATACCCATCATACATATTCTCCATCCCATAGTCCCATGCCTATATACCATCATACATATTCGCCATCCCATAGTCGAGTGCCCATATACCCATCACACATCCTTCATCTCATAGTACCATGCCCATATACCCATCATACATATCCTCCATCCCATAGTCCCGTGCCCATATACCCATCATACATATTCGCCATCCCATAGTCGAGTGCCCATATACCCATCACACATCCTTCATCTCATAGTCCCATGCCCATATACCCATCATACATATCCTCCATCCCATAGTCCCGTGCCCATATACCCATCATACATATCCGCCATCCCATAGTCCCGTGCCCATATACCCATCACACATCCTTCATCTCATAGTCCCATGCCAATATACCCATCATACATATCCTCCATCCCATAGTCCCGTGCCCATATACCCATCACACATCCTTCATCTCATAGTCCCATGCCCATATACCCATCATACATATCCTCCATCCCCTAGTCCTGTGCATATATACCCATCATACATATCCACCATCCCATAGTCCCGTGCCCATATACACATCATACATATCCTCCATCCCATAGTCCAGTGCCCATATACCCATCACACATCCTCCATCCCATAGTACCGTGCTGATGCCAATCCCGGACATACACACATACATACATACATACATACATACACACCCACATTGAGCTTTATATATATATTATATATTATTTATATATTATATATATATTAGACTGAAAAATGTAAAATCAAAAGTGACTCGTACTTGTTGATTTTATAGCTTCAACATATTCTGCAGTGGTTGCTAACCCTCACAACATTTCCTGACATTAGTGGGCTACAGTAGGAAGCCTATTAGCCTATACAAGCTGAAGTGTACTTGGGTTGTTCAGCAGGACAATGATCCAAAACACACCAGCAAGTTCACTTCTGAATGGCTTAAGAAAAACAAAATTAAGACTTTGGAGTGGCCTAGTCAAAGTCCTGACCTTATCCCAATTGAGATGCTGTGGCATGACCATAAAAAGGTGGTTCATGCTCTGAAAGCCTCCAATGTGGCTGTGACTCTTTTCCAGTTATGCTTGATTGCATTTCTTGCTGCTAAGGGTGGCCCAACCAGTTATTGGGTTTAGGGGGAAATCACTTTTTCACACAGGGCCTTGAAGGTTTAGATTTCTATTTCCGTTAATGATAAAGACCTTCATTCTTCATTTAAAAACTGCATTTTGTGGCTACTTGTGTTATCTTTGTCTAATATACATTTGTTTATATACCATAATATCTGTATTCCATTATTTTAATCTGCGGAGCTGGGCTTGACTTCATTATTGTTCCCCTAATGTTTGATCTATATGAAAGGTCTGAGCATAGCTGACCTGGGCTTTTTACCATGCAGGTGACTTTTTGAGCTCTTGCACTATGTATGCCAGAGCCGTATTTCACATTCAGATGAGTTCCGCTTATGATTCCCGACCACCCAACTTCTATACCTAGCATTCAGAAATTCTTGATGCAGCTCAGTAGGAACGCCTAAATTTCTTGACGGATCACAAGCAGTTCTGTAATGTCACGCAATTGATTTAAATGTCAGCTGCTGTTAGAGCCGGAGTCCACTAAATATACAGAGAATGTACAAGAATAGGGATGTCTGCTCTTTCATTGACAAAGATTGAGCAGATGGATCCAGGACCCTGATTGATTTCACTCATAATATCCTCTTCATTTTGGGGAAGGAGAGGTGAAAGATAGAGACAGGAAATAGTCAAATAGTCAAATTCCTTCTGACGTCCAATGGATTGAAGTTTCCCAGATTTGCAGCGTTCAAGAAGTCTGATGGGCACTAAGGCAAAAGTTATCCATCCATTAGTAATACCACTGCTGCAGTTCATGACAACCACATGTCGAAATGACATCACTTGTTTTCTCTTGTATAGTGATATAAACGGACTTGAAATAAAAGTATTTAACATTATATTATATATCATTGCCAATGCACACATTGTACTGATCTCATGTTTCTCCATAAACTTAGAGGGCCTAGTAGTTATTGCACTATTTCTACCCATCATTGACATCGCTGGCAATTATGTAAGCTCAGATTTAAATACGTCTCATCTAATATAGAATAGGTAACAAAACACAACTAATCCTGGGAATGCCAAAGAGGTAGTCAATGAGCATAGGTGTCCCTATGACCAATATTATATTATCTAATACCATTGGTTCAGCTGGACAGAGGCCCAAGAGGTAAAGGGGCTTATTTTCATCTCAGCAAGCTGCTTCTGTCAGAAACACATTATTGGATTGTAAAGGGCCTCTTGTACTATTCTTGCACAGGTTCCGCACCTGTCTAATGTGTATGGTCAGCTTCAGCTTTGCTTTATCGGACAAACTGAGAACTGTCACACTTATAGGGCGCAGTCTGACGGCTGTATAAATTGGAACGAGATCGAAACGCAGTGCAAGGACTAGCCGGCGGCTATCCAGACCGGAATGTGACATCTGTATGGAAATACATGAAGCTGTCACACTCGGGTCGGGAGAGCAGCCGGATAGTTCGTGCACTGTGTTCCGATCTCAGTCCAATTTGTATGGCGTCTGACGGCGTCCATTTAGTATGTCATCAGTTCTCAGCACTGAGCTGTGAATTCAGAGGCTGCCAAGCTCCGACCTCACACTACTACTGAGCTTGAGGCATGCATTTAAAGAAACCCTGGACTAGCAAACAGGAGCAGGATGGGTGAGAGACAAGTGATGTATACAAAGCAGAGTTTTAGTGCACCCAGACAATGCTTCAGCAGTTGTTATATACAAATTAGGCTCAGCAGCTTTGGTACATAGCATTGGGGGGTCTCAGCTCTGTTATAAATTTGTTGAATCTTTAAGATAGTGCTGAGCTTTATGATGTGTGAGCCAAAGTCTTCCAATGGCCTTAATAAATGTCCCCAGCTGGCCTGTGCCATACAGTTATGTGAAGTGTGGCAGGTTTGCAATAAATCAGTTTTAAAGTCACACAACGTGAAAGGATTTAAGAAGTCTCATCCTGAAAGACAGTTCCCATGAGCCGTGCTTAATCAGTTCTTACAGGGATTCCCAAGCAGTGGAGGAAACTGTAAATGTGAGCAAGCTGAAACTTAAGGGGGTGCTTTAGCTGCGTTAATAATTTTTTACTATGTCCAATATATCTTTGGCTGCCTCCTTGGCACATCTCCACTATGGACAGCATAAACAGGATCCTGAGTATTCAGGAAACTCTATGTGGCTTTTAAATCTTGCAAACTACCAATTATTGTCTCTTCCGGAGATTGCAGCGCTGAGCGGTGAGTTATTGCGGCTGCCTTCATCTGAATAATTAGTCGTAGTGAGAACAAGTACATATCAGCTTCCTGCTCTAATATCAGGAGAACAAATAGACACTGACTATTAATATAATAATTTTCAGGGATAAGGACCCATATTTATCAAGTGATCAGATTATAAATTAGATTCTGTCTTGTACAAGTTAGACTGTGCACACGATCAGGAACTGGCAGCGCTTTGGCCACAGCGCATGGTCGCTGCATCCAAAGCATTGCCTTCTATTAAACGCAGGTGAATCTGCATGTGTTCACTGAACTGTGCAGATTCCCCGCGTCCAATACATTGTATGGATGATATTTATCCGCAATAAAAAATTGACATGCTGCGGTTTGGAGAGATGTGCTGCATGTCTATCTCTGCAGGTGATACGCGGGCATCTCTGGACGCATAGTGGACATGGGATTCCTTGAAATCCCAACCACTATGCTGTAACAGCTGGACGCTGTGGGTTGGACGCTGCACAAGTACACAACGTCAAACTCGCATCATTTAGTGATCGTCTGCACATAGCCTTAAAGTATTTTGACAGATGGCAGGTTTGTTACAGTAATCAAGAATAATCCATTCTGTAAATCTGAATGTGGTTGTTTTTGCAGTAGGTGCATGAACTTGTGCAAACTGCATTTAGTCAAATGGGACACTTACGGAAATTTTACCTACAATCTGCTGCATGTGACCATAACCTAAGGACACGGTAGATTAACAGAAAAGATTAAGATTGTGCTGTCAAGAATATGAGCCGAGATATAAATTTGAGTGTTGTGAGCACAAAGTCAAATGAGCTGCTGAATTTAAAGAGCAATGACATTTACTCGTATATAATGAGTAAAGGCGTATGGAACATGTGAAAAAGTGATGGATACAATTGGGAGATGCAGATGTAGCAAACATTCGTAATAGCAATATAGAAAACTACAGGAGCACGCATATGCAAGTGGCTCCACTGCTCATATATAATATAGGGGTGACCGAACCGCACAATCCGTATTTGGAAGCTTGGCACGTTAAACATTAATGGTGTCGCCTTTTTACTATATGTAATGTGTTTAGAGCTGTTGGCGGCAATCATCAGTCAAAATCCTAATATTTCAAGAGTCGAGGTTAACAACAAAGTATATAAGATATCTTTATATGCAGATGATGTCCTCTTGACCCTCAAAACCTTCACATAATGCTTCCAACTCGCGTAGACAGTTTAAATATGAATGGTGACTTATCAGGATATAAATTGAACACTTCCAAAACAGAAACCTTGCCCTTTAATATTCCCCCTAATGTTCTTGATCATTTAAAATTAAACTTCGAATTCAGATGCAAAACCAAGGCTGTCAAATATCTGTGGGCTAATCTATCCTCTTCCTATATCGGTCCATATAATTGTAACTACCCGTCCGTCTTTAGTGAACTGAAAGGATTGTTATCTAAATGGATGCCACTCTTGCTCTCATTGATAAGTCGTATAACTTCATTTAAAATGTCTCTCCTTCCCAAGTTACTCTTCTACGCTGAGACTCTCCCAGTCAGGGTTCCTATGGGGGAACTTAGGTCGCTTTAGGCAGCTATAATGGGGTTAATTTGGAATGGTAGATGCCACAGGATCTCCAAGCGTGTCCTCACCTCTCATAAATCACAGGTAGGCCTGGCCGTCCCGGACATCATTATATATTATTGGGCGGCTCACATAAGAAGGATTCCTTTGTGGGCTTCATTATGGGCTTATAATAAATGGACAGAAATATAAAAATGATGGTTGGCCCAGATTCATCCAAATTCCTTCATGTGGACAACTAAGGCTAGTTTCACACTAGCGTTTGAAGGCGCAGTGGACGCTCGCCGTGAAGCTCTGCCCCCTGCTGCTCCTCCTCCGGTCAGCTCCGCCTATGGGCGCATGACGCTGCATGCGACCTGCGTACTATATCTTTAGCATTGGCTACGCAGGCCATGCGCAGGTATGCTTTTGCTGGTGCATGTGCCCTTTTGACGGTGCGCTGACCTGTGCCAAACGCATCGTGTTGCATTTTGGTGTGGCCAGCGCACAGTCAAAAGGATGCATGCGCCGGCAAAACAAACCTGTGCACGGCCTGCGTACCAAATTCTAAAGATAGGGTACGCAGGTCGCATGCAGCATCATGTACCCATAGGCGGAGCTGACAGGCGGAGGCGCGGCAAGGGGCAGAGCTTCACAGCGAGCGTCCGCTGCGCCTCCAAATGCTAGTTTGAAACTAGTCTAAGCCCATGAAGATTCCAATTACTTTATTGGACCCTATGCAGTTTACAAGGGAGGTTGGGCTTTCATGTATGAAACAGTTTAGTTTGGTCTCCCCTAATTCACCAATGTTATCCTTTATTTATCAACCTCTGATTCCAAATAGTATAGATTCCACAATGGTTCACCTGTGGATTTTGGCCAGTTTATTCAGATTTGCGGACTTGGTGGATGGGAATATGCCCGAGGTTCTTACATTTGACACTACTGTCTAAATTTGTTAAAATCAATAGCATTTTTTCAGTTTATGCAGATTAAATATCTTGCGTCCTTGTTGTATGGCCCATTGAAGGTGTCTTTACCGACTGATTTTGAAAGGATATGTAAAAAGGGCCCGTCAACTAAAGGGTTAATTTCAGACATTTATAGGATTATAAACTACCCTCAAGGGGGTCAACAGTTAAAACATTCCTACTTGAGCAGATGGAAGTCTATTCTTGGGAAGGGGCTGTCCCCCCAAAATTGGCAGGGCATTTGGGAGAAGGCGGCCAAGTCCTCTATCTGTACTCTCTATAAGGAGAACCAGTATAAGATGTTCTGGTATCATACTCCAGAGCTCCTCCACAGATTGAATCCTCAACTTTCAAATCCATGCAGTTTAGCAGTGGGTTCCCAGTATTATATCTTCTGGACGAATACGAAGGGTTCTCTATGTGCAGGTTGGGCTGGATCCTGCTGTCTACCTACTAAACATCCCTTCTGGAGGGATGGGGAAGAGCTCAGCGAGATTACTACTACATATACTGACTGCAGCAATGTGTTTGATTGCTCTTCAATGGAAGCAGACCTCTCCTCCCTCTCATCAAAGTTTACTGATTAGAATAACTGACATTCATAGGATGGAATGTATGACGGCCTTGATGAGAGCAAGTGTGGACAGCTTTGAAGCTGTTTGGGCTTCCTGGAACTATTATTAGGCTCAAAATAGTAGTTAGGTTTTCTGTGTCTTGGACCCTTATGCCTTCTCTCCCCCACTACTTTGTGTGTCTGTCTTGTTTCTTTATGTGATATTCTTCTGTCAAGTATTCTGTTGTAAATTTAAGGACGGAATTAGTCTAAAGTGGTGCCAAATATGATCTCTTTGGAGATATGATTGAAGTTTAGCTTACTGTTTTATTATGCAATATGATTTGTCACCACTGGGGGGAGGGCTCCCCAATAATACATTTTTATTGTACTCCGTGTTTGAGGTTTCTTAAAGTTGTTTTCCCAAAATTGTTTTCTCTATGTAATTTTTTGGATTCTTGTTTTCAAAAGTTAAAACTGTAAAATGTAATAAAAATTACAGTTGTAAAAAAAAGTAAATTTCTACTTCTGCACAATATTTGGATACAAAGGATGCAAAGGTAGCAGTCACATATGTACAGTAATGTCTGAGGGACTTGAAAAGCCCCCCCTTTTTTTTTTTTTTTACAAAAAACAGCACCAGCATTATAAATGACACTTAGTAAGTGGGGGCCCTGGTTCAGAATTTGCAGTGGACCCTAAGCTTCAAGTTTTGCCTTGAAGAAAATCCAAGAAAGTGGTAGATTTTTAACCCATATAACAGAAAAGGAAACGTGAAGAAGAATTGATATGGAGTAGAGGGCTTTAATCAATAAATATGATAATCTTAAAGGGGTTGCCAGCCTTAGACTACAAGTCTGTAGTCACTCTATGTGACTGCAGATTTGTCAATCTTGACATCACACGCACGGCACACTGTGTGGATTCTCTTGTACTGGAAGCGGCGATCATGTGATTGCAAGTATGCAATTTGCATACTTCCATCCACAATCTGACTAAACTATATCCGGCTTCGCTCAATACACTTGCATCTCGTCGGAACATGACCTCATGTGTGCAAATGACATACTTGCAGTCACAAGCCTGCCGCTCCCAGCACTGGAACCCGAGAACCCTCACAGTGCGCAGTGACTGCAGACTTGCAGCTTAACACCGGACCCCTTTATGTCTTTTGCTTTCAGTCCGAATTCTTACAGTAGGTCAGTAATCTCCATTCCGTGTCTCCTTAACTGTTTTAAAATTACATATGCCACTATGGCCTGACAAGCCAATGCCTTTAGGACACGCTGAGAGTTGTCACTTTGTATCAGGTTGTAAACCACAAGTTGGGAATCTAGTGCTGTGGTAGGTCACAATGGAATAAGCAGCAAACAAGTATCACGGTTCAATGTATCCTCCCATTCATATGAAGAATAGTAGCAGATGGGATATCTCTATCGATTTAGTCTGCTGCTGTCAGATCAGTGTTCACTCCCCTAAAATAAGGAGACTTCATTTTTTGTGATATATTTTGGTTTTGCAGCCAGCCTTCCATTACAGCCTGCTATTAGGTAATCCATTACAACATTAAAAGTTGATTCATTTAGACGTGAAGACAGACATCCGGCTTCATCAGTACAAGCTTCTCTTGGAACAGCGCTGGGGTAATTTACAGGGTAGGAAGTAAAATAGTCCCTCGATGTCCCGTGGAGGAAGAGAAATGGAAGAGCTCAGGGCTCAGCGTAATCAGCTAAAGGACGTTCAGAGCCCAAATAATGAATTTGCTGTTCTGTGACAAGCTGCAGCAAGAAAGATCGGTCATGTGCACAGAAAGGGGACAGCTAATAACTAAGTATACAGACACAGATTTCTTTTTATAGGGGTTATCCTATTGTAAGGAGGTGGCAGAGAATCCCCTTTGCTCCCCCTCTCTATGTGCACTTGCTGCAGTACCCGGAGGGTGTACCGTTTAGTAAGGACTGCTACTGTTGATGTACCTATATGATTACATATATACTTGTGTATAAGCTGACCCGAGTATAAGCCGACAGCCCTAATTTTGCCACAAAAAAACTGGGAAAACATATTGACTCGTGTATGAGCCTAGGGTGGAAAATGCAGCAGCTACTGGTAAATTTCGAAAATAAAAATAGAAAACAATAAAAGTAAAATTAATTTAGACATCAGTAGGTTAAATGTTTTTGAATATCCATATCGAATCAGGAGCCCCATATAATGCTTCACACAGTTCATGATGGCCCCATAAGATGCTCCACACATAGCACACCCCATATAATGCTGCACAAAGGTTAATAATGCCCCCATAAGATGCTCCATAGAATAATATGCCCCATATGCTGCTCCATAAGGGTTATGGCCCCTTAAGATGCCCCATATGCTGCCCCATAAGATACTCCATAGAATAGGCCCCATAAGATGCTCCATAGATTATGCCCCCATAAGATGCTCCATAGATTATGCCCCCATAAGATATTCCATAAGATGCTCCATAGATTATGCCCCCATAACATGCCCCATAAGATGCTCCATAGATTATGCCCCCATATGCTGCCCCCATAAGATTCTCCATATATTATGCCCCTATATGCTGCCCCCATATGTTGCTCCAAAGATTATGCCCCCATAAGATGCTCCATATATTATGCCACCATATGATGCCCCCATAAGATGCTCCATAGATTATGCCCCCATAAGATGCTCCATATATTATGCTCCATATATTATGCCCTCATATGCTGCCCCCATACCATATGATGCTCCATATATTATGCCCCATATGCTGCCCCCATAAGATGCTTCATAGATTATGCCCCCATATGATGCCCCATATATTATGCCCCATATGCTGCCCCCATAAGATGCTCCATATATTATGCCCCATATGCTGCCCCCATAAGATGTTCCATAGATTATACCCCCATATGCTGCCCCCATAAGATACTCCATATATTATTCCCCCATATGATGCTCCATATATTATGCCCTCATATGCTGCCCCCATACCATATGATGCTCCATATTTTATGCCCCATATGCTGCCCCCATAAGATGCTTCATAGATTATGCCCCCATATGCTGCCCCCATATGATGCTCCATATATTATGCCCCATATGCTGCCCCATAAGATGCTTCAAATATTATGCTCCCATAAGATGCTCCATATATTATGCCCCCATATGATGCTCCATATATTATACCCCATATGCTGCCCCCATAAGATGCTCCATATATTATGCCCCATATGCTGCCCCATAAGATGCTCCATAGATTATGCCCCCATATGCTGCCCCCATAAGATGCTCCATAGATTATGCCTCATATGCTGCCCCATAAGATGCTCCATAGATTATGCCCCCATATGCTGCCCCCATAAGATGCTCCATAAATTATGCCCCCATATGCTGCTCCATAGATTATACTTCATATGCTGCTGCAAATAATAAAAATGACATACTCACCTCTTGTCGCAAGCGTCGGGTCCTGAGCAGGTGGCAACACCGGCGCACTATGGGGGACAGGTGCCGGTGTCACTGCTGGCTCAGGACGCGGCACCTGTGATATTCACCTGTCCCCGGTCCATCGCTGCTTGCCGCTGTCTGCCGCATCATCTGTCAGTGACGTTCAGGCAGCAGAGGGCACGGCGTTCACTAACCACGTCACCGCGCCCTCTGCTGGCTGAAGGTCACTGACAGAGGACGCAGCAGAGAGCGGTGAGCAGCGATGGAGCGGGGACAGGTGAATATTGGATATACTTAACCCCTCCTGGCGCAGTCTCTGCAGCCCCGTTCTCCCACGGTCTCCCTTCCTTCAGCGGTCACGTGGTACCGCTAATTTAAACTCATGAATATGCGCATATTCATGAGTTTAATGTGCTGTACCACGTGACCGTTGAAGGATGGAAGGGAGACCATGGGACAAGCAGGGGGGATGCATAGATGCATCGTGGGGGGGTCAGTATGATCTGACACCCCCGCTCCCCCTCCCCCGCTGACCCCCTGGCGTATATGACTCACGTATAAGCCGAGAAGGGGACTTTCAGCCCAAAAAAATGGGCTGAAAATCTTGGCTTATACGCGAGTTTATATGGTAATATGACATCTGTATTAGAGTGCTACGTTTGCAATGTTTTATCGTGTAAGTGCCTTTTAAATTATCTGTGTCCAAATGTACATGGACCCCCACTGAAGGGACTAAAGCGTGCAGATTTCAGTGAGTGGACTTCTGCTTGATTTCGGCTATCATGGTTGTAGTGGGTGTGGCCATGAAAAGTGTCAGGGAAAGAGCAGGAAGCCAGTGTTGTACCCCTTGTGCTCATTACTGTTTATTAAAGTTTATTCCCTGTTGGACCGCAGCTGGATCCTGGCCTTTAATTGCCTGGACTGCCGTGGCTGGGGGAAGAAAAGGTAAATCGTGTGAGCTACATCTGTCCAGTCCCTTTTTTTTATGTACAAGGAGGCCAGGGTGCTCGCTGACAATTGACTCAGTGGATTCTTTTTGTGGACTGTAACTTTAAATGACTCTGACATAACTACCACCTCGGTTCCCCCTTATTACACTATTAGGCCATCATAGAAGGGGATTCCCTGATTTATCCCTCTTTGTACCAGAGTGGATATCATAATCCCTTTAAATACTAATTACATAATACCGCAAAGTGCAGGGACGGCTAAAAATGAATATTTCACATTTTCATAATTCCCTTTATCCAAGACACTGGTTAATGTTAAAGGTTGCCAGACAGTCATTTATTTCTGTTTGTGGGAAGTTGGATTTTACAACAACCAATATGGCTACCATTCATTTCTCTAAATCATAGAATCATAACATTGGTCATTATGTCCAACCTCCTGCTCAATGCAGGATTCACTAAACTATCTCAGATAGATGTCTGTCCAGCCTCTGTTTCAAGACTTCCGTTGAAGAAGAACTTACCACCTCTCGTGGCAACCTGTTCCACTCATTGATAAATCGTTAGTGACAGATCTGTAAATATGTTAAAGGGTATAAAGGGCACATATAGCACACACCTAGCACACAGTTCAAAGGTTACAGTGCAGGTGGAATAGATCACGACTATAGGATCTGACTTCTCTGGGTTTCTTTGTAGTCTGTTACCACGGAGGCAAATAGGTCTGCATAAGAGCTGTAGATACAAAAAAGTAAGATATTTTAATCAATTTTTTTTTATTATACATGACTTTGAGAAAATAAAATTATTGGAAAGGTAGACATATGCGTTAAACTTAATCAAACTTATAATAAAACTGGGGTCACAGAAGCATGTAAACGATCGGTTTGATTTTCATCAAAAAAAGTGGGATGATACTTTCTCACTTGTCATCCGCTTGTTGTCTATATTCAATCCATTTTTTTTAGTAAGCAGTCATTAATCATTTACAATCATTCTATGTTACAGAATTGTAATGTATCTGTAGAAATCAGATTCCACTCTGCTGGCCCGTATGGCATCTAATTTTCCTCTAATTTTGGAGTGAAATCTCAGCATGCTGCCACTTTTTTTCTCACACTAGATACAGCTGAAAAACAATGCAGATCTGCACTGCCTCGTAGAATAACATTGGTCTCAGCGCAATGCCTTTTTTCTAAAGGATTGCACTCGTCCGAGGTATACAATCTCTAAACTCTAAACCTGTTGGTATTAATTCTATTAATTTAAAACTGACAACTCCTTATAGTCCATGGTCAGAACAGAAGCTGACATTGACTAACTTCACAACAACTTATGTCTGCTTCGCATAGTCACAAAGAGCCATGTAAGGGTAGTTTCACATTTGCGTTTAAGGCCGCAGCGACGGCCTGCGCACGGCGCAGGTATGCATTTGGCGGCACATGCGTCCTTTTGACACTGCGTCAACCAGCGCCAAACGCAACCTGTTGCATTTGGCACTGGTTGGCGCAGCGTCAAAAGGACGCATGCGCCGCCAAACGCATACCTGCGCTCGGTCTGCATCCCCAGTGCTAAAGATAGAGGACGCATGACGCTTGCAGTGTCATGCGCCCGTAGGCAGAGCTACTGGCGGAGTCATGACAGGGGGCGGGGCTTAGCGGCAGCTGTGCGCAGGCCGCCGCTGCGGACTTAAACGCAAATGTGAAACTAACTTTAGGCTGGGGTTACATGGCGACTTTGGCCACGACAAAAGATTGCACAATGCTGATGCTATATATTGCAAGGATACTGCAGGCGAATAAGGTTACTGCAACAATCAAGGCACAAAAAATCAGAACCTGTTGTTTTTTTGTGACTTGCTTGCTACAGACATGGTACCCTGTGGATGGCAAGGTGACCCCAATCATCTGCATTATGCTGTGACAGAGCAAAGATATGGAGCAAACTATGATCTGGCGATCTGTCATTACTAGTGTTGAGTGATACCAGCCGATACTGAAAAATTTTGTATCGGAATGGATCGGCCGATCTAAAAAAAGTATCGGGTATCACCGATTCCGATACCGGAAGTCCCATTCAAGTCTATGGGACTTCCGGTATCGGAATAAGAAAAACCCTTTTCTGTCCTTCTACAGCCTCTCGGGGGTGTGTACGGACCTTCCGGGGCTGTGTGCCGGCCTGCTGGGGGTCTGTGCCAACTGCCCAGGGGTCTGTGCGGACTGCCGGGGGTCTGTACCAGCCTGCCGGGGGGCTGTGCCGACTGTCCGGGGGTCTGTGCAGACTGCGGGGGTCTGTGCAGGCATCGTCCGATGGGACTACAAGTCCCATCGGGCTATGCCTGCTACCATGACGGTGATTGACACATTAGCCAATGATGGGACAGTAGTAGTCCCATCATCCGGCTAATGTGTTTAATGTAAAAAAAACAAACATACTACATACATACTACATATATACATACTACATACATACTACATATATACATACTACATACATACTACATACATACTTCATATATACATACTACATACATACTACATATAAACATACTACATACATACTACATATATACATACTACATATATACTACATACATACTACATATACAGTGGGGCAAAAAAGTATTTAGTCAGTCAGCAATAGTGCAAGTTCCACCACTTAAAAAGATGAGAGGCGTCTGTAATTTACATCATAGGTAGACCTCAACTATGGGAGACAAACTGAGAAAAAAAATCCAGAAAATCACATTGTCTGTTTTTTTTTCATTTTATTTGCATATTATGGTGGAAAATAAGTATTTGGTCAGAAACAAAATTTCATCTCAATACTTTGTGATATATCCTTTGTTGGCAATGACAGAGGTCAAATGTTTTCTGTAAGTCTTCACAAGGTTGCCACACACTGTTGTTGGTATGTTGGCCCATTCCTCCATGCAGATCTCCTCTAGAGCAGTGATGTTTTTGGCTTTTCGCTTGGCAACACGGACTTTCAACTCCCTCCAAAGGTTTTCTATAGGGTTGAGATCTGGAGACTGGCTAGGCCACTCCAGGACCTTGAAATGCTTCTTACGAAGCCACTCCTTCGTTGCCCTGGCGGTGTGCTTTGGATCATTGTCATGTTGAAAGACCCAGCCACGTTTCATCTTCAATGCCCTTGCTGATGGAAGGAGGTTTGCACTCAAAATCTCACGATACATGGCCCCATTCATTCTTTCATGTACTCGGATCAGTCGTCCTGGCCCCTTTGCAGAGAAACAGCCCCAAAGCATGATGTTTCCACCACCATGCTTTACAGTAGGTATGGTGTTTGATGGATGCAACTCAGTATTCTTTTTCCTCCAAACACGACAAGTTGTGTTTCTACCAAACAGTTCCAGTTTGGTTTCATCAGACCATAGGACATTCTCCCAAAACTCCTCTGTATCATCCAAATGCTCTCTAGCAAACTTCAGACGGGCCCGGACATGTACAGGCTTAAGCAGTGGGACACGTCTGGCACTGCAGGATCTGAGTCCATGGTGGCGTAGTGTGTTACTTATGGTAGGCCTTGTTACATTGGTCCCAGCTCTCTGCAGTTCATTCACTAGGTCCCCCCGCGTGGTTCTGGGATTTGTGCTCACCGTTCTTGTGATCATTCTGACCCCACGGGGTGGGATTTTGCGTGGAGCACCAGATCGAGGGAGATTATCAGTGGTCTTGTATGTCTTCCATTTTCTAATTATTGCTCCCACAGTTGATTTCTTCACTCCAAGCTGGTTGGCTATTGCAGATTCAGTCTTCCCAGCCTGGTGCAGGGCTACAATTTTGTTTCTGGTGTCCTTTGACAGCTCTTTGATCTTCACCATAGTGGAGTTTGGAGTCAGACTGTTTGAGGGTGTGCACAGGTGTCTTTTTATACTGATAACAAGTTTAAACAGGTGCCATTACTACAGGTAATGAGTGGAGGAAAGAGGAGACTCTTAAAGAAGACGTTACAGGTCTGTGAGAGCCAGAAATCTTGATTGCTTGTTTCTGACCAAATACTTATTTTCCACCATAATATGCAAATAAAATGAAAAAAAAACAGACAATGTGATTTTCTGGATTTTTTTTTCTCAGTTTGTCTCCCATAGTTGAGGTCTACCTATGATGTAAATTACAGACGCCTCTCATCTTTTTAAGTGGTGGAACTTGCACTATTGCTGACTGACTAAATACTTTTTTGCCTCACTGTATACATACTACATATATATACAACATACATACTACATATATACATACTACATATATACATACATATATAATAATAATATCTTTATATAGCGCTAACATATTCCGCAGCGCTTTACAGTTTGCACACATTTTCATCACTGTCCACGATGGGGCTCACAATCTAAATTCCCTATCAGTATGTCTTTGGAGTGTGGGAGGAAACCGGAGTGCCCGGAGGAAACCCACGCAAACACTTGCAGATGTTGTCCTAGGTGGGATTCGAACCCAGGTCTCCAGCGCTGCAAGGCTGCAACGCTAACCACTGAGCCACCGTGCTGCCCAATATACATACTACATGCATACTACATACATACTACATACATACTACATATATACATACTACATACATACTACATACATACTTCATATATACATACTACATACATACTACATATATACATACTACATACTACATATATACTACATTCATACAACATACATATATGATACATACATACAACATACATACATAGTACATACATACATACTACATACATACTACATACATGCTACATATATACTACATTCATACAACATACATATATACTACATACATACAACATGCTACAGACATACAACATACATACTACATACAATACATTCATACATTCATACAATACATACAGACATACAGTACATACAACATAGAGTACATACTCAACATTACTTGTCACTTTGATCCCCGAAGCCAGTGTCATCTAAGGAAAAATATGAAAATAACAAACCACCAAATACTTCCCTGATCCGCAGAAATCCATGAGTGAGTGTCCCACGCCGATCTTCCGTGGAGAGCAGCAGCATCAGCTGATGCGACCGCTCTCTACGGGGCTCAGGAATCCAGTGTCGGGAGGTAGGTATCCTGCCGCACTGTATTCCTCCGCCACTGTAAAAAAATAGTCCCTGGTCTCACTTTATGGCAAATGCTGCGTGGAAACTTTTTCACACAGCAATGCCAAAAGTGAGACTAGGGACTATTTTTTTTACAGTGGCGGAGGAATACAGTGCGGAAGGATACCTACCTCCCGACACTGGATTCCTTGAGCCCCTAGAGAGCGGTCGCATCAGCTAATGCTGCTGCTCTCCACGGGAGATCGGCGTGGGACACGCGTGGATTTCTGCGGATCAGGGAGTATATGGCTTGTTTGTTATTTTCATATTTTTCCTTAGATGACACTGGCTTCGGGGAACAATGTGACAAGTAATGGTGAGTATGTACTCTATGTTATATGTACTGTATGTCTATGTATGTATTGTATGAATGTATGAATGTATTGTATGCAGTATGTATGTATTGTATGAATGTATGTATGTTGTATGTATGCAGTATGTAGTATATATGTATGTTGTATGTCTGTAGCATGTTGTATGTATGTAATAATAATAATAATAATAATAATAATCTTTATTTATATAGCGCCAACATATTCCGCAGCGCTTTACAGTTTAACAGTTTCAAAACACAAGTCATAAGTAACAACTCTAACAATACAATAATTAAAGCAAAATAAGACAAAATAAGACGACCCTGCTCGTGAGAGCGTACAATCTACAATGAGGTGAGGGAGATACAGAGTACAGGTGTGTATTTACAATGGTGTATTTACAATGAAGGTCCAGCCATCTTGCAGGAGTGAAGGATGGATGGAGATAGTGAATGGGCTACGCACGCACACTTACACAGAGAATGACTTTGATTAGTGAATGTGATAGGCCGCTCTGAACAGGTGTGTTTTGAGGGAGCGCCTAAAACTATGCAAATTGTGGATAGTCCTGATTTCTTGGGGTAGAGCATTCCAGAGGATAGGAGCAGCACGGGAGAAGTCTTGGAGTCGGGAGTGGGAGGTTCGGATTAGTGCAGAGGTTAGTCGAAAGTCGTTTGCAGAGCGCAGCGATCGGCTAGGCCGATAGACAGAAATGAGAGAAGAGATGTAAGGGGGTGCCGCACTGTGGAGAGCTTTGTGGGTGAGAACAAGTACTTTGAATTGGATCCTATAATGAATGGGCAGCCAATGTAAGGACTGGCGAAGAGCGGACGCGTCCGAGTACCGATTACCCAGATGGACGATCCTGGCTGCTGCATTGAGTATGGACTGGAGAGGGGATAGTCGAGTGACGGGGAGGCCAATTAATAGAGCGTTGCAGTAATCCAGGCGAGAGTGGATCAATGCAACAGTGAGGGTTTTTGTTGTTTCCATAGTGAGAAAAGGGCGGATTCTAGAGATGTTCTTTAGGTGTCAGCGGCAGGAGCGGGCAAGGGATTGTATATGGGATGTAAAGGAGAGATTGGTGTCAAACATAACACCCAGACAGCGCACCTGCTGCCGGGGTGTTATTGTGGTACCACCCACGGAGAAGGAAATGTCAGATTTAGGGAGGTTAGTAGACGGCGGGAGCAGAAGAAGTTCAGTTTTGGAGAGGTTGAGTTTCAGATAGAGAGCGGACATGATATTGGAGACTGCGGACAGACAGTCACTGGCGTTCTGTAGTACAGCGGGGGTAAGGTCGGGGGAAGACGTGTATAGTTGTGTGTCATCAGCATAAAGATGGTACTGAAAGCCAAATCTGCTGATGGTCTGACCAATTGGGGCCGTGTAGAGAGAGAAAAGAAGGGGGCCAAGGACTGAGCCCTGAGGTACCCCGACAGCAAGAGGAAGAGGAGATGACGTGGAGCCAGAGAACAAAACACTGAAGGAGCGGTCAGAGAGATAGGAAGAGAACCAGGAGAGTGCAGTGTCCTTAATGCCTAGTGACTGGAGCCTAGAGAGTAGGAGATGGTGGTCAACAGTATCGAAAGCTGCAGATAGGTCAAGAAGAATGAGCAGAGAGTGGTCACCGTTACGTTTTGCTGTCAGAAGGTCATTGGTCACTTTGATGAGTGCAGTTTCAGTCGAATGTAGGGGGCGGAAGCCGGACTGTGAAGGGTCTAGAAGGGAGTGAATGGAGAGGTAACGGGTAAGGCGGGAGTAAACTAGGCGTTCCAAAAGTTTAGAGATGAAGGGGAGATTGGAGACTGGTCTGTAGTTGTTTGTGCAGGATGGGTCGAGAGCAGGTTTCTTTGGTAGTGGAGTAACGATGGCGTGTTTGAAGGAGGATGGGAAAATGCCCGAGGAGAGGGAGAGATTAAAGATTGTAGTTAGGTGGGTTGTGACGACTGGAGAGAGAGACTGGAGGAGATGTGAGGGAATGGGGTCGGTAGTGCATGTAGTCGGACGAGAAGAAGAGAGGAGTCTGGAGACTTCTTCTTCTGTTATGGGATCAAATGTGGAGAGTGAGCCAGGGGAGATGTAGGAAGGGATGGGAGTCACAGCACTTGGTGGTTGGGAGCAGATTTCTTGACGGATATTATCTATTTTTTCTGTAAAGTGGGAGGCCAGGTCATCAGCACAAATGTCTGTGATAGGGGCTTGTGCTTTTGGCCTGAGGAGGGAGTGAAAAGTGTCAAAAAGTTTCTTGGGGTTGTTGGCTAGTGAGGAGATCAGGGTGGTGAAGTAGGTCTGTTTGGCAAGGTGAAGGGCAGCGTTATAGGTTCTTAACATAAATTTGAAGTGGATGAAGTCTTCTGGTGTGCGGGTTTTTCTCCATAGGCGTTCAGCACTCCTGGAGCATCGCTGGAGAAGTTGAGTTTGCGATGTGAGCCAGGGCTCTTTTACTCTGTGTTTGGAGGTTCTGAGGGTGAGGGGAGCTACTTGGTCAAGGGTGCTTCTAAGGGTGTCATTGTAGTGATGAACAGCCAGATTAGGACAGGAAAGAGAGGAGATTGGGGACAGAGATGAGTGTAGGGAATCTGAAAGTGTCTGAGGGTTAATAGCTTGTAGATTTCTGACTGTGTGGTAGGTAGGAATGAGCTGGGGTGGGCGAGGATTTGTGAGCGTGAAGGAGAGAATGTTGTGGTCAGAGAGTGGAAGCGGTGAGTTGTTTAGGTGGGAGATTGAACAGAGCCGGCAGAAGACCAGATCAAGGGTGTTACCGTCCTTATGTGTCTCAGAGGTTGAAAGCTGTGAGAGGCCTAGAGAGGTGGTTAGTGATAGAAGCTGGGATGCAGATGTGGAATTAGGGCTGTTAATGGGGATGTTGAAGTCTCCCAGGATGAGGGTTGGTAGTTCTGAGGACATGAAGTGTGGCAGCCAGGCTGAAAAGTGGTCAAGGAAGAGGGTGGGTGAGCCTGGGGGCCGGTATATGACCGCTACCCTGAGGGAGAGGGGACAGAAGAGCCTGATGGTGTGGACCTCAAAAGAAGGGAATAAGAGTGATGGGACTGGGGGGATGACCTGGAAAGTGCATTGTGGGGACAGGAGTATGCCAACTCCACCACCAGGTCTGTTTGTGGGTCTCGGGGAGTGAGAGAATTGTAAGCCACCGTAGGAAATGGCAGCAGGAGAGACAGTGTCAGAATCCTGAATCCAGGTTTCAGTGAGGGCCAACAGATTAAGAGAGTTGTTCAGAAAGTAGTTGTGTAGGAAAGGAAGCTTGTTACAAGCAGACCGTGGATTCCAGAGGGCACAATTAAAAGATTGAGATGAGGGAGTGCAAGTAATGTTAATCAGATTATTGTGGTTTCGATATGAGGTAGGGTAGGGGTCGAGGTTGGGGGATGGTGGACCAGGGTTGGGGGAGATGTCCCCTGAAATCAGTAGGAGAAGGAAGATAAAGAGCCAATAGTTGTTGGAATTGTAAGTAGTTTTTTTCTGCGATGTGTTTGGGCAAGATGGGCTGAGGTTTCTCAGGAAGGTGAGGAGTGTGTGGGAGCTGTACATGGGAGAGGGAAGTATAGAGGGGCTGATGTGTATGAGTCGTGATGGAGGGGGGATAGGGTGATGAATGTGGATGGCAAGGGAACACAGGAGGATAAAAATAAAGCACATGGTTAAAGGGGAAGGCAAGGTGTGGGTTACCTGACTCCTGCCCTGACTAACTGCCATGTATAACTGCCGTTTTGCTGGATGCTTATCTTCTGTGATGCTTTGCTTATGGGAAGCTTGCGTGCTGTACCCCACACTGCGTGCTTCCCCTTAGCAACTACTACATATATAGGCCACACTACAGGGTCAGGAGAGAGGGATTGTGGGAGATGGTTGGGTATAATTTGGCAGCTGGGGCAAGCACACCAGGGGATGGTTAGATGATCAAAGGCACTAGACCAAGATGTGGCAAAATGCTATAGCATCTTCCACCTGATAAGATCTAGAAAGGCCCCAGTCACAGATCTAAAGCAGTAAGTATTACATACAGTGCAACAAATGAATTATACCAAAGCTTTAGCAAGCACATTTAAATATGCAGCAAAATGGTCAAGCAGCAGAAGTATGGAGTTGTACCATTTGGATATATTACAGCAGAGAAATAGAGGCAGCAGAGGTGGGAAGTTGTATCATTCAGGCTGCTTGCTGGCAGTGAATGGAGTAAATACATGCAGGGTGGCTCAGTTGATTACCATTTGGATATATTACATCAGAGAAATAGAGGCAGCAGAGGTGGGAAGTTGTATCATTCAGGCTGCTTGCTGGCAGTGAATGGAGTAAATACATGCAGGGTGGCTCAGTTGATTACCATTTGGATATATTACAGCAGAGAAATAGAGGCAGCAGAGGTGGGAAGTTGTATCATTCAGGCTGCTTGCTGGCAGTGAATGGAGTAAATACATGCAGGGTGGCTCAGTTGATTACCATTTGGATATATTACAGCAGAGAAATAGAGGCAGCAGAGGTGGGAAGTTGTATCATTCAGGCTGCTTGCTGGCAGTGAATGGAGTAAATACATGCAGGGTGGCTCAGTTGATTACCATTTGGATATATTACAGCAGAGAAATAGAGGCAGCAGAGGTGGGAAGTTGTATCATTCAGGCTGCTTGCTGGCAGTGAATGGAGTAAATACATGCAGGGTGGCTCAGTTGATTACCATTTGGATATATTACAGCAGAGAAATAGAGGCAGCAGAGGTGGGAAGTTGTATCATTCAGGCTGCTTGCTGGCAGTGAATGGAGTAAATACATGCAGGGTGGCTCAGTTGATTACCATTTGGATATATTACATCAGAGAAATAGAGGCAGCAGAGGTGGGAAGTTGTATCATTCAGGCTGCTTGCTGGCAGTGAATGGAGTAAATACATGCAGGGTGGCTCAGTTGATTACCATTTGGATATATTACATCAGAGAAATAGAGGCAGCAGAGGTGGGAAGTTGTATCATTCAGGCTGCTTGCTGGCAGTGAATGGAGTAAATACATGCAGGGTGGCTCAGTTGATTACCATTTGGATATATTACATCAGAGAAATAGAGGCAGCAGAGGTGGGAAGTTGTATCATTCAGGCTGCTTGCTGGCAGTGAATGGAGTAAATACATGCAGGGTGGCTCAGTTGATTACCATTTGGATATATTACATCAGAGAAATAGAGGCAGCAGAGGTGGGAAGTTGTATCATTCAGGCTGCTTGCTGGCAGTGAATGGAGTAAATACATGCAGGGTGGCTCAGTTGATTACCATTTGGATATATTACATCAGAGAAATAGAGGCAGCAGAGGTGGGAAGTTGTATCATTCAGGCTGCTTGCTGGCAGTGAATGGAGTAAATACATGCAGGGTGGCTCAGTTGATTACCATTTGGATATATTACATCAGAGAAATAGAGGCAGCAGAGGTGGGAAGTTGTATCATTCAGGCTGCTTGCTGGCAGTGAATGGAGTAAATACATGCAGGGTGGCTCAGTTGATTACCATTTGGATATATTACAGCAGAGAAATAGAGGCAGCAGAGGTGGGAAGTTGTATCATTCAGGCTGCTTGCTGGCAGTGAATGGAGTAAATACATGCAGGGTGGTTCAGTTGATTACCATTTGGATATATTACATCAGAGAAATAGAGGCAGCAGAGGTGGGAAGTTGTATCATTCAGGCTGCTTGCTGGCAGTGAATGGAGTAAATACATGCAGGGTGGCTCAGTTGATTACCATTTGGATATATTACATCAGAGAAATAGAGGCAGCAGAGGTGGGAAGTTGTATCATTCAGGCTGCTTGCTGGCAGTGAATGGAGTAAATACATGCAGGGTGGCTCAGTTGATTACCATTTGGATATATTACAGCAGAGAAATAGAGGCAGCAGAGGTGGGAAGTTGTATCATTCAGGCTGCTTGCTGGCAGTGAATGGAGTAAATACATGCAGGGTGGCTCAGTTGATTACCATTTGGATATATTACATCAGAGAAATAGAGGCAGCAGAGGTGGGAAGTTGTATCATTCAGGCTGCTTGCTGGCAGTGAATGGAGTAAATACATGCAGGGTGGCTCAGTTGATTACCATTTGGATATATTACATCAGAGAAATAGAGGCAGCAGAGGTGGGAAGTTGTATCATTCAGGCTGCTTGCTGGCAGTGAATGGAGTAAATACATGCAGGGTGGCTCAGTTGATTACCTGTGTGAAGAGAGAAGATGAATGTTAATTCCATGCCATGTATAACTGCCGTTTTGCTGGATGCTTATCTTCTGTGATGCTTTGCTTATGGGATGCTTGCGTGCTGTACCCCACACTGCGTAGTATGTAGTATGTATGTAGCATGTATGTAGTATATATGTATGTTGCATGAATGTAGTATATATGTAGCATGTATGTAGTATGTATGTATGTTGCATGAATGTAGTATACAGTCATATGTTAAAGTTTGGGCACCCCTATTAATGTTAACCTTTTTTCTTTTATAACAATTTTGTTTTTTGCAACAGCTATTTCAGTTTCATATATCTAATAACTGATGGACTCAGCTATATTTCTGGATTCAAATGAGGTTTATTGTACTAACAGAAAATGTGCAATCTGCATTTTAACAAAATTTGACCGGTGCAAAAGTATGGGCACCTCAACATAAAATTGACATTAATATTTTGTAGATCCTCCTTTTGCAAAAATAACAGCCTCTAGTCGCTTCCTGTAGCTATTAATGAGTTCCTGGATACAGGATGAAGGTATTTGTGACCATTCCTGTTTACAAAACAATTCCAGTTCAGTTAAGTTTGCATAACTTCAACTTCGTCACTGATTCTTGCACATTATTGTCAAGAATCTGCTGATACTGAGTTGAATCCATGCGACCCTCAACTTTAACAAGATCCCCGATGCCAGCATTGGCCACACAGCCCCAAAGCATGATGGAACCTCCACCAAATTTTACTGTGGGTAGCAAGTGTTTTTCTTGAAATGCTGTGTTTTTTAGCCTCCATGCATAACGCCTTTTTGTATGACCAAACAACTCAATCTTTGTTTCATCAGTCCACAGGACCTTCTTCCAAAATGTAACTTGCTTGTCCAAATGTGCTTTTGCATACCTCAGGCAACTCTGTTTGTGGCGTGCTTGCAGAAACGGCTTCTTTCGCATCACTCTCCCATACAGCTTCTCCTTGTGCAAAGTGCGCTGTATTGTTGACCGATGCACAGTGACACCATCTGCAGCAAGATGATGCTGCAGGCCTGTGGAGGTGGTCTGTGGATTGTCCTTGACTCTTCTCACCATTCTTCTCTACCTTTCTGATATTTTTCTTGGCCTGCCACTTCTGGGCTTAACAAGAACTGTACCTGTGTTCTTCCATTTCCTTACTATGTTCCTCACAGTGGAAACTGACAGGTTAAATCTCTGAGACAACTTTTTGTATACTTCCCCTGAAAAGCTATGTTGAATAATCTTTGTTTTCAGATCATTTGAGAGTTGTTTTGAGGAGCCCATGATGCCATTCTTCATAGGATAATCAAATAGGAGAACTGCTTGCAAGTGGCCACCTTAAATACCTTTTCTCATGATTTGATACACCTGGCTATGAAGTTCAAAGCTCAATGAGGTTACAAAACCAATTTAGTGCTTCAGGAAGTCAGTAAAAAGTAGTTAGGAGTGTTCAAATCAAGAAAATGATAAGGGTGCCCATACTTTTGCACCAGTCAAATTTTGTTAAAATGCAGATTGCATATTTTCTGTTAGTACAATAAACCTCATTTGAATCCAGAAATATAACTGAGTCCATCAGTTATTAGATATATGAAACTGAAATAGCTGTTGCAAAAAGCAAAATTGTTATAAAGAAAAAAGGTAAACATTAATAGGGGTGCCCAAACTTTAACATATGACTGTATATGTAGCATGTATGTAGTATGTATGTATGAATGTAGTATATATGTAGCATGTATGTAGTACGTATGTTGTATGAATGTAGTATATATGCAGCATGTATGTAGTATGTATGTACTATGTATGTATGTTGTATGCAGTATGTATGTTGTATGAATGTAGTATATATGAAGCATGTATGTAGTATGTATGTATGTTGTATGAATTTAGTATATATGTAGCATGTATGTAGTATGTAGTATATATGTATGTTGTATGAATGTAGCATATATGAAGCATGTATGTAGTATGTAGTATGTATGTATGTAGTATATATGTAGTATGTAGTATATATGTATGTTGTATATACAGTCATATGTTAAAGTTTGGGCACCCCTATTAATGTTAACCTTTTTTCTTTATAACAATTTTGTTTTTTGCAACAGCTATTTCAGTTTCATATATCTAATAACTGATGGACTCAGTTATATTTCTGGATTCAAATGAGGGTTATTGTACTAACAGAAAATGTGCATTCTGCATTTAAACAATATTTGACCGGTGCAATAGTATGGGCACCCTTATCATTTTCTTGATTTGAGCACTCCTAACTACTTTTTCCTGACTTCCTGAAGCACTAAATTGGTTTTGTAACCTCATTGAGCTTTGAACTTCATAGCCTGGTGTATCAAATCATGAGAAAAGGTATTTAAGGTGGCCACTTGCAAGTAGCTCTCCTATTTGATTCTCCTATGAAGAGTGGCATCATGGGCTCCTCAAAACAACTCTCAAATGATCGGAAAACAAAGATTATTCAACATAGCTTTTCAGGGGAGGGATACAAAAAGTTGTCTCAGAGATTTAACCTGTCAGTTTCCACTGTGAGGAACATAGTAAGGAAATGGAAGAACACAGGTACAGTTCTTGTTAAGCCCAGAAGTGGCAGGCCAAGAAAAATATCAGAAAGGCATAGAAGAAGAATGGTGAGAACAGTCAAGGACAATCCACAGACCACCTCCAAAGACCTGCAGCATCATCTTGCTGCAGATGGTGTCACTGTGCATCGGTCAACAATACAGCGCACTTTGCACAAGGAGAAGCTGTATGGGAGAGTGATGCGAAAGAAGCCGTTTCTGCAAGCACGCCACAAACCGAGTCGCCTGAGGTATGCAAAAGCACAATTGGACAAGCCAGTTACATTTTGGAAGAAGGTCCTGTGGACTGATGAAACGAAAATTGAGTTGTTTGGTCATAGAAAAAGGCGCTATGCATGGAGGCTAAAAAACACAGCATTCCAAGAAAAACACTTGCTACCCACAGCAAAATTTGGTGGCGGTTCCATCATGCTTTGGGGCTGTGTGGCCAATGCCGCCACCGGGAATCTTGTTAAAGTTGAGGGTCGCATGGATTCAACTCAGTATCAGCAGATTCTTGACAATAATGTGCAAGAATCAGTGACGAAGTTGAAGTTACGCAGGGGATGGATATTTCAGCAAGGCAATGATCCAAAACACCGCTCCAAATCTACTCAGGCATTCATGCAGAGGAACAATTGCAATGTTCTGGAATGGCCATCCCAGTCCCCAGACCTGAATATCATTGAACATCTGTGGGATGATTTGAAGCGGGCTGTCCATGCTCGGCGACCATCAAACTTAACTGAACTGGAATTGTTTTGTAAACAGGAATGGTCACAAATACCTTCATCCAGGATCCAGGAACTCATTAATAGCTACAGGAAGTGACTAGAGGCTGTTATTTTTGCAAAATGAGGATCTACGAAATATTAATGTCACTTTTATGTTGAGGTGTCCATACTTTTGCACCGGTCAAATTTTGCTTAAATGCAGATTGCACATTTTCTGTTAGTACAATAAACCTCATTTGAATCCAGAAATATAACTGAGTCCATCAGTTATTAGATATATGAAACTGAAATAGCTGTTGCAAAAACCAAAATTGTTATAAAGAAAAAAGGTTAGCATTAATAGGGGTGCCCAAACTTTAGCATATGACTGTATGTAGCATGTATGTATGTTGTATGAATGTTGTATATATGTAGTATGTATGTAGCATGTATGTAGTATGTATGTAGTATATATGTATGTTGTATGAATGTAGTATGTATGTAGTATGTATGTAGTATGTATATAGTATGTATGTAGTATGTATGTAGTATATATGTATGTTGTATGAATGTAGTATGTATGTAGTATGTATGTAGTATGTATATATGTAGCATGTATGTAGCATGTATGTAGTATGTATATAGTATATATGTATGTTGTATGCATGTAGTATGTATGTAGTATGTATATAGTATGTATGCAGTATGTATATATTTAGTATGTATGTAGCATGTATGTAGCATGTATGTAGTATATATGTATGTTGTATGAATGTAGTATGTATGTAGTATGTATATATGTAGCATGTATGTAGTATGTATGTAGTATATATGTATGTTGTATGAATGTAGTATATATGTAGTATGTATATAGTATGTATGTAGTATGTATGTAGTATGTATATATGTAGCATGTATGTAGTATGTATGTAGTATGTATGTATGTAGTATGTACAGTCATGGCCAAAAGTATTGACACCCCTGCAATTCTGTCAGATAATATTCAGTTTCTTCCTGAAAATGATTGCAAACACAAATTCTTTGGTATTATTATCTTCATTTAATTTGTCTTAAATGAAAAAACACAAAAGAGAATGAAGCAAAAAGCAAAACATTGATCATTTTACACAAAACTCCAAAAATGGGCCAGACAAAAGTATTGGCACCCTCAGCCTAATACTTGGTTGCACAACCTTTAGCCAAAATAACTGCGACCAACCGCTTCCGGTAACCATCAATGAGTTTCTTACAATGCTCTGCTGGAATTTTAGACCATTCTTCTTTGGCAAACTACTCCAGGTCCCTGATATTTGAAGGGTGCCTTCTCCAAACTGCCATTTTTAGATTTCTCCACAGGTGTTCTATGGGATTCAGGTCTGGACTCATTGCTGGCCACCTTAGAAGTCTCCAGTGCTTTCTCTCAAACCATTTTCTAGTGCTTTTTGAAGTGTGTTTTGGGTTATTGTCCTGCTGGAACACCCATGACCTCTGAGGGAGACCCAGCTTTCTCCCACTGGGCCCTAAATTATGCTGCAAAATTTGTTGATAGTCTTCTGACTTCATAATGCCATGCACACGGTCAAGCAGTCCAGTGCCAGAGGCAGCAAAGCAACCCCAAAACATCAGGGAACCTCCGCCATGTTTGACTGTAGGGACCGTGTACTTTTCTTTGAATGCCTCTTTTTTCTCCTGTAAACTCTATGTTGATGCTTTTGCCCTAAAAGCTCTACTTTTGTCTCATCTGACCAGAGAACATTCTTCCAAAATGTTTTAGGCTTTTTCAGGTAAGTTTTGGCAAACTGCAGCCTGGCTTTTTTATGTCTCGGGGTAAGAAGTGGAGTCTTCCTGGGTCTCCTACCATACAGTCCCTTTTCATTCAGATGTCGACGGATAGTACGGGTTGACACCGTTGTACCCTCGGACTGCAGGGCAGCTTGAACTTGTTTGGATGTTAGTGGAGGTTCTTTATCCAACATCCGCACAATCTTGCGTTGAAATCTCTTGTCAATTTTTCTTTTCCGGCCACATCTAGGGAGGTTAGCCACAGTGCCATGGGCTTTAAACTTCTTGATGACACTGCGCACGGTAGACACAGGAACATTCAGGTCTTTGGAGATGGACTTGTAGCCTTGAGATTGCTCATGCTTCCTCACAATTTGGTTTCTCAAGTCCTCAGACAGTTCTTTGGTCTTCTTTCTTTTCTCCATGCTCAATGTGGTACACACAAGGACACAGGACAGAGGTTGAGTCAACTTTAATTCATGTCAACTGGCTGCAAGTGTGATTTAGTTATTGCCAACACCTGTTAGGTGCCACAGGTAAGTTATAGGTGCTGTTAATTACACAAATTAGAGAAGCATCACAAGATTTTTCGAACAGTGCCAATACTTTTGTCCACCCTCTTTGTTATGTTTGGTGTGGAATTATATCCAATTTGGCTTTAGGACAATTCTTTTTGTGTTTTTTCATTTAAGACAAATTAATTGAAGATAATAATACCAAAGAATTTGTGTTTGCAATCATTTTCAGGAAGAAACTGAGTATTATCTGACAGAATTGCAGGGGTGTCAATACTTTTGGCCATGACTGTATGTAGTATGTTTTTTTTTTTTTTTTTTTTTTTTACATTCAACACATTAGCCGGATGATGGGACTACTACTGTTCCATCATTGGCTAATGTGTCAATCACTGTCAGTGTAGCAGGCATCGCCCGATGGGACTTGTAGTCCCATCGGACGATGCCTGCACACACACAAGACCCCCGGCAGGCCCACACAGACCACCGGCAGCCGGCACAGGCACCCGGCAGTCGGCACAGACCCCCGAGAGGCCCGCACAGACCACCGGCAGCCGGCACAGGCACCCGGCAGGCCCGTACAGACCCACGACAGTCGGCACAGACCCCCAGCAGTCGGCACAGATGGCGCATCATGATGCTCACAGACCGCGCATCATGATGACGTCATTTCAGCAGCCAATCACAGCCATGCCAACAGTTAACATGCCTAACAGGATGTGCCCACACTTCTGAGGATTCCCATTGGCTGAATCAAATCGAGCAGGCTGATAGCTTTATGGGAACTTCCGATTCCGGTATCCGATACGAAAAAAGTATCGGAAGTCAGTATCGGAATTCCGATACAGCTAATATCGGCCGATACCCGATACTTGCGGTATCGGAAAGCTCAACACTAGTCATTACCAAAATTGCAGCTAGCCACAGCTAAGTAGAGCACAGGGACTCCATGAGATGCCAGATCGTGCTTGTTGAGAAATCATAGGATTTTTTTTGTCCTAAAAGCAATGCTATGAATTTAATCAATAATGTGACATTTAATGCAACAAGTCATAATGGAAAGACATTGTGAAATCAAATATATTCAAGGCCCCACTGATGCATAAGGATGCTGTCAGGGTGCTGTCTTTCAACTCTGTGCAAATTGTTGTTGTAACAATGCCATGTTCATTAGGTATACTGTAAGTACAAAGTAACCTCACGATCAAACAGAACTGGGGACATAGAACTTTCATTAGCTGGACAGATCTTTGTATCCATTGTGTGTTTATTTTGAAATGTATCGCTTTGAGTTTAAAAAAGAAAAAGAGAAGGAAAAAGAGAAAAATCCTACCTAACTCTCTCAGCCCTGACCACAGACTGCACGGTGTTATGTGATAGGTCAGAGCGCTCATAAACCTGGAGCCTTAACGATCTTTCATTAAATCACTGGCTACATTAGCAGTTTTATATCCTGTGTCTACCCAGCTGGATTTGTCAAGTATCAATGTTTATTGACATTTCTTCCCATTGAAAACCTGCCCTCTCCTATCATTACAGATGTAATGAAAATCTCCGGCATTATACGACGGTGATCAGGAACTGTGGATAAATCATTACTTCTGCCACAAAGCACAATAACAATTGATAATTATTCCTGATGGGATCTCAGTGTAGAATATTCCATGGACCTCATACAGCTCACCTTTACGCCTGTGTCCTGAATGACCTTGTGAAGTTCATATTGTAACTTTCATATTGAATAGAACATAACCAGAACCAAGAGAACCTCTCCTGCAGAGTTAGATTTTCATGTGCAGCATTAAAATTCTCAATATAGAACTCAATGCTGCAAATCTTACCTTTCCTTACATTAGTATCTGGAAGATTTCCTGATCTATCTATCTATCAATCTACAGTAGTGCTAAAAAAATTACATATCCCGGCAGAATTTTTGCTTTCTTGGCCTTTTTTCAGAGAATATGAATGATAATACCAAAATCTTTTCTCTACTCACGGTTAGTGATTAGGTGAAGCGATTTATTGTCAAACTATTATTATTATAGCGCCATTTATTCCATGGCGCTTTAGATGTGAGGAGGGGTATACATAATACATACAAGTACAGTAATCTTAAACAATACAAGTCATGACTGGTACAGGATGAGAGCGGACCCTGCCCGTGAGGGCTCACAAACTACAATGGGATGGGTGAGAATACAGTAGGCGAGGGTAGAGCTGGTCGTGCAGCGGTTTGGTAGATCGGTGGTTACTGCAAGTTGTAGGCTTGTCAGAAGAGGTAGGTCTTCAAGTTCTTTTTGAAGGTTTCCATGGTAGGCGAGAGTCTGATATGTTGTGGTAGAGAGTTACAGAGTAGAGGGGATGCGCGGGAGACATCTTGTATGCGATTGTGGGAAGAGGAGATAAGAGGGGAGAACAGAAGGAGATCTTGTGAGGATCGGAGGTTTTGTGCGGGTAAGTACTGGGAGGCTAGGTCACAGATATACGGAGGACTCAGGTTGTGGATGGCTTTGTATGTCATGGTTAGGGTTTTGAACTGGAGTCTTTGGGTAATGGGGAGCCAGTGCAGGGATTGACAGAGGGGAGAGGCCAGGGAATAGCAGGGGGACAGGTGGATTAGTCGGGCAGCAGAGTTAAGAATAGATTGGAGAGGTGCGAGAGTGTTAGAGGGGAGGCCACAGAGCAGGAGGTTGCAGTAGTCAAGGCGGGAGATGATGAGGGCATGGACTAGGGTTTTTCAGTTGAAGTCGGCAGGAAGCGGAAATGGCTTGGATTTGTGGTTTGAAAGAGAGATCAGTGTCAAGGATAACCCCAAGGCAGCGAGCTTGTGGGACCGGAGAGAGTGGGCAGCCGTTTACTTTAATGGATAGGTCCATTGGGGGGGTCACGTGAGATTGGCGAAAGATGATTAATTCTGTTTTGTTCATATTAAGTTTTAGAAATCTAGCGGAGAAGGATGAAATAGCAGACAGACATTGAGGGATTCTGTTTAGTAGGGAGGTGATATCTGGTCCAGAGATGTAGATCTGTGTTGTGAACTCATTTTCTGCTCCTCCTTCCGTTCTCCCTCTGGTGGTGACAGGAGGTAGTGAGGTTGGTTTAATTGGTAGTGATCTACCACCTGATGAGGAGGATAACGATTGGATCTCTGGAGTATCAGAATGGATATAAGACAGCCGACGCCCTATCCTGGTGCTGGTGATTCAGTCTGCTTCTCAGGTCTTGGTTCAGCTCTATTCCAGTCTTCTCAAGTTAAGTTTGTTTTTGCTATTGTTCACACTTGCTCTTGTTGGTCAATTCAGTTTTTTGTGGTCAGCCAGCCCCTGCTGTGGTTGTGCTGAATTTCCACTCCCATTTATCTGTATTTGCCTTTTGGTCCCTTATTAGATTGGCCTCGTTTTGCTCTGTCTCAGAGTGCTGATATAGTGGGAGAAGTCTAGTGACTTCAGGGTTAATTTTGCTATCAGAAGTGTTGGACATTATTTTGGCAGGGTTTTTGGCAGATTGCAGACAGTGTCTTTCCTTTCCTGTCCTTTCTAGTTAGTCGGGCCCCATCATTTGCTCAGCCTATTTTTCTGCCTTTGTTTGTGTTTTCATCTTGTTTCACCGTCAATACATGTGAGGGGGCTGTCTTTCCTTTGGGGCCTGCTCTGGGGCAGTTAGTTTTCCTCTTTTCTTGCTTTAGGCTTATGTAGCTCTCCGGTTGTGATGAGGCATCTAGGATCATCGTTGGTACGCTCCACGACTGCTGCTAGTTGTGTGGTAAGATCAGGGATCTGCAATCTGCATAGTTACCAACCCCTCTGGTTTTCTGAGACTTGGCTTGTGTTGTTTTTTCCTCCTCGGTGACCCATTCATAACAGATCTGTGTGTCATCAGCATAGAGATGATACTGAAAGCCATGACAATCTATCAGCTGTCCGAGGCCGAAGGTGTAAACGGAGAAGAGCAGGGGCCCTAGGACTGAACCTTGCAGGACTCCGACGGAGAGGGGGTGTGGTGAGGAGGTGGTGTGCGAATGGGAGACGCTGAGTGTCCGGTCTGCTAGGTATGACGCAATCCAGGATAGGGCCAAGTCTGTGATACCAAGAGATGAGAGGGTCTGTAGTAATAGGGAAAGGTCCACTGTGTCAAAGGCAGAGGACAGGTCCAGGAGGAGGAGGACAGAGTAGTGTCGCTTGGCCTTGGTGGCTAGTAGGTCATTGGTGACCTTAGTTAGGGCAGTTTCAGTGGAGTGGTGTGGCCGGAAGTCGGATTGCAAGTGGTCAAGGAGGGAGCAAGAAGAGAGGTGGGAGTATAGCTCAAGATGGACGTGTTGTTCCATTAGTTTTGAGTCATAGGGGAGAAGTGATATTCGGCGATAGTTAGATACAGAGGATGGGTCAAGAGAGGGCTTTTTGAGGATAGGTGTGTTTGAGGCATGTTTAAAGCTTGAGGGGAAAACACCAGTTGTTAGTGATAGGTTGAAGAGATGGGGTAGGGTTGGGATGAAGACTGTGGTGAGGTTTGGGATGAAGTGGGATGGGATCGGGTCAAGTGCACAGGTAGTGAGATGTGATCTTGAGAGTAGAGTGGAGAGTCGATCTTCTGTAATGGTGGAGAAGTTGGTTTTGGGGGAGGAGGGCAGGGCAGGTAGGAGGAAGGGCACTGGGGGTTGTTGACCAAAACTGTCTCTGATGTTATCAATCTTCTCCTTGAAAAATGAGGCAAAGTCTTCAGCTGAGATGAGTGGAGAGGGAGGAGGTGCTGGGGGGCGGAGGAGAGAATTGAAGGTGTTGAATAACTGTTTAGGGTTGTGAGACAGGGAGGATATGAGAGATGAGAAGTAGGTTTGTTTTGCTGCAGCAACTGTGGCCTTGAAAGTAGTGAGTGTCAGGGTCCTGTCAGCACCGGCATGCAGCCTCAGCTGAGCAGGGACTCACCTGCACTGTAAGAGGGCCCGGGGTCAGGTACGGCTGGAAAGTACTGACAAACAGGACCTGGGGACGCTGAAGTTTAGCAAGCAGAGCAGGACCTACGGTCTTGTGACTGAAAGGGGCGGGGCTTAGCGTCCTGCTTCCAGAGATCAGCAGGACACTATACAGAAATACTCAGAGTGAGGCAAAATGGAGGTCATGCACAGAGATAGCAGTAAAGTACCAGGGATGAGACAGAACGGATAGTCAGGGCCAAGCAGGGGTCAAAGCCAAACAGACATAGAAGGTACCAAGCAGAATCCAACAAGCAGTATCCAGAGAACAGACTGAGACGTACACAGAGTATCAGATAAACAAGAACACGGCACAAACACACTCAGGGGTCACCACACTATGCCAAGGGCGAAAGTATAACTGACGGGGATAGAAGCTTCCTAAGGCTATAAGAAGCCTCTCCCAGAACCAGGGAGAGGCCACAATCATAAGCCCCAGGTGTGCAGGTAAACCTGCACTGGGATCACAAGCTTTAACCCCAGAAATGCCAGTCATCAGCACTGGTTCCAGACATTAACCCCATATGTGCGAGTCAAACCCTGAGATCATGACAGTGAGGGACTGTTTGAATGTGATGAAGTCCTCATTGGAGTTGGATTTTTTCCATCTCCGCTCAGCAGCCCTGGAAACCCGCCTCAGTTCTTTTGTCAGACTTGTGTGCCAGGGCTGTCTGTTGATTTTGTGAGCTTTGGTATGTTTGAGAGGGGCAACTGATTCCAAAGCTGCAGCTATTGTGGTATTATATAGAGCGGCAGCGGCATGTGCATGTGTAGAGAACTTATGTCTGTAAGAGGGAGGAGGGATTCAGATAGTGAGTGTAGATTGAGGTGTTGAAGATTTCTGCGAGGGTGTGCGAGTTTTTGAGGTGGGGATTGTGGACCTGAGGAGGAGAGGGGAGAGAATGTAAGTAGGTTGTGGTCAGAGAGAGGAAGAGGTGAGAGGCTAGATAGGGAGCAGAGGCGGGTGAAGATGAGGTCTAGTGCGTGGCCATCTTTGTGAGTGGCTGCAGAAGACCATTGAGTGAGGCCGAAGGAGGAAGTGAGAGATAGAAGACTAGTGGCAGCTGAGAGGGAAGTGTCAATTGGGATGTTAAGTCGCCCAAGATGATAGTGGGGATATCAGTGGAAAGGAAATGAAGTAGCCAGGTGGTGAAGTGGTCAAAGAAGGTGGTGGCTGACCCTGGAGGGCGGTATATGACAGCTAGTTGGAGGTTGGAGGGGGAGTAGATGCACACAGAGTGCACCTTGAAGGAAGGGAGGGTAATAGAGGGCTGCAGTGGGATTGGGGTGAAGGAGCAGTTATCTGACAGGGGAAAACCAACTCCTCCACCATGCTTGCAGCTGGGGCGGGGGGTGTGGGAAAGATGGAATCCACCATATCAGAATGCAGCAGGAGAGGCTGTGTCAGAGGAGATGAGCCAGGTTTCGGTGATGGCGAGGAAGGAAAGTTTGTTTGTAATAAAAAGATCATGGATGAAAGAAAGTTTGTTGCAGACAGAGCGAGCGTTCCACAGAGCTCCTGTTAGTGGGACTGACCTCAATATCATTGAGCCACTCTGGGAAGATCTCAAGCGTGCAGTTCATGCTAGACAGCCCAGGAAATTACAGGAACTGGAGGCTTTTTGCCTAGAAGAGTGGGCAGCTTTACCATCTGAGAAAATAAAGAACATTCACAACTACCACAAAAGACTTCAAGCTGTCATTGATATTAAAGGGGGCAAGAAAATGGGGTATGTGAACTTCTGATGAGGGTCATTTGGATGTTTTGGGTTGTCATTAAAATTTAAAAAGTGAAAACACAGTTTGACAATAAATGGCTTCACCCAACCACTAACCATGAGTGGAGAAAAAGTTTTGGTGTTATCATTCATATTCTCTAAGAAAAGGCTAAGCATGCAAAAATTCTGCCGGGGTATGTAAACTTTTGAGCACAACTGAATCTATAATTTAGATACTTTGTATATTATGCAGTCATAGCAGTATGCACTTGTTCACACTTGCTTTATTTTGTTTAGAGGTGCTGGTCATTTTTTTGCAGTATACTATTGGGGGCTTTGATTGACCCTTTTTCTGACTGAGCAAATTTACAGACTTTTAGTCTGAGAACCTGAGAGACATGTTTATTAAATAACAGACTAGGGTTAAATCAAAGAATGGTCACCTTGGTGGGTTTTTACGAATTGGTCAATTTATGCGCTAAGTATCTTTATAATTATAAGTATATTCTATATAGCAGTAATGAAGTTCTAATTTCATATATTCAATGTTTGCATACATTTTAATGAGCCAAAGCGTTGCCACCTGTTCACATGAGCCAATAAATTCACCATGTTGGTGGGGAGCAACCTGTGGTCTGGCACGTATGCCTACAGGTTTGTTTCTGCTGCTTCATTTTTTTGTTTTTCTGTCTATTTTTTATCATTTATTCTATCACACTTTCTTGAAGCACTTCCTCACCACATTGTCTTATACAATACAGAAGTTGATCCATCCATATGCTGGATGCCAGTGGCATATTCTTCACCGTTGCTTTTCTCCTTGGCAGTTTTATATCTTTTTTTCCCTCCTAGTTAATTTCAGTATGAATTTATCTATAAAGCCTGTGTATAAATCAGAGACGTGTTGTGTTTTCTTGCTTACCTCTGTTCCCTCTATTCTCCTCCTTGTTCATGTAGTTATAAGCATGAGAAGACTCAGCCGGGCTTGGACCTGTGTGATGTCTCATTTAACACTAAACTACCGTGATGACCAGATGCTTGTGAAACAGAACATAACAATGTAGCTATAGAAGCAAGCTTTATAATAAGCTATACATTGTTTATTAAAGAGAGACTGTTACTTTTGCATTTGTTGAACACATTGTAAGAATTCATCATTTTAAAAAATCCAGAATTGCATTTCTACTTGGTCATAGAGAAGAACTATTATAATAATGCTCTTTATATACAATAACACATCTACCATAATAATGCCAAAGATATAACTACTACAATACTGCCCCTTATGTACAAGAATATAACTACTATAATACTGCCCCTACGTGCAAGAATATAACTACTATAATACTGATCCTATGTACAAGAATATAATTACTATAATACTGCCCCCTATGTACAAGAATATAACTACTATAATACTGCCCCTATATAAAAGAATATAACTACTATAATACTGCTCCTATGTACAAGAATATAACTACTATAATACTGCACCCTATGTATAACAATATAGCTACTATAATACTGCCCCTATGTGCAAGAATATAACTACTATAATACTGCCCCTATGTACAAGAATATAACTACTATAATACTGACCCCTATGTACAAGAATATAACTACTATAATACTGCCCCCTATGTACAAGAATATAACTACTATCATACTGCCCCTATATACAAGAATATAACTACTATAATACTGCCCCTATATACAAGAATATAACTACTATAATACTGCTCCTATGTACAAAATATAACTACTATAATACTGCCCCTATCTACAAGAATATAACTACTATAATACTGCCCCTATGTACAAGAATATAACTACTATAATACTGCTCCTATGTACAAGAATATAACTTGTATAATACTGCTCCTATGTACAAGAATATAACTACTATAATACTGCTCCTATGTACAAAAATATAACTACTATAATACTGCCCCTATGTACAAGAAAATAACTACTATAATACTGCCCCCTATGTACAAGAATATAACTACTATAATACTGCTCCTATGTACACTGTATAACTACTATAATACTTCCCCTATGTACAAGAATATAACTACTATAATACTGCCCCTATGTACAAGAATATAACTACTATAATACTGCCCCTATGTACAAGAATATAACTACTATAATACTGCCCCTATGTACAAGAATATAACTACTATAATACTGCCCCTATGTACAAGAATATAACTAATATAATACTGCTCCTATGTACAAGAATATAACTACTATAATACTGCCCCTATGTACAAGAATATAACTAGTATAATACTGCTCCTATGTACAAGAATATAATTACTATAATACTGCCGATATGTACTAGAATATACCTACTATAATACTGCTCCTACGTACAAGAATATACAGGTGCATCTTTTTGCATTGAAGAACTGAAATAAATTAACTTTTTGATAATATTCTAATTTTGTGAGATGCACCTGTAACTACTGTAATACTTCCTCTATGTGCAAAAATATAACTACTAAAATGCTACCTGCTATGTTCAAGAATATACAGTACCTAATAGTGCCTTCTGTGTACAAAAATGTATGGCATTGGTACCTTCTATGCAAAGAAGGAAGTATTATAGTACTGGTTAATAATGTTTTTGACATGACAGAAAATGTCCAGCTATGTTTGATATTATTCTTGGCGTGTATGTCCATACTCTTTTACAGGGTCATTGGTGGAAACAATTTACCTTTTAGCTTGACCTATTATGTGCTCATCTTTGCCTGGCTGTAGCATTTCGCTTCTTTGCACATCCTTTATAGTTATAGCAAAGTCTGTTATCAGAAGGGATTTGTCTTTGATATTAGTGAAGGTCGCCTATGAATTGATGCTACTCTTATTTGTGTCAGTATCTGAGATTCGCTGTGAGTGTAACCTTTCTATTATAGAAATTATATTCTGTCTGTGGCAAAATTGTCATTATTTCATTTATTAATAGAATCTAATAGCTTTCTTCTACACATGTGATTTTCTGAAGTTTAAGCATTGGTCTCGGGAGGATCTTAATTGAGAACAAATGGTGGCGATTCAATACATATCCATCATGTGTAAGGAGGGTAATTATTTATTCTTCCTCCTCCTTTTTACCCCAGAGTTGATCTGCCTTTATGCCCATTGCTCTATTCCTCTATAAATATCTAACTAGCCAGAGGTCACCAGCTAAATTCTTCTCTTTACTCCAGCGCAAGGTTAGAGCTTCAGGCTGCACCATTTACATTACTCATTTCCAAGGACGCTGAGACGCAGCCACCATTTCAATCACACACAGTCGTGTCATCAGCAGATTCTGCATGCAAAATATGTCTGCGCTGAAAATACTAAAAGAGGACATATCACTGCAGCTCTTACAGGTGCATCTCACAAAATTAGAATATCATCAAAAATTTAATTTATTTCAGTTCTTCAATACAAAAAATAAAACTCATATATTAGAATCATTACACACAGAGTGATCTATCTCTAGTGTTTATTTCTGTTAATGTTGATGATTATGGCTTACAGCCAATGAAAACCCAAAAGTCATTATCTCAGTAAATTAGAATACTTTATAACACCAGCTTGAAAAATGATTTTAAAATCCGAATATTGGCCTTCTGAAATGAATATTCAGTAAATGCATTCAATACTTGGCCAGGGCTCCTTTGGCAACAAAAACTGCATCAATGCGGTGTAGCATGGAGGGGATTAGCCTGTGGCACTGCTGAGGGGTTATGGAAGCCCAGGTTGCTTTGATAGCAGCCTTCAGCTCGTCTGCATTGTTGGGTCTGGTGTCTCATCTTCCTCTTGACAATCATCCATAGATTCTCTATTGGGATAAGGTCAGGCGAGTTTGAACATACATTTCAGTAGGACATTTCGGATTTTAAAATCATTTTTTCAAGCTGGTGTTATAAAGTATTCTAATTTACTGAGATAGTGACTTTTGGGTTTTCATTGACTGTGAGCCATAATCATCAACATTAGCAGAAACAAACCCGTGAAATAGATCACTCTGTGTATAATGACTCTATTTAATATAGGAGTTTCACTTTTTGTATTGAAAAACTGAAATAAATTCACTTTTTGATGATATTCTAATTTTGTGAGATGCACCTGTGCATGCACGTCACATCTTCTATGCATGTATTCACAAAACAAGACAGAAACTTGCTATCTGCTCAAAGATCACCAAAATAATAGCACATTTTGTTGATACAAAGATGCCAAAACAAACATTAAAAACATATAAAAAAACAATTTGACACAAAAGTACACCAGCCCACAATAGAGATGCACTTATCCAAAAGAAAAACAAAACAAATAACAATGTATCAATATTCAAAGAGTTCAACAGAATCTGCCTAAAGAGATACAAATACAGTCAGCACTAATATAAAGATGTGACTTCTGACCAACATACACACAATTGTGGTACTGGGTAGAAGTCCATAAAGTGTTGGAATATGTTTGGTGCAACAACTTCATTCCTGTCTATAACTGTCCAGTTGCTAGATTTGTATGTTATTCCTGATCTATTAAGCTTATCATATATTGTTCCTGATTGTTCCTGAATAAAGAAGCTCTGTTGCCACACGCTTGGAGAGTATCCTGAATAATCCGCTGCCAACATAAAGTTATTCAAGGAGAGAAAAATAATCCACCTGTAGAACAAAAATATATGTAAATAATATTAGTATAGCCAAAAATAACAAAATATTGGTTTTAACTGACCAAGGCAAGTAAGCTAATACCTCTCACATCATGTGGATATATGTAAAATACACAGTACAAATCTGGCCAAATATCCCATAGTAAACTATGTATGCTGCATGCTCAAAAAATAAAAAAAAATATAAAAAATGTATCTCAGCTGCAAAGTCTGAAACCCACAAGAATACTGCAGCTATTGACAGGGAAAATATCCTGTTAGCAATCAATGTGGTCACAATCAATATGAGTGTACCCAGAGATGACAAAACATGGGTTTTTGCTAACCTAAAATTTATGCAAATAGGCTATTCACACAATGCAATCAAGTATATACTGCGGCCTACAACCATCTAATGTGTATGGCCAGCTTTAGATTGGATGGTACCCAGTATAATACATTCTCATGTCATTCCTATCAGATTGCCGTCACACATTGTAAAATTAAAACAAGTCAATACCATCATACTGAGTTCAAATAATACTGCTATACAGTCCTTAAAATTATACATACGATACATAAAGTAACATATTAACATTGCTATACATTGCGTAACTAATAGTGCAATGAGAATAATTCTATGATTCAGGTGGAATAAAGGGTTGCTTGTTTGGTCTTAAACCTCAAGTCTGCAGTCAGTCTATGTTACTGCAGACTTGTGAATCTTCACAGTGTGGACAGTGAGGATTCTCCGGAGCTGGAATTGGGAGCAACGGGTGCATACATGCAGTCATGTGCCAACTAGACGTGCTAAGCTACATTCAATGCAAACGCATTGAGCAAGGCCAGGCACGTCTAGCCAGAATGTGGCCAGGGGTATGTAGATCACATACTTACGGTCACATGACTAGTAAGATTGGCTGTATCTATACAACTAATGCTCATACTCATATTCATATAAAGTGTTTCTGTTAGGAGTGTATAGTGGAAAACTAGGAGCAAGAAAAGTGGAAATAGGGTCTTATCCAAGAATGATAATAATGCAAAAAAAAAGTAATATTGCTAATATGATATGACTGTGCGACACACCACCATATATATGCATGAACAGCTGCTGCAGATCCACGGGTCTTTAAACCAGAGATAGAGAAAAAAAGGAGCCAAATGTAGTTTATCTGCACTGCTGATTGGATCTTCGTTACCTAACTTTAGGATTTTAAAAATGGATTTTTTATTTATTTAGGTTCTTCAGTCAACGTGTTTCAAAGTCATTCCAGACTTTATCCTCAGGACAAGAACCGTATACGATTCTTGTCCTGAGGAAGAAATCTGGATCGACTTTGAAACGCGTGACTAAAGAACCTAAATAGATACAAAATCAATTTTTAATATTCCATGGTTTGGATCTTCGTTACCTATCAGCAGCGTTGATAAACCACATGTGGCTCTTTTATTCTCTATTTCTGTTAGGAGAGCAGATATGTCGGTGTCACCGGAGTGTTCAGGATGGATTGTACAAGGGTGTAGAACTTATGTCAAGTATTATACAATGAGGATCAGACCGATGGTCTTCTCCGGTCTCCTATGTCTACCATATACATCGCCTCCTGGCCTGCTAAATATCTCCACTTCCATTTCTGAGCACAGTTTACTAAAATAAATGCAACAGCAAGAATCTATATGCTGAATATAATAATAAGAAGAGACTCCTGTACTGTAGTGCCGGTCCCTCAGGACATCGGACCACCGCTATTGAGTCCAGCAATGAAAGGGTTACATAACAACTGTGATTTGTTAATTCTACAGTATTCATAATAGGATGGGGTCTGGAGATATTCAGTAACACTCATAGGGCAGAATCCATTGGCACAATTCATCATGGGACAAGTATGGAAAGAAAGTTTGTTGCTTGAATTACGGTAAATACACCTGAAACTGACTGCATATACTAAATATCGCTCCAACATTTCCTGACTAATTTTACCACAGGGAAAACATTATTCAGTTTTATGCCAACAAAAACAAAAAAAGTCCTCTATTACCACAAAGGGTTAACCCACCTGACGACATTAGATTTCGGGACTGCCAGAACATTGTGCTCATTTACTTTTTTTGGATGGAAAATCATTTGGATATCAATTACAGTTGGTCAACGGAAAACTTACACAGCAATCCCAAGAAATAAATGTTACGTAGCACAACACAATTATTGCATCGCAGAATCCTGGAAGGTTGTAGTCGTGGAATGTTGTGTAATATGGCTGCTGATGCTCATTTATATGGGTTTTACACTATGAGGAGTACATGCGAGTGCACATTAGTGAACCTTTGCAATACCCAGGCCTCCTATTGTTCCACTGCATATAAGTTATTATAGGGTATTATTTTTATTATTGTATTCATTTATATAGCGCCATTAATTCCATAGCGCTTTACAGATATTATTGGCACTGTCCTCAATGAGGCTCACAATCTAAATTCCCTATCAGTATGTCTTTGGAATGTGGGAGGAAACCGGATGCAGATGTTGTCCTTGGTGGGATTTGAACCCAGGACTCCAGCATTCATTGATATGTCATATGCACATACTGTACTATTGTAATATCACTAATATAGTTACCTCTATTACTGAACTGTAGAATTAAATTATCCTTAAAAATGTCACCTTACAGAACAACATGTCCTATGAGTACACTGTGATTCTTCAGAAAATTTAGGTCTTAATCTGATGACTGTTTTTTCTGTCCGTGTGTAGTAAAAGTGCCCAAGTGAATTATCCTACTGACTTACAATGTCCATGTGCTGTCTGTATACTATCCGGACCTAAAATATGCTCATCTGAACGAGCCCTTAAGGCCCCATACACATTACACTAACGTTGGCCAAATCCACCAATATTGATGGGTCCTGCCAAGAGTCCAGTGTGTATGGGAGCCCACCGCTCTCCCCCCAACAGATGATGTCGTGGGAGATAAAGATCCAGAATGTCTAAATTTGGACTGAAGATCCTTTTGCTCTCTAAGGCAAAAGCCACCATCAGAGATGTCTGTCAGTAGCTTTCTCACAGAGAACACAGGAGCGCTCAGCAGAGCAAGTGCTCCGGTGTATGGGAGAGTCGGGCGAAATACGTCTGCTGGATAAACGATTGGCAGAACCATCTTTTAACCAACAGGCATCTAAACTTTATGGGGGACATTACACTTCAGGGTAAGAGTTCTTATGTAAATTGATTAAGAAGCTTAATGCTATGTAAGTAGGATAGCTAGATCAGGATTGACCTCAATAGGGCTTGGGCTACACGGCAGTTTTGACCACTACATGGGTTATGGGGCCATTTTTGTTTGTTGAGTAGCATGGTGGCTCAGTGGTTAGCACTGCTTCTTTGCAGTGCTGGGGGCCTGGGTTCAAATCCTGCCAAGTACAACATCTGCAAGGAGTACTGTATGTTCTCCCTGTGCTTTTCGTGGGTTTCTTCCCACACTACAAAGACATACTGATAGGGAAGTTATATTGTGATACCCAATTGGACAGTGATGACAATGTCTGTAAAGTGCTATGGGATATGATGGTGATATATAAGTGAGCATCATAAATAATAGTCTGTTGCAGGTAGCTGGGTGACCTGCCTTGTTCTGTGAGGTACAGAGCAATTTTTGGCTGTGTGACCTGTGTCGTGGTCAAAACCGCCATGTAGCTCCAGCCTACTTGTTTTTATGTATTGGCCGCAAACATAGCGCTTAAACATGTGGAGTAATTCACAACTGTACATTATACAAGATTTTTTCCCCCCATTTTTACCTATCTACTGGGCCCCACTGCTTGACCCTCCATTGTTACTAGCACAGTGGTCCCATGAGTCCCATTTCTCCTCTCTGCATGTAGAGTTTATATGTGACGACGAATGAGCAAGTGCACTTTATTCTATGGGGCTGACAGAGACAGCAGATTAGTGCAGAACTTGGGTTGTATTGATTGTAGTGGTCCCACTGGTGGAGAGGTGATAGATATCATTTAGCTTTACTTATATAGGCCTTGTTCAGATGACAGTGTTTTTGGTCCGTGCATACATACGGACAGTGCTGGTGCACCGCGCTACACACAGAGCGACTTACGGCTGCAATTTGAGGACATCATTGTCCCAATATGTACAAATGATATCAGAGCTCTGCATCGGGGGCATTGGCCATTTTAAATACTCCTATTACATAATAAATAGTGAAACCCATCAGAAATAAATTGACTTTGTATCTTCGTGTTACATTCTGCTGTTACAGAGTTGCAGCCTTTTGCTGTTGGATAAGTACAATTTATAAAACGATTCACTTCTTGCCAACAGTGAACTAAACCCAGTCATAGGGGAAACTTCAGAACGATCTTGAAATTCTTGGCAGCCATTGAAGATTCAATTTACATCATGTTCAGTAGTCTCACTGGAAGCGAGAAGTCGGATTAGTGCACGGAAGAGCGTCCTGGTTGTAGTAAATAAAGGGGTTAAGTGATAGGTAGGAGCTGCATGGTTTCTGGAGAAAGCTGCATCCCTTAATGGCAGACACAGAGCAGCTATGGGCTGCAGAAGCCTGCGAGGATATGCAACAATTAGACAGTAAGCGGATCCAAGCTGAGCACAGCTTGAAGTGTGGGGGAACAGCTGAGCAGTTTGTTATGGGCATGTGTGATGAAGCTTTGATAACAGGCACCAGCTTTGTGGTCCAGAAGAATCTGCCGCAGACACCTCTTGTGTTTAGGGAAGCGGAATCGGAAGCAGAGGGCATTTTCTGTACCACTGACGAGCAATTCTGTGTCTCCCGACAGACTGTGTGCACTTGGAAGGAAATTAATGTGTGCGAGTGGGCCACGCTTATTACTCTGAGCGCATATGTCTCATAACAGACTCCACTAAACATTTCTCACTGGGAAAACAAACTGCTCATAGACAGAAGAAATTTAGCCAGGTCAGTGTTTAAAGTGGAGCCCAGCTATCAGCATCGGTCTACAGGTTCTAACTGCGTATGATGGAACATTGTTATGGCCACGTTCACACGTGCAGTATTTTATCAATATTTATAAGCCAAAATAAGGAGAGGAACAATCAGAGGAAATGTACGATAGAAACACGTCACCACTTCTGTATTTTTCACCCACTCCTGGTTTTGGCTTACAAATACTGATGGAAAATACTGACCAAATAGTGAACATGCCCTTAGAAGATGGTTTTTGAAAGTTTACAAGATGTTTTTCAAAATTTTTGAAACATTTAGATGTTTCCTAAAGTTTTTGAAAGCCTCAAAAAACTTAGTATGAACACACCCGTAGGCTATGTGCACATGTTAAAGAGAATCTGTCACCCCATTTTTCGAGTATCAGCTGCCGGCACCGCCATTAGGGTCTTATCTACAGCATTTTGTAATGCTGTAGATAAGCCCCCGATGTAATCTGAAAGATAAGAAAAATGAGTTAGATTATACTCACCCTGGCGTTCGGTCCGATCCAAAGGGTGTCTCCGTCCGGTCCGGCGCCTCCCATCTTCTAATGGTGACGTCCTCTTCTTTGCTGCCTGTCGTGGCTCCTGCGCAGGCGCACTGCTCTGCCCTGTTGAGGGCAGAGTAGAGTCCTGCAGTGCGCAGGCACCTATACAGAGCACTGCGCCTGCGCAGGAGCCACGACAGGCAGCAAAGAAGAGGATGTCACCGTTAGAAGATGGGAGTCGCCGGACCGCAACATCCATCGGACCAAGACCGGACCGCCCCCCAGTGAGTATAATATAACTCATTGTTCTTATCTTTCAGGTTACATCGGGGGCTTATCTACAGCATTACAGAATGCTGTAGATAAGCCCCTGATGGCGGTGCCGGCAGCTGATACTCGAAAAATGGGGTGACAGATTCCCTTTAAGTAAATGGATGCAGACATTTCTGCACCATTTCTACATTTCTTGGCAGGAAAAACACAGCTGCAAAAGTGTGCGTCTTTGCTCTGCGTTGTTTGACTGGTTTGAGTGAGGTCAATGGTGAAAAACGCTGGCCAAAACGCACAGAAAATTGACATGCTGCTGATTATTTTCTGCACCAAATCTGCAAGCCAAAAATACTCAACATGTACGTGACACTTCTGGTTTCTCATTCACTTTGCTGGCATCAAGATTGCTTGAGCTGTTGCTGGCAAATCTACATGACAATAACGTACCAAATCTGCAATGTGTGTACAAGCCCTAAACTTTCAAAAACCATCTTCTAAAACTTTCAGAAACATCTTTTAGGAATGCTCCTCTTTTGCAGAGTTTTTGAAGAAGTTTTGTTTTTCTTGAAATGATTCTGAAGAGTTTTGGAAGAGTGATTTTTGCAGCCTTTTGATTTGGCAGGGCATCGTTAGGAGAGGATTCCATCAGGTTCTGCTTCATAGAAGTGACATGCACAAAAAAAAAATCATATGAACAGCAAACTGGATTTTTCATAGAAATAAATAGGAAGAGTTTTCCTTGTGTGGTTTTTGAGGGGGATTTTAGAGTGGATCCACCTAATGAGCGATGTATTAATGGGGTTGTCTGGCCTTATGCTACACGTCTCCAGTCACTCTATGTCACTGCGGACTTGTGAATCCTCACATCACACCCTTACATCATGCACACACTGCTCGCTGTGAAGATTCCCCGCTGCAAGCGTCTGGAGCGTGACTGCAAGTATGTGATTTTCATACATGATGTCACGTGCCAACTAGACGTGTGCGGCCTCGCTCAATGCAAGTGTATTGAATGAGGCCAGACAAATCCAGTCTGAATGTAGCTGGGAGTATGAATTCACATACAGGCATGGAGTTTTGGAGTATGTCAGTGATTGCCTTATGGACATAAGTCAGGTCAGCAGTCTTCCCCATAATTATGGAGCCTACTGAAACAGACTAAGGGACCTCTTAAACGCTTAAGCCCCCGTTACACACAGCGAGATCGCTAGCGATATCGCTGAAGTGTCACCGATTTTGTGACGCAGCAGCGATATTGATAGCGATATCGCTATGTGTGATACTTAAGCCCCCGTTACACACAGCGAGATCGCTAGCGATATCGCTAAAGCATCACCGATTTTGTGATGCAGCAGCGATATTGCTAGCGATATCGCTATGTGTGATACTTACCTCCGACCGGCTCCCCTGCTGGTTATCGCTGATCGCGCAAGAACGTCCTGGACCGTTTCTTGTTGGCCACTTCCTGCTGGTGCCGATGAGCGTCGCGTGGACGCGGGCGGGAGGACGTCTTCATCACCGCGTCTGACAGGTAAGTAACGACCACCGACCGCTCCTATGTCGCTGGCGAGATCTGCCTGTTTGGCAGCTCACTAGCGACCACTTAGCGATGTACCAGCGATCCTGACCGGGTCGTATCATGGTCGGAATCGCTGGTGCATCGCTAAATGTAACGGTACCCTTAGGAAACCTTTGCAGATGTTTTTTGCTAATTATTCTAATTTACTGAGATAATGACTTTGGGGTTTTCTGGCTGTAAGCCATAATCATCAACATTGACAGAAATAAACAATTGAAATAGATCACTCTGCTTGTAATGACTCTATATAATATAGGAGCTTCACTTTTTGTATTGAAGAACTGAAGTAAATTAACTTTTTGATAATATTCTAATTTTGTGAGAAGCACCTGTACTTGCAGTCCCATGTCTGCCTGCCCCCTGCATCGGCATCAGAGAATCCTCACAGCATAGATAGAGTGACAGCAGACTTGTACCCTAAGGCAGGACTGCCCCTTTAAGTCTGGAGTTCATACGTTTATACATTTATAAACCATACATTACTCTTTTTCTAATATGTGCAAACATCCTAATAATTTTACTCTTTTTCGTCCATGTACCAGAAAATGAACTCCATACCAGCTGAGAGCTAAATATAATTTAAGTAAATTTCTGGGGTAAATTACAGTAAATCTGTCATTTTATGGGAGACCCTAAAACCTAGCCAATATTTTTCTCATCTCTTTTGAAAAGTGACAAACGTGCAAAACAGCAAATAATCATATTTTTGGTAAAAAAAAAATGTAACACACTTTAAAATTTTAGATTTTTTATTACAGAAGCAAAGTACAGACCTTGATAAATTCTCCTAAGTTTAGAATACTAAAAACAACATATACTCTCTCTGGTGACCTCAGTAGGGCCGGGATCGAGGAATACGGCATGTTAATACCCGACACTGCCACCGGCACTCAGATCGGAGCGTGCGGCCGCATAGCAATACATGGAGCCACACGCTCTGATTCGAGTGCCAGCGGCAGTGCCGGGCATTAACATGCGAGACTCGGCCGTATTCCTCGCATGTGTGATCCCAGACTAGGTGCGAGACTTCTACAAACCATTATATCCTGTGTTGCATGGGATATTATATATGATTTACATTTAATAATCTATAGTGCAATGCTGTGTATACTGTGGCTGCAATTTAGCAAATCCCAAGACTAATTGTTTAGGTACATTTCCTGAAATAAATATGCTTCGATTTTTTAAACACTTTTTTTGTGCAGTTCTACAAACACTATGTGAAGAAAATAGCTGCTTCCTCCATTACTATTGCATAATTAACAACATTGCTAGTTTTTATTCATTTATAGAAAAGCAAAGGAGGAATGGGTCATCCATATGACCAAAAAAGCGATTATGGTTGACATTGGTATATATTTTAGACAACTGTTTTCTGTCGTAGAAAGTGAAGAGGAGAAATCAGAACTTCCAAAAGACTGTAATTATTCATTTGTCCTCTTGTATAAAGTCTCAGATAATTCTATTTAGATGTTTCTGAGTCTTTGGACGCATTCAGACGTCTGTACATTGTGGTCTCATCTCGGACCGAACAGTGCGTACGTCTGAATGCGCCTTTTTAAACTCATCCAAGAGAATCGGGACGATTGTGCTGATCATACTCTGATCAGAGTTTGATGAGAGTGTGATCACGGTGTGTTTAGATGGAAAATGGAAAAAAAATCTTCATCTTCTCCATTTATTCAGTCTGTGAAAATCATACCACACTCTGATGACATCGGAGTGTGGTCCAATATTTTTGATGGAGCCATTGACTTGCATATATCGGATGCAAATCGTGCAAGCTATGATTTCTTTCCTTGGAATGACTCTGACATGTCCATGGCCCCAGAGAATAACAGTGGTCGGAGTGCGATCCAATGTTTTGTCGGATTGCGCTCAGACTGATCCCTAGCTACAGGAATTATATTCAAGCTTTCCAGGGTCTTCTCCCTTTTACTTCCTCTAACATTTCTTTTTTTTGTATTCACTTTACCATAGCATTTTTTTTCATGAAAAAGATCTCAGGATGAAATCAGGATTGGCGGCAAGTACTTTAAAGCTTGAAATTGTGGGCACTGTAGTCAGAATATTAAAGACATTTATTAAGCTGGTCAGTTAATAATCCACACCTTTATAAACTCCAGATCAGGCAAATATGATCGTCTCCTGACCCAGAAGCTAGTATGTCATGTACAGTGTCCTTGAGAAAAATGAAGTCAACACCAGAGACATTGCACAATTCTTCCTATCTTGCAGATCAATGTTCTCTCCTCTCATCTGCAGTGTAAGGGCATCTAGACCTCCAGACTGCTGACCCAGATATTGACCAGAGGGATCTGAAGGCAGCTGCTGACAGATAAAGAGAAGAAAAATGAAAACTCACCAGAGAAATGATAGGTATGAGTAACACGGCTGGACAAAGAGCAGAGCAACAAGCCTCAGAGTGAAACAGTGCAGAAAAACAATGTAGAGGCAATAAGGCATATACTGACAGCAACACAAGACCCTGCCTAAAGAGCAGGAGCAGAGGCACAGCTAGCCTCGGCCAGGGTATTATGATATATTGTGAGAGGGGTATACTGAACCTGTGCCTGAGTGAAGGAAAGCCAAGCTATGGCCCCGAACAGAGAAACAGATACATACCCTGCTGCATGCACTTTGTTCATTCACATACAATAGTGGGGAAACTTATTTATACAATACTAGCTGAAGAGCCTGGTGCTGCCCGGGCATAGTAACTAACTGTGGTTAGTTATAGCAAATTATAATTATCCTCCATCCAATAGTCCCGTGCCCATATACCCATCATACATATCCTCCATCCCATAGTCGAGTGCCCATATACCCGTCATACATATCCTCCATCCCATAGTCCCGTGCCCATATACCCATCACACATCCTCCATCCCATAGTCCAGTGCCCATATACCCATCATACATATCCGCCATCCCATAGTCCAGTGCCCATATACCCATCATACATATCCGCCATCCCATAGTCCAGTGCCCATATACCCATCATACATATCCGCCATCCCATAGTCCCGTGCCCATATACCCATCATACACATCCTCCATCCCATAGTCCCGTGCCCATATACCGTCATACATATCCTCCATCCCATAGTCGAGTGTCCATATACCCATCACACATCCTCCATCCCAGAGTCCCATGCCCATATACCCTTCATACATATCCTCCATCCCATAGTCCCTTGCCCATATACCCATCATACATATCCTCCATCCCATAGTCCAGTGCCCATATACCCCTCACACATCCTCCGTCCCATAGTCCCGTGCCCATATACCCATCATACATATCCTCCATCCCATAGTCCAGTGCCCATGTACCCATCACACATCCTCCATCCCATAGTCAACCATTATGACATCATAATGATTGGCGGGGCTTGCAACCTATGATGACATCAGCATCGCCATGGAAACCATTATGACATCATAATGAGGGGCGGGGCTTGATACACACACACTTTTTCCCCATTATGTAGATAGGGGCAAAATTGTTTGGTGAATTGGAACGCGCGGGGTTAAAATTTCGCCTCACAACATAGCCTAGGACACTCTCGGGGTCCAGACGTGTGACTGTGCCAAATTTTGTGGCTGTAGCTGCGACGGTGCGGATGCCAATCCCGGACATACATACATATACACACTTGAGCTTTATATATTAGATAGACTTTATAGACATTTAATTCTTTCATTGTAAGGCTATGTTCACATGAATCATTTTTGCTGCTTTTTTATTTTTTCTTCTGCAGGTAAAATCTCTCTTGGCAGTTAAAAAGCTGCAGAGATAGAGAACGCAATCACTGACTTGTACCAATACTCTGCAACAACCCTCCTGCTCTGTAATATAGAAAGATCTAGAAGTGTCATTTGGCTGAGAAAGGAGCATTCTGCCTAGAAAACAAATGTCAAAATGATGCCTCAGTTCTGAAGGCATCTTACCTAAATATTTTAAAGTTAACCAGTCAGTACAAATGTAAGTAAGAAACCCGAGGTTCTGCAGGATAGAGCAAAGAAACTAGTTTTCAATTATACCTATTTAGTCACTGTCCGAGGCTCTGTTGTACCGAAATTAATGTTTTTATCCTATACATATGAGACTGGCAAGTGCACTGGCAGGCGTTTTAGTACATTTATAGTCTTCTGCTACTCTTTGCTTCTCCTGGCTGGTGGCGCCACCACGTCTTGATTGACAGCTGAGACACAGGCACTGCTGCACAACATCACCTCTGCTCTGCACTGTCAATCAAAAAGCGAAGGCAGCGCCAATGGGGAGAAGCAAATAAGACCATAAGTATACGAATATGCCTGCAAGTGCACTTGTGAGCCTAATTTGCATTAGATTAAAACATAAACCTTGGTGCAACAAAACCCCGGATAGTGACTGAATAGGTATAGCAGGAAATGTGTTTCCTTGCCTATCTCACAGTATCTCAGATTTCCAAGGTACAGTCTTACTCACAGCTACCCTTAAAATGTTTTTTTTTCCCCCTCAGGACATTCCCTTTAAAATTTCTCAAGAGCTGTCCACAGTGCTGAATAAAAAATACATGATGCTACTCATGCAGTTTCTGTGCACTTCTTGGGTGTGTATATAAAAAGAGATGTCTCTCATTAGAGGAGAAGTCTCCAATCTGTGGCTCTCCTGCTGAGTTGTCACTAAATTTCCCAGTTTTCTTTGATGGCCACTAATGATTTAATATCATATATAAAACATCAGATGAACAATACGTGATTCAGGTTTCAGAGTTGTGACTTCTTCAGGGACATAAACATATTTTTATGAAGCTTCCAAGTATTTATATATTTACTAAATAAATAAACATTACATAAAAAGCTACACAGAAAAATACAATACCACCTGATTTAATCCTTAAAGAGAATCTGTAGGTATGATTTTGGAATGTAAAGACATGGCTGTAATGGTGCTATAATACTAATTAAATTGATACCTTTGGTGAAGAAATCCACTTTGTGGTTCTTCTTTAATCACCATTTGAAATTTTATGCTAATTAGATTTCGGAGCATGGGGGCAGGACTGTGCACTGGGTCTTCTCTGTGTGATTCCCCAGCCCCTCCATCTGCTAGCAGTCTGTGAATGACCTGCCTCCTCTTGTTGAAATTTCAGCATTGACCTGTCATTCACAGACAGACAGATGGAGATGCAGGGGAATCACAGACAGGGAGTAGAAGGCAGAGTGCAAAGTCCTGCCCCTGTGCACCGAAAATTTCAAATGGTGATTAAAGACGAACCTCAAAGTGGATTTCTCCAATAAAGGTATCAATTTAATCAGCATTACAGCACCATTATATCCATGTCTTTACTTTACATTACAAAATCATGCTGACAGGTTCTCTTCAAAAATCTAAAAATCATTTGTGGTGCCCCTGAGGATTCAATAGCCACAGAGGTACTGCACCTCCTCCTGAGGTGTGTTACCCCACCATCCAGGTAGGTTGGAGGCTCCTGACCATGCTCCAACACCTTCATCCCACACAACACAGTAGTTCAGCAAAGCCACATTGCGGCTCCCTGCTTGGAGTGTAGCAGAGCACCTTTGGTGGCTCCCTGCTTGGAACACGAAACATGCTGGGAGGCGGGTGGAGTTAGAATACATATAAGCGTGGGAAGGTTTAGAATTTCAGGCAGTCAGGCAGTCAGAGAGAAAGGAGTGAGGAGTGAAGATCCCTGGGAGAGGGATAGAGGAAGGAGGTGCTGCAGCAAATCTCAGTGACCTGGGTCTGCTGGCAAGGGAAAGGAAAGAAGGAGAAAGACATTGAACAGAAACCTGATCTTCCATAAGAAGGAAAGACAAGTACGGAACGTAGGAGTAAAAGGGAACAGAGGACGTGGGTTAGAAGAGAACCCTACCTAGAAGTTCTAAGCGCAAGGCCGGGGCCCGGTCCCCGAGGTTGTATGGATACTAATGGTCCTACAGCAGACACCGGTGGAGTAGTGGGCTGTAAATGCACTACTACCATCTAAGACTTGAGGGCACAACAGCAACTTGGATAGTGAGCCGGGACTTAGGAGGAAGGAGTCCTCGAAGCAGGCTATAGCTGTCTGCCATGCAAGTAGAGTTCTTGGGAACATCTGTCAGGAGGAACTCCAGTGTAACTCAGTACTAGGAGTACTTCACACCAAAGGCGCTATAAGAGGAGACATTCAGGAAGGCACATGTTGGCGGAGTGTTGGAAGGGAGCATTCCATCTGACCTAGAGGTTGACTGGGTCCCTGACCTGGAGGACACAGCACGGAGGCACGCACCTGTGTGTATTACAGACTGTGAGTAAAGCTTTGGAACTACATGCCCTGGTGTCCTCCAATTATTCCTGCGCTAACACACCCTGTGCCACTACATCGGGGTACCAGCTTCTACACCGCCTGTGCCTCTCCTCTACCCCCTACATCTACACTGCCCTGGGACTACAGCTCCACCTGTGGGGAGCTTCACCATCTTGGCTGCAACACACCACCAGTCCCAGAGGATCTGCATGCAGCGTTGGCTTAACATCTCACTTGCCGAACACCACAGGTGGCGTCACAAACTATTCATTTAATCAACTACATTCCACCATTCAATCTCCCCCATTACTTGGGCGCCCAGGGCCATGGACCGGGTCACTGCTGCTGTGACACATCCCGCTGACACCGGCCTGGTACCGAGTACCCCACGGCCCTGGCGAGTGAGGGCGCTCCACATTCCTACCCCAATATAGAAAATAAGATAAATTTTGATGCATTTTGTCCCATTCATAAATAAGGCTATAGCTAAATCCTAATTGGTTGCAGTGATTTTTTTGTCAGAATACTAATTGACCAACCCTTTACTATTAATATAAGTATCAGCTACTTGACTTACTTTGAAAGCTTGAGAATATGCCTTTTTCACTTAGGTGCAAAAAAAATGCAACATGCCACGCAAAAGTGCAGAAGTATGCGCAAGGAAAGGGCCAACAACAAACTTTTCCCCATCACTCTGAACCAGAAGGTCACAGCAAGGTTAATGGGTAGGGGGCCTTTAGTTTTACTCAGGTTGTCATGCCAGTGTTAGTCAAGAACAGGAGTCAGGGTCTCTTCCCCCAAAAAAGTGTTGCAAGGGGCGTAACCAGATTTAATTTACATATATGTTTTTTTTTTATTGAACTGAGTAAACCACTCAAAAAAACGGCACAATAATGTGGTATATCGCAAGCTGTCTCCAAGAGAAGGGTTCACTACAAATCATTTCCCATCCCTCCAGGACACCAGCAGAGCACAGTAAGGGTAAGTAAAAGCCCATTTTACTCACATGGGCTGCCATCCCAGTAATGGCGAGAGTCTCATATATCTTATTCTTGTGTGATGTCTGCTTAGGACTATGCATTATATATACTGTACTCTTGGGGTGAACGGATTTTCCTTACAGAAATTCAGCTGTCCTAAGGAGTGATACAGGAAACAGGAAATGTTTCCTAGGAAAAATTCTCCGTAAAGTCAGATTTCTTCCTTCTTCAGGGAAGTTAATTTGCATAATAAATTAATATTATTTAGTTTGTGTGTTTTTATTAAGGGATTGAATTGAATATGTGTTTTTGGATCATGTTCATTATCTATATATATATAAGAGGCATCGTGATTACTCGCTAATCCCGCCCCCTGCACAGTAGCTCTGCCCCCCACAACATCACCACACATAATCCCGCCCCCCCATTATCACACACAATCCCACCCCCACCACATTACCACACACAATCCCGCCCCCCACCACATTACCACACACAATCTGGCCCCCACACCACATCACCACACACAATCCGGCCCCACCACCACATCACCACACATAATCCTGCCCCCCCACAACATCACCACACATAGTCCCGCCCCCCCACCACATCACCACACATAATCCCGGCCCCACACCACATCACCACACATAATCCCACCGCCCCACCACATCACCACACATAATCCTGCCCCCCACCACATCACCACACATAATCCCGCCCCCCACCACATTACCACACATAATCCCGCCCTCCCACCACATCACCACACATAATCCCGCCCTCCCACCACATCACCACACATAATCCCGCCCTCCCACCACATCACCACACATAATGCCGCCCCCTACCACATCACCACGCATAATGCCGCCCCCCCACCACATCACCCCCCATAATCCCGCCCCCCACCACATCACCCCACATAATCCCACCCCCATCACACACATTATCTTGCCCCCCCACCACATCACCACACATAATCCCGCCCCCCCACCACATCACCACATTCGATAAGATTGACGTTCTCCTACCTGTTCCTGTATTCACACATGGTCAATTATACACTGTATTCTCTAGAGTAACAAGTTGTAAAGGTCTTTCAGTTCAAATTGTACCTGGTAGAAGTCAAGGAAAGATCTTTGAAAATGACGAAAATGACTATGTACATTTAATTGTGTTTACAGAGAAATTTTAACTTTAATTTATGTTTCGTTATGAAATTTGTTTAGATGCTGGAATGAATAAAAAAACGCACATGTTACTGAATCCAGTTTGTTTTTGATTTTACACTGTGAATAAAATGTATCATTAGTATTATTCAGATTTTTAATGATTATTATTGTTATTAACTTCATTTTAATTTAATTTACCACCTGCGTAAGCGCTATTGAATATTATCATTATTTACTTTAATTTAATCACCAGCAGCGTTAATTAGATAGCAATGAGCGTGCCGAGCGTTAAGGGCATGTCACACTAAGAGATATCGCTAGCAATATCGCTATAACTTGTGACGTTATAGCGATATTGCTAGCGATATCTCTGTGTCTGATACTTACCTACGACCGCTCCCCCGCTGGTTATCGCTGATCGTGCGAGAACGTTCAGGACTGTTTCTCGTCGTCAGCTTCCTGCGGCGCTTCCTGCTGTGAGGACGAGCGGCGCGTGGAGCCGGGCGGGAGGACGCAGGATCGCCTGGTGTGACAGGTAAGTAGCGACCCCCGTCCCCAGCGATGTCGCTGGTGAGATCTGCCTGTGTGGCAGCTCACTAGCGACCACTTAGCGATGTACCAGCGATCCTGACCGCGTCATATCGCTGGTCGGGATCGCTGGTACATCGCTAAGTGTGACAGTACCTTTAGCTGGCTGGAAACAGCTAGTTACTTTATATTTTTGTTATATATTTTTTATTTTAGCTATATTTACCCTACTATATAAATACATATAAATAAGGTTATACACCAGAAAAAGCCACAATGGCGAAACTCAAATTGGCCCTCTGTTAGACCTCATCGTTTACTCAGAATGTCTTGTAAGTTAATTAATTCCTGCTCTAATGGCTGGCTCACATGAGCGAATAAATTGGATGCGTGCAATCGGATTAAAAAAAAAATCAGATTGCACTCGGATCAGTGTTATTCTACGGGGAAGAGCACATCTGCGATTTTTTTCTCATGCCGATTCGGCTTGCGAAAACAATCGCAGCATGCTGCAAATGGCTGCTATAATTGGATCGCACTCATCTTTGGGTGCACATGAAACCGAACTGCACTCGAATGTCATCTGAGTCCAGTGCGATTCTTCTGGACGCTGGCAATGGAGGAGATGGAGAAATGAATTGCTCTAGCATCGGATTACATACACTATTGTGACTCCGGCCTTAGGGAAGCAATTTTCTCTATTACGAGGATTTTTGGTGGTAAATAGCAATAAAGTGGTACTGGTAACACTTCCATTGGAAACCTTATCTCCAAACATACAGAGTTATCCCATGTATGAAATGGTTTGAATGACACAGAGCTATATTCTTCTCATGTGTATACTGGATCTAAAAGGTGGTCATGGGCTGTGCATATATTTTTGCTTTCATGGTCGCCCTTTGAAGAATGTTTCCCACTTCTCCAATCTAGAAGCACTTAGGACTTATTTTTACACAACAGGTTTTTCCATATATTTTATTTAAGTGATTGGTGATGTATTACGAGGACACTCATTCATTTTCATTGCTCCAGTATTCAATTGTTCACTTTCCCTGCAGGCGTTGCTATCTACATTCTCCATGAAAGAGCATTTCAAATTGGGATAGATGAACCACAGTAACCAAAAATGAATGGCACTGACTGTCACCTATTTTTTTATTGGCATTCTGAATCTTCCCTGGTATGTTGCTCCCCAGGCTCCAGCGTCCTATTCCCGTGTCTAGGCACTTTATACCCCAGGAAGTAAAGCTCTTGGTATACTGAGTCATCGCACCTACATGAAGCCTGAGACATCGCAAGATGCAGTCACCAAGTAATTAAGTGGTTCGTAAAGTAACCGGGCTGAGTCACCTACAGAAATAGCATCAGAAGTTATGAAAGCTGTAGGGAAAATCATGCCTGTAATCAGCTGACACTGGAGCATCTGAGTAAGACCACGTTCACACATTCAGTATTTGGTCAGTATTTTACATCACTATTTGTAAGCCAAAATCATGGAGTGGGTGAAAAATACAGAAGTGGTGACGTGTTTCTATTATACTTTTCCTCTGATTGTTCCACTTTCTGATGTAAAATACTGACCAAATACTGAATGGTTCTAATATATAACTGGAGAACACTGACCGCAATGCACAGTATTCAATACTATGAGGACACATAGGAATTATCTGCACCATGTGTCCCCGGTTAATAAGGCTAGGTTCACATTTGCGGATGGCCGAGCTGCAGAGGGCTGCTGACTTCCTCCGTGAAGCTCCGACCACTGCCACGGCTCCTCTGTTCAGCTCCGCCTACGTCCGCATGTTGCCTGCGGACCTATCTTTAGCATTGGGTACGCAGGCCGTTCGGATGTATGCGGATGCCTCCTCATGTGTCGTTTTGACGATGTGGCGACCCGCGTCAAACGCGACAAGTTGGAATTTTGATGCGGACGCCGCATCGCCAAAACGACTCATGCGGAGGCATCCGCATACATCCGCATGGCCTGCGTACCCAATGCTAAAGATAGGTACGCAGGCCACATGCGGACGTTGGCGGAGCTGACCGGAGGAGATGCGGCAGTGGGTGGAGGTTCTCAGAGGAAGTCTGCAGCCCTCCGCAGCTCGGCCATCCGCAAATGTGAACCTAGCCTAAGTGAGGAATCTAGTGCTGCAGGGATCTAGAAAAAACAATCCCACCAGACAGGTTTAGATACAGTTTCTAAGTATTGTGTATCTCCTGGAATTTATTTCCTTGCCTGATTTTTTTCATTTTCTTTTCTCTTTTGAGGACAGAATTTAGCAATTCTAGATGTTTTCACCAAATTCACCAATTTCAGCTTTTGAAAAAGTCACAAAAGTTCTCATCCTGGTGTATTTTTATTAATTTTGGCTCAGTTTTTGTGACTTATGACACTAAACTTTGACTTTTGGTGCTAGAAGTCGCAAAAGTAGTTTAACTCAGGAAAAAAAGCTTCATTTTCATGTTTTGACATATTCCTGAATCACGTGCGCCAATTTGATGAATTTGGTGCCAACAGGGCAATTGATACTATAAGATAAATAAATAAAAGTGACATAAAAAAAGGAAATGATGAATTGGAGGCCATAGTATTTTGTGGAGTTTTTTTTTTTTTCGGAGTGAATCTACTCTAAGAGATGCCTAAAATAAAGCACTGAAAAAATCACTCTTCCTATTAATTTCTATTGTAAAATGACTTGCTGTTCATATGTTCAGTTTTTATCATACATGATAGAATTAAGGCTCCCATGCACATCAGATGGATGGCGGCTGATGATTCGGCCAACAACCATCTCAGTTGACTCTCCCAAAAAGCGTTTGCTCGGCCGAGTGCTCCTGTATTGAGACAACCGACGGCTTATCTTCAAGAGAACAATGCGATTGGCAGTTCGAAATTGGACATGCCCGATCAGCTCCTTCAACCATTAGTTGGCTGGCGACCCTATAAACAGATGGCCAAACTGTCAATCTTGGTGGGTTCAGCTGACAGTAGACTAATGTGTATGGGGCGTTAACATACATGACCCAGCAGACAATGTTACACATAGTAGCATTGGATATAGTGACTCAGCAGACAGAATCCCCCAAAATAAAGCTTAGAAACAACAGTCTGTATCACACAACAGGCCTATTAGATACAGGGCTCAGCAGACATTATCAAACATGATGGGATTAGATACATTAGCACAGCAGACATTGTCGCACTAGATACACTTATACATTCTACCAACATTGTCTGGGAAATCATTTTAGAATAAAATGTCCTACTATTACATGATGGGTGGTGTAATCCTGTTGGGTTCCCTGAATCTGTATCACCTCTTATGATTCTGAGTCTCTCAGAGGTAATATTACGACAGTTATCATGTATCTCACATTCGCTCGCATGGCATTGATGTGTGAAAGACATAGAACCCTTGAGTGATTCTGCATAACTCATTCCTGACTTCAGCGCTGTCACATGCTGCTCAGCCATTAAGCTGCAGGCAACAAATTCTGGGTAGAGCTATGCTAACAAGTGCACTGAAAAGCCTTCCATTTACAGCAGTGCAGCCAAGAGATGGGTTATTGCCTCCATTATGGTTGCAGACTTATAACCGGAATTTCAGGTGTTCTATTTGTAAATAACAGCAAGTAGCGGTGACCGGCACTCTCCGGGTCCAATCATTCCTTTTGCACTGCACTCGGGGGAGATGTCCCCACTATTCCCTATCATTTCCACTCAACATCTCATCTGTTCCGTTTCGGGTCGAGTTGATGGATCTTGATGAGCGGCGCCAGCTCTCATAACGTTCTCCCATTTGTTTCGAGCCTGATCGCGTCCAAAACGCAGAATGAATTGACTACTGTAACACAGTTACTGAGAAACTGATGTCTCTCTTCCCGGTATAATCGCAGCTGTCATTTAACTGCTGTTAATGATACACTGACAAATTTGGATAATGACTTGTTCTTTTCCAGATCATTCATAACAACAGGGAGACCCAAAGGACAGAGCAAGCTGGAGAGCAAGAGAGGAAATTAGCACACAGCCTGGAAAAACTGTGCATGGAAGATGGAAGACGCCTAATTAGAGGAAGAGCCGGCTTAGGGCCATGATTAAAGAATGCAGAACAATGGCCCTGACTCTTACATCCTTGCATGGTTTTTTTTTCCACCGCCTATCAAATACCCATTATCAATCCCTTGTGTCCAGCTGTATACTTACTAATTCCCATAATACTCTAGGGACTCAGTACAAAAATGCTTCGGTCACCTAACCAGAGATAGCTATTTCTCCAAATTTCGGGGCACAAGGATGTTTCTTTTCCCCTACTGCAAGCAGAGATCTTGAACATGCTTAAATATAAATGATTAACAAGTTGCAGAACTTTTTTTTTATATTATACACTTATTAGCCAGAGATTCTGTGATACATTATCAGGACTTGCACAAAATCTCAATCTTCACTTGTGATATACTTAGAATACTTCTAATTATAAGGAAACCCCCAAAGAGAAACATTGTGACTGAGCGTGCATCGCAATAAGGGCACGTGCACACCACCAATTTTCTCGGACGAGTGCTATCTTTGGTTTCTTTACAGATAGCACTTGCACCTATTTCATTCTATGTGGCCGTGCACATATCTGATTTTTTTTCTTCAGACCGAGCTAACCTTGGAAAAAATCATTGACATACCTGATTTTGATCCAAGTGTCTGATCAAAATCAGCAGTGCAAGCCTATGGACCCGTGAAAAAAAATTGAACCACACTCTGATGACATCCAAGTCTGGTCCGATTTTGATGGACTGAAAGGATGGAGAAGGTGGAGAAACTTTTATTGTTCTGTTTCTCTACATCCATGAAAAACTGAAAAACTGATCTCACTCTGATCAAAGTCTGATCAGAATAGTTGGTCTGTTTTTTTTTCCAGATGTAGAGAAAATAGTCATGTGAAGCTAACCTAAGACTAGAGTCACACAACAGCACAAAAAATTGGTCCGATTTTTTTCCAGACAAGTGGGACGATTTTTTTCTTGCTTGTCATCATTGTGCAGCCCATGTTTTTTACAGTAGCAGATATTAATCATTTACAGTTTCCAATGTTATAGAATTGCAATGTATCCATAAAAATCGGATGTCATACTGTGGCATCCGATTTGTTTCTCGTACCCATGAATGTGTGATTCTCATCTGATTTCAGAGTCAAATCGAGGCATGCTGTAATTTTTTTTGCACGTTCTGACAATGAAAAAAATCGGCCACTGACCCATGCCTCATTTAATAACATGGGTCGGATCACTCTTGTCTGATTTATACGTGCACACAACTTGAGGATGTCAAAATGCTGCTCTAATATTAACCCCATTTATATAAAAACCAAGAAAACCTATTCTATATATAAAGCAAATAATATATAGCAACTCTCTACTCAGGTCCTGTATACATCCAGAGGACACTATAAGGCCGGAGTCACACTAGCGATTAAATCGGACGAATGCAATGCGATAAAAAAATCGCATTGCATTCGTCCTAATGTTATTCTATGGGGCAGCTCCCATCATCCGATTTTTTTTTCTGAACGTTTCCTCGGACCGAGACAATCGCAGCATGCTGCGATTGTCACCGATTTTCGAATCGGACTCGCCAATGCAAGTCTATGGGGGCGATAAAAAAATCGGATTACAAACGGACCAGATATGTGAGTTGCGATAAAATCGCACCCGGTGTCCTTTACAAAAAGCCGGCAATTCATTTAGCAATACAGTAAAATCACACTGACAGGTTAAATAAAGAAACGAAAGAATAGATATTGACACATAGAATACAATATATATATTGTGAGAATCATGTGGGAATAGTGGATGAGGGCAGGTATATCTCGCCCAGATACCTTTCCTATATGGCCTAGTCTGGTCAGTATCGCACTTGGTTACTAATGAATAATGGGAGGCGGATATAATAGGATGCCAGGTGTTATGATTGAGTCACCGTAGGAGGCAGACACAAAAATAGAAGCTACGTCCAGAAAACCAGAAAACTTGGCAACTATCAGATTGCAGACCCCTGAACCTATCAACACAACTAGCAGTAGCCGTGGGGGGTTCCTACGATGCCCTAGACCCCTCGATCACAGCCAGAGCGCTAAATAGCCTAAAGACAGAAAAGGAAATCTAAACTGCCCCAGGGCAGACCCCAAAGTAAAAGGCAGCCCCCAACATATAATGACGGTGAAGCAAGATGAAAAAACACTCACACAGATAGAAAGATAGGCTGAGCAAACGATGGGGCCCAAGCTAGCTAAACAGAACAGGAAAGGAAGGTTGCTTTCTGCAATCTGCCAAAACCCTATCAAAGACATAAGCCAACAAGCTGATATGAAAAAGACCCTGAAGCAGCTAGGCTTCAAAAACTAAATCAGCACTCAGGTATTTTCAGAAGACAGAGCTAAAGGAATTCAGCACACCCCAGAAGGGAATGGCAGAAATCCAGAAAAACAAAGCAAAACAAAGTCTAAGCACAAATGCAAAAGGCCGAGCAGAAAACTTAGCTTTAGAGGAGCAGGAATTCAGACTGGTCTCCAAGGATCCCACAGAGAAATCACCCGCAGGGCAGAAGGGCGTCGGCAGCCTTATATCCAGTCAGTAACTCCACTCAGCCAGTCATCATCATCAGACTCAGGTGTTTGATAATCAGGCTCACTACCTTTCTTTACCAGAAGAGGGAGTTCCTCGGGCCTCAGTAGTGTAGGGGAAAATTAACTCACAACAGCCAGGTGTGTGTGAGTAAGAACAAAACCGTTGGCACAACCCTGAGAATTGTAGGTGGTGCCCAAGTAGGATCCCAATCTTTGAACTAAATATATATAAACTTGGCACGCACCAAAGGTTTCTGATGCAGAAAGGTGATTTTTAATTATACAACAGTACATACATACACAGACGTTTCGGTCTAGGACCTTCATCAATGTACTGTGAAATATAAATAAAGATGAAAATAATACAATTAAAAAAGAAAGTATATACAACAATATATGGGTTTTCTAGGTAAACACTTTTGAAAAAATGCTGAGACATCGGTCACATTATCGCACATGATAGATATTGGCAGAGAGTAATAAATAATCATGAAGAACAAGATCAACGTAGAAAAGAACACACATACCGATATATTGTACTGTGAGATTCTTAGTGACTGGGCTTTGTGAGATAGACCTGGGAGAGGATAAAGGTGCTATAATAGCCAATATAACTTAGTAAGTGATGATATGGTTTGTGTTAACTAAGTTACATACCAATCCTGTGAGGAGGCACATGAAGCCGTCCCACTGCTGAAGGCAAAGAATAGCGCTAAAGTAATACTACAGTGACGTGACGTGAAGTCACAAAATCTGTCTATATGAGGCATAAAACTCTTACCGTGGTGGTTTGTGGAGTGTGGACGCGGATACCGCGTCCACACTCCACAAACCACCACGGTAAGAGTTTTACCACGGTAAGAGTTTTATGCCTCATATAGACAGATTTTGTGACTTCACGTCACGTCACTGTAGTATTACTTTAGTGCTATTCTTTGCCTTCAGCAGTGGGACGGCTTCATGTGCCTCCTCACAGGATTGGTATGTAACTTAGTTAACACAAACCATCTCATCACTTACTAAGTTATATTGGCTATTATAGCACCTTTATCCTCTCCCAGGTCTATCTCACAAAGCCCAGTCACTAAGAATCTCACAGTACAATATATCGGTATGTGTGTTCTTTTCTACGTTGATCTTGTTCTTCATGATTATTTATTACTCTCTGCCAATATCGATCATGTGCGATAATGTGACCGATGTCTCAGCATTTTTTCAAAAGTGTTTACCTAGAAAACCCATATATTGTTGTATATACTTTCTTTTTTAATTGTATTATTTTCATCTTTATTTATATTTCACAGTACATTGATGAAGGTCCTAGACCGAAACGTCTGTGTATGTATGTACTGTTGTATAATTAAAAATCACCTTTCTGCATCAGAAACCTTTGGTGTGTGCCAAGTTTATATATATTTAGGTGTGTGTGAGTGTCTCAGCCTGGGGACACAGAGAGTCTGTCTGTGTGAGAGACACACGTGAGTGGAAGCAGTGCCCACTGTAACTGTGGTTTGGCTGGATGGGAGAAGCCCACCAGTTGGTAGTTAGGTCAGATCTTGTTTAGTTAGTGCCGGACAGGCAAGGATTTGTTTTATGTTTTATTTCCTTTATGCATTGCTTTCACCTTTAATATACCTGACCCAGTGTCAGTTATACCCGGACCCCGGCTTGTGCGCCTGAGTTTCATGCTAAACGCACGTGTCCTTTGACCCCAGCAAAGGCGATCCCGGAGTGTTTTATCACATTGTGGTGGAGAACGCGGGCATCACGTTGGAAGCATGAGCATGGAGGATGTGGTGAAAGCACTGGTACAGTCCACCGCCGTCCAGCAAGAAGCTAATCGGGTGATGATGGCCCAGCTGAAGGAGTTGGTGGACATGACAGCTACCGATCGTTCGCTTCTCCAGCAGGTGGCGCAGCGCCTGGCAAGCTTACCTGAGGTTAACCTGGAAGCCGAGTGGAGAGTGATTCATGTGAGTCGGTACTGGCAGAAGATGACGACCGAAGATGACGTCGAGGCATACCTGACCACGTTTGAATGGACGGCGGTGCGAGAAAAATGGCCGAAGGCATGATGGGCCGGCCTGATTTCCCCGTTTCTTTCCGGTGAGGCCCAAAAGGCTTATTATGACTTAGAACCTGAAGCCGCGCAGGACTTTGACAAACTGAAAGCCGAGATCTTGGCCCGGCTGGGAGTGACGACCACTGTCCGTGCACAGAGAGTGCATCAATGGACTTATCAACCGGATAAACCACCGCGGTCACAGATGTTTGACCTGATCCACGTGACGAAGAAGTGGCTACAACCCAAGGTGCTGACATCGCCAGAGATAATCCAGAGAGTCGTCATGGACAAGTACCTGAGAGCTCTACCGCCAGCCCTGAGGAAGTGGGTAAGCCATGGAAATCCTACGATAGCAGATCAACTGGTGCATCTGGTTGAACGTTACTCCGTGGTGGAAGGACTCCGAGACGACGCTACCCCACCTCGTTCTTCATCATCTCCACGTGGAACCGTTAAGACTGTTCCAGGGAGTAGGGGAGAAAGAAAACTCCCTAAGACAGTGGGGGAGGAAAACGGGACTGCCCGCACTGCGAGGCCGAGAGTAACGAACTATGGTCTAAGCAAGTGGCCCATTAGGTGTTTCCGCTGCCAAGAGATGGGCCGCATTGCTGCGAACTGTCCGGTCACTGCTGAACCCATGCAGTGCGACGTCACAGACTCTAAAAACCGCATGTCTATGGTTGCACGGGTAGTGAGTGTGAATGCCGGTCAAAGGGATGTGGAAAAACACTTGTGTGATTTAACTGTTGATGGCAAAAATGTGGTGGCATTGTTAGACTCGGGAAGTGTGGTGACTCTGGTGAAGGCCAGTCTGGTGTCAGCCCTGACTGGACCATCAGACAAATTTTCTGTAACGTGTGTGCATGGGGACACCTGTTCGTACCTCACCACGGTCCCATGCATTACTACTCCCTATGGGTCTGTGCAACATAAAGTGGGACTCGTCCCTGTGTTATTGCATGATGTTATCTTGGGCTGGGATTTTCCCCACTTCCGGCAGCTGTGGGAGAATCGGTTGATGCCCCAGGGTAGCAGGGTACATGACTCTTCTCCCAGGGTGCGTGTGGGACCCAAACCCCTGGAAGAGGTCCCCCAGGAAGACTCGGGGGGAGAGTCTGCTGGAAATGACCTGCAGTTCCCGTTTTCAGTCTTGGCGGGTGATACGGAGGAGACCAGGGAAGAGGAGGAGGCCGACAGCCGTCCACCTCCCCGTTTGCCGGATTTGGAAGTCCAGAAAGATGACTTCCAAAGCGAACAAATAAAGTATCCTACCCTTTCTCAGGCTAGGACAAATGTAAAAGTGATAAATGGGGTACCTGTTGAACCTGGCTCTAGGCTGGCATATCCTTACATGGTCCTGGAGAATGATTTGCTATATCAGATAGAGAAAAAGGGGGAAGACACGGTGCAACTGATAGTCGTGCCAAAACCCTACCGGCGGCAAGTGCTGGACCTGGCCCACGGACATGTGATGGGAGGTCACCTGGGAGTCCAGAAAACCACCGAAAGGATATTACACTGTTTTGTTTGGCCAGGCATGCATCACGATATTCGTGTATATTGTGAGTCTTGTCCTAACTGCCAAGCCTCTGCACCTAAGCCCCGGTTCTGTAGCCCTTTGGTACCCCTACCTATTATTGAAGTCCCGTTTGAGAGGATTGGGATGGATTTAGTTGGGCCCCTTCCACGGTCTGCACGTGGACACCAACATATCCTGGTCATCTTGGATTATGCCACTCGTTACCCGGAGGCCATCCCTTTGCGTAACACAGCCACCAAGACGATTGCCAAGGAACTGGTGCATGTGTTTAGTCGGGTCGGTATACCAAAACAGATACTCGCCGACCAGGGGACCCCCTCTATGCCCAGGGTAATGAAGGAGCTCTGCCGGTTGTTACAAATCGAACCGTTACGCACATCCGTGTATCACCCTCAAACAGACGGGTTGGTCGAACGGTTCAATAAAACTCTGAAGCAGATGCTGAGAAAGGTGATAGACAAGGATGGGAAGAACTAGGACTATTTACTTCCGTATTTGCTTTTTGCCATCAGGGAAGTACCCCAGTTTTCCACGGGACTCTCGCCTTTCGAGTTATTGTATGCCTGACGTCCTCGCAGACTGTTAGACGTCGCAAAAGAAACCTGGGAGGGTCAGGTCACTCCGTTTAAAACGATGATAGATCACGTCACACAAATGCAGGACCGTATTGCGGCTGTTATGCCTATCGTCAAAGATGCAGGCTCAAGGAGCCCAAAAAGGAATCTATGATAGGGGAGCCAAGATCCGTACGTTTGCACCCGGAGATAGGGTGTCGATCCTGGCCCCTTTGACATTAAGGAAAGAGTTGGTGAAATAAACTACAAAGTATACCAGGCAGGTAAACTGAAACGTGAACAGATTTATCATGTAAATCTGATAAAACCCTGGAAAGATCGGTCTGCCTTGTCAGCGGAGCTGGCCTGTCCCGTCTGCTCGCTTACCGTACCGGAGGTACGGGTTGCAGAGACTCTCTCGGAGCGGCAAAAGACTGAGGTCAGGCAGTTTCTACTTCACAACCAAAAGTTTTTCTCAGAAAAACCAGGGCAGACTACGCTAATGAAACATGACATCGTAACGGAACCTGGTGTCACAGTTCACGTAAAACCCTACCGAATCCCGGAAGCGCGCAGTGAAGCCGTTTCCCGAGAAGTGAAGGCAATGTTAGAGTTAGGAGTCATTGAGGAATCGCACAGTGCTTGGTCCAGCCCGATTGTGCTAATTCCTAAACCAGACGGCACCATCCGGTTCTGCAATGACTTCAGGAAACTGAATGCGATCTCAAAATTTCATGCCTACCCTATGCCCCAGGTCGACGAGTTAATAGATCGGTTAGGAAAAGCCCGGTATATTACGACCCTAGACCTAACAAAGGGGTATTGGCAGATCCCTCTGGCAGAGGCGGCCAGAGAAAAGACGGCATTTGGACTGCACGGACCACCGGCGACCTTCCAGAGACTGATGGAGCGAGTCCTGAGGCCACATAAGCAGTACGCTTCGGCCTATTTGGATGACATTGTCATTTACAGCTTGGACTGGGAGACTCATCTCCAGAAAGTACAAGCTGTGATTGACGACCTGTGGGAGGCAGGTCTAACCGCGAACCCCAAGAAATGTCACATCGGGCTAGAAGAAGCCCGGTATTTGGGGTATGCAATTGGGAGGGGTATTGTTAAACCCCAGGTCGATAAGGACTGGCCGCAACCTGTCAACAAGAAGCAGGTGCAAGCCTTTCCGGGGATCGCCGGCTATTATCGCCGGTTCATACCCAATTTTGCAGCCATCGCTATCCGCCTGACGGATCTTACCAAAGGGAAAGACTCCGTCATGATTAAATGGAATTTAGCGGCTGAAGAAGCCTTCCATAGCCTAAAACGGGCACTTTGCTCTCAACCCGTACTGGTGACTCCGGACTTCCGCAGTGAGTTTGTGGTACAAACGGATGCCTCGGATACCGGTATCGGGGCCGTACTGTCACAAGTGAGGGACAGAGTGGAACACCCAGTCCTCTATCTCAGCAGGAAGCTGAATAAACATGAGCAAAAGTATGCAGTTGTAGAAAAAGAGTGCCTAGCCATTAAGTGGGCTCTAGAGGCCCTCAAATACTACCTGGTGGGCCAAAAGTTCAGGCTGATCACTGACCATGCCCCTCTCAAGTGGATGCACTTGTACAAGGAACGGAATAGCCGGGTGACCCGGTGGTTCCTTGCCCTGCAGGCCTACACTTTTACGGTGGAGCACCGCCCAGGGGTACAGATGGGGAATGCAGATGCCCTGTCCCGAGTGCACTGTTTGGCGGGTGTCATTGCTCGACCGGAGTGGTCTGAGCAGAGGGGGGGGATATGTGAGAATCATGTGGGAATAGTGGATGAGGGCAGGTATATCTCACCCAGATACCTTTCCTATGTGGCCTAGTCTGGTCAGTATCGCACCTGGTTACTAATTAATAATGGGAAGCGGATATAAAAGGATGCCTGGTGTGTGTGAGTGTCTCAGTCTGGGGACACAGAGAGTCTGTCTGTGTGAGAGACACACGTGAGTGGAAGCAGTGCCCACTGTAACTGTGGTTTGGCTGTATGGGAGAAGCCCACCAGTTGGTAGTTTTGTTTTATGTTTTATTTCCTTTATGCATTGCTTTCACCTTTAATAAACCTGACCCAGTGTCAGTTATGCCCGGACCCCGGCTTGTGCGCCTGAGTTTCATGCTAAACGCACGTGACCTTTGACCCCAGCAAAGGCAATCACGGAGTGTTTTATCACAATATATATATATATATATATATATATATATATAATTCATGCAGTTCTTCATAGCAGAATAGCCACTGTAACATTTGCCGGCTTCTGTAAATTCATTCCCCTACCCGACATGAAATGACACATGGTTTACATATAGTTACCCATTTCATTTCATGTTTTTTTTTATGTCTATCACTAGTAATTAGATGAGGGTTTTTGTGTAAAATTTTGGAGTTGTAGGTGTTAATTTAAGGGGTTAATTCGTTGTAAAAAATTGCGGGGAATTCCACTGACGTCACTGAGGCTGCAGGGAGTCCCCGCAATTTTTTACAACGAATTAACCCCTTAAATTAACACTTACAACTCCAAAGTTTTACACAAAAGCCCTCATCTAATTACTAGTGATAGACATAAAAAAAAAAACATGAAATGAAATGGTTAACTATATGTAAACCACGTGTCATTTCATGTCGGGTAGGGGAAAGAATTTACAGACGCCGGCAAATGTTACAGTGGCTATTCTGCTATGAAGAATTGCATGAATTATATATATATATATATATATATATATATATATATATATATATACAGTGTTGGCCATAAGTATTGACACCCCTGCAATTCTGTCAGATAATACTCAGTTTCTTCCTGAAAATGATTGCAAACACAAATTCTTTGGTATTATTATCTTCATTTAATTTGTCTTAAATGAAAAAACACAAAAAGAATTGTCCTAAAGCCAAATTGGATATAATTCCACACCAAACATAAAAAAGAGGGTGGACAAAAGTATTGGCACTGTTCGAAAAATCATGTGATGCTTCTCTAATTTGTGTAATTAACAGCACCTGTAAGTTACCTGTGGCACCTAACAGGTGTTGGCAATAACTAAATCACACTTGCAGCCAGTTGACATGGATTAAAGTTGACTCAACCTCTGTCCTGTGTCCTTGTGTGTACCACATTGAGCATGGAGAAAAGAAAGAAGACCAAAGAACTGTCTGAGGACTTGAGAAACCAAATTGTGAGGAAGCATGAGCAATATCAAGGCTACAAGTTCATCTCCAAAGACCAGAATGTTCCTGTGTCTACCGTGCGCAGTGTCATCAAGAAGTTTAAAGCCCATGGCACTGTGGCTAACCTCCCTAGATGTGGACAGAAAAGAAAAATTGACAAGAGATTTCAACCCAAGATTGTGCGGATGTTGGATAAAGAACCTCGACTAACATCCAAACAAGTTCAAGCTGCCCTGCAGTCCGAGGGTACAACAGTGTCAACCCGTATTATCCGTCGGCGTCTGAATGAAAAGGGACTGTATGTAGGAGACCCAGAAAGACCCCACTTCTTACCCAGAGACATAAAAAAGCCAGGCTGGAGTTTGCCAAAACTTACCTGAAAAAGCCTAAAATGTTTTGGAAGAATGCTCTCTGGTCAGATGAGACAAAAGTAGAGCTTTTTGGGCAAAGGCATCAACATAGAGTTTACAGGAGAAAAAAGAGGCATTCAAAGAAAAGAACACGGTCCCTACAGTCAAACATGGCGGAGGTTCCCTGATGTTTTGGGGTTGCTTTGCTGCCTCTGCCACTGGACTGCTTGACCGTGTGCATGGCTTTATGAAGTCAGAACACTACCAACAAATTTTGCAGCATAATGTAGGGCCCAGTGTGAGAAAGCTGGGTCTCCCTCAGAGGTCATGGGTCTTTCAGCAGGTCAATGACCCAAAACACACATCAAAAAGCACTAGAAAATGGTTAGAGAGAAAGCACTGGAGACTTCTAAGGTGGCCAGCAATGAGTCCAGACCTGAATCCCATAGAACACCTGTGGAGAGATCTAAAAATGGCAGTTTGGAGAAGGCACCCTTCAAATATCAGGGACCTGGAGCAGTTTGCCAAAGAAGAATGGTCTAAAATTCCAGCAGAGCATTGTAAGAAACTCATTGATGGTTACCAGAAGCGGATGGTCGCAGTTATTTTGGCTAAAGGTTGTGCAACCAAGTATTAGGCTGAGGGTGCCAATACTTTTGTCTGGCCCATTTTTGGAGTTTTGTGTGAAATGATCAATGTTTTGCTTTTTGCTTCATTCTCTTTTGTGTTTTTTCATTTAAAACAAATTAAATGAAGATAATAATACCAAAGAATTTGTGTTTGCAATCATTTTCAGGAAGATACTGAGTATTATCTGACAGAATTGCAGGGGTGTCAATACTTTTGGCCAACACTGTATATATTGTGAGGTAGCGCTGTCATGTAAGTAAGGGGTTCTCGCTTGCAGTGATCGAAAAACACATCCGGCACAGGATTTTCCAACAAATCATAGTCTATGAGGTTTATTCATCCTTCATAAACCTCCAGCAGCAATATACACAGCATTACAGGAGAGCGTCCATTATACAGGCTATTTAGCCCCAGGGTTATCTCACCCACGTCAGGGTTCCCATATGGCTGTTTCTCCAGGCCGCAGAAGTCCACTCACTCCTCAGGGACTCTCAGATACTGGCCGCCATTACACACACAGCCGCTCCACAGGCTGCTGTTAGTGAGGAGATCCTTCTCCTCACGGGACCTTCCAAACTGGACCAATCAGGTCCCAGCATTCACTCCATGTGACCTAACCTGGCCACATTATATGGTCCATAGCCACGCCCACCGGGTCACATGACTATGACCTCACCACAGGTCCTTCACACAGACATATATACTTTACAATAGCATTCATAAACATACATATGTCTCTATCTCAAGGTCACCCACCTTGAGATACATAATGGCTCTTCAACCACTCACACTCTTGGGACATCCACACAGCGCCCCCTCGTGGACACAGTGGTCATTACACCACAATATATATATATATATATGTGTCAATATCTATTCTTTCCTTTGTGTTTGAAAACCTGTCATAGGGCTCCATTAGATGTCCATTTTGCAAGTCTGCGAGAAAAATCTTGCCAGATTGATGTCAAACGGATGCTTACATGCCAATAAAATCGGTTCTACGCTGGAAAATCAGATCACAGACGGAGCCATGGTGAAGAAACCTTTGTGCAATTTCAGACCGTTAAAATCGGACCGATTTTTTTAATCGTTGTGTGTGACTCCAGCCTAATGGTATAAATGGTTTATCTATTATGATTCACAGAAAAAAAAAAATATATGACAAGCCTGAAACAATATTATAAAATATTCTGCAGCATATTGATTCAGTCCACTAACACCAGAAGGCTTTATCCTTCAAGTGTACTTATCATTTCAGATGACTTTTCAGGAAATCTGTTATGTATATAAATATTACAGGGAAATAAAATGGAGCTGACCTTAATCAGCGGACAATAAAACTTTCACCCTCTCTGAACTGATGCAATATTTACTGCTACAGCTGTTTTCTTCCCTTCTCCTATTGAACTTTCTGCTTCCTGTCACTCGTGTTATTCACATTTCTTCACATCTGAACATAAAGGGAACACTGTATCTACTTCTTTTCGAATTACTAACAAAACTTTTATTAATTAGCAATAAAAAAAAGTATTTTAGGCTAATATGAGACTTTGTGTTTCCTGTGTCAAATTTATGACTGTATCGGTATGGCGTATTAATATAGCATTTATATTGTATCATTACTATAGTCTGCCGAAGCACGGACAGCTGCCACCCGCTCCAAGTGACTCCTCCTCTCTTATGCTGATGTATCATTGAAGAAACACTACTGACACACCATAACTACATTAAAATGCTATATGGTAGTCTCCCCTACATGTTTCACCGAAGCACCAGCTTAGTCAGGGAGATTGAGGCTAATGCTGAAATTGGCATGCATTCGACCTTTTAAAACCTCCGTTTATGATGTAAATCATGTTATGGCTCATTCGGCCAATCCACTATGTTCCTCAGTGGAACAGGAGGAGGTGTATTGTCTAAATCATTTGACTTCCATCCAAAATCTCCTTTTGCCATCTGTAGTCTTGGCCAATAGCAATCTGCCTGTCTTAGTTCCCTTATTTCATGAGAGACCTATGATTATATGGATCATTTGTATTACTAATACACCCACCAAACTTGCGGATGCTGGCATATCCTGAAAACGCATGACAGCTGACTTACAGTTGTGCTCAAAAGTTTACATAACTCGGCAGAATTTTTGCTTTCTTGGCCTTTTTTCAGAGAGTATGAATGATAACACCAAAACTTTTTCTCCACTCATGGTTAGTGGTTGGGTGAAGCCATTTATTGTCAAACTACTGTGTTTTTTCTATTTAAATCATAATGACAACCCAAAACATCCAAATGACCCTGGTCGAAATTTCACATACCCCATTTCTTATTACCATGTATTTCCCCCTTTAACATCAATGACAGCTTGATGTCTTTTGTGTTAGTTGTGGATGAGGTTCTTTATTTTCTCAGATGGTAAAGCTTCCCACTATTCCTGGCAAAAGGCCTCCAGTTTATGTAAATTCCTGGGCTGTCTAGCGTGAACTTTGCGCTTGAGATCTCAATCTGATCACAACTTGGCTTCTCCAAACATCTCCATGGAGCCAGGTGACAGGTGTGTCCAAATCCTGTCTCTTCCAAATGTATCCTTGAGGCTTAGGTGACCGGTGGATCCAAATCCTGGCTCCCCCAAATGCATCCATATGTTCAGAGACGATCAATGGAGCAGATGTGTATTCTTTCATCCGGGTCCGTCATACCCTAAATTGGAATCTTGTAGAATGTCAAATCTGTGTCCCTCGTGATGGAGCAATGATGGTCTGACAGCTATCTTGTAGAGTTTTCCTGGCTCTAGTTTTGTAAAGAGTTTATGGTTCTCTGGAACTCCAGATCTTTTGTTACAGAGGCATATCCCTGTAACAAAAGATGATCCCAACTGTTGTTCTTCAAACCATTATCCAGAGGTCAAGAGGAAGGTATAATGATGAGATTAACTCGCATTGCTTGAGTACTTAATTACTATGCATAGTTCGTCCTCTGTTTTGCAGGTTAACAAACTACAGGGTCCCACACGATGGTCAAGCAACATATTACCAAACAACGATTGTTCAATGACCCCGCATCCCTGTCTTGCAGAGATAACAGACAATAAGTTACAACAAACAGCAACTTAAATGTCAACATTCAGGCTCCTTCAAAAAATAGTCTTTGCTTCTTGATAAACCAAAGAAAGACACATAAATTTAAATGTTAACATTAAGATAATAATGTATGTCTCCTGGCCTACTGAATTTACATCTAGGCAATAAAGATTAAGTGCTGTGTCCTCACAGTACTCTTCATCCATCTCCCAGTAAATGGGAGGGGAACTTTAGCAGACCCTTCCTAGGCAGCTCGCTATCACCGGGCATCTGGAGTCTTGTGACGCGGCCAGAGCCTAGTCGAGATTAGGTAGATTCCTTTGTGAGAAACCCTAGGAGTGTAGCACGAAGAGAAAGGGAAACAAACCCTAAGACCAAGCCTAAAAGATAACAACCAATACTGCAAGCACCACTCACTACCACAACACATAGAAACTACAGTAAACAGGAAAGACCTGAGCTGGGAACAGGGTTAAATAGCCTACCAGATGCTGAAGGAAATGATCAGGTATTGAATACCTCCCAATCATCCCCAAGCATTCCCTGCTAACTTGCGCAGCAGATTGGACATAATCCCACCACTATCTAGTAGCAGACACAGCATCGTCCTGCATTGCCTGGCAACTGGTGAACACAGCATTCCATGTTCCCTGGGCAGTGATATCCATGGAAGATGCAGTGTGCGATGTCTCCACACATCCGCAATGCTCCATAAGATTGGGTAGTTTTCACTATGCATGTGACAGCTCCACCTCCAGGGTCAGGACAATGGCGGCGCTGGCGACCGGAGTAGCGTAGCACCGAACCCGATCCATTCCCAGGTAGGAACACAGACCCACACTTCCTAACATATACACAAATTTCAGCATTACTCTCAATCCCTCTGACGTAGCTGGTGCTCCGGTGAAACATGTTTATGTCAAATGATATAAGCGATTCACCTTGCACTGTACCACTAACGAACACAGCGGATTGCCCAAAAAGTGAGTTGATGCATTTTATGCCATAAGAAGCCATCTTCACATGCATATTACAGAAGAATTACAGCATTAACTTCAATCCCCCTGACAAAGCCAGTGCTGGGGTGAAACTTATCGGGGAGGGCTAATGTATCAATAGCATTACTGTAGTGAAATATCAGCACGAGAAACGAGATGCTTGGAGCAGGCCGCAGATGCCTGGCATTCTGCTGACTATAGTGATGGTATAAATCGTTCCTAATTTAATATGCTATACCGACACAGTTATATGTAATAAATTTGACACACTCTCTATGTTTTTAAATATATAAAACGGAGACCCATAATAGTTTAAGATACTTGCTTTTATTGCGAATTAATAAAAGATACATTTTATTAGTGGTCTGAAAATAAGTGGATTTAGTTTAACCTTTATGGGCATATATGAGTATTAAAATGAATAGAGAATTTACCACATTTTGTCTATATCGCATAGATTAATAGATTTGTTGTCTCATTTATTGCACTATTCCATATTTTTCTATCATATCAGATAAGAGAAAGAAATGGTGAAGAGCCTCATAAATGTAGGAAAAATATAAAAAATCTATTAGATAAAAACATAATACAGATGAGGGGAAGGAACATAGCAATGAAAAGGCGACATTGACAGCAGGAGAGGATGTCAATAGAATATGCAGAAATGTTTCAACAGTCAAATAAGGGAGCAGTACATGAATAGTAAAAATACAGATATGATGGAGTCCAAAAGCGGTATAAGTAATGCTGGTACAAAGCAAGCCCATACCCATATGTAAACTCTCCTGCTGGAATGGTGCCAATGACAGACCCAGGATTCCACAAATGAAGTCTTGATGTGACATCCTGTTCATTGGAAGCCATTCTAGGTGACAACCTGATGAAACTACTTGAGAGAACGCCAGAGGGGTGTAAACCTGTCATCAGAGTAGAAGTGGCCTACTTTGAGCGATCTAAGGTTTAACGCATATTTTGGCTTGTTTCACATGCTTTTCTGTTTTTTTTTCATTAGTACTTGTTTTCGTATGTTTTTTTTTTGTGGTTTTGATGCTTTCGTCTGAATCTACAATGTGCATATTCCAATATGAATAAGGAAATCCATTGCATGAACAGGGATGTCTGTACTTTAGGCTTGTTGTGCTCTCTCTATATATTGTAGGCATTCAAGCTTTCTAAGCAGCGGTGAGGGACTTGGTTTTGATCCAAAACAGTCTTAGGGTACTGTCACACTAAGCGATGCACCAGCGATCCCGACAACGATATGGATTGCTGGTGCATCGCTAAGTGGTCGCTAGTGAGCTGCCACACGGGCAGATCTCACCAGCGACATAGCAGCGGTCGGGGGTCGCTATTTACCTGTCAGACGAGGCGATCCCGACGTCTTCCCGCCTGCGTCCACGCGTCGCTCGTCGGCGCCACAGGAAGCCCAGCAGGAAACTGACGACGAGAAACGGCCCAGGCCGATCTCGCGCAATCAGCGACAGACAGCGGGGGAGCCGGTCGGAAGTAAGTATCACACATAGCGATATCGCTAGCAATATCGCTATAACGTCACAAAACCAGTGACGTTATAGCGATATTGCTAGCAATATCGCTTAGTGTGACAGACCCTTATGGTTTATTATTGTCTCTCATGAACTTCAAAAGTAAACAGCCAAAAGAAAACATTCAATACAAAAAAAAACAGTTCTTTCTCAGGGCAGGCAAAGTAAAATTACACTGTCTTACTATCACGACAAATCAGGCACTGCTACGGCTTCAAGCATGATGTGTCCACCATTATAGCTTTCTCTCCAGCTCCACTAGCTCAGACACACCTAAGCCAATTCAGCTGCCTTTTATAAAACTTGCAAGGCCCAGACTGGAGTGTATGGGAGTGACCTTTTCCACCCAGGCTCTTCTGATTGCTCCTAAATCCCAGACCCAAAATCCAGTTCATGTATAAAAACATCTCAGTAACCTACTGGTACTGGAAGCTTCAAGGACTTATCTCCACCTCAGGGATACATACCGGTCATCCGGGACTGTCCCTTCTATTTTCCTGCAAAAAATAAAATATATATCTTTAATATTGATTAAATACCAATTAATATTATATTATAAAACTTTCTTTGCTTACACTATTGTATTATTGAGGTTCTTCCATGTTTCCTGGTGGATGGTGGCTTCACTTTTTTTTAAGTCCCTGGTATATGACTTAATGACTTATCAATGACTAACACTTAAGCAACTCCATTTATTGAAGGGTAAATATAGATATATAGATCCACATGTCGGGTCATATGTAGAAATCTTCATTAATGCAAAAGGTCACTACATCCTGTAGGCTGAAAGGACGAAACTGACTGCAATGGATGAAACACTTTATAAAGGTAGGAATGCTTCTCTTTTGATGTTAAATTCTGTGCGTTTAGGCTGCTACATTCTCCTTTTACAACTTTATTCAACTTTAACTCCATTGTGCTTGTCTGAGTGATGGAATGAAGAGGAGACATTTTGTATATCATTGAGAGGATAGTGGAGAAAAAAGCAGTTTTACAGAGAACACACACTGAGCCCTGAACTTGCAGCTCCATAAGCAGACACGTCAAATAGAAGCAGCACTTAAAACAAAAAAAGAAGAAATGCATAATTAATTTTTTATTTTGGCTTTAATGAGCAAACACATTAACATTTTCCTCTAATCCTTAACTATATGAACCCCATAGACCACTTGCTCTCCTGCAATGCCGCAATGCCTCCTGTACTGAGTGATGTCAATAGAGTGAATGTACAGGTAGTGGATTTTTACAAGTTATCTTCCTGTTCAGTAGTTTCCAGTATCCCTACAGATACATAGCTTATTTACTAGTAATTAATGAGTAAATCAAAGTTTTGCCAGCTGACCTTCAACACAAGGTTCCTGGACCTGGACTGTGAAATGCTATCCTCAGCCCACCTGTTGTGAACTGATTGTTGTGGGAAATGTGTTCTGGAGAAACATGAGTTGTCAGCAAATCTTTACTCTGTAGGTAAATAATATCCAGAGTTGGGAGTCAAGGTTAGGCAAGGGGCATAATCATACTCTCTTCCTCCCAATAATGTCAAGCAGCAGGTTAAAAGCTGACACATGTGAAGAGACATTTGATGATCGCATTGAAGGCAGCTTGTGCTGTAGAACAGGGACAGTGTGGGATAATTTAGGATAATGCCCCAAGACAAGGAGCTGAGCCAGGAACCTCATTACATACACGTCAGTTCATTACAGGCTCTGGGCCTGCCTATTCTCCGCTGCAGATGTCTCCAGCCTTCCAGCCGGGAAGTCTCCACTGAGTACAGTGGAGAAGCCCCCGGGATGTTCCCACCAACTGGTGTTGTGAGGTCAACTCTTCCTGTACTCTCTGTCCTGTGCCTCTTCCTCTCCTCTTCCAGTGCCGTTGGCACAGAGCATTAATTAGGTTACAATGGGTATTTAAATATACAAATGAATGCAGCTCATGTCTTCTCCCGATATCGGAGAACGCTCTTCCCTGGCAGGGACATTAACAGATGCACAAAACACAGCAAGTTCACCACCTGTGGAGCAGCCCCAAGAGGAATGTGAATATTAAGTTGTGGCTTCGATACAATATGACACATGCTGGGGTCCTACATGTGCTGCATAGCAATGATATACCGTACATTCAAGGCCAGCTCTTTATCTGCATGTCATCCTATGGATTCTTCACCATTGCGCTGTGAACTTTCCGATGGAACTTCATAATTTCCTAATCTGGAGAAATGATAGTGCCGGGGTCTTATTATATTATAGAATGCTTAATAATATTAAGCAAGCCTTTAAATCTCATATTGGATCTCGATGAACAAAAGATCCAAGTTGAAAATCTTTGCTCATTTAAATTGCGTAGTTTACTTAGAACAGTCAATGAAAACAAAAATTATCCATCAATGGAGGGCTGGATTCCAAATCACTCCAGGAATCAAAGTGAAACATTGAAAGTCTCATGGGGATAAAATTTGCATGAATTTCTTCACGACAAGTCATAACATGACTTATTAGTGTGTATGGCCTCTAAGTACTCGTATACATATCGAAAAATATCTGGGCATGCTCCTGTTGAGACAGCAGATGGTGTACTATTTATCTTCTCCCAGACTTGGATCCTGCACAGTCCGTGGTGCTACTTGATGGCATTGAATTCACTGATACATAATGTTCCAAAGGTTCTCAATTGCTATAAGATCTGGGTAAATTGCGGGTCAGTCAAAGACATCAATACTTTCATCATCCAGGATCAGCCGGTACACTCCAACCACGAGGCCAGGCATTGTCTCCATGTAAAAGAAGAATGCCAGACATATGGTCGAGGTTCAACAGTCAAACCCAGACAACAGAAAATGGTGGAATGTGTCCTAGTTGGAGACTTTTTTTTAAGATGTCCCACATTAGGCATAACATTATTTGCTAGCAGATTAATGATCCTTCATTTCCTACATGTGTTCAAATTGATTACAAGTTCCGTGGGGGTAAAACTGAAAGAACTCATTGCTGTAAAAGTTCAGAATTTAAGAAGTTATGAATTCATGACTAAAGTAGAGGCAAAAATACTAGCAAAGTGAAAGTTTGAGGGTCCTGAGATGGAAGTTGAACCTGAAGTATTACATCAAGATCACTGAGGGCAAGCAAATAGCTTATTCTAGACTTCTGAAGAGATTATGATCTATCGGGATCCATCCAGAGGAAAGTTTAAAGGAGGTGAATACAATACTATTAGGCTATGTTTCCACGGTCAGGAAACCTTCAGTATTTGCTGTGGATTGGACGCTGCGTACAGCCGCAGCGTCCAATCCGCAGCATCCAGATGTTACAGCATAGTGGAGGGGATTTTATGAAATCCCGTCTCTACTATGCGTGCACGGCCGCATCCGGCGGTCCTGCGTAACCGGACATGCGGCACGTCTTTATAGACCGCAGCATGTCTATTTATCTTGTGGAGACGCTCCGCCTCCGCAAGATAAATAACCCAGTCTATGAATACTATGCTGTGATTCCGCATGCGTTCAATGAACACATCCACAAACACCGAACATACAACACGGGGCGGCGCTTTGGGCCAAAGCACAGGGATTCCTGACAGTGAAAACATAGCCTTATAATACAATAATATTATATTATTAAAGAAGCACTCCTCCCATAAAAAATTGTATCCTATAAAAATATTGCATTCATCATATTATATAGCACTGTACTCACAATTGCTCATTTTGCCTTTTTACCCAGCTAATTCTTCTCTTTTCCATTAGGTCTATGACATGACGTGATTAAAAACTGACTACCTGAATCCTTCTAAGCTCTATGTGGAAACAGGACGTCAATTTTCCCTGCATGAGTCATCACTGCAAAAGACAGGAATGACTTGTAGACGGAAAAGAGACTTCCAGTTTCTACATAGAGCAGAGAAAACAAGTAGTGGGTAGAAAGGCAAAAGGAGCAATTGTAAGTGCTCAGAGCTATATAATATGATGACTGCAATATATTATGAAGATTTAAACTTTAATTCAAGTGCATTTTAGTACTCCAATTTTAAAAGCTCACACACTCACCTCGTTGCTTGCCTTAGCTGTTTGCTCATACTGTTCCTATAAAGTTCCGTCCTCATCTTATGTTTTTTTAACCTAAGATGAAGCTTCTTGAAGAACTCCTACTGCAGCAGTTTTCCAATACAGGCCCTGTATACACATTTACAGGGTGAGGCCGGGAACTGGCTTGCACTTTTTCTTTGTGCTGGTAATAATGCATTTATATTGCTGTGAAGCTCCATTCTTACAAAATACTGGTTAAATGGAACCTTTCTTTGTGTTTCTGACTCTAGGCTTAGCACATATAATGGAAAAAGGAATTTTTATTATGTAGATGGTTCCAACAATAGGATTTGTTGTGAGTACTCATTTGCATGTCACTACCCAGAATCCTGCACTGTGATGTAAGCGCAGCATGCCAAGTAATTGCCTAGAATATGCGGCTATGGAATGTCATTTTTAGAAGCATTTATAAGTGATGTTATCTCTGCTTCTCTTTGCGACATGTCCTCAACTCCCTAATTGTGGCATTTAGTGGCTGATAGCTTCTTTATAAGCACATCTAAAATAATTGTCATCTGCTTTCTACAAACACTTTATGCATTGTCCGTGCAGAAAGTAGGCCACCATGTTCACGTCATTTATATAAATGTAGCTAATGGGTTCATATGAGTCACGATTATATCTGCAAAGCAATTCAGAAGCTTCTAACTGGGTGTTTCTATCTTGGACATTTGTGACAAATCCACCTGATTCATCCTAAATACCTGATAAATGCAGGTGGTGTGACCCACAATTCTGGAGAACAAGGGTCCGCTTACTCTTGACCTGCATGTAAGACTGTATCTTTATTTACATTAATGGGCGTTATCCATAGCAGCAATGGTGGTTATGCTCAGGCTTTAACTCTAGTGATCGGATAGGCTGCATTCAAATTGATGTCACTGCTGTTCTCTAGTTATTGGATAAATTATATTCTTTGTGGTCATTGCTGCTCTGTAACATAGCGACAGATTGCAATCTCAGTGATGTCACGATTCTTAAAGGGTGGGACAGAGCAGGGACTAGCCCAGTCCCTGAAACGACCATCACTTTGTTTCCGAGAAGCAGAAGGGGCTGTGACAGTGACCGCAGCCTCTTACTCCTGATGACACTTTGTTTAAGTATCCTAACATGCAATGGGATTCTCAAACAAAATGTCATCACAAAGGAAGTAGGAAAAAAATACTATAGCAGTTACGGTATATAGTGTAGTCAGGGAACGGTAGGGATTTTTTAACGCAAGCATATTAGAAAATAGTTTAGGTTACGGCACTAAATAGATAGGGATTTAGATGAAAATTTATTTGACCTTCAGACCATCCCTTTAAGTGAATGCATAACCTGCATTCATAATGATGTCACAATTATCTAGTTTTTGGATAGGCTGCATACTCAGTGATGTCACCTGTTTCTTGTGAATGGATAGGCTACATTCTCAGTGATTTCACCGTGAATGGTTAGGCTGTATTCTCAGTGATGTCACTGCTCTCTAGTGATGTATAGGCTGTATTCTCAGTGATGTCACCGCTCTCTAGTGATGGATAGGCTGTATTCTCAGTGATGTCACCGCTCTCTAGTGATGGATAGGCTGCATTCTCAGTGATGTCACCGCTCTCTAGTGAATGGATAGGCTGCATTCTCAGTGATGTCACCGCTCCCTAGTGAATGAATAGACTGCATTCTCAGTGATGTCACTGCTCTCTAGTGAATGGATAGGCTGCATTCCCAGTGATGTCACTGCTCTCTAGTGACAGATAGGCTGCATTCTCAGTGATGTCATCTCTCTCTAGTGATGGATAGGCTGCATTCTCAGTGATGTCACTGCTCTCTAGTGATGGATAGGCTGCATTCTCAGTGATGTCACCGCTCTCTAGTGAATGGATAGGCTGCATTCTCAGTGATGTCACCGCTCCCTAGTGAATGAATAGACTGCATTCTCAGTGATGTCACTGCTCTCTAGTGAATGGATAGGCTGCATTCCCAGTGATGTCACTGCTCTCTAGTGACAGATAGGCTGCATTCTCAGTGATGTCATCTCTCTCTAGTGATGGATAGGCTGTATTCTCAGTGATGTCACTGCTCTCTAGTGATGTATAGGCTGCATTCTCAGTGATGTCACCGCTCTCTAGTGAATGGATAGGCTGCATTCTCAGTGATGTCACCGCTCCCTAGTGAATGAATAGACTGCATTCTCAGTGATGTCACTGCTCTCTAGTGAATGGATAGGCTGCATGCCTAGTGATGTCACCACTCTCTAGTGATGGATAGGCTACATTCTCAGTGATGTCACTGTTCTCTAGTGACAGATAGGCTGCATTCTCAGTGATGTCACCGCTCTCTAGTGATGGATAGGCTGCATTCTCAGTGATGTCACTGCTCTCTAGTGATGGATAGGCTGCATTCTCAGTGATGTCAACTGCTCTCTAGTGATGGATATGCTGCATTCTCAGTGATGTCACTACTCTCTAGTGATGGATAGGCTGCATTCTCAGTGATGTCACCGCTTTCTAGTGAATGAATAGGCTGCATTCTCAGTGATGTCACTGCTCTCTAGTAAATGGATAGGCTACATTCTCAGTGATGTCACCGCTCCCTAGTGAATGGATAGGCTGCATGCCTAGTGATGTCACCGCTCTCTAGTGATGGATAGGCTACATTCTCAGTGATGTCACTGTTCTCTAGTGAATGGATAGGCTGCATTCTCAGTGATGTCACCGCTCTCTAATGAATGGATAGGCTGCATTCTCAGTGATGTCACCGCTCTCTAGTGAATGGATAGGCTGCATGCCTAGTGATGTCACCGCTCTCTAGTGATGGATAGGCTACGTTCTCAGTGATGTCACTGTTCTCTAGTGAATGGATAAGCTGAATTCCCAGTGATGTCACTACTCTCTAGTGATGGATAGGCTGCATTCTCAGTGATGTCACCGCTCTCTAGTGATGGATAGGCTGCATTCTCAGTGATGTCACTGCTCTCTAGTGATGGATAGGCTGTATTCTCAGTGATGTCAACTGCTCTCTAGTGATGGATAGGCTGTATTCTCAGTGATGTCACCGCTCTCTAGTGATGGATAGGCTGCATTCTCAGTGATGTCACCGCTCTCTAGTGAATGGATAGGCTGCATGCCTAGTGATGTCACCGCTCTCTAGTGATGGATAGGCTACATTCTCAGTGATGTCACTGTTCTCTAGTGAATGGATAGGCTGCATTCCCAGTGATGTCACTGCTCTCTAGTGATGGATAGGCTGCATTCTCAGTGATGTCACTGCTCTCTAGTGATGGATAGGCTGCATTCTCAGTGATGTCACTGCTCTCTAGTGATGGATAGGCTGCATTCTCAGTGATGTCACTGCTCTCTAGTGATGGATAGGCTGCATTCTCAGTGATGTCACCGCTCTCTAGTGATGGATAGGCTGCATTCTCAGTGATGTCACCGCTCTCTAGTGAATGGATAGGCTGCATGCCTAGTGATGTCACCGCTCTCTAGTGAATGGATAGGCTACATTCTCAGTGATGTCACTGTTCTCTAGTGAATGGATAGGCTGCATTCCCAGTGATGTCACTGCTCTCTAGTGATGGATAGGCTGCATTCTCAGTGATGTCACTGCTCTCTAGTGATGGATAGGCTGCATTCTCAGTGATGTCACTGCTCTCTAGTGATGGATAGGCTGCATTCTCAGTGATGTCACTGCTCTCTAGTGATGGATAGGCTGCATTCTCAGTGATGTCACCGCTCTGTAGTGATGGATAGGCTGCATTCTCAGTGATGTCACCGCTCTCTAGTGAATGGATAGGCTACATTCTCAGTGATGTCACTGCTCTCTAGTGAATGGATAGGCTGCATGCCTAGTGATGTCACCGCTCTCTAGTGATGGATAGGCTACATTCTCAGTGATGTCACTGTTCTCTAGTGAATGGATAGGCTGCATTCTTAGTGATGTCACTGCTCTCTAGTGATGGATAGGCTGCATTCTTAGTGATGTCACTGCTCTCTAGTGATGGATAGGCTGCATTCTCAGTGATGTCACTGCTCTCTAGTGATGGATAGGCTGCATTCTCAGTGATGTCACCGCTCTCTAGTGATGGATAGGCTGCATTCTCAGTGATGTCACTGCTCTCTAGTGATGGATAGGCTGCATTCTCAGTGATGTCACTGCTCTCTAGTGATGGATAGGCTGCATTCTCAGTGATGTCACCGCTCTCTAGTGATGGATAGGCTGCATGCCTAGTGATGTCACCGCTCTCTAGTGATGGATAGGCTACATTCTCAGTGATGTCACTGTTCTCTAGTGAATGGATAGGCTGCACTATCTGTGATGTCACTGCGCTCTAGTGAATGGATAGGCTGCATTCTTAGTGATGTCACTGCTCTCTAGTGATGGATAGGCTGCATTCTTAGTGATGTCACTGCTCTCTAGTGATGGATAGGCTGCATTCTCAGTGATGTCACTGCTCTCTAGTGATGGATAGGCTGCATTCTCAGTGATGTCACCGCTCTCTAGTGATGGATAGGCTGCATTCTCAGTGATGTCACTGCTCTCTAGTGATGGATAGGCTGCATTCTCAGTGATGTCACTGCTCTCTAGTGATGGATAGGCTGCATTCTCAGTGATGTCACCGCTCTCTAGTGATGGATAGGCTGCATGCCTAGTGATGTCACCGCTCTCTAGTGATGGATAGGCTACATTCTCAGTGATGTCACTGTTCTCTAGTGAATGGATAGGCTGCACTATCTGTGATGTCACTGCGCTCTAGTGAATGGATAGGCTGCATTCTTAGTGATGTCACTGCTCTCTAGTGATGGATAGGCTGCATTCTTAGTGATGTCACTGCTCTCTAGTGATGGATAGGCTGCATTCTCAGTGATGTCACTGCTCTCTAGTGATGGACAGGCTGCATTCTAAGTGATGTCACCGCTCTCTAGTGATGGATAGGCTGCATTTTCAGTGATGTCACTGCTCTCTAGTGATGGATAGGCTGCATTCTCAGTGATGTCACTGCTCTCTAGTGAATGGATAGGCTGCATTCTCAGTGATGTCACCGCTCTCTAGTGAATAGATAGGCTGCATTCTCAGTGTTGTCACCTTTCTCTAGTGATGGTTAGGCTGAATTCTCAGTGATGTCACCGCTCTAGTGATGGATAGGCTGCATTCTCAGTGATGTCACTGCTCTAGTGATGGATAGGCTGCATTCTCAGTGATGTCACTGCTCTCTAGTGAGCCCATTCCCTTCCAGTGAATGATTTGGCTATACTCTCATAAATACAATGTGCAATTTTTCACTTCAGTCAATAGCAAGGCTCTTTACACTGTGAATGCGACAGGTATGTGTTATCACCCATTAAATAGGATAACAAGATAAATACTTTTTTTTTTTTTTAATTATTATTCAAAATTCATTAAAATATTTCCCAGTCTGAATGCTTTTCAGCTTCATACACATCAAAGAATGTCATTTTAGATAAATATGTTCCGCATCCTATTATTATGGTTGCTGCTAAATCAAAGCCCTGTGAGTAGGATCACCTCTCCAGCAGTGATAAAAGGGTTAATCTTTTCTGAGTAATGACCCAGCTATTAGAGCCTGGAGTGAAGGAGCAATAAGCTGCAGCGATTCTTTCCTTACAGACAGATCACTTGTTCTATAGCTGGGACTCTCACTGATTTATTAACAAAATCCTAATATATTCAAGGAAAGACAGATGAGACTTATGGATCATTAAAGTCTGTCCAGGACTCCACGCTGTGAAATATTAACACACTCAGCAGTGACCCATGGTCTGTGAAGTCTGTAGCTGAAGATTTGGGGGTGGTGATAGAAATATAACATTCCTGCCATCATCTTGAGCCTTGGTTTGGTACAGAGCAGTAATAAGTAATAATCTCTGCAGTCTTAACTGCGTCTTCTTCTTCATTGAAGTTATCATTCCTGGTGAATTGGCTACAGTTCATTGATTCAACATGTATTTACCTACCACAAGATTTCTTATATAGGATAGAGCGCCTTATTAAGGTGAAAAGGAATATTGTTGTGATAGATAGCACTGCTAACTCTTGTACTGATGCTGAGCTACATCCTGTATTATACTCCAGAGCTGCACTCACTATTCTGCTGGTGCAGTCACTGTGTACATACATTACATTACTGATCCTGAGTTACATCCTGTATTATACTCCAGAGCTGCACTCACTATTCTGCTGGTGCAGTCACTGTGTACATACATTACATTACTGATCCTGAGTTACATCCTGTATTATACTCCAGAGCTGCACTCACTATTCTGCTGGTGCAGTCACTGTGTGCATATATTACATTATGCAAATTACCTCTTCAGAGAGAAAGAGGACTTTTACTCTACAGCGCCACCTATTGGTACATACATTACACATCTCTTTGTCCTGATAGTTTTGATAGCTTGTAATTCAGTGAAGGATAAATTATTGGATGAATTTTTGCTCCTGAGTAATAGTAACAATGACATTTTCCATACATTACATTACTGATCCTGAGCTACATCCTGTATTATACTCCAGAGCTGCACTCACTATTCTGCTGGTGCAGTCACTGTGTACATACATTACATTACTTATCCTGTACAGATCCTGAGCTACATCCTGTATTATACTCCAGAGCTGAACTCACTATTCTGCTGGTGCAGTCACTGTGTACATACATTACATTACCGATCCTGAGTTACATCTTCTATTATACCCCAAAGCTGCACTCACTATTCTGCTGGTGCAGTCACTGTGTACATACATTACATTACTTATCCTGTCCGGTTGACATATCTGAGACTGGGAAGTGCACAGATTTTCACAGGTGCTCCTTGTTCTTGATAATGCCCTGCTATTTAGGTGAGCTGTCTTGCCGAGATCAGTGCCAGTCAAAAGTTTGTGCTCTGGTGTTTGTTCGCCTGATCCCTGTACTGTAAGTTCTGATCTTCTGCTGCTGACCTTTGGACCGATTTCTGACTACCCGTTTGTTATTGCCCCTTTGCCTATCCGCTACTTCTCTGGTATTCTTAGCCTGGAATATGACCTGACTTAAGACTATGTATTTTCCCTTGGTTTGCTATGTACTCCTTTGGTATTGACCCAGGAATGTTTGACTTTACTGACTCACGGCCTGTCCGCAGGTTGTGACTAGAGTCAAATTTTGACTGTTCAAAAAATTACTTCTCCAACAATGGATCCCATTCATGCACTCTGTGATCAGGTAGTGAATCTGATTCAGATGGTTCAGTATCTGGCAAAGGAACTCCAAAAACTAGAATCTTCACAGTTCCAGCTGCAGGGTCAGTTTTCTAGAATTATGGATGCTTCCCAAAGCTCTCCAACATCGACTGCAGCAATGACTCCTGTACCTTCTGACATACAGGTTGTCTTCCCTGAACCTGTAGTGACACTTCCTGACAAATTTTCGGGAGAGAAGGATCATTTTAGGGTGTTTAGGGAGAGCTGCAAACTATTTTTTACCTTGCAACCCCGGTCTTCAGGGGATGAGTCCCAGTTGGTGGAAGTAATCATATCCCTATTATAAGGGGGTCCTCAGACTTGAGCCTTCTCTTTTTCCTCACTAGCCCCAGAATGATCTTCCGTTGATACCTTTTTTGACTACTTAGGAATGATCTATGATGAACCTGACAGGGCCCAGGTCGCAGAAGAAAAGATCATGAACCTGACGCAGGGAGGTCGCACCGCAGAGGACTATAGCTCTGAGTTCCGGAAATGATCCTCTGAGGTTTTGTGGAATGATGCAGCTCTCAAGTGTCAGTTTCACTGTGGCCTTTCAAATACTTTCAAGGACACTCTGGATTTGCATACTCCAGCCTGTTCCATGGGGGAGGCCATGACCCAGGCCATTCGATTGGATTGCCAAATTCGTGAGAGATATGGTGAAAGACGGGAGGTTTCAGTCGTCCTGCCCTAGTCTGTTCACTTGCCAGAGATGGAAGCCAATGGAGCTTTGAGCAGCCTGCTCTCGGGTCGTGGAGAGGAGGTGTCGGCGTGATCTTGGACTCTGCCTTTATTGTGGTTGTCCAGGACATTTTCTAAAAGACTGCTCGATGCGCCCTCAAGCAAGCAAGCCGTCGGGAAACGTCTATATCTGGGTGATATTCGGCGAGGTCATCCAGACTTCCAGGTACCATTTTACTCCTCAGATAAAGTATTGCTGAACAAGAAAAAGAGGCTGAGATATTACCACCCCATCGTCCTTATAATTGTGCTATAAATCTTTTTCCTAATGCCAAATTGCCTGTCTAATTTGTCGGGACCTGAATGGACTGCTACGAAAGAATATGTAAACAAAATCCATCCTTCCGCCTTGCCTGTGGCTGCGGGGTTCTTTTTTGTGAAAAAGAAAGATGGTGGCCTCCGTCCTTGCCTCGATTTCCGTAAACTAAACAAAATTACGGTTAAGAAGAATACTTACCCACTCCCACTCATCCGCGACCTATATAATCAGCTTGAGGGGGCTAAATGATTTTCTAAGCTTGACCTTTGAGGGGGTTATAATCTGATACGTATCCAGGAGGGGGATGAGGGGAAAATGGCATTTTTAACGTTGGAGGGTTTATTTGTAGAGTTGAGCGACTTTTGGTATTTTAGGGTCGCGTTTCGTTTCGTGAAACCCGACTTTTCCAAAAGTCGGGTCGAGCAAGATCGGCCGATTATAGGGAAAAGTCGGGGTCGTCCCGAAACACGAAACCCAATGTAAGTCAATGGGGAATAAAAGTCGGCAGTGAGAGGAGGACAGGAAACACACCAACAGTGCCCATTTGAATGCCAAAAGCATCAATTCTTCTTACTTAAGCTTGTCAACCTTAATTAACTTCATAATACAAGTTACGCACTGAAAAATGGGGGTTATTTGGCTACAGTTGTGGGGGGGGAGGGCTGGCTCCAGGTTTTCATGTGCCCTGGGCAAAAGAGCGCCCCTTTAACACATACCACAACTCATCATGCTCCGATACGGCAGAGAAATAGCGGTATAGTACAATGAAAAATACTTCACTTTTTACATCTCATGACGAGGCCCATCTATTTCTCCATACAGAATCATTGGTCCCATATAATGTTTGAAACAGTATATGATGAGCTCCACATAATGCTACAGTATATGTTGGTCCCCATGGATGAAGCTCCACTGTCTAATGGGCACAAATAATGCTCCAAACATAATGGGCCCCATTTCTAATGCTCTAGTGTATAATGGGCCCTGTAAATGCTGCTCCAGTGTCTGATGTCCACCTTTGGAATGTTCCAGTGTATGGTGGGCCCCATCTATCATTCTCCAGAGTATAGTGCTCCCCAAAAATTGCTGTCACAACATTGAAAACAATCAAATAAATCTCCTCGCTAGGGAATCCCTGTACTTGTCTGGACTCCTCGTCGTCCCCATCTTCCATCTCACTGCACAGTATTTCAACCTTGCAAGTGCTGTGATCCTGAGCAAGCAGGGGGGGCCCACTCGTTGGCGACGGCACTGGCACAGGGCCCCTGATAGTACGGTGGTGTGTCTGATGGCGGGTGGGCCGAACCTGCACTTTCATCTGCAGCTTCCTCTTTGTCACCGTGTAAGATGGAACTGTATATGGGAAGGGTAACCTGAGTTTCATCAGGGTCAGATTCAGGCCGTGTAGCGTGCGAGGGGAATGTAGTGGTCTGGGTCAATGTACCAGCAGATTCATCGAGCAGTGGCTGGGCATCAGTGCACTTGTGTCGCCCCCAGGAGTACGGTCGCCACAGTGGCATTACCTTCTTCCTAGGGAGTGTGATGTCATGCTTGGGAGCAACGAACGATCTCTCTAGCAGGTTAACTGATCGGGCGGCGTTATTCCCACGAGTCATGACCCTCCAAACAGCGTTCATGAAGGCAAAGTGTTTGTTTTACGTGGGCAGTATGGTTGCAAAGCTGAACCTTAAAGGAATGTCCAGAAGGGCACCACCAGGAGTGGAGCCTACGGTTAAATTCGACTCCACCTGGGAAACCAACCATACCAGCTACAGAACAGATGCACACATTGCAAGCTTAATTCCGTTAACGAACGAGACTCCGTCATGCCCCGCGGTCCGAGTCCGGCTTACTAGAGGGACACGTGAGGCTCTGGCACATGAGATTGGCCAATAACTGGTGTGTCATGCCCTTACATGTCCGTGGCTGCATGTGCGCTACACTGAAAAGGCCAGCGTTTGTCGCTTACAGGTGCAGATAACCCGCTGAACAACGTTAGTGATGGGGATCACTGATTACAATTATTACCCGCGAACAATGATTTCCCAGTAAGTGCAGGTCAACCGCAGTTCAGGAATTAGGCCTAACCGTCATTCCTGAAAAAATGAAAAACTTACGTATGCAAACCACAGGTGCTGTAGCTTGCTTAACAGCTCGCCAGCCGTTCTCACGCCCAGTATGGATTACATGTGATTGCACAAAGGTGAGAAAGGGTACCCTATCCCCGGATAACATGTATGGATAGCGTACACATTCAAAATATATGTCTATACATCAGGAGGCAGGCTCAGACGGTGTTAGGCCCAGTATGGATTGCACGTGATTGCACAAAGGTTAAAAAGGGTACCGTATCCCCAGATAACATGTATGGATAGCGTACACATTCAAAATATATGTCTATACATCAGGAGGCAGGCTCAGACGGTGTTAGGCCCAGTATGGATTGCACGTGATTGCACAAAGGTGAGAAAGGGTACCGTATCCCCAGATAACATGTATGGATAGCGTACAAATTCAAAATATATGTCTATACATCAGGAGGAAGGCTCAGACGGTGTTAGGCCTAGTGTGGATTGCACGTGATTGCACAAAGGTAAGAAAGGGTACCGTATCCCCAGATAACATGTATGGATAGTGTACACATTCAAAATATATGTCTATACATCAGGAGGCAGGCTCAGACGGTGTTAGGCCCAGTATGGATTGCACGTGATTGCACAAAGGTGAGAAAGGGTACCGTATCCCCAGATAACATGTATGGATAGCGTACACATTCAAAATATATGTCTATACATCAGGAGGCAGGCTCAAACGGTGTCAGGCACAGTATGGATTTGACGGCCCAGACTACACAGCGGAGGAGCAGGGAGAGGTAAAGATTGCAAATGCTGGGGCCCTGCCCAAGCAAGGGGGGCCCACTCGTGGGCGTCGGTACTGGCACTGGGCCCCTCATAGTACGGCGGTGTGTCTGACGGCGGGTGTGCACCACCACCGTCAGAGACACTTGATTGCACTATGAGGGACCCTGTGCCAGTGCCCGCGCCCAAGAGTCGGCCTACCCACCTGTCCAGGGCAACGGCACTCGCACGGTGTCGTGCGCTAGGTGGTGACCCCGGCCATGGGGGGGGGAGGCAGCACAGTTAGGGAGTTTTAGAAAGTGGCATATGTTGATGTTGGACATTCAGCTGATGCAAAAGGTGAAATAGGTCAAGTCCCAGGAAGAGGTGGACCAAAGCAAGCCATTTTTCTGTCACCCTATGTGTCATCAGGGGAAGGTGGGACAAAATCCTTGGAAACCCATGCGTGGTTCATTTTAATGAAGGTTAGATCATCCACATTTTGGGTTGACAGACGGGTCCTTTTTTCTGTCAGGATTGATCCAGCTGCACTGAAGACTCTTTCCGATAGCACACTTGCAGCTGGGCAAGCGAGCTCCTGTAAGGCATATTGTGCCAATTCAGGCCAGGTGTCCAGTTTAGCGGCCCAATAGTCAAAGGGGAATGACCTGTGTGGGAGAACATCGATATGGGAGGAAAAGAAGTTTGTAACCATAGTTGACAACTGCTGTCTCCTGTCACTTTCCATCGATGCAGTATTACCAGTTGTGTGAGCGGTACTTGAAAAATCAGTCCACAACATTGTCATGAAACCCCTGTCTCCAACGCCACTTCTGCTGTGTGCACCACGAACACCTCTGCCAAGCTGCCCCCGGCCCGTACGGCTCGTGTGAGAACCATCACCGCTGCTGTGTGCTGGGAATGCCTCAAGCAACCGATTTACCAGAGTTGCTTGTTTATTAGCCAATATTAGGTCAAGGTTCTCCTGTGGCATGATGTTTTGTAATTTGCCTTTATAGCGTGGATCCAGGATGCTGGCCAACCAGTAGTCGTCATCGTTCATCATTTTGGCAATGCGGGGGTCCCTTTTTAGGATCTGCAAGGCATAATCTGACATGTGGGCCAATGTTCCCGGTGTCAATGATGCACTGCGAGTGCTGGTTGGAGGAGCACTTTCTGGCAAATCCACATCCCTCCAGTCACGCACAAACCCTGTACCAGACCTTGCCACGCCAACATTTTCACTTGCCCCACGAGATGCATCCTCCTCCCCTAAGTAATCATCCCCATCATCCTCCTCCTCCTCCTCCTCTTCTTCCTCCACCTCGTCCAGGAGAGGTCCCTGAGCAGACAATGGCTGAATGTCATCAAGGATTCCCTCCTCCTCTTCCTCCTCATCAACATTGGCTGCAGAAGCCTGCTCCTTAAGGTGCGTCAAAGTTTGCATGAGCAGACGCATAAGTGGGATGCTCATGCTTAGGATGGCGTCGTCTGCGCTTACCAGCCGTGTGCATTCCTCAAAACACTGAAGGACTTTACAGAGGTCTTTCAGCTTCGACCACTGCACACCTGTCAACTCCATGTCTGCTCTCAAAGTGCCTGGCCGTGTATCCTCCCACAAATGCATTATGGCCTGCCTCTGCTCGCACAGCCGCTCCACCATGTGCAGGGTCGAGTTCCACCTTGTTGCAATGTCGATAATGAGGCGGTGGTTGGGAAGGTGGAGCAATCGCTGCAGCTTCTGCATACTAATGGAGTGTACAGGCGACCGGCGGATGTGCGCGCACAGTCTTCGCACCTTCTGGAGCAGGGCTGTTAACTCCGGATAATTTTTGAGGAAGCACTGCACCACCAGGTTCAAGGTGTGAGCCAAGCAAGGTATGTGGCTGAGTTTTGAAAGGGCTATGGCTGCCACAAAATTACGGCCGTTATCACTAACTACCTTGCCTGCCTCAAGATGTACACTGCCCAGCCATGACTCAGTTTGTCGCTTCAAGTACTCGGCCAGCACCTCGGCGGTGTGTCTGTCGCCCAAACACATCATCTGCAACACAGCCTGCTGACGCTTTCCACTATCTGCTCGATAGGGGGACACCTCGTGTGCAACAGTGGCAGCTGCAGATGGAGTGCTCGTACGACTGCGCTCTGTGGACGAGCTTTCGCTTCTGGAGGAGGAGGAGGAGGAGGGTCGAACGCCTACAGCCAACTGTTTCCTATACCGTGGGCTAGGCAGCACTGTCCCACCACCGCTGTCCCCTGTGGACCCTGCATCCACCACATTAACCCAGTGCGCAGTGATGGACACGTAACGGCCCTGGCCATGCCGACTGGGCCATGCATCAGTTGTGAGGTGCACCTTTCCGCTCACTGACTGCTTGAGTGCATGGACAATGCGGTCTTTCACATGATGGTGGAGGGCTGGGATGGCTTTGCGAGAGAAGAAGTGGCGACTGGGTAGGTCATAGCGTGGTACTGCATAGGCCATGAGTTCGCGGAAAGCTGCGCTTTCCACCAACCGAAAGGGCATCATCTCAAACGAGATTAGTTTGGCAATGTGGGCGTTCAAACCCAGTGTATGTGGATGAGAGACTGAGTACTTTCTTGACCTACTCATAGTGTCTGGGAGGGTGAGCTGGACTTGAGAGCTGCATATGGTGGAAGTAGCGGTGGACAGGGCGGACTGAGAGAGGGTTGATGATGGTGATGGAGTTGGTGTTCTTTCTGATGGCCTAGAATCAGTCTTTCGTTGATATAACAGTGGGATTCCCTGACTGCTGTGGCCTTGCAACGACACCTCAACATTTGCTGCTGTGCTAACCGGTGGGCTTACAGTGGGGGAAACAATGTAGCGTTGCTGACTACCTTCTTTGTGATCAGTTGCACATGTGGCACTTGAGGTTTGGTGTTGTGTCCACGCTTGCAAGTGCATGGTGTTTAAATGTCTAAGCATGCAACTGGTATTCAAATTTTTCAGATTTTTCCCTCGGCTAAAGGTCTTTGCGCACTTCTTACAGATAACCTTGGCCTGATCATGAGGATTTTGTTCAAAAAAGTGCCACACTGCACTCTTCCTACTTTGGCAGACATTTTGCGGCCTAGCACGCTGTGATCTTTTGACCCTCTGGACAAGCTGTCCAGCAACTCTTTTGATTTTTGGAACCTGTCTTTGGAGTGCTCCGGGCCTGCCAGATAACAGCTGTTGCGATGTCGATGTCTGCTGTGGATGCTCCTCATCTGAGCTATTGGAAGCAGCACCCTCTTCCCCCAATGGATGCCAATCTGGGTCAACAACTGGGTCATCCATCACCTCCTCTTCAATGTCATGTGCACCTTCCTCTGTGTCACCGTGTATGGTGGTATAGTGTGCGGGAAGGGGCACCTGAGTCTCATCAGGGTCATAGAATCATAGAATCATAGAATCATAGAATCGTAGAGTTGGAAGGGACCTCCTGGGCCATCTGGTCCAACCCCCTGCTCAAAGCAGGATTCGCTAAATCATCCCAGTCAGATGTCTGTCCAGCCTCTGTTTGAAGACTTCCATTGAAGGAGAACTCACCACTTCTCATGGCAGCCTGTTCCACTCATTGATCACTCTAACTGTCAAAAAGTTTTTTCTAATATCTAATCTGTGTCTCTTCCCATTCAGTTTCATCCCATTGCTTCTAGTCTTTCCTTGTGCAAATGAGAATAAAGTTGATCCTTCTACAATGTGACAGCCCTTTAGATATTTGTAGACAGCTATTAAGTCTCCTCTCAGTCTTCTCTTTTGCAAACTAAACATTCCCAAATCCTGCAACCTTTCCTCATAAGACAGGGTCAGAATCTGGCTCTGTACACTGCGAGGACAATGTAGTGCTCTGAGTGAATGTACCAGCAGAATCATCCATCAGCGGCTGTGCATCAGTGCACTCCATGTCAGATTCATCTTGGCCTGGGTAATTCACCATTTGACTTGATAATCCAGGCATGGTATGTGAAAACAGCTCCATGGAGTAATCAGTAGAATGGCCTGCGTCATCCTTCAATCTTGGTTGGGGTGAAGGACACAAGGAAAGGTGTGGTTCATGAACATGAGCCTCCAATGACGACTCAGTGCTTTTACTTTTTACAACTGAAGAAGAGGAGGCGATAGAGCTGGAGGCTGAGTCAGCAATGTAAGACAAAACTTTTTCCTGATGCTCTGGCTTTAAAAGCGGTTTGCCAACTCCTAGAAAACTAAGCCTTCGAAGCCTTATGGAGCCAGACGATGACGCAGGCTCAACACCTCCTGCATTCGGTCTTATTTTGCTCTTGCCACAACCATCAGATCCACCACCAACACCATCATTACCAGCTGCCAACCCCCGCCCAATTCCACGGCCTCTTCCACCAGCCTTCCTCATTTTTGGTAGAAATGTAGACAAAATCCAACAAACTATATAGTAATGTAAAACAAGGTACAAGGTGTCTATAGGACAGGGGAGATTTTGAATTTCTGCTCACACTAGTGGACACTGGACACTTTTGGATTGTGTGAGGCCCACTGAATATCAGAGCGCTATGTCACAGGCTCGATGGCACAGCTGTGACCAAAGTGACTAGAGGATAAGTGAGATTTTGAATTTCTGCAGACACTTGTGGACACTGGACACTTTTGGATTGTGTGAGGCCCACTGAATATCTGAGCGCTATGTCACAGGCTTGATGGCACAGCTGTGACCAAAGTGACTAGAGGATAAGTGAGATTTTGAATTTCTGCAGACACTTGTGGACACTGGACACTTTTGGATTGTGTGAGGCCTACTGAATATCTGAGCGCTATGTCACAGGCTCGATGGCACAGCTGTGACCAAAGTGACTAGAGGATAAGTGAGATTTTGAATTTCTGCTCACACTAGTGTACACTGGACACTTTTGGATTGTGTGAGGCCCACTGAATATCTGAGCGCTATGTCACAGGCTCGATGTCACAGCTGTGACCAAAGTGACTAGAGGATAAGTGAGATTTTGAATTTCTGCAGACACTTGTGGACACTGGACACTTTTGGATTGTGTGAGGCCCACTGAATATCTGAACACTATGTCACAGGCTCGATGGCACAGCTGTGACCAAAGTGACTAGAGGATAAGTGAGATTTTGAATTTCTGCAGACACTTGTGGACACTGGACACTTTTGGATTGTGTGAGGCCCACTGAATATCTGAGCGCTATGTCACAGGCTCGATGGCACAGCTGTGACCAAAGTGACTAGAGGATAAGTGAGATTTTGAATTTCTGCAGACACTTGTGAACACTGGACACTTTTGGATTGTGTGAGGCCCACTTAATATCTGAGCGCTATGTCACAGGCTCGATGGCACAGCTGTGACCAAAGTGACTAGAGGATAAGTGAGATTTTGAATTTCTGCAGACACTTGTGGACACTGGACACTTTTGGATTGTGTGAGGCCCACTGAATATCTGAGCGCTATGTCACAGGCTCGATGGCACAGCTGTGACCAAAGTGACTAGAGGATAAGTGAGATTTTGAATTTCTGCAGACACTTGTGGACACTGGACACTTTTGGATTGTGTGAGGCCCACTGAATATCTGAGCGCTATGTCACAGGCTCGATGGCACAGCTGTGACCAAAGTGACTAGAGGATAAGTGAGATTTTGAATTTCTGCAGACACTTGTGGACACTGGACACTTTTGGATTGTGTGAGGCCCACTGAATATCTGAGCGCTATGTCACAGGCTCGATGGCACAGCTGTGACCAAAGTGACTAGAGGATAAGTGAGATTTTGAATTTCTGCAGACACTTGTGGACACTGGACACTTTTGGATTGTGTGAGGCCCACTGAATATCTGAGCGCTATGTCACAGGCTCGATGGCACAGCTGTGACCAAAGTGACTAGAGGATAAGTGAGATTTTGAATTTCTGCTCACACTAGAGGACACTGGACACTTTTGGATTGTGTGAGGCCCACTGAATATCTGAGCACTATGTCACAGGCTCGATGGCACAGCTGTGACCAAAGTGACTAGAGGATAAGTGAGATTTTGAATTTCTGCAGACACTTGTGGACACTGGACACTTTTGGATTGTGTGAGGCCCACTGAATATCTGAGCGCTATGTCACAGGCTCGATGGCACAGCTGTGACCAAAGTGACTAGAGGATAAGTGAGATTTTGAATTTCTGCAGACACTTGTGGAAACTGGACACTTTTGGATTGTGTGAGGCCCACTGAATATCTGAGCGCTATGTCACAGGCTCGATGGCACAGCTGTGACCAAAGTGACTAGAGGATAAGTGAGATTTTGAATTTCTGCAGACACTTGTGGACACTGGACACTTTTGGATTGTGTGAGGCCCACTGAATATCTGAGCGCTATGTCACAGGCTCGATGGCACACCTGTGACCAAAGTGACTAGAGGATAAGTGAGATTTTGAATTTCTGCTCACACTAGAGGACACTGGACACTTTTGGATTGTGTGAGGCCCACTGAATATCTGAGCACTATGTCACAGGCTCGATGGCACAGCTGTGACCAAAGTGACTAGAGGATAAGTGAGATTTTGAATTTCTGCAGACACTTGTGGACACTGGACACTTTTGGATTGTGTGAGGCCCACTGAATATCTGAGCGCTATGTCACAGGCTCGATGGCACAGCTGTGACCAAAGTGACTAGAGGATAAGTGAGATTTTGAATTTCTGCAGACACTTGTGGACACTGGACACTTTTGGATTGTGTGAGGCCCACTGAATATCTGAGCGCTATGTCACAGGCTCGATGGCACAGCTGTGACCAAAGTGACTAGAGGATAAGTGAGATTTTGAATTTCTGCTCACACTAGTGGACACTGGACACTTTTGGATTGTGTGAGGCCCACTGAATATCTGAGCGCTATGTCACAGGCTCGATGGCACAGCTGTGACCAAAGTGACTAGAGGATAAGTGAGATTTTGAATTTCTGCAGACACTTGTGGACACTGGACACTTTTGGATTGTGTGAGGCCCACTGAATATCTGAGCGCTATGTCACAGGCTCGATGGCACAGCTGTGACCAAAGTGACTAGAGGATAAGTGAGATTTTGAATTTCTGCAGACACTTGTGGACACTGGACACTTTTGGATTGTGTGAGGCCCACTGAATATCTGAGCGCTATGTCACAGGCTCGATGGCACAGCTGTGACCAAAGTGACTAGAGGATAAGTGAGATTTTGAATTTCTGCAGACACTTGTGGACACTGGACACTTTTGGATTGTGTGAGGCCCACTGAATATCTGAGCGCTATGTCACAGGCTCGATGGCACACCTGTGACCAAAGTGACTAGAGGATAAGTGAGATTTTGAATTTCTGCTCACACTAGAGGACACTGGACACTTTTGGATTGTGTGAGGCCCACTGAATATCTGAGCACTATGTCACAGGCTCGATGGCACAGCTGTGACCAAAGTGACTAGAGGATAAGTGAGATTTTGAATTTCTGCAGACACTTGTGGACACTGGACACTTTTGGATTGTGTGAGGCCCACTGAATATCTGAGCGCTATGTCACAGGCTCGATGGCACAGCTGTGACCAAAGTGACTAGAGGATAAGTGAGATTTTGAATTTCTGCAGACACTTGTGGACACTGGACACTTTTGGATTGTGTGAGGCCCACTGAATATCTGAGCGCTATGTCACAGGCTCGATGGCACAGCTGTGACCAAAGTGACTAGAGGATAAGTGAGATTTTGAATTTCTGCAGACACTTGTGGACACTGGACACTTTTGGATTGTGTGAGGCCCACTGAATATCTGAGCGCTATGTCACAGGCTCGATGGCACACCTGTGACCAAAGTGACTAGAGGATAAGTGAGATTTTGAATTTCTGCTCACACTAGAGGACACTGGACACTTTTGGATTGTGTGAGGCCCACTGAATATCTGAGCACTATGTCACAGGCTCGATGGCACAGCTGTGACCAAAGTGACTAGAGGATAAGTGAGATTTTGAATTTCTGCAGACACTTGTGGACACTGGACACTTTTGGATTGTGTGAGGCCCACTGAATATCTGAGCGCTATGTCACAGGCTCGATGGCACAGCTGTGACCAAAGTGACTAGAGGATAAGTGAGATTTTGAATTTCTGCAGACACTTGTGGACACTGGACACTTTTGGATTGTGTGAGGCCCACTGAATATCTGAGCGCTATGTCACAGGCTTGATGGCACAGCTGTGACCAAAGTGACTAGAGGATAAGTGAGATTTTGAATTTCTGCTCACACTAGTGGACACTGGACACTTTTGGATTGTGTGAGGCCCACTGAATATCTGAGCGCTATGTCACAGGCTCGATGGCACAGCTGTGACCAAAGTGACTAGAGGATAAGTGAGATTTTGAATTTCTGCAGACACTTGTGGACACTGGACACTTTTGGATTGTGTGAGGCCCACTGAATATCTGAGCGCTATGTCACAGGCTCGATGGCACAGCTGTGACCAAAGTGACTAGAGGATAAGTGAGATTTTGAATTTCTGCAGACACTTGTGGACACTGGACACTTTTGGATTGTGTGAGGCCCACTGAATATCTGAGCGCTATGTCACAGGCTCGATGGCACAGCTGTGACCAAAGTGACTAGAGGATAAGTGAGATTTTGAATTTCTGCAGACACTTGTGGACACTGGACACTTTTGGATTGTGTGAGGCCCACTGAATATCTGAGCGCTATGTCACAGGCTCGATGGCACACCTGTGACCAAAGTGACTAGAGGATAAGTGAGATTTTGAATTTCTGCTCACACTAGAGGACACTGGACACTTTTGGATTGTGTGAGGCCCACTGAATATCTGAGCACTATGTCACAGGCTCGATGGCACAGCTGTGACCAAAGTGACTAGAGGATAAGTGAGATTTTGAATTTCTGCAGACACTTGTGGACACTGGACACTTTTGGATTGTGTGAGGCCCACTGAATATCTGAGCGCTATGTCACAGGCTCGATGGCACAGCTGTGACCAAAGTGACTAGAGGATAAGTGAGATTTTGAATTTCTGCAGACATTTGTGGACACTGGACACTTTTGGATTGTGTGAGGCCCACTGAATATCTGAGCGCTATGTCACAGGCTCGATGGCACAGCTGTGACCAAAGTGACTAGAGGATAAGTGAGATTTTGAATTTCTGCTCACACTAGTGGACACTGGACACTTTTGGATTGTGTGAGGCCCACTGAATATCTGAGCGCTATGTCACAGGCTCGATGGCACAGCTGTGACCAAAGTGACTAGAGGATAAGTGAGATTTTGAATTTCTGCAGACACTTGTGGACACTGGACACTTTTGGATTGTGTGAGGCCCACTGAATATCTGAGCGCTATGTCACAGGCTCGATGGCACAGCTGTGACCAAAGTGACTAGAGGATAAGTGAGATTTTGAATTTCTGCAGACACTGGACACTTTTGGATTGTGTGAGGCCCACTGAATATCACAGCGCTATGTCACAGGCAGAAATTGGCTAGTGTATCACAAACTACAAGGTGTATGTAGAATTGGGCAGAGTAGGAATCTCCCTAGAGTGCAGGTCTGTAAGAACGGAACATGTCCTCGACTTATTCTCACAGAGTGACACAGATAGCTTCACTGTGGCTGTGATAACAGCCGTTACACGGTACTGTGTGAGGAGAGTACACCGCTGTATGGTGTGAAAAAATGCACGCTCAGTACCTCAGCAGGACAAAAAAAAAAATTGGGATTGCTTTTAAAAAAGCAGTTTGCAGAGCAGTGGGTAAACAGCAATGCAGCTGTCAGGAAGCCTTAGAAGGCAGCCTAACAACCAACACCGCTGATACACCACAATATAGCCTCCCCTTGCACTGCACACACAGTGACTGGTGTGTTGTACAGGCACAATCGCTAGCAGGAGAAGCAGTTTTTTTTTCTTCTTCCCTGCCTAACACTCTCCCTACAGAATCAGCAGCAACCTCTCCCTATGCTAAGATCGGCAGAAGTAAGATGGCGGTCGGCGTGCACGCCCTTTTATACCCCCTGTGACGCCCACCAAAGCAAGCCAATCACTTGCATGCCCTTCTGAAAGATGGTGGTGACCCGTGCCTATGTCATCACGTTGCCCACAGTGTCCATGGATCCTGATTGGCTGAAAAAGAGCGCAAAACAAACTTTTGAAACGCGACTTTGGCGCGTAAGTCGCCGACCTCGTGGCCGACCTCATCCTAGGGTCGGGTTTCGTTTCATGAAACCCGACTTTGCCAAAAGTCGGCGACTTTTGAAATTTTTCGACCCGTTTCGCTCAACTCTATTTATTTGAAAATCTTGTCATGCATTTTGGGCTAACCAATGCACCTGCTGACTTTCAGAACTTTATGAATGACATTTTCTCTGATATTATTGGAAGGTTTATTGTGGTATAACTGGATGACATTTTAATTTTTTCGCTTGATCTGAATTCTCACTACAAGTGCATTCAATTTGTTTTACAGAAACTCAGTGAAAATTCAAGGTTTGCTAAATTGGGGAAATCTACTTTTTCTGTTCGGGTATCATTCCTGGGGTTCATTGTGTCTTCTGAAGGGTTTAAAATGGACCCTGGGAAGGTGCAGGCTATAATTTATTGGGTTCAACCTAATGATCTGAAAACATTGCAACGATTCTTAGGGTTCGCTAATTACTACAGAAAGTTTATTAAGGGTTTTTCTTAGATACTGAATCCCCTTACTGACCTCACACGAAAGGGGGCAGATCTTAAGGTTTGGTCATTGGATGCAGTTGGCTCCTTTGATAAATTAAAGGAGTGCTTCATGTCCGCTCCAGTTTTGATTCAACCTGATCTCCAGGAACCATTCATCATAGAGGTAGATGCCTCAGAGGTTGGGGTAGGAACTGTTTTGTCTCAAGGTTCCAATATTCTGACCAACTTATTTCCATGTGCATTTTTCTCCTGGAAATTTTCATCTGCTGAAAGAAATTATGATGTGAGTAATCATGAGCTGCTTGCTGTCAAGTTAGCTTTTGAAGAATGGAGACATTTTCTGGAAGGAGCTATTCACCTGCTGACTGGTGACTGATCATAAAAATATAGCCTACATTGAATCTGCTAAACGTTTAACCCCTAGACAGGCCAGATGGTCCTTATTTTTTTCTAGATTAAATTTTTCCATCACGTTCAGACCGAGGTCTAAGAATGTTAGGGCTAACACTTTGTCAAGCAGCCATGATTACATTTCTGCTCTAGAACCTCCATCCTCCATTCTTCCTCTAGGAATTGTGATTTCTATGGTATCCTCAGAATTGGAAGCTGAAATTCGTGAGGTTCAGTCATTGTCCCCTATCCGCTTCTCCTGTACTTAAATTATTTGCGCCTGTGTATCATACATTACGTCTATTGCAGAAATGTCATTACTTCATCTTAAATGGTCACCTGGGAGTCACTGCTACACAGAAAGCTGTTGCTACACTCTTTTGGTGGCCATCCATGCTTAACGACAGTAAGGAATTTGTATCCGCTTGGCTGATTTGCGCACGTGCTAAAGTCTGTCATAACCGGCCAGCCAAGTAATTGGCTCCATTGCCTATTCCAGAAAGACCTTGGATTCATTTGTCCATGGATTTCATTATGGATTTGCCTTTATCTGGTGGAAAAACGGTCATTTGGGTGGTGGTTGACCGATTCAGTAAATAAGCTCATTTTGTTCCGTTATCTGGGTTACCTAATGCTGAAGCACTTTGCAGTTTATTTATCAATCATGTGGTGAGATTGCATCCTTTCAACATTGTATCTGATAGGGGGGTAAATTTGTCTCTTAATTCTGGAGGGCATTTTGTAGGAATTTGGGGACTAATTTGTTGTCTTCCTCTGCTTACTACCCTGAAACAAATGGTTATACGGAGAGGACGAATCAACCACTAGAACAAATATTAAGATGTTTTGCTGCGGCTAGCTGGGGGACTTGTCCTCATTTTTGCCTCTTGCTGAGTTTAATGATGGACAGCTCTGTCATCCTATCCTGTGGTGGGGCGTGCTGAGCTGTCAGTGCTTTGATTGACAGCTTGGTTGACCTATCTGAGACTGGGTGGTGCAAAGATTTCCACAGGTGCTCCCTGTTCTTGGTAATTGCCCTGCTATTTAGGTGAGCTGTCTGGCCCAGAACACTGCTAGTCAAAAGCTTGTACTCTCTGGCTAGTTTTTGCCTGGACTGTGTTCTGACTACCCGTTTGTTATTGCCCCTTTGTTTTCGATCTTTGTTGCTGTCATTTGGACCGTTTGTTATTACTCCGTTGGTTATCTGCAAATTATGCTTATTTCTCTGGTATTCTGACCCTGGAATGTGATCTGACTAAGGCTGGTTTCACATTTGCGTTTTTTAGCGCTGGAAAAAAACGCACACCTGCGCATGCGTTTTTTCCCCTATATTTAACATGGGTGCGCATACCTGCGCGCTGGTAAGCGCATGTATGCGATTTTCATGCGCTGCGTTTTTTTGGGGTGTGCGTTGGGATTTTCCAGACGCAGCATGTTGCATTTTTTGGCCCTGCAAAAAAGCGCATGCGCACATATGCGCACGTTTTGCGCTAAAAATGGCCATTATAGCCTATGGATGCGCATATGTGCGCACTGGCATGCTCATGTATGCGTTTTTTTGCATATGCGTTTTTTTTTTTAAACCATGGAATTTAGGGGTTTGGGTTAGAGTTAGGGTTAGTTAAGGGGGTTTAGGGTTAGGGTTATGGTCAGGGTCAGGGTTAGGGTTGGGGTTTGGGTCAGGGTTAGGGTTAAGTATGGTTTTGTTAAGGATTAGGGTCATGGTTAGGGTCAGGATTAGGGTTAAGTATGGTTTTGTTAAGGGTTAGGGTCAGGGTTAGGGTTAGGGTTAGGGTCAGGGTTAGGGTTAGGGTTAGGGTTAGGGTCAGGGTTAGGGTCAGGATTAGGGTTAAGTATGGTTTTGTTAAGGATTAGGGTCATGGTTAGGGTCAGGATTAGGGTTAAGTATGGTTTTGTTAAGGGTTAGGGTCAGGGTTAGGGTTAGGGTTAGGGTCAGGGTTAGGGTTAGGGTTAGGGTCAGGGTTAGGGTCAGGATTAGGGTTAAGTATGGTTTTGTTAAGGATTAGGGTCAGGGTTAGGGTCAGGATTAGGGTTAGTATGGTTTTGTTAAGGGTTAGGGTCAGGGTTAGGGTTAGGGTTAGGGTTAGGGTCAGGGTTAGGGTCAGGATTAGGGTTAAGTATGGTTTGGTTAAGGGTTAGGGTCAGGGTCAGGGTTAGGGTTAGGGTTAGGGTTAGGGTCAGGGTTAGGGTTAAGTATGGTTTTGTTAAGGGTTAGGGTCAGGGTTAGGGTTAGGGTTAGGGTCAGGGTTAGGGTTAGGGTTAGGGTTAGGGTCAGGGTTAGGGTTAGGGTTAGGGTTAGTTAGGGTTTAGGGTTTGGGTTAGGGTTAAGTATGATTTGGTTAAGGGTTAGGGTCAGGGTTAGGGTTAGGGTTAGGGTCAGGGTTAGGGTTAGGGTTAGGGTCAGGGTTAGGGTTAGTAAAGTCATGGTTTGGGTAGTGTGAGGGGCCACCTAAAAATGTTGGAAAAAAACGCAAACGCGGCAAAAACGCGCTAAAAACGCATACAAACGCATAAAAACGCTGCGTTTTTTTCATGCATGCTCATAAAAATGCTTGAAAAAAACGCAGCAGTTGTATGCTTATGTATGCGTTTTTTCAATGCGTTTTTTTGCGGGAAAAACGCGCTGCAAAAAAAAGCAAGTGTGAAACTAGCCTTACAACTTTGTATTTTCCCTTGGTTTACTACTTGCTCTTTTGGTATTGGCCCCAGAACATCTGACTTTGCTGACTCGTGGGTTGTGATTAGTGTCACAGTAACAATGTTTTGAACTTTTGACTCCATATCTCACCATCCACTACTCCTTCAAATGTGAGTCTATCATGACGTGGCTATCTCATACATTAATTTGACTTGGAACGTTTTAGCATATGATTAGTTATGCAGATTCTTGTCACGTCACTGCATTGTTACTGTTTTTCTCCTGGTGGTGGGAAAATCTTTTTCTTCTTGTACACTACAAAATAAAACCTATTGTCACTTTCCCTAATAGCTCAGTATGATTCCCTAGCGAAAGGTCACTGATTCAGAGGAGCCATGAAGAAGACTTCCTAAGAAAAGAGAAACAGGATCATGTAGCTCTCTGCAAAGAAAATTGTGAAACTGCATCATGTGAGTGCTATGACAGTTGGAAGAATGAAAAATGAAGTCTGTCCATCCATTTAAAAGTTAAGATGTGACCGTCCGGGTAAAATATCGGAGTCAACAAGTCAACTCATCACAAGGTCTATAAGTTCTGTGGCGACAAACACGACAGTGGAGGTGGCTCAAATGGGTCATAATAGTGAGATCACAGAAGTCGATGCAAGCACCATGCAAAGCATGTTATGCAAATCTGGAATGGTGGCCCGAAAAAAGGTGAAGAATCCTCAACATTAATATCCTCATAAGACGCGTCAGGTCGAATATGAAAAAAGTACAAAAAGTGGACAGTAGAAGATTGGAAACGGGTGATTTGGAGTGATGAGATGAAAGTCAATAGATAAGACTCTGATGGGTGCAAATGTGTTGTGAATTCGCTTTCTGGCCTACCTCTGGTTACTAGTGAAGGTAGTGGAGCTGGTTACATTGACAGAGGTGTTGCGAGTTCTCTTTCCGGTCTCCCTTTGGTGGTTATGTAGGGAAGGTGACCTGACGGACGGACGGACTAGTCAGCGTGAAGAAGGAAAGGTTTGCACAGTGTAGGTAGGTGTCAGTTATTACAGTGGGGAAACAGCTAGGAAAGTGTAGTGGACGTGCAGTACCTTGGGTTGACCATTAGATGGCAGGGAGGAGTGTGAGCAAAGGACTTGACATCAGCTTAGGGCTTTAGAAACCGTTGGTCATGGGGGGCGGGGTTACAGTGACAGGGGACCGGGAGAGCTATAAATACTGAGGGAGGGTTCCAGAAGGTTCCAGTCCCCAGGGGGAGCTCCAGTGACAGGAGGACTGTGACAGTCTGTGCGCTGTGAGGAGAATCTAAACCAGGGGGACTGAGGAGAGAGAACGTCAGGGGGGTGGTCCTGACAGGAAGAACCGCAGAAGGGACGAGGCACTGGGTGTGAGACACCGTATTTGACACGACGACTGATCAGTGGAAGCGCTGTTGGTTTACGGGCCTAAGGCGGCCACAGTGACGGACCTGTCAGGAGCGTCGACGAGTGAGGAGGGGACGGTGTGTGCAGACACGTCCCTAGTGTAAAGTACGGTGTGAGAAGCGGCCCTGGAAACGGAGGGCCGACAAGGGAAGCGAAGTAAAGTGTATTGCTTTGAAGTGCGGTATACTGTGGAGGCTGTCAAGTGGACGGCCAGAAAATAAAGCTTGGACCTGTTGCACCCTGAACTTGCCTCCATCTTGTCTCTGTTTCATCTCTGCGCGGTAAGTAGAGGGACCACCCCCCCTCCAGCCCGGTCCACCGACCCTACATTTGGCGTAGTCGGCAGTAGAGTTGAGCGACTTTTGGTTTTTTAGGGTCGAGTTTCGTTTCGTGAAACCCGACTTTTCCAAAAGTCGGGTCGAGCAAGATCGGCCGATTATAGGGAAAAGTCGGGGTCGTCCCGAAACACGAAACCCAATGTAAGTCAATGGGGAATAAAAGTCGGCAGTGAGAGGAGGACAGGAAACACACCTACAGTGCCCATTTGAATGCCAAAAGCATCAATTCTTCTTACTTAAGCTTGTCAACCTTAATTAACTTCATAATACAAGTTACGCACTGAAAAATGGGGGTTATTTGGCTACAGACTGTGGGGGGGGAGGGCTGGCTCCAGGTTTTCATGTGCCCTGGGAGAAAGAGCGCCCCTTTAACACATACCACAACTCATCATGCTCCGATACGGCAGAGAAATAGCGGTATAGTACAATGAAAAATACCTCACTTTTTACATCTCATGACGAGGCCCATCTATTTCTCCATACAGAATCATTGGTCCCATGTAATGTTTGAAACAGTATATGATGAGCTCCACATAATGCTACAGTATATGTTGGTCCCCATGGATGAAGCTCCACTGTCTTATGGGCCCAAATAATGCTCCAAACATAATGGGACCCATTTCTAATGCTCTAGTGTATAATGGGCCCTGTAAATGCTGCTCCAGTGTCTGATGTCCACCTTTGGAATGTTCCAGTGTATGGTGGGCCCCATCTATCATTCTCCAGAGTATAGTGCTCCCCAAAAATTGCTGTCCCAACATTGAAAACAATCAAATAAGTCTCCTCGCTAGGGAATCCCTGTACTAGTCTGGACTCCTCGTCGTCCCCATCTTCCATCTCACTGCACAGTATTTCAACCTTGCAAGTGCTGTGATCCTGAGCAAGCAGGGGGGGCCCACTCGTTGGCGATGGCACTGGCACAGGGCCCCTGATAGTACGGTGGTGTGTCTGATGGCGGGTGGGCCGAACCTGCACTTTCATCTGCAGCTTCCTCTTTGTTACCGTGTAAGATGGAACTGTATATGGGAAGGGTAACCTGAGTTTCATCAGGGTCTGATTCAGGCCGTGTAGCGTGCGAGGGGAATGTAGTGGTCTGGGTCAATGTACCAGCAGATTCATCGAGCAGTGGCTGGGCATCAGTGCACTTGTGTCGCCCCCAGGAGTACGGTCGCCACAGTGGCATTACCTTCCTCCTAGGGAGTGTGATGTCATGCTTGGGAGCAATGAAGGATATCTCTAGCAGGTTAACTGATTGGGCGGCATTATTCCCACGAGTCATGACCCTCCAAACAGCATTCATGAAGGCAAAGTGTTTGTTTTACATGGGCAGTATGGTTGCAAAGCTGAACCTTAAAGGAATGTCCAGAAGGGCACCACCAGGAGTGGAGCCTACGGTTAAATTCGACTCCACCTGGGAAACCTCAACCATGCCAGCTACAGAACAGATGCACACATTGCAAGCTTAATTCCGTTAATGAACGAGACTCCGTCATGCCCCGCGGTCCGAGTCCGGCTTACTAGAGGGACACGTAAGGCTCTGGCACATGAGATTGGCCAATAACTGGTGTGTCATACCCTTACATGTCCGTGGCTGCTTGTGCGCTACACTGAAAAGGCCAGCGTTTGTCGCTTACAGGTGCAGATAACCCGCTGAACAACGTTAGTGATGGGGATCACTGATTACAATTATTACCCGCGAACGATGATTTCCCAGTAAGTGCAGATCAACCGCAGTTCCGGAATTAGGCCTAACCGTCATTCCTGAAAAAATTAAAAACTTACGTGTGCAAACCACAGGTGCTGTAGCTTGCTTAACAGCTCGCCAACCGTTCTCACGCCCAGTATGGATTATACGTGATTGCACAAAGGTGAGAAAGGGTACCGTATCCCCGGATAACATGTATGGATAGCGTACACATTCAAAATATATGTCTATACATCAGGAGGCAGGCTCAGACGGTGTTAGGCCCAGTATGGATTGCACATGATTGCACAAAGGTGAGAAAGGGTACCGTATCCCCGGATAACATGTATGGATAGCGTACACATTCAAAATATATATACATCAGGAGGCAGGCTCAGACGGTGTCAGGCACAGTATGGATTTGACGGCCCAGACTACACAGCGGAGGAGCAGGGAGAGGTAAAGATTGCAAATGCTGGGGCCCTGCCCAAGCAAGGGGGGCCCACTCGTGGGCGTCGGTACTGGCACTGGGCCCCTCATAGTACGGCGGTGTGTCTGACGGCGGGTGTGCACCACCACCGTCAGAGACACTTGATTGCACTATGAGGGACCCTGTGCCAGTGCCCGCGCCCAAGAGTCGGCCTACCCACCTGTCCAGGGCAACGGCACTCGCACGGTGTCGTGCGCTAGGTGGTGACCCCGGCCATGGGGGGGGAGGCAGCACAGTTAGGGAGTTTTAGAAAGTGGCATATGTTGATGTTGGACATTCAGCTGATGCAAAAGGCGAAATAGGTCAAGTCCCAGGAAGAGGTGGACCAAAGCAAGCCATTTTTCTGTCACCCTATGTGTCATCAGGGGAAGGTGGGACAAAATCCTTGGAAACCCATGCATGGTTCATTTTAATGAAGGTTAGATCAGCCACATTTTGGGTTGACAGACGGGTCCTTTTTTCTGTCAGGATTGATCCAGCTGCACTGAAGACTCTTTCCGATAGCACACTTGCAGCTGGGCAAGCGAGCTCCTGTAAGGCATATTGTGCCAATTCAGGTCAGGTGTCCAGTTTAGCGGCCCAATAGTCAAAGGGGAATGACCTGTGTGGGAGAACATCGATATGGGAGGAAAAGTAGTTTGTAACCATAGTTGACAACTGCTGTCTCCTGTCACTTTCCATCGATGCAGTATTACCAGTTGTGTGAGCGGTACTTGAAAAATCAGTCCACAACATTGTCATGAAACCCCTGTCTCCAACACCACTTCTGCTGTGTGCACCATGAACACCTCTGCCAAGCTGCCCCCGGCCCGTACGGCTCGTGTGAGAACCATCACCGCTGCTGTGTGCTGGGAATGCCTCAAGCAACCGATTTACCAGAGTTGCTTGTTTATTAGCCAATATTAGGTCAAGGTTCTCCTGTGGCATGATGTTTTGTAATTTGCCTTTATAGCGTGGATCCAGGATGCTGGCCAACCAGTAGTCGTCATCGTTCATCATTTTGGCAATGCGGGGGTCCCTTTTTAGGATCTGCAAGGCATAATCTGACATGTGGGCCAATGTTCCTGGTGTCAATGATGCACTGCGAGTGCTGGTTGGAGGAGCACTTTCTGGCAAATCCACATCCCTCCAGTCACGCACAAACCCTGTACCAGACCTTGCCACGCCAACATTTTCACTTGCCCCACGAGATGCATCCTCCTCCCCTAAGTAATCATCCCCATCATCATCCTCCTCCTCCTCTTCTTCCTCCATCTCGTCCAGGAGAGGTCCCTGAGCAGACAATGGCTGAATGTCATCAAGGATTCCCTCCTCCTCTTCCTCCTCATCAACATTGGCTGCAGACGCCTGCTCCTTAAGGTGCGTCAAAGTATGCATGAGCAGACGCATAAGTGGGATGCTCATGCTTAGGATGGCGTCGTCTGCGCTTACCAGCCGTGTGCATTCCTCAAAACACTGACGGACTTTACAGAGGTCTTTCAGCTTCGACCACTGCACACCTGTCAACTCCATGTCTGCTCTCAAAGTGCCTGGCCGTGTATCCTCCCACAAATGCATTATGGCCTGCCTCTGCTCGCACAGGCGCTCCACCATGTGCAGGGTGGAGTTCCACCTTGTTGCAATGTCGATAATGAGGCGGTGGTTGGGAAGGTGGAGCAATCGCTGCAGCTTCTGCATACGAACGGAGTGTACAGGCGACCGGCGGATGTGCGCGCACAGTCTTCGCACCTTCTGGAGCAGGGCTGTTAACTCTGGATAATTGTTGAGGAAGCACTGCACCACCAGGTTCAAGGTGTGAGCCAAGCAAGGTATGTGGCTGAGTTTTGAAAGGGCTATGGCTGCCACAAAATTACGGCCATTATCACTAACTACCTTGCCTGCCTTAAGATGTACACTGCCCAGCCATGACTCAGTTTGTCGCTTCAAGTACTCGGCCAGCACCTCGGCGGTGTGTCTGTCGCCCAAACACATCATCTGCAACACAGCCTGCTGATGCTTTCCACTATCTGCTCAATAGGGGGACACCTCGTGTGCAACAGTGGCAGCTGCAGATGGAGTGCTCGTACGACTGCACTCTGTGGACGAGCTTTCGCTTCTGGAGGAGGAGGAGGAGGGTCGAACGCCTACAGCCAACTGTTTCCTATACCATGGGCTAGGCAGCACTGTCCCACCACCGCTGTCCCCTGTGGACCCTGCATCCACCACATTAACCCAGTGCGCAGTGATGGACACGTAACGGCCCTGGCCATGCCGACTGGACCATGCATCAGTTGTGAGGTGCACCTTTCCACTCACTGACTGCTTGAGTGCATGGACAATGCGGTCTTTTACATGATGATGGAGGGCTGGGATGGCTTTGCGAGAGAAGAAGTGGCGACTGGGTAGGTCATAGCGTGGTACTACATAGGCTATGAGTTCGCGGAAAGCTGCGCTTTCCACCAACCGATAGGGCATCATCTCAAACGAGATTAGTTTGGCAATGTGGGCGTTCAAACCCAGTGTACGCGGATGAGAGACTGAGTACTTTCTTGACCTACTCATAGTGTCTGGGAGAGTGAGCTGGACTTGAGAGCTGCATATGATGGAAGTAGCGGTGGACAGGGCGGACTGAGAGAGGGTTGATGATGGTGATGGAGTTGGTGTTCTTTCTGATGGCCTAGATTCAGTATTTCGTTGATATAACAGTGGGATTCCCTGACTGCTGTGGCCTTGCAACGACACCTCAACATTTGCTGCTGTGATAACCGGTGGGCTTACAGTGGGGAAAACAATGTAGCGTTGCTGACTACCTTTTTTGTGATCAGTTGCACATGTGGCACTTGAGGTTTGGTGTTGTGTCCACGCTTGCAAGTGCATGGTGTTTAAATGTCTAAGCATGCAACTGGTATTCAAATTTTTCAGATTTTTCCCTCGGCTAAAGGTCTTTGCGCACTTCTTACAGATAACCTTGGCCTGATCATGAGGATTTTGATCAAAAAAGTGCCACACTGCACTCTTCCTACTTTGGCAGACATTTTGCGGCCTAGCACGCTGTGATCTTTTGACCCTCTGGACAAGCTGTCCAGCAACTCTTTTGATTTTTGGAACCTGTCTTTGGAGTGCTCCGGGCCTGCCAGATAACAGCTGTTGCGATGTCGATGTCTGCTGTGGATGCTCCTCATCTGAGCTATTGGAAGCAGCACCCTCTTCCCCCAATGGATGCCAATCTGGGTCAACAACTGGGTCATCCATCACCTCCTCTTCAATGTCATGTGCACCTTCCTCTGTGTCACCGTGTATGGTGGTATAGTGTGCGGGAAGGGGCACCTGAGTCTCATCAGGGTCAGAATCTGGCTCTGTACACTGCGAGGACAATGTAGTGCTCTGAGTGAATGTACCAGCAGAATCATCTATCAGCGGCTGTGCATCAGTGCACTCCATGTCAGATTCATCTTGGCCTGGGTAATTCACCATTTCACTTGATAATCCAGGAATGGTATGTGAAAACAGCTCCATGGAGTAATCAGTAGTATGGCCTGCGTCATCCTTCAATCTTGGTTGGGGTGAAGGACACAAGGAAAGGTGTGGTTCATGAACATGAGCCTCCAATGACGACTCAGTGCTTTTACTTTTTACAACTGAAGAAGAGGAGGCGATAGAGCTGGAGGCTGAGTCAGCAATGTAAGACAAAACTTTTTCCTGATGCTCTGGCTTTAAAAGCGGTTTGCCAACTCCTAGAAAACTAAGCCTTCGAAGCCTTATGGAGCCAGACGATGACGCAGGCTCAACACCTCCTGCATTTGGTCCAATTTTGCTCTTGCCACTACCATCAGATCCACCACCAACACCATCATTACCAGCTGCCAACCCCCGCCCAATTCCACGGCCTCTTCCACCAGCCTTCCTCATTTTTTGTAGAAATGTAGACAAAATCCAACAAACTATATAGTAATGTAAAACAAGGTACAAGGTGTCTATAGGACAGGGGAGATTTTGAATTTCTGCACACACTTGTGGACACTGGACACTTATGGATTGTGTGAGGCCCACTGAATATCACAGCGCTATGTCACAGGCTCGATGGCACAGGTGTGAAAAAAGTGACTACAGGATAAGGGAGATTTTGAATTTCTGCACACACTAGTGGACACTGGACACTTTTGGATTGTGTGAGGCCCACTGAATATCAGAGCGCTATGTCACAGGCTTGATGGCACAGGTGAGAAAAAAGTGACTACAGGATCACAGAGATTTTGAATTTCTGCACACACTAGTGGACACTGGACACTTTTGGATTGTGTGAGGCCCACTGAATATCAGAGCGCTATGTCACAGGCTCGATGGCACAGGTGTGAAAAAAGTGACTACAGGATAAGGGAGATTTTGAATTTCTGCACACACTAGTGGACACTGGACACTTTTGGATTGTGTGAGGCCCACTGAATATCAGAGCGCTATGTCACAGGCTTGATGGCACAGGTGTGAAAAAAGTGACTACAGGATCACAGAGATTTTGAATTTCTGCACACACTAGTGGACACTGGACATTTTTGGATTGTGTGAGGCCCACTGAATATCAGAGCGCTATGTCACAGGCTCGATGGCACAGGTGTGAAAAAAGTGACTACAGGATAAGGGAGATTTTGAATTTCTGCACACACTAGTGGACACTGGACACTTTTGGATTGTGTGAGGCCCACTGAATATCAGAGCGCTATGTCACAGGCTCGATGGCACAGGTGTGAAAAAAGTGACTACAGGATAAGGGAGATTTTGAATTTCTGCACACACTAGTGGACACTGGACACTTTTGGATTGTGTGAGGCCCACTGAATATCAGAGCGCTATGTCACAGGCTCGATGGCACAGGTGTGAAAAAAGTGACTACAGGATCACAGAGATTTTGAATTTCTGCACACACTTGTGGACACTGGACACTTATGGATTGTGTGAGGCCCACTGAATATCAGAGCGCTATGTCACAGGCTCGATGGCACAGGTGTGAAAAAAGTGACTACAGGATAAGGGAGATTTTGAATTTCTGCACACACTAGTGGACACTGGACACTTTTGGATTGTGTGAGGCCCACTGAATATCAGAGCGCTATGTCACAGGCAGAAATTGGCTAGTGTATCACAAACTACAAGGTGTATGTAGATTTGGGCAGAATAGGAATCTCCCTAGAGTGTAGGTCTGTAAGAACGGAACAAGTCCTCCACTTATCCTTCCGCAGTGACACACAGATAGCTTCACTGTGGCCGTGATAACAGCCGTTACATGGTACTGAGAGGAGCGTGCACGTACACGGCTGTCCGGTGTACGTAAAATTGTCAAGCTCCGTATTTTTTAAGTATACGGACTGACACACGCTGTCTCTCTATAGTTTTGAATGTGATCAAACAGCAAATATATTTAACTGTTTGAAAGCTAGACAAAACTAGTAGGTGCAGGTCTGTAAGAACGGAACATGTCCTCGACTTATTCTCACAGAGTGACACACAGATAGCTTCACTGTGGCCATGATAACAGCCGTTACACGGTACTGAGAGGAGCATGCACGTACACGGCTGTCCGGTGTACGTAAAATTGTCAAGCTCCGTGTTTTTTAAGTATACGGACTGACACACGCTGTCTCTCTAGAGTTTTGAATGTGATCAAACAGCAAATATATTTAACTGTTTGAAAGCTAGACAAAACTAGTAGGTGCAGGTCTGTAAGAACGGAACATGTCCTCGACTTATTCTCACAGAGTGACACACAGATAGCTTCACTGTGGCTGTGATAACAGCTGTTACACGGTACTGTGTGAGGAGTGTACACCGCTGTATGGTGTGAAAAAATGCAAGCTCAGTACCTCAGCAGGACAAAAAAAAAATTGGGATTGCTTTTAAAAAAGCAGTTTGCAGAGCAGTGGGTTAACAGCAATGCAGCTGTCAGGAAGCCTTAGAAGGCAGCCTAACAACCAACACCGCTGATCCACAACAATATAGCCTCCCCTTGCACTGCACACACAGTGACTGGTGTGTTGCACAGGCAAAATCGCTAGCAGCAGAAGCAGTTTTTTTTTCTTCTTCCCTGCCTAACGCTCTCCCTACAGAATCAGCAGCAACAACCTCTCCCTATGCTAAGATCGGCAGAAGTAAGATGGCGGTCGGCGTGCACGCCCTTTTATAACCCCTGTGACGCCCACCAAAGCAAGCCAATCACTTGCATGCCCTTCTGAAAGATGATGGTGACCCCTGCCTATGTCATCACGTTGCCCACAGTGTCCGTGGATCCTGATTGGCTGAAAAAGAGCGCAAAACAAACTTTTGAAACGCAACTTTGGCGCGTAAGTCGCCGACCTCGTGGCCGACCTCATCCTAGGGTCGGGTTTCGTTTCATGAAACCCGACTTTGCCAAAAGTCGGCGACTTTTGAAATTTTTCGACCCGTTTCGCTCAACTCTAGTCGGCAGGATCGCAGCCGCTAATACATCATCTTCTGTGGCAGGCCTGCCTTAAAGGATGGAGAAGGACTTGGACTGTGCTGCTTGGATTATAAATACCTGTGGATTACAACTGGCTTACCTGTGGATTACAAATTGGGAGCGCTGTGGTGACTCAGTGGTGCTGACAGAAGATCCGGGGCGGTATCAGGTGCTGCGCAAGATGGCGGCATTACTACAGCGCAGGGGAGAGGTCCGGGTGTTTGCAGTTGTGTTGAATGGACTGGGACGTACCCCCGTGGACAGCAGTATGTGCCCGGAGGCCGACGCTCCCATGTATTGGACCCTGGCAGATGGGTGGAAAGGCCTGCCGACTCCCCACCCCACAGAGGGAGTGACCCCAAGGGAAAGCTGGGGTGCGGCTGCTTGGCGCCATTTGATTGCTGCCCACAGGTCGGTATGAGACACTGCGGGTGTCGGGGCATCGGCTGCCTGGAGTGGCGATGGCGGCGAGAGAATGGACTGCGCCAGAACACGTCATTCTCAGGTGCCTGGACAAGAAGCGGAGCTGGTGCGGAGCCCGTGCGGAGCCAGAAGGAGCGGCCGCCATTGATACCGGCGGAGAACTTCCGCATGGAGCTCCTGAGCCTGGAGGCTAGGCCCGCTGAACACCGAGTTGGAGAGCAGAGACTGCGGGAGGAGCCGCATGGTGACATGATGGAGACCACGGCGCCGGGGAAGGTGAGAATACCCCCGGCTCTGCCGGCGGCTTCACAAGCGGCCCCTATCATTCTGCCACAGCAAGCAGTCTCCAGCGTACCGGAAGGTCTGCGGGACCAAAGGAAAGTGTGAGATCCGGTAGGGATCTAAGAGTTGAGGAGGTCTGGGAGACCGGGACGCCGACCATGACATGTAATTGAAAGAAGGGAAAATGAGTTGGAAGACGTGAGAAAGACAGCCGTCCTAGGTCAAGTCCCCAACACCACGGACAACCCTGAAGGAGGAAGGCGGGCGCTGGTAATGATCTGGAAGGTAAGAGACCTCAATCATGGCGTACCGAATAGTGGAAGGTGACAGTAGGGGAGAGTAGGGGAAGGTACACGCCATAGAGAGAATATGGGTGTACCTAGCCCAATTTGAAAGACATTGTCATGTGGCGTGCGCGCTGGTGAGTAGCAGTAGGCTGCTCAGAGCATAGTGCTCCCAGTATGGTTCGGCCCCCGCAGATAGTGGGTTTGGCTCAACAGCTGGTCCGACAACAGAATGTAGGTGTAGCTTCAGAACGACGAAGGCAGGGATGACAATTGTCGAGGACGACAATGGACAAAGGAAGGAGGAGTGTCGGGAAGGTGACCTGATGGACGGACGGACTAGTCAGCGTGAAGAAGGAAAGGTTTGCACAGTGTAGGTAGGTGTCAGTTATTACAGTGGGGAAACAGCTAGGAAAGTGTAGTGGACGTGCAGTACCTTGGGTTGACCATTAGATGGCAGGGAGGAGTGTGAGCAAAGGACTTGACATCAGCTTAGGGCTTTAGAAACCGTTGGTCATGGGGGGCGGGGTTACAGTGACAGGGGACCGGGAGAGCTATAAATACTGAGGGAGGATTCCAGAAGGTTCCAGTCCCCAGGAGTAGCTCCAGTGACAGGAGGACTGCGACAGTCTGTGCGCTGTGAGGAGAATCTAAACCAGGGGGACTGAGGAGAGAGAACGTCAGGGGGGTGGTCCTGACTGGAAGAACCGCAGAAGGGACGAGGCACTGGGTGTGAGACACTGTATTTGACATGACGACTGATCAGTGGAAGCGCTGTTGGTTTACGGGCCTAAGGCGGCCACAGTGAAGGACCTGTCAGGAACGTCGACGAGTGAGGAGGGGATGGTGTGTGCAGACACGTCCCTAGTGTAAAGTACGGTGTTAGAAGTGGCCCTGGAAACAGAGGGCCGACAAGGGAAGCGAAGTAAAGTGTATTGCTTTGAAGTGCGGTATACTGTGGAGGCTGTCAAGTGGACGGCCAGAAAATAAAGCTTGGACCTGTTGCACCCTGAACTTGCCTCCATCTTGTTTCTGTTTCGTCTCTGCGCGGTAAGTAGAGGGACCACCCCCCCTCCAGCCTGGCCCACCGACCCTACAGTTACTGGATGTAATGGAGCTGATCTAATTAACAGGGGCCTGCAACCTGATAATGAGGAGGATGACTAGAGATCTGGAGTTTCTGAATGGATTTAAGACAGCCGACTCCCTCTATCCCTGCTGGTGATTTTTTCCTGCCTCCTGAGGTCTTAGTTTCCAGCTCAGTCCCTGCATGCTCAGCTAAGTGTTCTTTTGCTATTGTTCACATTTGATCTGGTTTTGTCTATTTCATTTTTGTGTGTTCAGCCAGCTCCGGCTGGGGCTGTGCTGAATTTCCATCCTTATGTTACTGCTTGTGCCAGTTTGTGTTTGTCCCTTATTAGATTGGCCTTTTTTTTGCTCTGCTTTCAGAATATACCAGAGTGCCGATAGATTGGTTCGTGCTTTTCACCGGGCCCATCCTGATTGGCCTGGTGGCGTGGATGAGGGTTCGGTGACCCCTCCTCCAGGTGGGGTACTGTTGTGAATTTGCTTTCTGGCCTACCTCTGGTTACTAGTGAAGGTAGTGGAGCTGGTTATATTGACAGAAGTGTTGTGAGTTCTCTTTCCGGGCTCCCTCTGGTGGTTACTGGATGTAATGGAGCTGATCTAACTAACATAGGCCTGCCACCTGATAATGAGTAGGATGGCTGGGGATCTGGAGTTTCTGAATGGATTTAAGACAGCCGACTCCCTCTATCCCTGCTGGTGATTTTTTTCCTGCCTCCTGAGGTCTTAGTTTCCAGCTCAGTCCCTGCATGCTCAGCTAAGTGTTCTTTTGCTATTGTTCACATTTGATCTGGTTTTGTCTATTTCAGTTTTGTGTGTTCAGCCAGCTCCGGCTGGGGCTGTGCTGAATTTCCATCCTTATGTTACTGCTTGTGCCAGTTTGTTTTTGTCCCTTATTAGATTGGCCTCTTTTTGCTCTGCTTTCAGAATATACCAGAGCGCTGATATAGTGGGCGAAGTCTAGTGACTTCAGTATTTTTCAATCAGACGTGTTGGGCATTTTTTGCAGGGTTTTTTGCGTGATTGCAGACAGAGTCTTTCCTTTCCTGTCCTGTCTAGTTAGTGTGGGCCCCATTGTTTGCTCAGTCTATTTTCCTACCTGCGTTTGTGTTTTCATCTTGTCTCACTGACAATATATGTTTGGGGGCTATCTATTCCTTTGGGGTCTACTCTGGGGCAGTTTAGATTTCCCCTTTCTTGCTTTAGGCTTATTTAGTTCTCCGGCTGTGTCAAGGCATCTAGGATCATCGTAGGTACGCTCCAAGGCTACTGCTAGTTGTGTGGATAGGATCAGGGGTCTGCAGTCCGCTTAGTTACCAACCTCTCTGGTTTTCTGTGGCTTAGCTTGGTCTTGCTTTCCTCCTCGGTGACCCAATCATAACACAAATGGGTCTGGAAGAAACAAGGGAAGAAGGGGCTAACAGATCGAGAGATTGAAGGAACTGTTCAATGCGGTCTAAGAAGTCTGATGAAATGAGGCTGTTTTATAGCCAAAGGCATTGGATACTTGACCAGGATCGATGGTGGTCTCAGTGCTGAGCTTATATGTGAGTATCTTACAAGATGAGTTACTTCATACACTCAATTACTATGGGTATGAAAAGGACAACATAGTGTTCCAGCAGGACAACGAACCGAAGCATACGTCAAGATTGGCCAAAAAAAATGGTTCAATGACAATGAAGTAGAGGAGCTGGATTGGCCCCCACAGTCTCCAGACCTCAATCCAATCTAACACTTGTGGGTAGAATAGAAGAAATAGCTGTATACCTAACCAAGTGAATCGACCAGTATGCTCCGACTTTGGGGATGTGTAGAATAGACCTGGGATCAGATTTCGGTGGAGAAATGCTTGAATCTGATTGAAAGCATGCCCAGAATGATTCAGGCAGTGTTAAAAGCCAAAGGTTGAATTACAAAACACTAACAAAATAATAAAAATGATGATTATGCAACATAATAGTTGCAAGTCAAATTTATGTATGAGCCAAGATGATTGTCTATAAAATTGTCTATACAATGATGGCCGTCTCACATTCAAAGCAGAAGTGGGTGGTGAAATGTGGAGTGTGAAAGTCAAAAATTCAAAACATTGTTACCCTTTTGTTCAAAAGTGTAGTTTATCTTGTGTTGATCTTGAGGTACAGCTTGTGTTATTCTTCAGAACTGAACTCATTATTCTTTTGGATACATCACTTTAGCTTTGAATTGTGGGTTAAAAGGAATCAATCTTTTTTCTTACTTTTTCCATGGTTGAGAATAGCAATGTCCTTGTGTTCCGTGTGACAATGACACTTATTTTGTGTGATGCTGAAGCTGCTTTTATACACAGCACAGCAGCACGAAACTGCAGGGTCTTAATTGCTGGGGGTTTTCAACTTCTCCTTTACACATCCACTTAATATTGCAGGTAAAGCAACTTGTTTTCTACAAAATTTAGTGATTATTTAAAGAGCAGTTAAAAGACCGGTCTGGCTGTTACGGTTTTTGGCAGCTTTGCAGTTATACAAGACCAGTGCATGTGATTGCAGCCTTAACCAGCTGCAGCATAAATAACTGTGATTTTAACAGTAAGGAGAGGGACAAATTTGTGCATAACAACGGGTGCGATATGCTAAGACACTCAGCTCCCTATTTTGCTGCGAGCGTCAGCCGAGTGTCATGCTACTGTGATCGTATCCTCTCTCATGAGAGTTATACGCTGGCTATACACTAGTCTGAGTGAGCACTAATTTATAAGTTAAAGAGTGATCAAAATGAAAATGTGATCAGTACCCTTTGTTTCAGGGCTGGGCTAACCCCTGCTATGTCACCTTGCAATGTGTACAATGACAGTGCATTTGCTCACCGGATTAGATCAGTAGTAAGGAGCTGGCAACAGAGCGCACTGTCAGTGCACGGTGTTAGAATACCCAGCGTACAGAGACTAGCACTATCCTCGCAAGTGATGTCACTTCCAGGCGCACTGCTGGTCTCTGAAAACCAGGTATTCATTATACAACGCACACCTTAGATAAATTTAACACAATCCAACATGTTTACGAACATAAATTCATTTTCCAAACCCAAAAGGAAATGTTCAAATATACCATGGAAATAGGACAACTCCCATATAACTTATATAATCATACAGAGAATAAGCGGAGTATAACGCCCAAATTCAGATCCGAAAAAGTGAATTGTAGTGCAAAAATACAATCTTTATTAATACATATACATAAAAAAGTCAAAGTACATTAAAAGTACAATAGTGTGATCAGGAAGCGGTAATGACACAAAAGGAAAATGACAGCAGCATGAACAAAATATTGCGCATTTGTACACCAAGTGACCAGCAATTCCTAGCAAAACAATGGCTAGCCCCAATGCACGATTTGCACTGGGCTTCGTCGGTGGGCTTGTATGACACACCAGTGCGAAACGTGCGTTGGGGCTAGCGACCTGACACGCAGCGGATCTATGTCCCACATGGGTAAGCATAGTCACTACAGCACTTTCCATTCATTCTTGCACTAAACACTTTATCTTCTGCAATACGTGTCTCTTTGTGCCCTGTGCATTATCTATGAGTTATAGTGCTATCTTTTGCACTTTATATTTTTTACATATCTATTCTAAGATTGTAATTCATTGTGGCACAATCAACTTTAATGAGCCATTGTTTTGCTAGGAATTGCTGGTCACTTGGTGCACCAATGCGCAATATTTTGTTCATGCTCCTATCATTTTCCTTTTGTGCACACCTTAGATAGTTTAGGTAGGAAAGGATAAGAAATTTTTAACTAATGTATATTAGAAAACAGAGAAGCTTATTGCATGAAATAGTTTGGTATTTAAGATGAAAGTTAAATTGTATTTTGGGCCACCCTTTTCATTTTAGATTTGCCCAGTTAGTTCCTTCAGCTTATTTGTAAAAAGTCTAATGTAACCATAATCCTGATTTTCTTTTTCTGCGCTACAAAGTATCTAGCGATGTGAGTAGTTTGTTCCTTCATTACCTCCAATGCAAACTGTGCTCTTCCAATCTATTGCTAAGTGCCAGCGTTCTCCCTCCTGCCAATACAGTCCAGAGGAGACGAGCTGCAATAGATTTTAGGGAGAGTCAAGTTTAAAAATTAAAACAAGAGCTTTATTGGTCCATATCATTTTATTGGGTCGATAAAATTGACATTATGATTAAGGTGGTTTCCTGGTGGATTGATTGCAGCTCTGCTCGCTTCCACTGTCTCCAGATTTCTGCCTACATTGGTAAAATATGAGGCTCTCAGTACAATTATTATCTTCTGCTTCTACATGGACACTCAGATTCAATAGTAACAATCCAAAAGCTTAAGACATTTGGTCAATACAGCAGTCTGCATGTCCAAGTCCACAAGTAATGAGCTGGACTCCTCCATAAGGGAGATTACACTGTTGGAAATTACCATAATCTGATAAAAAATAGATTTCTGGTTTGGACAACTGCAGGGAATCTTTAGCAAAATCAATTTTTTTAAAACTTTTAATGCTAGGATTACAGTCGAAGCATTAAAAATGTTTGTTTCAGGGGCAGAAATTCATTTTGACTGAGCAACAATGGAAATTAATTTTTCATTTATATACTTTATTATTCTAAGTTTGCTGTTACTTTAAGAGCTGCTCCCCACCAGGACACATTAATCTGCAAAAGTAAAAAAGCAAATTTTTATTAGCTTGGGAGGTTTTCAATCTTTATGATATTCTGTATTTTTCAGAAACTTGCTGCATTTGTTCACGTGGAGAACTTCCAAGAGGAAAGATTCTGTAGTTCATCATTCTGTCCATTCTGTAATGGAAACTGTTCCTCCATGCACCAATTTCCTGCTGGGTTTGCTCTTATACACAGCTATCAATTTAAAGAAGCAGAATTGCAGTGTAAAGTATAGAGGAGGGACAGAGCAGCAGCTTTTAACCACTGAAGAGTCACGAGATGCATTTTAGACTCCAACAGGTAATGGCTATAAGATGTTTCTTTTTAGAGCAAAACAAAAAAACTGCAGATTTAATTAATATGGCTACAACTTCTTACCATACATGATTTCCTTGTAGAAATCTAGTTAACTAAGTGACAACTTTTGTGGCAGATGTATTTGTGGTGATATCAGTTGTCACCTTGCTTTCCAAGAAACCGGTGTAACAAAAAATAAGAAAATGACCCAGGGACTGCAATGGGGGGTGACAGTGGTCTCTATGGGATGAAGTGTAGAAGGGGGATATTGCACATAGATTTTTCACTTATTAATGGGGGAGATCCAGAGAAAAATGGGAGCAGGATTTTTTTAAAGGCTTAGAAACTAGGACAGATTTGAAGGAGCCAGCGGAGAGGAGGATTGGAGAGGCGGGGGCTGTGATTTCCTGCATTGATTCTACATCTGATTTATGAGCAATTCAGTCCAGTGGATGGGATCGAAGACTCACAGCAGGTAACACGGACGTGGAAGCAGAATATAACACAATGCCAGTATCCGTCTCCCTGTTCGATATTATGACTGTGTAATAAGGCAGCGGGATGACGCTTGCTCTGAATGTGGTCCATACATCACTCTATAGACTGGGTATAATAAAGATTTAACACTTGCATTCCTGGCACTTAATGGCCATTGTTGTACATGTCCGCCATACACTGAAAATATTATCCCACTACATGAGTGCTCGGGATTGGGGTACGTAACAAAGAAACAGATTTATTTTACTCTTATATGACGCCATTGATTTTACAGAACTTTACAGAAATAATCATCATCGTTCCCATTTGGGCTCATTATCTAAATTCCCTATCAGTATGTCTTGGAGGATACCCACACAAACACTGAGCCACCAAGTTCTATGCAACATATGACCAGGTGACCCCACGAAGGGTTAGACGCTTTCCCCAGCAATGTTTGTAACCTTGTGATCTATGCGTCCTTCTGTCCTGAGAGGTGAGAGGCAATGTCATAAAGCAATAATACGCATTCAAAGGAATTTGTAGTTATATTCTGCGCTGCCGCAAGAATGGATTCCAGGAGAGAGATGTCAAAGATTCACAGTGGTTTATTCAACGCATTTCGGGGGTCTCATGCCCCCTTCGTCAGGTGGTATTTCCTGACGAAGGGGGCATGAGACCCCCAAAACGCGTTGAATAAACCACTGTGAATCTTTGACATCTCTCTCCTGGAATCCATTCTTGCGGCCGATCAGAATATAACTACAGTGCTGTGCAAATTAATTGGGACAAAGCATTTTTTTTAAGTAAAATTGTAAGTTGGTTACCAGTCAGTGTCAAACCAGTTTTAACTGCTTTGAACAGGTGTGAGTGCCTGTTCAAAGCAGTTAAAACTGGTTTGAATCACTGACTGGTAACCAACTTATAATTTTACTCAAAAAAATGCTTTGTTCCAATTAATCTGCACAGCACTGTACAAATTCCTTTGAATGCGTGATTTCTTCTGGTCGTTGAAGACCTGTGGATCTGCAGCAGCCACCAGCCTTTATGCTTTTTCTCACCCTAACCAGGTGAGCAAATTTCTTGTTATATTCTCTCCTTGTAACGTGGATAAGACCCTATTGCACTTTTCTGTCTCCCTTTCTTTGCAATAAGGCAATAATAGCGAGGAGCCAATTTTGATATTTCCTTATGTGTCCAATTCTGCGCTATGCAGCCTCCCGAGTTAGAGACCTGATAATTCCATCTTTGGTATATGCCTTAAATGACTACTTAGCTTGGCACATTTGCTACTGAAAGGATATTCTCGAGGAGATTGATACTGATGACTTATCCTTAAGGACTCATTCACAGGACCGTATTTTTGGTCTGATTGCTGTCCGTAAAATGGAACAATTAGTAGCGCAAAGGAGTAATTTTTTCCACTTTATGTGTAGAAATACAGTAAATTGCAGCATGCATTCATTTCTTCTGTAAATCGGATTAGTCTCGCTTATTCAAGTAAGCAAAACATAAAAATAGATGCCATACAGGGCTACAGTACAGGATCCGATTTTTATGGATACAGCTGCTGCTGTAAAAAAATAAACAAAACAAAAAAAAAACAGATTGATTGCATAAGTGAGAAAAATATCTTCCGAGTTTTCTGGAATTTTTTTTTAATGAGTGCTCATTAATAGATTGTTGGAGGTCTGACACCCAGCACCTTTACTGATCAGCTGTTTACTCTTTAGTGGCCGTTCTGCTGCAACTCAGCTCCCATTCACTTACAAGTACTCCTGTTATCTCAGGTGAATTTATAGAATAAGCTGTCCTGCCTGTGTATGTGAGGAATTACACTATTTCTGGTCATTACATGACTTATCTTCTGCCTTTTTCCCCAGTTTTAGCCTCTTCATCCTCACTCTCTATTTCATTTTTAGTTGTCTCTGAGCTAGTGGGTGGACAAAATGTTATGATGTCTCACATGCACAACACACATAAGGGATTCCTGTCTCTATGTAGCACATGTTGAAAAGCAGTAGCAGCATGGAAGACATTATACTGCAGTACTGTTATGATAGCGTACTGTTATGATAGTGTAGCAACTCACTCAGGTAAATAGGTAACACACTAAAAATTGCAACTGACCCTACCGGTTCCTGTATAGACTAGAGATCCTGACCCCGCAGTTCCTTGTAGTTCCTGCATGAGCAGAGATAGTCCTATTACAGACTACATGATGACAACTTGGTGCCTGAAAGGCTTCATGTTCCTTCTAAAAAAATGGAAGGCAGAGCAAAGGAGCAAAGGGCAAATTACCTACAGAATTGAAAGTGTGCAGAAATAGAAAGAGATCCAAGAGTGAGTAAAACAAACTACAAAACAAAAAAATAAAGGATTAAGTACATACTGTAAGATAATATGCTGATTATTTCCTTTAAAAGAAACAGAAGATATGTGCAGGGAAAATAACCTAAACAGCAAAGAGATAAACATTAGCTGGTCTTTCACTGACTGGCTTAAACTACAGCAGTATGTGATAGGCGTCTAGTTTCCCCCACTGCAGAGGGGGAATCTCAAGCCATGTCCTCTGCGGTCTCCCATTCTTCTGTAGCCACAGAGATTCCTGCTCAGCAGAGACGTCGGTCCCGGCATCTTGCCCAGACTAATGCTTGAGTCAGCAGTGAGCAGATGCTCCTGGGACTAAGTCCTGTTTTTTGCCTACTGAGCATGCCCGTGGGATGACCTCTCATTGGAGGTCAGAGGTCACATGCGCAGGTCCTGTTCCTGCTCCGATTGGTCCACTGGGAAGGTCCCGGAAGGACGTCGCTATAAAAGAGTTGCATGGCCACTCGGCCATGCGCTAGTATAGACTCTTATGGTTAGTTGTGTGAGTGATGATGGATGCTTGAAACTGGTGACTGACTCATTAAGACTCCCTCCCTCTGGTTGTGCTTGTTTGAAGGGTTTAGAGTAAGAGTCAGCGCCTACTAGTGGCATTGTGCTACCAAGTCTCAGCACCGCACTTAGCACCATATTGTGCCATCCAGCACAAGGCATGATTATACTGTGTCGACAGCAGCGTAGACCAGTAGCGGCGCCGTGTGCAAAATAGTGAGCTTTCCTACCCAAAGCTTAGGGTGGTTAGTGGCATCCGCCTGGACAGCGCTGTATGGACATCAATTGCTTTATATTTAGTTAGGTTACTCAGGCACCGCTGTTGCAGTGCCGAATGCTAGGCGGTCTAGATAGACTCTAACCTCGTGCCATTGGGGTAGGCTCCTGTGACCAAACCCTAGCGTTCATCCTGCGGTATTGCGGCCCTGTGAAGTAACAGAGTTCACCTTCTACTTCACCGGGTGAAGTTAACCTGTGTGTATTTTCTATACCGCCAGTCAGTGTCCACCATAACCGAGCAGCAGTTCTACATCTCTGCATGGTGGACCCCAGGCTGCGAACGCACCTCATTATCATCTTTATTATTTGGTGCGTTCTGCCAGCCTAACAGTATGGCTGGACATCCAATTGAGACTATCACCAGGAGGAAACACCAGCAGAGGGAAAGTATATAAAGCCGCACCCGAAAGGTGATAGGGCAGATAAATTGAGTACATGAAAACACCTGTTACCTTAGAAAGATTGAAGCAAGGAAAGCATAAACTAAACACCCCAAGAAAAGGTGTATTTGCTGTGGCTTGGTGGACAGAGAAGCCGACCACAAAGCACTGACTCAAGGGTTTGAATTCAGATGCTTGACAAGTACTCAGCATTGTAGTTGTGAATCTAGCACTAAAATGAATTAAATCTCTTGCAAGAAGCCTTTATACTCCCTCTCTCTTCTCCATTGATTTTAATAGCAGTTGTTTTCTTATCCATCAAACAATTGACAGTCTCTCTTGCTTCGACCAAAATGGATTTGAGCTGTTTTCAGAGTGAATGAAAAGTTTAGGAGATAGAGGACTAAACAAGAAGTGGTTCATAATTGGAAAAAAAAAACATTTTTCTCTGATAAGATATATCATAGTTTTTTTTACATTTACTTATTCTAATAATTTATGCAAAGTTTGTTGAAATGACAGTGACCATTTAATTGGAGTGAGCAGAAACATGGTAGTTTTTAGGCCTATGTACCCTGTTATCAGCTGACTGGGGATGGTGTTGGCTGGTGGACCCCCATAGATCTTATATTGATGGGGAGACTAAAGACCTGTTGGCTGGACACCATCAAGAATAATGTGAGAATGAACATTAAGCAATTGAAATAATCTTTGCCAGATGGAAGCATGGCGAAAAACGGCCTAAAGTGTAACCAAGGGTCGGACACGACTGAACAAATAGAATCAGAATTCCGTAATTTATAATACAATGTCTGAACCGAGGATCGGACCCTCTTACTTTGTAAATACTTGGATTGACTTGGGATCCCATACAAAGCATAAAAAGTTGTTATTTCCTGCCTTCATTTACCATCTCATTGATTTGTAGACAGTTACAATACCTTTGACTAAAAAAGAAATAAAACCATTGATTGTAAGGAACATGTCCCCAGAACACCATACATCCCTACTTGTGATTATTCCATTGCTAAGTGTCTGTTCGTTTAAGAACCTGAGTAACAGGGACTGTTTTTAAATTCCCTTTGTAATTGCATTTTTATTTTATTTTCCAAAGTGCCTCTTTAATTTCTGAGATTCGGAGCTGCATGATCCGTGGGCCGGGGAGACCTGTTCATACACCTGTAGGACACTTGTGTTCTGAGTTCAATCTTTGAAAAGCGTGTCTGCTGAAAAGAGAATTCCAATGCACGATATCAAACAGAATCTCTTCTTACAGAGAAAAACTGGAGAATCCGACAAACATTGTGTTACTGCGATAAATAATTTAAAGGTGCGCTAACCCCAATGTTTTATACTGTCTCAAGCGAATTATCTAATGAACTTGTACAGAAATATATCTATATAAAGAATGTATATAGAGAGATTTTATAGTTCATGCGATTGACGGGAGTTGCAGTGATCACTTAATAGGCTTCATCAGGCGCATAGCGTCGTTGTATCAGTGAAGATGTATGAATGCAGTCCTAGAAATACAATTGAGGGTGACATCAGTGAGACTGTGATATTAGGATGTAAGATCACCTGAAAAAAATAAATGTGCAAGGGCTAAAGTAAATATGGATAAAACATGATCAATGATCTTTAATAAAGTATAAAAAAAAAATTAATTCAGCCACCACTAGGGGAACCTCACTCCATACAGATTTATACAGCCACCACTAGGGGGAGCTCACTGATAACAGATTTATACAGTCACCACTAGAGGGAGCTCACTCCATACAGATTTATAAAACCACCACTAGAAGGAGCTCACTATATACAGATTTATACAGTCACCACTAGAGGGAGCTCACTACATACAGATTTATACAGTCACCACTAGTTGAACTTCATTCCATAGATTCTAGGTGAACCTCAATACAAACAGATTTATACAGCCACCACTAAGGGGAACTCACTATATAAATATTTATACACCTTTCAATGAATTAAAATAATCAACAATAAAACAGAAATCAATAATAATAGCTTCTCCGGTGGTGGGTGAAGGCAAATGGAATATCATCATGGAACTCTTTGCCTGGAGAAAATTGGAGCTGTGTATCAGAAAAACAAAGCTCAAACTTCTATAAATATAATTGAAGAAATTAGTTTGTCAAAACAAACAAAAAAACCCTAAAAGTTGACATTCATTTTCAAGGGACTCTGTCAGCACAGAATGACTATTGGCTTAGTATGAATAGTCATTCTGTGCTGACAGAGTCCCTTGAAAATGAATGTCTCTATTTCCACTCCCTGTCTTCTTTGATTGACAGCTGTGGCTTCATAGAGCCAGAGAAGGGTGGAGATGGATGGAAACCAAGCAAGTAGGAAGGTGTATATATATACGATTGACCTCGCCATGAAGCACCAAGCGCATGAACTTGGTTTGAACAGTCATTCTGTGCTGATAGAGACCCTTAAAGTGAATCAAAGATACATAATAATTAGGCTTTTTCCATTATAATATAGTGTTACTTTTTCGTTTGATCATTTCATTATTTTATTTAGTGTAATTGTATTGTAAAATTGTCTCAATTGTCTGATTTCTAGCATGTGTCACAAGTACATGTGTCCAAGGAGTAACGCTTCTCCTTATGGAGAGTGACGGGTCAAGCCTGACATGCCAAGGTTGGAACACTTTTAATGCTCCACTGGGAAATATGCAAATTGTCTCTTCAGTGAGGAAGAGCGCTAAAAGTCTAGTGCCACCTATATCAAGTAGCAATCCTATGAGTTAATATCGAGTCTCTAACAAGCCTTGTCACATGACTTAGGATAAAAGTCAAAACCAAAATCTTAATTTATAGACACTGTGTTTCGGGGTACTGCCCTTCATCAGTGCAAAGTGTGAGATCTGGTTTGGCTGGGTGAGTAACATCTGACCAGGATCCAAGGGGTAACGTTTCTCCTTGCGGAGAGTGAAACGTCAAGCCTAACATGCCAACGAGAGGAGACTTTTAAGCCAGCCAAAACAGATCTCACACTTTGCACTGATGAGGGTCAGATCCCCTGAAACACAGTGTCTGCAAACTGAGATTTTGGTTTTGTCTTTTATCCTAAGTCATGTGACAAAGCTCATTAGAGGGTTGATGTTGGGTTTTAGGATTGCTACTTCCTATACAGTTGTGGCCAAAAGTATTGGCACCCCTGCAATTCTGTCAGATAATACTCAGTTTCTTCCTGAAAATGATTGCAAACACAAATTCTTTGGTATTATTATCTTCATTTAATTTGTCTTAAATGAAAAAACACAAAAAGAATTGTCCTAAAGCCAAATTGGATATAATTCCACACCAAACATAAAAAGAGGGTGGACAAAAGTATTGGCACTGTTGGAAAAATCATGTGATGCTTCTCTAATTTGTGTAATTAACAGCACCTGTAACTTACCTGTGGCACCTAACAGGTGTTGGCAATAACTAAATCACACTTGCAGCCAGTTGACATGGATTAAAGTTGACTCAACCTCTGTCCTGTGTCCTTGTGTGTACCACATTGTACATGGAGAAAAGAAAGAAGACCAAAGAACTGTCTGAGGACTTGAGAAACCAAATTGTGAGGAAGCATGAGCAATCTCAAGGCTACAAGTCCATCTCCAAAGACCTGAATGTTCCTGTGTCTACCGTGCGCAGTGTCATCAAGAAGTTTAAAGCCCATGGCACTGTGGCTAACCTCCCTAGATGTGGACGGAAAAGAAAAATTCACTAGAGATTTCAACGCAAGATTGTGCGGATGTTGGATAAAGAACCTCAACTAACATCCAAACAAGTTCAAGCTGCCCTGCAGTCTGAGGGTACAACAGTGTCAACCCGTACTACCATCGGCGTCTGAATGAAAAGGGACTGTATGGTAGGAGACCCAGGAAGACCCCACTTCTTACCCCGAGACATAAAAAAGCCGGGCTGGAGTTTGCCAAAACTTACCTGAAAAAGCCTAAAACGTTTTGGAAGAATGTTCTCTGGTCAGATGAGACAAAAGTAGAGCTTTTTGGGCAAAGGCATCAACATAGAGTTTACAGGAGAAAAAAAGAGGCATTCAAAGAAAAGAACACGGTCCCTACAGTCAAACATGGCGGAGGTTCCCTGATGTTTTGGGGTTGCTTTGCTGCCTCTGGCACTGGACTGCTTGACCGTGTGCATGGCATTATGAAGTCTAAAGACTACCAACAAATTTTGCAGCATAATGTAGGGCCCAGTGTGAGAAAGCTGGGTCTCCCTCAGAGGTCATGGGTCTTCCAGCAGGACAATGACCCAAAACACACTTCAAAAAGCACTAGAAAATGGTTTGAGAGAAAGCACTGGAGACTTCTAAGGTGGCCAGCAATGAGTCCAGACCTGAATCCCATAGAACACCTGTGGAGAGATCTAAAAATCGCAGTTTGGAGAAGGCCCCCTTCAAATATCAGGGACCTGGAGCAGTTTGCCAAAGAAGAATGGTCTAAAATTCCAGCAGAGCATTGTAAGAAACTCATTGATGGTTACCGGAAGCGGTTGGTCGCAGTTATTTTGGCTAAACGTTGTGCAACCAAGTATTAGGCTGAGGGTGCCAATACTTTTGTCTGGCCCATTTTTGGAGTTTTGTGTGAAATTTACAATGTTTTGCTTTTTGCTTCATTCTCTTTTGTGTTTTTTCATTTAAGGCAAATTAAATGAAGATAATAATACCAAAGAATTTGTGTTTGCAATCATTTTCAGGAAGAAACTGAGTATTATCTGACAGAATTGCAGGGGTGTCAATACTTTTGGCCACAACTGTAGGTGGATCCAGTTGGATAAACATGTAGGAGACTGCACTGCTAGAGTGAACCAATTCTTTAGAAAAGATGATGAGGAAAAGGCTTTTTATTCACAATGCGTTTCAATGCCATACCGGTGTCTTTTTCAAGAGAAAAATAAAAACACCTGAATCACTTGAGATAGACGCCGGTACGACGCTGAAATGCATTGTAAATAAAAAGCCTTTTCCTCATCATCTTTTCTAAAGAATTGTTTCACTGTTGCAGCGCAGCCCACCTACGTGTTTATCCAACTGGATGCAATATCTCCTGGAGGATTGATTCCCCAGCCACAGGGCAGCAGCAGCTATTTTTATTCATGCCTACATAGGAGTTGTGCCTGTCACAACACCACCAGGTGTGCGTAACCAACACTCTCCTATTCTCCGTACATAGGGTATCACTCTATTGTGCGCTCTGTTTCCGACTCCTAGATTTATACCTCCTGTGACAGAGTCACTCGAGAAGTGATGGAGGGGAATACTTGTCACTGCGCATGATGGCATCAGTGATGTAAAACCAGAGTAGTTTCCTCCAGTGCACTACGTGTTGAGAGGATTAAATGAGTTATGTTATGGGCTAGTTTTAGTGGACCTCCATAGAGCGAGTGGAAGAGGGTCCACCGTATCTCCACCTACAGTGTCCTGACAGGACCTGTGTGATGTCAAGATCATGCGATCAATCACATGATGGAGGAGTCACATGGTCTGGGCTTACATGGCAGACAACCAGAGCATTCAGTGTTCAGTGTGGCCCTGGAGAGAGAGCACTCCAGGAAAGTGTCTGCTAAACCTGAACCGTGGGCATTTCTGCCGGTGAGCGGGCTGATCCCCCCGCTAGGAAAAGGACTGTGTTTTTTGCTTCTTTGTTTTGCTGTTTTGCCCAGAGGACCGTGTTTACATTCCCAAACTTGGATTATGCTGTCTACAATAAACCAAGCCCTTTCTTAAAGATACAGTGTTCCAGTTATACCTCTGTGTCCAGCCGCGTGAGCCGCTCTACCAAACTCCTTTAGGTGGCACTAGCGTTCTAATCCTCTTCCTCTCTGAAGAATCAATTTGCATATTTCCTTTCCCAGACTTAAAAGACTCCTCACCTTGGCATATTAATAGGCTTGACGCGTCACTCTCCAAAAGGAGAAAGGTTACCTTGGATTGTGGTTAGACAGCTCTCACCCAGCCAAACCAGATCTCACACTTTGCACTGACGAGGTGCAAAGTTTCCTGAATACCTTGAGTGCTGTCTCTTGGCCTTCCGGCATCGCCACTTCGGTGGCTTAAGCCGGTTGCTGCTTTTGGGAGATAGCCAGGAGGATTCAAGGAGGAGATCCTTGGAGTTGTGGACGATGGGAGTCTGACTTCAATTCTCTGGGACCGGTGATAGCCGGGTCAAAAATGGATTCAGGATTGACATCGCTGAAGGTAAGAAGTTGCATTTTTCCCTGGGATATATGGTCAACATGGTGTTTTATGACATCCTGAAGATTCGGAAGTCTGATATAGTATGCCTGCAGGAGTTTAGGAGGGAAGGCAGGTATGTACTGGTGCTATCTTCTATGGCAGCTTGCCAGAATTTGTTTACTGCACTGAAAAATGGAGTTGCAAATCCTTTGCTGGAAGGTCTTACCTTTACTGTGCTGTACTCTAAGGGAGATATCCCACTTGTAGTTTTCATGCACAACCCTTTTGTTTCCCTGGAGGACATTGCTTTATTTTTTAAAAGACATTGCATTTATGTTCAGTCCTCCCACAGGGTCCTGAATGGAGAAGGGCTCTGGACCGGGAAGTACAAATTTTTTGTGAGATTTGGGATGGATCCCCAAGGCCCAGGAGGCATCCAATACCCCCCTCTTAATTTTTCAATTGGGAAAAATAGTGTTTTTTTGTTCTTTCCAGATGCCCGGATGTATTGCAGGTGTAAACATTTCGGGCATACCCAGGATAGTTGCAAGGAGATGCCAACTTGCAGGAATTGCAATGCTTCTGGCCATATGGCAAAAGACTGCACAAATCCTGTTATGTGTAATGCTTGTGGTGAGGAGGGCCATAAGTATCGGGACTGTAAGGCCAGGATCAGTCCTAGGTTTTACGCTAAGGTCTCAGGTGGGGCAGCTGCGCCCCCTGCTGCTGTTGTTAACATTCCACAGGTTTCAGACCCGGATCTTATTGAGGAACCTGAAATCATGGATGCACATGAGGAGGCCCTGCCCCAAATGGAGTCTCCCAGCCCAGAGGTGGCAGTTTTGGAAGTTGCTGATGTTGAATGTGAGCTCCCTCAACAGTCAGATTTCTGTGGAGAGGGGGAGTTGGAGAGTACACTTGGCAATACCCGCAGTGTATCTTGGTGTGCTACTGAGGAGGAGTTGGCCAGTTGTGGAGATCAAGGTGACTTCACTCTTGCGAGGTCCTCTGAGGATGCGGAGCCTGGAACTTCCTGTAAGAAGCCCAGAACGGATTGGGCATACCCCGATGATGTTGGTTTAAGTCCGGTGAGTGAACGTAGTTACCCTCAGAATGTCTTCTCTCCTGACACCAATGCTTTCTTAGGCATTCCCGAAGACGTAAACAGATTCAGGGAGTTGCAGTTCCAGATGGAAGACGAAAACGGTTGAAGAAGTGGCGTGTTTATCGCCATGTAAATAACACAGTCATGTTATAGCTCCCCAAGCTGGTTGGGGCATTGGGTCCCTGAATGTCAGGCAAATTAGATGCAAATTCAGGAGGGCAATCGTTCTAGATTATATTAAACAGATGAATGCTCACATCTTTTGTCTTCAGGAATGTGGGATTGTGGACTCTCCAAGCGATAAGGACTGGCCTTATGGACAGCATGTATGGTCTGGCTCATGTGTTAATAGGAATGATGGTTTAGGGATATTAATGGGTAACAGGGAGATTAGCTTAGATAGCTACATGGTGGTAGAGGTGGGTAGATGTATAATTGCACATGTCAACTATAGGGGGTGGCGGGCTAGAATTATTAATGTTTATTGTCCATCAGGACACGACAGGAAAAAGGAGCGTCTTGCTCTTTTGGAAAAATTAAGTTTGTTTCTTCTGGCCAAAATGCCTACAGTTTTAGTTGGTGACTTTAATTGCATCACAGAAGGGAATTGTGACATAACTGGTAAAAAGTTATCCAAATCTTATTTCTGATTTTTCCCTTCTAGATGCTGCTGCTCTGAAATTTGGCATCCCACCACCGCCAACGTACCGTACTGATATGGGTGGTATTGCATCCAGGATAGATAAAATGTTGTTTTCTAAAAATATGTTGTGTATGAATTTTGAACAAAATGCTGCACCTTTTTCTTATCATGAGTGCTTGAGAGGTGTGTTTAGTGCGATTGATGACCGTGTGTATGGGGGTGGGGTTTGGAAGCTGAATGTAAGATTGTTAGAAGATGAAGATGTGATGAATGAATTAAAAATAAAGTATAAAGAGTGGAGAGTATGTAAGAGGGATTTTGCGTGTGTGCTGGAATGGTGGGACTGGGTTAAGGTGTGTTGCAAAAAATTCTTCAAAAAATCGTGCTATAAAAAAGCTGCTATTTATCGGAGTAGATTTAATGATTTAAACAGGTGTTTAGACTGGTTAAGGAAGTGTGGAGAAAGTGGGATGGATGTGTCTGATCTGCTGGCTGAGACAAGGAGTGAATTAAAGCGTGTTATGGATGAAAAAGGGAAAGAAATCATCTATCGGACCAAAATAGAACATCTTGAGAAAGATGAAAAGTGCACGAGGTTCTTTTTTAAGAAAATGAATGGGAGAAAGGTTGATATGGATAAAATCCTGGATAGGAATGGTTTGTGTGTGTCAGGTGAGAATGTGATAAAGGAGGTGAATAGGTTCTATAGCAAGTTATATGATAAAAAATGGATTGATTCTGGTCTTGTTTCAGAAGTGTTGAATGGGTTAGAGAACAAGTTGGATAGTGGAGAATGTGATATTTTGAATGAGGATGTAATTATGGAAGAAGTAGAAAACGTGATGAAGAGTGCTAAAAAGAATAAGACACCAGGTAAAGATGGATTGCCGGTAGAATTCTATGTGAAGGAGTGGAATTTTCTGGGTGCTGATTTGACTGAGATATGTAAGTATATATGTGGGAGAGTGGTAAGTTGTGTGAATCAATGAAAGAGGGGTGGTTGTGTATGTGCATAATAAAGGTGAGAGAAAGTGCTTAGAGAATTGGAGACCTTAACATTGCTGAATGCAGATTACAAAATCTATAGCAAATTGTTGGCGAATCGTATGCGTGAGGTGATTGCTGGTGTTGTGGATGAGGATCAAGTGTGTGCTGTGCCTGGAAGAAGTATGAGTGATAACTTATTGTTATTAAGGGATTTGATTGGAGACTGCATGGGAAGGAAACGGAAGTGTATGGTTCTGTCAATTGATTGTGAGAAAGTGTTTGATAGGGTCTCGCATGTGTTTTTGTTTAAAGTTCTGGAGAGAATGGGATTTCCTCAAAAATTTGTGAATGGGATAATGTCTTTGTATGATTGTGTGTCAAGTGAGTTTCTTGTGAATGGGTGGTTGGGTGAGAAAGTGAATATTAAGTCTGGTGTAAGGCAGGGGTGTCCCATGTCCCCTGTCTTGTTTGTATGTGTGACTTAACCTTTGTTGTGCTTGGTGAGTCGTGATAAAATGATGCGAAGTTTGTTGGTACCTGGGAGTGGTGGGAAGCATGTAAAAGTTCTTGGATATATGGATGATGTTGTGGCTGTGAGTGAAAGTGTTGCATCTATGAGTAGGGTTAAGTTGCTTCTGGAGTTTCTCTGTGGTGCATCTGGCTTTAGAGTGAATTGGAATAAATGTAGTTTTAAATGTTTTGAGGATGACAGGGTTAAAATGGAGGGGGTAAAGTGTGAGGAGGGTGCTATCAAAGTGCTGGGAGTATTATTTAATAAGGACTTGGAAGGTAAGGAGAGCTGGGAGGAGTGTGGATTGCGCATAGAGCGTAAGTTAAATTTTTGGCGACTGAGAGACTTGCCCTTGAGTGGTAAGATTTTGGTCATAAAAGCGGTGATTCTTCTGATTTTTCTTTTTATTGCAACAGTTTTTCCACCATCGTGTAGGAAAATAAAAAGAGTGGAAAAGTTAGTTTTTACTTTTTTCTGGAGCAGAAAATAGAGTAACTTAAGAGAGAGAGTCTTTTTAAGGCGTGTCACCATGGTGGTGAGATTTTCCTGGGACTTCATTATATCAAAACTGTTATTTTGCTGAATAAAGGAAATAAGGGAGCGTATATGGCAAGTTGTTCTGCTGGTTGGATGTTATATGGCTTATGTTGGAGAAAGAGGGATGCAAGAGTTGCTTTCAAGTGTCCGGTCTGGTATAAGGTGATTGAGAAGTTTGTGAGGAAGCATGATTTACTGAGTGTGCCGATGAATGATTTTAGAATGGCTAAGAATGTGATGAAAATAATACGTAAGAATGATGTGGAATGTAATATTGTGGGGTTGAGAGGGAATGAAGTTTCGGTTGCATGGAAGAGTTTGGGAACGCACGGGATGTCTAATAGACAAATGGATATTGTATGGATGTCCTTGCGCAATATTTTGCCTGTGCAACAGGTTCAGAAGAGACGAGGTCTGACCAGAACTGATGTGTGCCCGAAAGAAGGATGTGGTGGATGTGAAACTGTGTGGCATACTATATGGGACTGTGATTATGCGTGCAGTGTGTTGGAAGTGTGTAGGTGGGTTGTGTAAGGAGTTAGTGGGTGTGGTGTGAGTTTTATTGACTGGCGTGTTGCGATGTTTGGAATTGGTGCATGTGGTCGTGTGAAAAATAGAATCCTATGGTTAATTATGACTTGTGTGATGCAGAGTTTGTGGGATGTGAGGAATTTAGGAATTTTCAAAGAGAAGCATGTATCTGTGAATAAGTGTGTCGGGCTGATCCTTTCTAGATTATACTTGATTTATAAATTAGACAGCGAAGGCGGTGGTGGTTCTGATGCAGAGGGTGTCTGGAAATTTAAAAAATGGCAGCACCTGATCAAATATCAGTGAATTATAGAGATGTTTATTGATGTTTAGGATGTTTTTGTGTATACCCTTGGTTTGCTATACTAAAATAAATATGAACCATGATGATAAGAGTTGAAACAACGACGTTTAAGTTGATGAGCTTATATTGAGTTGTTTATAACTAACCTGAATGTTTTAAAAAAAAAAAAAAAAGAAGAAACACAGTATCTGCAACCTGAGATTTTGGCTTGGTTTTTTATCCTAAGTCATGTGACAAAGTTCGTTGGAGAGTCGATATTGACTTTTAAGATTGCTACTTCCTGTAGGTGCCACTAGATTTCTAGTCCTCTTCCTCTCCGAAGAGACAATTTGCCAGTACATCTGTGTGATAGATGGAGCTTTAGGCGTAAATAATTTGCAGAAGTGAGCTCCAGAAGTATGCTCCAGGAGGCGCTCTGTATCATCTCTGGAGTGTTTACTCATAAGATAAACTACGACTGTCCTGGGTCAATATTCCATTCTAGCCCAGTGGTCATATTTGCATCATACCCAATGGCGGATCTTAATAGGGGCGGATGGGGCGGTCGCCCCGGGCCCAAGGTTTTTTGGGGGCCCAGGGGCAGGGGCGGGCTGGGCCGGGTGGCAGAGAGGCAAATGCCCCCCGGACCGCTCCCCCAGCACCTGTACAGGGCCGGCCGTGCCCTGTGCTGTGACGCCGCCGGCAGCAGACAGCCGCCCGCGTCACATTCTATGAGGGGCCGGGAGCTGTGCACGGCCGTCACCTTGACGGCTGCTCAGCTCCGGCTCCCTCCGGCTGTACTTCCGGGTCAGATGTCGGGCGTGCGCGATGACGTCATCGTGCACGCGCCGACATGTCCCGGAGGATGCTGAAAGCAGAGGCGCTGCTGTGGAGCGAGCCGGCTGTGAGGTAAGTATGGGGAACTTTTTTTATTTTTTTTATTTATAAAATGAATTAAATGGGGGAGGGGGTGAGTAGGGGCTGTACACAATGAAGGGGGGGTGACTGGGGCCTGTATATGATGAAGGGGGGGTGACTGGGGCCTGTATATGATGAAGGGGGGGTGACTGGGGCCTGTATATGATGAAGGGGGGTTGACTTGGGCCTGTATATGATGAAGGGGGGGTGACTGGGGCCTGTATATGATGAAGGGGGGTGACTGGGGGCTGTATATGATGAAGGGGGGTGACTGGGGGCTGTATATGATGAAGGGGGGTGACTGGGGGCTGTATATGATGACGGGGGGGTGACTGGGGGCTGTATATGATGACGGGGGTGACTGGGGGCTGTATATGATGACGGGGGGGTGACTGGGGCCTGTATATGATGAAGGGGGGTGACTGGGGGCTGTATATGATGACAGGGGGTGACTGGGGGCTGTATATGATGACGGGGGGGGTGACTGGGGGCTGTATATGATGAAGGGGGTGACTGGGGTTGTACAGGATGAAGGGAGTGAGTGGGGGCTTCACAGGATGAAGGGGGGATGAGTGGGGGCTTCACATGATGAAGGGGGGTGAGTGGGGCTGCACATGATGAAGGGGGGTGAGTGGGGCTGCATATGATGAAGGGGGGGTGAGTGGGGCTGCATATGATGAAGGGGGGGTGAGTGGGGCTGCACATGATGAAGTGGGGGATAAGTGGGGCTGCACATGATGAAGTGGGGGATAAGGGGGACTGCACATGATGAATTAAGGGGTAAGTGGGACTGCACATGATGAATTAAGGGGTAAGTGGGACTGCACATGATGAATTGGGGGTAAGGGGAACTGCACATGATGAATTAAGGGGTAAGTGGGACTGAACATGATGAATTGGGGGTAAGAGGGACTGCACATGATGAATTGGGGGTAAGAGGGACTGCACATGATGAATTGGGGGTAAGGGGGACTGCACATAATGAATTGGGGGTAAGGGGCACTGCACATGAAGTGGGGGTAAGGGGGACTGCACATGATGTGGGGGTAAAATTAACTGCACATGATGATGGGGGAGTGGGGCTGCACATGAAGTTGGGGGGGAAGGGGACTGCACATGATGAAATGGAAGGGGGGATAAGGGGCTGCAAATGATGAAGCGGCACTGCAGATGAAGTGAGTGGGTGATAGGGGACTGCAATGGATGAAGTAAGGGGACTTCAAATTAAAGTGGGGACATTAAAGTGGATCCCCTATGGCCAGGATCACGTTGGGCGATTTTGTGCGTATTGGCCGTAGGCCTACAGCTTATGTGCAACGTCTTTTTAGGCCATGTCCACACGTGGTGGAATGGTGGCGGGTTTTCCGTATGGACCCGCAGCAAACCAAGTGCTGCGGTCCGTACGGCTGTCAATTCCCGCACTGGGACCGCAGCGCTCAGGTGGGAAGGGGGGTACAGGGGCCCAGGTTTTATGAACAGCCCCGGGCCCATAGTCCACTTAATCCGCCACTGATCATACCTTAGCATCAATCACAAAGATTTTCAATGTAAAGTAAGAAATATGGTGACTGATATTTCCAGCCTCCTTTCTTTGTCTCGGTAGGACTCCACCATTGTGCTCCTGCTGCACCTTCCTTTATTCTCTTGACTTTGTTAATTACTGTACCCACTGTCTTTAATTAAATCTACCCCGAACGAGTTCAGCTAGAACTAGCAACAATATCCCCCTGCAGGAGAGCGCCGCGCCGCAAATCAACCCAAAATAGACCGTAGGGAGGGTGATGGGCACCGGCTGCGCTAGTGAAGAGTTGTGCTGCTGGATCCTGCACGGATGTTATGCTGTAATTATAGCAATTGTGTTGCTTTGTAGACACTATGTTGTTTTAGTGAAGTTGACACTGATGATGCTTTATAAAGAAAGCCGATGAACTAGAAGTAGATATAGACACAAGACACGCAGAGACGCAGACAAAATGAATACAATATACTGTACATACACTGACACATAGACACAAACACAACCAAAACATCAGCAAATATACAGCGATACACACAAATGGATACACTAAAACCTGTCGCTGAAAGTTGCATTGAAAACTAGTTTATTCAAAGACATGTTATGTTTTTTTTTGAAGCGGTAACACACCTGTAATATATTTCATGAGCTTCAGGCTGTGTGCCCACGTTGCGTTTTTTAAGCGTTTCCGTCGCGTTTTTGCCGCTGCGGAAACGCTTAAAAAATGCTAGCAAAACTCATTCCCATGCAATCCTATGGGATTCCGCAGTTGCTAGGCCAATGCTGCGGATTTTTCTGCTGCGGAATCACATAGCGGTAAAATCCCCAGCATGTCCATTAATTCTACAGAATCACGGCGATTCCGCCGCCATATGATTGCATTGAAACGCTCACTTTACGCATGTGGTTATGCCCACCAAGTGAGCACTTCATGTGCGGATGATACCTAGGGTCTGGAGGAGAGGAAATTCCTCCATGCCCTGGGTACCATATTCCTATAAAAAATAGAATTAAAATAAAAAATAGGGATATACTTACCGTCTGTCGGCCCCCGGAGTCCTCCCGCCTCTCAGCCACTCTGCCTGCAACTTCTGTTCCCAGAGATGCATTGCGCGAATGACCTCTGATGACGTAGTGGTCTCGCGTGATGCTACATCATCAGAGGTCATTCGCGCAATGCATCCCTGGGAACAGAAGTTGCCGGCAGCGCCGATGAGGAACGGGAGGACTCCGGGGGCCGACAGAGGGTAAGTATATCTCTATTTTTTTAAAATTATTTTTAACATTCTTTTACTATTGATGCTGCATAGCAAGAAGCAGACTTCTTTGTGCACTGCACGACACAATAATTTTATATTAATTACTGTAGCTGCAGTTTTAGGCTGTACGCACACGTAAGCATTTTTTTGGTGTTTTTTAAGCGTTTTTACCGGCAAAAATGCTTAAAAAACACTTACAAGAAGCATCCGATTCATTTTAATGAATTCTGCACTTTTTGTGCATATTGATGCTTTTTTTTCCGCGAAAAAAATGCATCACGGTAAAATACGCAGCATGCTCGTTAATATTGCAGTAAAATCCGCATTTCTAGCTATTTTCTATGAGACTGGGGATGCGCAGAAAAAAACACATAAAAACCGCACGGAAAACACGCAAAAAAGGTGCGGAAAAAAACGCGCGTTTTCTGGGAAGGAGTCCGGTTTTCATGCAGAAATTTTCTGCATACGTGTGCACATAGCCTTAGCGGTTTTGGCTCTGCGGAAATGCAGCAGATTCTGCTGCGTTGTACAGTACCTTTATTTTCAATGGGTAAAAAAAACTCAGTGCACATGCTGTGGATTTTTCAGCACGGTTTTGCTGCGGTTTACAATCCGCAGCATGTTAATTGTTTGTTGTAAAAACGCTGCAGTTTTACACCTCATCCATTATGAGGTGTAAAACCGCAGGGCAAAACCGCAGGCAAAACCGCAGATAAACAGCAGGACTTTTGTCCTGCGGATTTACCTGCGGTTTTCTCTCCAAAATCCGCACACCCAAAAAATTATGTGTGCACATACCCTTAGGAGCAGGATATGGCACCCTATGTTCAGAGACTGATATTGTTTCCCAAGACATTCCTTATGGACCGTCAGCTCAGGCTTATTACAGAAGGATTGCGCAGCTCAGGCCGGAGTATTGAAAATGAAGATATTCTGTCTGAGAACTAATTGTGCATGTAGAGAATAAACAAGGTCATCTGATTGCAGTCATCAGCAGGATCAGCAATGTGTCATGTAAACCAAAAATGACAGCTTGTCTCTTCCACCTCTCTGTTCAGTTTCTTCCTCCTAAGAAGTTACAGTGAGCAGTCTCTTTCTCCTGAGAAGTCACTTTGTGCAGTCTTTTCCTCCTTTATAAATAATGTGTAGATTTTCCTCCTCTGCGGTCACTAAGTGCAGTCTCTTCTTCCGCTGCTGTCATTGTGTGGAGCACTTTCTTTTGTGTAGTCACTGTGTGCAATCTCTACCTCCTGTTCAGTCACTGTGCTGTCTCTTCCTGCAATGCAGGCACTGTGTAGTCTCTTCCTCATATATACCTAATGTGCAGGCTTTTCCTCCTTTACAGACACTGTGTGCAATCCCTTCTAAGTAGTCACTGTGTCTAGTATCTTTCTTCTGTGCAGAGTGTGTGTACAGTCTCTCTCTCCTGTGCGATCGCTGTCTACAGTCTCTCTCTCCTGTGCGGTCACTGTGTGCACTCCCATCCTTCTTTGGAGTCACTGCGTGTAGTATCTTTTTCCTGTGCAGTCACTGTGCGCAGTCTCTTCCTCCTCTGAGGTCACTATATGCAGTTTCTTGCTCCTATATAATGTGTAGTCTTTTCCTCTCCTGCTGTCACTGTGTGCAGTCTCTTCCTCCTCTGCGGTTACTATGTGCAGTCCCTTCCTTCTTTGTAGTCACAGTGTGTAGTATCATTTTCCTGTGCAGTCTCTCCCTCCCAGGGGCATAACTAGAACTGATTGGGCCCCATAGCAAACTTTTAAACGGGGCCCCCTCAAAGACACACCCCCTTCAAGACACACCCACTTCAAGACACACCCCCTTACCGATAATGCATACTAGAGTCACATTAAGTCACATTATACACAGGATAGGTGATCGCTTAGGTCTGACCATTAGACACTGCACCTATTGGAAGAGTGAGGAAGCTTTATCCCTGATAGGACCCTTATCTCCATTTTAAAATGGAGTGGCAGGTGGGATATCTGACCGAAGCTCCATTCATTCTTTTTGGGGCTTTTATAAAAAAACAAGTTCAGCCACTGAGGGAATGAATGGATCAGTGATCAAGTCAGACCTGCCACTCCAGTCTAATGGGGATAAAAGCTCCACATTCTCCCGACTGGGTCCACATAGTCCGCCATACAATATTATGGGCAACCACATGGTCAACCATACAATATTATGGGAAACCACATAGTCCGCCATACAGTATTATGGTCACCACATAGTCCGCCATACAGTATTATGGCACCTCATAGTCCACCATACAGTATTATGTGCCCCATATAATGCTCCTCCATACAGTATTATGGGGCACCTGCTCCTTCATACAGTATTATGGGCCCCCTGCTCCTCCATGCAGCACATTATGGCCCCCCTGCTCCTCCATGCAGCACATTATGTCCTCCCCTGCTCCTCCATGCAGCACATTATGGCCCCCGTGCTCCTCCATGCAGCATACTATGGCCTCCTCTGCTCCGGCACAGCTTCCAGCGAGCATGGTGACGAGAATGATATACTAATAAACTGCGTAGGCGACAACCATGGGCCCCCAGAAAGCTAATTTAACTCTCAGTGGGAGCCCATCAGGTAGCCGGCACTTCCAGGGAGGATGGTGACGTACTATTAACACAGCATAGGGGCGAACACCGTTGCGTGGGGCCCCAGAAACCTATTTTTCCTCTCATTGGGGCCCCATCACCAGGGAGGGTGCAGAGACAGCAGAGCAGCTCACCACACCAGGCTAGCCAACTCTACACAGGGCAGGCCACAGGGCAGGAGTCAGACAGAGGGAGCCCGGCGGAGAGCACACAATTACACACCACCACAGAGCAGGGCCCGGGCCGGCACTGCAGGACAGTGGTAGTCGGGAGCCGGCATAGCTGCATGACTGAGGAGGAGGACACTGGATGCACTGAGCAGGCCGCAGGGCTGCATAAGTCAGACAGGGAGCCCGGCAGAGAGCACACAACACCACCACACAGCCGGGCCGGCACTCTCCGGCACAGCAGGACAGCGGTAGTCGGGAGCCGGCAGAGCTGCATGACTGAGGAAGAGGACACTGGACGCACTGAGCAGGCCGCAGGGCTGCCTGCAGGAGTCAGACAGGGAGCCCGGCAGAGAGTCCACCACCACTGTCCACCACCACCACACAGCCGGCAGAGCAGAGAGAGTCACCCACCCACCACCACACAGACACAGCCATCAGCCGAGGACATTGGACTAGTCTGTGTCACTGTGTGACTGTCTCCTGAGTCCCGGCCCTAGTGTCCCCTGCTGAACCCTTTCCCTGCTATTTTATACATTGATCGACTGACTAGTCACTAGTGTGACTCACTCAACGGACCCGCTGACAGGAGGGCTCAGGGATTGCGGCAACACTACAGTCAGACAGACACGAGCGGGAGCAGCAGCACAGGATGAGCACCGACGACGTCCTCTGCTCTGTGTGCTGGTGCTGCTATTAGCCAGGCAGCAGCCAGCTACAGGAGAGGAAAGAGCGCGGGGCGGTGACTCACCGCCCGCGCGAACCACTGCAGACAGCAGAAGGACCAGGTCACGTGGCGGTCAGGGCCCAGGAGAGTGACTCACCATCATGTGACTGACCAGACACAAACAGTGACTGTCAGGAGCCGCCACCGCTGGAGACAGCCAGCCAGGGAGCCACCACACGACCGCGTGCACAACCTAAAAGTGCACGCGCGCTCTTACATTTAAAGGGGCAGGATTCAGAAATCTAAAGGACCCCCCGCAACCCTCGGGGCCCACCGGCACCGGGCATTTACCAGGTAGCCCGCCAGGCCAGACCGATCCTGCCCCTGAGCCTCCCTCCACTCCATTATACTCAGTCACCTCTCTCCAGTCTCTGTCTCTTGCAGCCCCCGGCCGGTGCTTGTTCCATCTTCTCAATCCATTCTCATCTCAGCGCTGTTCTACTTCTTCCTGCTTTCAGCGTCCACGTGGTGCCGCTCATTACATATGCGCATATGTAATGAGCCGCTCAATACTTATGCGCATAGGTAATGAGCAGACGCTGAAAGCAGGAAGAACTGCGCTGAGAACTGAAGATGGAATAAGCACGGGCCCAGGGCTGCCTGCAAGTGCAAGAGACATGCTAGGGGAGGAGTTGTAGTTAATTGCACTACCCGAGTAGCGCTGATTGGAGCCGGGGACTCGGGCCCCTATATGGGCCGGGCCCCAAAGCAACCGCTTTGGCTGCTACCCCGGTAGTTACGCCACTGCTCCCTCCTGTACAGTCACTTCTCCTGTGGTCACAGTAGCAGTTTCTTCCTCCTCTGCGGTCACTGTGTGGAGTCCCTTCCTTCTATGCAGTCATTCTGTGTCCGATGCAGCTACTGTGTGCAGTCTCTTCCTCCTGGGCAGCCACTGTGTGCAACCTCTTCCTTCTGTGCAGTCACTGCGTGCAGTTTCTTCCTCCTGTGCAGTCACTGTGTGCAGTCTCTTCCTCCTGGGCAGCCACTGTGTGCAATCTCTTACTTCTGTGCAGTCACTGCGTGCAGTTTCTTCCTCCTGTGCAGTCACTGTGTGCAGTCTCTTCCTCCTGTGCAGCCACTGTGTGCAGTCTTTTCCACTGTTCAGCCACTGTGTGCAATCTCTTCCTCCTGTGCAGCCACTGTGTGCAGTCGGTGTGTGCTGTCTCTTCCTCCTGTGCAGTTAGTGTGCAGTCTCTTCCTCCTGTGTAGCCACTGTGTGCTGTCTCTTCCTCCTGTGCAGTTAGTGTGCAGTCTCTTCTTCCTGTGCAGTCACTGTGTGCAGACTGTTCCTCCTGTGCAGTCACTGTGTGCTGTTTTGAAACCACTATGCGCACTCTCCTCGTCCTCTGCATTCGCTGTGTGCAGTATAATTCATGATATTCATTTGTACCCAATAGCAGACATGGACTGATGAGTGCCCCTATGCCAGAAAAGTACATGAGCTCGTCCACATGCCTGTGACATAAGCTGCTTGCCCCTTTAGAGGTGGTAGTCGCTCCCCTTACCCCTTTCCGCCTCTGCTTGTGCCTCTCCACACCCCGTCAGATTGGATGCATACAATACGCTGGATTCTGGTTGGTTGTTGTGAGCTCAGGATAACACTGATTTACAGGGGCAGGAAGTGTTGTCATTGGGAAGCAAAAAGATGTTCTTACTGAGATCTATAATTTGATATAGAGAACTGAGCTATTTGTGACATATTGATTGTCAGGTGATGGGCCCCAGACATATAGGACGCAGCATGATATAATAAGGATGCCAGCGGGGAGTGTAATTACAAGATTATAAATACAGGTTATCATGTTCCAGTTTCTTGGTGTCTTATTATGTAATATTCTAATCGCACATGAATGATCTCCATTCTATATATACGCACAGGTGACCGTCACACGTCGGTTCTAACCGTTCCTGATGAGGATCCTTTCATTGTTCGTCTCAATGTAACCGAAACATATTAACAGGAAACTCCCATCAGATTCACGGTTTTCCATTTATCTAAAATTGAAAGATGTCACTGATGTCTTTCGTACCTCTGGGTACATTTTTTGGTGCTCACTCCCCTCCCTGTGTTATTTTTTAGATACTTCATCGAAATTTTATTTGTGCATGAATCACACTGTACTGTGTGAACTATATGGTGCTAATATTTAGGTCACTGAGTGGCAGTGGTTTTGTGGCCATTTTTTGACAGTATTTTTTGGGCATTGTATAATGGTGTTTTTATGATGGAAGTGCTTTAGTAGGCACCATATGGTAGTAGCATTTAAAAGGGTGGCCCCATTCAAAGATTATTGCTCCAAAGGCTCGCGGATGCAGAAAAATGAAAACAAGCCAAGCTCTTACCTTCCTGGGGTCCAGCAACTCTCGCTGATGATCTGGATTTTATTGATTGGCTGAAGCGGTGACATCACATTGACAGCACTGCAGCTAATCACCGCTCTCAGCCACCCGTGCCATCTACATCGGAACACAGTGAGTTCCTGCAGCATTGTCAATGTGATATTACCACTGCAGCTGATCAACAAAGACTGCAGCAGTGGCGAGAGTCACCTCTAGTTCCTGGGATGGTGATAGCTTTATTTTATTTTGCCCCCCTAAATGGGAAAGTTTTATTAAGGAGTTGACTTGTAGTATTTTGGGTACTAAATGGCAGTATTGTGTGGAAAATGTATGCACTATAAGGCAGAATTATTTTAATACAGTATGGAAGTATTATTTAGACATTGTATGGCGGTATTATTTTGGCATTGTATCAAGTATCATTTGCCTTGTTAATTATCTATTCTGCACATTTATAAAAAGCCAAAGTGGTGGGTCGGTAGGGTGTGACGTCACTCCATTTTCTCTAAAATTGTGCAGTAAAGTCTTTTCTTGGCCATTTATGGGAACTTTGCTTTTACTGCAGAGTTCACACCTTGTAGGACATGGCTGTGAATTGCTGACACAATTAAGGTACCCGATGCAGCAATAGGCAAACACTGTCACGCACAACCTGCTATTATTGACTATCAATTGGTTACAGTTGGTAATGATGTTAAATGCGTTGTTAACTAGTCATTAACAGATGCGCGGCAATATGGTATCGAGCGCAGAAAGCCCCTTGCACTTTGCCAGATGAGTTTGAGCAGTTCATCATCTGAATGGAGTCGGTTTAGCACAATAATGATCTTGATTGCATTGTCTGCTGTGTTTCCGGCGCACAAATTGTCTGGGGAGCGTGTGCAATGCAACAATGTAATCCGTTAAGTGCCACGCGCCTGCAGACTAATAAAGCTGCTCCGGCGTTTCTCCTTAGGAATCTAAGCAACGGCAAAGAGCAAAGCTAATAAAGGCGGTCAATATAGCTTTAGTATCAGCAAAGTGTCAAAACAGAAATAGTAAATGACGATGGAAGGTGTTTATGACATAGGATAATATTATAATGTGCCGATATGAAGGTTAGTTACATATGCTTAAACCTTTTAAAGGAAATCCGACAGGCGATTCTTGATGCCCAGACCGTGGACGACAGCCTGGTTTATTATTTGAAATATGCTTTGAGGCTATGTGCCCACGGTGCGTTTTAAAACGCTCACTAAAAACCGGACTCCTTCCCAGAAATCGCGCGGTTTTTTCCGCGTGATTTCACCGTGATTTTACCGCGATTATGATCGCGATTTTGCCGCGATTTTCGCGTGCAATATTCAAGCACTTTCCAAGCGATTTGAAGCATCGCTTGGAAAGTGATTGACAGGTTGGTCACACTCGTTAAACATAGTGTTTGACAAGTGTGACCAGGTTTTTACTATTGAGGCCGCCTATGCGGCATCAATAGTAAAAGATAGGTTGTTGAAAAAAATAAAAAAATCGGGGTATATTTACCTTCCGACGTCCCGCGCTGCATTCCCGGGCCACAGCGTTCCCAGTAATGCCTTGCGAGACCTGTGATGACGTAGTCTCGCGTTGCTATAGCGATCTCGCGAGACCACGTCATTACAGGGCCTTGCCGCAAGGCATTACTGGGAACGCTTAGGCTGGGAATGCAGCGCGGGACACTGGAAGGTAAATATACCCCGATTTTTTATTTTTTATTCTTTTTTTTACAGGGGTATGGTACCCAGGGCCTCGAGGACAGTCTCCTCTCCTCCACACCGTGGGTACCAACCGCACATGAGACGCTTAACTTCCCGCATGGTGGGCATAGCCACATGCGGGAAGTCAGCGATTCTCATGCATTCCTATGGGTGCGGAATCGCGGCAATTATTTGCGATTCCGCACAAAAGAATGAGCATGCTGCGATTTTTTCCGCGATGCGATTCCGCCGCGGAAAAAAGCGCAGCACTAGCACAGCATGTGCGGAATGCCATAGGAATGCATGGGGGGCGTTCTGTACACGATTATTAAACGTTTTCGCGCCGAAAATCGCGGCAAAAGCGCTTAAAAATCGCTACGTGGGCACACAGCCTGAAGATCCTACAACGGCGCTGGGAAGAGCCAGTCAGGGGCAGCTCCGGACTAGCCTTGCCTCCTGCTATGGTCCCTTGCTGACTCTTCCCAGCACCCTTGCAGATGATTGACACGTCTCTTCCTCGTGAGTACATAAGATGAGACTCTTCAATCACCTCTAGTGGCTATATGAAAAACTGGCTGTGACCGGCACCTGACTAGTCTGGCCTCCAGCTATAGTTCATGCCTGGGTCTTCAAGGTATGTTTCCTCTGAAAAGCATATTTCAGAGAATAATATACCTGGCTCTTATCGAGGAACCAGGATCTCATTCATGCTTTCCACGGTTTGGGCAACAAGAATCACCCAACAGCTTCACTTTAAGGAGTTGTTAAGATTCGGAAATAATGTCAACTTTCTTTGCGAAACAGCGCCGCTCCTCACTACAGGTTGTGTATGGAATTGAAGTTCTGCCTCATTCACTTCATTGAAGATGAGCTGAAATACAGGACAATATCTTGGGAAAACTGTGGTGCTGTGTTGGAAAGAGGACAAATCCCATGAATCAGTATTTCCCAAACTCCGATCCTGGCGGCCCCCAACAAGTCATGGTTCCATAGTGTTGCACAAGTGAGAGAATTCCGGATGCCTTGATGATAATTCCACCACTTGTGCCACACTAAGGAAATCCTGAAAACATGACATATTAGGGACCGCGAGGAATGGAGTTTGGGAAACACTGGCATGGATAAATGTAGTAGTACATCATGGTGCAGAAGGAGAAGAATGAGTTGAAGGTATGGTGGCTCAGTGGTTAGCACTGTTTCTTTGTAGCGCTGGGGTCCTGGATTCCATTCCTGCTTAAGACTACATCTTCAATGTGATAAAACACTCCGGGATCGCCTTTGCTGGGGTCAAAGGTCACGTGAGTTCAGCATGAAACTCAGGCGCAGAGCTGGGATTCGGGTGTAACTGACCCTGGGTCAGGTTTATTAATGGTGAAAGCAATGCAAAAGGAAATAAAACATAAAACAAATCCTTGCCTGTCCGGCACTAACTAAACAATGGACAACCTAACTACCAACTGGCGGGCTTCTCCCGTCCAGCCAAACCACAGTTGCAGTGGGCACTGCTTCCACTCACGTGTGTCTCTCACACAGACAGGCTCTCTGTGTTCCCAGGCTGAGACACTCACACAACCACCTTGCGTCCTTTTATATCCACCTCCCATTATTCATTAGCAAGCAGGTGCGATACTGACCAGACTAGGCCACATAGGAAAGGAATCTGGGCGAGATATACCTGCCCTCATCCACTATTCCCACCTGATTCTCACATATCCCCCCCCTCTCCTCAGACCACTCTGGTCGAGCAATGACACCCGCCAAACAGTGCACTCGGGACAGGGCATCTGCATTCCCCATCTGTACCCCTGGGCGGTGCTCCACCGTAAAAGTGTAGGCCTGCAGGGCAAGGAACCACCGGGTCACCCGGCTATTCCGTTCCTTGTTCAAGTGCATCCACTTGAGAGGGGCATGGTCAGTGATCAGCCTGAACTTTCGGCCCACCAGGTAATATTTGAGGGCCTCTAGAGCCCACTTAATGGCGAGGCACTCTTTCTACGACTGCATACCTTTGCTCGTGTTTATTCAGCTTCCTGCTGAGATAGAGGACTGGGTGTTCCACACCGTCCCTCACTTGTGAGAGTACGGCCCTGATACCGGTATCAGAGGCATCCGTTTGTACCACAAACTCGCTGCGGAAGTCCGGAGTCACCAGTACGGGCTGAGAGCAAAGTGCCCGTTTTAGGCTATGGAAGGCTTCTTCAGCCGCTAAACTCCATTTAATCATGACGGAGTCTTTCCTGTTTGTAAGATCCGTCAGGGGGGTAGCGATGGCTGCAAAATTGGGTATGAACCGGCGATAATAGCCGGCGATCCCCAGGAAGGCTTGCACCTGCTTCTTGTTGACAGGTTGTGGCCAGTCCTGAACCGCCTGAATCTTATCAACCTGGGGTTTAACAACACCCCTCCCAATTACATACCCCAAATACCGGGCTTCTTCTAGCCCGATGTGACATTTCTTGGGGTTCGCGGTTAGACCTGCCTCCCACAGGTCGTCAATCACAGCTTGTACTTTCTGGAGATGAGTCTCCCAGTCCAAGCTGTAAATGACAATGTCATCCAAATAGGCCGAAGCGTACCGCCTATGTGGCCTCAAGACTCGATCCATCAGTCTCTGGAAGGTCGCCGGTGGCCCGTGCAGTCCAAACGGCATATACACATACTGAAATAAACCTTCCGGCGTAGCAAATGCCGTCTTTTCTCTGGCAGCCTCAGCCAGAGGGATCTGCCAACACCCCTTTGTTAGATCTAGGGTCGTAATATACCGGGCTTTTCCTAACCGATCTATTAACTCGTCGACCCGGGGCATAGGATAGGCATCAAATTTTGAGACCGCATTCAGTTTCCTGAAGTCATTGCAGAACCGGATGGTGCCGTCCGGTTTAGGAATTATCACAATCGGGCTGGACCACGCACTGTGCGATTCCTCAATGACTCCTAACTCTAACATTGCCTTCACTTCTCGGGAAACGGCTTCACGGCGCGCTTCCGGATTCAGTAGGGCTTTACGTGAACTGTGACACCAGGTTCCGTTACGATGTCATGTTTCATTAGCATAGTCTGCCCGGGTTTTTCTGAGAAAAACTTTTGGTTGTGAAGTAGAAACTGCCTGACCTCAGTCTTTTGCCGCTCCGAGAGAGTCTCTGCAACCCGTACCTCCGGTACGGCATGCGAGCAGACAGGATGGGCCAGCTCCGCTGACAAGGCAGACCGATCCTTCCAGGGCTTTATCAGATTTACATGATAAATCTGTTCAGGTTTCCGTTTACCTGCCTGGTATACTTTGTAGTTTACTTCACCAACTCTTTCCTTGATCTCAAAGGGGCCCTGCCACTTTGCCAGGAACTTACTGTCCACCGTGGGGACCAGGATCAACACCCTATCTCCGGGTGCAAACGTACGGATCTTGGCGCCCCTATCATAGATTCTTTTTTGGGCTCCTTGAGCCTGTATCATGTGTTCTTTGACGATAGGCATAACAGCCGCAATACGGTCCTGCATTTGTGTGACGTGATTAGTGTTGAGCATTCCGATACCGCAAGTATCGGGTATCGGCCGATACTTGCTGTATCGGAATTCCGATACCGACATCCGATATTTTTTCAATATTCCATATTGATATGGAAATTCCCACACAGCTTTTACCATAAAGTGAGACTAGGGACTTTTTTTTTTAAGTGGCGGAGGAATACAGTGCGGAAGGATACCTACCTTCCGTCATTGGATTCCTGCAGCCCGTAGAGAGCGGCAGCATCAGCTGATGCTGCAGTTCTCTACCCAAGATCATCGTGGGACACACTCGTGGACTGCTTCAGATCATGGGTGAGTATTTTTGTGGTTTGTTATGTTAATATTTATTCCGTAGATGACAATGGCTTCGGGGAACAATGTGACAAGTATTGGTAAGTATGTTACTCTATGTTATATGTACTGTATGTCTATGTATGTATTGTATGAATGTATTGTATGTAGCATGCATGTAGTATGTATGTAGTATGTATGTAGCATGCATGTAGTATGTATGTAGCATGCATGTAGCATGTAGTATGTATGTAGCATGCATGTAGTATATATGTAGTATGTATGTAGTATGTATGTAGTATATATGTAGCATGTAGTATGTATGTAGCATGCATGTAGCATGCATGTAGTATGTATGTAGCATGCATGTAGTATGTATGTAGTATGTATGTAGCATGTAGTATGTATGTAGCATGCATATAGTATATATGTAGTATGTATGTAGTATATATGTAGCATGTAGTATGTATGTAGCATGTATGTAGTATGTATGTAGCATGTATGTAGCATGCATGTAGTATGTATGTAGTATGTATGTAGCATGTAGTATGTATGTAGCATGCATGTAGTATATATGTAGTATGTATGTAGTATATATGTAGCATGTAGCATGCATGTAGTATGTATGTAGTATGTATGTAGCATGTAGTATGTATGTAGCATGCATGTAGTATATATGTAGTATGTATGTAGTATGTATGTAGCATGCATGTAGTATGTATGTAGCATGCATGCAGTATGTATGTAGCATGCATGTAGTATATATGTAGTATGTATGTAGCATGTAGTATGTATGATGCATATATGTAGTATGTAGTATGTATGTAGCATGTAGTATGTATGATGCATATATGTAGTATGTATGTAGTATGTATGTAGTATGTATGTAGCATGTAGTATGTATGTAGTATATATGTAGCATGCATGTAGTATATATGTAGTATGTAGTATGTATGTAGCATGTAGTATGTATGTAGCATGCATGTAGTATATATGTACTATGTATGTAGCATGTAGTATGTATGTAGCATGCATGTAGTATGTAGTATTTTTTTTTTTTTTTTACATTTAAAACATTAGCCGGATGATGGGACTACTACTGTCCCATCATTGGCTAATGTGTCAATCGCTGTCATGGTAGCAGGCATCGCCCGATGGGACTTGTAGTCCCATCGGACGATGCCTGCACAGACCCCGGACATCAGCACAGCCCCCCGGCAGGCCGGCACAGCCCCCCGGCAGGCCGGTACAGGCCCCCACAGGGTGCACAGACCCCGGGCAGTCCGCACAGCCCACCGGCAGGCCGGCACAGACCCCCGGCAGGCCGGCAGAGACCCCCGGAAGGCCCGTACAGACCCCCGAGAGGCTGTACAAGGGCAGGAAAGGGTTTTTCCAATTCCGATACCGGAAGTCTTATAGACTAGAATGGGACTTCTGGTATCGGCATCGGCGATACCGATACTTTTTTTAAAGATCGGCCGATCCATTCCGATCCGATATTTTGAAGTATCGGACGGTATCGCTCAACTCTAGACGTGATCTATCACTGTTTTAAATGGAGTGACCTGACCCTCCCAGGTTTCTTTTGCAACGTCTAACAGTCCGCGAGGACGTCGGGCGTACAATAACTCGAAAGGCGAGAATCCCGTGGAAGACTGGGGTACTTCCCTGATGGCAAAAAGCAAATACGGAAGTAAATAGTCCCAGTTCTTCCCATCCTTGTCTATCACCTTTCTCAGCATCTGCTTCAGAGTTTTATTGAACCGTTCAACCAACCCGTCTGTTTGAGGGTGATACACGGATGTGCGTAACGGTTCGATTTGTAACAATCGGCAGAGCTCCTTCATTATCCTGGACATAAAGGGGGTCCCCTGGTCGGTGAGTATCTGTTTTGGTATACCGACCCGACTAAACACATGCACCAGTTCCTTGGCAATCGTCTTGGTGGCCGTGTTACGCAAAGGGATGGCCTCCGGGTAACGAGTGGCATAATCCAAGATGACCAGGATATGTTGGTGTCCACGTGCAGACCGTGGAAGGGGCCCAACTAAATCCATCCCAATCCTCTCAAACGGGACTTCAAGAATAGGTAGGGGTACCAAAGGGCTACAGAACCGGGGCTTAGGTGCAGAGGCTTGGCAGTCAGGACCAGACTCACAATATACACGAATATCGTGATGCATGCCTGGCCAAACAAAACAGTGTAATATCCTTTCGGTGGTTTTCTGGACTCCCAGGTGACCTCTCATCACATGTCCGTGGGCCAGGTCCAGCACCTGCCGCCGGTAGGGTTTTGGCACGACTAATAGTTGCACCGTATCTTCCCCCTTTTTCTCTATCTGATAGAGTAAATCATTCTCCAGAACCATGTAAGGATATGCCAGCCTAGAGCCAGGTTCTACGGGTACCCCATTTATCACTTTTACATTTGTCCTAGCCTGAGAAAGGGTAGGATCCTTTATTTGCTCGCTTTGGAAGTCATCTTTCTGAACTTCTAAATCCGGCAAACGTGGAGGTGGACGGCTGTCGGCCTCCTCCTCTTCCCCGGTCTCCTCCGTATCACCCGCCATGACTGAAAACGGGAACTGCAGGTCATTTCCCGCAGACTCTTCCCCAGAGTCTTCCGGGGAGACCTCTTCCAGGGGTTCGGGACCCACACGCGCCCTGGGAGAAGAATCATGTACACTATTACCCTGGGGTATCAACTGATTCTCCCACAATTGCCAGAAGTGGGGAAAATCCCGGCCCAGGATAACATCATGCAATAACGCCGGGACGAGTCCCACTTTATGTTGCACAGACCCATAGGAAGTAGTAATGCATATGACCGTGGTGAGGTACGAACAGGTGTCTCCATGCACACATGTTACAGAAAATTTGTCTGGTGGTCCAGTCGGGGCTGACACCAGACTGGCCTTCACCAGAGTCACCACACTTCCCGAGTCTAACAATGCCACCACATTTTTGCCATCAACAATTAAATCACACAAGTGTTTTTCCACATCCTTTTGACCGGCATTCACACTCACCACCCGTGCAACCATAGACATGCGGTTTTTAGAGTCTGTGACGTCGCACTGCATGGGTTCAGTAGTGACTGGACAGTTTGCAGCAATATGTCCCATCTCTTGGCAGCGGAAACACCTAACGGGCCCCTTGCTTAGACCATAGTTCGTTACTCTCGGCCTCGCAGTGCGGGCAGTCCCGTTTTCCTCCCCCACTGTCTTAGGGATTTTTCCATCTCCCCTACTCCCTGGAACAGTCTTACCGGTTCCACGTGGAGATGATGAAGAACGAGGTGGGGTAGTGTCGTCTCGGAGTCCTTCCGCCACGGAGTAACGTTCAACCAGATCCACCAGTTGATCTGCCGTCGTAGGATTTCCATGGCTTACCCACTTCCTCAGGGCTGGCGGTAGAGCTCTCAGGTACTTGTCCATGACGACTCTCTGGATTATCTCTGGCGCTGTCAACACCTCGGGTTGTAGCCACTTCTTCGTCACGTGGATCAGGTCGAACATCTGGGACCGCGGTGGTTTATCCGGCTGATAAGTCCATTGATGCACTCTCTGTGCACGGACAGCGGTCGTCACTCCCAGCCGGGCCAAGATCTCGGCTTTCAATTTGTCAAAGTCCTGCGCGGCTTCAGGCTCTAAGTCATAATAAGCCTTTTGGGCCTCACCGGAAAGAAACGGGGCAATCAGGCCGGCCCATCGTGCCTTCGGCCATTTTTCTCGCACCGCCGTCTGTTCAAACGTGGTCAGGTATGCCTCGACGTCATCTTCGGTCGTCATTTTCTGCCAGTACCGACTCACGTGAATCACTCTCGACTCGGCTTCCAGGTTAAGCTCAGGTAAGCTTGCCAAGCGCTGCGCCACCTGCTGGAGAAGCGAACGATCGGTAACTGTCATGTCCACCAACTCCTTCAGCTGGGCCATCATCACCCGATTAGCTTCTTGCTGGACAGCGGTGGACTGTACCAGCGCTTTCACCACGTCCTCCATGCTCATGCTTGCAACGTGATGCCCGCGTTCTCCACCACAATGTGATAAAACACTCCGGGATCGCCTTTGCTGGGGTCAAAGGTCACGTGCGTTCAGCATGAAACTCAGGCGCAGAGCTGGGATTCGGGTGTAACTGACCCTGGGTCAGGTTTATTAATGGTGAAAGCAATGCAAAAGGAAATAAAACATAAAACAAATCCTTGCCTGTCCGGCACTAACTAAACAATGGACAACCTAACTACCAACTGGCGGGCTTCTCCCGTCCAGCCAAACCACAGTTGCAGTGGGCACTGCTTCCACTCACGTGTGTCTCTCACACAGACAGGCACAGAGAGCCTGTGTTCCCAGGCTGAGACACTCACACAACCACCTTGCATCCTTTTATATCCACCTCCCATTATTCATTAGCAAGCAGGTGCGATACTGACCAGACTAGGCCACATAGGAAAGGAATCTGGGCGAGATATACCTGCCCTCATCCACTATTCCCACCTGATTCTCACATCAAGGAGTTTGTATGTTCTCCCAGTGTTTGGGGGGGACGATGATGATGACTGTAGAAATTAAAGGCGCTATTGAAATAAATAAAATTGTAATATAACTGACTGTAGGGGGTCTGCTGTAAAGGCTGCGATCAGTGATAACTGTGATCTCAGGTATTTAACGCATTAGATGCCATAATCAATACGGCCAGTAACATCTATGGCATTTGATACCATTCGTGTGCTACAGATGATTTTTTATGTATCCATAGACTTGTACGGGTGATCGGGATTACATGAAAAGATAGAAGGATTTGCAACAGTGACATCTACCGAAGATCTGTGGTCGGTTCTCCAAGATGTTTGGAAAAACCTCCTGCCGAGTTCCTTCAAAAACTGTGTGCAAGGGACAAGTACCTAGAAGAGTTGATGAAGGCAATGGGTGGTCACCAAATATTGATGGGATTTTTATCTCTATTTTATTCATTCACTTTGAATTTTGTTAATTGATAAAAATACACTGTATTGTAAAATGTCTGTAAGATCTGTATGTTAAAGTAAAGTATGATGTTTCTAGAACCTTCTAGAAATCTCCCATTGCTACACACTGAGGAGACGAGCCTGTCATGTAGATGCAACCCCCCCTCCTTATCAGCTCTGTGCTTGCTGGTAACATGAAACTGTCCATTTCCTCTTGCAGCCTTCCCCCCTGCAAGGGAAAGCATTGCTTTGTTCTGAAACCATGAAGCTTGAATACAGGTATAGGAAATATTAAAAGAAGCCTAGCGCGCACTTCACTTGTGACAGAGATATGAAACTCACATTTCTGCAAAGGGCACAAAGCCAACTTTCTAAACCCCTAAGTTTCATGATTCTCGGACTTCCAGAAATTGAGATATGGATTGCTCCCAAATGGAGTGACCTATCTAGTGCATTCTTGATGTTTTCTTGTTGGGTTCGTTACACTGGGAAACATGATACCCTTGGTGAGTTCATATGAGCTTCCCCCATTAAGATATGGTTATCATAACCTTTTTAGTTAAGTTATAACTGAGAGAGGAGGGTTGGACCTCACCAGACCGCCCATTTCGTGAGATCACAGACCCTAGGCTATAGGTATTCCCTACCAAATTCCAGTCAGTTCAGCTGGAGTCCTCCTGCCAGAGAGACGTGCCGATGAGTGGGGACGTTTGGTTAAGCGCCCCTCCCCCAGCCACATGGTCTGCCTAATACCAACTACGCACATGTGAGTGTTACTTTCTGTTCTTTCATCCCCTTTGTTTTATATTTGTATTTGTACATATGTAATGTCTCAACTTTATAGCAACTTTTATCTATGTAATCACTGCCTGCATTCTTTTGGGAATAAATGATAAAATCTATTAGCTCTGTCTCCATGCTCTAAGAAACAAGCTATGCGTCTTTTGTAGATAATCGCTACTAATTTCAGGGATTTGCCGCGGACCCTCTTAATTAACTCTTTGATTAAGTAAAGCGTGGCTGGTGGCAGCGTGGTGTGCGCGGCTGGCGAGGCTAGCTGGCAGTACAGAAGGGTCTTATATTGCTGAATGAGTGGTTGAGGCCACAGCATTGATAATTCCCTTACTGCAGTAGTCTAATTGCCCATGCACAACAAGCAGCCCGTCCGGCTACTAATTATCCTAGGTAGAGTTCCCTGACTGACCTGAGGGTAAGGGGGGTGCCGGAGAGCTGCGAGTTCCAAAGTGGAACTGAGGAAGTGGGATATACATAAATCCCTGCAGTTCTTGGAAGGTTGTTAGCAGTGGTGGGGAAACCAAAATACCCCCCTGTGATAAATTGTTAGAGCAAGATTAGCTTGCTGTGTTTTTGCCACATGGTGCCAGTGGTGGGATAACTAAGATAAGCCCCCACTGTGCCTGTGATAGCCGTGTGCCAGCAGTGCGTCACGTCCCTCCGTCTGCTGACAAACCCATGTCGGTGGTGGGATCGTGACCTATTGGTGGCATAGGGTCCACTGTCCATCACAATTTGGCGGCAGCGGTCTGCCGTTATTCACATACACTAATAACACTTCTAGATTTGGAAGCTTCTTACTTTGCAGCATTTTTTCCACAGCTGGTTTATAGCTTTTTCACAGCACTGTACATTAATAAATGTCATACAACTATATTCATAATGTCATAATTCTGTCCTAATGCTATATGTAAGATGCACATGGTAATGTCATAATGCTACATTCATTTTATCATGATGAAAGGATGTAATAATACTTTTTTTGTGATGTCATGATGATAATGTCAAAACTCTATATACGAGGGTGAGTCAAAATTACCACATTCTGGCTGTAGATTTTATTTTAATCAAATTTTTATCAGAAAAGACAAATAAATCATTTTTCAGCCTAATCTCCCTGCTTTTCGATAAAATATATCCATCTGTCAAAAACTTTCGTATTCCCTCAGTAAGAAATATTTTAGGCTGAGCTTCGAGCCACGAATGCATCACTGTGCTCGCCTCTTCATCAGACGTGAATCTTTGTCCTCTTGGGGTTTCTTGCAGAGGAAGCAAACGGGAGACAGTATGATGGAGCAAGATCAGGACTATAAGTTGGACGCGGTGACACGTCAACAAAAGGTTTTGGTGTTTTGAGAATATGGTCAGAGGTCTGACACATGTGTGCCCTTCTTTGAACTTCTCTGTCCATTGATGCATACTTCTTCAGGACGAAACTTTTTTTTACCAAGTCATCGATACCACAATAAATAATACTAATTAGCATGCTACTCTTCTTTAGTTCAAACCTTCAGTGGGGCTAACATCGAAATCCCCTTTGAAATATATACTTTTATGTGGTATAAGTTAAAAACATAAATCTCCACTGATACAAAAGAGACAAAAAAACAACAGGATTAAAACACCCGCAAACAAAAAAAGGGGTAGAGAAGAGGGCGCTTACCGATACGGCTTCCATAACGTAGGATTTTTGTGTCTCATTAGGAGCCCTCTTCTCTACCACTTTTTTGACTTTGGGATTGTTTTAATTGTGTGGGGTTTTTTGTTTTTAGTGGTAATTTATATTTTTAACTTATATCTAATAAAATAAGTCAAATATTTTAAAGGGGGTTTCTGTAAGCCAATCCTATTACTTTTAAACCATTGACATCTTTTGTTAGAAAGTCAAATCATCTATTGTTTTTCACATCGAAGGCGGAAATTAACTTCAAAGCTGCAGTGTGGTGACTGTGGAGACAGAGACCTCATATAGAAAATGCTGATAAAGCGGTGTGGACAACAGAAGTTTATTTTTGACCTATCCTTGTGTATGTGTGTGTCTATATTTATATATATACATGTTTAAAAGGCCATGATGACGTCATAATGCTACATTTATGAGTGCACGATGATGTCATGATGATATTGAATGTTATGTTTATGATGTCATGATGATATAATTTTATATTTATGATGTCATAGTAATGAACTGATCGTAGATTTATAATTCTATAATATTTTCATGATGATTTCATATAGCAGTATTTTCAGGGAAGCCAGCGTTGGTTTAGAAACCATCTCAATATTTCTTAAGAAATGTAGTTCTGAGAGCTGGAAAATGAAGCAGCCATGAGTGCCTCTTGAAAACAAATGGTCTCGCGACAGTAAGAATAGGGGAAAGGAAAAAAGTCTAGAAAAAGAAAAAAAAATTTAAGGAGCCTAGAGGGTGATGTAAATGTTAAAAGGAATGTGCTTGAAATGGTGTTTTGGTGTTAGGGATTTACTGTGACAGAGAGGAGCCAGAAGACCGCAACATCTGATTTCTCCTACTCCTGCACTGATTAGAAGCACTTCACTTTCACATTAAATGGTGTCAATTTCTTTGGGCAGTGCAGGGGTCAATCTGCTCAGTTGAGAGCTCCTGGAGCATTAAGGCTCTCAGCTGTCCACTGTTAGCCACTGCCATTTCCTATATAATCTGGTCCCTGGCTAGCACTCATTGTCAGAACTAGCTTATGCTGCATGGCTGGAGGTTGTTGGTTATTATAGGAAAAGGCATTTGGTGGATTTATCTGTGACTGTTGCTTGGTTTTGACTGTGTGATAATTCTTTCTTCTCCTACTTTGGTTTAACACCATCCTCCACTCCCCAATGCATTCCTCTGTTATATGTAAGTTTATGTTTGGATGTTTGGTATTTTTCATTACCCCTGTTCGCATTACCTTGTTAGTCTGATTTGTGTACTACGGTATACTACTACTCCCCTCTTCCGTGGGTGGGGGAAGAGTGCAGACTGAAGGCGGATTCAGGAGCTAAGGCAAGTTACGTGGCCTCGGCATCTTCACCATCAGAAGTAATCCAGAGAACACGGCGAGCTAGGGCGCTCCTAGCGTTAGGGACAGGGAAGAAGCCCCTGGTCCTGGGATACCTGGCAACAGAGTTGTGACATTAGGCTACCCCTTTGGGACACTGGTTTAGGTTTTTCCTTCTTTGTAAGATTATCACAGAAAATCTGATACATATTTGTCATCTATGAAATTTATAAATCCTACAACTCTGTTCTCTATTTTTCTTCAATTTCTGACATGGCTTCTTAGCAATCATGACCCAGCTAGGTAGCATGTCAAAAAGAAGGGGGGACAGAAAACAGGGCAAGTAAATAATTCACAAGACAGAAGCTGCGATTAGATGCTACTGTCCCTTTTAATAAACCATCCATGTATAGAAGCATTAAAGAGAAAATTATCATTGTGTAATGTCATCGACAATTATTTTCCCGCACTACATTATACAAGATCAGAAAAGCTCATTTTAATCTGCTAACGGTGTTCTGTCAGCACGTCGCCTGCAATTATGCTGCGCCATGGAAAAAAGGCAGATCAGAAATGGTGAAAATGTTGTTACAAAGTGTTTATGAAATCATGTCAGCAAAACAAAGCCAAATAATTACCCAGAAGAAGGAGAAACCATCGGTGTGGGAAGAGGGAGCAGCAACTGAATCCCAGAAAACCCTAATTATGCTTAGAGATGACCCCAAACTCTACAAAGTGACCTCTTTTTACATATATCTGCAAAAGTTTCATTTTATAATATGCGGTATCTATATAATGGTCAGAGCTTCATTATTCTGATACAGAACTCCAGATCCTAACCGGAAAATGCAAGAATAGTGAGCACAGCTCCAGAATGGGCAGAATTTACGTAAATGTGGTACAAGGCTGGTAATTAATCATAAAACAATGATTGCTTGCTGCTGTAGAAGTTAACAGGGTTTCAATGCCGCAATTTTTAAATTTTTTTAATTATGTATTCTTCTTATTATGCTTGATATTTGCTGCAAATTGAAGCAATTCTTCAACGCAGCTTTTGTCCATGTGGTTTTTAGGGTGTGTGAAAAAGACATCTTTTTCAGGTGACTCCGATAAGTAAGTAGTAACCCATCTGAAAAAACTAAAAAGAACTCTAAACAGAAAGAACATATACATTCTTTTTGTAAAAATGACTCACTCTTCATATGTCTAGTCTTTTCAAGTTTCCAAAGATGCAAAGCGCTTAAAGAAGTGACCGGTCCATTCTTCACCTGGCTTCGCCTACCTGGTTTATACAAGTAAAAAAAAGTTTTCAGTGAAAGATATCACAATGAGCGATCAAAAAATAGACACTTCGGGACAAAGATCCCGGCATGTCCTGTAGCATCTTCCTCCTGTATAACGCACAGGTCTTAAAGATGTGTGCATATACCCTTACGGGGAAAACGCCTTGGTAAGAATTTTTTTTCAAGTCATTTTTGCTGCATTGACGATATTTGTGCTATTTTTTTTTTTTAAAAGCAGTTTAAAGGGGCTACCGAGAATGCAGGAAAAGGGTGCAGTACAGACATGGTGGCGGTCTAGGAGGGCTAAGTCAGCTGCCTTTGTCTGTACATAGTGAATAAAGTGTATTGGGCAAATTACAACTCATGTATGAGAATGGTGGTGGGCCTACCAGGTGATGCACCGCTCCCCCGTGGGCAAGTCCGAGCCGGCTTTTCTACCATATGGAGAGATGCATGTGCAGATCCTATACAGTGGTGTACGGTGTTCCTACAGTTCTGTATTCTGGAGTTCCTAAGACTTGCATTGCCCACTAACACCGTTCCTAGTTTATAGAAGCGGAGATTGTCAATCTCAGGTGTTGTTCTGCACAGGTAATGAGATGTATTAATCTTAAGCTTTGCTGCAAAGCATAGTGGTGAATTTCTGTTGGGACCATGGAAAAAGCATGTTGGAAAATCCTATAATTGCCTCTAAAGCTGCATCCACACATGGAAGCTAATTGCCGTCATTTCCAAATAGCCACCGGGCGAAATTGCTGTTCAATAGGATGTACGATAATATGTGAGAGTCAGGTCTGCGCACTGTAACCCGCACATGAAGAATGAGCACATGTCAGCGGCTCCGGATCATTGGATCTCTGAGTAGGCGAAGAGTCAACGAATCGAAGCTGCCGGAATCCATTATGTATTGATTCCAGCAATGAAATGTTATGTTTATCTGGAATAAAAACAAACATCCAGTGATGGCCAGAAGCCAAATATCATCACATTAGTTCCGTGTGAGGATAAAAGTGACTGGGATGTTGGTTTCTGAAGTGACAGTAACGTGGAAGAAGTAAATTAGAGGGATTATTCCACAGGACTCCCCTAATGTAGTCAAAAAGAAAAAATGACTAGGCAGCAACATGTTAGACTAAGAAAGAATATTACCAGGGTAATACCATCTAAAATCATGGGCCCAGTAGGAAAAGTCCTAATTGGATACACAACCCCCCCAATTAAAAAAAATAGCTCATCACGGAATGGCATACCTTCCAACGTTTAAAGGGAACCCGTCACATGAAAAAAGTGCTATTAACCTGCAGAGATGGGGTTAATCAGCAGGATGATAGCGTTCTGAACCTGCCCGGCGCCAGCACTTAGACCCCCAGAAGAAATTCACTTTTTTTTTCCTGGCAGTATTCGATTTTCAGTCATGGAGGCGGTGCCGGTTTGGATCCAGTCATCGTCATGCTAGCTGGAGAAGACCATAGAGGTCACAACATTGCTGCTCCCATGATATAAAAGAATAAACACTTACAGTGGGTACGGAAAGTATTCAGACCCCTTTAAATTTTTCAATCTTTGTTTCATTGCAGCCATTTGGTAAATTCAAAAAAGTTCATTTTTTTTCTCATTAATGTACACTCTGCACTTTTTTTAATTTACCAAATGGCAGCAATGAAACAAAGAGTGAAAAATTTAAAAGGGGTCTGAATACTTTCCGTACTACTGTACATATGAAACTTTCTCTGGAGAGCTGCCTTCAATTGTTTCTGTGGATTTTACATTGAGTGGATCCCTCGGGTATATTTTGACTATGATGCTCCCTTATATCTAATGTGGGTTGCATACATGCTTTTTTCTAGGTTCACTTTAACCCCTTCAGCACCTTGTTTTTTTTTTTCGTTTTTGCGTTTGCGTTTTTTGCTCCCCTTCTTCCCAGAGCCATAACATTTTTATTTTTCCATCAATATGGCCATGTGAGGGCTTGTTTTTTGGTGGGACAAGCTGTACTTTTGAATGACACATTGGTTTTGCCATATAGTGAACTGGAAAACGGGAAAAAAATACAAAATGCAATTCCACAATTTTTTTTTGTTTTGCTAATTTATCAAGTTAATTAAATGCTAAAACTGATCTACCAATATGATGTTCCAGGTAAGTATGAGTTTGTGGAAACCAAAGATGTATATATTTTTTTTTATTTAAGTGGTGAAAAAAATTCCAATATTTTTTTTAAAAAAATTCGCCATTTTCCAAGACTTGTAGTGTCTCTATGTTTCATGATCTTGGGCTGGGTGTGACGGCTTATTTTTCGCTCGACGAGCTGAAGTTTTCATTGATACCATTTTGGTGTAGATACGATCTTTTAATCGCTGTTTTTTGCATTTTAATGCAATGTTGCGGCCACCAAAAAATGTAACTCTGGCATTTTGACTTTTTTTCTTATTTCACCAATCAGATTAATTATTTTATATATCGATATTTCGTGCGATTCTGAACTCGGCGATGCCAAATATATGTATTTTTTTTTCTATATTGTTTTATTTTGATTGGGCAAATGGGGAGGTGATTTGAACTTTTATGGCTACTGCTCAAAAAATAAAGGAAACATTATTCCGTTTGCAACAGGCTGTTTGTGTTCCCTTTATTTCTTTGAGTAGTATGTTTTCTTAATATTTTTAAAAACATTTTTTTTTACCTGTTACTTGCTTCATTAGTCTCCATGAGTGACTACAAGCTGCGATCATCTGATCGCTTGTGCTACACAGAGCAGGGAAGCCCTGCTCTATTTAGCTAAAACGCTCCCTTGCCATGAGTGCCGACCGCTGGGCAATGACAACCACAGGGGTCTGCTGCAGACCCCAGGTTCTCATGCCAACCCATCGTTGACCCGCAGTCATGTGACACGGGCGCTGATGGGGTGTGTGTGTTTGTGACACGCTTCCGGTAAAAGCATGTTAAATACCACGGTCTCTGACATGTTAACAGCCGGGGGTGTATCGTGATTCCACCCGCGGCTGTTAGGGACACATGTCAGCTGTTCAAATCAGCTGACATGTGTCAGAAAAGTTGCGGGCTCATCTCCGGAGCCTGCAGCAAACACCTTAGACATAACTATAAGTCTAAGGTAAGAAAGAGGTTAAAGCAATGGAGAGAGACAAGTATTGCGGCACAAGCAGTAATTTTGGGCAACACGGTGGCTCAGTGGATAGCATTACAGCGCTGGAGTCGTGGGTTCAAATCCCACCAAGGACAACATCTGCAAGGAGTTTGTATGTTCTCCCCGTGTTTGCGTGGGTTTCCTCCGGGTACTCCGGTTTCCTCCCACATTCCAAAGACATACTGATAGGGAATTTAGATTGTGAGCCCCATCGGGGACAGTGATGATAATGTGTGCAAACTGTAAAGCGCTGCGGAATATGTTAGTGCTATATAAAAATAAAGATTATTTATTTATTTTTGGGGGATGATGCAATGTGATAACTTCTGCAGTGACTGATTCCCTCATTACACAGCTCCGCTATACCCAGAACTACACTGTGGCCAAATCGCAGGCTGACTCATGGACGCTTGGTTTTATGGCATGTCATACGGATGTCTTGCACTTTCCCGTTATAGATTCTTCTTGCAGTTACTGAGAAATAAAATGAAATCCTGTTCTTTCCAATAAAGTGAATTAAATTCGATATCAGGCGGCGCCGACTTTTCTCTCACCCATATTTATTGGCTTGTTGAAATATAATAGCATAAAATGTAACAGCTTTGGCTCCCCCCGCCCCGTCCGCTTCCTAGGAGCTTTACAGCGGTGGAGCGGCCTATGGCCAGGCTCGCTTTGTACTCGGGATAGTCTGATGTACGTGGCAGGCGTCCAGCCTCAGACGGCATCGCTCAAACGTCTGCGGATGCAGTAGGGCTACAAGAGTGGACATAAATATTTTACAAACCTACGTCTCGTAAGGATACAAATGGCCGTGTATTAATAAATGTGTCCAGATCAGCGCACGGCTTTATAGATTCCTCCCATTACACAGTAAACTCTGGTGTAAACGGCAGGACGGCTGCATTGTTTCTTACCTACAGAATAATCACATAGTGAGAGATCTACTATGGGCACCGAGGAAACAACATAGCAACTTTATGCCACTTTTTCATTTTTCTATTACCGCAGCTCTCCTCCACTTCTTTCCATAGTTTCCTGATAATCCATTTTTTTTTCTGGTTTTTAGCAATAGCTAGGTATCCAATATAAACTCTCCTTGCACTGACCTAATGCTCAAAGTGTGCTTATATAGCCAATTGGAATAAGCAGAGATGCAGTGTAAAGCATGGGGGGAAAACAAAAAGGCAGTATGAACCTCTCATAAGGCTGATAGTGAATGCCACAGTACTGTACCTAAGTCTCTAAAAGATAATGCAGCTACACTGTTATGGCTGATTATAGCTGTGCAGTAATAGAGCAGAGCTGTACTCTAAAGGAGGGAGCAGTAAAACAGCAATCTGAGCCCCTGATGAAGCATGGCGTGGGTTTCAGCCCATTTTAGATTCCAATGTAAAATGGCACCAGGACCCACCATAGACACAATCATTGGTGCCCTTTCCCAAGAAACTGTAAGACTTGGCTGTGTCCTAATAGAGCAGACCAGCACTGTAAAGTATGGGGAGGTAAAACGTCAATCTGAGTCCACAAAGGGATAAGAAGAGGGTTTTGATATGCTGGCATGATGACGTACTTGCATCGGTTGATGATGTCATAGCGTCGGTGCATCAATAAAGAGCAACTGGAGCACCTCTGGAGCTGCACTGCCATTCTGTATTGCTGGCATCAGAGCATCTGGAAGGTTTCCTCCCCAGAGATGTGTGCCAATCTGACCATGGGCCCCCCGAGAATCTAGGGCCCCAGGCAGTAGCCCAGATTGCCCTCATTACAATCCACTTATGGTCCTAAAGCAGCAGCGAATGGTGACTCATGGGGCCCCCGATCATATTGATGGATGCAATCATTTCATTACAGCTAAGGGAATTTATTAAGAAGGCTCCAGATTTGGGGTAACAGAGGGTTCCCTATAGTATAGCCTTCACATGCTTTATAATCCTCTTGTGATGTCACAATGGACTGCGCCGAGAAACAAACTCATCTTTGCTACATCAGCTTTATCAATCTGATTTACGCGGATGATTTACAACTTTTTTTACTTTTTCAGGATTTGGAGCAACATTTTTTGGGGATTTTTCCCCCTAATTAATTCTTTATGGCTTTTCCAATTTTTAAGCTATTCATCATCGGAAAGATGAATCCAGCTCCAATCCTGTGTGAGGTCCAGCGTGATACGGACATCTTCATTAATGAATACAATGCGCAGCAGAACAGAGTTATCGATTTCTTCCGATTCTCCTGAAGACATAGTGTATTTATATCAGATGTCTGTATGCATAAGGAATGGCGCAAGCTCCTTCGTGATAACACATTTACTGCTGCGGCTCCTGATCCTGATTATTCCCAGTCTTAGTCACGGCATGGAGGAGCAGGGAATGATACGAGTAGCAGAGCGGATAGGATTAGCCCCATCTCATTAGGATTTATTGATTTCTTTGCTATTTAATATCTTTCTAATTTCCCCAGTTGCTCCTATGAATGATGCGGTCAGACAGGATTGAGGTTAGTGGAGGCAGATATGATGGCCGTGTCTGAGACGCCTCATTTACAGGGACATTGATTCTTATGGATATTTATGCAGTCATTTTTGCTAAATATATCCTGAAATACATAAGGAGTATTCCCAGAATTCCCAGTAAAGCAGGGGTGGGGAACCTTTTATCTGCCAGGGACAGTTTGGATATTTATACCATCACTAGGGGGCTGTACACAATTATCAACCTGGAAATTACCCTGCTCTATTTGGTTAAACAATTAATTACCCCCCCAATGTGATAGCGGGTGTTAGCGTGGGTGGTCAGGAGCCAGAATCTCCAGGAGTGGACCCTCTGGACCGTGGCACCGAGGGGCCCAGGGCGAACTGCCAGGTGTAACCGACCCCTATACAGGGAACGTTAGGAGCAGGCCCAGGGGTTCGAGTACCACAGTAGCCGGTACCGAGAGGGGCAGCTCAGAATGGACTGGAGTAGGAGTGCGGAACTGGAGCGTAGACTGTAAGGCTGGTATATGGAGAGATGGCTGGAGCGGAACACAGGAGACAGGACTGAAGTAGGACTGTAGGAGTATGGACAACTGGATGGAGCAGGAACCCCGGAGGCAGGACTGGAGTAGGGTGGAGCTGGAGCGCTGGTGCAGGACTGGAGTAGGATGGAACTGGAACACAGGAACAGGACTGGAGTAGGATGGAACTGGAACACAGGAACAGGACTAAAGTGGGGTGGAATAGGAACACAGGAACAGGACTGGAGTAGGATGGAACAGGAACACAGGAACAGGACTGGAGTAGGATGGAACAGGAACGCTGGAACAGGACTGGAGTATAATGGAACTGGAACACGGGAGACAGGGCTGCGAGGCTGCTGCAGGAAACACTGCAGACGGAACCGAGAGGCTGCAGAGAGCACAGGAGGACGCAGGGCCCAGTGTGCAAGGTAACACAATGCTCAGGCGCCTTCCTCAGGGGGAAGCGGCCTGATATGGCCCCGTCTGGTCTGCCATTGGTCTGAAGGTGCTTCCGGGTCAGGGCACAGCCGGAGAACAAGAAGCAGAAGGGAGGTGCGACCGCGGCCTATGGCGCATGCGCATTGCATGCAGGGATGGCGTCGGCCGCGAGCCCGTCAGAGGTGACCGCCATGGCCGTCGGGTGGAGAGAGGCTGTGGCGTGGGAGCAGAGGCTGGCTGTGGCGTGGGAGCGGAGGCCGGGTGAGTATGACGGAGCGGTGTAACAGCGGGAGCTGCTTCTCTTTGATGTGGCTGTGATCTTAGGTGGTATTACTCGCAAATGCTTTTCTAGATCGGCATCCGTCTGGAGAGCAGGCGACTCTTTGCAATGATAAGTTTTGTAAAGAAGTCGCAGCAGTAAGTTGTACTTAACGCAGTATATTACACCACAGGTCTCCTCACAGTGGGAAATCTATCACTGCTAAGGTTACATTTATTGACCTCAAGCAGTTGGAGATCTACAGTATACATAACGTAGGAGACACCAAGACTACTACATACACATTACAGGAGATACCAAGAGACTCGTATACATCACATAGGAGACACGGAGGCTGCCCTGTACAACACAAAGGATACACAGAGTCTGCTATTATATACATCATAGGAGACATGGGCCTGTGGCATATACATTACATCACATGGGAGACACCGAGACTGCTGTACATACATCATAGCAGACATGGGGCTGCGGTATATACATCACAGGAGACATGGGGCTGTGGTATGTACATCACAGGAGACATTGGGGATGCAGCATAGACATCACAGCAGACATGGGGCTGCGGTATATACATCAGAGGAGACATGGGGCTGCGGTATATACATCACAGGAGACATGGGGCTGCGATATTTACATCACAGGAGACATGGGGCTGCGTTATATGCAGCACAGTAGACACGGGGGATGCAGTATAGACATCAAAGGAGACAAGGGGCTGTGGCATATACATCACATAGGAGACACCGAGACTGCTGTACATACAGCATAGCAGACATGGGGCTGCGGTATATACATCACAGGAGAAACGGGGCTGCGGTATATACATCACAGGAGACATGGGGCTGCGGTATGTACATCACAGGAGACATTGGTGATGCAGCATAGACATCACAGGAGACATGGGGCTGTGGTATTGTGAGACTGGAGTGCTCTGGGAGTTGAACCCTCAGGACCGTGACGACGAACCTCCCTCGGGCGAGCTGGCCAGGTGTACCACCCTCTATACAGGGAGCGTTAGGGGCAGGCCCAGGGGAGACTATCCCCGCGGAAGCTGATACCTCGGAACAGCCGGAGGAAAACACAGGCAGGGAACGTGCTGGCGGGCAGAGGGGAGAAGGCGACGACCACAGGGGAGACTGCTGTAGCCGCTGGGACGGAGGTTGATGGCAAGGGAGGTGGCAGGAACGGGCTCTGGGGAAGACGCTGGAACAGGAGGACACAAGCTGGAACGGTCTGGACCTAGAAGGGAACACAGAGAGGTCACAGGTGGAGGACCAGCGGAGGCTAGGAGGGGTACAAAGCGCAGGAACAGAGGAAATGCAGGAGAAGGTGGACCCGAGATCAAGCGTGAACCACAATTGATAATCAGGCTCAGAGCATGGGGTGAGACTGACTGATATAGGGCATGCTGCAGGACTTCCGGGTCAGGGTGCACCAGCATCATGGAGGCCAAGGGATAGGGCGGCTCAGTCTGGGAGAGGCGTGCGCCTGCGTACCTGACAGGGGGCAGAGACCGGCTGCAAGACAGAAAGGGAGGAGGCTGATTGACAGGCGCCTGCAGTGGGGGCGGGCCGAGAGAGCCGGGAGCGCTGGGAAGCCCTGGGCGGTGCGGAAACGCGGGAGGCTGCAGGTGCCGCCGGCGCTGTGACAGGAGAAGCTGCGGCAGAGGCGGCCAGAGCAGCGGCCGCAGGAGCAGGGACAGCAGGAGCTGCGGCAGAGGCGGCCAGAGCAGAAGCCGTGGGGAGAGCGGGAGCCGTGGAACGGGAGGTAGGCGTGACAAGTATGTACATCACAGGAGACATGGGTGTCATGATCCCAGTGCAGGTTTTGACCTGCATGTCAGGGGTTAATGTCTTGAGCACAGGGCAGACTTTAACCTGCACGCCTGGGGTTAATTATTGTGGCCTCTCTTTGATACAGGGAGAGCTTCTTATAGCCCTGGGAAACTACAATCCCCATCAGTTATACTTTTGCCTTTGGCCGAGTGTGTTGACCCCTGTGCGCCTGTGCCTGTTCGTTGTCTTCTAGCTTGCTTATATGGTTCTGACCTGGTTCTGTCCCCCGTTGTGAGTTTGCCTGTTTGTTCTGTACTGTATATCTGTTTCTCTGGTTTCTGACTTCTTGGCTACATCTTGACTATCCGTTCTGTTTAATCCTTTGGTATTGTCGTGCTCGTGCTTTGACCCCGGCCTGATCTGTTTACGTCCCTGTCTATGCCCCTTGGTAACTTTGTCCCGTAGTTACCATTCTAGGAGTTTTCCTGCAGCTCCTAGCTCTCTGGAGTTTAGACCACGCCCCCAGCAGTCACGTGCTTCAGGTCCTGCTGGTCTGAAGCACGCATCTTCTCTGCTGCTGCCCGCTCCACAGGTATCTTAGAGCACAGTTTGTCTTACTCAGGACACGTGCACTGGCTCAGTGAGCAAGTGCAGTGCGGTGTTCTTGACAATGGGGCTGCGGTATATATATCACAGGAGACATGAGGCTGCGTTATTTGCATCACATTTGACATGGGGGATGCAGCATAGACATCACAGTAGACATAGGGCTGTGGCATATACATCACATAGGAGACTTATGTACAAAAGAGAAAAAAAGTGATGGCACTCACCGTTCTGCTGTGAAAATTCACATCACACTTGATGTGTGTGCTTCTAAATTTCCACCTGCCTGCATTCCAGCCTCAGGACCCGTTGAAGCGCAAGTGCGTGAAACGGCCGTCGTCCACTCTCTGTACGTTCCTCCCGTGCCAATGCCTTTTAATCAATAAAGAATTTTCGCGACAGAGCGGTGAGTGCCATCACTTTTTTTCTCTTTTGTACATAATCAGATTACATTTTTGCTTTCCTGGATTGAGCACCCGTTCGGACGGTAGTTTGGCGGTTGGTCCAGGTGTGTGATTTTTTGACTTGAATAGCAGTCATGGAACTGCTTAGGGGTTAAGGAGCAGTGCCGAATTTTCTGTCTATTCTATTTATTTTCTTTATCACATAGGAGACACCGAGACAGCTGTACATACATCATAGTAGACATGATGCTGTGGTATATACATCACAGGATACATGGTGCTGCGGTATATACATCACAGTAGACATAGGGGATGCAGCATAGACATCACAGGAGACGCTGCTGCTTTCCCTATAGTGGTACGGGAGCACATTGTTCGCTAGCTTCACTCACAAAGTTTGCGTGCCGCAGTAGTGAATGCTGCATGTGCATGCTTGCAGGGTAAGAAGAAATTAAATAGTCGGCAGCCGTACAAAACTCTGCTGCCATCTCAAGCATTGCGGTTTCTGGGAACCTGCCCAAGGGCCTGAGAAATGTTCATCAGGTGCTATAAACGGTCCACAGGCCTGTTGTTCCTGAGGTTTTTTTTTTTAAATCTACCATACGGTTCCTGTGATATGGGCCTGCTTATTTAGTGCTGATTTTTATGGTCTTTACTAAGGGGGAGTGGATCACAGGGTAATAATACACTGGAGCCTAGTGACCCGCCCCAGAGGATCATGTGAGCCATGTCCCCTCGATAAATAGCATAAATATTAGTACTAAATAAAAAGGCCTATATCTTTGGAACCGTATTTTTTTTTTTTAAACAACAGAGTACTCAGGGGAGCAGCAGGAATAAAATAAGGCCAAAAACTGGACACTTTTGACTTGGTGACAGATTCTCTTTGAATTTATCTCTTATCCACTCTTTTTCCCCATCAGAGATATTTAGAACATGAAAAATGTTTTATTATTTTATCCTCAAACTTCTGAAGATTTTGCCCCTATTATTGTCTTCTTCATCCAATGTTTCATTGCCCCTTTAACTGTCCTTTATCCACCGTAATCTTTGCACTTCTCCTTTGTGTTTAGATGGAGCCCCTTTGGATAAGGAACCCTATAGTAGTTGAAGAAAGCTTATAAAGAAGGGAGAACATTGCTGGGGGACGAGCCCTATAACGTGTACATGACCTAATCAGATGCCAGAGTGGACCTCTGACTTCAGAGACGTCACCTTCCTGAGCACTTGATCTCCTCTTCGCTGTGGAGCTCCAGGTCTGCTCTGAATATCCTCCATTGTATCTAGAAACCTACTTCGTTGAAGCCGTGGACCCTACATGATGAAATGCATAAAATAAATTCATTCAGGAGGACAAGATATAATTAGATATGGCAGATCCGTTATATCTGGTCATTAATGTTAGCATGATCTTCATTTCTGGTAATTACATTGTAACAAATGAAATATCCATTTGCCTTAAGGGGGAATTCACTGCTCATCCACGGTAACATTCGTTTTCATTAACGACTTAACCCCTGCTGTGCTGGTCCACCTTGTTCTCTAGGGTATTGGAAATATTGCAGTCCATTGAACGCCATGGGGACTTTTTTTTCCCCCTAAAATGTGGTGGGGAAGTCACCAAGACCCTCCATAGACATAATCATTGCTGACCTATCCCAACAAACTGTGGCAAGAATTTTTATTGAGTGTAATCAGGTATGGGCACCAGCACCCTTCCTGCTTTAATGTCCTCCTTCCTGACCGCCTTCCTGTAATCATTTCTCTATCCTGTCCCCTTTCTGGTATACCTATCCCCCATCCTGGGACCCTTAGAGTAATAATGTCGCCCATCCTGGTCCCTTTCTTGTAACAATGTCCCTATCCTGGTCCCTTCCTGGTATAATGATCCCCATTCTGGGCACCTTCAAATAATGATGTCTTTTCCTGCTATAATGTCCCCCATTCTGGGCCTTTTCCTGCTATAATGTCCCTCATGCTTTGCCCCTTCTAGTAATAATGTTCTCCTTCCTAGTTTAATGTACCTATCCTGGCCCCTTCCAGTAATATATGTCCCTATCCTGGCCCCTTCCTGGTATAATGTCCCCCATCCTGGCCATCCTCAATCATTTCTCCCATTCTGGGCCCTTTCCTGCTATAATGTCCCCCATCCTGGGCTCCTTCCAGTAATATTGTCCCCCATCCTAGTAAAATGTCCCTATACTGCCCCCTTCCAGTAATATATGTCCCTATCCTGGCCCTTTCCTGGTATAATGTCCTGCATCCTGCCCCCCCTCAATCATGTTCCCCATTCTGGGCCCCTTCCTGGTATAATGACTCCCATTCTGGGCCCCTTCCAGTAATAATGTCCCCCATCCTAGTGTAATGTCCCCTATCATGGCCCCTTCCAGTAATATATGTCCCTCATCCTGGGCCTCTTCCAGTAATAATGTTTGCCATCCTGGTGTAATGTGCCTATTAATATACAGTATGTGGGCCCCTACCAGGAATAATGTCCACCATTTTCTGTACAGTAGGAAACCAGAACAATAGTCTCTGGCTCCACCGATATTGCCGCAGTTCCCTGTGAGTTGTTCAGCTGCTCATCTGCTAGGCAGTCTTTGTCCAAGGAACACTTGGTGCACCAAACATTTGCACGTGGTCACTATTGTAATTTGCTGCATGTGTATTTCATAGGTAAAGATAGGGACGTTTAAGAAGCACAATCAGCAAAGGAACTTGGGATCAAAAGTAGGAACTGATTTTTCAGAAAGGGGAAAACCCAAAAGATACTGTACACTGTAGTAACAGGGCCCCCATCTCCCATATGCCACTTAATGTACCGTGGTCCCCTTATACCACCAGGAGTCACCACCTTCGTCAGTGCCTATAGTCAGGTGGGTAATAGATTGGCTGGTCCACCTTTCTGCACTTTTTTATGGTGCACCATATAACACCCAAATAAATCATTTAGTGCCCATATAACACTAGTAAACCAATTTGCATGACAGCTGCCATCTCCAGGTGTCCAGGCCATCAGCGTGATGCCCCCTTCAGTATGGATGGGGAAGTGTCCTGTGTGCACAGGCCTGGGGCTGATACACCGGGGGGGCTGTGGGCGCTGCAGTGGGGCCATGTTTGCTGTCACCCAAAATCAGATGTAACCGAGATATTATTATTAACCTAATTAAGTTCTAACAGAAGATCAGAAGACGTCCATTCCAGGACTGAGAGACAAATAATGGGAAGTTCTGCTTCATCTGCAAAAATCAGTGTGTAATCCATTAAAAGATGTGTAAGGACGCTGCATATCTAGGAATTAGTGTGCGGATGTACATGTAATAATGTCCCATCTACGGAGATTATACAGACGGATGTCACCATTACATTCCTGCCCCTATATCATTTATATGATGAGTAGCGGCGTCTCTTGGAGTATACGGAGCAGGGAGATCTCACCACAGAGGATTTGCATTCGATTTACATCTTATTGCCGGATCTGGATGGTAAATCCCAATGGTTCAGTTCTCAGTTATTTCCTCCCTAGATTAGGCGGCTGTATAGACTCCGGGGGATGTCCGGCCGATTCCTGTATCCTGTCTCATGCGACAGTCAGAGCCATAAAACCCAAAACTGACTTTGTAACAGCTATGACCTCTGGACACTATTGTCAGTTTCTATTACCACTATACCCCTGACTTACCAGTATACCCCTGTATGACCAGTATACCCCTGACTTACCAGTATACCCCTGACTTACCAGTATACCCCTGTATGACCAGTATACCCCTGACTTACCAGTATACCCCTGACTTACCAGTATACCCCTGTATGACCAGTATACCCCTGACTTACCAGTATACTCCTGTATGACCAGTATACCCCTGACTTACCAGTATACCCCTGTATGACCAGTATACCCCTGACTTACCAGTATACTCCTGTATGACCAGTATACCCCTGACTTACCAGTATACCCCTGTATGACCAGTATACCCCTGACTTACCAGTATACCCCTGACTTACCAGTATACCCCTGTATGACCAGTATACCCCTGACTTACCAGTATACTCCTGTATGACCAGTATACCCCTGACTTACCAGTATACCCCTGACTTACCAGTATACTCCTGTATGACCAGTATACCCCTGACTTACCAGTATACCCCTGTATGACCAGTATACCCCTGACTTACCAGTATACTCCTGTATGACCAGTATACCCCTGACTTACCAGTATACCCCTGTATGACCAGTATACCCCTGTATGACCAGTATACCCCTGACTTACCAGTATACCCCTGTATGACCAGTATACCCCTGACTTACCAGTATACCCCTGTATGACCAGTATACCCCTGTATGACCAGTATATTCCTCTATTTCCATTATATACTTGTATTATGGGCAAACCCATATATATTATATACAGGTTACCTTCTTATAAAAGTATTTCTCCATATAACAAGTATCTCCCAGTATATATAACAGTATATATTCCTGCATTAACTCTGAATAACCTATATATATATATATATATATATATACACACTGTGTTCCAAATTATTATGCAAAAAATATTTCCTCATATTTTCTCTAAATTACCTATATGAATTGCAGACATTGTTATTTTCCAGTCATCTAATATTCTAGTATAATTACAGTGTTTTTGAACAAACTGCCTATGAAAACAGTATATTTTTAAAAATAATTAACACTGAAAATGCATGTTCCAAATTATTATGCACAGCAGAGTTTTCAACCTTTTTATTTTTATTTTGAACAAAAAAATGGTCAATTGTGAAATGATAAGCATTATCAGCTTATTACAAAATTAAATCAAACAGTTTTCAAGTCAAAACTTTATTCCAGGTGATGTTACATTTGCACATAGGACCCCTTGTTGGAAAGAAGCTTCTGAACTCTCTCGTCCATTGAATTTGTCAGTTTTTGGATGGTTTGTGCTTCAGTTGTTTTGCATGTGGACAGAATCCCCTCCCAGAGCTGTTGCTTAGATGTGAGCTGCCTCCCGCCATCATAGACACTCCTTTTGATGATGCTCCAGAGGTTCTCAATGGGGTTGATGTCAGGGGAAGATGGTGGCCACACCATAAGTTTGTCCTCTTTTATGCCCATAGCAGCCAGAGATGCAGATGTGTTATTTGCAGCATGAGACGGTGCATTATCAGGCATGAAAATGATCTTACTGCGGAAAGCACGGTTCTTCCTCTTGAACCATGGCAGGAAGTGCTGTTTTAGAAACTCCACATAGATTATGGAGTTCATCTTTACCCCTTCAGGGATCCTAAAGGGGCCGACAATCTCTCTCCCCATGATTCCAGCCCAAAACATTACTCCACCTCCTCCTTGTTGGCACCTTAGCCGTGTTTTCATGGGGTGTCCATCAACCAGCCATCCTCCACTCCATCCATCTGGACCATCGAGCGTTGCACGGCACTCATCGGTGAACAAAACATTTTGGAAGTCAGTCTTCATGTCTTGTTTGGCCCACTGGAGCCGATTCTGCTTGTGTGCAGTGGATAGAGGTGGTCGACAGGATGGCTTACGCACAGCTGCAAACCTCTGAAGGACCCTGCATCTTGTTGTTTGGGGGAGGCACCAGCAGCTTCAAAAACTTGTCTGCTACTATGACAAGGCATTTTTGCAGCTGCTCTTTTAACCTGACGCAATTGCCTGTTGGAAAGAGTCCTCAGTTTTTCCTTATCAGCACGCACACGTGTGTGCTGGGAATCATTTACATTCTTCTTGATTGTGCGATGATCACGATGAAGTGTCTTGGCAATGTTGATTGGAGTCATGCCTTGACCTAAATACTCCACAATTTGTTGCTTCTCAGCAGCCGACACATCCTTTTTCTTTCCCATTTTGGCAAAAAATGTAGGCTGCTTAATAATGTGGAACAGCCTTCTTAAGTAGTCTTGCCTTTATTTGGACACACCTGCCAAACTAATTTGCACAGGTATCTGCAATTGCTTTCAGTGATATAAAGAGCCCTGACACACATCGCCATCAATGAGTTTAAATGACAAACAAAAAAATTCTAACCTTATCACTCCTAAACTCTTTTTGCATAATAATTTGGAACACAGTTTATATATACTGTAACAACTACATATAACTGTATACCTCCCTATAACAAGTATATAACCATTACATCTCCATATAACCAGCATATAATCAGTATACCTCCATATAACTGTATACCTCCATACACCAGAATAAAACTAATACACCTCCGTATAACCAGTATATAATCAGTACGCCTTCATATAATCAGTATCTAACTATTACATCTCCATATAAGTATAGAACCATTACACCTCCACGTAACCTGTATATAACCAGTATACCTCCATATAACCATTATACCTCCATATAACCAGTATACCTCCATATAACCAGTATACCTCCATATAACCAGTAGACCTTCATATAACCAGTATACCTCCATATAACCAGTATATAGCCATTACACCTCATTATACCCTCCCGTCCAGTTAATCGGATCCGTATCTCCCAGCCGTCATGGCGGAGCCGTCTCCTCAATGTCCTGACACCTCCCTCAGTTTGCAGTTGGAGCATTCATCTCCCGGCCTCCTACCTTCCTGAACAGCAGAAGAGCGCACCAGCCGGCGTCAGCTGCTCCGTAATCTGTACTGCAGGCAGCGGCGGAGGGATGATGGATCGCTCTGTTATTGGCTGTCTCTTTAGATTGGGATTTCTGGCTGAAACTAAGACTCATTTCTGAGCTTTGTTTACAAGTCGACATTATCACTGCCTCAATATTGACCAAAGGATCAGGGACGATGGTCCCGCTGCCGCCGCTGACAGCCCGCACGTGTGTTACTCCTTGATATGTACTTGTCAAATCATTTATAACCGAAGCAACAGAGAACGAGACGTCGGGAAAAGTGCAAGAGTTGCAGCGTCTGGAGGAGACGGGAAAATGGCTGCTTCACCTAAACAAACCTCTGGAGTGATGAAATTACTAATGAATGTGCAAATTACTGATCACAGGAGAAAGAAAACGTGCAACATCCACAGTGATAATAGTGTACATGTAAGGATATGGACATGCTGCCTATGTTTTCCCCTTGAAGAAACAAGTTTCAATGTTGCGTGATGTGATATGTAATGTGAATTGTGATGTACGTTAGTAATGTTGGTAATAATATGTGTAGGTTGACCATAGGAACAGTTAGAGTTAATAGTTGGGACTAGCCCAGAGTGAGAGGGGCTGAGTTACAGGGAAAGTGACAACTTCCTGTCAGGTAGTCAGATGGGACCTGGGGTGCATAGTGAATGATCAAAAAGGTCCAAAGTGAGCAGTGCTGCATTCTGGAGTGACCCTAAGTGAGAGGAGACCGAAGAGCAGGGATAGTGAGATCCAGATTACAAGTGACTAAGAGACAGAGTGACCTTCCAGAGACGAGTTCTAGGAGAGGACACCTAGCCATGAGACCCCGAGGTGTCAGCACTGGAAGGTAATGAGCCTAAACAGGACTGAGTACACAGGACTAGTGGGGGTCCCGAACAAGAGCGCTGGGGTGCCAGCAGTGGAACGAGAATGCGGAATTGCTGAACAATTAAAGGAAACTTAATAATCAGGACTGTGTCGCTAGAGCTGGGTTGTGGTGAAGAAGGAAGAAACAGTGGATATAGAAAGCTGTGGAGTAAACTACAGAGGAAGACTACTGTGTGGAAAATGCTTCAAGTTGTAAAGGAAACATGCATAAGACGTTGCACCCGCTATCCCTTGTATATATTCCCTACCGAGTTACCCTCCAGTAAAAAGTTTATTTTTGAACTGTGGTCTCCCTTACTGAACTGTGAAACATCTGGTCCTGGTAAACCAGCAACATCGGTTACATGCGGCCTGCACGGGCATAGCGAACCCACAGCACTAGTCCCCACACCCAGCCAGGACCTCCACTTCCATGTTAAGGGCGGAGAGCACTGAAGACGAGTGCCTCTCCCACGGCTTCTGCCCCACGTCACGTTACATATGTACAACACATGAACAAGAGGATTCAAGGACACCTCAAAAAATCATTTGATTGGGGCTGGATTCACACCATTTCATGCTATTTTTTAAGATAGCAGCAAAAATGTTGCAGTTTTATCACGTTTGCAGGAAGAAAAAAATTCACCATGGCTTAAATGTGAATGCAGCCTCAGTCCCATTGCCCCTGGTGTATGACACTCACCCCCCGGTGTATAACATCCAGCCCCCTCACCCCAGTATATAACCTCTGGACCCCGCCATGCCATCTACTTTTACTAACATGAGACAGAACGGCAAGTGGTGCAGAGCTCCCTGATACCAGCGCGGTCCTGTCATAGGAGCCAGTGGGGTAACAAGTCCATTCATGACATTTCACAAACACTGCGACCCCCTCCGTAGCTTCATGGCCGAGCTGCTGCATGTGGAGCGCCCTCACTCACCAGGGCCATGGGGTACTCGTTACCGGGCCGGTTGATCTTCTCAACGGGGGGTTGTCACGGCAGCGGTGACCCGGTCCGTGGCCCTGGGGCTCCATTGCAAAGAGGGTTGTTTCAGTGTGCTTATGGTGGTGAAAGTTTATAAGTGATTCGTGACGCCACCTGTGGTGTTCGGCAATAGAGATGTAAGCCAACGCTGCAGACAGATCCTCTGGGACAGATGGTGTGGTGCAGCAGTGATGTTATAGCCGTCCACAGGCAGGGCTGTAGTCCCAGGGCAGTGTAGGTGAAGTGACACGTAGATGGTGTAGTGTCAGGCGCAAGGGATGTAGCAGTGCTGGGCAGGTTGGCGCCGGAATAGGCGGAGGACACCAGGGCATGTAGTTCCAAAGCTTTACTCACAGTCTGTTGCAGGTACAGGTGCCCACATCTGTGCCGTGTCCTCCGGGTCAGGATCTCAGCCAACTTCCAGGCAAGATGAAGTACTCCTTTCCAACACTCCGCCAACATATGTGCCTTTTCTGAACGTCTCCTCTTATAGCGCCTAAGAATGAAGTACTCTCAGTACTGAGTTACACTGGAGTGCCTCCTGTCAGATGTTCCTATGAACTCTACTTGTACGGCAGGCAGCTGTAGCCTGCATCGGGGACTCCTTGCTACTAAGTCCCGGCTCACTAATATGTTGCTGTTGTGCCCCCAAGTCTTGTGTGAGAATAAAGTGGTCACTACTTCTATTCCTCCGGTGTCTGCTGCAGGACCATTAGTATCCATACAAGCTCGGGGACCGGACCCCGGCCTTGCGCTTAGAACTTGAAAAGGGTTCTTGTGGCGCCCCTGAGGCTCAGTCGCCACAGAGGTACTGCACCTTCTCCTAAGGTGTAGTGCCCCACCATCCTGGTAAGTTGGGAGCTCCTTTCCGCACTCCAACACCTGCATCCCACACACAGGATAGTTCAGCACTGATCACATTGTGGCTCATGCTTAGAGGGTAGCAGAGCACCTCTGGTGATTCCTTGCTTCGTAACACGAGATGTGCTGGGAGGTGGGTGGAGTTGAGATTCATATAAAAGAGTGGGAAAGTTTAGAGTTGAGTTCAGTTCAGTCTGACAGAAGGTCGGCGGAGTAGGAAGCCTCTCAGTGAGGAGTGGGGGATCCCTGGAAGAAGAGATGGAGGAAGGAGTGCTGCAGCTGCCTCAGTGACCTGAGCCAGCTGGCATGGGAAAGTAAGAAAGGTGGAGAGACGTAGAACTGCAACCTAAACTTCCATAAGAGAGAGAAGGAACAGCGCGCAACGAAGGAGTAGGAGAACAATGAGGAGGAGTGGGTTGGATAGGAACTCTGCCTATAGGTTCTCAGCGCAAGGCCGGGGCCCGGTCCCCAAGGTTGTATGGACACTTATGGTTCTGCAGCAGACACCGGTGGAGTAGTTGGCTGTAAATGCACTACTCCCATCCAAGACTTGGGACACAACAGCAAACTGAGAGAGCCGGGATCCAGGAGCATCAACGAGTAGGCTACAGCTGTCTGTCATACAAGTAAAGTTCTAGGAACATCTGACAGGAGGAACTTCAGAGTAACTAAGTACTGGAGTGCTTCACACCACACAAGCGCTAGGAAGGAGACTGCACAGCCCGTCTGTGAGAGAGAATCCCTGAGTTGCTTCCAGGCTAGCCTGCTCTGTTACCATCTGTAATCAGGCCCCTGGACTGCAGTTATCAAGTAAAGGTACAGAAATTGCACCCCGCTGTGTCTTGTCTGCTTCCTACCCTGTCGGCACTGCTACATCCCCGTGCCAACCACCTTTACATTGCCCTGGGGTTACAGCTTCACCTGTGGGGAGCTACACCACCTAAGCTGCAACATTCCATCAGCCCCAGAGGATCTGCACGCAGTGTTGGCTAAAACCTCACTTGCCAAATACCACAGGTGGCGTCATGAACTTTCCATATAAACTACATTACAAACATCATCCGCCATTGATATTGGGCGCCCAGTGCCACGGACCGGGTCACCGCTGCTGTGACACATCTCCCCCTGACACCGGCCCGGTACCGAGTACCCCACAGCCCTGGGTGAAGCCTGGGAGGGCGACCCATTCTCCTCTAACCCTGGTCCTTGTTCTCTTATTCTCCTCACGTTCCGTGCTAATCATTCTTCCCAATGGAGAATCAAGCTTCCTTTCTCTGTCTCCTTCCTGTGCCAGTAGACCCAGATCACTGTGGCCTGCTGCAGCACTTCCTTCTTCCATCCGTCTCCCGGGGATCTTCTCTGTCTCACACTCCGTCCGTCTACATCCTCACTCTCTGACTGACTGACTCAACTCTTCCCGCTCTTTTGTGTCAACTAAACTCCACCCACCTCCCAGCACTTTTCGTGTTCCAAGCAGGGAGCCACCAAGGGGTGCTATGCTATACTCCAAGCAGGGAGCTGCCGAAGGTGATTTGCTACACTACTTTGAGGTGTGGGGGGTGCAAGTGTTGGAGCGTGGTCAGGAGTCTCCACCTTACCTGGATAGTGGAGTACCACACCTCAGGAGGAGGTGCAGTACCTCTGTGGCGACTGAACCCTCAGGGGCGCCACACATGCAGCCTTACATCACCAAGCACAATGCTGAGCAACGGATCCATGATCATATAAAAGAGAAAGAATTCCTTTACACCATTGATTGATTGATGACGATCCTTCATCCATTCCACAGAGATGTCCTGCAGCAGTTGTGGTTTGTATTATGAGGTTCTGCAGCAGCTGAGATGTGTATTATGAGGTCCTACAGCAGTTGTTGTTTGTAGTAAGAGGTTCTGCAGCAACTATGATATGTATTATGAGGTTCTGCAGCAGTTGTGGTTTGTAATATGAGGTTCTGCAGCAGCTGAGATGTGTATTTTGAGGTCCTACAGCAGTTGTTTGTAGTAAGAGGTTCTGCAGCAGCTATGATATGTATTATGAGGTCCTGCATCAGTTTTGGTTTGTAGTATGAGGTTCTGCAGCAGCTGAGATGTGTATTATGAGGTCCTGCAGCAGTTGTGGCTTGTGTTATGAGGTTCTGCAGCATCTGTGGTTTGTGTTATGAGGTTATGCGGCTGTGAGTGCTCTACTGGTGGCCATAATGGTTGTCACCCAGCTCCCACAGATACAAACTCCTTACTTTTGTGGTACATGTTGGGATAATGCGACCAGCCTATATGATTAGCGGCTAGTTTCTGACTAATTTGTGACTTGTCCCCTTTTTTTCATAACTTTTTCCCTCTGCACATAATTCCAGTCTCTCAGGATTGGAGGCAGCGACCTCAGACCCGGCCCCCGGTGACGGCTGAACCTGCAGGCAATTAGCCGCCGTCTACCCTCCGGGGCTCTAATTAGCGATAATTACAATTGTATCGTTTTATTTTATTCCTCGGACAAACATACAAATGGAGGATAATTTAATTTATCATTAACGCTTTTACTGCCAAAAATAGGAGAAGATATTGGAAAAGCGAGAGGCCGATAAATCTTCATTTGCCGAAGTTCAGACAAAGCTAGGACAAGGGCCAAGCGGAGAATTAATGTGACACTCAGTGATTGTGGCGCCCGTTATCTGGGCCATCACTGCTCAGGGTATCAATAAGAATGTCACCTTAAGGTTTACTGCTGGCACTGAGAACAGAGGGCACAATGGAGGAAATGGAGTCATCGCTATCAGGGTCGCCAATACCATCATTATTGTCACTCATATCATCGTCATCATCATTATCACTGTCATCATCACCACCATCATCCATATAATCATCCTGTTGTTAATTATCACCACAATCATTATTAACATTATCACTCTGCATGTGTTATCTGTAGTGTTTACACAGGACTGCAAGTGAGACCTACTTTATTTTCTGTACTCAGTGAGCTATAACTTTTTTCTGTGGTGTTACATAGGACTGGAAAAAGCAATTAGTTCCAGCTGCGTGTAAAAAATTTCTTCTTTATTTCAACATTAAAATTATGTCATCTTCATAGTAAATGCCATACACACGGACACGGCAACGCGTTTCGATCTGTAAGATCTTTGTCAGATGGCTCTGGAACTAATTGCTTTTTCCTATTGATTACACGTCAGTCCAGACGGAGCTCCGAGGTCGGCGGTGAACACTTGGTGAGCTGGCTTTTGTTTGTTTTCATGTTACATAGGACTGCAAGTGACATCTAATACATTATTTGTACTCAATAATCACGGTTTTATGTTATGGTACATACTATAGTACTGCAGGGACATCTACATTATCTGTCCTCAGAGTGATCACTGTGTGCTATCTGTATTGTTACATAGGACTGCAGGTCATGGATCGCCCTCGCACCCAGGGCGGCGGGGTACTAGGAATCGGGCCTGTTGGTTTCAATGGGAGATGTCACAGTAGCTGTGACCCGGTCCGTGGCCCTGGGCGTCCATTGTAAAAGGGGAATAGAGTTGATGATGATGATTAAAGTTTATAAGTGAATGATTCGTGACGCCACCTGTGGTGTTCGGCAATGAAGGTGTTAAGCCGACGCTGCAGACAGATCCTCTGGGACAGATGGTGTGGTGCAGCAATGATGGTGTAGCCCTCCACAGGTAGGGCTGTAGTCCCAGGGCAGCGTAGATGGGGTGAGAGTGAGGAGAGCGTAATGGTTCAGTGTTAAGCACAGAGATGTAGCAGTGCTGAGTGTGTTGGCGCAGGAATAAGCGGAGGACACCAGGGCATGTAGTTCCAAAGCTTTACTCACAGTCTGTTGTGCGTACAGGTGCCCGCCTCGGTGCCGTGTCCTCCAGGTCAGGGGCTCAGCCAACCTCCTGGCAAGATGAAGTACTACTTTCCAACACTCCGCCAACATATGTGCCTTTTCTGAACGTCTCCCTTTTGCACCTATAGTGAAGTACTCACAGTACTGAGTTACACTGGAGTTCCTCCTGTCAGATGTTACTATGAACTCTACTTGTACGGCAGACAGCTGTAGCCTGCTTCTGGGACTCCTTGCTACTAAGTCCCGGCTCACTCTCGATGCTGTTGTGCCCCCAAGTCTCGTGTGGGAATAAAGTGGTGATGACTTCTATTCCTCCGGTGTCTGTCGCAGGACCATTAGTATCCATACAACCTTGGGGACCGCACCCCGGCCTTGCTCTTAGAACTTGAGGAAGGGCTCTGCTCTAACCCTAATCCTTAGTTCTCTTCTTCTCCTTACGTTCCGTACAAAACTATCTTTCTTATGGAGAATTAGGCCTTCTGAATATCTCTTTCCTGTGCCAGCAGACCCAGGTCACTGAGGTCTGCTGCAGCACTCCCTTCATCTATCCCACTCAGGGGATCCTCTCTCTGACCTAGTCAGACTGCCCTAGTCCTAATGAGCTCCAGCTCTCTGGTGCAGTCTAAGCTCCACCCATCTCCCAGCATTTTTTGTGTTCCAAGCAGGGAAGGTGCTTTGCTACACTACTTTGTGGTGTGGGGTGTAGGTGTTGGAGTGTGGTCAGGTGTCTCCACCTTACCTGAATGGTGAGGTACCACACCTCCGGAGGAGGTGCAGCACCTCTGTGGCGACTGAACCCTCTGGGGCACCACAGTTACATCTCTTACAATATCTGCACTCAGAGAGCTATAACTGTATTATTTGTGGTGTTACATAGGACTGCAGGTAACATCCACTACATTATTTACCCTCAAAGAGTTAGCACTGTGTAAACTGTGATGTTACATAGGACTGCAGGTCACATCTCCAAAATTCTCTGCCATCAAAGTTATCACTGCGTTATTTGTGGTGTTACCTAGGACTGCAGATGACATCTACTACATCATCTGTACTCGGAGTGATCACTGTGTATTATCTGTATTGTTACATGGGACTGCAGGTCACATCTACTAAATGATCTACACAGAGTTAGTTATCACTGTGTAATCTGTTATGTTACACAGGACTGCAGGTCTACTACATTATCTGTACTCAGTGAGTTATCAATTTGTTATCTATGGTGTTGCATAGGACTGAAAGTAAAATCTACCAGATTATCTGTACTCAGAAAGTGATCACTGTAGATTTTCTGTAGTGTTGCATAGGACTGCATGTCACATATACTACATTATCTGTAATCAGAGAGGGATCACTGTGTTATCTGTGGTGTTACACAGGACTGCAGGTCGTTTGTACTACATTATCTGTTCTCAGTGAGTCATCACTGTTATCAGTGGTGCTACATAGAACTGCAGGTAACATCTGCTGCATTATCTGTACTAAGGCTAGTTTCACACTAGCGATTTTGTGCGCTGAGCGCAGCGCCAGCAAAACAAGACCAGCGCACGGTCAGCGTATTCAACGCTAAATATAGGATACTCTGATCGCATGCAACATCATGCAATCAGAGGAGGAACTGACCAGAGGGGGCGCGGCCGGGGGCGGGCTTAGCGGCGGCCCTGCGCTGCGCCCAAGAACGCTAGTGTGAAAATAGCCTAATAGACTTATAATTTTGTTATCTATGGTGTTACATAGGACTGCACTTGACATCTAATACATTATCTGTACTCAGTTATCCTTTTATTATGTGTAGTGTTGCATGGAACTGCAAGCGAGAGCAACTACATTATCTGTACTAAGAGACTTATATTTCTACCCTCGCCTACTGTATCCTCACTAGAGTTGAGCGACTTTTGTTTTTTTAGGGTCGAGTTTCGTTTCGTGAAACCCGACTTTTCCAAAAGTCGTGTCGAGCAAGATCGGACGATTATAGGGAAAAGTCGGGGTCGTCCCGAAACACGAAACCCAATGTAAGTCAACGGGGAATAAAAGTCGGCAGTGAGAGGAGGACAGGAAACACACCTACAGTGCCCATTTGAATGCCAAAAGCATCAATTCTTCTTACTTAAGCTTGTCAACCTTAATTAACTTCATAATACAAGTTACGCACTGAAAAATGGGGGTTATTTGGCTAAAGTTGTGGGGGGGTAGGGCTGGCTCCAGGTTTTCATGTGCCCTGGGCGAAACAGCGCCCCTTTAACACATACCACAACTCATCATGCTCCGATACGGCAGAGAAATAGCGGTATAGTACAATGAAAAATACCTCACTTTTTACATCTCATGACAAGGCCCATCTATTTCTCCATACAGAATCATTGGTCCCAAGCAGGGGGGGCCCACTCGTTGGCGACGGCACTGGCACAGGGCCCCTGATAGTACGGTGGTGTGTCTGATGGCGGGTGGGCCGAACCTGCACTTTCATCTGCAGCTTCCTCTTTGTCACCGTGTAAGATGGAACTGTATATGGGAAGGGTAACCTGAGTTTCATCAGGGTCAGATTCAGGCCGTGTAGCGTGCGAGGGGAATGTAGTGGTCTGGGTCAATGTACCAGCAGATTCATCGAGCAGTGGCTGGGCATCAGTGCACTTGTGTCGCCCCCAGGAGTACGGTCGCCACAGTGGCATTACCTTCTTCCTAGGGAGTGTGATGTCATGCTTGGGAGCAACGAAGGATCTCTCTAGCAGGTTAACTGATTGGGCGGCGTTATTCCCACGAGTCATGACCCTCCAAACAGCGTTCATGAAGGCAAAGTGTTTGTTTTACGTGGGCAGTATGGTTGCAAAGCTGAACCTTAAAGGAATGTCCAGAAGGGCACCACCAGGAGTGGAGCCTACGGTTAAATTCGGCTCCACCTGGGAAACCTCAACCATGCCAGCTACAGAACAGATGCACACATTGCAAGCTTAATTCCGTTAACGAACGAGACTCCGTCATGCCCCGCGGTCCGAGTCCGGCTTACTAGAGGGACACGTGAGGCTCTGGCACATGAGATTGGCCAATAACTGGTGTGTCATGCCCTTACATGTCCGTGGCTGCATGTGCGCTACACTGAAAAGGCCAGCGTTTGTCGCTTACAGGTGCAGATAACCCGCTGAACAACGTTAGTGATGGGGATCACTGATTACAATTATTACCCGCGAACGATGATTTCCCAGTAAGTGCAGGTCAACCGCAGTTCCGGAATTAGGCCTAACCGTCATTCCTGAAAAAATGAAAAACTTACGTGTGCAAACCACAGGTGCTGTAGCTTGCTTAACAGCTCGCCAGCCGTTCTCACGCCCAGTATGGATTACACGTGATTGCACAAAGGTGAGAAAGGGTACCGTATCCCTGGATAACATGTATGGATAGCTTACACATTCAAAATATATGTCTATACATCAGGAGGCAGGCTCAGACGGTGTTAGGCCCAGTATGGCTTGCACGTGATTGCACAAAGGTGAGAAAGGGTACCGTATCCCCGGATAACATGTATGGATAGCATACACATTCAAAATATATGTCTATACATCAGGAGGCAGGCTCAGACGGTGTCAGGCACAGTATGGATTTGACGGCCCAGACTACACAGCGGAGGAGCAGGGAGAGGTAAAGATTGCAAATGCTGGGGCCCTGCCCAAGCAAGGGGGGCCCACTCGTGGGCGTCGGTACTGGCACTGGGCCCCTCATAGTACAGCGGTGTGTCTGACGGCGGGTGTGCACCACCACCGTCAGAGACACTTGATTGCACTATGAAGGACCCTGTGCCAGTGCCCGCGCCCAAGAGTCGGCCTACCCACCTGTCCAGGGCAACGGCACTCGCACGGTGTCGTGCGCTAGGTGGTGACCCCGGCCATGGGGGGGGGAGGCAGCACAGTTAGGGAGTTTTAGAAAGTGGCATATGTTGATGTTGGACATTCAGCTGATGCAAAAGGCGAAATAGGTCAAGTCCCAGGAAGAGGTGGACCAAAGCAAGCCATTTTTCTGTCACCCTATGTGTCATCAGGGGAAGGTGAGACAAAATCCTTGGAAACCCATGCGTGGTTCATTTTAATGAAGGTTAGATCATCCACATTTTGGGTTGACAGACGGGTCCTTTTTTCTGTCAGGATTGATCCAGCTGCACTGAAGACTCTTTCCGATAGCACACTTGCAGCTGGGCAAGCGAGCTCCTGTAAGGCATATTGTGCCAATTCAGGCCAGGTGTCCAGTTTAGCGGCCCAATAGTCAAAGGGGAATGACCTGTGTGGGAGAACATCGATATGGGAGGAAAAGTAGTTTGTAACCATAGTTGACAACTGCTGTCTCCTGTCACTTTCCATCGATGCAGTATTACCAGTTGTGTGAGCGGTACTTGAAAAATCAGTCCACAACATTGTCATGAAACCCCTGTCTCCAACGCCACTTCTGCTGTGTGCACCATGAACACCTCTGCCAAGCTGCCCCCGGCCCGTATGGCTCGTGTGAGAACCATCACCGCTGCTGTGTGCTGGGAATGCCTCAAGCAACCGATTTACCAGAGTTGCTTGTTTATTAGCCAATATTAGGTCAAGGTTCTCCTGTGGCATGATGTTTTGTAATTTGCCTTTATAGCGTGGATCCAGGATGCTGGCCAACCAGTAGTCGTCATCGTTCATCATTTTGGCAATGCGGGGGTCCCTTTTTAGGATCCGCAAGGCATAATCTGACATGTGGGCCAATGTTCCCGGTGTCAATGATTCACTGCGAGTCCGGTTTGGAGGAGCACTTTCTGGCAAATCCACATCCCTCCAGTCACGCACAAACCCTGTACCAGACCTTGCCACGCCAACATTTTCACTTGCCCCACGAGATGCATCCTCCTCCCCTAAGTAATCATCCCCATCATCATCCTCCTTCTCCTCTTCTTCCTCCACCTCGTCCAGGAGAGGTCCCTGAGCAGACAATGGCTGAATGTCATCAAGGATTCCCTCCTCGTCAACATTGGCTGCAGACGCCTGCTCCTTAAGGTGCGTCAAAGTTTGCATGAGCAGACGCATAAGTGGGATGCTCATGCTTAGGATGGCGTCGTCTGCGCTTACCAGCCGTGTGCATTCCTCAAAACACTGACGGACTTTACAGGGGTCTTTCAGCTTTGACCACTGCACACCTGTCAACTCCATGTCTGCTCTCAAAGTGCCTGGCCGTGTATCCTCCCACAAATGCATTATGGCCTGCCTCTGCTCGCACAGGCGCTCCACCATGTGCAGGGTGGAGTTCCACCTTGTTGCAATGTCGATAATGAGGCGGTGGTTGGGAAGGTGGAGCAATCGCTGCAGCTTCTGCATACGAACGGAGTGTACAGGCGACCGGCGGATGTGCGTGCACAGTCTTCGCACCTTCTGGAGCAGGGCTGTTAACTCCGGATAATTGTTGAGGAAGCACTGCACCACCAGGTTCAAGGTGTGAGCCAAGCAAGGTATGTGGCTGAGTTTTGAAAGGGCTATTTCTGCACACACTAGTGGACACTGGTGGACACTTTTGGATTGTGTGAGGCCCACTGAATATCAGAGCGCTATGTCACAGGCTCGATGGCACAGGTGTGAAAAAAGTGACTACAGGATAAGGGAGATTTTGAATTTCTGCACACACTAGTGGACACTGGACACTTTTGGATTGTGTGAGGCCCACTGAATATCAGAGCGCTATGTCACAGGCAGAAATTGGCTAGTGTATCACAAACTACAAGGTGTATGTAGAATTGGGCAGAATAGGAATCTCCCTAGAGTGTAGGTCTGTAAGAACGGAACAAGTCCTCCACTTATCCTTCCACAGTGACACACAGATAGCTTCACTGTGGCTGTGATAACAGCCGTTACACGGTACTGTGTGAGGAGCGTACACCGCTGTATGGTGTGAAAAAATGCACGCTCAGTACCTCAGCAGGACAAAAAAAAAAATTGGGATTGCTTTTAAAAAAGCAGTTTGCAGAGCAGTGGGTAAACAGCAATGCAGCTGTCAGGAAGCCTTAGAAGGCAGCCTAACAACCAACACCGCTGATCCACCACAATATAGCCTCCCCTTGCACTGCACACACAGTGACTGGTGTGTTGTACAGGCAAAATCGCTAGCAGCAGAAGCAGTTTTTTTTTCTTCTTCCCTGCCTAACGCTCTCCCTACAGAATCAGCAACCTCTCCCTATGCGAAGATCGGCAGAAGTAAGATGGCGGTCGGCGTGCACGCCCTTTTATAACCCCTGTGACGCCCACCAAAGCAAGCCAATCACTTGCATGCCCTTCTGAAAGATGGTGGTAACCCCTGCCTATGTCATCACGTTGCCCACAGTGTCCGTGGATCCTGATTGGCTGAAAAAGAGCGCAAAACAAACTTTTGAAATGCGACTTTGGCGCGTAAGTCGCCGACCTCGTGGCCGACCTCATCCTAGGGTCGGGTTTCGTTTCATGAAACCCGACTTTGCCAAAAGTCGGCGACTTTTGAAATTTTTCGACCCGTTTCGCTCAACTCTAATCCTCACCCATCCCTTGTAGATTGTGAGCCCTCGCGGGCAGGGTCCTCTCTCCTCCTGTACCAGTCATGACTTGTATTGTTTCAGATTACTGCACTTGTTGTTTATTATGTACACCCCTCCTCACATGTAAAGCGCCATGGAATAAATGGCACAATAATAATAATAATTGTGTTATCTATGGTGTTACATAGGACTGTACTTGACATCTACTGCATTATCTGTATTCTGAGTTATCATCTATGGTGTTACATGGGACTGCAGGTGACATCTACTACATTATCTGTAATCATAGTGTTATCATTGTGGGTTAACTGTTGTCTTGCATAGGACTGCAGGTAAACCTGCTGTGACACATTCAGCTCTGGTACATCGGTAAATATAGTTGAATTTGTGTGTTAGTTACAAGACCTAACACGGATCCTGTGGTTTTCTTGGGATTTAGCAGGTGAGAGCTGCCGACGGCTCACGTCACCCCTCCGGCATTTCTCGTGTCTTCCGAGGTGTCGGAGGCTGCGGCTCTTTCTCTTGCCAATCACACTCCATGCTTAACGCTATTTATGAAGATGATCTCAGGAGGACGAGCGTAATGTTATGCCAGGCCAGCCCTCCTATCTGTAACTCCGCAGACACTTTAGATTTTTGTGGGATCATTTTTCACAGGGCTTCTGCTTACAAAATGGGAATAAAAATGGTTTATCACGAGGTGACGGAATCAGCGCCTATTCCTACCATCATAAATCTGCGACACTTCGTGTCCTCGGGGTTCGGCTACAGGGAGTCAATTTGACCCTCTAATATATTTTTCCCCTCTTCCATCTGGTTGAATGGCGGCGTGCTTTCCGCAGGAGTTCAGATGCACGTCAGGTACCGGCGATGGATAAGGACGTGATTTCATTAACATGAAATGATGCAGTTTCAATGCAGCATACAAATCCACTGTGTGCCTGACAGATACCATCTCCGCGCTCCCTATCCATTCTTCTGTCTCACTGTGCCATGGTTTAGCATCAGCAGATTTCCCTGCCCATCTAAATCCCTGCTAGACACAAAGCCTCCGATAATGCATAATATCCACCTTCCGCAGCTTCCACACAGAGAAGGAAAGGTGACAGGATGAGGACTGATCTATTCAAATACACTTATTTCTTCTAGATATTTTGCTGAGCTTATTTGGAGCAATTGCTGAAGACTCCTTATATCTGAACAAGGTGCATTTATAGCTGATATCCACTAGGGGGCAATGTAGGTGGTGAGAGCTTTTGGGCAGAGACCTGTTACCTCCATAGATCTCAGAACCAGACAGTGACCCACCCCTATAGGCAATAGGATCACACTGCAACAGTGACCTTTTAGAGGCCCGAGTGGTCCAATTTTCGGGACATTTGTTCTTTTTTCTTATTTAGTAGACTAAAAGTAATTTTTGCTATTGGGTTTTCCTAAAACTTGTCATTGTTTGGTTTCTATTGCCTCTCTTGCTCTGTACTATTTCTAGCTGCAGAACGAGTCAACTAAGAATCTGTCAGTGAGCTCATTCTGATGATCCAATGGGAGGGTTTCAAATTGTCGTTTGTCTTTTTCTGAGCTTTCAACGGAGAATATTTGCTCTGGGTAAAAAGCACAAAATGACAATATGGTAAACCACACTTCCCAAGACTATGTACACAGGGATGAATAAAGGCTGCCACACACAGCTATTCTACCTTCCTTTACTTCACCCATTCGTATTTTTTTTTGTCTCCAGCCTTCCTGAGTTGGGATTGTTGCCATTTATCCCAATCCTCTATCCTAGTCATTTGTTTAACTCATCTGAGTTTTGGTTACACACTGACCCTCGCACCTGCGTCTTCAAGACTTCTCCCATGCTGCACCAATTCTCTGGAATGCACTACCCCAGATGATCCTACTAATTCCCTAGCCCCATGGTTTTTAAGTCTGGTTTAAAAACACATCTCTTGAAACAAGCCTAATCAGAGATCACCTCAACTCACTAATCCAACTCTCTCTTGCTCCCTCCTTCTAAATATTATTCAGAATCTGCTCCCAACTATTCATCTGTCTTCACTTCATCCACGCACCTGATAACTGCACATGATAATTGCACTTAAACACACTGGCTGATGTCCGGATCATGCAGCTATATATGAAAATCCTTTTATACCTTGGCTTATACTCCTATGTCTCTATAAGATTTTGTGATTAACCCTTTGGGAGAGTCTTTACAAGTTTCGGTCGGTTTGGTAATCCTGTTCCCGGGGTCGGCTGGAAGTGTTCAGTTGCCGAACAGCACAGCGCAGCGCTGTAGACTGCATAGTGGCCGCGGCCGGGTACTGCACATCCGCCACCTATTCAAATCAACAGGGGTTGGATATGCAGCTCCGTGTACGGTCAGTTCTGTCCGACGCCGACTCCTGGAACAGTTGATCAGACAACACTTGAGTGAGTAAACCCTTAGGGAAAATTTATTTTTATTTTTTTTACTTGTATTTTAGGCTGAAAAAAATTATTTTTGCAATTGTGTTTCTTTCAAAATTTTGCACCATTTGGCTTTTGCAGGTTCTTTGCTTCAAAAATGCAGCGTCTAACAATTCTAGCAAAGTGGATGGGATTTACAGAAATCTCTCGCCCACTGTGCTTGTTTTTAACGCTGCGTAAACTGACTTTATCAAATCCGCAGCATTTAATTTCTCTTGCGGGTACGCTGAGTTTACTCTGCAAATTTTCCCCATAGACTTACATTAGATGCAGAATATCCGCTGCAAAAAAAAACAACACATGCATTTTTAGTGAGTTTCTGAGATGGAAACTCATCAAAAACACACGTAATCTACACAAATATATCAATATAGCTTTGTCAAAGCAAAAAAACAGGAAGCGTCAAAAACAAAGCAGCTTTTTTTTTTTAAATATGACACACCAAACAGAGACAAAAACACAGCGTCAAAAATGCGATAAACACATGTTAAAAAAACGCACACAAATGTAATGAAAGAAACGGAAGTAAATTAGTGAATGCAGAATTAGTGATGGGTTTCTATTATACTTTTCCTCTGATTGTTCCTCTCCTGGTTTTCTCTACAAATACTGATGTAAAATACTGACCACATACTGACCGTGTGAACGGGGACTTAAAGCAGTGTCCTACTATCGATTACTGTAGATTTTACAGAAGGGCATAAACAAATAAACTCTATAGCTCATAATTAATGTTTGACTGCTAGAGAGAAATAATGATGTTTTATGATGGATTATGGTATAGGAGGCACCACATACAGTGGTTGCACAGGAGCCGTCAATTGTCTGTGTCCACCTCTAGCCAAATTCATGCATTTAACAAAAAAAAAGTCCCTCAAAAGTAGACAACTCCTTTTATTTGGTATATTATTTAATTTGGTGCAGTAACTATATGGGTGCGGAACTAGGGAGGAAACACAACACTGTAGGTGTATCTTTAAATCATGCAGTGTTGTTATGAATCTGGCTTGCAGCAGCCCTGACCTATTGCACCTGGGGCCCCACCAGTAGAAGCAAGAGAGAAGGGCCCGGTCTGCCAGCGCTTCCGGGCCCACCTTTTTGCTACTGCCAACTGGGCCCCATACAGTAGTAAGGGCTGTAATGCCCTGATGGCGGCCCTGATTAAGCCACACCTGAACCCTGAGGGGATAGGGTCTTTGAGACCCCTTTAGGTATATATCATGGAAATGGCTTCTGGTGGTTTAGTAACCATATGATAATGTATGTGAATTGAAAGGTATCCAAATATTGAGACGGGTTACTTTTTTTTTTTACGTTTTTTACAGAGCCCAAAGCCTTGCATACTACATGATTTTAATAAAAGCAGTGGTGGACTCTTGAACAATATATGGGCTTTTCACAGCCCAATATCTCATTATAATGCAAAATTGCACCTGTTTTGGAGATGGTAGTGGCCCCCTTTACCTCTTGGGCCCCTGTGCGGCCACACCAATGATATGTCCGCTCCTGGATAAAGGACCTTGTGTTTTCTATGTGTAACCTTCTTGAGCCCCCCTTGTTCTCCTACTTGCCCCCTTGTCCATATCTACCGTCTTTACTTGCCAATCATTCGTTATCGTTAGGGGGTCGGAAGGATTCTCTATTGAGAAATTCCCTTTTTATAAATGTTTTTAATTTGTTTATGTAACAAAATTGAAACAATGTTGCAATTTGCACAATTGTGATCGAACTGCCCAGTCCTAGAGGGATTCCTCAGCTCCAAGCAGGGGCATGCATATTTAGGTAAGTGTTGGTGTCCCTCTCTCTCAGCGCACAGAGGCTGCGTATCCGATTTATCCTACAGTTTGGCACATCCTTTCCTCATTTTGAGCGATTCTTCTATATATTGTTTCTAAATATCAGAAGTTCAGATTCATTGGCTCTTTGCAGGATTGTGAGCTGCCACATAACAGAGTGACGGACGGCGGTGGCGGCACCTACACCGTGAAGTTGAGCGTCACTCTGGATTATCATGAGGAAGATAAAGGGGCCGCCGCCGCGGCTTCACCAACAATAAAGCGTAATCACAACTGAATGAATCTTAATAAAAATGCAGCGAGATCGAGCAATACCTCAATAAGTGTTTCTGTAAGCAGTATGAATGGACACATTACAGGACATGCATATTTCATAGCGGGCGCCGCTGATCGCTCTTTTCTATTCCGCCTGCTGTTTAATTCGACTTTTATTGAATAATGGATATGGATATATTTATTAAAGAGCTAATAACTCCCAAAAGATTTTGTTCTTTTACCTCCATGCCTTCCTAATCCCTCCACCGGTCATTATTCTGTCTTTGGTCATCAATAATAATTTAATCTTATTACATAGAGAGCAGATATTTCCGTAACCAATTTATATCCTTTACAGCGCCCCCTCTTTATTCGTAGGCTGAGTCCGGTATTGCAGCTCAGTTTCAATCATTTTAGGGGAGGGATTTGCTAAGCAAAACCATCAGAATTGTGTCTGCAAATGTAGTAAAAAAAAAAAAAAAAATTACATTACAAGTTGTGTGGCAAATATATTTATCATTTTTGACACTTTTAGCTTTTACCTGTAGAGTTTTTAAAGCAGTAATTTTTCTATGCAAAATCTTGGTGTTTATGTAAAAGACAACGAGGAAGAATTAAAAAAAAGAAAACTGTATAATATGTCTAGTGATTTGCAGCAAATTATTCTGATGCATGCACCCTTTTGATAAGTTTGGCTCAGTTATGAATTTGTCAGTGCCCTATAAATTCTTGCACCCTTAAACATGGCGGTTAGTTATCCCTCAAGTTGGTTCAAATCGTCAGCAGTTTCTAGATCTATGCTTGCTGTCAGTGAATTGAAGTCTGTTTGATGGGCTTCTTGTAATGTATTTTGTAAGAAGTTGATGTGGAGCCCCTGAGGCTCAGTTGCCACAGAGGTACTGCACCTCCTCCTGAGGTGTGGTACCCCACCATCCAGGTAGGTTGGAGGCTCCTGACCACGCTCCAACACTCGCACCCCACACAACACGGTAGTTCAGCAAAACCACATTGCGGCTCCCTGCTTGGAGTGCAGCAGAGCACCTTTGGTGGCTCCCTGCTTGGAACACGAAACGTGCTGGGAGGCGGGTGGAGTTAGAACACATAAAAGAGTGGGAAGGGTTTAGGATTACAGGTCAGTCAGTTCGAGGTCAGTCAGAGGGAGTCACTCAGAGAGGAGTGAGGAAAGAAGATCCCTGTGAAAGGGATGGAGGAAGGAGGTGCTGCAGCAGATCTCAGTGACCTGGGTCTGCTGGCACGGGAAAGGAAAGAAGGAGAAAGACATTGAACCGAAACCTGATCTTCCATAAGACCTAGTACGGAACGTAGGAGTAAAAGGGAACAGCGAACGTGGGTTAGAGGAAGAACCCTGCCTAGAAGTTCTAAGCGTAAGGCCGGGGCCCGGTCCCCGAGGTTGTATGGACACTAATGGTTCTACAGCAGACACCGGTGGAGTAGTGGGCTATAAATGCACTACTCCCATCTAAGACTTGGGGGCACAACAGCAACATTGATAGTGAGCCGGGACTCAGGAGTAAGGAGTCCCCGAAGCAGGCTACAGCTGTCTGCCGTACAAGTAGAGTTCTTGGGAACATCTGTCAGGAGGCACTCCAGTGTAACTCAGTACTGAGAGTACTTCACACCAAAGGCGCTATAAGAGGAGACGTTCAGAAAGGCACATATGTTGGCGGAGTGTGGAAGGGAGCATTCCATCTGGCCTGGAGGTTGGCTGAGTCCCCGACCCGGAGGACACGGCACGGATGCAGGCACCTGTGTGTACTACAGACTGTGAGTAAAGCTTTGGAACTACAAGCCCTGGTGTCCTTCATTCATTCTTGCGCCAATGCACCCAGCACCGCTACATCTGGGTACCAGCTTCTACACCGCCTGCGCCTCTCCTCTCCCGCTACATCTACACTGCCCTGGGACTACAGCTCCACCTGTGTGGAGCTTCACCATCTTGGCTGCACCATACCATCAGCCCCAGAGGATCTGCATGCAGCGTCGGCCTAACATCTCACTTGCCGAACACCACAGGTGGCATCACGAACTATTCCATTAACTACATTCCACCATTCAATCTCCCCTTTTTACATTGGGCGCCCAGGGCCACGGACCGGCTCACCGCTGCTGTGACACATCCTGCCGACACCGGCCCGGCACCGAGTACCTCACAGCCCTGGGAGGGCGACCCATTGATTAATTACAAGCCCATGAAATGTGTCAGCGATAGCAGATTTCATTTTCTGGCTCAGATATGTTTTCATTCCCTGACAGCATGCACAGCTCTTGAATATATTTGAGGAACATAAAGTCTATTAGAAAGTTGTAAAAGTTTTGATTGTAATCAGGACTTAGACTTGATGTATTTCCAACAAGATATCTACAAAGTGATGACTGTAAGATGAATCGTCTGTAAATGATGCTCAAATGTAGAGTCTGAAAACATTATTTCTGTCCAGTCTAAAGGGGTTGCCCAGGGTTATAAAAGCATAGCTGCCTTCTAAGGAAAAAAAAAAAAAGAGCCAGACTTGTCCTCAGGTTGTGTGTGGTATTGAGGCTCTGCACCATTTACTACAATGGGGTCGATCTGGAATGTAAATGCAAGCTGTATGCAGGGGTGGTGCTGATTTTGGAAAAAGGCTTATTATTCTTAGGGCTAATTGCAAAACTACAAGTTATCCACTATACAAGGCTAGGGAATAACGCGCTGTTTGCTGGGGCTGCGACTGCTGGGACCGGCAGCAACGCTCTGCAGCAACATCTTGAATGGAGCAGAGGATGCGACCATTCAGGACAAAGCTGTGGCGCGTCATTCTCAGAGTTGAAGAGACCTGATCTTGGGATTGCTGAAGGTACCAGCGGTCTGACCCCTAGTAATTGGCACAGGAGCAGACACAGGCAAGAACACTGGGCAAGAGCTATATATGGGCCCTTTGGAGTCCAATATCTCATCATAATGCAACACCTGCTTTGGAGGCGTTAGTTACTCCCTGACCTCTAGGACCCCTGAATGGCTGCACAGGTTGCACCAACTGTATGTCCGGCCCTGAATTAGCAAGTTATCCACTATTCTTTAAATAAGTAATACATTGTATTTTTGAGAATAACCATTTACCTCCTTTCCAGGTCTATGAGAGCAAAGTGACAACCCCAGTGGAAGCTTTAATTCTGCCCATATTAATATTCGGCTGTCCATTCCAAATCAATAAGTCTTCAATCACTCTGTGTGACTGCAGACTTGTAAACCCCCCCAGTGCACACACTGTATGCTGCAGGGATTCCACAGTTTCTGTGCCGGGACCGGAGGGTATGTATGTGTTATATATACTCCCGTACATTGGCCGTGGCCTCACTCTCCATACATTTCAATGGAGCGAGGCTGCTCCCTCTAGTTGGCTGCATCACTAGTCGGGCACAGCCTCGTTCAATACAAGTGCATGGAGTGAGGGTGTGCCCACTGGCCGGGAGTATGTATAAGGGCTCATACTCACTGGCGATAAAATCAGATTGCACTCTGACCAATGTTAGTCAATGGGGGACATCTCACTTGCGATTTTTTTCCCATCCAAAATCGGACTGAGAAAAAAAATCGCAGCATGCTGCGCGATTTACTGCGATTTTCGCCAATGCAAGTCAATGGGTGCGATTAAAAAAACGGACCAAAAACGGACCAACCGTTTTAAACGGATACATTACCAGTCTGTGGCATAGAACACTGTAAATGGTCCTGTAAATGACTGTAGAAAAATAGTTGCTGCGAAAAAAAAACGGATTGCAATCGGATGGAAAACAGATGGAAAGATTAAAAATCGCATTGAAATCGCATGACACTCGCATAGCACTCCTCCCTTTTTTACAGTCCAGAAATCGGACCGTTTTTTTAATCGCAAATGAGGATGAGCCCTCAGACCGGGATCACACATGTGAAAAACACGGCCGAGTCTCGCATGTTAATAACCCGAACTGCCGCCGGCAATTGGATGGGAGCATGCGGCTGCATAGCAATACATGGAGCCGCACGCTCCGATCCGAGTGCCGGCGGCAGTGCCGGGTATCAACATGCGAGACTCGTCCGTATTCCTCACATGTGTGATCCCGGCATACATACCCTCAGGTCCTGGCTCAGAACCGGTGAATCCCTGCAGCGCATAGTGCATGCGCTGGGAGTATTTATAAGTCTGCAGTCACACAGAGTGACTGCAGACTTATCGATTTGGACCGGACAACCCCTTTAAAGCTACATTCTCACAGCGCGAAAACAGCAATTTTTCTGTTTTTTACTCGCTTGCCGAAAATCCTGTTTATTTTACATCGCAATTGTTCCAGATGGAATTAGAAGAAATATATCACAGTGTAAATTGACCGCAGCTGCGGGTTTTGTATCCACATCATGTCAATTTATTCTGCGGATGTAGGTGAGAATTTAATCCGTCGCACTGCAAAAAGGTCTTGTAGTCGTGATACCTTTTAGTGGTTAACAAACATAAAATACGTGGTGTCACGCAGCAGCTGTCGAGGCTCCTGAGGTCTCTTCATCAGGCGAGGTAAACCAAAGTATCTGAAGAAACACAAATATATAGAATCTTTTTACAACTGGCTAATACGGTACCAAAACATTTTTTTTTTTGTAGTGCAAAGGGTGAAACGTGCTGCTGCCCCGATCCTTCTTTGCATTTACCGCTGCGGATGTTCGCAGTGAAGATGCTACTTGGGAATGAAGCCGAATGGTTTGCGGACGAGTCAAGGTCTCGCTCTGACTGGGGATGGTGCAGTTTAGTTGCACCTTTGGCGTCTGAACACAAGTCTATTCATCAATATGGATCTTTTGCCGCCGTCTTCTATGAGTATCTGAGGGGCCCCAGAGACGGAGCGCTGTACAACAGCAGCCAATAAATATCCCAATCAAAAGGACAAACCCTCCGCTGACCCGTCCTCGGCTTTTCATGTCAGTCCAGTGTCGCTAGTGCGATTCCGTCTCCTGTATAGAGGGAGGTGGAAGCCGCTACCTACGTGGAATAGCAATCAGTTACATCATCTCGTTACTCATTAAGGTAATTGATTGTAACCAAGTCGTCATTTTATAGGCGGTGGGGGAGCCATTGATGGGTGAAGTCCCACTTCTTCACAGTTAGTGTACAGGCTGTGAACCTAAATCACTCAGCCAGCCCCCATCACTGTGATAGATGCCCGCCAGAAGTTAAGAAATGCAGATTAAGACGTTATAACGCAAGTCTAACGTAGCAATAAAAAAGAACACATGGCATAAATTAGCAGCCTGCATTCTGTGGGTTACAGCGTAAAACTGAATGCAGTCTTGGCAAATGCTTAAACGCCTTCATCCTGATGTAAAGTCTATACCCCCAGTACTTACTTTATAGGTTATGGGCTCTCAAAGGTTTTTTCAGATGGATTTTGCTTGCAATCTGCCTGAAGAAGCCTTGCAAAGCTGCCTCAAAAAATGAACGTGGTGCACAGCAATGTACAAACGACACTGCTGTGCACAAACGATACTGCTGTGCACAAACGATACTACTGTGCACAAACGACACTGCTGTGCACAAACGATACTGCTGTGCACAAACGATACTACTGTGCAGAAACAACTCTGCTGTGCACAAACGACACTGCTGTGTACGAACGATACTGCTGTGTACAAACAACACTGCTGTGCACAAACGACACTGCTGTGCACAAACGATACTGCTGTGCACAAACGATACTACTGTGCAGAAACAACTCTGCTGTGCACAAACGACACTGCTGTGTACGAACGATACTGCTGTGTACAAACGACACTGCTGTGCACAAACGACACTGCTGTGCTGAAACTATACTACTGTGCAGAAACGATTCTGCTGTGCACAAAGGACACTGCTGTGTATGAACGATACTGCTGTGCACATCCGACACTGCTGTGTACGAACGATACTGCTGTGTACAAATGATACTGCTGTGTACAAACGACACTGCTGTGCACAAATGACACTGCTGTGCAGAAACTATACTAATGTGCTGAAACTATATTACTGTGCAGAAACAACTCTGCTGTGCAGAAACGATTCTGCTATGCACAAACGACACTGCTGTATACGAACAATACTGCTGTGCACAAACGACATTGATGCGTACGAACGATACTGCTGTGCACAAACGATACTGCTGTGTACAAACGATACTGCTGTGTAAAAACGATACTGCTGTGCACAAACAACATTGATGTGTACGAACGATACTGCTGTGTACAAACGATACTGCTATTCACAAACTATACTGCTATGCACAAACGACACTGCTGTATAAGAACGATACTGCTGTGCACAAACAACACTGATGTGTACGAACGATACTGCTGTGCACAAACTATACTGCAGTGCATAAACGATACACAAGTGCTAAAACGACACTTCTGTGCACAAACAATACTACTGTGCAGAAACAACTCTGCTGTGCACAAACGACACTGCTGTGTACGAACGATACTGCTGTGTACAAACGACACTGCTGTGTACAAACGACACTGCTGTTCACAAATGACACTGCTGTGCACAAATGACACTGCTCTGCATATGACATCTTATATCACTTCTTATAACCGCTTCAGGGTTCGGAAACCTTGTTGTGGTTAAAAGAAATGACCGGTCGCTCTCTATAATTGACAATATGGAGTAAAATAAGAATGACAGCAAAACAACCAGCAAAGCAACTTCAGGAAAACAACCTTTTTTCCTGAAGTGGATTAGTCTGGGGAAAACTTGGAGTTTGCGCAGACGTCTAAAAGATGCAGAGTGCACGAAATCTAATGCCAGTTTCACATGACAACTTTTGTCTCCCATACTTGAAAAAAACAGGCCATGTAATTTTTCTATCTTCTGGACCCATTTTATGTTCCATGTGTCAGTTTTTACAACCATTGTTGCATCCGTTTTTTTCACTTAAAAAAAAAACTCTTACCTTCTCGCGCAGAATTAAAGTGAAAAATGTCGAAAAGACACGGATGATTTTGCATTGGCGAGTTTGATCTGCAAAATGGATCAGAGTAGGACATGTCTCCGGACAATTGGTCTGCGGGATGGAAAGGCACAATCATTCTAGTGGATCCGAGATCTACCCGTAAGAATAACAGACTCTACTGAAAACAGTGATCTGTGGAAGACCCTTATACAGATGTCCTCTTATGTGGTAGAGTGCTGTTGGGACCCTTTGAGTCGTGGGGTCCTGATATGACGCACCCCCTCTAGCGAGAACTTGATGGAGACTCTACCACCAAGAAAAAAGGCTCAAACTATACTTGACACTGGCATATATAACATGCAGACCATGGCACTGGTCTTATTGCAGCTTTATGAGGGCACTTACTGGCATGGAGGGAAATATGGCGATCATTGCTATAGGGACACTGTTACAGTTTATGATATGGGGACTGTGGACAGTAATGGGGACACTAGTATAAGGGTACAGACTCTAGCATTGTGATAGAGACAGCGGTGGGCATACCATTGGTGCAATCTGGTTAGTCGCACAGGGGCCGAACAGGTAAGCAGGCCCATTTCCAACCCCAGAGTAGGTGAAATTATGCACTATGATCATAGAATCATAGAATCGTAGAGTTGGAAGGGACCTCCTGGGCCATCTGGTCCAACCCCCTGCTCAAAGCAGGATTCGCTAAATCATCCCAGTCAGATGTCTGTCCAGCCTCTGTTTGAAGACTTCCATTGAAGGAGAACTCACCACTTCTCGTGGCAGTCCAATGATGAGATATTAGACTGTATAGGGCGCGTATACTGTTCCTGCACAATGGCCGCTCCTGTCTGTGTCCGCTCCTGGACAACACCTATTTTAATACTCCGATTGTTGGAGGACATGTATTATAGGTGTATGGTGGAGATGCAATTCTCCAGGGGAAGCTTTGTTCAGGCATTTTTAGAGAAAACTGATGAATTGCACATTTCAGTGGTTAACAGAGATAAGGCTGGAACAATATACATCTCTCCGGTGGAATGCATTGTGTTATTCAGCACCTGGTCTGCCTCGAAATCCTATCAAAAATCTGATTATAGCGGATGGAAATATATTCTGTGAGAGCGACGACAAAATATTAGGCAATATGTGCTGAACTAGGAGGCAAAGTAATTTATGCAATATCCCGGGCAGCAGACAGTGATGTCTGTTAGGAGTCTATGTAATAAATGATTATGTGATGTGACTCTGCTACAAAGTCTGCAATGTTGGCGAGATGCAATGTCTATTTGTGCAATATCCCGTAATACTGTTTTATTAGAGTCGTTTTGTGTCATGCCGACCGGTTAGGCGCAGATCATATCAATGGGCTTTGTAGCAATAATGAATTTCTGCAGGTGCAATGGAAAATGTCTCCATTTTGCCTCTTTGGATGTTATTCACCATCTGCAAATCCCGTCAGATTCATGGCTGCCTATTAGGCTCGGGTACATGTGATGCATATCATTGCCATACGTGACTGTCACTTGACATTTGCACCTAAAGAAGATACAGTTTATGAGGCTCAGTGAATCTCTGACACTTCCACAAGTGCTAGATGTGATATCTCGTGAATGCAGCAAGTCGCAACAGGTTTAAAGAAAAATGCAATTGATTGTACCATTGTCATGACTTGTATCATAGCTGTAAATTCACGTCAAGTACCTCTGGTTTGGTCCAATCCGCTGTCTCTCAGATAACGCTCTTCCTGACCCTTTATTCACTCTTTACACTCTACTGAAACTGATCACCTAAATCTAATGGTCCCTGCTCCCTGCTGATCCTCTTGGATCTCTGCGGCATCTGACACTGTGGATCATCAGCTCCTCCTCACTATGCTCCGCACCATCGGCCTCAAGGACACCGTTTTCTCCTGGTTCTCCTCCTATCTCTCTGACCGCTCCTTCACTGTATCGTTTGCTGGCTCCTCTTTCTCGTACTGTTGGGGTTCCTCAAGGATCAGTCCTAGGCCCCCTCCTCTTCTCCTTATAAACTGCCCCTAATGGACAAACCATCATTAGATTTGGTTTCCAGTACCATCTCTATGCTGATGACACCCGAATATACACATCATCTCCTGACATCACTCCTGCATTACTACAAAACACCATTGATTGTCTTACCCCTGTCTCCAACATCATGTCCTCCCTCTATCTAAAAACTGAATCCGTCAAAAACTGAAGTCCTTGTGTTTCCGCCCTCCACCAACCTACCTATGCCCGATATTGCCCCTATATACATTCAATGATTGGGATGATTGTTCAACCTGCAACTCTCTCGTCTGTCTGTCCCATACACAGGAGCGCTTCTCTATGAGAGAACCTCTGTCAGACTCTTCCAATGGCGGCTTATGTCCAGAGAACAAAAGGATCATCAGTCTACAATTGGACATGTGGATCCTTAACCCCTCCAACAATTAATTTTCCATAGTCCCATATACATTAGACTGTCGCTTGAAGTCATTGTCTTTGGTGTGTCTGGCTGCAATCACTTTTATTACCTGCAGTACTACTTTTTTTTTTTCCATGGTGTCAATGCAACCTCCTCTAATAAAATCACATTAACCCTTACCATGCATGATTGCATTTGCTTTCTTCTTCCAAAAACAACACTTTCCCTGTCTTTGGGGCTCAGTTCCAGTGCAATGCAGGAGGGCTACACTAGGAGACAGGGGTTGGGCTGATTTGGGAAGAAGGCAGCCATGTTTTTCTAAAACTGAACAACCCCCTCGACCAATCATTTCCAATGAAGCGATGTCTTCTGAAAACGATTTCCTATTCTGTCCGCAGTAAGAGATATCCACTGATGTCTTGTTACATTACATGGCGGTGAACCTCACAAGGTGCTGATTAATGAGAAGAGATGCGGCTTTAGGAGCGGATCGGCAGATTGATAAATCACAGTAACAGTCTTATTGTTAGGGGCGATATCCTTTGTTTTAATAAATATATCTCTGTAGTTTTACTTGTGTTTTCGTTTCCGGGAGACTTCTACACTTAAATAATTCATAAGGCGGATGGAGCAGCCGCACAAATCTTCGCAGTGCAGTCACCTTTAGCACCTGTCCCCATCTTCAGGACACTGTAAATAATAGATTCGTTCCATGAATCAGACGCAACATTATGTCCTGCACAGATAACACCGGCCAGGGAAGGAGAATATTCTGCTTCATCTCCTAGAATACAGAGAAACAGGGTAAATATAGGACTTCACCAAGTTCTTGTAACGCTTAATATCTTGGCGAGGTCGCTAACGAGCATCGGTGCCACAGTTTTTGTTCTCCAACATAAAAACTTTCACTTGGCTGCAGAGTTCAAATGTAACATCACAAAATCAGAAACAAAAAAACATTGTTAGAGTTCGATAGAAAAGCGTAAAGTTACCTTAACTTCTTCCCTTCGCGGCCAATTTTTATTTTTGCACTTTTTCTTCCTAATCCCCTCTCTTTCCAAGAGCCATAAATATTTGTATTTTACCATCAACATGGGGCTTGTTGTTTTTTGCAGTTTTGTAGTTTTTACAAAAAACAGGAAAAACATTCTAAGTGCAGTGAAATAGTTAAAAAAAAATTCAATTCTAATATTTTGTTTGTTTTGCTGTTATGATGTTCATTAAAAGGTAAAAATGACCTGGTAACATGATTCTCCAGGACAATACGATTACAGCGATACCAAACTTGCATAGATATTTTTTTTAAGCAGGGTGTAACATTTTTTTTTCAGAATCTTGTAAAGAAGATTTGGCGCATGTTGCTATTTTTATATGTATTGCTAGAATGTTATTATTTTTCCATTGATGGAACGTGTCGAGTGGATTCTTTTTAATACCGATTTGTGGTAAATATGATGATTTGATCACTTTTTATTGCATTTTTTTAGGGTGGTGTTGAGATGTCAAATCTCGCATTTTGGTTACCATATGGATTAATTATTGTTATATTTTTATATATCTAGGGGCTTACAAAGAAATAATGGGGCACCATAGAAGAGAAATTCTTTTTTGGACCCCTCCCCCCAAAAAACAAAAATCATTAATATTCCTCGGGGTCACAGAAGAGCTTACAACTATGCAACCCTTAAAAAGTCATTTTCTTCTTACAAGTATATGGAGCACCTGCCAGGGCCGTGGGGATACTTGGTAGCGGGTCGGTTCTTAAGGGGATGTGTCACGGCAGAAGTGACCCGGTCCCTGGCCCTGCGCATCCAATGAAAATGATGATAAAAGGGGAATAAAGTTTATAAGATAAAGTTTGTGGCGCCACCTGTGGTATTCAGCAAGGAATAGCCGACGCTGCTGAGTACAGTAGACCACTGGGGCTGATGTTGATGCAGCAGAGTTGGTACAGCTCTCCACAGGTAGAGCTAAGTCCCAGGGCACTTATGATGTTAAAGATAGTGGTGATGGTTGTAGTGCAGAAGGGATGGTGCAGTAAATAAAGCCCCTGTTACACATAATGATGTCCCAGCGATCCCACCAACGATCCGACATGATGGGATCGCTGGGACATCGTTAGACAGCCCCAGCGATCAGGACCAGTGACGCTGGTTTCTAATATACAGTGCCTACAAGTTGTATTCAACCCCCTGCAGATTTAGCAGGTTTGATAAGATGCAAATAAGTTAGAGCCTTCAAACTTCACACAAGAGCAGGATTTATTAACAGATGCATAAATATTACAAACCAAAAAGTTATGTTGCTCAGTTAAATTTTAATAAATTTTAAACATAAAAGTGTGGGTCAATTATTATTCAACCCCTAGGTTTAATATTTTGTGGAATAACCCTTGTTTGCAATTACAGCTAATAATCGTCTTTTATGAGACCTGATCAGGCCGGCACAGGTCTCTGGAGTTATCTTGGCCCACTCCTCCATGCAGATCTTCTCCAAGTTATCTAGGTTCTTTGGGTGTCTCATGTGGACTTTAATCTTGAGCTCCTTCCACAAGTTTTCAATTGGGTTAAGGTCAGGAGACTGACTAGGCCACTCAAACACCTTGATTTTTTGCCTCTTGAACCAGGCCTTGGTTTTCTTGGCTGTGTGCTTTGGGTCGCTGTCTTGTTGAAAGATGAAATGACGACCCATCTTAAGATCCTTGATGGAGGAGCGGAGGTTCTTGGCCAAAATCTCCAGGTAGGCCGTGCTATCCATCTTCCCATGGATGCGGACCAGATGGCCAGGCCCCTTGGCTGAGAAACAGCCCCACAGCATGATGCTGCCACCACCATGCTTGACTGTAGGGATGGTATTATTGGGGTCGTATGCAGTGCCATCCAGTCTCCAAACGTCACGTGTGTGGTTGGCACCAAAGATCTCGATCTTGGTCTCACCAGACCAGAGAACCTTGAACCAGTCTGTCTCAGAGTCCTCCAAGTGATCATGAGCAAACTGTAGACGAGCCTTGACATGACGCTTTGAAAGTAAAGGTACCTTACGGGCTCGTCTGGAACGGAGACCATTGCGGTGGAGTACGTTACTTATGGTATTGACTGAAACCAATGTCCCCACTGCCATGAGATCTTCCCGGAGCTCCTTCCTTGTTGTCCTTGGGTTAGCCTTGACTCTTCGGACAAGCCTGGCCTAGGCACGGGTGGAAACTTTCAAAGGCTGTCCAGGCCGTGGAAGGCTAACAGTAGTTCCATAAGCCTTCCACTTCCGGATGATGCTCCCAACAGTGGAGACAGGTAGGCCCAACTCCTTGGAAAGGGTTTTGTACCCCTTGCCAGCCTTGTGACCCTCCACGATCTTGTCTCTGATGGCCTTGGAATGCTCCTTTGTCTTTCCCATGTTGACCATGTATGAGTGCTGTTCACAAGTTTGGGGAGGGTCTTAAATAGTCAGAAAAGGCTGGAAAAAGAGATAATTAATCCAAACATGTGAAGCTCATTGTTCTTTGTGCCTGAAATACTTCTTAATACTTTAGGGGAACCAAACAGAATTCTGGTGGTTTGAGGGGTTGAATAATAAATGACCCTCTGAATAAACTTTTCACAATTTAAAAAAAAATTAAACAAAGAAATAACATTCTTTTTTTGCTGCAGTGCATTTCACACTTCCAGGCTGATCTACAGTCCAAATGTCACAATGCCAAGTTAATTCCGAATGTGTAAACCTGCTAAATCTGCAGGGGGTTGAATACTACTTGTAGGCACTGTAAACGTCGGGTATCCAGGAGCCGCGGCTCCTGGATACCTGATGTTTACATTAGAAACCAGCGTCCAGCGTCGCTGATCGCTGGTCTCTCGCTGCCACACGCAGCGATGCGTGCTGGCCGGCGGGAGACCAGCGATCGAAAAATGGCCCTGGCTGATGCTGCACGATCAGCGATAACCGTCAGGGGGGCCGGTCGCTGATCCCCGTCACACACAGTGATCTCGGGGACGGGGCCTTAACTCTGAGGACACAGCAGGGTGCAGTCTTCACACTTTTACTCACGGTTTGTGGTGTAGTCCAGGGCACTGATTACAGATGGTAATGGAGATCCAGGGAGCCTGGAAGCAATTTAGGATCCCCTAAGCCAGATGGTGTTGGAGGCCTCCTTACTGCGCTGTTCTTTGAGGTCCTTGATGCCTGAAGCTATGCTCAGTCCTCTGTTCCTTACTGTTCTTTAGTCCTTGCCTGTATGGCAGGCAGCTTGGGCCTTTTATTTGTGTCACTCCTTCGTGGTGGCTCCAGCTCTGGTATGCTGCTGTACCTTCAGGTGCATGATGGGGCCAGAAGGCCTGCAATCTCCTGCCCTCCGGATTTGGCTGCTGGGACTGTTGTACCCATGCAGCCATGGACTCCGGCATCCGGTGTCAAGCGTTCTTCCCTGGGGTGAGCTTGGTCACAGCTCCAATCCCCAGGCTTTCCTAAACTTCCACTTTCCTCTCTCTTCATTCTGCTCTTGGGACGAGCTCCTCACAGCTCATGTCCCTTGTACAGACTCTCTCAGACTGACTAACCCCACCTCCTGGCCAGAACTAATAAGGAAGCTTTCCTTAAACCAGGTTTTTAGCTCCCCCTTCTGGTCTGGAGTCAGGAAAGGTGTTGTATGCTTGTGTTATCTGGCTAGGGAAACCCTCCTTGCTTCCAGGCATAACATCGCCCCCTGTGAGGGAGGCAATGCCACTGTGGCAACTGGACTCCTGGGGTGCCACATATATAGTCCTCCATACAGTATTATGGGCACCACATAGTCCTCCATATAGTACTATGGGCATCACATAGTCCTCAATACAGTATTAAGGGCACACATAGTCCTCTATATAGTATTATGGGCACCACATAGACCTCCATACAGTATTATGGGCAGCATATAGTCCTCCATACAGTACAATGGGCACCACATATGCCTCCATACAGAATTAAGGGCACACATATTTCTCCATATAGTATTATGAGCACTACATAGTCCTCCATACAATATTATCGGAAACACAAAGTCCTCCATACAGTATTATGGGCACCACATAGTCCTCCATACAGTATTATGGGCACCACATAGTCCTCCATACAGTATTATGGGCACAACATAGCCCTCCATACAGTATAATGTGCCCCATATTGTGCTGTATACAAATGCTCATCTCTCCCCGTAATCCCGCTGCTCTGGTCTCTGCAGCACATCTTTAGATCTTCACTGCTTGGCACACAGGGCGCACTGTAGTGACATCATCGCACCCTTTGTGTTGAGACAGAATTATGGGAGAGGGAGATTCAGTGGACGGCTCCCTCTTGCATCGTTTTCAACTGCATTGGCATCCAGGATGTTTGAAACAGTTGAAAGGATGATGCAGCGGGGTCCCGTGCACTGGCACTGGGCCCCCCAACTCACGTGTCCCATAGCAGCCGCTTGGTGTGCCGCCATTGACGGTATGCCACTAGATACATAAAACTTGTATAGACTCGGCAACATCAAATATGCTTATTTTTTCTTTTTTTATTTCCTTGCTTTTAAAAGTAGAAAAGGAAAGGATTTTATTTTGATACTTATTCTTCAATTTCACAGCATCCTAATTTGTTTGATTATGATTGTTTGATCACTTGTTCTGTAAACTGCAATACTATTGACATTGAGCTAAATGTTTTAAACCTCTGTCTGCAGCGTCCACTGGCAAGAGCTTGCTTCAAACTGTTTTCAATAAATTATTTATCCTGTATTATACTTCAGAGCTGCACTCACTCTTCTGCTGGTGGAGTCACTGTGTACATATATTATGTTACTGATCCTGTACTGATCCTGAATTACATCCTGTATTATACTCCAGAGCTGCCCTCACTATTCTGCTGGTGGAGTCACTGTGTACATACATTACTGATCCTGAGTTACATCCTGTATTATACTCCAGAGCTGCACTCACTATTCTGCTGGTGGAGTCACTGTGTACATACATTACACTACTGATCCTGAGTTACATCCTGTATTATACCCCAGAGCTGCAGTCACTATTCTGCTGGTGTAGTCACTGTGTACATACATTACATTACTGATCCTGTACTGATCCTGAGTTACATCCTGTATTATACTCCAGAGCTGCACTCACTATTCTGCTGGTGCTGTCACTGTGTACATACTGTACATTACATTACTGATCCTGAGTTACATCTTGTATTATACTCCAGAGCTGCACTCACTATTCTGCTGGTACAGTCACTGTGTACATACATTACATTACTGATCCTGAGTTACATCCTGTATTATACCCCAGAGCTGCACTCACTATTCTGCTGGTGCAGTCACGGTGTACATACATTACACTACTGATCCTGAGTTACATCCTGTATTATCCTCCAGAGCTGCACTCACTATTCTGCTGGTGCAGTCACTGTGTACATACATTACATTACTGATCCTGAGTTACATCTTGTATTATACCCCAGAGCTGCACTCACTATTCTGCTGGTGCAGTCACTGTGTACACACATTACATTACTGATCCTGAGTTACATCTTGTATTATACCCCAGAGCAGCACTCACTATTCTGCTGGTGCAGTCACTGTGTACATACATTACATTACTGATCCTGAGTTACATCTTGTATTATACCCCAGAGCTGCACTCACTATTCTGCTGGTGCAGTCACGGTGTACATACATTACATATCTCTTTGTCCTGATAGTTTTGATAGCTTGTAATTCAGTGAAGGATAAATAACAATTTTATTTTTTTTTGCTTGTGGTAATATGATGATTATTGGATGGATTTTTGCTCCTGAGTAATAGTAACAATGACATTTTGCCACATTGCACTTTTGCATTCAGTTTGGAGAATATTTTCTCTTTGTGTAGAACAATTAGTGCAGTCTCTGTAGCACGTAGCAGCAGGATCTCCGCGGAGCAGAAGTCAAAGCCTTAAGTATTTCCCTAGCGTCACCCCTGCTGCCAGTCACTGGCGTGTTAACATCGGCGCCTCCCATCGCACATTAGCGTTGCTTTAAGAGGAACCTTCACCTGTCATTAAAACTGGGTAAATTGAGTGTAAAACCGCAGGCGAGTAGAAGGTGAGGAGCTCATATATACCACTACAGGCGGGAGCCGGGCACCGAGCGAGAGCAATTTTACTACATGCAATAAATTGAAATAGCGCACGTTAAACCATAGGAAAATGGCTTCTGACGGGATAAAGCTCCGGCCAAACAGCAATGCGGCCATAATGAGAAAGTCGAAGAAAAGTGTAATGAAGTAAGGGCCCGGTAGTAAAGTGTCACGATAAAACCCATATAATACACGCATAAAAAAATCTAGATAAAATAACCGCCTAATCGCGGCCGCTGACATTCTTCTTTTTTTCTTTTTGCATCGTTTGGAAGAGATAATACAGAAGCCATTGTCATCACACAACGAGCCAGTAAATAGTTAATCGTAGAAACCGTAAAAAACCCAAACTGCGCCATCACAAAAACGATGAGCTGCGTATATCATAGTAAGCGCTCCAGCGCACTGCAATTATTTCTTCAATTTTCTGCTTACTGTCATGTCAATCAATGAAATGGGTTAATCAAACTTGTAATCTTGTAACAGAGATCGGCAGCGATGGCGGCAACAATGTAACAGGGGCGTATGTATAGGAAGAGGCAGGATCTGTGGCTCCAGGATCTGTGGTTCCAGGATCTGTGGCTCTAGGGGGCATTTCACCACAGTTGGTAAAGCAGTGCCGGGATCTGCGGAAAATCGAACATAAACTGGAGACTTTACATTTCCCTCTCAAAACAGAATATAACTACAGGTAAATCAAACTTCTGTGAAATCAAACTGTCCACTTAGGAAGCAACACTGATGGGCAAATGGAATAGACAACAGATAGAAATTATTGGCAATTATCAAGACACACTCAATAAAGGAGTGGTTCTACAGGTGGGGACCACAGACCACATCTCATTACCAATGATTTCTGGCTGATGATTTGGTCACTTTTGAATGTTGGTTGTGCTTTCACACTCTTGGTAGCATGAGACGGACTCTATAACCCACACAAGTGACTCAGGTAGTGCAGCTCATCCAGAATGGCACATCAGTGCAAGCTGTGGCAAGAAGGTCTGCTGTGTCTGTCAGCATAGTGTCCAGAGGCACTACCAGGAGACAGGCCAGTACACCAGGAGACTTGGAGGAGGCCGGAGGATGGCAACAACCCAGCAGCAGGACTGCTACCTTAGCCTTTGTGCAAGGAGGAACAGGAGGAGCACTGCCAGACCCCTGCAAAATGACCTCCAGCAGACCCCAAATGTGCATGTGTCTGCACAAATGGTTAGAAACCGACTGTATGAAGGTGGTCTGAGTGCCCGATGTCTGGATAATGCAGAGAAGACTGGAGGACACAGAGGAGTCTGGAGGGGGACAGAGGAATTTGGCAGTGGCTCTATCAAAGAGAACACAGGGCTGCTCAGCTAAGTGTATGGGGACTCGAAAGAGATAGCTGACAGGTGAACGATCTTTCAGCCGACTGCTATCTAATGTGCACATAGTCCAGGAGTTCACTGGTGAAAATACGTTATCACCGATCCATAGAATAAGTGATAACTTGTTGATCAATATGGACTGACTGCTGGTGTCTGCATTGATTGGCAGAAAGTGGAATTTTGATCTCCGATGGAGCACTTTTATCCCTACTATGGAGCAATATTACACATACTGACTTGCCGCGCCACTTGTTTCCTATACGGCTGCTGATCGCTGCGTTTGTTTTTTTTTTTCCCTAAAGCTTCATAGAGAATAAATGCAGTGGTGGTCGGGTGTGCACACGGCTGCCCCATTGTAATGGGAATAAAAGGGCCATATCGAGGATCATAATCCACCTTTATATAAATCTGTCAGGTCTCGGCGGTCGAACGCCAAGAGAACAATAAGTTACGACTATTGGTCTTCGCCAGAGACCCCTTCTGAGGATGCACTGGTGGTAACTAGAGTTGAGCGAAACGAGTCGAAAAAATTCAAAAGTCGCCGACTTTTGGCAAAGTCGGGTTTCATGAAACGAAACCCGACCCTAGGATGAGGTCGGCCACGAGGTCGGCGACTTACGCGCCAAAGTCGCGTTTCAAAAGTTTGTTTTGCGCTCTTTTTCAGCTAATCAGGATCCACGGACACAGTGGGCAACGTGATGACATAGGCACGGGTCACCACCATCTTTCAGAAGGGCATGCAAGTGATTGGCTTGCTTTGGTGGGCGTCACAGGGGGTATAAAAGGGCGTGCACGCCGACCGCCATCTTACTTCTGCCGATCTTAGTATAGGGAGAGGTTGCTGCTGATTCTGTAGGGAGAGCGTTAGGCAGGGAAGAAGACAAAAAAACTGCTTCTGCTGCTAGCGATTTGGCCTGCACAACACACCAGTCACTGTGTGTGCAGTGCAAGGGGAGGCTATATAGTGGTGTATCAGTGGTGTTGGTTGTTGGGCTGCCGTCTAAGGCTTCCTGACATTCCTGCATTGCTGTTTACCCACTGCTCCGCAAACTGCTTTTTTAAAAGCAATCCAATCTCCCTTATCATCTAGTCACTTTTGTCACAGCTGTGCCATCGAGCCTGTCACATAGCGCTCAGATATTCATTGGGCCTCACACAATCCAAAAGTGTCCAGTGTCCAAAAGTGTGTGCAGAGATTCAAAATCTCCCTTATCCTCTAGTCACTTTGGTCACAGCTGTGCCATCAAGCCTGTCACATAGCGCTCAGATATCAGTGGGCCTCACACAATCCAAAAGTGTCCATCCAGTGTCCAAAAGTGTGTGCAGAGATTCAAAATCTCCCTTATCCTCTAGTCACTTTGGTCACAGCTGTGCCATCGAGCCTGTCACATAGCGCTCAGATATCAGTGGGCCTCACACAATCCAAAAGTGTCCATCCAGTGTCCAAAAGTGTGTGCAGAGATTCAAAATCTCCCTTATCCTCTAGTCACTTTGGTCACAGCTGTGCCATCGAGCCTGTCACACAGCGCTCAGATATCAGTGGGCCTCACACAATCCAAAAGTGTCCATCCAGTGTCCAAAAGTGTGTGCAGAGATTCAAAATCTCCCTTATCCTCTAGTCACTTTGGTCACAGCTATGCCATCGAGCCTGTCACATAGCGCTCAGATATCAGTGGGCCTCACACAATCCAAAAGTGTCCATCCAGTGTTCAAAAGTGTGTGCAGAGATTCAAAATCTCCCTTATCCTCTAGTCACTTTGGTCACAGCTGTGCCATCGAGCCTGTCACATAGCGCTCAGATATCAGTGGGCCTCACACAATCCAAAAGTGTCCAGTGTCCAAAAGTGTGTGCAGAGATTCAAAATCTCCCTTATCCTCTAGTCACTTTGGTCACAGCTGTGCCATCGAGCCTGTCACATAGCGCTCAGATATCAGTGGGCCTCACACAATCCAAAAGTGTCCATCCAGTGTCCAAAAGTGTGTGCAGAGATTCAAAATCTCCCTTATCCTCTAGTCACTTTGGTCACAGCTGTGCCATCGAGCCTGTCACACAGCGCTCAGATATCAGTGGGCCTCACACAATCCAAAAGTGTCCAGTGTCCAAAAGTGTGAGCAGAGATTCAAAATCTCCCTTATCCTCTAGTCACTTTGGTCACAGCTGTGCCATCGAGCCTGTCACATAGCGCTCAGATATCAGTGGGCCTCACACAATCCAAAAGTGTCCATCCAGTGTCCAAAAGTGTGTGCAGAGATTCAAAATCTCCCTTATCCTCTAGTCACTTTGGTCACAGCTGTGCCATCGAGCCTGTCACATAGCGCTCAGATATTCATTGGGCCTCACACAATCCAAAAGTGTCCAGTGTCCAAAAGTGTGTGCAGAGATTCAAAATCTCCCTTATCCTCTAGTCACTTTGGTCACAGCTGTGCCATCGAGCCTGTCACATAGCGCTCAGATATCAGTGGGCCTCACACAATCCAAAAGTGTCCAGTGTCCAAAAGTGTGTGCAGAGATTCAAAATCTCCCTTATCCTCTAGTCACTTTTGTCACAGCTGTGCCATCGAGCCTGTCACATAGCGCTCAGATATCAGTGGGCCTCACACAATCCAAAAGTGTCCAGTGTCCAAAAGTGTGTGCAGAGATTCAAAATCTCCCTTATCCTCTAGTCACTTTGGTCACAGCTGTGCCATCGAGCCTGTCACATAGCGCTCAGATATCAGTGGGCCTCACACAATCCAAAAGTGTCCATCCAGTGTCCAAAAGTGTGTGCAGAGATTCAAAATCTCCCTTATCCTCTAGTCACTTTGGTCACAGCTGTGCCATCGAGCCTGTCACATAGCGCTCAGATATTCATTGGGCCTCACACAATCCAAAAGTGTCCAGTGTCCACAAGTGTCTGCAGAAATTCAAAATCTCCCCTGTCCTATAGACACCTTGTACCTTGTTTTACATTACTATATAGTTTGTTGGATTTTGTCTACATTTCTACCAAAAATGAGGAAGGCTGGTGGAAGAGGCCGTGGAATTGGGCGGAGGTTGGCAGCTGGTAATGATGGTGTTGGTGGTGGATCTGATGGTAGTGGCAAGAGCAAAATAGGACCGAATGCAGGAGGTGCTGACCCTGCGTCATCGTCTGGCTACATAAGGCCTCGAACGCTTAGTTTTCTAGGAGTTGGCAAACCGCTTTTAAAGCCAGAGCATCAGGAAAAAGTTTTGTCTTACATTGCTGACTCAGCCTCCAGCTCTATCGCCTCCTCTTCTTCAGTTGTAAAAAGTAAAAGCACTGAGTCGTCATTGGAGGCTCATGTTCATGAACCACACCTTTCCTTGTGTCCTTCACCCCAACCAAGATTGAAGGATGACGCAGGCCATACTACTGATTACTCCATGGAGCTGTTTTCACATACCATGCCTGGATTATCAAGTGAAATGGTGAATTACCCAGGCCAAGATGAATCTGACATGGAGTGCACTGATGCACAGCCGCTGATGGATGATTCTGCTGGTACATTGACTCAGAGCACTACATTGTCCTCGCAGTGTACAGAGCCAGATTCTGACCCTGATGAGACTCAGGTGCCCCTTCCCGCACACTATACCACCATACACGGTGACACAGAGGAAGGTGCACATGACATAGAAGAGGAGGTGATGGATGACCCAGTTGTTGACCCAGATTGGCATCCATTGGGGGAAGAGGGTGCTGCTTCCAATAGCTCAGATGAGGAGCATCCACAGTAGACATCGACATCGCAACAGCTGTTATCTGGCAGGCCCGGAGCACTCCAAAGACAGGTTCCAAACATCAAAAGAGTTGCTGGACAGCTTGTCCAGAGGGTCAAAAGATCACAGCGTGCTAGGCCGCAAAATGTCTGCCAAAGTAGGAAGAGTGCAGTGTGGCACTTTTTTTAACAAAATCCTCATGATCAGGCCAAGGTTATCTGTAAGAAGTGCGCAAAGACCTTTAGCCGAGGGAAAAATCTGAAAAATTTGAATACCAGTTGCATGCTTAGACATTTAACCAGCATGCACTTGCAAGCGTGGACACAACACCAAACCTCAAGTGCCACATGTGCAACTGATCACAACGAAGGTAGTCAGCAACGCTACATTGTTTCCCCCACTGTAAGCCCACCGGTTAGCACAGCAGCAAATGTTGAGGTGTCGTTGCAAGACCACAGCAGTCAGGGAATCCCACTGTTATATCAACGAAAGACTGATTCTAGGCCATCAGAAAGAACACCAACTCCATCACCATCATCAACCCTCTCTCAGTCCGCCCTGTCCACCGCTACTTCCACCATATGCAGCTCTCAAGTCCAGCTCACCCTCCCAGACACTATGAGTAGGTCAAGAAAGTACTCAGTCTCTCATCCGCGTACACTGGGTTTGAACGCCCACATTGCCAAGCTAATCTGGTTTGAGATGATGCCCTTTCGGTTGGTGGAAAGCACAGCTTTCCGCGAACTCATGGCCTATGCAGTACCACGCTATGACCTACCCAGTCGCCACTTCTTCTCTCGCAAAGCCATCCCAGCCCTCCACCATCATGTGAAAGACCGCATTGTCCATGCACTCAAGCAGTCAGTGAGCGGAAAGGTGCACCTCACAACTGATGCATGGTCCAGTCGGCATGGCCAGGGCCGTTACGTGTCCATCACTGCGCACTGGGTTAATGTGGTGGATGCAGGGTCCACAGGGGACAGCGGTGGTGGGACAGTGCTGCCTAGCCCACGGTATAGGAAACAGTTGGCTGTAGGCGTTCGACCCTCCTCCTCCTCCTCCTCCTCCAGAAGCGAAAGCTCGTCCACAGAGCGCAGTCGTACGAGCACTCCATCTGCAGCTGCCACTGTTGCACACGATGTGTCCCCCTATCGAGCAGCTAGTGGAAAGCGTCAGCAGGCTGTGTTGCAGATGATGTGTTTGGGCGACAGACACACCGCCGAGGTGCTGGCCGAGTACTTGAAGCGACAAACTGAGTCATGGCTGGGCAGTGTACATCTTGAGGCAGGCAAGGTAGTTAGTGATAACGGCCGTAATTTTGTGGCAGCCATAGCCCTTTCAAAACTCAGCCACATACCTTGCTTGGCTCACACCTTGAACCTGGTGGTGCAGTGCTTCCTCAAAAATTATCCGGAGTTAACAGCCCTGCTCCAGAAGGTGCGAAGACTGTGCGCGCACATCCGCCGGTCGCCTGTACACTCCGTTCGTATGCAGAAGCTGCAGCGATTGCTCCACCTTCCCAACCACCGCCTCATTATCGACATTGCAACAAGGTGGAACTCCACCCTGCACATGGTGGAGTGGCTGTGCGAGCAGAGGCAGGCCATAATGCATTTGTGGGAGGATACACGGCCAGGCACTTTGAGAGCAGACATGGAGTTGACAGGTGTGCAGTGGTCGAAGCTGAAAGACCTCTGTAAAGTCCTTCAGTGTTTTGAGGAATGCACACGGCTGGTAAGCGCAGACGACGCCATCCTAAGCATGAGCATCCCACTTATGCGTCTGCTCATGCAAACTTTGATGCACCTTAAGGAGCAGGCGTCTGCAGCCAATGTTGATGAGGAGGAAGAGGAGGAGGGAATCCTTGATGACATTCAGCCATTGTCTGCTCAGGGACCTCTCCTGGACGAGGTGGAGGAAGAAGAGGAGGAGGAGGATGATGATGGGGATGATTACTTAGGGGAGGATGCATCTCGTGGGGCAAGTGAAAATGTTGGCGTGGCAAGGTCTGGTACAGGGTTTGTGCGTGACTGGAGGGATGTGGATTTGCCAGAAAGTGCTCCTCCACCCAGCACTCGCAGTTCATCATTGACACCGGGAACATTGGCCCACATGTCAGATTATGCCTTGCGGATCCTAAAAAGGGACCCCCGCATTGCCAAAATGATGAACGATGACGACTACTGGTTGGCCAGCATCCTGGATCCACGCTATAAAGGCAAATTACAAAACATCATGCCACAGGAGAACCTTGACTTAATATTGGCTAATAAACAAGCAACTCTGGTAAATCGGTTGCTTGAGGCATTCCCAGCACACAGCAGCGGTGATGGTTCTCACACGAGCCGTACGGGCCGGGGGCAGCTTGGCAGAGGTGTTCGTGGTGCACACAGCAGAAGTGGCGTTGGAGACAGGGGTTTCATGACAATGTTGTGGACTGATTTTTCAAATACCGCTCACACAACTGGTAATACTGCATCGATGGAAAGTGACAGGAGACAGCAGTTGTCAACTATGGTTACAAACTACTTTTCCTCCCATATCGATGTTCTCCCACACAGGTCATTCCCCTTTGACTATTGGGCCGCTAAACTGGACACCTGGCCTGAATTGGCACAATATGCCTTACAGGAGCTCGCTTGCCCAGCTGCAAGTGTGCTATCGGAAAGAGTCTTCAGTGCAGCTGGATCAATCCTGACAGAAAAAAGGACCCGTCTGTCAACCCAAAATGTGGATGATCTAACCTTCATTAAAATGAACCACGCATGGGTTTCCAAGGATTTTGTCCCACCTTCCCCTGATGACACATAGGGTGACAGAAAAATGGCTTGCTTTGGTCCACCTCTTCCTGGGACTTCACCTATTTCGCCTTTTGCATCAGCTGAATGTCCAACATCAACATATGCCACTTTCTAAAACTCCCTAACTGTGCTGCCTCCCCCCCCATGGCTGGGGTCACCACCTAGCGCACGACACCGTGCGAGTGCCGTTGCCCTGGACAGGTGGGTAGGCCGACTCTTGGGCGCGGGCACTGGCACAGGGTCCCTCATAGTGCAATCAAGTGTCTCTGACGGTGGTGGTGCACACCCGCCGTCAGACACACCGCTGTACTATGAGGGGCCCAGTGCCAGTACCGACGCCCACGAGTGGTCCCCCCTTGCTTGGGCAGGGCCCCAGCATTTGCAATATTTACCTCTCCCTGCTCCTCCGCTGTGTAATCTGGACCGTCAAATCCATACTGTGCCTGACACCGTCTGAGCCTGCCTCCTGATGTATAGATATATATTTTGAATGTGTACGCTATCCATACATGTTATCCGGGGATACGGTACCCTTTCTAACCTTTGTGCAATCATGTGCAATCCATACTGGGCCTAACACCGTCTGAGCCTGCCTCCTGAGACATATATTTTGAATGTGTACGCTATCCATACATGTTATCCGGGGATACGGTACCCTTTCTAACCTTTGTGCAATCACGTGCAATCCATACTGGGCCTAACACCGTCTGAGCCTGCCTCCTGAGACATATATTTTGAATGTGTACGCTATCCATACATGTTATCCGGGGAAACGGTACCCTTTCTAACCTTTGTGCAATCACGTGCAATCCATACTGGGCCTAACACCGTCTGAGCCTGCCTCCTGATGTATAGACATATATTTTGAATGTGTACGCTATCCATACATGTTATCTGGGGATATGGTACCCTTTCTAACCTTTGTGCAATCACGTGCAATCCATACTGGGCCTAACACCGTCTGAGCCTGCCTCCTGAGATATATATTTTGAATGTGTACGCTATCCATACATGTTATCTGGGGATACGGTACCCTTTCTAACCTTTGTGCAATCACGTGCAATCCATACTGGGCCTAACACCGTCTGAGCCTGCCTCCTGAGACATATATTATGAATGTGTACGCTATCCATACATGTTATCTGGGGATACGGTAAATTCTAACCTTTGTGCAATCACGTGCAATCCATACTGGGCCTAACACCGTCTGAGCCTGCCTCCTGAGACATATATTTTGAATGTGTACGCTATCCATACATGTTATCTGGGGATACGGTACCCTTTCTAACCTTTGTGCAATCACGTGCAATCCATACTGGGCCTAACACCGTCTGAGCCTGCCTCCTGAGACATATATTTTGAATGTGTACGCTATCCATGCATGTTATCCGGGGATACGGTACCCTTTCTAACCTTTGTGCAATCACGTGCAATCCATACTGGGCCTAACACCGTCTGAGCCTGCCTCCTGATGTATAGACATATATTTTGAATATGTACGCTATCCATACATGTTATCTGGGGATACGGTACCCTTTCTAACCTTTGTGCAATCACGTGCAATCCATACTGGGCCTAACAACGTCTGAGCCTGCCTCCTGAGACATATATTTTGAATGTGTACGCTATCCATACATGTTATCCGGGGATACGGTACCCTTTCTAACCTTTGTGCAATCACGTGCAATCCATACTGGGCCTAACACCGTCTGAGCCTGCCTCCTGATGTATAGACATATATTTTGAATGTGTACGCTATCCATACATGTTATCTGGGGATACGGTACCCTTTCTAACCTTTGTGCAATCACGTGCAATCCATACTGGGCCTAACACCGTCTGAGCCTGCCTCCTGAGACATATATTTTGAATGTGTACGCTATCCATACATGTTATCCGGGGATACGGTACCCTTTCTAACCTTTGTGCAATCACGTGCAATCCATACTGGGCCTAACACCGTCTGAGAATGGTAGATGGGGCCCACCATACACTGGAACATTCCAAAGGTGGACATCAGACACTGGAGCAGCATTTACAGGGCCCATTATACACTAGAGCATTAGAAATGGGGCCCATTATGTTTGGAGCATTATTTGGGCCCATAAGACAGCAGAGCTTCATCCATGGGGACCAACATATACTGTAGCATTATGTGGAGCTCATCATATACTGTTTCAAACATTATATGGGACCAATGATTCTGTATGGAGAAATAGATGGGCCTCGTCATGAGATGTAAAAAGTGAGGTATTTTTCATTGTACTATACCGCTATTTCTCTGCCGTATCGGAGCATGATGAGTTGTGGTATGTGTTAAAGGGGCGCTCTTTCTCCCAGGGCACATGAAAACCTGGAGCCAGCCCTCCCCCCCCACAGTCTGTAGCCAAATAACCCCCATTTTTCAGTGCGTAACTTGTATTATGAAGTTAATTAAGGTTGACAAGCTTAAGTAAGAAGAATTGATGCTTTTGGCATTCAAATGGGCACTGTTGGTGTGTTTCCTGTCCTCCTCTCACTGCCGACTTTTATTCCCCATTGACTTACATTGGGTTTCGTGTTTCGGGACGACCCCGACTTTTGCCTCTAATCGGACGATCTTGCTCGACCCGACTTTTGGAAAAGTCGGGTTTCACGAAACGAAACGCGACCCTAAAAAAACAAAAGTCGCTCAACAATAGTGGTAACATATTCCAGCAGTCTTTGTACTGGTTAGCTGAATTGTGACTTCTACTGCAGTCGCATCCAGAGATGCATTCTACAAGTTGCAAGTTGTCCTTGAAAACAGACCACAGTATTGTATAATTTCATTCTGTGTGGATTTGGAGCTCTGTCAGGAAACGCGACGACTATAAAATCTATTAGAAAGCAATCAGTAAAAAATGTTTAACATGTATAAACTAATCAACTACAAAAACTGGAGATTTGATAAGTGCCATTCACATTAAGCTTTAACCACACAAACCCTTTGCAGTTGCTCGTTTTCCATGTCTCTCTAAGGCTGCTTTCACACATCCGGCTTTTTGAATCCGGCACGATGCGGCGAAATTTGGAACAACCGGATCCGGTTTTGTCCCATAGAATTGTATTGTCGCCGCACCATGCCGGATGGGTATGCGACGCATCCGGTTTTTGCCGGATACGGCATGAAGTAGCCGTCCGGCGTCTGCAAAAAACGTTCGCTGCAACGTTTTTTGACAGTGCCAGACCGGTTTTTCTCACAGTGCATGCGCGGAGACTGTGAGTCTTGCGCTGCTCTTTTAAATGTGGGCGCCACCGTATCCGGCCACGTAGGCATCCGGTGTCTCTGGCACATCCCGGATCCGCCCCTACGGCTTTTCGCCGCACGGCGCTGGAGACACAAAGCCGGATGTGTGAAAGAAGCCTTAGTTGTGCCCCTAAAATAACATGGAGCCACTGAAAGCCACTTTAATCATTCACATGTAAGGGAAGTGGAAGCACCTGCGTAGAACGGGGGACATTCAGAGCATCTTAAGAGAAGATTTGTTAGTGTAGTCAGTATCTGAACGAGCTCTGACTGAGGCAATTTTAGATCTCATTCCATCTAATGCAGTCCTAGTATCATTTACGAAGATAAGAGAGGCACCTTGGAAACATGAATGGGTAGAACGCAATCAGCTGTAGATATGAAGGCAGCGCGACCTTGAAAATGGACCACAAGTGACCTTGAAAAGTCAATGACACCAGAAAAAAAAAAAAGAACATTGCAGATGCCATGCAAACATTCATGCAAGTGACGATGGAGAAGGACGTAGTGTGTTGCGGTATTGTTCTCTTACTTTGTTGAAAATTTTGGTCAAATAAAATTCCCTTACAGAGGTGGACACAGACAGAAGGGGCCCCTGTGCGGTATATGGGCCCTTTGCTGTCCAATATCTCATCAAAATGCACAATTCCTCCTGCTTCGGAGGTAGAAATGGGTTTTGGCTGGACTTCATGGTCCCCAGAGGACCCATTATATTCAGTGTCTGCCGTATGTGACTTCAGTACACAGCCAGAAAAGCCAACAGGAGGAGACATGGCGCAGCACTTCCCGAGTGTCACTGCCAGTTCTTCTAATCTAAGCCTGGCATCATATCCTAGAGATGCCACCAATGCCTGTGCTGAGACAGATATTTTTGTATTTTTGCAGTCCCTCAGCTGCATCCTCCCCAATCAATACTTAGACTAAATAAAAAGTTTACATTCCAGCAGAGGATAAAATAATGATCCCACCCGGCGCCCTGCATTAAATGGGAATATACGTCACATAAGAGCGAATATCTGCGCCACTGAAAATAAACAAATTATACACCCTGACATATTTTATTCCAAGCTCCTCAAACAACTTAAAGATTTTATTGATTTCCAGGACATCACTGTCAGAATAGTCATCGGCACAAAATTGTGCATTATGTCTCTGTTCTACTAAGCAGGGACCGCGCAATTCACACTCCAGAAATACGACTCCAGATTATTCTGCACGGTTAAAAAATATAACCCAAGGGGGCAATTATTCCTCTACATTCTGAAGTCTAGACTCTCTGTGCCTGATTTTATACATATAATAATCTTATATTATAATAAAGCACAAAGTCCTCATATAGAGCGCCAGTCTATAGAGAGGAGCGGGGGGCATGGGGGGGTACCTTCAGGAATAAGGTTATGGCTACTTTTCTTTTTAGAGTTTGGTGGCAAGATGGAAGCAAATAACTTACTGTTGATACCAATAATCCGTCAAATTTAAGGGAACACACCATGGTAAACTTAGACACTGTTTTATGCCAAAGGTATAATTTCTCCATGTTCAGTTTGTGTTTCAATTTGGCATCAACAATCTGAAAGCAAAACTGCTGTGTAAAGCATGGGGGCGAGCCAGAGTAGCGGTTTGAAGATTTCAGAATGCTTGAGCATCCAAAACATTGACCCATCTCCTCCGGCTCCTCTTCTGGGGGTTGGTGACTGAGGGCTGGCAGTTAGGTAAAGGGGTCTTATTTTTCCCAGACTTCATTGCAAACATGGAAGCAGAAAACGGTTTCTTCCAAACTCCTCCATCATTCTTGCACCTTGGGTCACCCAACATTGAGTAAAAAAAAAAAGATATATGGAATCATCCTGGGATACACAAGGACACATATTTTCTTTCTCCACATTTTTCAGGTGAAATACGGGATGAACAGAATCAAAAGTGGGACATCATGGAGACTGCTGTCAGTACTGTCCCTTTAATTGTCAAACTGACTGATTCCTCCAACAGAGTGTAGTGATAAGTGTTAAAACCAAAGCTCAGAGAATCAGCATCCAGGGCAAAGGGAGGTGGGATGTGACATTTACATGGGAGTCTATGGAAACAAGAGTTGAGTTGTCTTGTCAAGGAATTGACATTATCTCTGGTAATTTATATTCATTGTGTCTTAATGAACATGGAGAAAAGCAGATAACGGATAATGAAGATATCGATAGCAGAAACACTCGATCAATAAACCAATGAGCAGCATACAGAGCATGGTAAAAAGTGTTCTGTGACATCACTATGTGCATTATTCATATACTATAACATCACCGTGCACATTATTCATATACTATGACATCACTATGTGCATTATTCATATACTATGACATCACTATGTGCATTATTCATATACTATGACATCACTATGTGCATTATTCATATACTATGACATCACTATGTGCATTATTCATATACTATGGCATCACTATGTGCATTATTCATATACTATGACATCACTATGTGCATTATTCATATACTATGACATCACTATGTGCATTATTCATATACTATGACATCACTATGTGCATTATTCATATACTATGGCATCACTATGTGCATTATTCATATACTATGACATCACTATGTGCATTATTCATATACTATGACATCACTATGTGCATCTAATATATAAAGCTCAAGTGTATGTATGTATGTCCGGGATTGGCATCCGCACCGTCATAGCTACAGCCAAAAAATTTGGCACAGTCACACGTCTGGACCCCGAGAGTGTCCTAAGCTATGTTGTGAGGCGAAATTTTAACCCCGCTCGTTCCAATTCACCAAACAATTTTGCCTCTATCTACATAATGGGGAAAAAGTGTGTGTGTGTGTATCAAGCCCCGCCCCTCATTATGATGTCACAATGGTTGCCATGGCGACGCTGATGTCATCATAGGTTGCAAGCCCCGCCGCTCATTATGATGTCATAATGGTTGACTATGGGATGGAGGATGTGTGATGGGTATATGGGCACTGGACTATGGGATGGAGGATATGTATGATGGGTATATGGGCACTGGACTATGGGATGGAGGATATGTATGACGGGTATATGGACACGGGACTATGGGATGGAGGATATGTATGATGGGTATATGGGCATGGTACTATGAGATGAAGGATATGTATGATGGGTATATGGGCACGGGACTATGGGATGGAGGATATGTATGATGGGTATATGGGCACGGGCCTATGGGATCGTTGATATGCATGATGGGTATATACCCATCATGCATATCAACGATCCCATAGGCCCGTGAATACGCACGGGACTATGGGATGAAGGATAATTATAATTTGCTATAACTAACCACAGTTAGTTACTATGCCCGGGCAGTGCCGGACTCTTCAGCTAGTTATTCATATACTATGACATCACTATGTGCATTATTCATATACTATGACATCACTATATGCATTATTCATTTACTATGACATCACTATGTGCATTATTCATATACTATGACATCATTATGTGCATTATTCATATACTATAACATCACTATGCACATTAGTCATGTTCTATGATATCATTATGGGAATTATATAATATGACATCACTATGTGCATTATTTATATACTATGACATCACTATGCACATTATTCATACACTATGACATCACCGTGCACATTATTCATATACTATGACATCACTATGTGCATTATTCATATACTATGACATCACTATATGCATTATTCATTTACTATGACACCACTATGTGCATTATTCATATACTATGACATCATTATGTGCATTATTCATATACTATAACATCACTATGCACATTAGTCATGTTCTATGATATCATTATGGGAATTATTCATATAATATGACATCACTATGTGCATTATTTATATGCTATGACATCACTATGCACATTATTCATATACTATGACATCACTATGTGCATTATTCATATACTATGACATCACTATGTGCATTATTCATATACTATGACATCACCGTGCACATTATTCATATACTATGACATCACTATGTGCATTATTCATAAACTATGACATCACAGTGCACATTATTCATATACTATGACATCACTATGTGCATTATTCATACACTATGTCATCACCGTGCACATTATTCATATACTATGACAACACTATGTGCATTATTCATATACTATGACATCACTATGTGCATTATTCATATACTATGACATTACCGTGCACATTATTCATATACTATGACAACACTATGTGCATTATTCATATACTATGACATCACTATGTGCATTATTCATATACTATGACATTACCGTGCACATTATTCATATACTATGACAACACTATGTGCTTTATTCATATACTATGACATCACTATGTGCATTATTCATATACTATGACATCACTGTGCACATTATTCATATTCTATGACATCGCTATGTGCATTATTCATATACTATGATATCACTATGTGCATTATTCATATACTATGACATCACTATGTGCATCATTCATATACTATGACATAACTGTGCGCATTATTCATATATTATGACATCACTGTGCACATTATTCAAGTACTATGACATCACTGTGCACATTATTCATGTACTATGACATCACTACATGCATTATTCATATACTATGACATCACTATGTACATTGTTCATAATATGATATCACTATGTGCATTGTGCATTATTCATATACTATGACATTTCTATGTGCATCATTTATATACTATGACATCATTGTGTACATTATACATATACTATGATGTCACTGTGTGCATTATCATATACTGTACTATGATGTCACTGTGATTATTCATATACTATGATGTCACTGTGTGCATTATTCACATACTATGATGTGACTGTATGATTATTCATATACTATGATGTTACTGTGTACATTATTCATATACTATGACATCGCTATGTGCATTATTCATATACTATCATATCACTATCTGCATTGTTCATATACTATGTGTCACGGGGTCCTTCTCTGGTATCACACAATCAACAGAGCAAGCGAAGAGTGAACAATTCCAAGACCTTTATTCAGGCAAAAATACAAAAAGGTCCATATTCAGTCCACCACACAAAGGATAAGATAGTCCAGAATAAGAATGCAGTCCAGTATCAAGATAAAATGTCCAGGGAAATGAGATTCCAAAACTCTAGCACCAGAGGATAAAATGGGTCCTTCTCTCTCTGAAGTGCTGTCTGTACACGATCCTCTCCAAGCAGGAACTGACTTGTCCAGCTGCTGTTCTTCCCCCCACCCCCTTCTTTGTCCAGGGGTAGTCAAACAAGTTGGGGCCGGTTTCCAAGCCTCCCAGAGGAGAACAAAGGGCCTTAGGGATTAATGCACTACAGGGGGTCATCAAGAGCCAGATACAGTGAGGCTGTAGACTTACAATGTAATAAGAAAAACACTATGAAAATGACTGAAATAGAAAAATAGGAATATACAAAAAATGATATCCACATAGCCTATCACACCATCACAACCTCTCCCCCCCCATAATAAGTGAGCACGCCATGAGGTCTACACAGACCTCTGGCCTGCTCACTTTCGTCCACATTGCTCAGTTATTTACAGTTCCTTGTACAGTGGCAGGGGTAGGTCGGCCTGGGGAGCCTATGGTTCTTCTTGTCGAGACAGTCCATCGGTGTTCCGTTATTGGCTTCCCCGCTTGTATTGGATGGAGAAGCTGTAGGGTTGTAAGGACAAGCTCCACCGCAGCAATCTTCTATTGTCCCCTGATATGCGATTCAGCCATGTGAGGGGGTTGTGGTCTGTAACAATTGTGAAGTCTCTGCCATACAAGTAGGGCTGCAATTTTTTTAGCGCCCATATGATGGCAAGGCACTCCTTTTCAATAGTGGCATAGGCAACTTCCCGATCCAGTAGTTTCCGACTGGCAAAAGCAACAAGATGTTCTTCTCCGGCGGCGTTCACTTGGCTAAGTAGTGCCCCAATCCCAAAGGTGGATGCATCTGTCTGCACGAGGAACCTGCGTTTATAATCCGGGGCAGCCAAGACAGGAGCAGTGAAGAGGACAGTCTTTAACGCTAAAAAGGCATCCTCGCATGCCGTCGTCCACGTCACATTCCTAGGCATGTTCTTGCGGGTCAGGTCGGTTAGGGGCTTGGCCAAGGTGCTGAAGTTAGAAACAAATTTGCGATAGTAACCAGCAGTTCCTAAAAATGCAAGTACCTGCTTTTTAGTCTGGGGTCTACACCAGTTGCTAATGGCTTCCACCTTGGCAGGCTCAGGCCTTAATGTCCCACCCCCTACTCTATGCCCGAGGTACTGCACCTCAGCCATCCCTATTTGGCACTTATCAGGGCGAATGGTCAGACCTGCAGTAAGGATACAGTCCAGCACTATGCCCAAGTGTTTAAGATGTTCCTCCCAGGTTGTGCTAAAAATGGCGATGTCATCTAAGTAAGCACAGGCAAAGTCCTGACATTGTTGTAACAGTCGATCCACCAGTCTCTGGAAAGTAGCGGGGGCAGTTTTCATCCCAAAGGGCATTCCCAGGAACTCATAAAGCCCAAATGGAGTAATGAAGGCTGAGCGCTCCTGAGCGTGTTCCGTTAGGGGTATCTGCCAGTACCCCTTGCTCAAGTCTAACGTGGTCACAAATTGGGCACTGGCCAGACGATCCAATAGATCATCAATCCTGGGCATGGGATAAGCATCACTCTTGGTGGCATCATTTAGTCGTCTGTAATCAACGCAGAATCGTGTTGTACCATTCTTCTTGGGGACCAGGATGACAGGAGAGGCCCAAGAACTGTGAGATGGCTGAATAACTCCCAGTTGTTTCATCTCCTCCAGTTCGTTCTTTATCATGCCTTGAACAGCCACTGGAACCCGGTAGGCAGCCTGCTGGATGGGGCGTTGTCTGGGGGTTTCCACATGGTGACTGGTGAGAGTAGTCTTCCCCGGCTTTGAGGAGAAAGCAGCAGCCCTCGGCCTTAGTACGGCGACAATATCGTCCTTTTGTACATCCGATAAATGGGAGCCCAGGGGCACTTGTTCCAGTGATCCTCCCGCTTGGGCAACCTGGAGGAGATATGGGAGATACTCGGCGGCGGCAGTATCACTAGGGGGGTGGCAGACAGCTAGAACAGGCAGAGATCGGTCGTGGTAGTCTTTCAGCATGCTAATGTGGATGGTGTTCTGTCGTCGACCACTAGAGTCCAGGGCAGTAACATAGTGTCATTAATTTTCTTGACAACCTGATAAGGGCCTTCCCACACTGCTTGAAGCTCGTTGGCAGGGGAAGCAGTAATCATGAGCACTTGCTGTCCTTCCATAAATTCCCGGTTCTTGGCATTACGGTCATACCAGGTTTTTTGTCTGGACTGGGCCATTCGCTGATGTTCTCTAGCGAAGGTAGCTAGCTGGGCGAGACAGTCTCTGAGCTCTAGAACATAGGGAACGATGGGCATTCCGGTATCTGAGATGTCTCCCTCCAAATGTTCTTTCAGAAGAGTGAGAGGCCCACGGACCTTCCGGCTAAACAGCAGTTCGAAGGGAGAGAACCCTGTGGACTCTTGGGGAACCTCCCGATAGGCGAAGAGGAGATGTGGCAGGTACTTTTCCTAGTCTTTCTCAATGTCAACAAAAGCCCTCAGCATATTTTTTAGGGTTCCATTAAAGCGTTCACATAGTCCATTGGTCTGCGGGTGGCATGGGGTGGTGCGAATGGCTCGAACACCACAGGTATGCCATAGGGACTGGACCAGATCTGACATGAACTGAGTGCCTTGATCCGACAATATTTCACTAGGAAACCCTACCCGGGTAAAGATGGTAACAAGGGCCTCGGCTACCTTTACTGCTATAATACTGGACAGGGCCACAGCTTCAGGATACCTAGTGGCATAGTCCACCACGGTCAGGATATATTTTTTCCCTGACCTGCTGGGGTGGGCCAGAGGACCTATGATGTCGACGGCTACACATTGAAATGGTTCCTCAATTATGGGCAGGGATTACAGGGGTACCTAATGTCGAGCTCCTGGATGCCGCATTCGCTGGCACACATCGCAGGTGCGGCAATAATGGGCTACCGACTGCGAGATGCCCGGCCAGTAAAAACTTTGGGTGAGTCTCTTTTCAGTCCTTTTTCTCCCTTGATGCCCAGCCAAGGGGATGTCATGGGCCAGTTGAAGTAGTTGTGCCCTGTACTTCTGAGGGACAATGAGTTGCCTGGTTGTTGCGTCAGGGTTGCCCTGGTCACTGCCCTTTGTTACACGATAATACAGTCCGTTTTCTCGAGTGAAGCCATCCCCATTATCTCCCATGTGCCCAGTTTCTGCCTTTCGCCTAAGGGCTGCTAAGCTAGTGTCACCCTCTATTTCTCTCCTAAACTCCTCTCTGTCCCAAGACTCTCCCAATGTAGTAGCAGCGAAAGTATTGCTTACCGACTCTGATGCGGTTCGTGGTGGTTGCTCCCCGGTGGGGTCCGGATGACGTAGTGCTTGAAGGGCCTGTAGTCGGGTGACTGCTCCCACAAATTGGCACTGTAACTCCCCAATGTCGTTCCCAAGGAGGATATCTGCAGGAAGTCCTCCCATAACTCCAATCCAACACAGTTTTTCTCCACAACCATAATCCAAACGCACAGAAGCTCGCTGTATGTATTTGCGGGCACCCCCTGCCAGGACAATGGGATTTCCCGGATCCTGGTAAATTGCCTCAGGTCAAACCACACGGGGGTCAGCGATAGTCAAGAATGCCCCCGTGTATCTAAATCCTAACACTTTGTATCCATCAATAAAGACATCCTGCAGGTGGCGTTGCCATTACTCTGAGTAGCTAAAGGACAGAGGCCAGAGGCCGTACACTCCAGGAGAAGTATCTATGGTGCAGTGGTCGGTGGTCCACTCTGTTGGGAGTGGTGGTAGCTCTTCCTCAGGCGTGGTGGAATGTACAAGATGCACTGGACGAGGTGGGGCTGCGTGGGGCTCCCTCCGAATCCTGGAGGGACAGCCAGACTGCAAATGTCCAGGTTGCCCACACCCATAACACCTCCTCTCTGTGATACCCCCAGGTCGTGGTCGGAACTGTTGGGGCCTAGGATTGTGAGGTGTGATTGTCATCGGCTTGCGACTAGGTGGAAGGGCAGATATAATTGGAGGGGGACGGGGCGCGGGAGCAGGCCATGGTTCCTTGTCCAGAAGCCTCCTCCATTGCGGCCGGATAGTAAGGGCTTCATCGGCCAGGGCTGCAGCTCTATCCACGGTACACGGCGTGCGCTCCCAGACCCATTCCCGTACCTCTGCAGGGCACTTGGCAAGAAATTGTTCTATAAGGAACGCCTGTATAACATCGTCCACAGTAAAGGCGTTTTCTGCTTCCTGCCATCTCCGACATGCCTCGGACATCTTATGTGCATACATCCTAAACGATTCCCCCGTAGTGCATGGGAGGTCTCGGAACTTGGCCCTATATGAGTCAGGGGTGATAGCATGGTAATCCAGGATAGTCCGCTTTACAATGTTATAATCCCGATTCCGCAGTGCATCAATGGTTCGGTAAGCCTCCGCCATGCTTCCGTTCAGAAGCCCCACTAACAAACACATCAAGCTAGAGTGGGGCACCTCCATCACAGCACACTGCTGCTCAAAGTCTTTGAAGAACCCCTCCACATCTCCAGAAGCCTCATCAAATGGCTTAAACTCTGTCCGGGTAATCTGTACAGGCTCCCGGATTGTTGGGGTTACACTCCACATTGCGTTACTCCCTTTTTAATGCTCCATTGCTTCCTGTCTCTGCTGTGCCCGGCGGGAAGCCTCCTCCTTGTACTCCTGAGAGACGCCGGGGCCCAGAACCGCCATCTCTTCTTCATTCCACACCAACCACTGGCTTTTCTGGATGGGGATCCCTGTCTCCTGTGCTCGTCCTTCAGACATCTGGGAGGAGGTGGCCGGTCTAGCGCCCACCAGTAGATCGATTAAGGCCTCTTTAGTCAGTCTCTGGTAGTTCAGGCCCAGGTCTCTGGCTCTCTCCTGTAAACTGCATACAGTCCAATTTCTGTACTCACTCTGTGGGTGGTTCTCCATTGGGTTACGCTCTGTTGATCCCACCGCTGCCACCAGTTGTCACGGGGTCCTTCTCTGGTATCATACAATCAACGGAGCAAGCGAAGAGTGAACAATTCCAAGACCTTTATTCAGGCAAAAATACGAAAAGGTCCATATTCATTCCACCACACAAAGGATAAGATAGTCCAGGATAAGAATGCAGTCCAGTATCAGGATACAATGTCCAGGGAAACGAGATTCCAAAACTCTAGCACCAGAGGATAAAATGGGTCTTTCTCTCTCTGAAGTGCTGTCTGTACACGATCCTCTCCAAGCAGGAACTGACTTGTCCAGCTGCTGTTCTTCCCCCCACCCCCTTCCTTGTCCAGGGGTAGTCAAACAAGTTGGGGCCGGTTTCCAGGCCTCCCAGTGGAGAATAAAGGGCCTTAGGGATTAATGCACTACATGGGGTCATCAAGAGCCAGATACAGTGAGGCTGTAGACTTACAATGTAAAAAGAAAAACACTATGAAAATGACTGAAATAGAAAAATAGGAATATACAAAAAATGATATCCAAATAGCCTATCACAGCATCACACTATGACATTGCTATGTGCATCATTTATGTACCATGACATCATTGTGTACATTATACATATACTATGATGTCACTGTGTGCATTATCATATACTGTACTATGATGTCACTGTGATTATTCATATACTATGATGTCACTGTGCGCATTATTCACATTCTATGATGTCACTGTGTGATTATTCGTATACTATGACATTGCTATGTGCATTATTCATATACTATCATATCACTATCTACATTATTCATATATCATGACATCACTGTGCGCATTATTCATATACTATGACATCACTGTGCGCATTATTCATATACTATGACCTCACTCTGCACATTATTCATATACTATGACAGCACTGTGAGCATTATTCATATACTATGACCTCACTCTGCACATTATTCATATATCATGATATCACTGTGCACATTATTCATATACTATGACATCACTATGTGCATTATGCATATATCATGACATCACTGTGCGCATTATTCATATATCATGACATCACTGTGTGCATTATTCATATATCATGACATCACTGTGCGCATTATTCATATACTATGACATCACTGTGCGCATTATTCATATTCTATGACATCACTATGTGCATTATTCATATACTATGACATCGCTATGTGCATTATTAATATACTATGACATCACTGTGCGCATTATTCATATACTATGACATCACTGTGCACATTATTCATATACTATGACATCACTATGTGCAATATTCATATACTATGATATCACTATGTGCATTATTTATAAACTATGACTAGCTGAAGAGCCCGGCACTGCCCGGGCATAGTAACTAACTGTGGTTAGTTATAGCAAATTATAATTATCCTCCATCCCATAGTCCCGTGCTCATATACCCATCATACATATCCACGATCCCATAGGCCCGTGCCCATATAACCATCATACATATCCTCCATCCCATAGTCCCATGCCTATATACCCATCATACATATTCTCCATCCCATAGTCCCATGCCCATATACCCATAATACATATTCTCCATCCCTTAGTCACATGCCCATATACCCATCATACATATTCGCCATCCCATAGTCGAGTGCCCATATACCCATCACACATCCTTCATCTCATAGTCCCATGCCCATATACCCATCATACATATCCTCCATCCCATAGTCCCGTGCCCATATACCCATCATACATATCCACCATCCCATAGTCCCGTGCCCATATACCCGTCATACATATCCTCCATCCCGTAGGCCCGTGCCCATATACCCATCATACACATCCGCCATCCCATAGTCCCATGCCCATATACCCATCATACATATCCTCCAACCCATAGTCCTGTGCCCATATACCCATCATACATATCCGCCATCCCATAGTCGAGTGGTCATATACCCATCACACGTCCTTCATCTCATAGTCCTATGCCCATATACCCATCATACATATCCTCCATCCCATAGTCCCGTGCCCTTATACCCACCATACATATCTGCCATCCCATAGTCCCATGCCCATATACCCATCATACATATCTTCCATCCCATAGTCCAATGCCCATATACCCATCACACATCCTCCATCCCATAGTCCCGTGCCCATATACATATCCGCCATCCCATAGTCCCGTGCCCATATACATATCTGCCATCCCATAGTCCCGTGCCCATATACCCATCACACATCCTCCATCCCATAGGCCCGTGCCCATATACCCATCATACACATCCACCATCCCATAGTCCCATGCCCATATACCCATCATACATATCCTCCAACCCATAGTCCTGTGCCCATATACCCATCATACATATCCGCCAACCCACAGTCGAGTGGCCATATACCCATCACACGTCCTTCATCTCATAGTCCCATGCCCATGTACCCATCATACATATCCTCCATCCAATAGTCCCATGCCCTTATACCCATCATACATATCTGCCATCCCATAGTCCTATGCCCATATACCCATCATACATATCTTCCATCCCATAGTCCAATGCCCATATACCCATCACACATCCTCCATCCCATAGTCCCATGCCCATATACATATCTACCATCCCATAGTCCCGTGCCCATATACCCATCACACATCCTCCATCCCATAGGCCCGTGCCCATATACCCATCATACATATCCTCCATCCCATAGTCCCATGCCCATATACCCATCATACATATCTTCCATCCCATAGTCCAGTGCCCATATACCCATCATAAATATTCGACATTCCATAGTCGAGTGCCCATATACCCATCACACATCCTTCATCTCATAGTCCCATGCCCATATACCCATCATACATATCCTTCATCCCATAGTCCCGTGCCCATATACCCATCATACATATCCGCCATCCCATAGTCCCGTGCCCATATACCCATCATACATATCCGCCATCCCATAGTCCTGTGCCCATATACCTATCACACATCCTCCATCCCATAGTCAACCATTATGACATCATAATGAGCGGCGGGGCTTGCAATCTATGATGACATCAGCGTCGCCATGGCAACCATTTTGACATCATAATGAGGGGCGGGGCTTGATACGCACACACTGTTTCCCCATTATGTAGATAGGGCATTGTGATGGTGTGATATGTTATGTGGATATCATTTTTTAACAATTCCAGTTATTTTCATAGTGTTTTTCTTATTACATTGTAAGTCTACAGCCTCACTGTATCTGTCTCTTGATGACCCCCTGTAGTGCATTAATCCCTAAGGCCCTTTGTTCTCCTCTGGGAGGCTTGGAAACTGCCCCAACTGGTTTGACTACCCCTGGACAAGGAAGGTGGTGGGGGAACAGCAGCTGGACAAGTGAGTTCCGGTCTGGACAGGATCGTTCTCAGACAGCACTTCAGAGAGAGAAGGACCCATTTTATCCTCTGGTGCTAGAGTTTTGGAATCTCGTTCCCTGGACATTTTATCCTGATACTGGACTGCATTCTTATTCTGGACTATCTTATCCTTTGTGTGGTGGAATGAATATGGACCTTTTCGTATTTTTGCCTGAATAAAGGTCTTGGAATTGTACACTCTTCGCTTGCTCTGTTGATTGTGTGATACCAGAGAAGGACCCCGTGACAACTGGTGGCAGCGGTGGGATCAACAGAGCGTAACCCAATGGAGAACCACCCACAGAGTGAGTACAGAAATTGGACTGTATGCAGTTTACAGGAGAGAGCCAGAGACCTGGGTCTGGACTACCAGGGACTGACTAAAGAGGCCTTAATCGATCTACTGGTGGGCGCTAGCCCGGCCACCTCCTCCCAGATGTCTGAAGGACGAGCACTGGAGACAGGGATCCCCTTCCAGAAAAGCCAGTGGTTGGTGTGGTATGAAGAAGAGATGGCGGTTCTGGGCCCCGGCGTCTCTCAGGAGTACAAGGAAGAGGCTGCCCGCCGGGCACTGCGGAGACAGGAAGCAATGGAGCTTAAAAAAGGGATTAACGCAATGTGGAGTGTAACCCCAACAATCCGGGAGCCTGTATGGATCACCCAGACAGAGTTTAAGCCATTTGATGAGGCTTCTGGAGATGTGGAGGGGTTCTTCAAAGACTTTGAACAGCAGTGTGCTGTGATGGAGGTGCCCCACTCTAGCTGGATGCGTTTGTTAGTGGGGCTCCTGAACGGAAGCATGGCGGAGGCTTACCGAACCACTGATGCACTGCGGAATCGGGATTATAACATTGTAAAGTGGACTATCCTGGATTACCATGCTATCACCCCAGACTCATGTAGGGCCAAGTTCCGAGACCTCCCATGCACCATGGGGGGATCGTTTAGGATGTATGCACATAAGATGTCCGAGGCATGTCGGAGATGGCTGGAAGCAGAAAACGCCTTTACTGTGGAAGATGTTATACAGGCGTTCCTTATAGAACAATTTCTTGCCAAGTGCCCTGCAAAGGTACGGGAATGGGTCCGGGAGCGCACGCTGTGTACCGTGGATAGAGCTGTAGCCCTGGCTGATGAAGCCCTTACTTTCCGGCCGCAATGGAGGAGGCTTCTGGACAAGGAACCACGGCCTGCTCCCGTGCCCCGTCCTCCTCCAATTATATCTGCCCTTCCACCTAGTCGCAAGCCGATGACAATCACGCCTCACAATCCTAGGCCCCAACAGTTCCGACCACGACCTGGGGGTATCACAGAGAGGAGGTGTTATGGGTGTGGGCAACCTGGACATTTGCAGTCTGGCTGTCCCTCCAGTATTCGGAGGGAGCCCCACGCAGCCCCACCTCGTTCAGTGCATCTTGTAAACCCCACCACACCTGAGGAAGAGCTACCACCACCCCCAACAGAGTGGACCACCGACCACGGCACCATAGATACCCCTCCTGGAGTGTACGGACTCCGGCCTCTGCCCTTTAGCTACTCAGAGCAACGGCAACGCCACCTGCAGGATGTCTTTATTGATGGATACAAAGTGTCAGGATTTAGATACACGGGGGCATTCTTGACTATCGCTGACCCCCGTGTGGTTCGACCCGAGGCAATTTACCATGGTCCGGGAATTCCCATTGTCCTGGCGGGGGGTGCCCACAAATATATACAGCGAGCTTCTGTGCGTTTGGATTATGGTTGTGGAGAAAAACTGTGTTGGATTGGAGTTATGGGAGGACTTCCTGCAGATATCCTCCTTGGGAACGACATTGGGGAGTTACAGTGCCAATTTGTGGGAGCAGTCACCCGACTACAGGCCATTCAAGCACTACGTCATCCGGACCCCACCGGGGAGCAACCACCACGAACCGCATCAGAGTCGGTAAGCAATACATTCGCTGCTACTACATTGGGAAAATTTTGGGACAGAGAGGAGTTTAGGAGAGAAATAGAGGATGACACTACCTTAGCAGCCCTTAGGCGAAAGGCAGAAACTGGGCACATGGGAGATAATGGGGATGGTTCACTCGAGAAAACGGACTGTATTATCGTGTAACAAAGGGCAGTGACCAGGGCAACCCTGACACAACGACCAGGCAACTCATTGTCCCTCAGAAGTACAGGGCACAGCTACTTCAACTGGCCCATGACATCCCCTTGGCTGGGCATCAAGGGAGAAAAAGGACTGAAAAGAGACTCACCCAAAGTTTTTACTGGCCGGGCGTCTCGCAGTCGGTAGTCCATTATTGCCGCACCTGCGATGTGTGCCAGAGAATGCGGCATCCAGGAGCTCGACATTAGGTACCCCTGCAATCCCTGCCCATGATTGAGGAACCATTTCAACGTGTAGCCGTCGACATCATAGGTCCTCTGGCCCACCCCAGCAGGTCAGGGAAAAATATATCCTGACCGTGGTGGACTATGCCACTAGGTATCCTGAAGCTGTGGCCCTGTCCAGTATTGCAGCAGTAAAGGTAGCCGAGGCCCTTGTTACCATCTTTACCCGGGTAGGGTTTCCTAGTGAAATATTGTCGGATCAAGGCACTCAGTTCATGTCAGATCTGGTCCAGTCCCTATGGCATACCTGTGGTGTTCAAGCCATTCGCACCACCCCATACCACCCGCAGACCAACGGACTATGTGAACGCTTTAATGGAACCCTAAAAAATATGCTGAGGGCTTTTGTTGACGTTGAGAAAGACTAGGAAAAGTACCTGCCACATCTCCTCTTCGCCAATCGGGAGGTTCCCCAAGAGTCCACAAGGTTCTCTCCTTTCGAACACTTGTTTAGCCGGAAGGTCCGTGGGCCTCTCACTCTTCTGAAAGAACATTTGGAGGGAGACATCTCAGATACCGGAATGCCCATCGTTCCCTATGTTCTAGAGCTCAGAGACTGTCTCGCCCAGCTAGCTACCTTCGCTAAAGAACATCAGCAAATGGCTCAGTCCAGACAAAAAACCTGGTATGACCGTAATGCCAGGAACCGGGAATTTATGGAAGGACAGCAAGTGCTCATGATTACTGCTTCCCCTGCCAACAAACTTCAAGCAGTGTGGGAAGGCCCTTATCAGGTTGTCAAGAAAATTAATGACACTAACTATGTTATTGCCCTGGACTCTAGTGGTCGACGACAGAAAACCGTCCACATTAACAAGCTGAAAGACTACCACGACTGATCTCTGCCTGTTCTAGCTGTCTGCCACCTCCCTAGTGATACCGCCGCTGCCGAGTATCTCCCAGATCTCCTCCAGGTTGCCCAAGCGGGAGGATCACTAGAACAAGTGCCCCTGGGCTCCCATTTATCGGATATACAAAAGGACGATATTGTCACCGTACTAAGGCCGAGGGCTGCTGCTTTCTCCTCAAAGTCGGGGAAGACTACTCTCACCAGCCACCATGTGGAAACCCCCGGACAACGCCCCATCCAGCAGGCTGCCTACTGGGTTCCAGAGGCTGCTCAAGGAATGATAAAGAACGAACTGGAGGAGATGAAACAACTGGGAGTTATTCAGCCATCTCACAGTTCTTGGGCCTCTCTGTTGTGAGTTCATTTTCCTCTTCAATACTGAGGCCCGAGGAACTCCCTCTTCTGGTAAAGAAAGGTAGTGAGCCTGATTGTCAGACACCTGGGGCTGATGATGATGACTGGCTGAGTGGAGTTACTGACTGGATATAAGGCTGCCGACGCCCTTCTGCCCTGTGGGTGATTTCTCTGTGGGATCCTTGGAGACCAGTCTGAATTCCTGCTCCTCTAAAGCTAAGTTTGCTGCTCGGCTTTTTGCATTTGCGCTTTGACTTTGTTTCCTTTGTTTTTCTGGATTTCTGCCATTCCCTGCTGGGGTGTGCTGAATTCCTTTAGCTCTGTCTTCTGAAAATACCTGAGTGCTGATTTAGTTTTTGAAGCCTAGCTGCTTCAGGGTCTTTTTCATATCAGCTTGTTGGCTTATGTCTTTGATAGGGTTTTGGCAGATTGCAGACAGCAGCCTTCCTGTCCTTTTCTATCTAGGAAGTTTTTGGGCCCCGGCTTTGCTCAGTCTATCTTTCTGTCTGTGTTAGTGTTTTCATCTTGCTTCACCGTCATTATTTGTTGGGGGCTGCCTATTGCTTTGGGGTCTGCTCTGGGGCAGTTTAGATTTCCCCTTTCTTTCTTTAGGCCTATTTAATTCTCCGGCTGTGTTCGAGGGGTCTAGGGCATCGTAGGAACCCCCCATGGCTACTGCTAGTTGTGTTGATAGGTTCAGGGGTCTGCAATCTGATAGTTGCCAACTTCTCTGGTTTTCTGGACTTGTATTTCTGTTTTTGCCTCCTACGGTGACTCATTCATAACAGAATCACCCGCCATACCACAGATCCTAGGGTACTCAATAGCAGGAAAAAATTGTAAAAAAAAAAAAGTGTGTATATTTTTTCCTCTATATCTCTGAGGCCGTAGGGGAATTTTTTTTTCTCTAAATGGAGATAAAGCAATTGTCTGATCGTGTGGAGCAGCTCGCTGCGGAAGTGCGGGGAATTTCCGCCTACCTTGCTCATTCACATGCTGCTGAACCAAAGATTCCTACACCTGATGTATTTTTTGGGGATCGGTCTAAATTTTTGAATTTCAAAAATAATTGTAAATTATTTTTTGCCTTGAAGCCTAACTCGGCAGGGAGCTCCGCGCAGTAGGTTAAAATTGTCATCTCTTTGCTGCGTGGCGATCCCCAGGATTGGGCGTTTTCTTTGAAACCAGATGATCCTATTCTGACTAATGTGAATGCATTTTTTCAGGCCTCGGGGTTGTTGTATGACGAACCTAATGCCATTGATCAGGCTGAAAAGACCCTGCTGGCATTGAACCAGGGTCGTGATTCTGCAGAATTGTACTGTCAAAATTCCGAAAGTGGGCAGTACTTACTACCTGGAATGATAATAATAATAATAATAATTTTTATTTATATAGCGCCAACATATTCCGCAGCACTTTACAATTAAGCGGGGACATGTACAGACAATAAATTCAATATAAGTTAAGACAATTCAAACAGTGACATTAGGAGTGAGGTCCCTGCTCGCAAGCTTACAATCTACAAGGAAATGGGGGGACACAGTAGGTGAGAAATGCTTGTTAATTCAGGTCTGGCAATTATAATAGGGATTTTCATATAAAGCTGCATGATCCGGTCATCAGCCCGTGTGTTTAAGTGCAATAGACAAGCTGCTCTCTTTCGGAAGGGGTTGTCAGAAGCCGTAAAAGATACTATGGTGGGATCTCCTGATCCCTCTGGTCTTGATGATTCTATGTCATTAGCCATTCAGGTTGATCGGCGTTTGCGCGAACGCAAAGCTGCACGAGAGGTGTTGCCACCTGTTGAACAAATGTCTGAACCTATGCAATGTGATAGAGTTTTTTCCAGAGAGCAGCGTCAGGAGTTCAGAAGGCGTAATAAGTTGTGTTTTTTCTGTGGAGATGCCTCGCATATTATTTCTGTCTGTCCTAAACGAGAGAAACGCTTTGCACACACGTTTTCTGTTGGGGGTGTTCAACCTAAGTTTCTTCTGGCTATTACTCTGATCTGCTCCCTGTCCACATTTTCCGCCAAGGCTTTTGTGGATTCGGGAGCAGCCCTAAACCTAATGGACTTGGATTTTGCTAAATGTTGTGGATTTCCGATGACACCTCTGCAGACGCCTATCCCTTTGAGGGGGATTGATGCTACTCCTTTGGCTAAAAATAAACCTCAGTTTTGGACCCAGGTGGTAATGCGGGTCGCCCCAGACCATCAAGAAAATTGCAGATTTTTGGTGTTGCATAATCTGCATGAAACTATTGTTCTGGGGTTTCCCTGGTTACAAATTCATAATCCAGTTTTGGATTGGAAATCTGTGTCTGTGGTGAGTTGGGGTTGTCGGTGTGCCTTTAGTGAGGCTCCGGTGTTTTCCACCTCTCCTCAGTCGCATGATGTTCCTGATTATCTGTCGGACTTTTATGATGTATTTAGTGAGAATGAGTCTGCGTCTCTGCCTCCTCATAGGAGTTATGACTGTGCAATTGAACTGAGCCCGGGGTGTAAATTTCCCAAGGGTCGGCTCTTCAATTTATCTGTACCCGAGCACGAGGCTATGCGATCCTATATTAAGGAGGCGTTGGAGAAGGGTCATATTAGACCATCCTCGTCACCCTTAGGTGCCGTTTTTTTTTTTTGTAGCCAAAAAGGATGGATCATTAAGACCTTGTATTGATTATCGTGCCCTCAACAAAATTACTGTTAAATATCAGTATCCGTTACCCCTGATTTCAGATCTATTCTCCAGAGTTAAAGGTGCTTGCTGGTTTACCAAGCTTGACCTCAGGGGGCGTATAATCTTATTCGCATTAAGCATGGGATGAATGGAAGACGGCGTTTAATACTCCGGAGGGACATTTTGAGTACCTGGTGATGCCTTTTGGGCTCACTAATGCCCCTTCTGTCTTCCAGTGCTTCATGAACGATATTTTCCGAGATTTTGTTGATAAATTTTTGATTATCTATCTGGATGATATTTTGATCTTCTCCAAGGATTGGGATTCTCATGTGGAACATATTCGGACTGTGTTCCGGATCTTGAGGGAGAATTCCCTGTATGTCAAAGGATCTAAATGCCTTTTTGGAGTACAGAGGATTTCTTTTTTGGGATTTATTTTGTCCCCGTCAACTATTGAAATGGACCCGGCCAAGGTACAGGCCATTTACGATTGGGTTCAGCCCACTTCTTTGAAGGCCCTCCAGAAGTTTTTGGGTTTTGCTAATTTTTATCGGAAATTTATAGCAAAATTTTCTAGTACTGCCAAGCCATTGACTGATTTGACTAAGAAGGGTGCTGATGTGTTAAATTGGTCTCCAGAGGCTGTTTCTTCCTTTCAGGAGCTGAAGCGAAGATTCACCTCCTCCCCGGTTTTGCGGCAACCAGATGTCTCACTTCCATTCCAGGTAGAGGTGGATGCTTCTGAGATTGGTGCAGGAGCTGTTTTGTCCCAAAAGGATCCTGTAACATCTAAAATGAATCCCTGTGCTTTCTTTTCCCGAAAGTTCTCTTTATCTGAACGTAACTATGATGTGGGGAATAGGGAACTGTTGGCCATGAAATGGGCATTTGAGGAGTGGAGACATTGGTTGGAGGGAGCTAAGCATCAAGTCGTGGTCCTCACTGACCACAAGAATTTGATTTACCTAGAGTCGGCTAAGCGCTTGAACCCTAGACAGGCTAGGTGGGCCTTGTTTTTTACACGTTTTGATTTTGTGGTTTCTTTTCTTCCTGGAACAAAGAATGTCAAGGCAGACGCCCTCTCTAGGAGCTTCTTTGCTGATTCTCCTGTGGTGACCAAGCCTGCTACCATCTTAGGCGAAGGGGTAGTTCTTTCTGCCATCTCGCCCGATTTGAGACGTGCTCTGGAAGAGTTCCAGGAGGACAAACCTGAGCGTTGTCCCAGTGGAAAGTTGTATGTTCCTGACCAGTGGAAGAAGAGAGTGATGTCTGAAGTTCACTGCTCTGCTTTGGCTGGTCATCCAGGTATTTTTGGTACTAGAGATCTGGTGAGTCGTTTTTTTGGTGGCCCTCCTTGTCTCGTGATGTCAGGAATTTTGTGCAGTCCTGTGGGACGTGCTCCCGGTCTAAATCGTGTTCTCGCTCTAGTGGTTTGTTGATGCCTTTGCCTGTCCCCAAGAGGCCATGGACCCATATTTCAATGGATTTCATCTCTGATATGCCTGTCTCTCAAAGGATGACTGTTATTTGGGTGATTTGTGATAGGTTCTCTAATATGGTTCATCTTGTACCACTCCCTAAGTTGCCGTCTTCCTCTGAGTTGGTGCCCCAGTTTTTACAACAGGTGGTTCGTTTGCATGGGATTCCTGAGAACATTGTATCTGACAGAGGAGTCCAGTTTGTGTCTAGATTTTGGAGAACTTTCTGTTCCAGGCTGGGAATTCAGTTGTCCTTCTCCTCTGCTTTTCACCCTCAGACCAATGGGCAGCCAGAGAGAACAAACCAGACCTTGGAGTCATATTTGAGATGTTTTATTTCTGCTGATCAGGATGATTGGGTTTCATTTTTGCCCTTGGCCGAATTTGCTTTAAATAATAGAGCTAGTTCTGCCACTTTGATGTCACTTTTTTTTGTAACTTTGGGTTTCATCCTCGATTTTCTTCAGGGCAGATGGAGCCCTCTGCCTGCCCAGGTGTTGACACTGTGGTGGAGAGAATGCACCAGATCTGGGACCAAGTGGTGGATAAGTTATCTCTCTCCCAGGAAAAGGCCCAGCGGTTTTCCAACCGGCATAGGACCATTGGTCCCCAGTTTAAGGTTGGTGATATGGTGTGGTTATCATCAAAAAATATTGCTATGAAGGTGGCTTCTCCTAAGTTTAAGCCTAGATTTATTGGACCTTACAAGATTGTGGAGATTATTAATCCGGTCTCTTTTCGTTTGGCTCTTCCTGTCACATTTAAAATCCATAATGTGTTCCATAAATCTTTGTTGAAGAGGTTTGTTGAACCTGTTGTTCCAGGGGTGGCACCTCCAGACCCTGTATTGGTTGAAGGTAATATGGAATATGAGGTAGAGAAAGTACTGGATTCCCGTCTGGCTAGACGGAGACTCCAGTATTTGGTTAAGTGGAAGAGTTATGGTCAGGAGGATAATTCCTGGGTCTCTGCCTCTGATATTCATGCCAAAAGATTGGTGCGTGCCTTTCATCGGGCTCACCCTGATCTCCCTGGTGGCGTGGTTGAGGGTTCGGTGACCCCTCCTCAATGGGGAGGTACTGTTGTGAGTTCATTTTCCCCTTCAATACTGAGGCCCGAGGAACTCCCTCTTCTGGTAAAGAAAGGTAGTGAGTCTGATTGTCAGACACCTGGGGCTGATGATGATGACTGGCTGAGTGGAGTTACTGACTGGATATAAGGCTGCCGACGCCCTTCTGCCCTGCGGGTGATTTCTCTGTGGGATCCTTGGAGACCAGTCTGAATTCCTGCTCCTCTAAAGCTAAGTTTGCTGCTCGGCTTTTTGCATTTGTGCTTTGACTTTGTTTGCTTTGTTTTTCTGGATTTCTGCCATTCCCTGCTGGGGTGTGCTGAATTCCTTTAGCTCTGTCTTCTGAAAATACCTGAGTGCTGATTTAGTTTTTGAAGCCTAGCTGCTTCAGGGTCTTTTTCATATCAGCTTGTTGGCTTATGTCTTTGATAGGGTTTTGGCAGATTGCAGACAGCAGCCTTCCTGTCCTTTTCTATCTAGGTAGTTTTTGGGCCCCGGCTTTGCTCAGTCTATCTTTCTGTTTGTGTTAGTGTTTTCATCTTGCTTCACCGTCATTATTTGTAGGGGGCTGCCTATTGCTTTGGGGTCTGCTCTGGGGCAGTTTAGATTTCCCCTTTCTTTCTTTAGGCCTATTTAATTCTCCGGCTGTGTTCGAGGGGTCTAGGGCATCGTAGGAACCCCCCACGGCTACTGCTAGTTGTGTTGATAGGTTCAGGGGTCTGCAATCTGATAGTTGCCAACTTCTCTGGTTTTCTGGACTTAACTTGTATTTCTGTTTTTGCCTCCTACGGTGACTCATTCATAACACCTCCTGTCGTCCTGGTCCCCAAGAAGGATGGTACAACACGATTCTACATTGATTACAGACGACTAAATGATGCCACCAAGAGTGATGCTTATCCCATGCCCAGGATTGATGATCTATTGGATCGCCTGGCCAGTGCCCAATTTGTGACCACGTTAGACTTGAGCAAGGGGTACTGGCAGATACCCCTAACGGAGGACGCTCAGGAGCGCTCAGCCTTCATTACTCCATTTGGGCTTTATGAGTTCCTGGGAATGCACTTTGGGATGAAAACTGCCACCGCTACTTTCCAGAGACCGGAGGATCGACTGTTACAACAATGTCAGGACTTTGCCTGTGCTTACTTAGACGACATCGCCATTTTTAGCACAACCTGGGAGGAACATCTTAAACACTTGGGCATAGTGCTGGACTGTATCCTTACTGCAGGTCTGACCATTCGCCCTGATAAGTGCCAAATAGGGATGGCTGAGGTGCAGTACCTCGGGCATAGAGTAGGGCGTGGGACACTAAGGCCTGAGCCTGCAAGGTGGAAGCCATTAGCAACTGGTGTAGACCCCAGACTAAAAAGCAGGTACTTGCATTTTTAGGAACTGCTGGTTATTATCGCAAATTTGTTTCTAACTTCAGCACCTTGGCCAAGCCCCTAACCGACCTGACCTGCAAGAACATGCCTAGGAATGTGACGTGGACGACGGCATGCGAGGATGCCTTTTCAGCGTTAAAGACTGCCCTCGTCACTGCTCCTGTCTTGATGCCCCGGATTATAAACGCAGGTTCCTCATGCAGACAGATGCATTCACCTTTGCGATTGGGGCAGTACTTAGCCAAGTGAACGTCGCCGGAGAAGAACATCCTGTTGCTTTTGCCAGTCGGAAACTACTGGATCAGGAAGTTGCCTATGCCACTATTGAAAAGGAGTGCCTTGCCATCATATGAGCGCTAAAAAATTGCAGCCCTACTTGTATGGCAGAGACTTTACGATTGTTACAGACCACAACCCCCTCACATGGCTGAATCGCGTATCAGGGGACAATGGAAGATTGCTGCGGTGGAGCTTGTCCTTACAACTCTACAGCTTCTCCATCCAATAGAAGCGGGGAAACCAACAACAGAACGCCGATGGACTGTCTCGACAAGAAGAACCATAGGCTCCCCAGGCCGACCTACCCCTACCACTGTAAAAGGAACTATAAATAACTGAGCTATGTGGACTAAAGTGAGCAGGCCAGAGGTCTGTGTAGACTTCATGGCGTGCTCACTTATTATGGGGGGGGAGAGGTTGTGATGGTGTGATATGTTATGTGGATATCATTTTTTAACAATTCCAGTTATTTTCATAGTGTTTTTCTTATTACATTGTAAGTCTACAGCCTCACTGTATTTGTCTCTTGATGACCCCCTGTAGTGCATTAATCCCTAAGGCCCTTTGTTCTCCTCTGGGAGGCTTGGAAACCGCCCCAACTGGTTTGACTACCCCTGGACAAGGAAGGGGGTGGGGGGAAGAACAGCAGCTGGACAAGTGAGTTCCGTTCTGGACAGGATCGTTCTCAGACAGCACTTCAGAGAGAGAAGGACCCATTTTTTCCTCTGGTGCTAGAGTTTTGGAATCTCGTTCCCTGGACATTTTATCCTGATACTGGACTGCATTCTTATCCTGGACTATCTTATCCTTTGTGTGGTGGAATGAATATGGACCTCTTCGTATTTTTGCCTGAATAAAGGTCTTGGAATTGTTCACTCTTCGCTTGCTCTGTTGATTGTGTGATACCAGAGAAGGACCCCGTGACAGGCATTATGACATCATAGTGAGGGGCGGGGCTTGACACTTTTTCCCCTGTATGTAGACAGGGGCAAAATTGTTTGGTAAATTGGAACGCGCGGGGTTAAAATTTCGCCTCACAACATAGCTTAGGACGCTCTCGGGGTCCAGACGTGTGACTGTGCCAAATTTTATGGCTGTAGCTGCGACGGTGCGGATGCCTATCCCGGACATACACACACACATACACACATACATACACACTTTGAGCTTTATATATTAGATTAGCTGAAGAGCCCGGCGCTGCCCGGGCACAGTAACTAACTGTGGTTAGTTAAAGCAAATTATAATTATCCTCCATCCCATAGTCCCGTGCCCATATACCCATCATACATATTCTCCATCCCATAGTCCCATGCCCATATACCCATCATACATATTCGCCATCCCATAGTCGAGTGCCCATATACCCATCACACATCCTCCATCCCATAGTCCCGTGCCCATATACCCATCACACATCCTCCATCCCATAGTCCCATGCCCATATACCCACACATCCTCCATTCCATAGTCCCATGCCCATATACCCATCATACATATCCTTCATCTCATAGTCCCATGCCCAGATACCCTTCATACATATCCTCCATCCCATAGTCCCGTGCACATATACCCATCACACATCCTCCATCCCATAGTCCTGTGCCCATACACCCGTCATAGATATCCGCCATCCCATAGTCCCATGCCCATATACCCATCATACATATCCACCATCCCATAGTCTCGTGCCCATATACCCATCATACATATCCGCCATCCCATAGTCCAGTACCCATATACCCATCACACATCCTCCATCCCATAGTCCCGTGCCCATATACATAACCGCCATCCCATAGTCCCGTGCCCATATACACATCACACATCCTTCATCTCATAGTCCAATGCCCATATACCTATCATACATACCCTCCATCCCATAGTCTCGTGCCCATATACCCATCATACATATCCGCCATCCCATAGTCCCGTGCCCATATACCCATCACACATCCTCCATCCCATAGGCCCGTGCCCATATACCCATCATACATATCCTCCATCCCATAGTCCCATGCCCATATACCCATCATACATATCCTCCATCCCATAGTCCAGTGCCCATATACCCATCACACATCCTCCATCCCATAGTCTCGTGCCCATATACATATCCTCCATCCCATAGTCCAGTGCCCATATACCCATCACACATCCTCCATCCCATAGTCCCATGCTCATATACATATCCGCCATCCCATAGTCCCGTGCCCATATACCCATCACACATCCTCCATCCCATAGGCCCGTGCCCATATACCCATCATACATATCCTCCATCCCATAGTCCCATGCCCATATACCCATCATACATATCCTCCATCCCATAGTCCCGTGCCCATATACCCATCATACATATCCGCCATCCCATAGTCGAGTACCCATATACCCATCACACGTCCTTCATCTCATAGTCTCATGCCCATATACCCATCATACATATCCTCCATCCCATAGTCCCGTGCCCATATACCCATCATACATATCCGCCATCCCATAGTCCCGTGCCCATATACCCATCATACATATCCTCCATCCCATAGTCCCGTGCCCATACATATCCGCCATCCCTGTTGTGAGCTCATCTGTTCATTCATCTTTGGTGTCCGAGGATCTCCCTCTTCTGGTGAAGGAAGGTAGTGAGGCTGATTCAGATGAAAGAAACCAAACACCTGATCAGGTAGATAGTGACTGGGTAACGGGAACTTCAGACTGGATATAAGGCAGCCGACGCCCTTCTGAGTCGCTGGTGATTTCTCTGCTATTGAACTCATTAGTTTTGGTTTTGTTTACTTTATTTTTTGGAGTTCAGCCATCCCCGGCCGGGGGTGTGCTGGATTCTTTTTCCTTGATCAGTGTTCTCTTTTGCTCTGCTTCCAGAATCAGAGTGCTGATATAGGGTTTGAAGTCTAGTGACTTCAGGGCCCTTTTTGCTTATCAGTTGCGTTGGTAATATTTTTGGCAGGGTTTTCTCGGATTGCAGACAGCAGCTTTTCTGTCCTGTCCTTTTTAGTTAGCTTGGGCCCCATTGTTTGCTCAACCTATCTTTCTATCTGTGTTAGTGTTTTCATCTTGCTTCACCGTCATTATATGTTGGGGGCTGCCTATTGCTTTGGGGTCTGCTCTGGGGCAGTCAGCTTTTCCCTTTTCTCTCTTTAGGCTTATGTAGATCTCTGGCTGTGACGAGGTGTCTAGGATCACCGTAGGAACACTCCACGGCTACTGCTAGTTGTGTGATAGGATTAGGAGTCTGCAATCCGCTAGTTTCCAACCTCTCTGATTTTCTGGGCTGAGCTTGTGTTTTGTTTTTTCCTCCTCGGTGACTCAATCATAACAGAACCACCAGCCATACCGCAGATTCTAGGGTACTCAAAAGCAGGAAGGAATTGTTAAAAAAAAAAGGTGTCAGAATTTTTTTTTTTGTGTATATTTTTTCCTCTTTTTCTCTGAGGCCATGGGAGGAATATTTTTTTTTTCTGATGGAGTTTAAGCAATTGTCTGATCGTGTGGAGCAGCTTGCTGCTGAAGTGCGAGGAATTTCCACCTATCTTGCTCATTCACACGCTGCTGAACCAAAAATCCCCACTCCTGATGTGTTTTTGGGATTGGTCTAAATTTTTGAATTTTAAGAATAATTGTAAATTATTTCTTGCCTTGAAGCCTAACTCATCGGGGAGCTCTGCGCAGCAGGTTAAAATTGTCATCTCCTTGCTGCGTGGCGATCCCCAGGATTGGGCGTTTTCTTTAGTACCAGATAATCCTATTCTAACTAATGTGGATGCATTTTTTCAAGCCTTGGGGTTGTTGCATGATGAACCTAATGCGATTGATCAAGCTGAAAAGACCCTGTTGGCATTGAGCCAGGGTCAAGATTCTGCAGAACTGTACTGTCAAAAATTCCAAAAGTGGGCGGTCCTCACCACTTGGAATGATGGTGCCTTGGCAGCTCTCTTTCGGAAGGGTTTGTCACAAACCGTAAAAGATACTATAGTGGGATTTCCTGGTCCCTCTGGTCTTGACGACTCTATGTCATTAGCCATTCAGGTTGATCGGCGTTTACGTGAACGTAAAATTATACGGGAAATGCTGCCACCTGTTGAACAAATGTCTGAACCTATGCAATGTGATAGAGTTTTGTCTAGGGCGCAACGTCAGGAGTTCAGAAGGCATAATAAGCTGTGTTTTTTTTTCTGTGGAGATGCCTCTCATACTATTTCTGTCTGCCCTAAATGAGAGAAACGTTTTGTACACACATTTGCTGTAGGTGGTGTACAACGTAAGTTTCTTCTGGCAATTACTCTGATCTGCTCCCTGTCCACATTTTCTGCTAAAGCCTTTGTGGATTCAGGAGCAGCCTTGAACCTAATGAATTTAGATTTTGCTAAACGTTGTGGTTTCCCTATGACACCCCTGCGGACGCCTATTCCTTTGAGGGGTATTGATGCTACTCCTTTGGCGAAGAATAAACCTCAGTTTTGGACCCAGGTGGTAATGCGGGTCACCCCAGACCATCAAAAAAATTGCAGATTTTTGGTGTTGCATAATTTGCATGATACCATCGTGCTGGGGTTCCCCTGGTTGGAAATCCATAATCCAGTTTTGGATTGGAAATCTCTGTCTGTGGTGAGTTGGGGTTGTCGGTGTGCACTTAGTGACACTCGTGTTTTCTCCACCTCTCCCCAGTCGCATGAGGTTCCTGACTATTTGGCTGATTTTTATGATGTGTTTAGTGAGAGTAAGTCTGCGTCTTTGCCTCCTCATAGGAGTTATGACTGTGCAATTGAGCTGAGTCCGGGGTGTAAATTTCCCAAGGGTGGACTTTTTAATTTATCTGTACCCGAACATGAGGCTATGCATTCTTATATTAAGGAGTCGTTGGAGAAGGGTCATATTAGACCATCCTCTTCACCCTTGGGTGCTGGATTTTTTTTGTGGCCAAGAAGGATGGTTCATTAAGGCCCTGTATTGACTATCGCTCCCTTAACAAAATTACTGTTAAATATCAGTATCCGTTACCCTTGATTTCTGACCTATTTTCTAGAGTTGAAGGTGCTTGCTGGTTTACCAAGCTTGACCTCAGGGGGGCGTATAATCTTATTCGCATTAAGCATGGGCATGAATGGAAGACAGCGTTTAATACTCCGGAGGGACATTTTGAGTACCTGGTGATGCCTTTTGGGCTCACTAATGCCCCTTCTGTCTTCCAGTGCTTCATGAATGATATTTTCCGGTACTTTGTGGATAAGTTTCTGATCATCTATTTGGATGATATTTTGATCTTTTCCAGGGATTGGGACTCTCATGTGGAACATATTCGGACTGTGTTCCGGATTTTGAGGGAAAACTCCCTGTATGTTAAGGGATCGAAATGTCTTTTTGGTGTACAGAGGATTTCATTTTTGGGATTTATTTTGTCTCCGTCAACTATTGAAATGGACCCAGCCAAGGTACAGGCCATTTATGATTGGGTGCAGCCCACTTCTTTGAAGGCTCTCCAGAAGTTTTTAGGTTTTGCTAATTTTTATCGTAAGTTTATAGCCAATTTTTCTGTTATTGCCAAACCATTGACTGATTTGACTAAGAAGGGCGCTGATTTGCTGAATTGGTCTCCAGAGGCTGTTTCTTCTTTTCAGGAGCTGAAGCGGAGGTTCACTTCTCCGGTTTTGCGACAACCCGATGTCTCACTTCCATTTCAGGTGGAGGTGGATGCTTCAGAGACTGGTGCAGGAGCTGTTTTGTCCAAAAAGATCATGTAACATCTAAAATGAACCCCTAGGCCTTCTTTTCCCGAAAGTTCTCTCCTTTGGAACGCAACTATGATGTGGGGAATCGAGAACTGGGCCATGAAGTGGGCATTTGAGGAGTGGAGACATTGGTTGGAAGGAGCTAGACATCAAGTTGTGGTCCTCACTGACCACAAGAATTTGATCTACCTTGAGTCGGCTAAATGCTTGAATCCGAGACAGGCCAGGTGGGCCTTGTTTTTCAAACGTTTTGATTTTGTGGTCTCCTTTCTCCCGGGCACTAAGAACGTTAAGGCTGATGCCCTCTCTAGGAGTTTTTTGGCCGATTCTCCTATTGTGACCAAGCCTGCTACCATCTTAGGTGAGGGGGTAGTTCTTTCTGCCATCTTGCCTGATTTGAGACGTGCTCTGGAGAAGTTTCAGGAGGATAAGCCTGAGCGTTGTCCCAGTGGTATGTTACATGTTCCTGACCAGTGGAGGAGGAAAGTGATGTCTGAGGTTCATTGCTCCACGTTGGCTGGTCATCCAGGTATTTTTGGTACTAGAGATTTGGTGAGTCGGTCTTTTTGGCGGCCTGCCTTGTCTCGTGATGTCAGAAATTTTGTGCAGTCCTGTGGGACTTGCTCCCGATCTAAGCCTTGTTCTCGTTCTAGTGGATTGTTGATGCCTTTGCCGGTGCCCAGGAGGCCATGGACCCATATTTCAATGGATTTTATTTCTGATCTGCCTGTCTCTCAGAGGATGACTTATTTGGGTGATTTGTGATAGATTTTCTAAGATGGTCCATCTTGTACCACTCCCTAAGTTGCCATCTTCCTCAGAGTTGGTGCCCTTGTTTTTGCAACAGGTGGCTCGCTTGCACGGGATTCCTGAGAACATTGTATCTGACAGAGGAGTTCAGTTTGTTTCTAGATTTTGGAGGACTTTCTGTTCCAAGTTGGGAATTCAGTTGTCCTTCTCCTCTGCGTTTCACCCTCAGACCAATGGGCAGACGGAGAGAACAAACCAGACTTTGGAGTTGTATTTGAGATGTTTTATTTCTGCTGATCAGGATGATTGGGTTTCATTTTTGCCCTTGGCCGAATTTGCTTTAAATAATAGAGCTAGTTCTGTCACTTTGATGTCACCTTTTTTTTGTAACTTTGGGTTTCATCCTCGATTCTCTTCAGGGCAGGTGGAGTCTTCTGCCTGCCCAGGTGTTGACACTGTGGTGGAGAGAATGCACCAGATCTGGGTCCAAGTAGTGGATAAGTTGTCTCTCTCCCAGGAAAAGGCCCAGCGGTTTTCCAACCGGCATAGGACCATTGGTCCCCGGTTTAAGGTGGGTGATATGGTTTGGTTGTCATCAAAGAATATCTCTATGAAGGTGGCTTCTCCAAAGTTTAAACCTAGATTTATTGGACCTTACAAGATTTTGGAGATTCTTAATCCAGTCTCTTTTCGATTGGCTCTTCCTGTTACATTCAAGATCCATAACGTGTTTCATAAGTCTCTGTTAAAGAGGTTTGTTGAGCCAGTAGTTCCTGTGGTGGCACCTCCTGACCCTGTATTGGTTGAAGCTAATGTGGAATATGAGGTTGAGAAGATACTGGACTCTCATCTGGCTAGACGGAGACTCCAATATTTGGTTAAATGGAAGGGTTATGGCCAGGAGGATTATTCTTGGGTCTCTGCATCCGATATTCATGCCGAAAGATTAGTTCGTGCTTTCCATCGGGCCCATCCTGATCGCCCTGGTGGTGTGGATGAGGGTTCGGTGACCCCTCCTGAAGGGGGAGGTACTGTTATAAGTTCATCTTCCCCTTCACCTCTGATGTCTGATGAACTCCCTCTGCTGGTGAAAGGAGGTAGTGAAATTGATCTGGATGGGAAGAACCTGTCATCTGAACAGGTGGAGTTTGATTGGACATCCGGAATTTCTGAGTGGATATAAGGCAGCCGATGCCCTGCAGGGATTGCTGGTGATCCTTTCTGCTCTGAGCTCTGGCATCCAGTTTAGTTCCTGTCTACTAAAAGCTAAGTTTTTGCTCTGCTATTTTTCCATGAGATTTTGTCTGTTTACTTAGTGTTTGTGTTCAGCCTGCCCTGGTTGGGACGGGCTGAACTCCATTTTTGTCTCTGATCAGTTGTTCTCTTTGCTCTGTCTTCAGAATATACCTGAGTGCTGATATAGAGATTTTGAAGTCTAGTGACATCAGGGCCTTTTCTATCAGTCGTGTTGGACATTATTTTGGCAGGGTTTTTTGCGTGATTGCAGCCAGCATCTTTTCTGTCCTTTCCTATCTAGTTAGTTGGGCCCCATCATTTGCTCAGCCTGTCTTTCTGTCTGCGTTTGTGTTTTCATCTGTTTTTCAACGACAATACATGTTGGGGGCTGTCTATTGCTTTGGGGTCTGCTCTGGGGCAGTTTAGATTTCCCCTTTCTTTCTTTAGGCTTATTTAGCTCTCCGGCTGTGACAAGGGGTCTAGGGCACCGTAGGAACCCCCCACGGCTACTGTTAGTTGTGGTGAATAGGATCAGGGGTCTGCAATCCGCTAGCTACCAACCTCTCCGGTTTTCTGGACTTAGCTTGTGTTTTTGTTTTTTCCTCCTCCGGTGACTCATTCATAACAATGTGGTCTGGACATGGTGTTGTGGTATTTGTTCCTTGTATGTGATATTATTCTGTCAAGGTGGTGGTAATATGTGGTCTGGTCATGGTGTGGCGGTATTTGTTCCTTGTATCTGGTATTATAGGTCACTATGTGGTGGTAATATGTGGTCTGGTCATGGTGTAGTGGTATTTGTTCCTTGTATGTGATATTATTGGTCATTTTAAAAATTGAAAAAAAAAATATACCTAAATTGTATTGCATATTTTAACAAATATTTAATAGGTTACAGTAGAGTAGAGCTTGGCCAAAAGTGTCTACCGTATTATGGTGACAGCTTAAAAAATCTTTTGGCCAAAACAAAAGCTGCTGGCTATATGTGTGATCTGGTGATGGGAACTGTTAATGTGTGATAGGTGAGAAGTGGAGTTTCTCCAAGAGAGAGCGGTGGGACTGTGGACAGTTCGAAGGGTGGAGGCGGGGCTGGGGTGGAGTCTGGGCGGAGTCTCAAGGGGGCCCCGAAAATTTTACCAGTATGGGGCCCTGAAATTCCTAGTGGCAGCCCTGACAGTGAATAAGAGTTCTGCCAACCAATCTAGGTATGGGACATGCTGAACTGTCAGTGTGGTGATGGACAGCTCAGCCATCCAATTGGATGCTGGGGTGTGCTGACCTGTTAGTGTATGGAGAGGCAGTTTAGTTGTCCAGTCAGGATCAGCGTGTGCCGGGTTTCATCCATGTGTCTCTTGCCCAGACTATTACGTGGCTATTTAACCAGCTCTCTGCCTTTGATTGCTACCAATTGTAGCTTTGGTTATGAGGTGTGTGCTTGCTCAGTGCTCCCTGCCTGGTATTCTGATATTTGCTTCTTGATGTAGGATTTGTCTTGACCATCCATTTGCCTAGGCCTTTTGTTCTGATCCACTGCCTTCTTAGAATATTGAACTCGGACTGTTTCCTGACAACGCCTTTGTCTCACTGCTCTGTCTATGATGTACTCTCTCGGCTTGTCCGTGAGTACTGACTAGTGGTTAGAAGTAAAGTTCTTTATATAAAACACAAGTGTTGGAATATTAACTGTAGAGAAATCAAATCACACCACTTCCTCTGTGTATGCTCACATCACTGTATTTACATCTTACTGCTGTCCTCACATGGCCTCCACCATTCTCTTCTGTATTTCGGATGAGACTCACCTACTCAAGCCAATGGGTGTGCAAAAAATGGGCGTACTACTCGATTGTTTTGCATCCAATTTTTAAGGACACATTGGTCTTGTAAAGTTTATTTACTGCTAATTTATAATACTGAAGTCATACGGATGGAAAAAAGTGCGCACAGATAACATACGGATAACAAACAAGGAAATGACAAAAAGGATAAATTAATTATTTTTAATGGATGAAAATCACATGAAAATTGGATGATTTTTTTATACACTTGTGTGAATTTAGCCTATTCTAAGCTTAGCCAGTAATGCAGAACAACATTGAGAAGAAATTAGTTATTTTCCTGGTACTTTGAGTGTTATCAAAATCACCGTTATACACAACCTTAAAATTTTCCTCAATTCTTGCGAATATGATACACAAATAATATTATGGCGAACTTCACGGAACAGGACACGGAATTAATAGAAAGATTAACAAAAAGAGAGTACTTAAAAAATGAAGTCACAGAAGCTCTGAAGACACGAAGCTCCAGTGGCCTTCCATATTCTAAAGATGAAAAAAGAAGAATAGAAAATTGCTTTTGCTTTTCTTTTAAACACAGTCCTTTATATGCATCTCTAAAATCAGCCATTTATAAAAAAAAAAATTGTCATATAATTGAAAATTTTCCAGATTTTAAAGTAGTGATCCAAAACGCAATCGCAATAAAAAAAGATATTTCAGTGTGGAGCTGCTTTAGTGACAGGCAAACCACCTGGTTAGAAAATTCCACAACAAAAGGAAATTACAGATGTGGCAATTGCACAATTTGTACTGACGTCATGATAGTCGGGCCAGATGAAGCGTCAGTCACAGAGCGAAACAGCGGTTGTCTTATAATATTGCCTGCAAGCTCGTCCCATCTACCGCTGCACAGCAATAAAGTATACGTACATTTCACTTCCAGAGTGACTGACACTCTTTTCTCTGAGGATCCTGTATGTGGACTACACCTTATAGAGTGTCCAGCACTGCCGTTATGGTCGTATATCCTGGGGGATCCATTATATACATGACAGAGTTGCTCTCCTAATGCAGCCAAGGGATTCCTAGCGCTGGCCAGTTTCTTTTCACTTTTTTCCTCGCAGTAATAAAACTGTAACATTACATCCATAGAGAGATAAAGTCATGCAACTACGTCATCTTATGTCTCCAGCAGGGTAAAATATCACTGTGGACAAAACGCCAGTGAGTATAAAATCCACTGGAGAATGTGGAGACTTTATACACTGTTGTATGTACATGAAAAGTCACTCTGGCCTCTGCACAACACAGGGCTGTGGGATGGAGGCGGTGGGGGCACAATGTGAAATATATGGATTTGTTCCTATTTTCATTCATGTGCATCAAAGCAGATTGGCACCCATTAGCCATAACATAAAAAACACCTGTCTAATATTTTTGGTACTTTGGAGACCTGAGTCTCCGATTGTTATTTTAATATGTTTTTCTTCATATACTATTTTAATGAGATCATGTCCAGCAATTTTGTATATTGAATAAAGAAACATTTATTTATATATTTATTTGTTTATTAATCTTTGTATTTGTTGCTGCATCAGTTTTTGCTTTTTTCCTAGGTGTTCACAGTTTTTTCAATAATTAGATGCAAAACATTTAGGGTCCTTCAGTAGGATATTAAAATATGCTAAGTATGTTACTATGAAAAACTAAACTTTTCTTGTACTAGGACGTATGATTAAACCTAGTGCTGCAGCAGCCGATGACATCATTGCTTACACTCTGACTGATGATGTCACAATGGTGATGATGTCACAATGCTAGGTGTCTGTTAGGTTAAAGATTCCGATGCCACTTTTCTTACTTTACCTTCAACTGTTGGAGAGTCTGACTAATGATGTCACAATGGCGATGATGTCACAATGGTGATGATGTCACAATACTAGGTGTGTTAGGTTAAGGATTCCGATGCCACTTTTCTTACTTTACCTTCAACTTTTGGAGAGTGAAGACTACTACTGCGCACTTAGAAAATTCGTTATTATTGATATTAACTTATCATGGGACGAAAAAGGAAGTGTGGTGAAAAGAATAAGAGGAATGCTAAAAAGAGATGCATGGAAGAGAGTTTTTCCCAGAGAGGAGAAACTTCTCAGGACATTGTACAGGACGTACCTGTTGAGAAGACAGATGATCCCTGTACATCATCTTCTGGACATCCTCCAGAGAAAAAGACCCTTAAAAAGGGAAAAAAAAGAGGGAACACATCTCCTGAGAAAGGAGATGAAACCCCAAATAAAAGAGGAAGAATGGTGGAATCTGAGAGTGGAAAGGATGTTATCTCTGAAATAAGGTTTAGCGGATCAGCTAAAACCAAGAGCTCTCACATCCATCATGAGGGAGTTGAAAATCAAAGTCGTAGAGAACAACTAAAGAGAAAGAGGACATCTGACACTGAGACCACCACAAAGAGAAGACATGAGAGTGACAAATACATCGATCAAGCTCCAGAAGGTAAAGTCTATAGTCATTTAATCACAGGCCACATCCATGATTTATATACAGTGTTCATTTATTTTACAAAATGTAACCTAATGACATAATTTTATCCCGTACATCTTACCGCGTACATCAGAGCTCTCCACCTTCTATACTTGGGGCTCTCCAGCCACAACATGGTGGTAACCAGTTTCATCATGGTTCAAACTTCATGATAGATTTTAAAAAATTGCCAAGTTATTGCAGCGTTATGTGTGAGTGTGACTGTAAGATTAATTGTTGGTTCTTATATCTGTTTTCTGTTCTAGGTGTAGTCGGTGCTCAGACCACCAGCCCTTCAGAGCAAGTGACTGCCTGTCTTTCCCTGGAGAGTTTCATCTTTACCAGGAAGCTCGGAGAAGGCGGTTTTGGCAAGGTGATGCTGGCAACACATCAACCCAGCGGACTTCAGCTGGCGGTCAAGATAGTCAAGAAGAGGAGATTGTTGGAAAATGATAAAGACATCCTCCGCACAGAGAGAGATATCCTGGAAATCACTGAAGACAGCAGATTCTTCACACATGCCTATGGCACCTTCCAAACAGCGGTAAAGGACTCTTCACCTTCTAGATATTCTCTCCTTTCTCCCCATCATGTCCATTTGCTTCCATTGCAAATTCAATCTTTGCCTGTGTAAATGAAGAGACCTGCTGCATGCTCTGTGTGCCTGTATGCCCTGGGCGCCATTACTGACGGCAATCATTAGAGGAGTTTGACTTCGTTTTCAACCTGAACACCTCTCCACTGTGTGCAGACACAGAGACATGTCTTCTGAACATACAGTATAGGTCCCAGAATCACAGTAAATGTTATCGGATGGATAAAATCTGCATTATTTACCATCTTCTCCCTTTCTCTCGCACAGGACTATGCATTTTATGCCATGGAATATCTGGGTGGTGGCGAGTTGACTGCATTTATCGATTCCAGAGCCCCCCTGGATGTCTGCATGACCAGGTAAGAGAGCAGCTGCTCTCTAATATCTGTGGCCGCTGTCTCCCCTCATAGTTATTAGTGGTTTCGTAGAACAATTAATGCTGATAGGATTTTTTCTTCCTTATTAGGTTCCTTGCAGCAGAAATCTTGAGTGGAATAGAGTTTCTCCACAGTCGTGGGATTATTCACCGGTAATAAGTCATTTCTTTTTTTATACATAGGGAAAGATTTACTACGGGAAATAGTTAAATGTGCCAGAATTGTGGTGTTATTTGTGCCAAAAATCTGGTGAACATGACGTGTTCCACATTTATGAAAAGTTTTAGACACTTTTTGGGGCTCACTTGAAGAGGGGACAAGGCTTTTATGGAAATGGGAATAGCTTGATGGGAATCCATGTGGCTTAAAATGTCACAACGTGCAACTAAATTCTAACCAGATTTTTGTGATAATGATTGGCTCTAAGTAATGAAAACAATAGTGGTGTAACATCAGACAAAAGTCTCTGAAGATGCTCCTAATGTGTCACACAGCCTCTGTGATGAATTTGGCGCATTTTCAGAAAGCCTGGTATATGTCTACACCAGATAGGATTAGTGAATCTGCCCCCCAGTGTATAGTGAGTGGTCCTGTGAAGCCCCCACAGCAACCCAAGCACTACAGCTGATCTATGTCTGACTCACAGAACTATTTCTCTTTCTTTTTTAAAGGGATTTAAAACCAGACAACATTCTTCTGGACGGTGATGGACACGCTAAGATTGCGGATTTCGGCCTTGCTGCTGTGAATGTATTTGGCTCTCAGAAGATCAGAGGCTTTCACGGCACTCGTCACTATATGGCTCCTGAGGTGACTATGTGACTACTAATATCTCATATTTTATTATCCACCTGCAATTCTCACTTAATGTGAAGCTTGTGGAATCACAGATCTATCTCAGCAGCGCCCACATTTACTAACGCTATCAAATAGATGGACTGTGTAAGGGCCCCCATGCATATTAGACTAAAGTCAGCTAAACCGGCCAATATCAGAGGGATCAGCCAACAGTCTAATGTGTACTGGGGCCTCTCGACTTTACATCCGGGAGGAGAAGGATCTAGCACATTGGATTTCCAGTGATCAATCCTTTATTATTCAGAGTTTGTCAGAGTTTCTCTAAAGAGAACTTAGGAGTTCTTGGCCGAGCCATGAGTTCCTGTTCATGGGAGAGGTAGCTATCAACTGAATGATCTTTTGGCCGACATGTCATATGTATGGGGATTTAGGTGTGGAAAAACACTACCAGTAAACATGGACCAAGGTTGTTTTCTCTCTCCCAGGATGGACAATGTACTAACTTACTCTTCGAATCTTATGTTTTCACAGATGAATCGTAGAGAGCCCTTTAATTACACGGTCGACCTGTTTGCTTTTGGGATCATAGTCTTCCAAATGGCCACAGGATCTCACCCGTTTTACTCTGGTCAGTGTTCTCGAAGGATTACCAGTTCAGTAGCAAATGATAAACCTTGCTATCCTTACACCATGGATTCTCAGCTCAGGAATGTCATAGAGAGAGTGAGTAAATAGACACTTCTACCTGGAGACATAGGAAGGATAGACCAGTCAGGAGATTTGATAATACACCGTACATTTCATCACCATTGTGTTGGGTATTTCACCTTTATCCAATAGAAGGAATTGGGGCAATGCTGGAGCCCCGGGACAGCCTCTCCTATATGTACAAAATTGTTATCTACAGGCCAGTTTATACAGTAAAGAGGCTGCGGGGCTCACCATAACCTCTTCACACAGCTAATCATCAGGATTACTGGGTATCGGCCCCTGACTGATCGACTACTGATGGCCTATCCTGTACTATCCTATCCTATCCTATCCTGTATTATTCTATCCTATCCTGTACCATCCTATCCTGTCCTGTCCTATCGTATTTGTTTCTAGCAATGGTTGCTTTAACAAATTCATCTTTCTATAAGAAAATGAGAAAATAATTCTGTTACTGCTGTTTTTTCTGAGATTATTTATATTATTACTTGTGATATAATAATTGTTCTTATTTATTTGCAGCTCTTGTGTAAATCACCAAAGAAGAGGCAGGTTCTTTGCAGCAATCTAAAAGAACATCCATTCTTCTCGCCCATAAACTGGGAGGAATTAGAGGCGGGAAGGTCCCGTCCACCATTTACAATGACACCTGTAAGTGCACAGCGTTATTTTATTATAATGTCACCTCCTCGTCTGTGTAATGTGATAATGTGTGTAAGAAATACTCAAATAATGAGTAACAATCCTACATAGTGTAGGGCAGAATGTGTTTATCCTCCCCTGCTGGTAAGTGGGTGGAATTACAGTATGGGGCAGGATGGACAGGCTTTTATATATTTCTCAAAAGTATAATTATTGTCTCCAATTCTTCAGAAGGCCACTTAGTGACTAACTTGGATCCGTTAGACTGCGTTCACACTGTGCATTTTTTTTTAGAAAGACGCATAATATTCTCGCCAATTTTTGGGGAAAACCACAACAAAAATATGCATATTTGTTGATACTGCGGCAAAAGAACCCAATTTGGTTGCAACATGTGAACACAGCTTTATGGTGCAGTTATAGCAGATGTGGATACCGCAGATTGCCAGGCAGCACCAGTACTTGACTTGTTCTCAAGCTGCAGGTAACAATGCATCGTGGTGATTAGTGTCAATCTGCACATGGTTACCACGGCTCATCCACAATCTGTACAGGTGCCTTCGGAAGGGGACGGATATCATTAAATACCTAATGAATTAACCATACTGACTTGTCTTTCTTCTATAGATCCCAGTTATGGAAACCAGCGAAGAAACAGAATTGCACCAAGTGATATCTGGCACTGAAGCTCAGAAACCACCTATAACCCCGGAGGACAAGCGGCTGTTCTGTGGCTTCTCGTACATGAGCAACAGGTGGAAGAGCATTAACAGGCGCAGAAATAACAGCAATGGAAATATAACGTAGTCCCCTCCCCCCAATACCTGACTACTGGGTCAGGGAGGCGTGGACCTGGGTGTGGTCTGAAGAAACAGGCGGGGTCTGTTGGAATCCCACCCCCAAGTTCTTCCATCTATTCTGTTACATATCAGCGATAATAATCTCCTGTATTCTCTATTGCTGCCCCATACCTCATCTGGCTGGCATGCTACTTGGAGATGCAGGACCATCATACTACAGGACGGCACGGTGGCGCAGTGATTAGCACTGTTGGCGAGCAACGTGGTGGTCCTGGGTGTAAATCTGGGACACCATCTGCACAGAGTTTGTATGTTCTCCCCGTGTCCGTGTGGGTTTTCTCCGGGTACTCCGGTTTCCTCCCACAACTCAAAACATACTGATAGGAGAAAAAAATTAAATTAATTATTGAACATCATCATCCTGTTTCTCATGTATTTCTGTATTTATTACCAGTGTGTGATATATTAAAAGGTGGTAACACTGCACTTTGTCATGACTTTCATATACAGGGTGGGCCATCTATATGAATACACCTAGGGTAGGCCATTTATTTGGATCCACCTAAATAAAAAGGGAATGGTTGGTGATATCAACTTCCTGTTTTTGGCACATTAGTATATGGGAGGGGGAAAACTTTTCAAGCTGGGTGGTGACCATGGCACCAACCAGTCCCCATTTTATTTAGGTGGATCCATATAAATGGCCCACCTTAGGTGTATCCATATAGATGGCCCACCCTGTACTATTACTTATCCTCTACATTACACACCTGTAAGAATAAAGTGATGTCCATAGTGACCTAAAACATACATCTATAATATAACCGCAGATGTGTCCTTCCAGGGGAAGAGTCTTGAGGAGATCATTTGCATATTCCCAGTGCCTTCTGGGATAAGTGAAGAGTCTCCGCGAGCTCTACGATCACTGGGTTTTGGCCGTTGCAGCTGAAAAGAGGAAATCGGAAAAACCGCGCGCCGAATTTTGGCTCATCTTTCATCGTTTTTAAGAAATCTCAAGATGGAAGAGGCCAGGAGCCATTTGGTGAGCTGCATTTCTTGCTACATGTTCACAGACTTACCAGTGGAAAAGCCAAATTTCACATGCCACAAATGCAAGCTTGTGTCCCTGTTGGAGGAAAAGTTGCAAAATCTCGAAGAGAGGTTGGCTACGTTGAAGATCATTAAGGAAGGTGAAGAGTTCTTGGACAGAGCAGAATTATCTCTTCATGTTACAGAAAGAGAAGAAATTCGAAGTGCACCTGAAGAAACAGAGGAATGGAGACATGTGACCCAGAGAAGCAGGAGGATCAGGAGGCAGTCAGCACCCATACTGCTCAGAAACCAGTACCAGGCTCTCACGCAGGAAAACGATGAAGAAATACATCAGGATAAGACTTTGCCAACAAACAGCAACCTTGTACGCCTTCAGAGTCCTCCTGGATGGAGAAAGAAAAATGTTGTGAAGAAGAAACAGAGAGTGGTGGTCATGGGGGATTCCCTGTTGAGAGGAACAGAGGCCGCTATCTGCAGACCGGATATAACTTCAAGAGAAATGTGCTGTCTTCCAGGTGCAAAAATTAAAGATGTGTCTGACAGGATATCAGGACTCTTCAGACCTACAGATGACTACCCATTCCTGCTACTACATGTGGGGACAAATGACACCGCAAGAAACAACCTGGAAACCATCTGCAGAGACTTTGAAGACTTAGGCAAGAAAGTGAAAGAACTGGGAGCGCAGGTGGTCTTCTCTTCCATCCTCCCAGTGGATGGCCATGGAACAAGGAGGTGGAATAAGATTCTGCAGGTGAACAACTGGCTACGTCGATGGTGCCGTCAGCAACGATTTGGATTTCTGGATCACGGAGTGAACTACTTATACGATGGACTACTTGCTAGAGATGGGGTGCACCTTATGAAGACTGGAAAGCATGTATTTGGAAGTCGCCTTGCTACACTTGTAAGGAGAGCTTTAAACTAGAACAACATGGGAAGGGAAGCAAAAGACCAGAAAAAGCCATACACCTGACAGATGCTATTGAGAACTCTGCTAATAGAAGTGGAAAGGAAGAACAAAGACGAAAGAATCTAATTAATAAAAATATTGGAGAAAGAGAAACCAATCACAAACTAAAATGTTTCTATACTAATGCACAAAGCATGGGCAACAAACAAGGAGAATTGGAACTACTAACACAGGAAAAGAAATATGATGTCATTGGAATCACTGAAACTTGGTGGGATGATACACATGATTGGAATACAAGACTAGAAGGATACAACTTATTTGCAAGAAACAGACTTGATAAACGAGGAGGAGGTGTTGCATTGTATGTTAGAAACGCGTATATCTGCACAGAGATTGAAGCTTCAGAGACTGGGAGTTCTGTGGAAACTGTTTGGGTAAGAATACAAGGACAGAACAATGGAAAGGACACCATTGTAGGCATTTACTACAGGCCGCCTGTGCAAGCTGAAGATATGGATGAACTCTTTATGCATCAAATGGCCAAGTTCTCCAAAAAATATGACATAGTTGTCATGGGAGATTTCAACTATCCAGACATTTGTTGGGAATCTCTCTCAGGCAAAACTAACAGGTCAAGGAAATTCTTATCCTCTCTTGCTGACAACTTTATCTTCCAAAAGGTAGGGGAGAAAACAAGGGGAACTGCTACCTTGGATCTAATCCTTATAAACAGGGAGGAAATGGTTGAGGAGGTAAAAGTGGCTGGAACCCTAGGAGGTAGCGACCATGCTATTTTAGAATTTTGGATAACTAGAGGTGGAAGACCTGTGAAGAATCAGACGTCAAGGTTAGATTTCAGAAAGGCAGATTTTAAGGGATTCAGAAAGATAATTGGAGGGATCCAATGGCTGGATATCCTTAAAGACAAAAATGTCCAGGAAGGATGGGAAATCTTGAAAAATGAAATTCTCAAAGCACAGTTGTTAACAATTCCGAAAAGAGGGAAGAATAGGAAGCATTTAAGGAAACCAGGATGGGTGAACACAGAACTTAAGCACATGCTAAAAAGGAAGAAAAAAATGTTTATAAAATGGAAAGAGGGAGGCATATCTAAAGAAGAATATAATGCTGTCTGCAGAATCTGCAGGGCACAAATCAGATTAGCTAAAGCTGAAAATGAATTGAGGCTTGCAAGAGATGTCAAAAGCAATAATAAAGGATTTTGGGGATATGTCAAAAGTAAATGAAAAGTCAAAGATGCTATAGGATTTTTACAGGATGAAAATGATGAAATGGTAAGACAGGATGTTGAGAAGGCTGAACTTTTAAATTCCTATTTTGCATCTGTTTTCTCTCAGAAAGGAAATGTAACACCAACTGTTATTCACTGTCCTATTAAGGGAATAGAAGAATCCAGGATATCTATAAACAGAAAGATAGTGAGGAAACACTTAGCTAACCTAAATGAATTCAAGTCTCCAGGTCCAGATGAATTACACCCCAGAGTACTGAAGGAGATAGCAGAAGAAATTTCTGAACCACTCTCCATAATCTTTGAAAATTCTTGGAGAACAGGAGAAGTGCCAGAAGACTGGAGAAGAGCAAATGTTGTTCCTATCTTCAAAAAGGGGAAGAAGGTGGACCCAGGCAACTATAGGCCGGTGAGTCTGACTTCTATACCAGGAAAGATCTTTGAACAAATTATTAAACAACATGTAAGTCAATACCTGGATAAGAATGAAGTGATCAAACAGAGTCAGCATGGGTTTGTAACTAATAAGTCATGTCAGGCTAACTTAATTTCCTTCTATGACGGTATCACTGATTGGGTGGATCAAGGAAATGCTGTAGATATAGTATATCTTGACTTCAGCAAAGCATTTGACAAAGTCTCTCATACAATCCTTATTGAAAAAATGACTAAGTATGGAATGGACAAGGCAACTGTTAGGTGGATTCATAGCTGGCTTAGTGATCGGACCCAAAGAGTGGTCGTAAATGGCTGCACATCCAGTTGGAAGAATGTCTCAAGTGGGGTACCACAGGGCTCTGTCCTGGGCCCTGTATTGTTCAACATCTTTATCAACGATTTAGATGAAGGAATTGAGGGTAAACTGATTAAATTTGCTGATGACACAAAGCTAGGAGGGATAGCTAATACTAGAGAAGAGAGAGAGAGGATTCAAAAAGATTTAAATAAACTGGAGAAGTGGGCAGTAACTAACAGAATGGTTTTTAACAGGGAGAAATGCAAAGTACTACATCTGGGCAATAAAAATGAAAAAAGCATATATAGAATGGGAGGAATAGGGCTAAGTGACAGCACATGTGAAAAAGACTTGGGTATACTAATAGATCACAGACTGAATATGAGTCAACAGTGTGATGCAGCAGCAAAAAAGGCAAATGCAGTTCTAGGATGTATTAACAGAAGCATACAGTCTAGATCACGTGAAGTCATTATTTCCCTCTACTCCTCTTTGGTCAGACCTCATCTGGAATATTGTGTCCAGTTTTGGGCACCACATTTTAAAAAAGACATCAACAAACTGGAGCAAGTTCAGAAAAGAGCGACCAGAATGGTGACCGGTCTGCAAACCCTGTCTTATGAGGAAAGGTTGCAGGATTTGGGAATGTTTAGTTTGCAAAAGAGAAGACTGAGAGGAGACTTAATTGCTGTCTACAAATATCTAAAGGGCTGTCACATTGTAGAAGGATCAACTTTATTCTCATTTGCACAAGGAAAGACTAGAAGCAATGGGATGAAACTGAATGGGAGGAGACACAGATTAGATATTAGAAAAAACTTTTTGACAGTTAGAGTGATCAATGAGTGGAACAGGCTGCCACGAGAAGTGGTGAGTTCTCCTTCAATGGAAGTCTTCAAACAGAGGCTGGACAGACATCTGACTGGGATGATTTAGCGAATGCTGCTTTGAGCAGGGGGTTGGACCAGATGGCCCAGGAGGTCCCTTCCAACTCAACGATTCTATGATTCTATGATTCTGTTCGAAGCCTCGATGCCTGTGCAATGTGGCGCCGGAGTCAGCGCATGTGCATATTACACTACGGCACCATTTTATTGAGGAGTGTGTTCAATAATATGGTGCCGAAGTGTGGACACCGCCTACTTCAGCTGGATGTGCGTACTCGGATCCATATGCAGCTGATGTGTATTGCAGCACACGAACTTGCCGGTCCGTGCGCCGCAATACATGCTTCCCGGCCAGAGGCCAGCAGCTAACATCAGCGTGCATGTAACTCAAAAATCCTTGAGGGGTGTATTTTCCAAAATATGGTCACTTTTGGGGGATTTCTGCTGTTTAGGCACCTTAGGGGCCCTGCAAATGTAACATGGTGCCCGCCATCTCTTATAGCCAAATTTGTGTTCCAAAATTCAAATATTGCCCCTTCTGTTCCGAACTCTGCTGTTTGCCCAAACAGAAGTTTTTGACTACATGAGAGGTAATGTGTGGTATTGTTGCAAAAATGAAAAAATGGGGCTAAAGTAAGATTTTAGAAGTAAAAATTTTATTTTATTTTTCATTCCACTTTGCATTAATTCCTGTGTAGAAGCTGAAGGGTTAAAAAAAATTCCTGACAACAGTTGTGAAGTATTTGAGGGGTGCAATTTTTAAAATCACCTCACTTTTGTGGAGTTTCCAATATATAGGTCCCTCAAATTTGGACCTATAGATGTAAATCTGAATAGGTCACTAAAGAGACAGGTTTTGTAAAGAGACAGGTTTTGTAAATCTGTTGAAAAAATTAGAAATTGCTGCTAAACTTTTAACCCATCCAATATCCTAAGAAAGAATAGATTGTTTCACAAATGATGCAGATGTAAAGTAGACATATGGGAAATTGTTATATATATATATATATATATATATATATATATATATATATATATATACAGTTATATGCAAAAGTTTGGGCACCCCTATTAATGTTAACCTTTTTTCTTTCTAACAATTTTGTTTTTTGCAACAGCTATTTCAGTTTCATATATCTAATAGCTGATGGACTCAGTTATATTTCTGGATTCAAAGAGGTTTATTGTAGTAGCAGAAAATGGGCAATCTGCATTTAATCAAAATTTGGCTGGTGCAAAAGTATGGGCACCCTTATCATTTTCTTGATTTGAGCACTCCTAACTACTTTTTACTGACTTCCTGAAGCACTAAATTGGTTTTGTAACCTCATTGAGCTTTGAACTTCATAGCCAGGTGTATCAAATCATGAGAAAAGGTATTTAAGGTGGCCACTTGCAAGTAGTTCTCCTATTTGATTCTCCTATGAAGAGTGGCATCATGGGCTCCTCAAAACAACTCTCAAATGATCTGAAAACAAAGATTATTCAACATTGCTTTTCAGGGGAAGGATACAAAAAGTTGTCTCAGAGATTTAACCTGTCAGTTTCCACTGTGAGGAACATAGTAAGGAAATGAAAGAACACAGGTACAGTTCTTGTTAAGCCCAGAAGTGGCTGGTCAAGAAAAATATCAGAAAGACAGAGAAGAATGGTGAGAACAGTCAAGGACATTCCACAGACCACCTCCAAAGACCTGCAGCACCATAAAAATAGTGTTTTTCTTGGAATGCTGTGTTTTTTAGCCTCCATGCATAATGCCTTTTTGTATGACCCAACAACTCAATCTTTGTTTCATCAGTCCACAGGACCTTCTTCCAAAATGTAACTGGCTTGTCCAAATGTGCTTTTGCATACCTCAGGCGACTCTGTTTGTGGCGTGCTTGCAGAAACGGCTTCTTTCGTATCACTCTCCCATACAGCTTCTCCTTGTGCAAAGTGCGCTGTATTATTGACCGATGCACAGTGACACCATCTGCAGCAAGATGATGCTGCAGGTCTTTGGAGGTGGTCTGTGGATTGTCCTTGACTGTTCTCACCATTCTTCTTCTCTGCCTTTCTGATATTTTTCTTGGCCTGCCACTTCTGGGCTTAACAAGAACTGTACCTGTGTTCTTTCATTTCCTTACTATGTTCCTCACAGTGGAAACTGACAGGTTAAATCTCTGAGACAACTTTTTGTATCCTTCCCCTGAAAAGCAATGTTGAATAATCTTTGTTTTCAGATCATTTGAGAGTTGTTTTGAGGAGCCCATGATGCCACTCTTCATAGGAGAATCAAATAGGAGAACTACTTGCAAGTGGCCACCTTAAATACCTTTTCTCATGATTTGATACACCTGGCTATGAAGTTCAAAGCTCAATGAGGTTACAAAACCAATTTAGTGCTTCAGGAAGTCAGTAAAAAGTAGTTAGGAGTGTTCAAATCAAGAAAATGATAAGGGTGCCCATACGTTTGCACCAGCCAAATTTTGATTAAATGCAGATTGCACATTTTCTGTTACTACAATAAACCTCATTTGAATCCAGAAATATAACTGAGTCCATCAGTAATTAGATATATGAAACTGAAATAGCTGTTGCAAAAACCAAAATTGTCAGAAAGAAACAAGGTTAACATTAATAGGGGTGCCCAAACTTTTGCATATGACTGTATATATATATTGTTGTGTAGTAACCACTGTGTCCGCTAGGGGGCGCTGTGTGGAGGTCCCAGGAGAAGGGATGAATGGCAGAGTGTTGAGTGGCCGTTATGTATCTCAAAGTGGGTGGCTTTGAGATGGAGTCTTATGTATGTGTGATCAGCAAGGACATTGCTGAGGTGCTGCGTTAATTTGTGAGGGAGATGTCTCCAGGTAGAGAGTTGGGGGGGCCTGGTTACCTACAAACCCATCCAGGGGTGGGTCTGAAAACACCTGTAGTAAAAGGCTATGTGAGTGTGTGAAGGACCTGTGATGAGGTCATAGTCATGTGACCCGGTGGGCGTGGCTATAGACCATATAATGTGGCCAGGGTAGGTCACATGTGGTGAATGCAGGGACCTGGTTGGTCCAGAGCAGAAGGTCCCATGAGGAGAGTTGTCTCCTGGCTACCAGCCTGTGGAGTAGCTGTGTGTAATGGCTGCCAGCATCTTAGAGTCCCAGAGGAGAGAGTGGATGTCTGCAGCGTGGAGCAACAGCCATGAGGAAACCCTGACGTGGGTGCGATAATGATGAGGCTGAAGAGCCTGTGTATGCTGGACATTGCTAACAGAGGGAAACTCTGTAATGGACGCTATGCTGGTGAAATGAACTACATGTTATTGGTCACGGTTTATGCTGCATAATAAACCGCATGGACTGCTATGTTTTGATGGAAAACCTGTGCCGGATGTGATTTGTTCGCTGCCTAGCAAGAATCCCCTAACTAAATGACAGCGCTTCCTCACATTTGGTGGAGATAGCTATGGGCATTGTTGTAGCCTTGTTGCTGGGAGCAACGGAAGAGGACTGAAAAGTTTCGGTTGCTAAGGGCAACAGTTCCAAAGGCGTATGTTGCAGTGCTGGCAACACTGAGCCAGGAAGGCTGACGGTCGGTGAAGCCACTGCCCTGCTGTCGTTCTGGAACCGTGGGGTGGCCTAGTGAGTAAGGCACTGTCCAGATCGGTGAGCCCAGTGCGGCCGTTTCCCCAGGAGAAAGAGACTTACAGGATACCTCTTCAGTAGAGGGGTCCGAGAGCCTGCGTGGTCAGCAGATGACGGTCATGAAAGCCGTGTTGTACTGACCAGGGTCAGTGAGAAAGAGACTGGTGATTGCTATAGGGTGCCTCTGTGGAGAAGAGGTATCCGAGGACCTGTGTGGCCGACACAGGTAACGAACTGGTGTTCGTGTGGTACTGACCTGGGTCAGTGGGAAAGACTGTGTTCCTGGAGGGTTCAGTGAGCAAGGTCCTGGAGGGTCAGTGTTGGGAGGATCTCTGGAGCACGTGGAATGACCTTGGACCTGGTGAGGCGTGAATGTTGGGCAGTCTCAGGTGGAGACGGATGTCCTGAAGAGCACCCGTTGAGCCCCTGGACCTGGTGAGGCCAGTGTGTTGGGAAACCCTGGGAGGAGGGTCGGCTCCCTAAATAGCACCCGGTGCGCCCTGTGTATTGGACGGTCTCAGGTGGAGACGGTACGTCCTGAATAGCACACAGACAGGACACGTGAGTTTTTTTGTGGTGTGTTTTTTTTTCCTTCTTTTCTCAACTCAGCCTGCGGTGGCTCAGTGGAAGTGAAGAAGATGACAAGCGGCGTTCGGTAATTCGGCGGGGTTATGAAGGTGACAAGCGGCTTCTGGTAACTCGGCGGGGTTACGAAGGTGACAAGCGGCTTCCGGTAGATCGGCGGGTCCACGAAGATGGCGCAGCAGGAGCTATGACAGCACCAGAAGGAACTGGTGTGGTGTCAGGGATCGGTGACAGCAGGAACTGTGGTGGTGCCAACAAGGACTTGTGTGGTATCGTTAAGACATAAACTGTGTTGTGTGAACTGTAGTCTGAGAAGATCGGTATAACGGACATGGGGAGATCCCGAAAGGGGGTGGCGTTTCAGAAAGGGGGCGGGGACCCAAATCGGGGTGGTAACCCCTCATACATATCCTCCATCCCATAGTCCCATGCCCATATACCCATCATACATATCCTCCAACCCATAGTCCCATGCCCATATACCCATCCCCATCATACATATCCGCCATCACATAGTCGAGTGGCCATATACCCATCACACGTCCTTCATCTCATAGTCCCATGCCCATATACCCATCATACATATCCTCCATCCCATAGTCCTGTGCCCTTATACCCACCATACATATCTGCCATCCCATAGTCCCATGCCCATATACCCATCATACATATCTTCCATCCCATAGTCCCATGCCCATATACCCATCACACATCCTCCATCCCATAGTCCCATGCCCATATACATATCCGCCATCCCATAGTCCCGTGCCCATATACCCATCACACATCCTCCATCCCATAGGCCCGTGCCCATATACCCATCATACATATCCTCCATCCCATTGTCCAGTGCCCATATACCCATCATAAATATTCGACATCCCTTAGTCGAGTGCCCATATACCCATCACACATCCTTCATCTCATAGTCCCATGCCCATATACCCATCATACATATCCTCCATCCCATAGTCCAGTGCCCATATACCCATCACACATATTCGCCATCCCATAGTCGAGTGCCCATACACCCATCACACATCCTTCATCTCATAGTCCCATGCCCATATACCCATGATACATATCCTTCATCCCATAGTCCCGTACCCATATACCCATCATACATATCCGCCATCCCATAGTCCCGTGCCCATATACCCATCACACATCCTCCATCCCATAGTCAACCATTATGACATCATAATGAGCGGCGGGGCTTGCAATCTATGATGACATCAGCGTCGCCATGGCAACCATTGTGACATCATAATGAGGGGCGGGGCATGATACACACACACTGTTTCCCCATTATGTAGATAGGGGCATTGTGATGGTGTGATATGTTATGTGGATATCATTTTTTAACAATTCCAGTTATTTTCATAGTGTTTTTCTTATTACATTGTAAGTCTACAGCCTCACTGTATCTGTCTCTTGATGACCCCCTGTAGTGCATTAATCCCTAAGGCCCTTTGTTTTCCTCTGGGAGGCTTGGAAACTGCCCCAACTGGTTTGACTATCTCTGAACAATGAAGGGGGTGGGGAGAACAGCAGCTGGACAAGTGAGTTCCGGTCTGGACAGGATTGTTCTCAGACAGCACTTCAGAGAGAGAAGGACCCATTTTATCCTCTGGTGCTAGAGTTTTGGAATCTCGTTCCCTGGACATTTTATCCTGATACTGGACTGCATTCTTATTCTGGACTATCTTATCCTTTGTGTGGTGGAATGAATATGGACCTTTTCGTATTTTTGCCTGAATAAAGGTCTTGGAATTGTTCACTCTTCGCTTGCTCTGTTGATTGTGTGATACCAGAGAAGGACCCCGTGACAACTGGTGGCAGCGGTGGGATCAACAGAGCGTTACCCAATGGAGAACCACCCACAGAGTGAGTACAGAAATTGGACTGTATGGAGTTTACAGGAGAGAGCCAGAGACCTGGGCCTGGACTACCAGGGACTGACTAAAGAGGCCTTAATCGATCTACTGGTGGGCGCTAGCCTGGCCACCTCCTCCCAGATGTCTGAAGGACGAGCACTGGAGACAGGGATCCCCTTCCAGAAAAGCCAGTGGTTGGTGTGGTATGAAGAAGAGATGGCGGTTCTGGGCCCCAGCGTCTCTCAGGAGTACAAGGAGGAGGCTGCCCACCAGGCACAGCGGAGACAGGAAGCAATGGAGCTTGAAAAAGGGAGTAACGCAATGTGGAGTGTAACACCAACAATCCGGGAGCCTGTACGGATCACCCGGACAGAGTTTAAGCCATTTGATGAGGCTTCTGGAGATGTGGAGGGGTTCTTCAAAGACTTTGAGCAGCAGTGTGCTGTGATGGAGGTGCCCCACTCTAGCTGGATGCATTTGTTAGTGGGGCTCCTGAACGGAAGCATGGCGGAGGCTTACCGAACCACTGATGCACTGCGGAATCGGGATTATAACATTGTAAAGTGGACTATCCTGGATTACCATGCTATCACCCCAGACTCATGTAGGGCCAAGTTCCGAGACCTCCCATGCACCATGGGGGGATCGTTTAGGATGTATGCACATAAGATGTCCGAGGCATGTCGGAGATGGCTGGAAGCAGAAAACGCCTTTACTGTGGAAGATGTTATACAGGCGTTCCTTATAGAACAATTTCTTGCCAAGTGCCCTGCAAAGGTACGGGAATGGGTCCGGGAGCGCACGCCGTGTACCGTGGATAGAGCTGCAGCCCTGGCCGATGAAGCCCTTACTTTCCGTCCGCAATGGAGGAGGCTTCTGGACAAGGAACCACGGCCTGCTCCCGCGCCCCGTCCCCCTCCAATTATATCTGTCCTTCCACCTAGTCGCAAGCCAATGACAATAACGCCTCACAATCCTAGGCCCCAACAGTTCCGACCACGACCTGGGGGTATCAGAGAGGAGGTGTTATGGGTGTGGGCAACCTGGACATTTGCAGTCTGGCTGTCCCTCCAGGATTCGGAGGGAGCCCCATGCAGCCCCACCTCGTTCAGTGCATCTTGTAAACTCCACCACACCTGAGGAAGAGCTACCACCACCCCCACCAGAGTGGACCACTGACCACGGCACCATAGATACCCCTCCTGGAGTGTACGGACTCCGGCCACTGCCCTTTAGCTACTCAGAGCAACGGCAATGCCACCTGCAGGATGTCTTTATTGATGGATACAAAGTGTCAGGATTTAGATACACGGGGGCATTCTTGACTATCGCTGACCCCCATGTGGTTCGACCCGAGGCAATTTACCAAGGTCCGGGAATTCCCATTGTCTTGGCGGGGGGTGCCCACAAATATATACAGCGAGCTTCTGTGCGTTTGGATTATGGTTGTGGAGAAAAACTGTGTTGGATTGGAGTTATGGGAGGACTTCCTGCAGATATCCTCCTTGGGAACGACATTGGGGAGTTACAGTGCCAATTTGTGGGAGCAGTCACCCGAATACAGGCCCTTCAAGCACTACGTCATCCGGACCCCACCGGGGAGCAACCACCACGAACCGCATCAGAGTCGGTAAGCAATACTTTCGCTGCTACTACATTGGGAAAATCTTGGGACAGAGAGGAGTTTAGGAGAGAAATAGAGGATGACACTACCTTTGCAGCCTTAGGCGAAAGGCAGAAACTGGGCACATGGGAGATAATGGGGATGGCTTCACTCGAGAAAACGGACTGTATTATCGTGTAACAAAGGGCAGTGACCAGGGCAACCCTGACACAACGACCAGGCAACTCATTGTCCCTCAGAAGTACAGGGCACAGCTACTTCAACTGGCCCATGACATCCCCTTGGCTGGGCATCAAGGGAGAAAAAGGACTGAAAAGAGACTCACCCAAAGTTTTTACTGGCCGGGCGTCTCGCAGTCGGTAGCCCATTATTGCCGCACCTGCGATGTGTGCCAGCGAATGCGGCATACAGGAGCTCGACATAAGGTACCCCTGTAATCCCTGCCCATAACTGAGGAACCATTTCAACGTGTAGCCGTCGACATCATAGGTCCTCTGGCCCACCCCAGCAGGTCGGGGAAAAAATATATCCTGACCGTGGTGGACTATGCCACTAGGTATCCTGAAGCTGTGGCCCTGTCCAGTATTACAGCAGTAAAGGTAGCCGAGGCCCTTGTTACCATCTTTACCCGGGTAGGGTTTCCTAGTGAAATATTGTCGGATCAAGGCACTCAGTTCATGTCAGATCTGGTCCAGTCCCTATGGCATACCTGTGGTGTTCGAGCCATTCGCACCACCCCATACCACCCGCAGACCAACGGACTATGTGAACGCTTTAATGGAACCCTAAAAAATATGCTGAGGGCTTTTGTTGACGTTGAGAAAGACTGGGAAAAGTACCTGCCACATCTCCTCTTCGCCTATCGGGAGGTTCCCCAAGAGTCCACAGGGTTCTCACCCTTCAAACAACTGTTTAGCCGGAAGGTCCGTGGGCCTCTCACTCTTCTGAAAGAACATTTGGAGGGAGACATCTCAGATACCGGAATGCCCATCGTTCCCTATGTTCTAGAGCTCAGAGACTGTCTCGCCCAGCTAGCTACCTTCGCTAAAGAACATCAGCAAATGGCCCAGTCCAGACAAAAAACTTGGTATGATGGTATGACCGTAATGCCAGGAACCGGGAATTTATGGAAGGACAGCAAGTGCTCATGATTACTGCTTCCCCTGCCAACAAACTTCAAGCAGTGTGGGAAGGCCCTTATCAGGTTGTCAAGAAAATTGATGACACTATGTTATTGCCCTGGACTCTAGTGGTCGACGACAGAAAACCTTCCACATTAACATGCTGAAAGACTACCACGACTGATCTCTGCCTGTTCTAGCTGTCTGTCACCCCCCTAGTGATACCGCCGCTAACGAGTATCTCCCAGATCTCCAGGTTGCCCAAGCGGGAGGATCACTGGATCAAGAGCCCCTGGGCTCCCATTTATCGGATATACAAAAGGACGATATTGTCGCCGTAGTAAGGCCGAGGGCTGCTGCTTTCTCCTCAAAGCCGGGGAAGACTACTCTCACCAGCCACCAAGTGGAAACCCCCGGACAACGCCCCATCCAGCAGGCTGCCTACCGGGTTCCAGAGGCTGTTCAAGGCATGATAAAGAACGAACTGGAGGAGATGAAACAACTGGGAGTTATTCAGCCATCTCACAGTTCTTGGGCCTCTCCCGTCGTCCTGGTCCCCAAGAAGGATGGTACAACACGATTCTGCGTCGATTACAGATGACTAAATGATGCCACCAAGAGTGATGCTTATCAAATGCCCAGGATTGATGATCTATTGGATTGTCTGGCCAGTGCCCAATTTGTGACTACGTTAGACTTGAGCAAGGGGTACTGGCAGATACCCCTAACGGAGGACGCTCGGGAGCGCTCAGCCTTCATTACTCCATTTGGGCTTTATGAGTTCCTGGGAATGCCCTTTGGGATGAAAACTGCCACCGCTACTTTCCAGAGACTGGTGGATCGACTGTTACAACAATGTCAGGACTTTGCCTGTGCTTACTTAGACGACATTGCCTTTTTTAGCACAACCCGGGAGGAACATCTTAAACACTTGGGCATAGTGCTGGACTGTATCCTTACTGCAGGACTGACCATTCGCCCTGATAAGTGCCAAATAGGGATGGCTGAGGTGCAGTACCTAGGGCATAGAGTAGGGGGTGGGACACTAAGGCCTGAGCCTGCAAGGTGGAAGCCATTAGCAACTGGTGTACACCCCAGACTAAAAAGCAGGTACTTGCATTTTTAGGAACTGCTGGTTACTATCGCAAATTTGTTTCTAACTTCAGCACCTTGGCCAAGCCCCTAACCGACCTGACCCGCAAGAACATGCCTAGGAACGTGACGTGGACGACGGCATGCGAGGATGCCTTTTCAGCGTTAAAGACTGCCCTCGTCACTGCTCCTGTCTTGGCTGCCCCGGATTATAAACGCAGGTTCCTCGTGCAGACAGATGCATCCACCTTTGGGATTGGGGCAGTACTTAGCCAAGTGAACGCCGCCGGAGAAGAACATCCTGTTGCTTTTGCCAGTCGGAAACTACTGGATCAGGAAGTTGCCTATGCCACTATTGAGAAGGAGTGCCTTGCCATCGTATGGGCACTAAAAAAATTGCAGCCCTACTTGTATGGCAGAGACTTTACAATTGTTACAGACCACAACCCCCTCACATGGCTGAATCGCGTATCAGGGACAATGGAAGATTGCTGCGGTGGAGCTTGTCCTTACAACTCTACAGCTTCTCCATCCAATAGAAGCGGGGAAGCCAACACCAGACGCCGATGGACTGTCTCGGCAAGAAGAACCATAGGCTCCCCAGGGCGACCTACCCCTGCCACTGTACAAGGAACTATAAATAACTGAGCTACAGTCATGGTCAAAAGTATTGACACCCCTGCATTTCTGTCAGATAATACTCAGTTTCTTCCTGAAAATGATTGCAAACACAAATTCTTTGGTATTATTCTCTTCATTTAATTTGTCTTAAATGAAAAAACACAAAAAGAATTGTCCTAAAGCCAAATTGGATATAATTCCACACCAAACTTAAAAAAGAGGGTGGACAAAAGTATTGGCACTGTTCGAAAAATCATGTGATGCTTCTATAATTTGTGTAATTAACAGCACCTGTAACTTACCTGTGGCACCTAACAGGTGTTGGCAATAACTAAATCACACTTGCAGCCAGTTAACATGGATTAAAGTTGACTCAACCTCTGTCCTGTGTCCTTGTGTGTACCACATTGAGCTTGGAGAAAAGAAAGAAGACCAAAGAACTGTCTGAGGACTTGAGAAACCAAATTGTGAGGAAGCATGAGCAATCTCAAGGCTACAAGTCCATCTCCAAAGACCTGAATGTTCCTGTGTCTACCGTGCGCAGTGTCATCAAGAAGTTTAAAGCCCATGGCACTGTGGCTAACCTCCCTAGATGTGGCCGGAAAAGAAAAATTGACAAGAGATTTCAACGCAAGATTGTGCGGATGTTGGATAAAGAACCTCCACTAACATCCAAACAAGTTCAAGCTGCCCTGCAGTCCGAGGGTACAACGGTGTCAACCCGTACTATCCGTCGGCATCTGAATGAAAAGGGACTGTATGGTAGGAGACCCAGGAAGACTCCACTTCTTACCCCGAGACATAAAAAAGCCAGGCTGGAGTTTGCCAAAACTTACCTGAAAAAGCCTAAAACATTTTGGAAGAATGTTCTCTGGTCAGATGAGACAAAAGTAGAGCTTTTAGGGCAAAAGCATCAACATAGAGTTTACAGGAGAAAAAAGAGGCATTCAAAGAAAATTACACGGTCCCTACAGTCAAACATGGCGGAGGTTCCCTGATGGTTTGGGGTTGCTTTGCTGCCTCTGGCACTGGACTGCTTGACCGTGTGCATGGCATTATGAAGTCAGAAGACTACCAACAAATTTTGCAGCATAATTTAGAGCCCAGTGTGAGAAAGCTGGGTCTACCTCAGAGGTCATGGGTCTTCCAGCAGGACAATAACCCAAAACACACTTCAAAAAGCACTAGAAAATGGTTTGAGAGGAAGCACTGGAGACTTCTAAGGTGGCCAGCAATGAGTCCAGACCTGAATCCCATAGAACACTTGTGGAGAGATCTAAAAATGGCAGTTTGGAGAAGGGACCCTTCAAATATCAGGGACCTGGAGTAGTTTGCCAAAGAAGAATGGTCTAAAATTCCAGCAGAGCATTGTAAGAAACTCATTGATGGTTACCGGAAGCGGTTGGTCGCAGTTATTTTGGATAAAGGTTGTGCAATCAAGTATTAGGCTGAGGGTGCCAATACTTTTGTCTGGCCCATTTTTGGAGTTTTGTGTGAAATGATCAATGTTTTGCTTTTTGCTTCATTCTATTTTGTGTTTTTTCATTTAAGACAAATTAAATGAAGATAATAATACCAAAGAATTTGTGTTTGCAATCATTTTCAGGAAGAAACTGAATATTATCTGACAGAATTGCAGGGGTGTCAATACTTTTGGCCATGACTGTATGTGGACTAAAGTGAGCAGGCCAGAGGTATGTGTAGACTTCATGGCGTGCTCACTTATTATGGGGGGAGAGGTTGTGATGGTGTGATATGTTATGTGGATATCATTTTTTAACAATTCCAGTTATTTTCATAGTGTTTTTCTTATTACATTGTAAGTCTACAGCCTCACTGTATCTGTCTCTTGATGACCCCCTGTAGTGCATTAATCCCTAAGGCCCTTTGTTCTCCTCTGGGAGGCTTGGAAACCTCCCCAACTGGTTTGAGTACCCCTGGACAAGGAAGGGGGTGGGGGGAAAAACAGCAGCTGGACAAGTGAGTTCCGGTCTGGACAGGATCGTTCTCAGACAGCACTTCAGAGAGAGAAGGACCCATTTTATCCTCTGGTGCTAGAGTTTTGGAATCTCGTTCCCTGGACATTTTATCCTGATACTGGACTGCATTCTTATTCTGGACTATCTTATCCTTTGTGTGGTGGAATGAATATGGACCTTTTCGTATTTTTGCCTGAATAAAGGTCTTGGAATTGTTCACTCTTTGCTTGCTCTGTTGATTGTGTGATACCAGAGAAGGACCCCGTGACAGGCATTATGACATCATAGTGAGGGGCGGGGCTTGACACTTTTTCCCCAGTATGTAGACAGGGGCAAAATTGTTTGGTAAATTGGAACGCGTGGGGTTAAAATTTCGCCTCACAACATAGCTTAGGACGCTCTCGGGGTCCAGACGTGTGACTGTGCCAAATTTTATGGCTGTAGCTGCGACGGTGCGGATGCCTATCCCGGACATACACACACACACATACACACACTTTGAGCTTTATATATTAGATTAGCTGAAGAGCCCGGCGTTGCCCGGGCATAGTAACTAACTGTGGTTAGTTATAGCAAATTATAATTATCCTCCATCCCATAGTCCCGTGCCCATATACCCATCATACATATCCACGATCCCATAGGCCTGCGCCCATATACCCATCATACATATTCTCCATCCCATAGTCGAGTGCCCATATACCCATCACACATCCTCCATCCCATAGTCCCGTGCCCATAAACATATCCGCAATCCCATAGTCCCGTGCCCATATACCCATCACACATCCTCCATCCCATAGTCCCATGCCCATATACCCACACATCCTCCAATCCATAGTCCCATGCCCATATACCCATCATACATATTCGCCATCCCATAGTCGAGTGCCCATATACCATCATACATATCCTTCATCTCATAGTCCCATGCCCATATACCCATCATACATATCCTCCATCCCATAGTCCCGTGCAAATATACCCATCACACATCCTCCATCCCATAGTCCCGTGCCCATATACCCGTCATAAATATCCGCCATCCCATAGTCCCATGCCCATATACCCATCATACATATCTGCCATCCCATAGTCCAGTGCCCATATACCCATCACACATCCTCCATCCCATAGTCCCGTGCCCATATAAATATCCGCCATCCCATAGTCCCATGCCCATATACACATCACACATCCTTCATCTCATAGTCCCATGCCCATTTACCTATCATACATAACCTCTATCCCATAGTCCCGTGCCCATATACCCATCATACATATCCGCCATCCCATAGTCCCGTGCCCATATACCCATCACACATCCTCCATCCCATAGGCCCGTGCCCATATACCCATCATACATATCCTCCATCCCATAGTCCCATGCCCATATACCCATCATACATATCCTCCATCCCATAGTCCAGTGCCCATATACCCATCACACATCCTCCATCCCATAGTCCCGTGCCCATATACATATCCTCCATCCCTTAGTCCCGTGCCCATATACATATCCTCCATCCCATAGTCCCGTGCTCATATACATATCTGACATCCCATAGTCCCGTGCCCATATACCCATCATACATATCCTCCATCCCATAGTCCCATGCCCATATACCCATCATACATATCCTCCATTCCATAGTCCCGTGCACATATACCCATCATACATATCCGCCATCCCATGGTCGAGTGCCCATATACCCATCACACGTCCTTCATCTCATAGTCCCATGCCCATATACCCATCATACATATCCTCCATCCCATAGTCCTGTACCCATATACCCATCATACATATCCGCCATCCCATAGTCCCGTGCCCATATACCCATCATACATATCCTCCATCCCATAGTCCCGTGCCCATATACATATCCGCCTTCCCTGTTGTGAGCGCATCTGTTCATTCATCTTTGGTGTCCGAGGATCTCCCTCTTCTGGTGAAGGAAGGTAGTGAGGCTGATTCAGATGAAAGAAACCAAACACCTGATCAGGTAGATGGTGACTGGGTAACGGGAACTTCAGACTGGATATAAGGCAGCCGACGTCCTTTTGAGTCGCTGGTGATTTCTCTGCTATTGAACTTATTAGTTTTGGTTTTGTTTACTTTGTTTTTTGGAGTTCAGCCTGTCCTGTCCTTTTTAGTTAGCTTGGGCCCCATCATTTGCTCAACCTATCTTTCTATCTGTGTTAGTGGTTTCATCTTGCTTCACCGTCATTATGTGTTGGGGGCTGCCTATTACCTTGGGGTCTGCTCTGGGGCAGTCAGTTTTTCCCTTTTCTCTCTTTAGGCTTATGTAGATCTCCGGCTGTGATGAGGTGTCTAGGATCACCGTAGGAACACTCCACGGCTACTGCTAGTTGTGTGATAGGATTAGGAGTCTGCAATCCGCTAGTTTCCAACCTCTCTGATTTTCTGGGCTGAGCTTGTGTTTTGTTTTTTCCTCCTCGGTGACTCAATCATAACAGAATCACCAGCCATACCGCAGATTCTAGGGTACTCAAAAGCAGGAAGGAATTGTTAAAAAAAAAAGGTGTCAGAATTTTTTTTTTGTGTATATTTTTTCCTCTTTTTCTCTGAGGCCGTAGGAGGAATATATTTTTTTTTCTGATGGAGTTTAAGCAATTGTCTGATCGTGTGGAGCAGCTTGCTGCTGAAGTGCGAGGAATTTCCACCTATCTTGCTCATTCACACGCTGCTGAACCAAAAATCCCCACTCCTGATGTGTTTTTTGGGGATCGATCTAAATTTTTGAATTTTAAGAATAATTGTAAATTATTTCTTGCCTTGAAGCCTAACTCATCGGGGAGCTCTGCGCAGCAGGTTAAAATTGTCATCTCCTTGCTGCGTGACAATCCCCAGGATTGGGCGTTTTCTTTAGTACCAGATGATCCTATTCTAACTAATGTGGATGCATTTTTTCAAGCCTTGGGGTTGTTGCATGATGAACCTAATGCGATTGATCAAGCTGAAAAGACCCTGTTGGCATTGAGCCAGGGTCAAGATTCTGCAGAACTGTACTGTCAAAAATTCTGAAAGTGGGCGGTCCTCACCACTTGGAATGATGGTGCCTTGGCAGCTCTCTTTCGGAAGGGTTTGTCAGAAGCTGTAAAAGATACTATGGTGGGATTTCCTGTTCCCTCTGGTCTTGACGATTCTATGTCATTAGCCATTCAGGTTGATCGGCGTTTATGTGAACGTAAAATTATACGGGAAATGCTGCCACCTGTTGAACAAATGTCTTTACCTATGCAATGCGATAGAGTTTTGTCTAGGGCGCAACGTCAGGAGTTCAGAAGGCATAATAAGCTGTGTTTTTTCTGTGGAGATGCCTCTCATATTATTTCTGTCTACCCTAAATGAGAGAATCGTTTTGCACACACATTTGCTGTAGGTGGTGTACAACGTAAGTTTCTTCTGGCAATTACTCTGATCTGCTCCCTGTCCACATTTTCTGCTAAAGCCTTTGTGGATTCAGGAGCAGCCTTGAACCTAATGGATTTAGATTTTGCTAAACGTTGTGGTTTCCCTATGACACCCCTGCGGACGCCTATTCCTTTGAGGGGTATTGATGCTACTCCTTTGGCGAAGAATAAACCTCAGTTTTCGACCCAGGTGGTAATGCGGGTCGCCCCAGACCATCAAGAAAATTGCAGATTTTTGGTGTTGCATAATTTGCCTGATACCTGTCATGATCCAGGACGGGATTTCGCTTTGACCCGTCCTGGTTAGACTATGGGTTAATTGTGCTGCCTCTCTCTGGCAGCAGGAGGCTATTTAGTGCTCACTTTACCTGGGTCCGGTGTCAGTTATACTCCTGCCCTCCGATGAGTTAAGTGACCTCTTGTATACGTGTGCCTTGTGCCTGATATCTTGCTTGCTTGTTCGGTTGTGATCTGGTTCTGCCCCTGTTACGAGTTCTGCCTGACCCTCTTGTACTGCGCTACCTCTCGTGTATGACTCTCTGCTTGTGACCCGACTTCTCTCTGCTTGTCCCCTTGGTTCCACGTCGTCCTCTTGTGTATGACCTTTGGCTTTGTCTGACTACCCGTCTGTTTGTCCCTCCTGTACCTCGTCTGCCCGTACTGCTGTGACCTGTTTTGCCTGACTCTGAGTTGTTGTATGGTGTCCTGTCCTATCTGAATACAGGATGCTAAGCCCCGCCCCCATGCAGTCACATGACCATAGGTCCCGTGCAGACTATTCAGTTTCAGTGTCCGCAGGTCCTATGCCTCTTTACTTTCCAGCGCTGACTGGACCCTGACACTATTAGCCTGAAGCACGCATGGTCACCTCTGCTGCCCTGCTCCACAGGTATCTTTTAGCACTGCTTCTGTACTCAGGACACGCGCACTGGCTCTATGAGCAAGTGCAGTGCGGTGTCTCTGACAGTATAACTGACCCATACCATTTTTTTTCTCTGCTCCCATTCACCTGTGTGTGTGATGGATCCTATGCACACTCTTTCTGAGCAGGTTAAGCATCTGACGCAGATGTCTCAGAAACTCTTTGGAGAACAAAGAGTCCTGGCTCAGTCTCAGCAGCTGATCGCCGACACTGTGCAGGGAGTTCTTTCATGGGGGGCTCGGGATGTTACATTAATTTCCCCTGAGTCTCCAGTGAAGTTACTAGATACCTTTTCTGGAGATAAAAATGACTTCAGAGTTTTCAAGGAAGGCTGTAAGCTTTTTTTTTCCTTAAGACCACACTCTTCTGGGGATGAAAGTCAGAGAGTGGGGGTCATTATGTCTCTGTTAAGGGGAGCCCCCCAAGCTCAGGCTTTCTCCCTTCCTACCACGGCCCCTGAGCGTATGACTGTGGATGCATTTTTTGAGGCCCTGGGGCATATTTATGATGAGCCTGATCGGGTGCGTATGGCTGAGGACAGGCTGATGAATGTTTGCCAGGGGAAACACTCAGCCGAGTCGTTTTGCTCAGAGTTCAGACGCTGGGCTGCTGAGGTCTGCTGGAACGACGCCGCTCTCCGGGGGTTGTTCCGTAGAGGCCTGTCTGAGCATCTGAAAGACGCCTTGGCTCTCCACCCCCCACCTGATGCCCTGGAGGAAGCTATGACACAGGCCGTCCTAATGGATCGCAGGTTACGGGCAAGGGGAGTGATACAAACCGAGACATCATTATTCTCCCAAGGAAGGGGAGCCAGTTCTTCATTGAAAATCACGGAGATGGGAACCATCAACCTTAAGGAGGAAGAAAGGAGACAACGGCACGTGAGAAAATGCTGTGTTCACAGTGGCGAGTCTGGACATTGGAAAAAGGATTGCCCCTCCCGGCCACTAACAAACAAGCGACTGAGCCCAGGTGATTATCGTGGAGGTCACCCAGGCTCTCAGGTACCCTTTTCTGCATTTTCTAAAATGTCATTTCAAGTGGAACTTTGTTGTGGGGGTGTCTCCACATCCACTTCTGCCTTCGTGGATTGCGGTTCATCATTGAACTTTATTGACTCTGACTTGGTGGCCAGGTGTAAGTTAGGGACAGTTAGGTTGGAAACTCCGATTCACCTTGTTGCTATTGACAAAACACCACTGGGTAAGAATGACATTGTGTTTTGTACTTTAGAGTTTCTCCTTAAAGTGAGTTCCTTACACCAGGAACGTATTTCATGTTTTGAAATGAACAACCTGCCTGCGGGACTGGTGTTGGGGTTCCCCTGGTTACAGCTGCATAATCCTGTGATTAATTGGGAATCTCGGGATATTGTTAAATGGGGTCCCTATTGCTCTGAGAAATGTCTTGTTTCTGTGTCTGTGTCGTCCGTGGGTCTAGAAGGCATTCCGGAGTGCCTGATAGATTATACTGACGTTTTCTACGAAAAAGAGGCTGAGGTTTTACCACCACACCGCCCATTTGATTGTGCCATTGACCTGGTTCCAGGTGCTAAATTGCCCAAAGCCCGCCTGTATAACCTCTCGGGTCCGGAAGGGCTGCGATGAAGGAATATATTTCCGAGAGCCTCCGTAAGGGACATATTCGTCCTTCTGTTTCTCCTGTGGCGGCAGGGTTCTTTTTTGTGAAAAAAAAAGACGGTGGTTTGCACCCATGCCTCGATTTTCGTGAGTTAAATAAAATAACTGTGAGGAATACTTATCCCCTTCCACTTATTCCTGATTTATACAATCAGTTGTCCGGAGCTAAGTGGTTTTCGAAATTAGATCTACGGGGAGCGTATAACCTTATCCGAGTCCGGGACGGAGATGAATGGAAGACCGCTTTTCTCACTACTGAAGGGTTGTTTGAAAATTTGGTCATGCCCTTCGGCCTGACCAACGCTCCAGCAGTCTTCCAAAATTTCATAAATCATGTGTTCTCCGATTTGATTGGACGTTTTATGGTGGTGTATTTGGATGACATTTTAATCTACTCGCCTGATAAACAGACTCACATTGGTCATGTTCGGGCAGTTCTCCAAAGGCTCAGGGAGAACTGTCTGTTTGCTAAACTTGAAAAATGTTTATATTTTGTTCAGGAACTGTCCTTTCTGGGGTTCATCGTGTCTGCTGAAGGGTATCGCATGGATCCTAATAAGGTGCAGGCCATTCTCGAGTGGGTTCAACCGTGTGATTTGAAGGGTCTGCAACGTTTCCTAGGGTTCGCTAATTATTATCGGAAATTTATAAGGGGATTCTCACAGGTGGTTAAACCCCTCACAGACATGACTCAAAAGGGGGCCGATATCAAGAATTGGTCAACCGCAGCGGTAGCGGCATTCCAGTTTTTGAAAAAATGTTTCATGTCGGCCCCGGTTCTTATCCAACCGGACCCCTCTGAACCATTTATTGTTGAGGTAGACGCCTCAGAGGTGGGGGTGGGGGCGGTATTGTCCCAGGGACCCGTCACTTTGACCAATTTAAGACCTTGCGCCTTTTTCTCAAAGAAGTTCTCCCCTGCGGAGAGAAACTATGATGTGGGGAATCGGGAACTTCTGGCCGTAAAATTGGCTTTTGCAGAATGGAGGCATTTTTTGGAGGGGGCTGTTCATCCTATAACGGTAATCACGGACCACAAAAACCTAGCTTACATTGAGTCAGCTAAAAGGTTGACTCCCAGACAGGCTAGATGGTCACTTTTTTTTTCCCGATTCAACTTCTCGATCACTTTTCGACCAGGATCCAAGAATATCAGAGCGGATGCATTGTCACGCAGTCTTGATCCGGTGTCCCCCCCGGAACCTCCATCCTCCATTCTTCAGCCTGGGGTGGTGGTGGCAGAGGTTTTTAATATGTTGGAACGGGAGATTCGAGAAGCCCAGGCTCTTGCACCTCCAGCTAAGCCGTTGGATAAACTTTTTGTGCCAGCTCAGTTTCGTCTCAAGGTCCTACAGGAGTTCCATGACTCAGTTCTGGGTGGACATCCAGGGATCTCAGCGACCCGGAAGGCCATTGCTAGAATATTCTGGTGGTCTTCTTTAGCCTCTGATGTTGGGGAGTATGTGTCTGCGTGTGAGGTTTGTGCCCGTGCGAAAACTCCCCATAACCGGCCGGCCGGGGAATTGGTACCACTGCCAATTCCTGAGAGACCATGGACTCATCTGTCCATGGATTTCATCACCAACCTTCCCCCTTCCAAGGGTAATACCGTGGTCTGGGTCGTAGTGGACAGGTTTAGTAAGCAGGCACCTTTTGTACCTTGGCAGCTCTACCTAATGCGGAAACATTGTCCAGATTGTTTGTGGAGCATGTGGTGCGGTTGCATGGGGTACCCCTGAATGTGGTGTCTGATAGGGGAGTGCAATTTGTGTCTAGATTTTGGAGAGCTTTTTGTAGGAGGTTGGGTATTGGTCTGTCCTTTTCATCCGCCTACCATCCAGAGACTAATGGGCAGACTGAGCGGACCAATCAGTCTCTGGAGCAAATTCTGCGTTGTTTGACCTCAGCCCGACAGGATGATTGGTGTTCTGTGTTACCATTGGCTGAGTTTGCATTTAACAACCGCACTAACCAGTCTACGGGTACATCTCCTTTTTTTTGCAATTATGGGTTTCATCCTCATTTTGGAGAATTTTCCCACTTGAATTCTGGGTGTCCTGGGGCGGACGAGACGATCCAGCGGTTGGGGGAGGTATGGCGGGAGGTCCAGAATAACATTACGAAGGCCCAGGACAAATTTAAATTTTTTGCGGACAAAAAACGATCCGTGGGTCCAGTGTTTCAGGTCGGAGATAAGGTATGGTTATCCACCAAAAATATAAGGCTTTTCGGTTGAGTCTTCCGCCATCTCTAAGGATCCCTAATGTTTTCCATAAGGCCCTTTTGAAACCTGTGAGGTCCAGTGGGGAGGGATCATCATCTTCCCCGACACCGGTTCTGGTAGATGGGCAGGCTGAGTACGAGGTGGAACGAATTGTCGACTCCAGGTTGGTCCGTCGCGCCCTTCAGTATCTGATACATTGGAAGGGCTACGGTCCTGAGGAACGCTTGTGGGTTCCTGCTCGATCAGTTCATGCGGATCGGTTGATCCGAGCCTTTCACGCCAAGTACCCTGAGAGACCTGGGGGTCCGGTGGCCCCCCATTGAGAGGAGGGTACTGTCATGATCCAGGACGGGATTTCGCTTTGACCCGTCCTAGTTAGACTATGGGTTAATTGTGCTGCCTCTCTCTGGCAGCAGGAGGCTATTTAGGCTCACTGGACCTGGGTCCGGTGTCAGTTATACTCCTGCCCTCGGCTGAGTTAAGTGACCTCTTGTATATGTGTGCCTTGTGCCTGATATCTTGCTTGCTTGTTCGGTTGTGATCTGGTTCTGCCCCTGTTACGAGTTCTGCCTGACCCTCTTGTACTGCGCTACCTCTCATGTATGACTCTCTGCTTGTGACCCGACTTCTCTCAGCTTGTCCCCTTGGTACCACGTCGTCCTCTTGTGTATGACCTTTGGCTTTGTCTGACTACCCGTCTGTTTGTCCCTCCTGTACCTCGTCTGCCCGTACTGCTGTGACCTCTGTTTTGCTTGGCTCTGAGTTGTTGTATGGTGTCCTGTCCTATCTGAATACAGGACGCTAAGCCCCGCCCCCATGCAGTCACATGACCATAGGTCCCGTGCAGACTATTCAGTTTCAGTGTCCGCAGGTCCTATGCCTCTTTACTTTCCAGCGCTGACTGGACCCTGACACTATTAGCCTGAAGCACGCATGGTCACCTCTGCTGCCCTGCTCCACAGGTATCTTTTAGCACTGCTTCTGTACTCAGGACACGCGCACTGGCTCTATGAGCAAGTGCAGTGCGGTGTCTCTGACAATACCATCGTGCTGGGGTTTCCCTGGTTGCAAATCCATAATCCAGTTTTGGATTGGAAATCTCTGTCTGTGGTGAGTTGGGATTGTCGGTGTGCTCTTAGTGACACTCCTGTTTTCTCCACCTCTCCCCAGTCGCATGAGGTTCCTGACTATTTGGCTGATTTTTATGATGTGTTTAGTGAGAGTAAGTCTGCGTCTTTGCCTCCTCATAGGAGTTATGACTGTGCAATTGAGCTGAGTCCGGGGTGTAAATTTCCCAAGGGTCGACTTTTTAATTTATCTGTACCCGAACATGAGGCTATGCGTTCTTATATTAAGGAGTCGTTGGAGAAGGGTCATATTAGACCATCCTCTTCACCCTTGGGTGCTGGATTTTTTTGTGGCCAAGAAGGATGGTTCATTAAGGCCCTGTATTGACTATCGCTCCCTTAACAAAATTACTGTTCTCAGTCAAGAATTGTCTCCTCACCCGGGACACCCCCACTTACCACACTTATCGGAATACACGTACCATTAATACCCAACAGCTTATGGACAATCTCCACACATCTTTAGCCCCCATCTCCACCCTCTCCTGTCCAGACATAGCATTGTCACGCTTCAATAATACACTGAAGAATGCCCTAGATGAAGCAGCACCTTCTATATGCAGAATGTCTGTGTCGGGTCTATGGCATCCCTGGCACACAACGCAAACACGCTTTCTTCAGCGCTGCTCAAGGTGTGCAGAGCGGCAGTGGCGAAAATCTCTCTTAGCAGAAGACTTCACCCACTATAAGTTCATGCTCAAAACCTATAACTCTGCCCTTCATCTGGCCAAACAATCCTACTTCACCACCCTCATCACCTCACTATCCAACAACCCAAGACGACTTTTTGAAACCTTAAACTCCCTCCTGAAACCTAAAGTACAGGCCCCCATCACCAACCTCAGCGGTGAGGATCTGGCCACTTATTTCCTAGAAAAAATCAACCACATCCATCAGGATATCTCAACCCAATCTCCTCAGTGCCTGGATCCCCTTCCCTGCCGCACCTCAAGCTCACTAGACATCTTTGAGCCTGTTTCAGAAGAAGAAGTTTCCAAGCTCCTCGCTTCTGCTCGGCCTACAACCTGCAACAGTGACCCCATTCCTTCACAGCTCCTGCAGTCTCTCTCACCAGTGGTCACCACTCACCTGACTAAAATATTTAACCTCTCTCTTTCTTCAAGTATATTTCCCTCCTCATTTAAACATGCCATCATAACCCCTTTACTTAAAAAGCCATCCCTGGACCAGAACTGCACTGCTAACTACAGACCTGTCTCTAACCTTTCCTTCATCTCTAAACTCCTGGAACGCTTGGTCCACTCCCGTCTAATCCGCTATCTCTCGGATAACTCTCTTCTCGACCCCTTACAATCTGGTTTCCACTCTTTACACTCTACTGAAACTGCCCTCACTAAAGTCTCTAATGATCTAATAACAGCTAAATCGAAAGGTCATTGCTCCCTGCTGATTCTCCTGGATCTCTCTGCCGCATTTGACACTGTGGATCACCAGCTCCTCCTCACTATGCTCCGCTCTATAGGCCTCAAGGACACAGCCCTCTCCTGGTTCTCCTCCTACCTCTCTGACCGCTCCTTCACTGTATCTTTTTCCGGCTCCTCTTCCTCTCCTCGTCCCCTTACTATCGGGGTCCCGCAGGGCTCAGTCCTAGGCCCCCTCCTCTTCTCTTTATACACTGCCCCTATTGGACAAACAATCAGCAGATTTGGGTTCCAGTATCATCAATATGCCGATGACACCCAATTATACACTTCTTCCCCTGACATCACCCCTACCCTAATTCAAAATACCAAGGATTGTCTGTCTGCTGTCTCTAGCATCATGTCCTCCCTCTATCTGAAACTAAATCTCTCCAAAACTGAACTTCTTGTGTTTCTCCCCTCTACTAACCTCACTCTACCTAACATCGAAATAACCCTGGAGGGTTCAACCATAACTCCCAAGCAGCATGCCCGCTGTCTTGGGGTCATATTCGACACTGAACTTTCCTTTACTCCCTACATCCGATCACTCAGTCGCTCTTGTCACCTGCATCTTAAAAACATCTCCAGAATCCGACCTTTTCTCACCTTTGAAACTGCTAAGACTCTTACTGTCGCTCTTATTGATTCTCGTCTGGACTACTGCAACTCACTTCTGATTGGTCTCCCTCTTACCAAACTTTCTCCTCTCCAATCCATCTTGAACGCGGCAGCCAGGGTCATATTTCTGTCCAGCCACTTCACTGATGCCTCCATCTTGTGCCAGTCATTACACTGGCTACCTATTCGCTACAGGGTCCAGTATAAACTCATCTCTCTCATCCACAAAGCTCTCCACTGTTCTGCACCGCCTTATATCTCCTCTCTCATCTCTGTCTATCGCCCTACACGTGCCCTCCGTTCTACAAATGACCTAAGACTAACATCCCCCGTAATCCGAACCTCGCACCTCCGTCTCCAAGACTTCTCTCGTGCTGCTCCAGCTCTCTGGAATGCACTTCCCCAGACGATCAGACTGATACCTAGCCCTGACCTATTCAAGCGCGCTTTGAAAACCCATCTCTTCAAACAAGCCTACCACATCAACTACTCAGCAAACTAACTTTGCCCTGTTCCCTCCTTCCAAATATTATTCTGATTCTGCACCCTACTATTCATCTGTCTCCACACCCTCCATGCACACGATAACTGCACTTGATACTTGTCTATTGCACTTAAACACACGGGCTGATGACCGGATCATGCAGCTTTATATGAAAATCCCTATTTATTATAATTGCCAGACCTGAATTAACAAGCACTTCTCACCTACTGTGTCCCCCCATTTCCTTGTAGATTGTAAGCTTGCGAGCAGGGACCTCACTCCTAATGTCACTGTTTGAATTGTCTTAACTTGTATTGAATTTATTGTCTGTACATGTCCCCGCTTAATTGTAAAGTGCTGCGGAATATGTTGGCGCTATATAAATAAAAATTATTATTATTATTATTATTACTACTGTTAAATATCAGTATCCGTTACCCCTGATTTCTGACCTATTTTCTAGAGTTGAAGGTGCTTGCTGGTTTACCAAGCTTGACCTCAGGGGGGCGTATAATCTTATTCGCATTAAGCATGGGCATGAATGGAAGACGGCGTTTAATACTCCGGAGGGACATTTTGAGTACCTGGTGATGCCTTTTGGGCTCACTAACGCCCCTTCTGTCTTCCAGTGCTTCATGAATGATATTTTCTGGTACTTTGTGGATAAGTTTCTGATCATCTATTTGGATGATATTTTGATCTTTTCCAGGGATTGGGACTCTCATGTGGAACATGTTCGGACTGTGTTCCGGATTTTGAGGGAAAACTCCCTGTATGTTAAGGGATCGAAATGTCTTTTTGGTGTACAGAGGATTTCATTTTTGGGATTTATTTTGTCTCCGTCAACTATTGAAATGGACCCGGCCAAGGTACAGGCCATTTATGATTGGGTGCAGCCCACTTCTTTGAAGGCTCTCCAGAAGTTTTTAGGTTTTGCTAATTTTTATCGTAAGTTTATAGCCAATTTTTCTGTTATTGCCAAACCATTGCCTGATTTGACTAAGAAGGGCGCTGATCTGCTGAATTGGTCTCCAGAGGCTGTTTCTTCTTTTCAGGAGCTGAAGCGGAGGTTCACTTCTTCTCCGGTTTTGCAACAACCCGATGTCTCACTTCCATTTCAGGTGGAGGTGGATGCTTCAGAGACTGGTGCAGGAGCTGTTTTGTCCCAAAAAGATCCTGTAACATCTAAAATGAACCTCTGTGCCTTCTTTTCCCGAAAGTTCTCTCCTTTGGAACGCAACTATGATGTGGGGAATCGAGAACTGTTGGCCATGAAGTGGGCATTTGAGGAGTGGAGACATTGGTTGGAGGAAGCTAGACGTCAAGTTGTGGTCCTCACTGACCACAAGAATTTGATCTACCTTGAGTCGGCTAAACGCTTGAATCCGAGACACGCCAGATGGGCCTTGTTTTTCACACGTTTTGATTTTGTGGTGTAAGCACCGCACACGGCAAGGCGGAATTCCCTGGAGTGGACCCTCTGGACCGTGGCACCGAGGGGCCCCGGACGAGCAACCAGGTGTGACCGACCCCTATACAGGGACCGTTTGGCGCAAGACCAGAGACTCGAATGCCACTGCAGCCGGAACCAAGAGGGGTGGCTCGGAATGGATCACAGAGCTGTAGATGGGAAGAAGGACTGCGTAAGGACGGCTGGAACAGACACCGGTAACCTAAAATAGAACAGGACAGCAGGTTGAGGCCCATGCAGGCAGGGCTTGAGACTGACGGCAGGTACGGACTCGGGTAGGCAGAGCTGGAGCAGGTACGGACACAGGACTTGGAGCAGGTACGGACACAGGACTTGGAGCAGGCACGGACACCGGACTTGGAGCAGGCACGGACACCGGACTTGGAGCAGGCACGGACACCGGACTTGGAGCAGGCACGGACACCGGACTTGGAGCAGGCACGGACACCGGACTTGGAGCAGGCACGGACACCGGACTTGGAGCAGGCACGGACACCGGACTTGGAGCAGGCACGGACACCGGACTTGGAGCAGGCACGGACACCGGACTTGGAGCAGGCACGGACACCGGACTTGGAGCAGGCACGGACACCGGACTTGGAGCAGGCACGGACACCGGACTTGGAGCAGGCACGGACACTGGACTTGGAGCAGGCACGGACACAGGACTTGGAGCAGGGCTGGAAGCAAACACAGAGATTAGGCAGGGAGCCTGATTCCAGGCGAGAACACAGGGCCTGAGGTACTGCAAGAAACAACCACGGTCAGGCGCCTCCACTAGGGGTGGGCGGCCTGATATGGCTGCCGCTGTGCCCTCATTGGTCCAGCGGTGCAATCGGGGCAGGGCACCGCCGGAGACCAGCTCAGCTGTGGAGAGCCGGCCGCGGCCTACAGCGCATGCGCGAGACCCGCGGTGACGTCACCAGCCGCGGGCCGGAGGAAGAGAGATGCCGACGCCGGGGCTGGAGGGAGCGAGGCTGCAGGAGAGAGCGCGGCTGCCGGGCGAGTTAAGTATAGCTGCGCGCACGGGGGCGCTGGGCTGGGAGCATGACAGGGGGGTCGGGGGCCGTGATGGTAGAACCGGGGGCCGTGACAGTACCCTCCCCCTTAAGCCGCCCCCTGCTGCGGTTGGCAAAAAATTTCCTGAGCATGTGGGGGGCGTTAATGTTCTCCCGGGGCTCCCAGGATCTCTCCTCAGGACCAAACCCCTCCCAGTCAACAAGGAAAAAGGTCCTCCCGCTAACTCTCCTCATGGCGAGAATATCCCTTACCTCGAAAGTGTCATCCGAGCCCACTGGCTGAGGGGCTGGAGTAGGTGAAGGATGGAATTGATTCAGGACCACAGGTTTAAGGAGAGAGACATGGAAGGTGTTCGGGATACCGAGCGAAGCAGGCAACCTCAACTTGTAGGCGACTTCATTGACTCGTTCCAGGATCTCAAAAGGACCTATGTACCGGGGGCCCAGCTTGTAAGAGGGTAGTTTTAGTCGGATGTACTTGGATGAAAGCCAGACCTTATCCCCAATGTGAAACGGTGGAGGATCCAGCCTCCTCTTGTCTGCGTGGTTCTTCATTCGCTCACTGGCCCTTTTGAGAGCGGAGTTGGTCTCAGACCAGATTTCAGAGAATTCCTGGAACAAGGAGTTGGCTGCCGGTACTTCGGAGGTTGGGGCGACAGGAAGAGGTATGTTAGGATGTTTGCCGAATACCACAAAAAAGGGCGATTTAGTAGAGGGTTCGCCGGCATGATTGTTGTAGGCGAATTCCGCCCAAGGAAGCAGATCAACCCAATTATCCTGGTGGCTGTTGGAAAAATGCCGAAGGTATGCAGTCAGGGTCTGGTTAGTTCGTTCCGCTTGCCCATTGGTCTGTGGATGATAGGCAGATGAAAAATCCAAGGAAATATCCAGAAGTTTGCAAAGCGCTCTCCAAAATTTAGCCGTAAACTGTACTCCACGATCAGAGACAATTCGTTCAGGTATACCATGTAATCTGAAAATCTGATGGACGAAGATCTTGGCTAATCCGGGTGCGGAAGAAAGGCCGCTTAACGGAATGAAATGCGCCATTTTAGAAAAGCGGTCCACTACCACAAGAATCACCGTACAGCCAGACTAGCAGGGCAGATCCGTGATAAAGTCCATGGCGATATTCTCCCAAGGCAACTTCGGTACCGGCAAGGGAAGCAGCAGGCCAAATGGAGGACGACGGGGTGTCTTATTCCTAGCACAGGAGGAACAGGCGGCGACGAAGTCTGCCACATCTTGACGAAGAGTGGGCCACCAATAATACCGCGTTATGAGAGCCAGGGTCTTCCCAATTCCGGCATGACCAGCCAGTTTGGAGGAATGCCCCCACAGAAGAACTCTCCTCTTGACGTCCTCTGGTACGAGAGTCTTGCCCGGAGGTGGAGAAAGCAGAGACAACGGAGCCACTGTGATTATCCTCGTAGGCTCGATAACATGGGAAGGTTCCTCCCCAGATTCAGTTGGTTGAAAGACTCTGGATAGAGCATCGGCTTTAGCGTTCTTGTCTCCAGGGCGGAAGTGCAGCTCGAAATCAAAGCGAGCAAAAAACAGGGACCATCTAGCCTGACGAGGATTGAGTCTCTGGGCGGTCTGGAGGTAGGCTAGATTTTTGTGGTCAGAGTAAACAACAAATGGGTGAACTGCTCCTTCCAGAAGGTGACGCCACTCCTCCAATGCCAATTTGATGGCCAAAAGCTCACGGTCGCCAATCGAATAGTTACACTCAGCAGGCGAGAAGGCTCTGGAGAAGAATCCACAAGGGCGTAGGCGGCCCAAACCGGTCCTCTGGGATAAGACAGCCCCGGCGCCAGTCGAGGAAGCGTCCACCTCCAGCACGAAAGGCTTGCTGCTCTCAGGACGGATCAATACGGGAGCCGTGGAAAAAGCTTGTTTTAGCGACTGGAAGGCCTCTTCGGCTTCGGGTGTCCAGAGATCCCCTTTCGGGTAAGGGCCGAGATCGGCCTGGAGAGTGAGGAAAAGTGCGGAATGAACTGCCGATAGTAGTTGGCGAACCCCAAGAAACGTTGAATGGCTCTTAAGCCAACGGGGCGAGGCCACTTGAGAATGGCGGACAGTTTCTCGGATCTGCAGCCCGGCATCGGAAACGATGTAGCCCAGAAAAGGCAGTGAGGTCTGCTCGAACAGGCACTTCTCCATCTTGGCATATAGACGATTCTCTCGAAGACGCCGAAGAACAAGGCGGACAGTCCTCCTGTGGGATGGAAGATCTGGGGAGAAGACCAGGATGTCATCCAGGTATACTACGACACAGGAGTACAGGAGATCCCGAAAGATTTCATTGACGAACTCCTGGAACACCGCCGGGGCATTGCACAGACCGAATGGCATCACTAAGTACTCATAATGACCGTCACGGGTGTTAAAGGCGGTCTTCCATTCATTGCCGGCATGGATGCGGATGAGGTTGTACGCCCCCCTGAGGTCCAATTTGGAGAAGATGCGTGCCCCTCTGAGACAGTCAAACAACTCCGGGATAAGAGGGAGTGGGTACCGGTTTTTGATAGTGATGTTGTTCAATCCTCTATAATCGATACATGGGCGCAGCGAACCATCTTTCTTTTTAACAAAGAAGAACCCGGCGCCGGCAGGAGACGAAGACTTCCGAATGAATCCCTTGGCGAGGTTCTCCGTGACGTATTCGGACATGGCTGCGGATTCTGCAGGGGACAGCGGGTAGATCCTGCCCCTGGGAGGAGTAGAACCTGGGATTAGCTCAATCGGGCAGTCGAAGGACCGATGTGGTGGGAGGACCTCCGACTCCTTCTTGTCGAAAACGTCTGCATAAGCCCAATAGGCTGAAGGAAGCCCAGAGAGATCCTGAGGTGGGCGGACGGGAACCACTGGATGAATGGGGTTCAGACAGCGACCATGACACGGGTCTCCCCAGCGCAAGACCTCCCCGGTCGACCAGTTGAGTACCGGCTGGTGTGTCCGTAACCACGGGAGACCAAGTAGAATGGCATGAGACAAGTCGGACAACACGTAGAAGGCTACTTTTTCACGGTGGAGGGCGCCGACTTGCAAGATTACCTCTTCTGTGACCGCGGTGATGGATTCCAATAGCGGTCGGCCATCAACGGAAGCGATAATCCGGGGGTTCTTCAGGGTGACCACGGGAATACGATATTTGTCCACAACTTCATGCCAGATGAAGTTGCCTGCTGAGCCCGAATCCACATAGGCCACCTTGGACCCACGCCTCTCCCCTGAAAGTAGAAGAACAGAAAGTGTGAGGGCCTGAGAGGAATCATATTCATCTAGGAAGGCCTCTCTTACCTGGCCTAGGTGGAAGAGTTTCCCGGTCTCTCAGGACAAGAGCGGATGAAGTGGGATGCCCCCCACAATAAAGACAAAGACCTTGCTCCCGTCTCTCCCTCTGACGTCTCTCAGCCATCCGGACCCGATCCACCTGCATGGGCTCAGGGGGCGGAGTATGTACAGGACCAGGCGGGCGTGGATTAAAGGACCGGTTAGCGATCGGGGCAGGCCTAATGGGCCTCCTATCCCTCGCTGTTTCTCGGGCGCGCTCCTGGAACAGGAGGTCTATTTGAGTGGCCAGGGAAATGAGGTCCTCGAGGGTGGTGGGAGTATCCCGCCCCGCCAACTCATCCTTAATTCTGCCCGACAACCCACGCCAAAAGGCCCCGACCAATGCCGCATTATTCCAACCCAATTCGGAGGACATGGTGCGGAACCGAATGGCGTATTGACCAACTGTCAGGGTGCCCTGGTGGAGGTTGAAAAGTGATTCAGTAAGCGAGGCTACCCGTCCGGGCTCATCGAACACCTTACGAAAGGTGTCCAAGAAAACCGGGATGTTAGAGACTATAGGATCGTCCCTCTCCCAGAGCGGATTTAACCAAGATAAGGCCTCTCCCTCCAGATGGGACATGATAAAGGCCACCTTGGCCCTATCGGAGGGATACTGATGAGGTTGAAGCTCAAAATGCAAGCCACACTGGTTTAGGAACCCTCTACACTGTTTGGGGTCCCCACCATATCGGGGTGGTTTGGCAAGGCGAGGAGAGGGAAACGGAGCGGGACTGAGGATGGCGGCCGAGGCCGCGGCGGCGGACTGGAGATCTCCCAGACGGCTGTCTACCGAGGCCATATAAGACAAAATATAGGACTGAGCACCCCGCTGCTGGCTCAACTCCTGCTGGAGGCCGGCCAGCTGAGCGGCATTCCCCGGATCGGCCGCCTGAAGAGTGGACAGGCGGGACTCCATGGCCTTCATGACCGACATGATGCGCCCCTGGTTCTCCCGTAAAAAGAGGAGCTCCTTTTAATCGGGAGCGGAAACACCGGCGGGATCCATGGCCTGACCGTACTGTAAGCACCGCACACGGCAAGGCGGAATTCCCTGGAGTGGACCCTCTGGACCGTGGCACCGAGGGGCCCCGGACGAGCAACCAGGTGTGACCGACCCCTATACAGGGACCGTTTGGCGCAAGACCAGAGACTCGAATGCCACGGCAGCCGGAGCCAAGAGGGGCGGCTCGGAATGGATCACAGAGCTGTAGATGGGAAGAAGGACTGCGTAAGGACGGCTGGAACAGACACTGGTAACCTAAAATAGAACAGGACAGCAGGTTGAGGCCCGTGCAAGCAGGGCTTGAGACTGACGGCAGGTACGGACTCGGGTAGGCAGAACTGGAGCAGGTACGGAGACAGGACTGGAACAGGCACGGACACAGGACTATAGCAGGCACGGACACAGAACTGGAGCAGGTACGGACACAGGACTTGAGGAGGCACGGACACAGGACTGGAGCAGGTACGGACACCGGACTTGGAGCAGGCACGGACACAGGACTATAGCAGGCACGGACACAGAACTGGAGCAGGTACGGACACAGGACTTGGAGCAGGTACGGACACAGGACTTGAGCAGGTACGGACACAGGACTTGGAGCAGGCACGGAAACAGGACTTGGAGCAGGCACGGACACAGGACTTGGAGCAGGCACGGACACAGGACTTGGAGCAGGCACGGACACAGGACTTGGAGCAGGGCTGGAAGCAAACACAGAGATTAGGCAGGGAGCCTGATTCCAGGCGAGAACACAGGGCCTGAGGTACTGCAAGAAACAACCACGGTCAGGCGCCTCCACTAGGGGAGGGCGGCCTGATATGGCTGCCGCTGTGCCCTCATTGGTCCAGCGGTGCAATCGGGGCAGGGCACCGCCGGAGACCAGCTCAGCTGTGGAGAGCCGGCCGCGGCCTACAGCGCATGCGCGAGACCCGCGGTGACGTCGCCAGCCGCGGGCCGGAGGAAGAGAGATGCCGGGGCTGGAGGGAGCGAGGCTGCAGGAGAGAGCGCGGCTGCCGGGCGAGGTAAGTATAGCTGCACGCACGGGGGCGCTGGGCTGGGAGTGTGACATGTGGTCTCCTTTCTCCCGGGCACTAAGAACGTTAAGGCTGATGCCCTCTCTAGGAGTTTTTTGGCCGATTCTCCTATTGTGACCAAGCCTGCTACCATCTTAGGTGAGGGGGTAGTTCTTTCTGCCATCGTGCCTGATTTGAGACGTGCTCTGGAGAAGTTTCAGGAGGATAAGCCTGAGCGTTTTCCCAGTGGTAGGTTATATATTCCTGACCAGTGGAGGAGGAAAGTGATGTCTGAGGTTCATTGCTCCACGTTGGCTGGTCATCCAGGTATTTTTGGTACTAGAGATTTGGTGAGTCGGTCTTTTTGGTGGCCTGCCTTGTCTCGTGATGTCAGAAATTTTGTGCAGTCCTGTGGGACTTGCTCCCGATCTAAGCCTTGTTCTCGTTATGGGGGTTGTTGATGCCTTTGCCGGTGCCCAGGAGGCCATGGACCCATATTTCAATGGATTTTACTTCTGATCTGCCTGTCTCTCACAGGATGACTGTTATCTGGATGATTTGTGATAGATTCTCTAAGATGGTCCATCTTGTACCACTCCCTAAGTTGCCATCTTCCTCAGATTTGGTGTCTTTGTTTTTGCAACAGGTGGTTCGCTTGCACGGGATTCCTGAGAACATTGTATAGGACAGAGGAGTTCAGTTTGTCTCTAGATTCTGGAGGACCTTTTGTTCCAAGTTGGGAATTCAGTTGTCCTTCTCCTCTGCATTTCACCCTCAGACCAATGGGCAGACGGAGAGAACAAACCAGACTTTGGAGGCTTATTTGAGATGTTTTCTATCTGCTGATCAGGATGATTGGGTCTCATTTTTACCCTTGGCCGAATTTGCTTTAAATAATAGAGCTAGTTCTGCCACTTTGATGTCACCCTTTTTCTGCAACTTTGGGTTTCATCCTAGATTTTCTTCAGGGCAGGTGGAGTCCTCTGCCTGTCCAGGGGTTGACACTGTGGTGGAAAGAATGCAGCAGATTTGGAACCAAGTGGTGGATAAGTTGTCTCTTTCCCAGGAAAGGCCCAGCAGTTTTCTAACCGGCATAGGACCATTGGTCCCCGGTTTAAGGTGGGTGATATGGTCTGGTTGTCAAAGAATATCTCTATGAAAGTGGCTTCTCCAAAGTTTAAACCTAGATTTATTGGACCTTACAAGATTTTGGAGATCATTAATCCGGTCTCTTTTCAGTTGGCTCTTCCTGTCACATTTAAGATTCATAATGTGTTTCATAAGTCCTTGTTGAAGAGGTTTGTTGAACCAGTGGTTCCTATGCCGACACCTCCTGACCCTGTGTTGGTTGAAGGTAACATGGAATATGAGGTAGAGAAGATACTGGATTCCCATCTGGCTAGACGGAGACTCCAGTATTTGGTTAAGTGGAAGGGTTATGGTCAGGAGGATAATATCTGGGTCTCTGCCTCGGATATTCATGCCGAAAGATTGGTGCGTGCTTTTCATCGAGCTCATCCTGATCGGCCTGGTGGCTTGGATGAGGGTTCGGTGTCCCCTCCTCAAGGGGGAGGTACTGTTGTGAGCTCATCTGTTCATTCATCTTTGGTGTCCGAGGATCTCCCTCTTCTGGTGAAGGAAGGTAGTGAGGCTGATTTAGATGAAAGAAACCTGATCAGGTAGATGGTGACTGGGTAACGGGAACTTCAGACTGGATATAAGGCAGCTGACGCCCTTCTGAGTCGCTGGTGATTTCTCTGCTATTGAACTTATTAGTTTTGGTTTTGTTTACTTTGTTTTTTTTTGGAGTTCAGCCATCCCCGCCGGGGGTGTGCTGGATTCTTTTTCCTTGATCAGTGTTCTCTTTTGCTCTGCTTCCAGAATATTCTGAGTGCTGATATAGGGTTTGAAGTCTAGTGACTTCAGGGTCCTTTTTGCTTATCAGTTGTGTTGGTAATATTTTTGGCAGGGTTTTCTCGGATTGCAGATAGCAGCTTTTCTGTCTCATCCTTTTTAGTTAGCTTGGGCCCCATCGTTTGCTCAACCTATCTTTCTATCTGTGTTAGTGTTTTCATCTTGCTTCACCGTCATTATATGTTGGGGGCTGCATATTGCTTTGGGGTCTGCTCTGGGGCAGTCAGTTTTTTCCTTTTCTCTATTTAGGCTTATGTAGATCTCCGGCTGTGACGAGGTGTCTAGGATCACCGTAGGAACACTCCACGGCTACTGCTAGTTGTGTGATAGGATTAGGGGTCTGCTATCCGTTAGTTTCCAACCTCTCTGATTTTCTGGGCTGAGCTTGTGTTTTATTTTTTCCTCCTCGGTGACTCAATCATAACACATCCCATAGTCCCGTGCCCATATACCCATCACACATCCTCCATCCCATAGGCCCGTGCCCATATACCCATCATACATATCCTCCATCCCATAGTCCAGTGCCCATATACCCATCACACATCCTCCATCCCATAGTCCCGTGCCCATATACCCGTCATACATATCCTCCATCCCATAGTCCCGTGCCCATATACCCATCACACATCCTCCATCCCATAGTACTGTGCCCATATACCCGTCATACATATCTGCCATCCCATAGACCCGTGCCCATATACCCATCATACATATCCACCATCTCATAGTCCCATGCCCATATACCCATCATACATATCCTCCATCCCATAGTCCAGTGCCCATATACCCATCACACATCCTTCATCTCATAGTCCCATGCCCATATACCCATCATACATATCCTCCATCCCATAGTCCAGTGCCCATATACCCATCATACATATTCGCCATCCCATAGTCGAGTGCCCATATACCCAACACACATCCTCCATTCCATAGTCAACCATTATGACATCATAATGGAGCTTGCAACCTATGATGACATCAGCGTCGCCTGATACACACACACTGTTTCCCCAGTATGTAGATAGGGGCAAAATTGTTTGGTGAATTGGAACGCGCGGGGTTAAAATTTCACCTCACAACATAGCTTAGGACGCTCTCGGGGTCCAGACGTGTGACTGTGCCAAATTTTGTGGCTGTAGCTGCGACGGTGCGGATGTCTATCCCGGACATACACACATACATACACACACACTTTTAGCTTTATATATTAGATATCACTATGTGCATTATTCATATACTATGACATCACTGTGCACATTATTCATATATTATGACATCACTGTGCACATTATTCATGTACTATGACATCGCAACGTGCATTATTCATATACTATGACATCACCGTGCACATTATACATATATTATGACATCACTGTGCACATTATTCATATATTATGACATCACTGTGCACATTATTCATGTACTATGACATCGCAACGTGCATTATTCATATACTATGACATCACTATGAACATTATTCATAATATGATATCACTATGTGCATTATTCATATACTATGACATTGCTATGTGCATCATTTATATACTATGACATAGTTGTGTACAATATACATATACTATGATGTCACTGTGTGATTATTCATATACTATGATGCTACTGTGTGCATGATACATAAAAGGTTGATAATTAAAGGTAGAACTGCTCACCTTATGAGGCTGTGTGAGACAGTGAGGCACAACACTTATAGGGCCTGAAGACCAGATGTAGCAGCTTCGATGCAACAGTATATTTAAGTAGCAGGATTGGAAGAGATCCTGCACTCTCCGGAATATGACACAATTATTAGTGGTATGATAAAATTGTAGGTTTATTGTTGATGCGCTTCAAAGTCCACCGACTCCTTCTTCATGTTGTTTATGTATTTGCTGTTCTGAAGAAGGAGTCGGTGGACTCTGAAACGCGTTGGAAATAAACCTGCAACTTTATCATACCACTCTGTCATATTCCACAGAGCGCAGAATCGCTTCCAATCCTACTACTCAAATCCAGAGCAATGCCAAGATATAGGAGGTTTTAGAGTTGGCAGACATATATTCAACCCCTGATCTAACAACTAAGTCAGGACAGGACCTTGCTGACAATATTGCTATGCGGCTGTTATATCATGAAGTCCGTTAAAATGCCTCTATATATCCTGGGTTCACCTGTAATGGAGCCTCTGCGGCACATTTCGCCAGCCTCTATACTTCTGACCGATAATCAAGCCAGCTGGGGTGCCCACTGCTACAGACTTAAAGGGGTTATTTGGGACTATTATATTTCTTTGTCATGCGGGTAAGAACTTATAGACAGGTAGATGCTAACTACCTGCCTGATCTGCCTGATGCCGGCTCAGAGCGGTCACTCTGATGCTCCAAGTGAATACAGCATCTGTTTCTCTTCTGCTCTGTTGATGGGGTGTGATTGTCGACGTCATGCTGATTGACAGCCGACTTCCCGCAGCTAAGCAGCATTACATCGACAGTCGCGCCCCGTCAGCAGAGCAGAAGAGAAGCAGCTGCTCTGTAGACGTGATGTCACTGGAAACCAAAGAATCACCGGCAGGAGTCCAAAATTGCTCAAAGCCGGCAGAGATTAACGCTGACGACAACAGGATGATAGTAAGCAACTACCTGACTAAGTTGTTAGACCCATAAGAGAAAAATAAAATAGTCCTGGACAATCCCTTTTAAAGGCACTGTAGACGCAATGAGCCATGGGTACTTATTACGGATGCAGCGCATTTCCACATTCAATACATCTAAAAGTTAAGATTCACACTTTGTGTTTTTTTCATGTGAGCCTCCTAGTACTTTTCACTTTTTCTGGTCCTAAAATTTTTTCAAGCACCTTATCATTGTTACTTCCAACCATCTGCCGCCAGCGTCGCAGTGAGCACAGTGGAGTAAATATTGTGCTCGCCTCACTTCTCAAAATCAGAAACTAGTTGTCTCTTAGTTGATTTTTTATAAAATGTGAATGGCGAGAGAAAGTTAAATTCCCCACGAGGCTGCAAAAAAATAAAATACTGAACAACCAGGGCGTTATTAAATTGGGCGCCTTGTTGGAGTGTGAACATGTTTACATAAAGTTTGGTGGCTGTTACACAATGTTCTTTCTTTCTCTCCTGGAGCCAGGAGGATTGTATTTTAGAGTTTGTACTTTTATGCCCAATGAGAACAATGAGGGCTGTTACATTGACGACATTTAAATTCAAAGGCCTATAAGGAAACAGGCAGCGCGTTTCGCCTTCGAGATGGTTTATTATAAGTGGTTTGAGATAATCTTCCCTGGAAGAGACTCTTCTGTCTTCCGCTAACATGTCACTGCAAATCTTGGCAGGTCCCCGCGCTCCTCATCACCTCTCTGCATCATAAACTGTTTTGCTGTTAACAGCGGTTCGCGGTAAAGCTGAACATTAAATATTTATCATGTTTATTGTGAAATGGCAGAAATGCCAATTGATATGAGATGTGCAGCAAGTCTGCTAATTTGCTCCAACTCTCTGCTGGCTGGCGCTTCCTGGGCCCGGCCGGCGCTCTGCCAGCCTTGTGTTGGGAGGGTAATGGAGGGAATACATTACGCTGCACCTTTTAATCCTGATTCACCGCTGGGCATCATTTAACCCTTGGCTCAGCCCTTGTACATTGTACTGGCAATTTTCTCGAAAATGTTCAGATAAAGGAGAGCATGCTGCTGCTCAATAAAATATTTTATGCTTAAAGGGAGAAATATATATATATATATATATATATGTGTATAACAAGCGCAATGAAATCTGTGGAAACAATGTCAAAAGCTGAACACGGACTCATGTCTTATTTCAGTGGAGCATCCCTTCAGATACACAATCATGTGCACATTTGGTATCAGCAGTCTTCTTACATGGACACTAAGGTATGTACACACGCTGCGGATTTTTCCGTGCGGATTTGCAGGTAAAACCGCAGATAAAGTGACCTGCGGTTTTCCTGCGGATTGGCCAGCGGTTTTCCCCTGCGGTTTGACACCTGGACAATGGAACAGGTGTCAAACCGCAGCGGAATCTGCAGAAAGAATTGACATGTTGCGGATTTAAAACCGCAACTCTTCCGTACCGAAAAATCTGCAGCGTGTGCACTGTGGATTTGAAAACCCATAGGATAACATGGTACTGTACACTGTCTGCGGAACTGCTGCGGATCCGCAGGACCAAATCCGCAGCGGATCCGCAGCAGAATCCGCAGCGTGTGCACATACCCTTAGAAAGAACATTTGCACCTTCTTCATTAAAAAATTTTGACATGTATCTGTCTACCAAGACAAAAAAAAAAAAATGAGCCGGACCATAAGTTGGTACGCGTGGAAAGTATAAGAGCACGTTCATACTGTGGGCATTTCACAGACAAAACCCAATATGAAAACAAAATGAGAAAATACCCTAAATAAGTTAAAAAGTTACCGTAGTTTGATTAAAATAGTGTAAAAGCCATCCCACCGCGACAAGGTGTACCCAATCGGGACGGTTCTGTGTTGACTCTTTAGTATTAAAACATGTGTCAACTAACCTCAATGTGAATAAAGGCAGAGCAGCTCAGGAGCGCGACTAGTTCAGACACCTGTCCAGGGGAAGCTTCGTATATAAGGCACCTAGCTCAGAAAGGGGGGTCCATGCCCCGTTTGTACAAAGTACAAAAAACTAAAGTAAAACCAAAGAAATGAGCAGGAGCATAATTTGGTATGCGTGCAAAGTCTAGGAGCACGTTCGCATTGTGGCCATTTAGCAAACAAAACCTTACATAGAAACAAAATGAGCATATTAGCTGTAGTAAATAAATAAGTAAATAACATAGGGTATTTAATAAACAATGCTATTGATAAAAAAAAAAAAGTGTAAAAGCCATCCTACTGCGACAAGGGGTACCCAGCCAGGACGGTCCTAACCTCTAGGATTAAAACCTCACCTTTTGTCAGATTACCTCAATATAGATGGGAGCAGGGAAGGACAGGGGGTCCAACAGGTCATGCAGATGCGTGTAGGACCAGTACAATAAGACATGCATTCCTAATATTCTTAGAATTGGTGGTCATCTTCTCCTGTAATCTATTGAAAGGGGTCTCCTATAGGAGAAACAAGGCAATTATTAAAAAGTCGATCTTTTGCTGCCAACTCCATTTAGAAGGCATCATGAAATCGATGTTTCTGTTATTCTCCTGCATCTAAAATGATCAATGCAGAATATTTGCAAATAGGAAATCTCTTACTGTTTTATGTGTACAGCTAACCATAAAGACACATAGGTCTGCTTAGTATAGACTTAAAAACATATCGGAATAGTATGATTCCAGTTTCATTTGTTACTCTGTTTCTTTGACAACTTTTCTTGATAATCTACAAGAGAAGAAAAGACCCATAGAAGAGAAGGTAGACCTGGTTTAGTCTGTAAATATAGAGCCACATGGGTCTAAAAGAAACGTATATACAAGGGGAGGGGAGGTATGTTTCACTAAGGGTGTTAGCTTCAGTGATATCAACCTAGGAAAAGCTCCAGCACACTAAGAGCTGAAAGGGGTTAATCAGCCATGTTTAGGGCTAGGTTGATTGAACAGCTGTAGAGTGGGAAGAGTCCAGAGGATAGATGACCAGCTTTCTAGAGCATTCAGTGTGCGGTGGATCTGGAGGTGCAAGCTCTGGAGCTGGGTTTTTATGTTAAGGAAAGCTGGACCTTTTATTGTTTTGTTCATGAAGCGGGCAGATCAACAAGGACTGTGCATATGTGATGTTTTTGTTTTCCTGTTAGGCCAGGAAGACCGGGTTTGTTTTGCTAACGTTACACTGGTTTATGCAGTAATTTTAATAAACAAGTGGAAGATTTAAAGAGACAGTGCACCTGTGTTTACCTCTATGTGCATCCAAGTGAGCTGATCTATCACCACATACAGTGGTAGAGTAGGAAATTTTTAATGAATAGCTGTTTTTTGCTTTGTGTTATTTCAGATCCAGAACTAAAATTGGTTGCAAAAGTCTACAAGGTTCTTTGATGAAGTTCATGAGTAAGAGATGACCAGAGACCGGTATTTATTAAAAGTTTTTTTTTGCAGCGAGATTGATCTATACAGTACTCATTGATGGTGAAGATCAGTCATTTCCTCCTGTTTCTTCTTGAAACTGCAGTGATGTGTCCCTTCTCCTTACATCATTATAATTGGCACATTGGGCTGGCAGAGTGACTGTGATGATACGGTTAGGGGATCCTTTGGGTTTCTGGCCGTTAGGCTCAGGCCCTATGAGCTGTCAATCATAGCATTCAGATATATACAGATATAGAAGTGTTCGCCGGTACCTAATACCCCCAACAATATCATGTTTACCTATATATAACATCAGCAACAATAACATGCTCATCTCTATATAATGCAGGCAGTAATGACAAGTTACAGATGTGAGTGATCTGTACTCTACGAGCAGAGAGTCACAGTGTCAGCAAGTTACATCCGTCAGGAGGAGGTTTACTGTACTGAAGGAGCTTCTAAGAAATTTATAATGTTACTTACAATGATAACTACTAACTCTATTATTATTATCATCATTAAATCAGTACAAAGTAAAACAGAAATCAATACAAGGGAACTTCCCAAATTCAGAATTTGTAAATTGATGCTCTGTGTAAGACGAAGAAGACAGTATTTATATTCTTGCCCATAGGAGCAGTATTATAGTAGATATATTCTTGTACATATGGGCAGTATTATAGTAGTTATATTCTTGTACATGGGAGCAGTATTATAGTAGTTATATTCTTGTACATAGGAGCAGTATTATAGTAGTTATATTCTTGTACATAGAGGCAGTATTATAGTAGTTATATTCTTGTACATAGGGACAGTATTATAGTAGTTATATTCTTGTATATAGGAGGCAGTGTTATAGTAGTTATATTCTTGTACATAGGGGCAGTATTATAGTAGTTATATTCTTGTATATAGGAGCAGTATTATAGTAGTTATATTCTTGTACATAGAGGCAGTATTATAGTAGTTATATTCTTGTACATAGGGACAGTATTATAGTAGTTATATTCTTGTATATAGGAGGCAGTGTTATAGTAGTTATATTCTTGAACATAGGGGGCAGTATTATAGTAGTTATATTCTTGTATATAGGAGCAGTATTATAGTAGCTATATTCTTGTACATAGAGGCAGTATTATAGTAGTTATATTCTTGTACATAGGGACAGTATTATAGTAGTTATATTCTTGTATATAGGAGGCAGTGTTATAGTAGTTATATTCTTGAACATAGGGGGCAGTATTATAGTAGTTATATTCTTGTACATAGGGGGCAGTATTATAGTAGTATTCTTGTACATAGGGGCAGTATTATAGTAGTTATATTCTTGTACATAGGAGCAGTATTATAGTAGTTATATTCTTGTACATAGGAGCAGTATTATAGTAGTTATATTCTTGTACATAGGGGCAGTATTATAGTAGTTATATTCTTGTACATAGGGGCAGTATTATAGTAGTTATATTCTTGTACATAGGAGCAGTATTATAGTAGTTATATTCTTGTACATAGGAGCAGTATTATAGTAGTTATATTCTTGTACATAGGGACAGTATTATAGTAGTTATATTCTTGTATATAGGAGGCAGTGTTATAGTAGTTATTCTTGTACATAGGGACAGTATTATAGTAGTTATATTCTTGTACATAGGAGCAGTATTATAGTAGTTATATTCGTGTACATAGGAGCAGTATTATAGTAGTTATATTCTTGTACATAGGGACAGTATTATAGTAGTTATATTCTTGTACATAGGAGCAGTATTATAGTAGTTATATTCTTGTACATAGGAGCAGTATTATAGTAGTTATATTCTTGTACATAGGGGCAGTATTATAGTAGCTATATTCTTGTACATAGGAGCAGTATTATAGTAGTTATATTCTTGTACATAGGGACAGTATTATAGTAGTTATATTCTTGTACATAGGGGCAGTATTATAGTAGTTATTTTCTTGCACATAGGAGCAGTAATATAGTAGTTATATTCTTGTACATAGGGGGCAGTATTATAGTAGTTATATTCTTGTACATAGGGAGCAGTATTATAGTAGTTATATTCTTGTATATAGGAGGCAGTGTTATAGTAGTTATTCTTGTACATAAGGACAGTATTATAGTAGTTATATTCTTGTACATAACAGGCAGTATTATAGTAGTTATATTCTTGTACATAGGAGCAGTATTATAGTAGTTATATTCTTGTACATAGGAGCAGTATTATAGTAGTTATATTCTTGTACATAAGAGGCAGTATTATAGTTGTTATATTCTTGTACATAGGGGGCAGTATTATAGTAGTTATATTCTTGTACATAGGGACAGTATTATAGTAGTTATATTCTTGTATATAGGAGGCAGTGTTATTGTAGTTATTATTGTACATAGGGACAGTATTATAGTAGTTATATTCTTGTACATAGGGGACAGTATTATAGTAGTATTCTTGTACATAGGGGCAGTATTATAGTAGTTATATTCTTGTACATAGGAGCAGTATTATAGTAGTTATATTCTTGTACATAGGAGCAGTATTATAGTAGTTATATTCTTGTACATAGGGGCAGTATTATAGTAGTTATATTCTTGTACATAGGGGCAGTATTATAGTAGTTATATTCTTGTACATAGGAGCAGTATTATAGTAGTTATATTCTTGTACATAGGAGCAGTATTATAGTAGTTATATTCTTGTACATAGGGGCAGTATTATAGTAGTTATATTCTTGTACATAGGAGCAGTATTATAGTAGTTATATTCTTGTACATAGGGACAGTATTATAGTAGTTATATTCTTGTATATAGGAGGCAGTGTTATAGTAGTTATTCTTGTACATAGGGACAGTATTATAGTAGTTATATTCTTGTACATAGGGGGCAGTATTATAGTAGTATTCTTGTACATAGGGGCAGTATTATAGTAGCTATATTCTTGTACATAGGAGCAGTATTATAGTAGTTATATTCTTGTACATAGGGACAGTATTATAGTAGTTATATTCTTGTACATAGGGGCAGTATTATAGTAGTTATTTTCTTGCACATAGGAGCAGTAATATAGTAGTTATATTCTTGTACATAGGGGGCAGTATTATAGTAGTATTCTTGTACATAGGGGCAGTATTATAGTAGTTATATTCTTGTACATAGGAGCAGTATTATAGTAGTTATATTCTTGTACATAGGAGCAGTATTATAGTAGTTATATTCTTGTACATAGGGGCAGTATTATAGTAGTTATATTCTTGTACATAGGGGCAGTATTATAGTAGTTATATTCTTGTACATAGGAGCAGTATTATAGTAGTTATATTCTTGTACATAGGAGCAGTATTATAGTAGTTATATTCTTGTACATAGGGGCAGTATTATAGTAGTTATATTCTTGTACATAGGAGCAGTATTATAGTAGTTATATTCTTGTACATAGGGACAGTATTATAGTAGTTATATTCTTGTATATAGGAGGCAGTGTTATAGTAGTTATTCTTGTACATAGGGACAGTATTATAGTAGTTATATTCTTGTACATAGGAGCAGTATTATAGTAGTTATATTCGTGTACATAGGAGCAGTATTATAGTAGTTATATTCTTGTACATAGGGACAGTATTATAGTAGTTATATTCTTGTATATAGGAGGCAGTGTTATTGTAGTTATTATTGTACATAGGGACAGTATTATAGTAGTTATATTCTTGTACATAGGGGACAGTATTATAGTAGTATTCTTGTACATAGGGGCAGTATTATAGTAGTTATATTCTTGTACATAGGAGCAGTATTATAGTAGTTATATTCTTGTACATAGGAGCAGTATTATAGTAGTTATATTCTTGTACATAGGGGCAGTATTATAGTAGTTATATTCTTGTACATAGGGGCAGTATTATAGTAGTTATATTCTTGTACATAGGAGCAGTATTATAGTAGTTATATTCTTGTACATAGGAGCAGTATTATAGTAGTTATATTCTTGTACATAGGGGCAGTATTATAGTAGTTATATTCTTGTACATAGGAGCAGTATTATAGTAGTTATATTCTTGTACATAGGGACAGTATTATAGTAGTTATATTCTTGTATATAGGAGGCAGTGTTATAGTAGTTATTCTTGTACATAGGGACAGTATTATAGTAGTTATATTCTTGTACATAGGGGGCAGTATTATAGTAGTATTCTTGTACATAGGGGCAGTATTATAGTAGCTATATTCTTGTACATAGGAGCAGTATTATAGTAGTTATATTCTTGTACATAGGGACAGTATTATAGTAGTTATATTCTTGTACATAGGGGCAGTATTATAGTAGTTATTTTCTTGCACATAGGAGCAGTAATATAGTAGTTATATTCTTGTACATAGGGGGCAGTATTATAGTAGTTATATTCTTGTACATAGGGAGCAGTATTATAGTAGTTATATTCTTGTATATAGGAGGCAGTGTTATAGTAGTTATTCTTGTACATAAGGACAGTATTATAGTAGTTATATTCTTGTACATAACAGGCAGTATTATAGTAGTTATATTCTTGTACATAGGAGCAGTATTATAGTAGTTATATTCTTGTACATAGGAGCAGTATTATAGTAGTTATATTCTTGTACATAAGAGGCAGTATTATAGTTGTTATATTCTTGTACATAGGGGGCAGTATTATAGTAGTTATATTCTTGTACATAACAGGCAGTATTATAGTAGTTATATTCTTGTACATAGGGGCAGTATTATAGTAGTTATATTCTTGTACATAGGGACAGTATTATAGTAGTTATATTCTTGTACATAAGAGGCAGTATTATAGTTGTTATATTCTTGTACATAGGGGGCAGTATTATAGTAGTTATATTCTTGTACATAGGGGCAGTATTATAGTAGTTATATTCTTGTATATAGGGACAGTATTATAGTGGTTATTTTCTTGCACATAGGAGCAGTATTATAGTAGTTATATTCTTGCATATAGGCAGTATTACATTAGTAAAATATTTGTACATAAGGGTATATTGAGAATGCAGGATATTAATCCTAAGGTACAATAAGAGTAACATTATCACCCCTACATAAGAAGATAAATATGTGATCACACAATCATGAAAATCATTGTCCTGATCACCCATTTCTCTTCACTGTGGTCAGGATTGAATAAAGAGGCAAGGTCCCTATTGCTTTATTCATGTCTCTATGAGTGTCAGAGATAACACACGGCCATCTCTGTCAGTTCCATAGACAATAGAGGGACAGAGGTCATGCCTCACCACACTGCTTCATTCAATGCTGACCACACTGAGAAGGAAGTGGAATCGGTACCTCCATTCTTATCATCTATGGAGGCTTCAGGAAAAAAAACCCTTTAAGAACTAAAAATATAATGTAAGGACTGAAAAGAAAGTATAAGATCTGAGATATGTTTACCATATAACTGTTCAAATCAGGCTCCACAGCTCATGGTCAGGGGGATCTTCATCTAGGTGACAATCTAAAATGACCAGGTTTTCCATTTCTGTAGTTTCCTCTAGAAATCAGACAGTTACATTGCTTCCTCCCCGTTGCACCTTCAGTTCTGCAGAAATGATGTAACACTTCTATTATGTACTTTTATCTTATTTATATAATCTAATAAACATAAACAGATATATAAATTTGCCACAAAGCGGAAATTACAATCAGCAAATAAACCTGTGCCAGCTTGTGAGCCAATAAAATAAAATTTCATATTTAGAGTAATTGGTTGGAAATGCAGAAGGGGCTGTTTACAGTCGCATTAATAAAATTAGAATAAAACATTCAATAATTGTAACACCTTACTCTGGGCTGCATTAATCTAATTTCCTGTATCATTAATGGGACGCACTCTGAACAATGTTCCTGATTAGTAATCACGCATGTAACAGAAACACGGAGAATTCTACAGATAATGGCAATTACTGCAGAGGCTGAATCCCAAATACTCATTAGTGGAAAAGTGGATTAAACTGCAAGATTTGTACAGGGGGTATAAAAGGGGTCAGATGAATAGAGATAAAATAAGATTTATTGTTCTCCAATTCAGGTTTACAAGCCATTATTGAACTGAATTAAATGGGAGCTGAATGAATAGGTCTTCAATTTGTTCCCCTAGTAGAAGCTTAATGCTGCAAAAATCTATATTTTTGGAGATGTTCAACGCATTTAAATTGCTATTAATGCATGAAAAAAATCAATGATCTTTGGAATTTTTAGCACCATATTTTTCCCGCTCTTTAGGCTAAGACATAGTCACTTGATGGCCAGGTAACATACAGTGTCACATCTGTCTATAAGCGCTTTTGTATATCTGAGTGATTTTGCAAAACTGATACAAGTCTATCACAGCTCCTCCTCCCTTCTCTCCGTGTTAGAGATAGCTGGAGAGTGGGGATGCACACAGATCTTCATTAGAAACAAGGGACAGAAATCAGGCTATAAACAAGGAGGAAGGCGTATGGAAGGGAAAGTACAAGATTGGAGCTATGCTGGATACACAAACATCACATTCAGCCTCTATTACTGGGTGAGTAACTCCCAACAAGAGAAAAACCTGTAACTCATATCAGACTGCAAACTACAAATCAAAGGATCTGAACATAAATTAAGGATTTAAGATTGCAGTCTGAAACTCACTACAATGTTATTAACTTAAGGCAAACACTAACATACTGTATGTAAAAAAATATTTGTAGCCATGTCAAAGGTGTCCGTAGCCTTTAATCTACTCTGTTCAGCTAAGAATTAGCAAAACTGATACATTGCAACAAACCGTGAGATGTAAGAATTAAAGATAGGCTTTCATTCTTTTGATGTAAACAAGAATAAACATTGCAAACATTTCATCTTTAGTATTTTTATCCATAAGTTAATAAGTCCAAGGAAGCAATTCTGAAAGTTCTGAATTCTGGTGAAGAAGTTTGTGAACATTACAGTAGGAGAAAATAGACTTGAAAATAAGGGAGAGGAGGCCATAAGCCCCAGATCTGTCGAAACAGCATTTTCATTAAAGACGTATTCAGCTCAGAGAGAGGGAGAAAGATTAAGGATGCTGTACAACCAAAAAAGACTAAGTTTCTGCAATTGGCACCAAGGTGTAGGAGATGTAAGACATCCTTTATTACACCCAAGAGCTGCACTCACTATTCTGCTGATGCAGTTACTGTGTGCATACATTACATTACTGATCCTGTACTGATCCTGAGTTACATCCTGTATTATACCCCAGAGCTGCACTCACTATTCTGCTCTTGCAGTCACTGTGTACATACATTACATTACTGATCCTGAGTTACATCCTGTATTATACCCCAGAGCTGCACTCACTATTCTGCTGGTGCAGTCACTCTGTACATACATTACATTACTGATCGTGAGTTGCATCCTGTATTATACTCCAGAGCTGCACTCACTATTCTGCTGGTGCAGTCACTGTGTACATCAGGGCCGGACTGGCACTAAAATTCATCCCTGGCATTTGAAGTTACACAGGCCCACTACTCACATGGTGACTATATAATATCTTTGTACACTTGTAGGTTACAAGAAGTGAGAGGAGATTAACACGACTATATAACATGTAGTCAGAGCTGTGCCCAGTATTTCAGCTCAGTCCTATTTATTGCTTTTAGGTACAGTACTACTCCCAAAGCTCTGTCCTCTTTTGTACGTACAGTGACAGAATTCCTGGCAGAACTGCTATCCATTGGGCAACCAGACCCCCTGGTCATAGCTGTCCCTATCATAGCTCCCAACTTTTGAAGAAGGGAAAGAGGGACAAAGACTGTGGCACGTGCAGGGCACCGCTGCAAATTTTAGGCCATGCCCATTTCACAACTAGTCACACCCATGTCCACGCCTAATTGCACCCATTTAGCACTGCTGATCACACTGACTGGTACTGAGGGCACAGTGGCTGGCATTATGGGTACACTGACTGGCACTAAGGAAGAGAGAAAACAGAGAGAGAGAAAGAAAGGAGAGCGAGAGAGAAAGAAAGAACAGAGAGAGAAAGAAGAAAGAACAGAGAGAAAGAAAGAGGAGAAAGAAAGAAAGAACAGAGAGAGACAGAGAAAGAACAGAGAGAGAAAGAGGAAAGAAGGGGAAAGAAAGAAAAAAGAAAGATTAGAGAGAGAAAGAAAGAACAGAGAGAGAGAAAGAAAATGAGGGAAAGACAGAATAGAGAATGAGAAAGAAAGAACAGAGAAAGAAAGAAAAAGAGAGAAAGAAATAAAGAAAGATTCTATAAAGATACTATAGCAGCCCGGCTCCCATTGTAGTGCCCACCTGAGTCTCCCGATGCAGGACATATCATGATCCGCTCACATGGCCGGCATCCCCGATTCCAAGGCGATCCTGCTGTCTGCGCTGTCGGAGGAGGACACGGTGATGGATCTGAAGCATTCCTGGTTATGTCACAATCTCCTCAAGAAATTATCTAATTTCCAGTCAGCTTCCAGCACATCACTTCAGGTAGAACGTCACGTGTGTGTTTTAAAATGCTCCTCGGGGCTCCGCCATGTACTCCTGTGTCCGTGGGAAAAGCCCGCTTCGTATGCTTCGTACACACTTGGCTCCGCTCCGTACATCCTGTACACATATGGCTCCACCTCGTACACACACGGCTCCGCTCCATACACCAAGTACATACACGGCTCCGTACACCTCGTACACACGCGGCTCCGCTCCGTACACCTCGTACACACGCGGCTCCGCTCCATACACCTCGTACACACGCGGCTCCGCTCCGTACACCTCGTACACACACGGCTCCGCTCCGTACACCTCGTACACACACGGCTCCACTCCGTACATCTCGTACACACACGGCTCCGTTCCATACACCTCATGCACAAACAGCTCTGCTACATCTACCCTTTAAACCCCTCCTGACCCCACACATACTTACCTCATCCAGCACCATGACAACAACACAGCAGAGTCTTGCAGACACCAAGAGGCAAGGCTGAGCACACAGGACCTGTGATGAGGTCACAGGAGGGGGCGGAGTCAGGGATCACATGATCAGGGGTCTGGACAAAGGCTCCTGATCATGTGACCCCTGACTCCTCCCCTCCTGTGACCTCATCACAGGTCCTGTGAACAGAGAAGAGAACAGGCAAGTGAGTGGCTGTGGGGGGGAGGTCTCATGCTACGGCAGGATGGGGTGCGTGGGGGGGCGTGGCGGCTTATCTCCCTGCAGTGCGGGAGGGTTGGAAAACTATAACCGCAGGAGCAACAGCCAGGCCAGTGGCCGCATCAGCTGGCAAGCGGCCAGATGATCGGATGCTGCCGCCCGCGGCCCACATGACAGCGGCCCACATGACAGCAGCCCAGTGGGAAAATGCCCGGTTGGTTATATTACCAATCTGGGCCTGGTGTACATACATTACATTACTGATCCTGAGTTACATCCTGTATTATACTCCAGAGCTGCACTCGCTATTCTGCTGGTGCAGTCACTGTGTACATACATTACGTTACTGATCCTGAGTTACATCTTGTATTATACTCCAGAGCTGCACTCACTATTCTGCTGGTGCAGTCGCTGTGTACATACATTACATTACTGATCCTGAGTTACATCATGTATTATACCCTAGAGCTGCACTCACTATTCTGCTGGTGCTGTCACTGTGTACATACATTACATTACTGATCCTGAGTTACATCCGGTATTATACTCCAGAGCCGCACTCACTATTCTGCTGGTGCAGTCACTGTGTACATACATTACATTACTGATCCTGAGTTACATCCTCTATTATCCTCCAGAGCTGCACTCACTATTCTGCTTGTGCTGTCACTGTGTACATACATTACATTACTGATCCTGAGTTACATCCTGTGTTATACCCCAGAGCTGCACTCACTATTCTGCTGGTGCAGTCACTTTGTACATACATTACATTACTGATACTGTACTGATCCTGAGTTACATCCTGTATTATACTCCAGAGCTGCACTCACTATTCTGCTTGTTCAGTCACTGTGTACATACATTACATTACTGATCCTGAGTTACATCCTGTATTATACTCCAGAGCTGCACTCACTATTCTGCTTGTGCAGTCACTGTGTACATACATTACATTACTGATCCTGAGTTACATCCTGTATTATACTCCAGAGCTGCACTCACTCTTCTGCTGGTGCAGTCACTCAGTACATACATTACTGATCCTGATTTACATCCTCTATTATACCCCAGAGCTGAACTCACTATTCTGCTGGTGCAGTCACTCTGTACGTACATTACATTACTGATCCTGATTTGCATCCTGTATTATACCCTAGAGCTGAACTCACTATTCTGCTGGTGCAGTCACTCTGTACATACATTACATTACTGATCTTGAGTTACATCCTGTATCTCTTTTATTATAAAATATCAAAAACAATACAACACAACATTCCAGAAAAGAAAACACATAAACCAAAATACACACATTAATCATACACTTAGGACATACAGAAACTTGTGCATAACCGCAACTTGTTATAGCCCCCAAGCTTTCCAGCTTAGGGGACCCCCAGCAGGAACTTTCCAACAGAAAACTTTTCCCATAAAATAATGAAAAACAGTTTTTAATCTTTCACCCCCATTCACTCTCTTTCACTCCCCATTCACACTTCCACCCATACCTATATACAGGAAAACAAAAATAATATTCTTGGCCCATGCTGCCTTAAATAAACCTAGCCAATTGTTTTTTGGCAAAATTACCTACACCAGCTAAACACCTCAATACATATATATATAAACATTTTTTTTTTTTCCCACCACCCACACCACAGGTCCATAAATGTCCATGGCCTTATCACGTCTAGGCCTGATGAGCACGAAAGTTTATGCCCACAAGCAAAACCCTCACCCATTTGCCCCCGATGTGCTCAAAAATGGTCCATTTTCCATCATTTCCATGGTCCATGGTATATGTTATATCCATTCGCCACTTTCCCCTTGGTTTAGGGTCCTTTACTTTTTTTTTCCGCTCTCACCCCCCCATTCACCCCCCTCCCAACCTCACTACGCCCCCCATGCACCTCTGACTACGGAAAAGAATAACACATACTACAATACATATTTACAATACAATATTACAATACAATTTCATTACATCATTTGCTTTACCGAATATTACCACACCACAAACCTTTACTTACAGGCCCAAGTTCAGTGCCTGCAAGCCCAATATCCATTATTTCTCTATCTCAAAACAAAAATCTAGATGTGCCATGCAGTAGCCCACCACCAGGAAAAAGGAGTTCTAGAGACCCCATTCCTCACTAACACATTCACCCTGTCCCTCAACAACTAAGACTGTCCCTACTTCTGTCCCTAAAGAAACTGTCCCTATCTGTCCTTACCTGCCCCTACTCTACCTACCTTATCATAACTAACTCTCTATCTGTCCCTCAGTGCCTGTCCCTTCCTGTCCCTATCTGCCCCTACTTCTGTCCCTCACCACCCACACCACCTTATGCTGTCCCTACCCACATTCACACAAAATCTAGCTCTCCCTAGAGTGCGTTTTTAAAAGGAAAGGCCCCTCCAAAGCCAACAGGCCCTCCTCACACCCAACCTTTCGAACTCCAAAGAACGCACCTTCACCAGGTCACCCAGGATGTTCCTAACCACCTCTTCCCTTGGGAGGGCTTTCTGCCGCGTCGAAACTAAGCACTGTGCATTCCAAATGTAGAACCTAACCACTACACTGACTAGGAATAAAGTGCCCCGGTCTCGGCCACCCAGAGTTCTGAACGCTCCATAGGCCCACTCGGCATAGGAGAGGGACGCCAGCCGCGGCCAACGTATGGAAGCCCCCACCCTGTTGTAAACCTCTGTATTAAAGGGACACTGAAGCAGGAAGTGCTCCATGCTTTCCAGCACGTCGCCACACTCCTCACGGGGACAACCCCGATCATCGGATTTCCTGCACTTCAGGTTATCCTTTACATACAGCCTCCCGTGGAAGCAGCGCCAGGTCAAGTCCCAAAACTTCGTGGGGATCCGCTTAGAATTTAAAAGCCCGAGCCCCACCTCCAGATCCCAGCCTGGGCAATCCTTAAGGGCCAGGGGCTTCTGGAAATGGGTCAACAGAACCCTCCTGTCAAGGCATTGCCGCGACATGGTCCTGATTTCCCACATTCCCAGACCCCACCGGCGGATCACCTTCAGAACCGGGGTAGCATAAGCCGGGAGATGCCCATGAGGTGTGCGGAGGTCCTTCACTTGCCCTCCTGTCTCCCATTCCTGGAAGAAGGGCCGAAGCCAACCCTTGCAGGAGACTACCCACGGAGGAGCCCTCTCTAGCCAGAGGTTGGAAATGTTGGCTTTAAGAAAGGTGTTCACTAAGAACACTACCGGGTTGACCATACCCAACCCACCTAGTCTCCTCGTGCGGTATGTGACCTCTCTCTTGATTAGGTTGAGCCTATTCCCCCATAACAGCTGGAAGAACAGGCTATAGACCCGTGTCCAGAGAGGTTCTGGCAAGATGCACACGCTGCCTAGGTAAATTAACAAGGGAAGCAGAAAGCCTTTAGCCAGGGCAACCCTTTCCCTTAGGGACAAAGACCAACCCTTCCATTGGTCCACCTTTTGGGCAGCAATCTTAAGTCTGCCCTCCCAATTTTGCTGGGGGTAGTCCCCGGGGCCAAATTCGATGCCTAGAATTTTGGCGGTGGCCTGGGGCCCTGGAAGGGTGTCCGGGAGATCAAAACTAGGATCTCCCCCTCCCAGCCAGAGACTTTCACACTTATCCCGGTTGATCATGGACCCGGATGCCTCCGAGTAGCGCACTACCTCTGACATGACCCAATCCGCCTCCCCCCTCAAGGACACGAAAAGGGAAACATCATCGGCGTACGCCACCACCCTCAGAGAGGACCCAGAGCCCGCCTGGTCCATCCCGACTCCCGCCAACGGTCCACGATCTACCCTCCTTAGGTAGGGATCGATCGCGAACACGTATAAAAGCGGGCTCAGCGGACAGCCCTGACGGACCCCAGAACCCACCTCAAAAGGGCGACCTGACCAACCGTTCACCAGCGGAAAAGTCTCAGCCCCTTGGTACAAGATCTCTAACCATTTTACAAACCTCCCAGGCAGACCATACCTCAAAAGGACGGACCAGAGGTACTCATGGTTGACCCGGTTAAAGGCTTTCGCTTGGTCTAACGACAGGAAGTACCCCTTCCAGTGGCCTGCCCTACCCTGCTCCACTGCCTCCCGGACACCGAGCACAGCACTAAAAGTACTGCAGCCTGGAACAGAGCAATGCTGGGCCCCTGAAAGGAGCTGGGGTGCAAACTTCACCAGCCGATTAAACAGCACCTTGGCCAGAACCTTCCGGTCCGTATCGAGAAGCGCTATGGGACGCCAATTCTCGATATGGGACGGATCTTTACCCTTTGACAGAATAATTAGGGCTGACTTCCTCATTGAGTCGGGAAGAGTGCCCGAGGATAGACACTCATTAAAGACCCCTGTCAAGAGGGGGACCAAGGAGTCCCTAAAAGTCTTATAAAACTCGGATGTTAAGCCATCCGGACCTGGCGATTTCTTGGGCCGAAGCCCATCAATGGCCAGTCTCACTTCCTCCTCCCTAATTTCTTCTGCCAAAACACCAAGAGAGGGATCACCCCCTGGCTCAGGGACGGTTTCAGTCAGGAAAGCCGACATCCTGTCCTGATCCAGATCCTTCTTTTCCAAGAGGCGCGAGTAGAAGGATCTGACCACCTCCAGGATCCCTGATTTGGATCTGTTCAGGGACCCCGTACTGTCGATCAGTCCTGTCACCATCTTACAATTCACTGACATCTTACAGTTTCTGTAAGGGTCGGGCGAGCGGTACTTCCCGAAGTCCCTCTCAAAAACTAAAGATGTGTGTCTATCATACTGGCACCTCTTGAGCAAAGATTTCACTCTGGAGATTTCCTCACGGTCACCTCCAGTCGAGACAAGCTGCTCGAGTTTCCTCCCCAGAGCCTGCTACAAGGGGTGCGTGACTTCTGAGGTTCGAGAGCTGACGGAAGAACCCCGCCACCCGCTTTTTGAAGATCTCCCACCACTCTGACTTACTACTACAGAGATCCAACAGCGGTACCTGGCTCTGAAGAAAATCCTCGAAGGATTGTCTCACCTCCGCTTCTTCCAGCAGGGACGAATTGAGCTTCCACAGCCCTCTTCCCATCCGAGGAGTCTCTGCAACATTCAGAGAAAAGAAAATTAAACAGTGGTCGGAGAACTCCACCTCAATGGCGGACACAGCAGAAAAGATGGCGTCCTCCTTCAAAAAAACCCTGTCTATTCTAGACCTACTGCTACCCCTATGGTAGGTGAAACCCCCGTGGCCTGGAGTGTGCCGGATGTGGACATCCACCAGGCGAGCTTCACTAGCAATGCTATTAAGCGCGACGCTGTCATAAGCCAGGCGGTCTCCGGGACCCCCCCGGTCACGGGACCTCGTAACGGTGTTGAAGTCCCCACCGAAGACCACCTGTCGGCTCATAAAAAGAAAGGGCTTGATCCTCAGGAAGAGACATTTACGGTCCCACTTGGACTGTGGGCCGTAGATATTAATGAGCCGGAGCTCTTGTCCCCTCATGAAGACATCTAGGATCAGGCACCTCCCCATTTCCAACTCAGTAACCCGTCGGCATTCAACATCTGCAGTCTTAAAAAGGACTGCCACCCCGCTATACGGCTCAGCTGCAAGAGACCAGTATGAGGGCCCGCACCTCCACTCCCTCCGTGCTTTAAAGATGGCCCCCATGTCCGTTAGTCTGGTCTCTTGCAAAAATAAAATTTCTGCCTCAATCCGGGAGAAAAAATCAAAGGCCGTGAAGCGAGCCGCATCTGACTTAATGCTGGCGACATTAATGGACGCCAGCGTCAACGGGGCGAGTTCAGCCATCATGGGTGATCGAGTTGGATGGCCAGTTTCTTCCCTGCCCCGCTATCACCTATTCCTGGGGAGGGGTCAGACACCTTCCTTTTTAGGGAAGCCCCCGACGTGTCCATCCCTCCCCCCCAGTGTCCTCGCCCCCAGGTTCCAGGCCTGTCCCCCCCTCAGGAGGAACAGTGCCCCCTGAGGGACGGACTCCACCATCCCCCGAAGGACCCTCCGGTGTTACCCCCGGCCCAGCACCCTCGTCTTGCGGATCATCATCTGAACCTCCGAGGGCGCTGAACCGGTTGGAGAGTCTGATCAGAGGGGGGTCAGCGGGCCCTTCCATATGCACTCTTGTGGTCGGGGGCGGGGGGGACTTTGAAGACTTGTCAGCCCTCTTCCCTCCCGATTTACGGTTGGCACGCTTGTTTCTGCCACCTGATGCTGTAGGCTGCCCCCTGACATCCTCGTCGACACTTTCATAACGAGAGGAGTCGTCTGAGTCAGCCGCTTTCTCCTCTCTCTCCATCCTCCTGATCTCCTCACTCACCGCACTTTCCCCCAGGGCCTCAGAGGCTTTTGCCACGGGCCTAGAGGGAGGGGCAGGCATCACCCCAGTTTCCCGAGGCTCCACCTGCCCCTTGCCTCCATGGTGTTTTTCTTGCCTCCGCTCATACGCGGGGCCCCTTGCCTTAGCATTGCCCTTCCTCACCGGCCCCTCAGCCCTTCCCCCTCTGCCACCACCTGCCACGGCAGAAGCACCGCCAGAGGTTGCCCCCTTACGGTCTCCCCCCACCGGGCCTGCAGCGGTATTGGAGAAAAAGCGAGGGCAGCGGCTGAGCGGGTGACCTAGGTCACCACACAGGTGGCACCGAATGTCTTTGCACAAGGCGGCCAGGTGGCCTACCCCACCACACAATGCACACTTCTGCACCTTGCAGCTGGCGCTGAAGTGGGTGGGGTCGCCGCACTTGTGGCAGACCTTCGGTTGCCCCTGGTAGAAGACCAGGATCCTGTCCCTCCCCAAGAACACCGAGGAAGGGATGTGGGTGACCGTGCCGCCGGAAACCTTCAGCTTTACCATGAAGGTCCAGCCCCCCGACCAGATGCCAAATTCGTCCCTGTTCTTTTTTGGGACCTCGGTGACTTCCCCGTAACGAGAAAGCCACGTCATAATGTCCACGCCTGCGAGCGACTCGTTGCAAGTCACCACGGTCACTCGCTTGACGGCATTTTGGCGAGACACCGCTTGCGCAACGAAGTCTCGCCATCCGGGCTCTTCTCGCACCAGCTCGTAGTTCGACCAGAAGAGCTCAAGCCCCTCTGGCCGCACGAAACTGACATCAAAGAAGCGGGACGCCGAAGGATGTATCAGGGCAAAGATGTCATTCGCCCCGAAGCCCATCTTTAGGAGGAGCTCCACCACCTTGCTCCTGGGTGGACAAGCTTCATTGCCCCCCCACCTAAGACGGACCACATTCCTTCTTGGCGGCCCCTGCCCGGCTGTGGGGAGAGACCAAACAGTCCCTCCCTCCCTTTGATTTTGGAAGGCAGCAAGGCCGTGTCTCTCTATCCAGAAAGACAGGTCCACTGTCCTCCCCTCTACTGTTACCGACCTTTCTCCCCTTTTAAGGGCCTCCAGGAAACGGTGGTGCAAAGCGCCGTCCCTGGAGCCCGGAGGCGAGGAGACCCCCCCAGGACCACCCTGACCCCCAGCCGCGGCCCCCGCATAGTTACGTTGGGGTCTCGCGGCCGGGGGGGCAGATGGGCCAGCCCTCCCACCACCACTTGTGCCTGCACCCTCATTCGTCCTCCCACTCACTCTCCCATTCACTCTATTATTCCCACTCACCCCAGCATTCACTCCAGCACTTTCAGCCACATTCACTCCCTCATCCATGTCACTCACATCCCCATTTACGTCCACAAACAACTCCTCAAAAATATCAGTCACCCCACTCTCACATTCACTCACGCACTCCTCATACTCCTCAGCACAAATTTTATTAATATTTACATTTTTATTTACATCAGCATTAACAGTTCCTTTGCTGCAATTTTCCCTCCCACCTGCTGGGGGCCCTAGCTGGCCAGGTGCTCCATGATTGCCTTTACTGGCCAAGAGTGCTGCTGCCCCTTTAAGTGCCTCAGCGCTGATGACATACTGCACATTTCCCTGGCTGTGCCTGGGAGCAGCAGCAGCTCTTGGTTTCTCTAGCACCATTTTTTTTTCTTTTTCAGAGTTTGTTTTGATTTCCTTGCTCTGGGCAGGGACAGCCTCAGGCACAGCTCCCTGCCCTGCATCCTTCTTCACTCCCTCTGCCGGCTTGCTAGGGGGCGCCAGAGTCCCCGCACCCTCAGATGAAGGTAGGTGGGCTGGGGACCCCGACAACCCCCCGCCAGCTTTTGGGGGCAGCTTGCTTGCACTGCTTGGGAGGGTGGGACAGAGGGCAGCAGGCCTGCCGTGGCCCCACCCCCCCGCCAGTCACGGCCACCACGGGCAGAGCAGTGACCCCTTGCGAGGCCACGCCCCCCAGGTGATGCTGACGTAGCGAGCGGGACAGCGGCCGAGGAGGACACGCCCCCCCCGCATGCCACAGCCTTTGCAGGCCGGGCAACACTCGGGGAGGCCCCGCCCCCCTCGCAGACCACCGCCGCCACTCTGTGCCCACCACTTGCCACGGGCAGGGCCGGCCACTCCCCCTCGTCGCCCAGTGGCGGCGGAGCCCCCCGCACGGACCCCCTTTTGGGTCGACGTGCCGGAGACCCCGCTCTTACCACGGGCGCCGCCATGGGAGCGACCAGCTCCCTGCACCACTTCAGTTGTTGTTTGATTTTTTGCTCGCCCTTCCTAGACTTCTGAACCCCCACTAGCGATCCAGACTTAGCGGATCCGTACGTGGGGGGCCCAGAAGCCCCAGCACTCGCCGCCGGAGGTGCGGCCCTGGCTGTACCAACTTTACCTGGTGCCAGGCCAGCCCCCCCTGCCACCGAGGGCTGAGCATGGACACCACCACCAACACCACAACCAGCACCGACCTCCATGTCGCTGCCCTGGTCTGAACTGTCACCAGATGCGACAGTCAGGTCACAACAGTCATCTCTCTCCCCGCTCCCTCGCTGCGGACCCACCACAGGGCCCGAGCCGGGGTGGGTAGCGGGTTCCACACAGCGGGACAGAGGGGCCCCGGGAAGAGGAGCAAAAACCAGTTGTTCCTCCACGCCTTCAGAGGCCTTACGCCTGCGCCTCCTGTTTCTCCTCCTCCCGGTTGCCTCATCCTCCGGGCAGACTTCATCCCCAAACAACAGCGTGCCAAACCGTGCTGGGGATTCCATCTGCCGCACTTGCCTGAGGATGAGGCAGCCCCCCTCGGTATTACTCCCGCTCCCTCCATCCTCCCCCTCGCTCCCGCTTTGCTCCGCGTTACTGGAGTCAAGCGGGAGGGCCAATTGCTCAGGGGCTATCCCGCTGCATGTTACCTGACACCTGTTGGTGTTCGTCAGGCCTTCAGGTGGAGGTGGCCCGGGTGTGGTGTGGGTGCCATCTTGCTCTTCCTTCTCCTCACTTTCCTCCACCTGGGTGGGGCCTCCTGACCCCCCAGGAAACCCACCGGCCATGGCCCTGAACCGGTCCTCGTTCTGCAGCTTCTCCTGGAAGGGGCCGCTGCCAGCCATGATGACACTTCGCCGGCCCTCCAGGGCCCGAATCTCCTCTTCCAGCCGCTGGACTGTGGCGGCGACCTCCGCTCTCTTTGAGGTACGGAGCCTGCTTTTAGATATTATCCTGGCTCCCTCCAACTCCCCCCGAAGTCTCCTCAGCTGCTTCCCGGCCTCCTCATATTCGGAGAGGTGGGCATGGATGCGGGAGGCGTAGGTGGTAGCCGGCTCTCCCGCAGCCTTGGAGCCCCAGATGTTAAGGGGGGGCCCCGCCTCACCTCTGCCGGCTGCTGCACCTCCGGGGGAAGGGCCCGCCACAGTCTTCACTTCAGGGGTCCCGGACCCTGGAGCCTTACGGCCCCCTGGGGTCCGCTTTTTCCCCATCCCTGGGACTGGCTGTGCCTTGGGCCTCCTGATGGTGGATGAGGCCCCCCCAACCCCAGCTGGCTTGCCGGGGGGTGGGAGCCAGGGGCCCAGCCCCGGCGCTCAGTCCCAGGTAGAGTCCTCTTTCCTGGGAAGGGGGCAGATGGAAAGTCCTTGCAGGAAAAAAAAACCTCCCTTCCCAGAAGCTTAGCAAAAGCCCAGCCTGCAGACACTCAGCACAGACGCTCCTCCTCTTCCTGGGCATGCCCAGAGCTGCACTCACTATTCTGCTGGTGCAGTCACTCTGTACATACATTACATTACTGATCCTGATTTGCATCCTGTATTATACCCCAGAGCTGAACTCACTATTCTGCTGGTGCAGTCACTCTGTACATACATTACAGATCCTGAGTTACATCCTGTATTATACTCCAGAACTGCACTCACTGTTCTGCTGGTACAGTCACTGTGTACATACATTACATTTCTGATCCTGTACTGATCCTGAGTTACATCCTATATTATACTCCAGAGCTGCACTCACTGTTCTGCTGGTGCAGTCACTCTGTACATACATTACATTACTGATCCTGAGTTACATCCTGTATCTCTTTTATTATAAAAATATCAAAACACATTCCAGAAATCAAAAACCACGATACATGAACTAAAATAAACCACACCGACATACAAAAAACTTGTGCAAATATGCTAGCTTACGACAGTCCGTCTCTGAAGAATATAGCGCAGTGTCTCCAGGCTTTGCAGCCTGAGGGACCCCCAGCAGGAATCTCCTAAAAAAACAAAGAAAACAAACAAAAATCCATTCCTTCACATTCAACCCCATTCACACTTTCACTCATGCTCCCATTCACTCCTATATACTGGATTTTAAACAGGAAAGTAAACACTTTTTCTGGCCCACTGCCTTAAACAAAAAAACAGCCATCTTGGCAGACCCTCATCTACTTCCCCTCAACACAGCAGGAAAACACCCCCTTTTTTTTTTTCCCCCTTTCCACCACCCACACCACAGGTCCACAAGTTCGTAGCCTTTTCCACACCTAGGTCCATGAAAGTTTATGGCCTCAGAAAAAAAACAGCACTTCAGGGTCCAAGAAAGTTTATGGCCCGTCTCTACATTTCCTTATATATTTCTCATGGTCCTTGGTGTAGTTCCCAGGCCATCTTCCTTCTCATCTTCGGCCCTTGATTTCTCAGGGTCCTTTCCAGGGTCCAAACTTCCCCCCCTCTCCCCCGCAAGAAACCCCCACCCAACCTGACTGTACCCCTTCCCCCTTTCCTAACTATAATATATACATTTTTAAATGCACCATCCTAACAACATACATACAATACTGCATACATATACACATACACAAAAAGCACATACTACACTTGTAATACACCTAAGATACGACCTGCTTATATAACCAGCGATAATATTACCCAAACAATTAGTATTAACCACATTTCCAAAAAAAAAAAACCTTGCCACAGGCCCAAGTTTGGTGCCTGCAAGCCCAATATCCATTAAATTTCATGCTTCCAAAACAAAAAGCTAAAGTGACATGCACCAGCCCAACACCAGGAAAGGAGTTCTGGAGGCCCCATCCCTCAACAACTAAGACTGTCCCTATTTCTGTCCCTAAAGAAACTGTCCCTATCTGTCCCTACCTGCCCCTACTCTACATTACTTACCATAACTAACTATCTGTCCCTCGGTGCTTGTCCATCCCTGTCCCTATCTGCCCCTACTTCTGTCCCTAACACACCCAGTGAAATTTATGCTATCCCTACCCTCATTCACACGGAGCTAGCTCTCCCTTGAGTGCGTTTTTAAAAGGAGAGGCCTCTCCAAAGCCAAAAGGCCTTCCTCACACCCAACCTTTCGAACTCCAAAGAACGGACCTTCACCAGGTCACCCAAGATGTTTCCTACCACCTCATCCCTTGGGAGGGTTTTTTTCCGCGTTGAAACTAGGCACCGTGCATTCCAAGTGAAGAACCTAACCACTACACTGACTAGGAATAAAGTGCACGGGTCCCGGCCACCCAGGGATCTGAATGCTCCATAGGCCCACTCAGTGTAGGAGAGGGACGCCAGCCGCGGCCAACGTATGGAAGCACCCACCCTGTTGTAAACCTCTGCATTAAAGGGACACTGAAGCAGGAAGTGCTCCATGCTTTCCAGCACGTCGCCACACTCCTCACAGGGACAACCCTGATCATCAGATTTCCTGCACTTCAAGTTATCCTTTACATACAGCCTCCCGTGGAAGCAACGCCATGTCAAGTCCCAAAACTTCATGGGGATCCGCTTAGAATTTAAAAGCCCCAGCCTGACCTCCAGATCCCGGCCTGGGCAATCCTTAAGGGCCAGAGGCTTCTGGAAATGGGTCAACAGGACCCTCCTGTCAAGGCATTGCCTCGACATGGTCCTGATTTCCCACATTCCCAGACCCCACTGGCGGATCACCTTCAGAACCGGGGTAGCGTAAGCCGGGAGATGCCCAAGAGGTGTGTGTAGGTCCTTCACCCGCCCTCCTGTCTCCCATTCCTGGAAGAAAGACCAAAGCCAACCCTTGCAGGAGACTACCCACGGAGAAGCCCTCTCTAGCCAGAGGTTGGAGATGTTAGTCTTAAGAAAGGTGTTTACTAGAAACACCACCGGGTTGACCATATCCAACCCGCCTAGTCTCCTCATACGGTATGTAACCTCCCTCTTGATTAGGTTAAGCCTATTCCCCCATAACAATTGGAAGAACAGGCTATAGACCCGTGTCCAGAGAGGTTCCGGCAAGATGCACACGCTGCCCAGGTATATTAATAAAGGTAGTATAAAGCCTTTAGCCAGGGCAACCCTTTCCCTCAGGGTTAAAGACCAACCCTTCCATTGGTCCACCTTTTGGGCGGCGATCTTAAGTCTGCCCTCCCAATTTTGCTGAGTGTAATCCCCGGGGCCAAATTCTATGCCTAGAATTTTGGCGGTGGCCTGGGGCCCTGGAAGGGTGTCCGGGAGATCAAACCTGGGATCTCCCCCTCCCAGCCAGAGACTTTCACACTTATCCCGGTTGATCATGGACCTGGATGCCTCCGAGTAGCGCACTACCTCCGACATGACCCAATCCGCCTCCCCTCTCGAGGACATGAAAAGGGAAACATCATTGGCGTACGCCACCACCCTCAGAGAGGACCCAGAGCCCGCCCGGTCCATCCCGACTCCCGCCAACGGTCCACGATCTACCCTCCTTAGGAAGGGATCGATCACGAACACGTATAAAAGCAGTCTCAGCGGACAGACCTGACGGACCCCAGAACCCACCTCAAAAGGGCGACCTGACCAACCGTTCACCAGCAGAAAAGTCTCAGCCCCTTGGCACAAGATCTCTAACCATTTTACAAACCTCCCAGGCAGACCATACCTCAAAAGGACAGACCAGAGGTACTCGTGGTTGACCCGGTCAAAGGCCTTCGCTTGATCTAATGACAGCAAGTACCCCTTCCAGTGAACTGCCCTACCCTGCTCCACTGCCTCTTGGACACCGAGCACAGCACCAAAAGTACTGCGGCCTGGAACAGAGCAATGCTGGGCCCCTGAAAGGAGCCGGGGTGCAAACTTCACCAGCAGATTAAACAGCACCTTGGCCAGAACCTTCCGGTCCGTATCGAGAAGCGCTATGGGACGCCAATTCTCGATACGGGACGGATCCTTACCCTTTGACAGAATAATGAGGGCTGACTTCCTCATTGTGTCGGGAAGAGTGCCCGAGGAGAGACACTCATTAAATACCCCTGTCAAGAGGGGGACCAAGGAGTCCCTAAAAGTCTTATAGAACTCGGATGTTAAGCCACCGGACCTGGCGATTTCTTGGGCCGAAGCCCATCAATGGCCAGTCTCACTTCCTCTTCCCTGATTTCTTCTGCCAAAACACCAAGAGAGGGATCACCCCCTGGCTCAGGGACGGTTTCAGCCAGGAAAGCAGACATCCTGTCCCGATCCAGATCCTTCTTTTCAAAGAGGTGTGAGTAGAAGGATCTGACCACCTCCAGGATCCCTGATTTGGATCTGTTCAGGGACCCCGTACTGTCGATCAGTCCTGTTACCATCTTACAATTCACTGACATCTTACAGTTTCTGTAAGGGTCGGGCGAGCGGTACTTCCCGAAGTCCCTCTCAAAAACTAAAGATGTGTGCCTATCATACTGACACCTCTTGAGTAAAGATTTCACTCTGGAGATTTCCTCACGGTCACCTCCAGTCGAGACAAGCTGCTCGAGTTTCCTCCCCAGAGCCTGATACAAGCGGTGCCTGTTCAGACTTCTGAGGTTCGAGAGCTGACGGAAGAACCCCGCCACCCGCTTTTTGAAGATCTCCCACCACTCTGACTTACTACTACAGAGATCCAACAGCGATACCTGGCTCTGAAGAAAATCCTCGAAGGATTGTCTCACCTCTGCTTCTTCCAGCAGGGACGAATTGAGCTTCCACAGCCCTCTTCCCATCCGAGGAGTCTCTGCAACATTCAGAGAAAAGAAAATTAGACAGTGATCGGAGAACTCCACCTCAACGGCGGACACAGCAGAAAAGATGGCGTCCTCCTTCAAAAAAACCCTGTCTATTCTAGACCTACTGCTACCCCTATGGTAGGTGAAACCCCCGTGACCTGGGGTGTGCCGGATGTGGACATCCACCAGGCGAGCTTCACTGGCTATGCTATTCAACGTGACGCTATCATAAGCCAGGCGATCTCCGGGACCCCCCCGGTCACGGCACCTCGTAATGGTGTTGAAGTCCCCACCGAAGACCACCTGCCGGCTCGTAAAAAGAAAGGGCTTGATCCTCAAGAAGAGACATTTGCGGTTCCACTTGGACTGCGGGCCGTAGATGTTGATGAGCCGGAGCTCTTGTCCTCTCATGAAGACATCTAGGATCAGGCACCTCCCCATTTCCAACTCAGTAACACGTCGGCATTCAACAGCTGCTGTCTTAAAAAGGACTGCCACCCTGCTATACAGCTCGGCTGCAAGAGACCAGTATGAGGGCCCGCACCTCCACTCCCTCCGTGCTTTATAGATGGCCCCCATGTCTGTTAGTCTGGTCTCTTGCAAGAATAAAATTTCTGCCTCAATCCAGGAGAAAAAATCAAAGGCCGTGAAGCGAGCCGCATCTGACTTAATGCTGGCGACATTAATGGACGCCAGCGTCAACGGGGCGAGTTCAGCCATCATGGGTGATCGAGTTGGATGGCCAGTTTCTTCCCTGCCCCGCTATCACCTCCACCTGGGGAGGGGTCAGACACCTTCCTTTTCAGGGAAGCTCCCGACGTGTCCATCCCACCCCCCGGTGTCCTCACCCCCGGGTTCCAGGTCTGTCCCCCCTCAGGAGGAACAGTGCCCTCTGAGGGACGGACTCCACCATCCCCTGAAGGATCCTCCGGTGTTGCCCCCGGCCCAGTACCCTTGTCTTGCGACTCATCATCTGAACCTCCGAGGGCGCTGAACCGGTTGGAGAGTCTGATCAGAGGGGGGTCAGCGGGCCCTTCCGTGTGCACCCTGGTGGTCGGGGGCGGGGGAGACTTTGAAGGCTTGTCAGCCTTCTTCCCCCCCGTTTTGCGCTTGGCACGCCTGGTTTTGCCACCTGATGCTGTAGGCTGCTCCTGGAAATCCTCATCGACACTTTCATACCGAGAGGAACCGTCCGAGTCAGCCGCTTTCTCCTCTCTCTCCATCCTCCTGATCTCCTCACTCACCGCACTCTCCCCCAGGGCCTCAGAGGCTTTGGCCATGGGCCTGGAGGGAGGAGCAGGCATCACCCCGGTTGCAGTGGCGTAGCAACTGTTTGTGGCGCCCGGGGCGGTAGAAAAATTTGCCGCCCCTTTGGTCGTTGATAATTCGGAAGCATCAGAAGAGCCCACACTACACTCAAAGATCTAATTTTTAGTCTGCTACTAACTCTGCTATTATTTCTAAATTTCTAGACTTTCAACTTCTTGCAGTTCTCTATATGTATGTATTAGCTTGATGATGCTGGATGAAGACCTAATGGCTTTTTTTAATAATAATTTTTAATAATGTGACAGAAAAAAAAACAGAAAGTACAAATTATTTTGGCGGACAGGGGGCGGACACTGACAGCTTGGGGTCCCTGTGCAAGAAATGTGTCCGGGCCCCCCTCCTTTTATGGCGTCAAAGCTACGTGTGTGTATATATACATATATATATATATAGATAGATTATTGATGTTATATAGCCACACACACACACATACAGGTATATATTACATAGTCTCCTTTATTATGTATATTGCTGTCCCTTACACAGTGCCTTCTCTTGTTATGTACAGTTCCGTCCCTTACATATTGGATTATATAGAGCCCTGTTATTTATTACATACCGTCCTGTCTTTTTGGCTGTATAATGCAATGATGGCTGATGGAGCATGGGAAAGCTTCCTTTCTAATGGAGGAGCTGATGGACTGGTAGTTTGGTCACCGGCTCTTCGATCAGCAGTCATTTTATATCTAAAAAGAGAAGGGACTATGTAATAAAAGAGGGCACTGTAAATAACAAAATTAACAAGAATACACTATGTAAGAGACAGCACTATACATAACAGCAGAGGAAGCTATATAATAAGGGACGGCATCATATATAACTAGAGAGGATGGTACGTAATAAGGGATGGTGTTATACATAATAAAAGAGGAAACTATGTAACTAAGGATGGTGTTATACAGAATTAGTGAGTACACTATATACTAAGGGACTGTGTTAACCATAATAAGCGATGTCTTCCTCCACCTCCCCCTGTTCCTAAGGCCATTATAAGTCCCCCTTCCTCCCATCCCAATCCCCCACACCCCTCATTGTCCTCCTCCCCTCGCATCCCATTATTGTCCTCTCCCCCACCTCCATCATTTTCTTCTCCACCACTATCTTTGCTTTCTCCCCCACCACTCCCATCATTGCCCATTCCACCACCTCCATCATTTCCTCCTCCTCCACCACCCCCATTTATTGCCCTTTCCACCACCACCATCATTGCATTCTCACCCACCACCCCATCATTGCCCTCTCGACCATCACCCCATCATTGTCTTCTCCCCATCACTGCCTTCTCCATCACCCCATCACTGCCTTCTCCCCACCACTCCCATCATTGCCTGCTCCATCACCCCATCACTCCCATCATTGTCTGCTCCATCACCCCATCATTGCCTGCTCCATCACCCCCATCATTGCCTGCTCCATCACGCCATCACTCCCATCATTGCCTTCTCCATCACCCCATCACTGCCTTCCCCCATCACTCCCATCATTGCCTGCTCCATCACCCCATCATTGCCTGCTCCATCACCCCATCACTGCCTGCTCCATCACCCCCATCATTGTCTGCTCCATCACCCCATCATTGTCTGCTCCATCACCCCATAATTGCCTGCTCCATCACCCCCATCACTCCCATAATTGCCTGCTCCATCACCCCATCACTGCCTGCTCCATCACCCCATCATTGCCTGCTCCATCACCCCATCACTCCCATCATTGCCTGCTCCATCACCCCCATCATTGCCTGCTCCATCACCCCATCACTGCCTTCTCCATCACCCCCATCACTGCCTGCTCCATCACCCCCATCATTGCCTGCTCCATCACCCCCATCATTGCCTGCTCCATCACCCCAATCATTGTCTGCTCCATCACCCCATCACTGCCTGCTCCATCACCGTCTGCTCCATCACCCCCATCATTGCCTGCTCCATCACCCCATCACTGCCTGCTCCATCACCCCCATCATTGCCTGCTCCTTCACCCCATCACTGCCTGCTCCATCACCCCATCACTGCCTTCTAGACCATCACTCCCATCATTGCCTGCTCCATCATACACACAGACATACACACACACAGACATACATACATACATACACACATACATACATACACACAAGACACCACCTCTCTCCTCTCACCTGTCCGCAGCATCGCCAGCGCTTCCTCCCTCACACAGCAGCGGCCGCTGAATGATGACGTCATTCAGCGGCGCTCCTCTGTGTGAAACAGGAAGCGCAGCCTCCGGGCAGGAAGCAGGACGGACCCTTGCCGCTCCGTTCCTGCTATTCACTCTTGCAGGCAGCGGAGCTGCCGTGATCGCATCGCTCCCTGCCCGCCGCTGCACTGCAGGGTGGAATTGCTGCTGCCGCGCGGCCCCCACACACATGCCACCTGGGGCGGACCGCCCCCCCACGCTACGCCAGTGCCCGGTTGCCCGAGGCTCCACCTGTCCCTTACCTCCCTGGCGCTTTTCCTGCCTCCGCTGGTACGCGGGGCCCCTTGCAGCATTGCACTTCCTCACTGGCCCCTCAGCCCTTCCTCCTCCGCCACCACCTGCCACAGCAGAAGAAGCGCCACCGGGGGTTGCCCCCCCACGGTCTCCCCCCACAGGGCCTGCGGCGGCATTAGAGAAAGAGCGAGGGCAGCAGGTGAGAGGGTGACCTAGGTCACCACACAGGTGGCACCGAATATCCTTACACAAGGCGGCCAGGTGACCAACCCCACCACACAACGCGCACTTCTGCACCTTGCAGTTGGCGCTGAAGTGGGTGGAGTCGCCGCACTTGTGGCAGACCTTCGGTTTCCCCTGGTAGAAGACCAGGATCCTGTCCCTTCCCAGGAACGCCGAGGAAGGGATGTGGGTGACCGTCCCGCCGGTAACCTTCAATTTGACCATGAAGGTCCAGCCCCCCGACCAGATGCCGAACTCGTCCCTGTTCTTTTTTGGGACCTCGGTGACCTCCCCGTAACGGGAAAGCCACGTCATGATGTCCACGCCTGCGAGTGACTCGTTACATGTAACCACGGTCACTCGCTTGACGGAATTTTGGCGAGACACCGCTTGAGCCACGAAGTCTCGCCATCCGGGCTCTTCTCGCACCAGCTCCTAATTCGACCAGAAGAGCTCAAGCCCCTCTAACCGCATGAAGCTGACGTCGAAGAAGCGGGACGCCGAAGGATGTATCAGGGCAAAGATGTCATTCGCCCCCGAAGCCCATCTTAAGGAGGAGCTCCACCACCTTGCTCCTAGGTGGGTTATCTTCACTGCCCCCCCACCTAAGACGGACCACATTCCTTCTTGGCGGCCCCTGCCCGGCTGTGGGGAGAGACCAAACAGTCCCTCCCTCCCTTTGATTTTGGAAGGCAGCAAGGCCGTGTCTCTCTATCCAGAAAGACAAGTCCACTGTCCTCCCCTCTACCACTATTGATCTATCTCCCCTTTTGAGAGCCTCCAGGAAACGGCGGTGCGAAACGCCGTCCCTGGAGCCCAGAGGCGAGGAGACCCCCCCAGGACCACCCCGACCCCCAGCCGCGGCCCCCGCATAATTGTGTTGGGGTCTCGCGGCCAGAGGGGCAGACGGGCCAGCCCTCCCACCACTACCACCACTTGTGCCAGCACCCTCATTCATCCTCCCAGTCACTCTCCCATTCACTCTTTTATTATTTGCATTCACTCCAGCACACTCACCCACATTCACACTAGCACTCACTCCCTCATCCATGTCACTCATATCACCTTTCACTTCAGCAAACATCTCCTCAAATATGTCCACTCCGCTTTCGTACTCACTCTCACTCACACAATTGGTGTACATTGCAACATTATTTACATTTTTTACATTATATTTACTGAACCAGTGCAGTTCCTCTCTTTGCCTGCTGGGGGCCCTGAGCTCTCTTGCTGGGAGCTACTCCAGCTCCTGTCCAGGAGTGCTGCTGCCCCTTTAAATGCCTCAGTGCAGATGACATCATGCACATTGCCCTGGCTGGGCCTAGGAGCAGCAGCAGCAGCTCCTGGTTTCTGCTCCATTTTCTTTTTCTTTTCCTGGGTTTTCCTTGCTCTGGGCAGGGATGGCCACTGGCACCGCTCCCTGCCCTGCACTTTTCTTCACCCCCGCCGCTGGCTTGCCAGGGAGCGCCAGAGTCCCCGCACCCTCAGATGAAGGTAGGTGGGCCGGGGACCCCGACAACTCCCCGCCAGCTTTTGTGGGCAGCACAGCATTACTTGGAAGGGTGGGTGGGACAGAGGGCAGCGGGCCCGCCATGGCCACGCCCCCCTCCGGTCACAGCCACCCCAGGCAGAGCCGCGGCCCCTTGCGAGGCCACGGCCCCCCCGGGTGACGCAAGCACAGCGGGCGGAGCCGCAACCGCTGAGGCCACGCCCCCCGCCAGTCACGGCCACCACGGGCAGAGCAGAGACCCCTTGCAAGGCCACGCCCCCGGGTGACGCGGACGCCGCAGGCGGGACGACGGCCGAGGAGGACATGCCACCCCCGCATGCCTCAGGATTTGCAGGCCAGGCAACACTCGGGGAGGCCATGCCCCCCTCACGGACCACCACCGCCACCCTATGCCCACCACTTGAGACAGGCAAGGCCGGCCACTCCCCCTCATCGCCCAGTGGCGGCGGAGCCCCCTGCACGGACCCCTTTTTGGGTCGACGTGCCGGGGACCCCGCTCTCACCACAGGTGCCGACATGGGAGCGACCAGCACCTTGCACCGCCTCAGCTGCTGCTTGATGTTCTGCTCGCCCTTCCTAGGCTTCTGGACCCCCACTAGCGATCCAGACTTAGCGGATCCGTACGTGGGGGGCCCAGAAGCCCCAGCACTCGCCGCCCGCCAGTGGTGCGGCCCTGGCTGTACAAACTTTACCTGGTGACAGGCCAGCCCCCCCTGCCACCGAGGGCTGAGCCCGGACACCACCACCAACACCACAACCAGCACCGACCTCCATGTCGCTGCCCTGGTCTGAACTGTCACCAGATGCGACAGTCAGGTCACAACAGTCATCTCTCTCCCCGCTCCCTCGCTGCGGACCCACCACAGGGCCCCGGGAAGAGGAGCAAAAACCAGTTGCTCCTCCATGCCTTCAGAGGCCTTACGCCTGCGCCTCCTGTTTCTCCTCTTCTCGGTTGCCTCATCCTCCAGGCAGACTTCATACCCAAACAACAGTGTGCCAAACCGTGCTGGGGATTCAGTCTGCCGTACTTGTTTAAGGATGAGGTAGCCCCCCTCAGAACTACTCCCGCTCCTTCCATCCTCCCCCTCGCTCCCGCTTTCCTCCGCGTTACTGGAGTCCAGCGGGAGGGCCACCTGCTCGGGGGCTATCCCACTGCATGTTACCTGGCTCACGCTGGTGTCCGTCAGGTCTTCAGGTGGAGGCGGCCCAGGTGTGGTGTGAGCGCCATCTTGCTCTTCCTCCTCCTCGCTTTCCTCCACCTGGATGAGGCCTCCTGACCCCCCAGGAGACCCACCGGCCATGGCCCTGAACCGGTCCTCGTTCTGCAGCTTCTCCTGGAAGGGGCCGCTACCGGGCATGATGGAACTTCGCCGGTCCTCCAGGGCCCGAATCTCCCCTTTCAGCCGCTTGACCGTGGCGGTGACCTCCGCTCTCTTTGAGGCAGGGAGCCTGTTTTTACTGATGACCTGGGCTCCCTCCAACTCCCCCCGGAGTCTCCTGAGCTGCTTGCCGGCCTCCTCGTACTCGGAGAGGTGGGCATGGATGCGGGAGGCGTAGGTGGTAGCCGGCTCTCCCGCAACCTTGGAGCCCCAGATGTTAAGGGGGGCCCTGCCTCACCTCTGCCGGCTGCTGCACCTCCGGGGGAAGGGCCCGCCACAGCCTTCACTTCAGGGGTCCCGGACCCTAGAGCCTTGCGGCCCCCTGGGGTCCGCTTTTTCCCCATCCCTGGGACTGGCTGGCTGTGCCTTGGGCCTCCTGATGGTGGATGAGGCCCCCCCACCCCACCCCACCCCCAGCTGGCTTGCCGGGGGGTGGGAGCCAGGGGCACAGCCCCGGCGCTCAGTCCCAGGGAGAGTCCTCTTTCCTGGGAAGGGGGCAGATGGAAAGTCCTTGCAGGAAAAACCTCCCTTCCCAGGAGCTTAGCAAAACCCCAGCCTGCAGACGCTCAGCACAGACGCTCCTCCTCTTCCTGGGCGTGCCCAGAGCTGCAATCACTATTCTGCTGGTGCAGTCACCGTGTACATACATTACATTACTGATCCTGAGTTACATCCTGTATTATACTCCAGAGCTGCACTCACTGTTCTGCTGGTACAGTCACGGTGTACATATATTACATTACTGATCCTGTACTGATCCTGAGTTACATCCTATATTATACTCCAGAGCTGCACTCACTATTCTGCTGGTGCAGTCACTCTGTACATACATTACTTTACTGATCCTGAGTTACATCCTGCATTATACTCCAGAGCTGCACTCACTATTCTGCTGGTGCAGTCACTGTGTACATACATTACATTACTGATCCTGAGTTACATCCTGTATTATACTCCAGAGCTGCACTCACTATTCTGCTGGTGCAGTCACTGTGTACATACATTACATCACTGATCCTGTACTGATCCTGAGTTACATCCTGCATTATACTCCAGGGCTGCACTCGCTATTCTGCTGGTGCAGTCACTGTGTACATACATTACATTACTGATCCTGAGTTACATCCTGTATTATACTCCAGAGCTGTACTCGCTATTCTGCTTGTGCAGACACTGTGTACATACATTACATTACAGATTCTGAGTTACATCCTGTATTATGCTCCAGAGCTGTACTCACTATTCCGCTGGTGCAGTCACTGTGTACATACATTACATTACTGATCCTGTACTGATCCTGCGTTACATCCTGCATTATACTCCAGAGCTGCACTCACTATTCTGCTGGTGCAGTCACTGTGTACATACATTACTGATCCTGAGTTACATCCTGTATAGTGTTGAGCATTCCGATACCGCAAGTATCGGGTATCGGCCGATACTTGCTGTATCGGAATTCCGATACCGACTTCCGATATTTTTTCAATATCGGAATTCGGCATCGGAATCGGAAGTTCAGTTGATTGACGGCCTGACGTCATCATGATGTGCGGTGTGTGCGCATCATGATGCGCCGTCATTTCGGGCCTTCCGGGGGTCTCTGCCGGCCTGCCGGGGGGCTGTGCCGGCCTGCCGGGGGGCTGTGCTGATGTCCGGGGGTCTGTGCAAGCATCGTCCGATGGGACTACAAGTCCCATCGGGCGATGCCTGCTACCATGACAGTGATTGACACATTAGCCAATGATGGGACAGTAGTAGTCCCATCATCCGGCTAATGTGTTAAATGTTAAAAAAAAAAAAAATAATGCTACATACATGCTACATACATGCTACATACATGCTACATACATGCTACATACATACAGTACATATAACATAGAGTAACATACTTACCAATACTTGTCACATTGTTCCCCGAAGCCATTGTCTTTTCCGGGATAAATATTAACATAACAAACCACAAAAATACTCACCCACGATCCGAAGCAGTCCACGAGTGTGTCCCACGACGATCTTGGGTAGAGAACGGCAGCATCAGATGATGCTGCCGTTCTCTACGGGCTGCAGGAATCCAATGACGGAAGGTAGGTATCCTTCCGCACTGTATTCCTCCGCCACTTAAAAAAAAAAAGTCCCTAGTCTCACTTTATGCCATTGCTGTGTGGGAAATTCCCACACAGCAATGGCATAAAGTGAGACTAGGGACTTTTTTTTTTTAAGTGGCGGAGGAATACAGTGCGGAAGGATACCTACCTTCCGTCATTGGATTCCTGCAGCCCGTAGAGAACGGCAGCATCATCTGATGCTGCCGTTCTCTACCCAAGATCGTCGTGGGACACACTCGTGGACTGCTTCGGATCGTGGGTGAGTATTTTTGTGGTTTATGTTAATATTTATCCCGGAAAAGACAATGGCTTCGGGGAACAATGTGACAAGTATTGGTAAGTATGTTACTCTGTTATATGTACTGTATGTCTATGTATGTATTGTATGAATGTATTGTATGTATGTAGTATATATGTGGTATGTATGTAGCATGTAGTATGTATGTAGCATGCATGTAGTATGTATGTAGCATGCATGTAGTATGTATGTAGCATGCATGTAGCATGTAGTATGTAGCATGCATGTAGTATATATGTAGTATGTATGTAGCATGTAGTATGTATGTAGCATGCATGTAGTATATATGTAGTATGTATGTAGCATGTAGTATGTATGTAGCATGCATGTAGTATATATGTAGTATGTATGTAGCATGTAGTATGTATGTAGCATGCATGTAGTATATATGTAGTATGTATGTAGTATGTATGTAGCATGCATGTAGCATGCAGTATGTATGTAGCATGCATGTAGTATATATGTAGTATGTAGTATGTATGTAGCATGCATGTAGTATATGTGTTATGTATGTAGCATGTAGCATGCATGTAGCATGCATGTAGTATGTATGTAGTATATATGTGGTATGTATGTAGCATGCAGTATGTATGTAGCATGCATGTAGTATATATGTAGTATGTATGTAGCATGTAGTATGTATGTAGCATGCATGTAGTATATATGTAGTATGTATGTAGCATGTAGTATGTATGTAGCATGCATGTAGTATATATGTAGTATGTATGTAGTATGTATGTAGCATGCATGTAGCATGCAGTATGTATGTAGCATGCATGTAGTATATATGTAGTATGTAGTATGTATGTAGCATGCATGTAGTATATATGTGTTATGTATGTAGCATGTAGCATGCATGTAGTATGTATGTAGTATATATGTGGTATGTATGTAGCATGCAGTATGTATGTAGCATGCATGTAGTATATATGTAGTATGTATGTTGCATGTAGTATTTATGTAGTATGAATGTAGCATGTATGTAGTATGTATGTAGTATGTAGTATGAATGTAGCATGTATGTAGTATGCATGTTGTATGTATGTAGCATGTAATTTTTTTTTTTTTTTTTTTACATTTAACACATTAGCCGGATGATGGGACTACTACTGTCCCATCATTGGCTAATGTGTCAATCACTGTCATGGTAGCAGGCATCGCCCGATGGGACTTGTAGTCCCATCGGACGATGCCTGCACAGACCCCCGGAGCCTGCACAGCCCCCCGGCAGGCCGGCACAGCCCCCCGGCAGGCCGGCACAGCCCCCCGGCAGGCCGGCACAGCCCCCCGGAGCCTGCACAGACCACCGGCAGGCCGGCACAGACCACCGGCAGGCCGGCACAGACCCCCTGGCAGGCCGGCACAGCCCCCCGAAAGGCCCGTACAGACCCCAGAGAGGCTGTACAAGGGCAGGAAAGGGTTTTTCTTATTCCGATACCGGAAGTCCCATAGACTTGAATGGGACTTCCGGTATCGGAATCGGCGATACCGATACTTTTTTTTAAAGATCGGCCGATACCATCCGATACGATACTTTGAAGTATCGGACGGTATCGCTCAACTCTAATCCTGTATTATACTCCGGAGCTGCACTCACTATTCTGCTCATGCAGTCTCTGGTAAGCATAAGAGATGAGCAGACTAATTTGATGCAAACTAATTTTATGTCAAATTTAATGAAGTTCATTCCAACAATTTGCGATTCATTTTGTATGAATTCTATGGCGAGATCACGTTGACATTACAAAGGCTGTGTTTGCATGCTAGAGATTGAAAGCAGTTGGATACAGCCCTGGTTGACGGTAGAGTGTTACATCTTTCTTTTCAGGGCAGTTGGAGGTTTTCCAATATTGCAATTCGCTTCTAATCGATTTTTTGGGGTAAAAAATGTGTTGAATCTGATGAATTTGAATTTTACAGTATTTGATCATGTCTAGTGAGCTCATGATACTACAAAAGAAAATGCAAAACTGCTGTAAGTGTGGTAAGCCATGAGATATGACTACATTGGCTGTGACGGGCTGTGCACCTTCACTATAAGGGTCGGTTCTAGCAGGGACCTGGGCGCATTCAGTCTTTTACTCTCTTGCACTGAAATGATTTCTTATATTGTATCCTGAAAGAATATCAGATTTAAAAGCTCTTATCAACTTCCTTCCATCTGTGTCCAGAGGAATCCTGTGGCCGGGGTGATGATTTTCAAGAATCCATAACCGAAATTCTGAAATTGGCATTTCCTCTTGAAAGCCTTTTGCAAGATTTTTATCTCCTAGGAGAGAAGCCGATATTGAATATTGCATGAAAGGCGAAATGTGTCTTGTGCTCATTTATTGCTTCCTATAGGGTAGATTATCATCAGGGAACAGCCAAGTAGGAATATGGAAAAATCGCTTTATTTTTTTTTAACTGCGGCACATGATTTAACAATGTATCAAACTCCAAATTAAAAATGGCCCCAAAAAGGGGAGGTTAGTACGGACCAATGTGGTGTATTAACATTTCTTAACTTTTCCTATTGCAGACCATCCTATGTTTGCAATAATGCCGGAATTAGGAATATAATACTTTATAATATTGTAAATCAGAAATCTAGGAAAGCTGGGTGACTGCCATTATAATATTGATAATATTTTCAGTATTGTGTGACTTCCCCAGGGGGAATAAAAAAAAACCCATTTAAAATAAAACGTTTATTACGTATTATTTTCATACTACTTAAAGGGATGTTCAAAGTTATTAAGTTGCTTTTCTTAGCTAGAGAGCATGAAAGTATGCAGTTTACTTGCTTTTTCTATCTTCTGTCATTCTCCTGCTGTGAGAGCTTTTATCTTACATAGTGCACAGCTGGTTTCCGTGGAGATTGGTAGCAAATGCCTGCCCATATTCTGGCCCCAGAGTTCACAGTAACTACAGTCCAGGAGAGAAGTTAACTTCATGACAGTCAGCTCTCTCTCCATCCCAAATATTTATAACTTTTTAAAAGGCAAGAGCCCGTCCTTCCAGAAACCGGGAAGGGAGGAAACTGTAAGGAGACTACGTAGCTCTGAGCTGCTCAAGAGATAACTTGAGAATACCCTTCATTTAACTAAAATAAAACCTTTGATAAATTCCCGTTAAATTTCTAGAATAATACTGTTACTATTTCTACTTGACACAGTATGTTCACAGATCAACATTTTGTAAGACTCAATATTAACAGTGTTTACGCTTACTTTTCTAGACTTCAACCATTTCCCCTGGCAGCTGGATATCAGCTTCTGGGCCAAATCATGACAGTCCATGCTTGCCTTAGAATTGCTTGTAGTTTATCACAAACTTTGTGCTTTTGTTCTTCCACCCAATTTTTCAGGATTGACCACAGGTTCTCAATGGGATTCAGACCTGGGCAGTTTCCTGGCCATGGACCTCAAGTTTCAATGTTTACACATTGATGTTTAAATAGTAATTGAACTTGTTTCTTGTTGATCCAATAAATTGTCAATTTAGAGGCAATCTTACAAGCAGCAATGTCCTTACCTGTAAAGCCCTTTGGATGCAAGGCAATGAAGACTGCAAGTGTTTGCTTGGATGGTTCACAGAAGAAGACCATGATTTCAGGCACCATCTCCCTTTAAAAACATCCCATCTGCTCTTACAATTCAGTCACCATTACAGAGTGACATCAGTTGCCTTGACCTTGTTAACACTTTCTCATAAGATAACAAAAAGATCACGGAAATGATGCTAGCAGGTCCTTTTGTGGCAGGGATGAAATTCAGAGGAAATGTGGGTTTTGTGATTAATTTAATTCATTACCAAAGAACGACTTTGCAATTTTATGCTATTCATCAGATCAATGTTCATAGCAACCTAGATTCAATGGAGAGTGAGGAGGGGAGATTAGAGGAGAGAAGAAGCGAGGAGAAGAAGGGAGATTGGAAGATAGAAGAAGAGAGGGTGCAAGGAGAGAGATTCCATTCAGGTTCACAGAGGGGGTCTCCTGAATAAGAGACCCCAGTTTGTGAAGTCCAGTTGATTTGTCTTGACTAGTTGAGTCATTTGCTTTTTTTTTTTTAAATATGAGTTCCGAGTGACCATAAATTAGGTGCTGTACCTTTAAATCTGAGCAGGGATTTATGTTCCATTGTCTTTCTCCTATTTGATGTCAGTGTCTGATCTTATCTGTTTATCAATAATAGTGTTTTTTTTTTCACAATGGGCCTTGAATTAGCATAAATGGCACATAACAAGCGGACACCGTAATAAATGGCAGCGATACAAATCTCTGATAACATTTCACCTTGAATACAGAATAGAACTACGTACAAAAAGTGATTGGCAACTTAATAAAGGCTTTAGGAGCATTTCATTTATAAGGAAGCGTGGCGACTGATAGGGGAATTTGTTTAACTTGTCCTGAAGTTATATATTTAATATCACCGCAGGGGATTAGAATTGCAATTTCTGCAGTAGTAGAACCGTAGAATGTATGATGCCATTCACACAACCAGGGACACAAATAATCTGTAAGTGAATGATTCTCAATACAATGCACCATCTCATGCCGAATTATGAGTGGAAAATCATTATTTGGTCAGTGGACATAGATGTAGCTAGGGTCATTTTTTACAATAATTCATAAATTAGAAAATTGTGTGTTTTCTTGCAGATTTAAAGGGGAACTCGGAGGAAAAAAGTTTCCTATTAATTTTTTTCTATATCTGAACTCATGTTCCAGATGTACACTGCCGAGCTGCAGTTCCCAAAAATGTCCAGTGTATGGCGCTTTGCTCTTCTGGATTTGTACACTGTATACCTCCGACTATCTCCTGACCTAGTTAAATCTGATCAGAATAGTTGTCAAACTCCACAATCTGATACTGATAATCTATCCTAAGGATATTATATATTAAAGTCCTGAAAAAACCCTTCAAGTTACTCTTCTGCCTGTTGGGATATCGATGTCAGAAGTTGCCACTGTGTATAGTATATAATGTATCTAACTACATATGTACAGTGCAATGTGACGTTAATTCCAACCAACTGCTGATCTTACAAGAATAACCCCTTAGCGCAGAACCAGTCAGAAATTTTACGGGGGGTTGGAGTCCACAGAACAGCGACTTCCCTTCCACTCTGTGGGGATCCAATGGTCAATCAGCATCATGACCTGTCAACAGAGCAGGCCGAAAGAGATGGTGCCGCACTGTAGCGATGAAGTCAGAAGACCTGGAGAGTCACTGTCTGAGTTGTGAAAGATTTCTGCATGCAGATAGTTAGCCCAGCAAAAATGAAAGTGGATACAAATATCTACTCTCTCTGGTGGTCAAGGAATGTCCATGCATCTAATAGGCTGCACGTTGATTGCAATGTGTAGTACTCCATTTCTCCTCCAGGGGCGCTGCAGGACGAATAAGCACATGTTGTAAGTTATCCTCAATTATTTTATTAATTTTTATTTATTTTGCTCACTTATTTAGCGCCATTAGTTTCACAGATATTATCATCACTGTCCCCATTGGGGCTCACAATCTAGATTCCCTATCAGTATGTGTTTGGAGTAGGAGAGGAAACCGGAGAACCTGGAGGAAACACGGGAAGAACATACAAACTCCTTGCAAATATTGTCCTTCATAGGATCTGAACCCAGGACCCCAGCGCTGCAGTGCTAGCCACTGAGCCATGTGTTGCCTCATAACTTATAACTGATCCCACTAGGACAGCCTACATTCAGCTTATCATTAAGAGACTTAAAAAGATGAAAGCATTTTATTTTAAAATATGTATTCCTTTTTCCTATCATTTTGTAACAGTTGCGACATTCTCCGTCTCTATTCCTCCGGAAAGAAACTGCTGAATACAAAATATAATTGGAGGATTTCACTCCAGATGACATTTATTAAGTCCATTGTTTGATTTCAGGTGAATAGTTCTTTAAAGGGGAAGTAACACCGCTGATTGTTTATTATAAAGGGACGGATGGCCTAATAACGGGGTCTGTCTTTTCTTAGGTCCCTATTTGGATGATTACATCTAGTTTCTGCTTTGAGTCTGTCATGTATCATATGAGCTTTCTCCTGTCCAGCTCTACTCCTGTCGTCCACCGCTGCCTTTAATCTCTCGTCTCCACTCCCGGGCCCGGGATGATATGACTGCGCCAGGCGTTGTTGCATGTCATCCTGAACCGACTTCACATGTCAGTTCCAAGGACCACTAATTACGGCTCAGCCTGCGCAGGGCTGATACCATCCCAGCACTTGGACGGCGCAGAAATCAAGTTTCTCTTCCATCTTTCCCTAGACCCTTCTTCTCATCGGCAGAATATGACAGTTATGTGGACAGTACGAGTCAAGAGAGATTTGCTTTACAATTTGTATTTGAGATCTTTGGGGTCTTACGTGCATTTGACCAATTACATGGGGTCAACGCTCCCTGATAGTGATGTGTCCTGGAGGACGATATTCTTGTCTGTAGTCTTTGCTTGCAACTGGTTCATTTTACATCTTACATTTAAACATAAATTAAAAAAAAATCCCGGAATCCTAGAATCATACATTGCCCAAATAACACTTCCAGACAAATGCCTAAATACCACTTCCCAATCAATAATCTCGTGAGTATAGTTGCATTTCCTTAGGTGTAGGAAACATTTGTGAGATGAAGGCTGCAAGCTTGGGTTGCACAGGCTGTCAAGGCCAATGGCGCCCCTTAGAAGCGACAGTACATATGCACAGACCGCACAATCCTGAGGTCGATCCAAGGAAACATCTCTAATTCCTTACTGGTCACAGTCATACACAAACTGTACCTGTTGTGTGGCGGCCCCTGAAGTGTACAGGAGCTGTAGTATTGGGCCATGACGGCATGTCCCATATCGGGAGAAAAGTGGCCTCTACTATAAATGAACGACAAAACTCAGATGTCACCAGAATGTAACACACGTTTCATAGAACAGACCCTGGGGTCAATCAAAGAACAAAACCCTCCTGCCCCAAGTGTGTAAGGTTCTGGTAGGGAAAACAAAAAGTCATATTTGCAATGTACACCCCTGGATAGCCTAATAATGATAAATAACCCCATTACATGGCATATGGACCAGTTATATACACTGCTCAAAAAAATAAAGGGAACACTTAAACAACAGAATCTGACTCCAAGTAAATCAAACTTCTGTGATAACAAACTGTTCACTCAGGAAGCAACACTGACTGACAATCAATTTCACATGCTGTTGTGCAAATGGAATAGACAACAGAGATGGAAATTATTGGCAATTATCAAGACACCGTCAATAAAGGAGGGGTTCTGCAGGTGGGGACCACAGGCCACATCTCAGTACCAATGCTTTCTGGCTGATGTTTTGGTCACTTTTGAATGTTGGTTGTGCTTTCACACTCATGGTAGCATGAGACGGACTCTACAACCCACACAAGTGGCTCAGATAGTGCAGCTCATCCAGGATGGCACATCAATGTGAGCTGTGGTAAGAAGGTCTGCTGTGTCTGTCAGCGTAGTGTCCAGAGGCTGGAGGCGCTACCAGGAGACAGGCCAGTACACCAGGAGACGTGATTTACTTGGAGGTATATTCTGTTTAAGTGTTCTCTTTATTTTTTTGAGCAGTGTATTATTTGACCACATCGTATAATATTTAATCCTATTGTATGATACATGATTCCGTTATATGACATATAATCCTGGTACATGATCCATGACCTTATTATATGTTACATGATCCCATTATATGATCCATGACCCTACTATATGATACATGACCCTACTACAGTCATATGTTAAAGTTTGGGCACCCCTATTAATGTTAACCTTTTTTCTTTATAACAATTTTGGTTTTTGCAACAGCTATTTCAGTTTCATATATCTAATAATTGATGGACTCAGTTATATTTCTGGATTCAAATGAGGTTTATTGTACTAACAGAAAATGTGCAATCTGCATTTAAACAAAATTTGACCGGTGCAAAAGTATGGGCACCTTAACATAAAAGTGACATTAATATTTCGTAGATCCTCTCTTTGCAAAAATAACAGCGTCTAGTCGCTTCCTGTAGCTATTAATGAGTTCCTGTATCCTGATGAAGGTATTTGTGACCATTCCTGTTTACAAAACAATTCCAGTTCAGTTAAGTTTGATAGTCGCCGAGCATGGACAGCCGCTTCAAATCATCCCACAGATGTTCAATGATATTCAGGTCTGGGGACTGGGATGGCCATTCCAGAACATTGTAATTGTTCCTCTGCATGAATGCCTGAGTAGATTTGGAGCGGTGTTTTGGATCATTGTCTTGCTGAAATATCCATCCCCTGCGTAACTTCAACTTCGTCACTGATTCTTGCACATTATTGTCAAGAATCTGCTGATACTGAGTTGAATCCATGCGACCCTCAACTTTAACAAGATTCCCGGTGCCGGCATTGGCCACACAGCCCCAAAGCATGATGGAACCTCCACCAAATTTTACTGTGGGTAGCAAGTGTTTTTCTTGGAATGCTGTGTTTTTTAGCCTCCATGCATAACGCCTTTTTGTATGACCAAACAACTCAATCTTTGTTTCATCAGTCCACAGGACCTTCTTCCACAATGTAACTGGCTTGTCAAAATGTGCTTTTGCAGACCTCAGGCGACTCTGTTTGTGGTGTGCTTGCAGAAACGGCTTCTTTCGCATCACTCTCCCATACAGCTTCTCCTTGTGCAAAGTGCGCTGTATTGTTGACCGATACACAGTGACACCATCTGCAGCAAGATGATGCTGCAGGTCTTTGGAGGTGGTCTGTGGATTGTCCTTGACTGTTCTCACCATTCTTCTTCTCTGCCTTCCTGATATTTTTCTTGGCCGGCCACTTCTGGGCTTAACAAGAACTGTACCTGTGTTCTTCCATTTCCTTACTATGTTCCTCACAGTGGAAACTGACAGGTTAAATCTCTGAGACAACTTTTTGTATCCTTCCTCTGAAAAGCTATGTTGAATAATCTTTGTTTTCAGATCATTTGAGAGTTGTTTTGAGGAGCCCATGATGCCACTCTTCATAGGAGAATCAAATAGGAGAACTACTTGCAAGTGGCCACCTTAAATACCTTTTCTCATGATTTGATACACCTGGCTATGAAGTTCAAAGCTCAATGAGGTTACAAAACCAATTTAGTGCTTCAGGAAGTCAGTAAAAAGTAGTTAGGAGTGTTCAAATCAAGAAAATGATAAGGGTGCCCATACTTTTGCACCGGTCAAATTTTGTTTAAATGCAGATTGCACATTTTCTGTTAGTACAATAAACCTCATTTGAATCCAGAAATATAACTGAGTCCATCAGTTATTAGATATATGAAACTGAAATAGCTGTTGCAAAAACCAAAATTGTTATAAAGAAAAAAGGTTAACATTAATAGGGGTGCCCAAACTTTAACATATGACTGTATATGATAGGATCATGCATCATACAATGTTGATCATCTATTACATAATCCATGAGCCTATTCTATGTACCTGATCCGATTATATGATCCATGACCTTACTATATTATAGATGACCCTACTATATGATAAGTGATCCCATTATACTGTATGAATCATCATACTATTTTGTAATCCATGATCCTATCATATGATATATGATCCCACTATATGATACTTGATCCCATTATATGATCCCATCATATAATTCAAATTTAAATTTTCACTACCCTGGTCCAGTGTCCAGTCCAGTTCTTAGTGGCAGACAGTGTCACTTCTGCACTAGGCATCCACAGCCCAACATGCTAGGCATCTCCGGGGTTCACCAGACTCCACCACCTTAATGTGCCATAGTGCAATGGCTATAATGTCATCGCGGGTCCTAGTAAGCACCAGTCACCCATAATGTCAGGTTGCATTTGACTGGTACAGAAGTGAAGGCTGGCTGCCATGAAAGACCGGACTAGACTCCAAACCAAGGCAGCACAAATCATGTTGCACGCCTGTAATTGCCACATTATATGACCACAATATATGACACATGACCACAATGTATGCTATGTGTTACATGACCCTGTTGTATACTACATTGATCTTAATACATGACCACTATATATCATTTATGACCACTAGACACAATATATTACCAAATTAGATAATACATTAGTATATACGAGTCATGAGCACATCATATGATATAGGACCAAAATAGAGGCTACATGAGCAGCAGGGCTGCCCTGATTGGCGTCTGGAGCCCCTATGAACAGAGGGCCCCAGCAGCGGGGCAGGCTGGGCGGGAGGGGGGGTCAGAGAAGCACCATGTCAGCGCCTACTGCCCCCCGCCGCATTGAACTATATCGGCGTCTATGACACCGGCACAGTTCAAAGCAATGATGGAGGAGAGAGCATCAGCTGACGCTCCCTCTCCCATCATTCCCCGCTTTGCCTCTGACACAGCGGGTGCGCGATGATGTCATCGCGCTCTCACTGTGTATCAGGCAGAGCAGGAGACAGGAGCAAGCCAGCAGCGTGGGCACGAAGAGAAGGTGAGGAGAGTTTTTTTTATGCAACAGTGAGTACAGTCAGGACTGTGGGGCCATTCTCGGGGGGGGGTTGTATAGCATGGTGCTGTATACCATGGGGGGTGCTGTGCTGTATACCATGTGGGGCTGTATACCATGCGAGGCTGTGCTCTATACTATGCGAGGCTGTTCTGTATACCATGTGGTGCTGTGCTATATACCATGTGGTGCTGTGTTATATACCATGTGGTGCTGTGTTATATACCATGGGGGGTACATTATATTCTATGGGGGAGACTGCGTTATATAATATGGGGGGGCGACATTATATTCTATGGTGTAGCAAGTCAGACACCTGTCCTCCGCTCATTTCATTCTCTATGTGGGGGTGGAATTATGGGAGCGGTGGGGCTGTGGACAGTTCGAGGGATGAAGCCTGGGCTGGTCTCAAGGGGGTCCCAAAAATTTTGCCAGTATGGGGCCCCGAAATTCCTAGTGGCAGCCCGGGGTGGGTGGGGGGCTCATTTGAAAGTTCGCACCGGGGCTCATAACTTTGTAGTTACGCCTCTGATGAGCAGAATGCATCATGCTGTGTCATACACTGTGGTCATGAATGAAGACGCCTTGTCGTCAGGTCTGTGGCAGGAATGCACGTCCCAGAGTAAATATTCGGCTCTTCTACTAAATGAGATGCAGTTTTCTATCTATTTCATGGTTTTATGGGTCATGCAGCAATTTTAATGAAAATCAACTAATAACTATGCAGAGACATGAAATGTTGATGCTTCCTAAAAGTGCGGCAATTACTTCAGTCGAACAGCAATTACCTGGATTCGCTAAAAACTAATCCGCTGCCCCAAAAATCTTTTCCGCAGCTTTGGCAAATAAATATTATCACTTTTTGATTTAGCGCGCACTCAATATTTTATGAGGCTGCATATGTTTTATTGCAGAAAGTGAAGCCGCTTCCTTGTGTACCCGCTGCATGCTACAAATGAGACAAAGTGAGATGAAAAAAGAGATAGTGATACAATGTAACAATTCTGCAGGGGTCATAAATACTGATCCCAGAGGAAAATAGCTTCCTGTTCTTAATAGAAAGGGTCCAATTTGAAGTCAAAGAAATTTTGACAATTTTATGAGATCTAATTTATTTCTATTATGTGCCGGGTGAGGAAATAGTAAGCGGGATAATTTATAAAGCTGCGAGGGGAAAGGCTCGGTTATATCGATGCAATCCCTCACTGTGATCTATGGGAGAGCTGTCTTTATGGGATAACTAGTTCTTAACTAAAATCACTTTCAAGCATTATGTCACTAAATATTGGAGATCGTAATCTGAGAGTGGATTAATAAGGTTAACGTTGAAAATGGAGATGGAGAATGACACCATGATATAGGGCAAGGAAGGCAACCTTTGCATCTCCGTCTACTGTGAAACTACAACCCCCAGCATGCCAAGATAGCCTGGTGGCTCAAATGTAAGTTTGTTGAGAGCAGTGCCGGACCAGTGCAGGGCACAGTTATGCTACATTAATATAGCTGTAAGTTTAAAGGGATTGTTTAGTACTCAGATACAGTTGTGGCCAAAAGTATTGACACCCCTGCAATTCTGTCAGATAATACTCAGTTTCTTCCTGAAAATGATTGCAAACACAAATTCTTTGGTATTATTATCTTCATTTAATTTGTCTTAAATTAAAAAACACAAAAAGAATTGTCCTAAAGCCAAATTGGATATAATTCCACACCAAACATAAAAAAAGAGGGCGGACAAAAGTATTGGCACTGTTCGAAAAATCATGTGATGCTTCTCTAATTTGTGTAATTATCAGCACCTGTAACTTACCTGTGGCACCTAACAGGTGTTGGCAATAACTAAATCACACTGGCAGACAGTTGACATGGATTAAAGTTGACTCAATCTCTGTCCTGTGTCCTTGTGTGTTCCACATTGAGCATGGAGAAAAGAAAGAAGACCAAAGAACTGTCTGAGGACTTGAGAAACCAAATTATGAGGAAGCATGAGCAATCTCAAGGCTACAAGTCCATCTCCAAAGACCTGAATGTTCCTGTGTCTACCGTGCGCAGTGTCATCAAGAAGTGTAAAGCCCATGGCACTGTGGCTGACCTCCCTAGATGTGGACAGAAAAGAAAAATTGACAAGAGATTTCAACGCAAGATTGTGCGGATGTTGGATAAAGAACCTCGACTAACATCCAAACAAGTTCAAGCTGCCCTGCAGTCCAAGGATACAACAGTGTCAACCCGTACTATCCGTCGGCGTCTGAATGAAAAGGGACTGTATGGTAGGAGACCCAGGAAGACCCCACTCCTTACCCCGAGACATAAAAAAGCCAGGCTGGAGTTTGCCAAAACTTACCTGAAAAAGCCTAAAACGTTTTGGAAGAATGTTCTCTGGTCAGATGAGACAAAAGTAGAGCTTTTTGGGTAAAGGCATCAACATAGAGTTTACAGGAGAAAAAAGAGGCATTCAAAGAAAAGAACACGGTCCCTACAGTCAAACATGGCGGAGGATCGCTGATGTTTTGGGGTTGCTTTGCTGCCTCTGGCACTGGACTGCTTGACCGTGTGTATGGCTTATGAAGTCTGAAGACTACCAACAAATTTTGCAGCATAATGTAGGGCCCAGTGTGAGAAAGCTGGGTCTCCCTCAGAGGTCATGGGTCTTCCAGCAGGAAAATGACCCAAAACACACTTCAAAAAGCACTAGAAAATGGTTTGAGAGAAAGCACTGGAGACTTCTAAGGTGGCCAGCAATGAGTCCAGACCTGAATCCCATAGAACACCTGTGGAGAGATCTGAAAATGGCAGTTTGGAGAAGGGACCCTTCAAATATCAGGGACCTGGAGGAGTTTGCCAAAGAAGAATGGTCTAAAATTCCAGCAGAGCATTGTAAGAAACTCATTGATGTTACCGGAAGCGGTTGGTCGCAGTTATTTTGGCTAAAGGTTGTGCAACCAAGTATTAGGCTGAGGGTGCCAATACTTTTGTCTGGCCCATTTTTGGAGTTTTGTGTGAAATGATCAATTTTTACTTTTTGCTTCATTCTCTTTTGTGTTTTTTCATTTAAGACAAATGAAATGAAGATAATAATACCAAAGAATTTGTGTTTGCAATCATTTTCAGGAAGAAACTGAGTATTATCTGACAGAATTGAAGGGGTGTCAATACTTTTGGCCACAACTGTACAAGAGATACAAGTCATCAAGATCAGATAGATGTGGTGCCAGATGTCAGACCGCCAGTTGTTTGCAGCTTCCAGTGCTAAGGGAATTACATAGTGTGCAGAGTCAGAATACTACAGTTGTGTACACTACGTCAACTGCGGCTCCGCTCCTTTTCACTTCCTTTGGGACTGAGTTGCAGTACCCAAGAATGGCCACTACACAGTGTGTGGAGCTATGCTGCTTTGGCTTTGTACATGGTAGCTGCAAAAAACTGCTTGGTGGGGGCACCAGATGTATAACTTCCACTGACCTGATATTGATGATCTATTCTAAAAATAAATTGTTGATAACTAAGTCCTACACAACCTCCATTTTTATTTTGTTTCTCTATATTGGAGATATTAGTAAAATATTTGGCACCTACTAAGTTAATACTTGTTAAGTCCAAGTGGGTGTTGTCATACAGTTTTCACTGGGGGGTGTGTACTTCTCCCTGTATGAGTTGACCAACCATAAGCAGGCAACAACACAGAAGATAAAGAACATGCCCCCACCATAGCTTAGGCTTCTCAGTGTGTGAAATGTAAGGATACAGCTCTGATCTACTGGTCTCACCTCCTTCATGATTAGAAAGTGGTGAAAGATTAGTGAAGAAATTACTCATAGCTTTCAGATAAGGTCCATGTAGAGAAAAAGGGCAGCACAGCAGACAGCTGACTTTAGCTGTGTCACATTACAAACCCTTTTATTAGCTCTCTGGCTCTCATAGCACTGTCAGCTCTGCTGTATTCCCCTTCTTCACACTGCCTGTTTAGAGATGAGTCACACTTATGTCTGTTGTGCTCATAGCTAGTGTTGAGCATTCCGATACCGCAAGTATCGGGTATCGGCCGATACTTGCTGTATCGGAATTCCGATACCGACTTCCGATATTTTTTCAATATCGGAATTCGGCATCGGAATCGGAAGTTCAGTTGATTGACGGCCTGACGTCATCATGATGCGCGGTGTGTGCGCATCATGATGCGCCGTCATTTCGGGCCTTCCGGGGGTCTCTGCCGGCCTGCCGGGGGGCTGTGCCGGCCTGCCGGGGGGCTGTGTGGACTGCCCGGGGTCTGTACCGGCCTGCCGGGGGGCTGTGCCGGCCTGCCGGTGGTCTGTGCACCCTGTGGGGGTCTGTACCGGCCTGCCGGGGGGCTGTGCCGGCCTGCCGGGGGGCTGTGCTGATGTCCGGGGGTCTGTGCAAGCATCGTCCGATGGGACTACAAGTCCCATCGGGCGATGCCTGCTACCATGACAGTGATTGACACATTAGACAATGATGGGACAGTAGTAGTCCCATCATCCGGCTAATGTGTTAAATGTTAAAAAAAAAAAAAAAAATACTACATACATACTGCATGCTACATGCATGCTACATGCATGCTACATGCATGCTACATACATGCATGCTACATACATGCATGCTACATACATGCTACATACATGCATGCTACATACATGCTACATGCATGCATGCTACATACATGCTACATGCATGCTACATACATGCTACATGCATGCTACATGCATGCTACATGCATGCTACATGCATGCTACATGCATGCTACATGCATGCTACATACATACTACATACATACCACATGCATGCTACATACCACATGCATGCTAGCTACATACCACATGCATGCTACATACATACCACATGCATGCTACATACATACCACATGCATGCTACATACATACCACATACATACTACATACTACATATATGCTACATACATACTACATACATACCACATACATACTACATACTACATATATACTACATGCATGCTACATACATACTACATGCTACATACATACCACATACATACTACATACATGCTACATACATACTACATATATACTACATGCTACATACATACTACATGCTACATGCATGCTACATATATACTACATACATACAATACATTCATACAATACATACATAGACATACAGTACATATAACATAGAGTAACATACTTACCAATACTTGTCACATTGTTCCCCGAAGCCATTGTCTTTTCCGGAATAAATATTAACATAACAAACCACAAAAATACTCACCCACGATCCGAAGCACACAGCAATGGCATACAGTGAGACTAGGGACTTTTTTTTTTTTTAAGTGGCGGAGGAATACAGTGCGGAAGGATACCTACCTTCCGTCATTGGATTCCAGCAGCCCGTAGAGAACGGCAGCAACAGCTGATGCTGCAGTTCTCTACCCAAGATCGTCGTGGGACACACTCGTGGACTGCTTCGGATCGTGGGTGAGTATTTTTGTGGTTTGTTATGTTAATATTTATTCCGGAAAAGACAATGGCTTCGGGGAACAATGTGACAAGTATTGGTAAGTATGTTACTCTATGTTATATGTACTGTATGTCTATGTATGTATTGTATGAATGTATTGTATGTATGTAGTATATATGTGGTATGTATGTAGCATGTAGTATGTATGTAGCATGCATGTAGCATGCAGTATGTATGTAGCATGCATGTAGTATATATGTAGTATGTATGTGGTATGTATGTAGCATGTAGTATGTATGTAGCATGCATGTAGTATGTATGTAGCATGCATGTAGTATATATGTAGTATGTATGTAGCATGTAGTATGTAGCATGCATGTAGTATATATGTAGTATGTATGTAGCATGTAGTATGTAGCATGCATGTAGTATATATGTAGTATGTATGTAGCATGTAGTATGTATGTAGCATGCATGTAGCATGCATGTAGTATGTATATGGTATGTATGTAGCATGTAGTATGTATGTAGCATGCATGTAGCATGCATGTAGTATGTATGTAGTATATATGTAGTATATATGTAGCATGTAGTATGTATGTAGTATGTATGTAGCATGCATGTAGCATGCAGTATGTATGTAGCATGCATGTAGTATATATGTAGTATGTATGTAGCATGTAGCATGCATGTAGTATATATGTAGTATGTAGCATGTAGTATGTATGTAGCATGCATGTAGTATATATGTGTTATGTATGTAGCATGCATGTAGTATGTATGTAGTATATATGTGGTATGTATGTAGCATGCAGTATGTATGTAGCATGCATGTAGTATATATGTAGTATGTATGTAGCATGTAGTATGTAGCATGCATGTAGTATATATGTGTTATGTATGTAGCATGTAGCATGCATGTAGCATGCATGTAGTATATATGTGGTATGTATGTAGCATGCAGTATGTATGTAGCATGCAGTATATATGTAGTATGTATGTTGCATGTAGTATTTATGTAGTATGAATGTAGCATGTATGTAGTATGTAGTATGAATGTAGCATGTATGTAGTATGCATGTTGTATGTATGTAGCATGTAATTTTTTTTTTTTTTTTTTTACATTTAACACATTAGCCGGATGATGGGACTACTACTGTCCCATCATTGGCTAATGTGTCAATCACTGTCATGGTAGCAGGCATCGCCCGATGGGACTTGTAGTCCCATCGGACGATGCCTGCACAGACCCCCGGAGCCTGCACAGCCCCCCGGCAGGCCGGCACAGCCCCCCGGCAGGCCGGTACAGCCCCCCGGCAGGCCGGCACAGCCCCCCGGCAGGCCGGCACAGCCCCCCCGGAGCCGGCACAGACCACCGGCAGGCCGGCACAGCCCCCCGGCAGGCCGGCACAGCCCCCCGGCAGGCCGGCACAGCCCCCCGGCAGAGCCCCCCGGCAGGCCGGCACAGCCCCCCCCGGAGCCTGCACAGCCCCCCGGCAGGCCGGCACAGCCCCCCGGCAGGCCGGCACAGCCCCCCGGCAGGCCGGCACAGCCCCCCGGCAGGCCGGCACAGCCCCCCCGGAGCCTGCACAGACCCCCGGCAGGCCGGCACAGCCCCCCGGCAGGCCGGCACAGCCCCCCCGGAGCCTGCACAGCCCCCCCGGAGCCTGCACAGCCCCCCGGCAGGCCGGCACAGCCCCCCGGCAGGCCGGCACAGCCCCCCCGGAGCCTGCACAGCCCCCCCGGAGCCTGCACAGACCACCGGCAGGCCGGCACAGACCACCGGAGCCTGCACAGACCCCCTGGCAGGCCGGCACAGCCCCCCGAAAGGCCCGTACAGACCCCAGAGAGGCTGTACAAGGGCAGGAAAGGGTTTTTCTTATTCCGATACCGGAAGTCCCATAGACTTGAATGGGACTTCCGGTATCGGAATCGGCGATACCGATACTTTTTTTTAAAGATCGGCCGATACCATCCGATACGATACTTTGAAGTATCGGACGGTATCGCTCAACTCTACTCATAGCATCTTTGAATCTCACTGTAGCGATAGCACAATGAGCTATTCCAGTGTGAGATTTAATGACGACTTAATCTCCTCTCAATGCAGAGTGCTTACAAGTTGCTCTGAGCACAACAGACTTTAGTATGACTCATCTCTGGACAGACAGTGTGGTGGACAGGCAGTACAGCAGAAGTGACAATGCTAAGAGAGAAGAGCTGACAAAAGAATTTGTAATGTGACTTAACTAAACTCAGCTGTTCTGCCCATCCCTGCATACTGACTCATGCATGAGGTTAGACCAGGAGATCAGAGCTGTATCATTACACCTCACACACTCGGAAACCTAAGCTATAGTGGGGGCGTGTGTTTCTGCTGTGTTGTTGCCTGCTTGTGATTGGGCAACTCATATAGGGAGAAGTATACGCCCCCAAGGAAAACTGCCTGATAACTTTTTGTATGCCCAGTGGGTGTCAACTCAATAGGTGCCAAATAATTTGCTAAAATCCCCTCAGTGGAGAGACCCTCCCAAATTTTGAATGTAGTGACCTTGTTCCCCTCATTATATAGGAAGGAATATGGGGCTTACATCAGTTGGGGTGATTCTACATGGTCCTCATTGCAGCCACAGGCCTGTCTCTAAATGCTCTTGCTTGCAGTCAGTGTTGATTGAGGCTCCACCAAATCATGAAGGCCCCTCCTCTTTGGAAATCTGCAGGAGTTTCCTGGTGATCTATTTTTTCTCACTGAGGGTTTAGTTACTTGTGGTTTATTATCTTTCTGACTGTACTGTAGTGAGAATCATCTCTCCATATACAGACCTGCTGCGCTTGTACGAGCAAGATGAAAAAGCAAAGTTGCAGTGTAAAGCATGGGGGAAAGATAGAATAACAGTCTAAGACTCTGATGAGGCAAATGATGGATTTTAGATTACTTCACTCTTTTTATCTACAGTAGATCAACAGTCTTTCTTTTTTTTTATCCCCCTTTCAGCTCACTCCATTGGATCAAGGAGACTATGAATGGCGGCAGCGCACACTGACTGTAGTGTGCACTTACATTTGCCAGAGAACTTTATTGACTTCAAATAGAATTGAAGTGACTTGGTAATTTCTGCAATACTTGTCAGGAACAAGCGGAATATACAAATCCTTCCTGTCGAGTATAATGTCTGCAGCCGACGTCTGACTTCTCCCTGCACCTCTCCACTCCACTTAGATTTAATGAAGCGATCTTGAAACGCGGCCGAGTCCTGTACAGGGCGCAATTCATTTACTGCCGTAAAATATTTAGTCAGTGTCATGTATATTTCATTAACGTGACATATTTAATACAGTCGATGAAGGATTTCTGATCTGCTCCTGACGCAGTTAATAAATATTGTCTGCGCTTAACGCACGCCGGCCGTAGAGCTTTACATTAACCGTTTGCAGTCTTCATGTTACGTGGGATTAAGAAACCAGACTGGCACAGCACGTTACCAATCACGTAATTAATAGATAATACGAAAATTCTGATATCAAGAATATAGGAGATTAATGGCACGTCTATTAGGCAGAGTTCACACAGGAACAATGGGAGCAGTACGCTGCGATGTCCCACCCAAGACAATAACTAAAGCTTACAGGTTGTCCTGTAAAAATCCATTGCTCCCAAAGTGCACAAACGCTAAGTGATAGTGCCATATTGTAAATCACTCTACCAGACAAATCCTGCGCAGTGCTAGTCAGGGTCAGTCGCGTACGACCATATATGCCTCCAATGTGTTTCCCAACATTTCTTCTAGCATTGGCTGCACACATCACCAAAGTAAAGATTGGAAAGAAGGTTGAGTATTTGGGAACTTCATGATGTGCCTTAAAATCACATTATGAGGACTAAAGTCTTGTGCCCTCTACAAAACCCCCCCAGAGAATTTTTTTCCTGCTCCTATTCTATATCTATATGCATTATTTTAGACTTGGACCCTTTGCAGATATAATGGCTCCTGCTTTTCCGAGAAGGTTTTCTACAAGAGTTTGGTGGCAAGTGTGGGAATGTTTGCCCCTTCATCCAGAAGAGCATTTGTGATGTCAGACACTAATGTTGGACCTATGGTTCTATCCTATGGGCATGACTTCAATTTCATCTAAAAAGTTATTGGACTGGATTTAGGTCCGAGCTCTGTGCCTGTCTAGTTTGCACACACCAAACTCCCCCAACCATGCCTTTATGGATCTGGCTTTGGCCACAGGGGCACAGACATGGGAAACACAAAAGAGCCGTCCCAAGACTGTTCCTACAAAGTTGAAAGCAATATCAGAGAGTCTAATATTTATGGGGTTCTCCCCAATCTCCCCCAACAGATGATGTCAGGGGAAAGAAGGATCTGGCACGTAAGATTTCTGATGGATACTACGTGTGTTCTCCAGGTGATAAGTAGAGCAGTCTGGCAGAGGTTCTATTATAAAGCACACTTGAACACTCAACCGAGAGTGGACGTTAAAGAGATAGCTATCTAATGTATATAGAGGGCTCAAGGGTCGAGGCCGACCCCTGAAAACAACCCATGGCTTATTCCTTCTCCACCAAACCATATAATGCAGCCAGGAGGGTAACGTCCTCCTGGCATTCACCACACCTAGACTCCTCCATCAGACGCCAGATAAAGAAGTGGGATCCGTCACTCTGCAGAACAGATTTCCACTGCTCCAGAGTTTAGTGGTGGCGGCTTTACACCACTCAATCCGACACTCGACATTGTGCTTGGCGATGTAAGCCTGCATGCAGCTGCTCGGCCATGAAGCTCCTGACGGGGGTGCAGTGTTTGTACTGATGTTAATACCAGAGGAGGTCTGGACTCTGCCGTTATGGAGTCAGCGGAGCGTGGAGTGTTGGTGACTTTCATGTCTTCTGCTCCTCAGAACACTTGTAGCACCCGAAATGCATCAACAGGCTATTCTTTTTTTTTATATATTTATTAATGCCATTTTTCCATGTAGATCAGGAGAGGAGACTCCCAGTCATTAAATGTCTCACACTGGTAACATCTCCTTTCATTTATAATAATCTCTGGAGGCAGATTCTCGGGGAGCTCTATATCCGGCCTGTAGATCTTAACAGCTCATTTACATATTAAGGAGTGGCTTGATCTGGAATAAAACATTTAATTGCAGATATCAAGGTATCCTTTCATTCAGCTTCCTATGACCTACAAGCCCATATAGACAGCTCAGATTGGTTGTGTCCTACTGACGCATTCCCTTTAACGCAAAGTGCATTGGAATTCCTGAAAAGTGAATCTTACTGTGTATCTAAAGAAGCTGTTGATCTGTGCATATTTTTGCTGTTTTTCTTTTCCTATAGACTTCTATGGATAGATGGGAAAAAATGCATACAATTAATGTGGTCGTATATTTAAGTGTATGGTGGACCACGGTCTTAAAGGGGTTGTCCAGTCTATAATGAAAGGTCTGCAGTCGCTCTGTGTGATTAAAGACTTTTGCGTATGCACTGTGCGCTACGAGGATTAGCCAGTTTCTGAGCTGGGAACGGCGGGGATGTATGTGATATGCACACTCCAGGGCAGAAGCCATCCGGTGGGTGTAGCCTCACTCCATACAAGTGAATAGAACAAGGCCACGCCCACTAGACTGCCACGCCCACTGGACTGCCACACCCACTGGACGGCTTCTGCCCTGGAGTATGCATATCACCGATATCTCCAGAGTGACTGCAGACTTTTCATTTTAGACCGGATAACTCCTTTAATTTTTTTTTATTTAAACATTAATAGTATTGCTTACAATTATTGACCTTCTGGTCATACACTGGAGCTATAGACCTCCATTCATAAAACAGTTTATCAGATTTCTGTAGAAAAACTCCATGGAATGTCACAAAATTCTCCCCAACTTGTAGTTTCAGACTTTCTGAGACTATTGGCGCTTTTATGCCAGTCTCAATATAATAAAATAGAGGGCAAAGGTTCACTGGGAACCTGAGGGAATGGCCAAAAAAAGTGGAATGCATTCTGGCATAAATCTTCTCCAGTGCATTACTGGAATACAGTGTAATGTTGGCTCAGGGTAATTGAAAGATTCATTAACAAGGTCAATGAATTTTGCGCATCGTACTCCAGTGTTCCCTCTTCCCGTCGGCCTTTGAAGAATCGGGGCCGTAGAGTTTCATGATAAAATCCTGGCGACCATCTGCCACCACTAGGGGGCGCTCCCATTTTGTATACTCCTATAATGCTTTGCGTTTCTATCGAAAAAAGAAGGAAAATTTAAAGTTGCAGAAGTTTTCTCTATACAGTGATTCTGGCAGTCTCCTACGCCGCCCCGCCAGCCTGGATGCTATTCCGTGCACGCTGAACACTCGGATACGAAAAAAAACTGTTATTATTAGAAGTGGTGCAGAGAAAGGAAATGCATTTCTCAGAGATGCTGACAGCCTTGTGTTTTTTTGAAGGCGCACATACTTTTATGTTCTCTCTCACCACCGTCTGCCCATCTGCAGCGCTGCCAGTAAAAGGCTCGTTAGTTAAATCGCATTTATCTCAAAAAGGCGACTTTTTTTTCTTCCCCTCCGTAATTACGTGCATCACTCGCCTTGGCGGTTACATTTTCTTCACCTGTCTTCCCGGACTCCATTTTGAACGGAGATCTTGACGTTCTGAATATCATCAGAGGGAAAACCTGTGAAATTGTGGATGCTTTGTCAGCACAGATTAAGCCTACGGAAAAAGGATCGCTGACCCAGAAAACAGAGCGCAGCGGGCGAGAGGAAGTAAAGGGAAAGTGACAGCGGCAGAGATTTACAGGAAAGATTCTACCGGTGAAAGAAAATTGTGGGGTGGGAAAAATCTCACTTGATGTCCAAAGAGGAGGGGGCGCCATAGTGAGGGGTCAGGAGACATTTCAATTCCTGTTGCAGATCAGATCTGGGCTTTTATGCAATAATTCTCCCTGTCATCGCCGCCAACAAGGTGTCTCCTCTGGTTAAATCTCTAGTGAATAGTGTGAAATACAGTTCTGAGCGTTCAGGAGGCAGCGGCAGAGCCGCCACCCGCTCATCGCCCGGAAAGAGACCTGATCAGGTACAGGGGGAGTAATGCTCAAAAGGCGGAATTCAATTCAGAATCAGTAATCTAACAGAAAAATGTTGAGTAACTTTGCAATAATGTATTCCCATCATACATCTACATGGCGGAGTCACAGGATGTGATGTCAATGCTCAACGTTTGTGGGTCTCAGCTCACGCAGCCCCCACTGTCTTCATCATTCAGGGTGTGTTACACAATCCATTGATCTTGTACTCCAGTCACAGCCAGAGCTGCACTCACAATACAGCGCATTGCATTTGGATACAGACTAAGATTCAGCAGGATCAGTCATCTGGCCAAACAGTATAAGGCAGTCCTCCAGGCAGAAAAACTTATCTCTTTGCCTCACTTTTTACGCTCAATTTGCAGTCTCTTCCTCCCATGCAGTTGCTCCTGTGCAGTCATTGTGTGCGGTCTCTTCCTCCTGTGCAGTCACTGTGCGCAGTCTCTTCCTCCTGTGCAGTCACTGTGTGCAGTCTCTTCAGTCTCTTCCTCCGGTGCAGTCACTGTGTGCAGTCTCTTCCTCCTGTGCAGTCACTGTGTGCAGTCTCTTCCTACTGTGTACAGTCTCTTCCTCCTGTGCAGTCACTGTGTGCAGTCTCTTCAGTCTCCTCCTCCGGTGCAGTCACTGTGCGCAGTCTCTTCCTCCTGTGCAGTCACTGTGCGCAGTCTCTTCCTACTGTGTACAGTCTCTTCCTCCTGTGCAGTCACTGTGTGCAGTCTCTTCAGTCTCCTCCGGTGCAGTCAGTGTGCAGTCTCTTCCTCCTGTGCAGTCACTGTGCGTAGTCTCTTCCTACTGTGCGCAGTCTCTTCTTCCTGTGCAGTCACTGTGCGCAGTCTCTTCCTCCGGTGCAGTCACTGTGCGCAGTCTCTTCCTCCGGTGCAGTCACTGTGCGCAGTCTCTTCCTCCGGTGCAGTCACTGTGCGCAGTCTCTTCCTCCGGTGCAAGTATATTGTGGCACAACTTTGTTGATGCACAAAAGAAGGTTCCCACACCAGAATAGATACCAGAAAAAAATTTTGGCACTCAACTTTTTATCATAAGTGAAGAGTTTTATTTGCAGCCACATATAAATGTTTCGGCTGTAACAGTAAGCCTTCATCAGTACACTGCAAGGTCAATAAAAATATATACAGACAAATCAGATGCTACAAATAGGATCAGTAACCAAATGAAAAACAAAACAAAAGAAAAACTTTAATCAGTGCACAGTGCATTAGTGCTTGGGAGGATGGGTAAGGCCTCTTTCACACATCAGTTTTTTGCCTTCAGGCGCGATCCGGCTTTTTTTGGAAAAAACGGATCCGGCAAAATGCAATGCCGGATCCGGTTTTTCCCCATTGACTTGCATTAGCGCCGGATCGTGCCGGATGGCATTGCGTTTCATCCGTTTTTTGCCGGATCCGGCAACTTGTCTCATTCCGGCGTCTTGAAAAAACGTCTACTGTAACGTTTTTTGTCTCCGGCGAAAAAGCCGGAAGCGCCGGATCCGGCGCTTCCAGCTTTTTGCTACAATGAAAGTCTATGGGCACCGGAATGCGCCGGATACAGAAAAAGACGGATCCAGCAACCGGATCCGTTTTTTTTAAGTCTGCGCATGCTCAGATCCAATTGGCCAGCCGCCAGGAACAGAGACGGATCCAGCAAAAAAACGGATCCGTTTCTACAGTTCTCCAAAATTTATGCCGGATCCGTTTTTTCTAAAAAAAGCCGGATCATCCCTGACGGCAAAAAACTGATGTGTGAAAGTAGCCTTAAACAATAAAAGGTGAGGTTTGGACAAAGGAAGAGAACGACCAAAGCGGACCTACCAAGACTACTTTTGTTCACTAAACTGCTGAACGTCTGAAAATAAATGTCAGCACAAATGTATCAAATATTTATGTCATTAAATCTGAGATTATGGATGAGGCTCATACAGAAGTAAACTAAAATATACTCACTAAGATAGGGAGCCACTGTAATAATGGGAGTGATGAGTAAGTAATGTGCCATCCACACTGGATTACGAGGCCTAGAGACCTGTGTGTAAGAAATGTGTGGGTAAATCCATAATGTGTCCCACTTGAATAAACAAATATAATAAAAAATATATAATAATAAAAATTATGAATATATGAATCAGACCCAAGAGAGAGGGAACGCTAGATCAGTGTCCACAGCAAATGGAAAATAGTGGAATCAATCTTCTATGAGGTCTGGTAAGAAAACAGAGAGTTAAATCTATCAGCAGATGTCTCCTGTCAGCCGATTAGTGAAAGAGAAAAAAAAAAAAAAGTTCTTACCCACGTTTAGTATGGGGATGGCATGGACTCAGATGTAGCTAAGCGGCCTCAGGAACAAATATGAATATATGGATGGCCTTATTCATGTACATGTATTTAAATGAATAGCCGTTTCTGTGGGTAAATAAAGGAGAGGGTTAAGACGGCAGTCTGTAGCAAATGAATATGTGTACTATGGAATCAATATGTTATCGTTGGTGGGTGGTGGCGCCGTGTGACCTGGAGAGTACGCGGAATCCACTGCTAGTGTGACAGGCCACACCCTGCCGCGGTATAAGAAGGCAGGGGGCGGGACCATCCTCTGAGGTGATTGGACAGCATCAAAGGGAAGTGATGTGGTAGAGCGTGTCATCGCTTAGAAGCCCTGTGAAGCAGGGCGGTGAATGAGGGGCCTTCCTGTGTGTGATATGTAAGGGGGATGGCGCGGACATGCGCATTCTGTATGCCTGCACTCAGTGTCTCATTAAAGGATGGCATAGCGATCTGTGAGCTGACGTGTGTCAGTACATGTGTGTCTGCACCACAAATAAGGATGGCGTGGCCCTGCGTCTGCTATGTGCCTGCTATCTGTGTGCTACCTTGTGTTAGCAAATAAAGTCCGTGGAGCCTCATTTAAGAGTCTCAAACACGGGACTAGCCAGATGTTCCTCCAGGGAAGGACCCAGCCAAGGAGTGGCTCCTTTCGGAAACCACCATTACCACCATATTAAGTGGCCCTTTAAGTCAATATCCAGCTCTTTACAGATATGACAAGGGAAATACCAAGGCCAGGTATCCATCCACAGACAGCTGTTTCGGGGTGTTGCCCCTCATCAGTGTGGAGTAGGATTCTGGCTAGGTGGGAGCAATGCCTAGTAGACCAACATCACGAAACAATCTCTGACCTCAGGGAGACCAGTTAAAGAAAACACTGCGGAAGCCGGCAAAGGCGCTCAATCAGTGAAATCCTAGGTGCAATGCTCCCTGGGAAATACGAATATGCAAATAAAGTCGGTGGAGCCTCATTTAAGAGTCTCAAACACGGGACTAGCCAGATGTTCCTCCAGGGAAGGACCCAGCCAAGGGGTGGCTCCTTTTGGAAACCACCATTACCAACATATTAAGTGACCCTTAAGTGGCCCTTAAGTGGCCCCGCGTCTGCTATGTGCCTGCTATCTGTGTGCTGCCTTGTGTTAGAGCACACATGTCTGCACTATCAATCTATACCTCTATGTCTGTAGTGCCTATGCATGTTGAAGAAAGAAAAATAAGAGCAGAAAGGGAAGGGGAAAAAAAAGGGGGAAGAGTGGTATTTAGAGGACAAAGAAAAAAAAGAAGAAAAAATTGCATAAAGGGGTACGGGAGGGGAGAGTCCGAGGGGTAAACAAGACCGGGAAGGTGACAATTGCGTGACGTTTCAATAAAGATGACTCTGCGGAGATGAGACAATATGTTAGAATTATCATACATTATGCAAATGAGTTCAATGACAAAAATCAGATCCACACAATTAATGTAACCACATTGTAACTTTTTGGATTAAATTAATCGGATATATTATTATTAATACCCCAAAATATGGATGAATAGAATCCAATGGCCGGGACACATTTCACTCACTGTGGCCCATACCTATTAAATGAAAGATAATAAGTCATATTCTCTATTCAGACCTTTTGGAGTTAGGGTCTGTAATTCATGTATCCAAAAGGCTTCTCTTTGAGAAGTTGGATACGATTACCGCCTTTCCGGGGAGAGGGGACGTGCTCGATGACTTGAAATTTCAATTGTGGAATGGTGTGTCCGGCTGTGATGAAGTGATAGGGTAAAGGTAGTAGTGTATTTCCACATCTTATTGTAGACTTGTGTTTGCTGATGCGGTCCTTTATCGGTTGTGTGGTCTCACCGATGTAAAGAAGACCGCATGGGCATTTAATCAAGTATATCACATATGTTGTGTATGTGGTAAAATCTTTAATCTTATAACGTTTGCCAGAATGTGGGTGATGAAAATGGTCACCCTTTAGTACATTACCACATTGGTTACAATGCAAGCATGGGTGGGTGCCTGTCTTAGGAGTGGAGAGAAATCTTTGTGTCGATGATCTTAAACCCGAGCCAATATCAGCTTCGATTAAAGAGTCCCGAATGTTTTTAGGGCGTTTGTAACATGGTAAAAAATTCTGTTGAAATTCAGTGACCTCAGGATGTGACTCCCTTAGAAGACCCCAGTGTTTCCTTATGGAATGATGCAAAATGTGTACATATGGGTGAAACGTGTGAACAAAAGGTACTCGACCTGTTGTTGTAGTCGAGGTAGGAGGATGAAATGCATGATCCAATAAGTCAGGAGGATAGCCTCTCCCTTTGAATTTTTTATATATCTCTTAACGGCAGGATCAGAGACAATACGTTCAACTCTCCTGAATTGTGATGAGGGTATGGACTTCTTAGTGGAGAGGGGATGTAGGCTTTTGTAGTGTAATAAACTGTTGCGATCTACAGGTCAGTGCTTAAGTGTCCCTCATGACTCTTGATAATCTTAGTGTCTAGGAAACTCACTTCATGTACATCGCTCGTGTTGGTAAAAGACAAGTCAGAGCAGGCTGTATTTAAGGTGTTATAAAACTCCTCCAATGTGTGTGGTGGACCTGTCCAGATGCAAACAATATCGTCTATGAATGTTTTCCATATTAAGCAGTGGGTCTTAAAAAGAGGGTTGGAATACACTATTTCGTCCTCAAAGGTCGCCATGAATGTATTTTCATAAGGTGGTGCGACGTTAGACCCCATTGCGGTCCCCTTCCTCTGCAAATAAAATGTATCCTCAAAGAGGAAGTAGTTTTTGGTGAGTACCAGTGAAAGTAACGCAATGCAAAAATTGACCGTGTCACTATTCATTTCAGATCTTAATAGTCGTTTGACACAGCTAATGCCCAACTCATGTGGAATTGAAGTATAAAGGTCCTTAACGTCAAAGGACACTAAAAGGGAGTCTCTAGGAATGTGGCCTAAAGAACGTATAACCTGAAGGAAATCCCCTGTATCAAGTAGAAAGGATGGCGCTTGGCGTGTGAGGGGAGTAAGTATTTTCTCCAAAAGTATAGACAGTGGTGACAGAATGGATTCTGTCGACGCCACTATGGGTCGGCCCAGTGGACACTTCAATCTCTTATGTACATTTGGAAGAATGTAAAACACTGGAGTAATGGGATCTGTTTTTGTCAGGAAGTCACGTGTTTTTGTGTCAATCACCCCTCTGAGGGTTTAATCAGTAATAATAGTGTTAATAGAATCTCTGACACTTTTTATGGAATCATGTGGTAATATTGTATAGACTGAACTGTCACTGAGTTGGCGCATCACCTCTTTCAAGTAGTCCTGTCTGTCCATTACAACAATCGCCCCGCCTTTATCTGTGGGTTTAATAATGATGTTGGGGTCTCTCCGAAGGGCTTCTAATGCTTGGAAATCTACTACATCGAGGTTAGGGGAAACATGTAGTCTCCCATTCTCGATGTCCTGACGTAGTTTGAAGAATGCTTTATCAATGAATTCAATAAAGGATTCCACCGCATGTGAGCCAAGTGGAGGTAGGTATGTGCTCCTATTGCGGAGCCCCAGACGGTCGATAGAGATAGGACAAGGAGTAGTAGATAGAGGAGCGCCATCCTTTCTACTTGATACAGGGGATTTCCTTCAGGTTATACTTTCTTTAGGCCACATTCCTAGAGACTCCCTTTTATTGTCCTTTGACGTTAAGGACCTTTATACTTCAATTCCACATGACTTGGGCATTAGCTGTGTCAAACGACTATTATTAAGATCTGAAATTAATAGTGACACGGTCAATTTTTGCATTGAGTTACTTTCACTGGTACTCACCAAAAACTACTTCCTCTTTGTGGATACATTTTATTTGCAGAGGAAGGGGACTGCGATGGGATCTAACATCGCACCACCTTATGCAAATACATTCATGGCGACCTTTGAGGACAAAATAGTGTATTCCAACCCTCTTTTTAAGACCCACTGCTTAATATGGAAAAGGTTCATAGACAATATTTTTTGCATCTGGACAGGTCCACCACACACATTGGAGGAGTTTTATAACACCTTAAATACGGCCTGCTCTGGCTTGTCTTTTACCAATACGAGTGATGTACATGAAGTGAGTTTCCTAGACACTAAGATTATCAAGAGTCATGAGGGACACTTAAGCACTGACCTGTTTGTTAAACCCACAGATTGCAACAGTTTATTACACTACAAAAGCCTACATCCCCTCTCCACTAAGAAGTCCATACCCTCATCACAATTCAGGAGAGTTGAACGTATTGTCTCTGATCCTGCCGTTAATGAGACTAGACTTAAAGAGATGTATAAAAAATTCAAAGGGAGAGGCTATCCTCCTGACTTATTGGATCATGCACTTCCTCCTCCTACCTCGACTCGCACTAGAACAACAGGTCGAGTACCTTTTGTTCACACGTTTCACCCATATGTACACATTTTGCATCGTTCCATAAGGAAACACTGGGGTCTTCTAAGGGATTCGCATCCTGAGGTCATTGAATTTCGACAGAATTTTTCACCATGTTACAAACGCCCTAAAAACATTCGGGACTCTTTAATCAAAGCTGACATTGGCTCGGGTTTAAGATCATCAACACAAAAGATTTCTCTCCACTCCTAAGACAGGCACCAACCCATGCTTGCATTGTAACCAATGTGGTAACGTACTAAAGGGTGACCATTTTCATCACCCACATTCTGGCAAACGTTATGATTAAAGATTTTACCACCTGAGACACAACATATGTGATATACTTGATTAAATGCCCATGCGGTCTTCTTTACACCGGTGAGACCACACAACCGATAAAGGACCGCATCAGCAAACACAAGTCTACAATAAGATGTGGAAATACACTACTAACTTTATCCTATCACTTCATCACAGCCGGACACACCATTGCACAATTGAAATTTCAAGTCATCGAGCACGTCCCCTCTCCCCGGAGAGGCAGTAATCGTATCCAACTTCTCAAACAAAGAGAAGCCTTTTGGATACATGAATTACTTATTATCTTTCATTTAATAGGTATGGGCCAGTGTGAGTGAAATGTGTCCTGGCCATTGGATTCTATTCATCCATATTTTGGGGTATTAATAATAATATATCCGATTAATTTAACTCCAACCCATAAGGTTACAATGTGGTTACATTAATTGTGTGGATCTGATTTTTGTCATTGAACTCCTTTGTATAATGTAAGATAATTCTAACATATTGTCTTATCTCCACAGAGTCATCTTTATTGAAACGTCACGCAATTGTTACCTTCCCGGTCTTGTTTACCTCTCGGACTCTCCCCTCCCGTACCCCTTTATTCAATTTTTTCTTCTTTTTTTTCTTTGTCCTCTAAATACCACTCTTCCCCCTTTTTTTCCCTTCCCTTTCTGCTCTTATTTTTCTTTCTTCAACATGCATAGGCACTACAGACATAGAGGTATAGATTGATAGTGCAGACATGTGTGCTCTAACACAAGGCAGCACACAGATAGCAGGCACATAGCAGACGCAGGGTCACGCCATCCTTACTTTATTTGTGGTGCAGACACACATGCACTGACACACATCAGCTCACAGATCGCTATGCCATCCTTTAATGAGACACTGAGTGCAGGCATACAGAATGCGCATGTCCGCGCCATCCCCATTACATATCACACACAGGAACGCCCCTCATTCACCGCCCTGTTTCACAGGGCTTCTGAGTGATGACACGCTCTACCGCATCTCTTCCTGTGATGCTGTCCAATCACCTCAGAGGATGGTCCCGCCCCCTGCCTTCTTATACCGCAGAATTACACACCACCTTGGCCTGTCATACTAGCGGTGGATTCCGCGTACTCTCCAGGTCACACGGCGCCACCACCCACCAACGATAAGATATTGATTCCATAGTACACATATTCATTTGCTACAGACTGCCGTCTTAACCCTCGCCTTTATTTACCCACAGAAACGGCTATTCATTTAATTACATGTACATGAACAAGGCCATCCATATATTCATACTTGTTCCTGAGGCCGCTCAGCTACATCTGAGTCCATTCCATCCCCATACTAAACGTGGGTAAGAACCTTTTTTTTTTTTTTTTTTTTTTTTTTTCAGGTCTGCTTTGTTCTCTCTCTTCCTTTGTCCAAACCTCACCTTTTATTGTTTAACCCATCCTCCCAAGCACTAATGAACTGTGCACTGATTAAAGTTTTTTGTTTTGTTTTTCATTTGGTTACTGATCCTATTTGTAGCATCTGATTTGTCTGTATATATTTTTATTGACCTTGCAGTGTACTGATGAAGGCTTACTGTTACAGCTGAAACGTTTATACGTGACTGCAAATAAAACTCTTCACTTATGACAAAAAGTTGAGCGCCAAAAAATGTTTTCTGGTATCTCCCTCCTGTGCAGTCACTGTGTGTAGTCTCTTTCGCCTGTGCAGTCGGTGTGTGCAGTCTCTTCTTCATGTGAACTCACTGTGTGCAATCTCTTCATCCAGTGCCGTAATTCCATCCAGTTTCTTCCTCCTGTGCCATCACTGTGTGCAGTCTCTTTCTCCTGTGCAGACACTAAATGCAGTCTATTCCTCTTTTGCAGTCACAATGTTCAATCTCTTCTTCCTGTGGAGTCACTGTGTGCAGTCTCTTCTATCTGTGCAGTCACTGTTTGGTCTCTTCCTCCTGGGCAAATATCAAAAGACTGACCATTTCTTAAACCGAAAACTCGTGTGAACAGGTGCTTACCAAGAGTAGCCATTACCATATAGCCAACAGATAAAGCTGCCCTCTGTAGCGCTATAGCATGCAAATATGAAATATATGAAATCTGAATTGCATTACTGCTCTAGAAAATTAGAAAAATTGAGAATACTTAGCGCATAAATTGGCCAATTCATGCGTGTCTGGCAGCCACGATAAGGTGATTCCCATTGCTGGAAACCTGCCTAATGTGAATCCTCTCTTAGGCTGAAGCCTACATTTATATGGGAAGGTAGGATCCTGCTGTAATTAAAAACGCCTGAGGCTGAGGTTTGGAGTGCTCAGTCAGAGAGCCTATGTATGCAAATATCAAAAGACTGACCCTCACTTCCTAAACAAAAAACAGGTAATTATTAATTTTCTAGAGCAGTCAGTGTCCAATTTCTTCTTCCTGTGCAGTTACGGTGTACAGTCTCTAATTCCTGAGATGATACTGTGTGACCTTTCTTCCTCCTGTGCATTCACTGTGTGCAGCCTCTTTCTCCTGAGCAGACAACATGTGAAGTTTCTTCTTTTAGGACAGTCACTGTGTGCAGCCTCTTTCTCCTGAGCAGATATGTGTAGTTTCTTCTTTTAGAACAGTCACTGTGTGCAGTCTCTTCCTCCTGTGCAGTCACTGTGTGCAGTCTTTTCCTCCTGTGCAGTCATTTTGTGCAATCTCTTCCTTCTGTGTAGTCACTGTGTGCAGTCTCTTCCTCCTGTGCAGTCACTGTGTGCAATCTCTTCCTCCTGTGTAGTCACTGTGTGCTCAGTCTATTTCTCCTGAGCAGACAACATGTGAAGTTTCTTCTTTTAGGACAATAACTGTGTGCAGTCTCTTCCTCCTGTGCAGTCACTGTGTGCAGCCTTTTCTTCCTGTGCAGTCACTGTGTGCAGTCTCTTCCTCCTGTGCAGTCACTGTGTGCAGTCTCTTCCTCCTGTGTAGTCACTGTGTGCAGTCTCTTCCTCCTGTGCAGTCGCTGTGTGCAGTCTCTTCCTCCTGTGCAGTCGCTGTGTGCAGTCTCTTCCTCCTGTGCAGTTGCTGTGTGCAGTCTCTTCCTCCTGTGCAGTCGCTGTGTGCAGTCTCTTCCTCCTGTGCAGTCGCTGTGTGCAGTCTCTTCCTCCTGTGTAGTCACTGTATGTAGTCTCTTCCTCCTGTGCAGTCACTGTGTGCAGTCTCTTCCTCCTGTGCAGTCACTGTGTGCAGTCTCTTCCTCCTGTGTAGTCACTGTGTGCTCAGTCTCTTCCTCCTGTGTAGTCAGTGTGCTCAGTCTCTTCCTCCTGTGTAGTCACTGTGTGCTCAGTCTCTTCCTCCTGTGTAGTCACTGTGTGCAGTCTCTTCCTCCTGTGTAGTCACTGTGTGCAGTCTCTTCCTCCTGTGCAGACGGTGTGTGCAGTCTCTTCCTCCTGTGTAGTCACTGTGTGCTCAGTCTCTTCCTCCTGTGTAGTCACTGTGTGCTCAGTCTCTTCCTCCCGAGTAGTCACTGTGTGCAGTCTCTTCCTCCTGTGCAGACGGTGTGTGCAGTGTCTTCCTCCTGTGCAGTCACTGTGTGCAGTGTCTTCCTCCTGTGTAGTCACTGTGTGCTCAGTCTCTTCCTCCTGTGTAGTCACTGTGTGCTCAGTCTCTTCCTTCTGAGTAGTCACTGTGTTCAGTCTCTTCCTCCTGTGCAGACGGTGTGTGCAGTCTCTTCCTCCTGTGTAGTCATTGTGTGCTCAGTCTCTTCCTCCTGTGTAGTCACTGTGTGCTCAGTCTCTTCCTCCTGAGTAGTCACTGTGTGCAGTCTCTTCCTCCTGTGCAGACGGTGTGTGCAGTCTCTTCCTCCTGTGTAGTCACTGTGTGCTCAGTCTCTTCCTCCTGTGTAGTCACTGTGTGCTCAGTCTCTTCCTCCCGAGTAGTCACTGTGTGCAGTCTCTTCCTCCTGTGCAGACGGTGTGTGCAGTGTCTTCCTCCTGTGTAGTCACTGTGTGCTCAGTCTCTTCCTCCTGTGTAGTCACTGTGTGCTCAGTCTCTTCCTTCTGAGTAGTCACTGTGTTCAGTCTCTTCCTCCTGTGCAGATGGTGTGTGCAGTCTCTTCCTCCTGTGTAGTCACTGTGTGCTCAGTCTCTTCCTCCTGTGTAGTCACTGTGTGCTCAGTCTCTTCCTCCTGAGTAGTCACTGTGTGCTCAGTCTCTTCCTCCTGAGTAGTCACTGTGTGCTCAGTCTCTTCCTCCTGTGTAGTCACTGTGTGCTCAGTCTCTTCCTCCTGTGTAGTCACTGTGTGCAGTCTCTTCCTCCTGTGTAGTCACTGGAGGAACATTCATGGACTCTTCTCTCGTCCTTCCGTACTCATACACAACTTAAGAATAATTGAAGTATTTAACAACAATATGCTGAGGCGAAAACTGAAACAGGGCAATTAGGCATTTGCCCGGCAGGAAAAATGGAGTATTACATTGTGGCCATTTCGATGGTCGTCCATGTGATACAAGCCTCATTTTCTAACCACAGTCGGTTAGTACAAGTCCCAGCTCAGTACCTCAGTGTCTCTAATGACAGCCACAATAGTTACATGTTACAACCCCGAATAACCATTGTACCCCCAGTCACTTTCTCCATAATTCCCAACTGAGGATGTAAAATAAAAGTCCTTTATAAGGTGATAATTAGTGACATGAAACTACTAGAATTATCTCTGTTGCATCCAGCGACCGATCACATTGTAGTTTTACGTTTTAATTCTGTTCTTGAAACATGAACGCTGCGCTCTGATTGGTCGCTACAGGCAAAAAGAAAAGTTTTTTTGTTAGTTACTTTTTATAAAAGTTCCCCGTTGCGCTAGATTCTTGCTCTATACGTATGCTTCTAGATATGAAATCCAATAAATTTGAGAACTAGAAGGTCTTCAATAAAATATAGCAGAGCTGAGAGGGTTCTGTGCACATATAATGGGATGCTATGGACATCTGTGAGGACTGTACCCATCATCAGTCCTCCTGCCAGGACACATTTCCACTGAGGTCTTCCAGCCAATAACCATTTCCAAAAAACAAGTGCATTGATCCTCGCTGGCAGCGATACCGCGCCAAGCACATTATCGCCTAAGCCATTTGGATTTCCATCTCTGAAGAAGGGAAGCCAAACGGTACCTGGTCTGAAGACCTAAAATAGGCAGGGCCGGGATAAAAATGACCATGTAAATTCATATTTTTACACTAAATTAGATCCCGGGGAGGGACCCTGATAACTGTTTTGTCTTTATCACTTTGCACAATATATCCAAATTTAGGCAATCGAGAAAGCAGTTCTAAAATATTGAGCTACGGGGTTAATCCTTGTCTGGTTTTGATTAATGATCCAGAGAGCTGTGTAAACCTAAGACACTGTCAGTCAATAAGTTCTGCTTACCTGGTGTATAGCCCTATTATGCCTTGCTCTTGCTGTGTCTTCCTGTTTTATTCCATTTTCTGACCTTAGCTTCTATTTTGACCACTTGCTTCTTTATTTTGTCTCTGATGTGACCTCTAAGTATCGAACCCACTCGACAATCCTTCTTGCCACCAGCCAGCAGTTTATGGCCCCAGCCCACGGATTCCTGTACAGAGATTAACAGGTGAAGGCCAGGGCAACATCTTGGATCTGCTAAACAAAGCGGCTTGTGCGAAACCTGTCCGTGGAAGCCCTATTAAGAGCTGCCAGGCTTCCATGCACAGTGCAACTGAGACACCTAGAAATTACTAGCTTAAATACAAGGACAAAAGGAAACGCCAGCCCACTGGATCCACAATGAAGGTATCCATCAACCCTATACATGTTATGTTTATAAAGGTAGTCACTCATTATGATGGAGGGAACCAGACTAGCGTCCCCCTACCTCCCGGGGAGCTTTAACTGAACCCGACCTTAGGTCTCCAGTATTGTTAAGTTTATAGAATAGAAAAATCAGTCATTGCCAATGTTCTTAATAATTCTCCATAAAAGAGCCAATAAACAAAATAAAAATATCCAGATTAGTATAGACGTGTTTCTGGAATCATCCCTTCTTCAGGATTACACTTTGACTACTACCATCATGCATACAAAACCTGACAAAGAAACAAAAATGAATATAAAAGTAGTAAAGAGCAATAGTGCATATGAATACATAAGTAACATAGAGTACTTAGTAAACCGTAAAAGCGTAAATGCAGTGCCAAGGTGCACCCAGTCAGGATGGTCCTAACCTCTTGTATTAATACCTTTCCATGGGTCAAAAATTACCTCAATGTGAACAAGGGCTGAACAGGACCGGGGAGCAACTGTGGATACCCAGCAATGGGAAGCTGTAGTAACGTAATGCCAAGCTCAAAGAAAGGGAGGCCGCATCCTTGAGTGCACTGAGTACAAAAACCTAAAGCAAAACTTAAAGAAAGGAACTGGAGTATAAGCTGGTATACATGCAACGGACCACCTCCAATGAAAGTGGGATTGTGCATTATCATCAGCCGGACTGCATATACTGTTCTAGCACACGGGTCCTCTCTTGTCATGACTGGGAGGAAAGGGTTTGATGAGTGGCATAACTAGAATCTCGGGGGGACCTAATGCAGAATACTTAGCACATCTCCCACCTATTAAACGTTAATATTATTAGTCATATCAAATGGCCAATGGCCAAAAGGAACCTTTTGCCCCCCAATCTCCAAGTAGTCCAGGATGTTACTTCATTCCCTTCACCAATACATCTATGTCCCTGGGACTGACCTCTTGGACCTTCTCTAATGAGTAGAACCCTGTGGCGCAGCGCTCTCTAGCTCTTTCCCATAGACAGTAGGTCACTAGTGTATACTTGGACTGCATTTCCAACTTTGTCTTTCTAGACATAATGCATCATAAAATAGTATTTTCCCCTGACATGGCGGGAAGGTTTGTGTCTTTCTCGCATGTTCTACTTGTGTGACGGTTTGGAACGTTGCATTTCCGTTCTGTCTTTATTTTGAAATCACACACTGAAGCAGGAAAGCGGCGCTGACTCTGGTAAAAGTGACACTTTACAACGCTCCGACATATGGTCGGGACAAAACTGCTGTTTCTGAGGAATTCACCTGCATTAAACCAGCAGCCCTGAAGAATGAAATGTTCGGCGTCTGTGGGGGACCGTGGAGATAAAAAAATCAAACTGAAACAATTTTCCTTCATTTTGGGGGGCTGAAATACCCTCCTGACTGACCAAAATGTATCGGTGCAGGTATCAGGTAAGATTACCAGTCAGGGGTTCTGGATAGGAGAGTGATGTATGTTGCTTTCTGCTACACTGTAACAGCCCACAGCTGTGTGAGCAGAATTAGATTAGGACAGGTTTTGAGACTCTCCCTGGAGGAAATCATGCTTCCATATGTGGGGAAGGTGACTTAACGGACGGACTTGACTGAAGGAAGAAGGGACGGTTTGTGCACTGTAGACGGATATTGGCAATGACAGAAGGGAAACAGCTGCGGAAGATGGAAAAGGAGTGCAGTACCTAGATTTGACCACAAGATGGCTGGGGGAGCGTAGTTCAGGACTTGACAGCAGCTTAGGGCTTTAGAAACCGCTTAGTCATGGGGGGCGCGGAGATAGGAACCAGGAGGGAAATTCCCAAGGAAGGGGATAAATAAGACAGGACAGGGTTCCAGCCCCGGGAGGAGCTCAGGAGGAGAAGAATCAGTACGGAGAACTGACAATGGTGGAGAGCTCGACCAGGGGACTGATAGGAAGAGACAGTCAGGGGGGTGGCCCTGACACAAAGAACCGCAGGACAGACGAGGCCCCGGGGGTACCGATTGGACGACGACCTCGGACTGGTGAAGCGCTGGCGGTAGATAGGCCTAGGGCAGCCCCAGCAAAAGATCCACGAGGAACGTCGCTACGACTGAAGGAAGGTGAAGGTACCCGGGCCTGAATATGGAGAACTGTAAAGGAGCTGCGGTGTATGGCTACGGCCGCCAGGAGGACGGCCAATAAACTCGGACCTGTTGCAACCAAAATCTGCCTCCGTCTGGTGTCTGTGTCGTCTGGTCGCGGTAAGCAGTGGACCACCCCCCAATCCGGGCCATTACCATACATACACAGAAAGCAAGCAGAGATATTGAAAATGAACGGCAATGAGCAACTCTTCTACCTAAATAATTTATCGGATTTGAGATTAATTTTTGCTGCATTTTTGAGAATAATTAGCAAATCGATCCTTCTGTTTTCCTCTTTTGCAAATGCTTCATTCTTTTATTTTCATAACGTAAAGTAATAATAAATAAACAAACTAGAATTAACCCCTTCACCCCCAAGGGTGGTTTGCACGTTCATGACCGAGCCAATTTTTACAATTCTGACCACTGTCCCTTTATGAGGTTATAACTCTGGAACGCTTCAACGGATCTAGGCAATTCTGAGATTGTTTTCTCATGACATATTGTACTTCACTTTAGTGGTAAAAATTTTTCGCTATAACTTGCGTTTATTTATGAAAAAAACAGAAATATGGCGAAAATTTTGAAAATTTTGCAATTTTCAAACTTTGAATTTGTATGCCCTTAAAACAGAGAAATATGTGACACAAAATAGTTACTAAATAACATTTCCCACATGTCTACTTTACATCAGCACAATTTGGGAAACAACATTTTTTTTGTTAGGAAGTTATAAGGGTTAAAATTTGACCAGCGATTTCTAATTTTTACAACTAAACTTACAAAACCATTTTTTTTAGGGACCACCTCACATTTGAAGTCACTTTGAGGGGTCTATATGGCAGAAAATACCCAAAAGTGACACCATTCTAAAAACTGCACCCCTGAAGCTACTCAAAACTACATTCAAGAAGATTAACCCTTCAGGTGCTTCACAGGAGCAGAAGCAACGTGGAAGGAAAAAATGAACATTTAACTTTTTAGTCACAAAAATAATATTTTAGCAACAATTTTTTTATTTTCCCAAGGACTTCACAGAAGTTTATAACACCCGGGCGTGAAAATAAAAAATCATATTTTTTCCACAAACATGATCATTTAGTCCCCAATATTTTGTTTTCCCAAGGGTAACAGGAGAAATTGGACTCCAAAGGTTGTTGTCAAATTTGTCCTGAGTACGCTGATACCCAATATGTGGGGGGTACCACTGTTTGGGCACATGGCAGGGCTCAGAAGGGAAGGAGCCCCGTTTGACTTTTTCAACCTAAAATTGGCTGGAATTGAGATCGGACGCCATGTCGCGTTTGATGAGCGTCTGATGTGCCTAAACAGTGGAAACCCCCCACAAGTGACCCCATTTTGGAAACTAGACCCCCTAAGGAACTTATCTAGATGTGTGGTGACCACTTTGAACCCCCAAGGGCTTCACAGAAGTTTATAACGCCTGGGCGTGAAAATAAAAAATCATATTTTTTCCACAAACATGATCATTTAGTCCCCAATATTTTGTTTTCCCAAGGGTAACAGGAGAAATTAGACCCCAAAGGTTGTTGTCAAATTTGTCCTGAGTACGCTGATACCCAATATGTGGGGGGAACCACTGTTTGGGCACATGGCAGGGCTCAGAAGGGAAGGAGCCGTGTTTGACTTTTTCAACCTAAAATTGGCTGGAATTGAGATCGGACGCCATGTCACGTTTGACGAGCATCTGATGTGCCTAAACAGTGGAAACCCCCCACAAGTGACCCCATTTTGGAAACTAGACCCCCTAAGGAACTTATCTAGATGTGTGGTGAGCACTTTGAACCCCCAAGTGTTTCACTAAAGATTATAATGCCCAGGCGTGAAAATATAAAATCCTGTTTTGTTCCCACATAAATGATCATTTAGTCCCCAATTTTTAATTTTCCCAAGAGTAACAGGAGAAATTGGACCCCAAAAGTCGTTGTCCAATTTGTCCTGAGTACCCTGATACCCCACATGTGGGAGAAAACTACTGTTTGGGCACACGTCAGGGCTCGAAAGGGAAGTAATGACGTTTTGGAAAGCAGACTTTGATGGAATGGTCTGCGGGCATCATGTTCCATTTGCAGAGCCCTTGATGTTCCTAAACAGTAGAAACCCCCCATAAGTGACCCCATTTTGGAAACTAGACCCCCTAAGGAACTTATCTAGATGTGTGGTGAGCACTTTTAACCCCCAAGTGTTTCACTAAAGATTATAATGCCCAGGCGTGAAAATATAAAATCCTGTTTTGTTCCCACATAAATGATCATTTAGTCCCCAATTTTTAATTTTCCCAAGAGTAACAGGAGAAATTGGACCCCAAAAGTCGTTGTCCAATTTGTCCTGGGTACTCTGGTACCCCACATGTGGGAAAAAACTGTTTAGGCACACGTCGGGGCTCGAAAGGGAAGTAGTGTTGTTTTGGAATGCAGACTTTGATGGTCTGCTGGCGTCATGTTCCATTTGCAGAGTCCCTGATGTGCCTAAACAGGAAAAAAACCCCACATATGACATCATTTTGGATACTAGACCCCCAAAGAACAAATCTAGATGTGCCCCCAACTAATCTAATGTAAATTAGTAGTGCATGGAGGTGTGGTACAATTTGAAGCAATCCTTCATGCACAGGCCAGGTTTTTCGGGGCAGGTGTCGCATTGATAAGTGGTGTCCCTGCGTATTCCTTTTTTGTAACACACTCGACACCTTTTTTGCGGCTTACCTTTTCTTGGGGCTGGCGGGACCACCCCCGGAAAATGCTGACCTGGGACAATACGAGCACCTTCAATTCCTGAAGTACTGGGGCCCGCTCCTTCCTGAGCGCCAAGCATCAGGGTATTAACCACTACCTCCTGGAACTGAAGGTACGTTGTATCGCTGGGGCATGCACATTGTGACAGCAGGAATGCGTTGAGTATTGCCATTTGGACGATGTGCACGGCCAGCTTTTTGTACCACGCCTTGGCCTTCCTCAATGCATTGTACGGTTGGAGGAGTTGATCGGAGAGATCAACTCCCCCATGTTTTTGTTGTACCCCACTACACATGCCGGTTTGCGGACCTGTGTAGAGGTACCCCGTACAGTGCAGAGGGTACTGCCATCACCGTGTATGGTGGTCAAGAGATGGACATCTCTCTTGTCCTTGTACTTGACCACCAGCAGGTGGTCGCTACATTGGGCTCTGCTCTCACCTTTTCGGAGCATCTGCCCAAGTAGCGTCTTCGGGAGGCCTCTCTGATTTTTGCGGACAGTACCGCAGGCTGCGGTACGTCGCTCAGAGAGGGATTTGTAGAGTGGGATGCTGGTATAAAAGTTATCAGTGTAGAGGTGATAACCTTTATCCAGCAGTGGGTGCACCAAATCCCACACAATTTTCCCACTCACTCCCAGGAAAGGAGGACACTCAGGGGGTTCAATCTGGGTGTCCTTCCCTTCGTAAACTCTAAACTTGTGGGTGTACCCTGAGGTACTCTCACACAACTTATAGAGTTTGATTCCATACCTGGCCCTCTTACTGGGCAGGTATTGACGGAATCGCAGCCTTCCCTTGAAGTGAACCAAGGACTCATCCACGCAGATGTCCCTTTGGGGCACGTACACTTCAGCAAACTTTTTGTTGAAGTGTTCGATGACCGGCCGAACTTTGAACAGACAGTCAAAGTTGGGGTCATCTCGTGCGGGACACTCTGCATTATCAGTATAATGCAGAAACTTGTGGATGGCCTCAAAACGCGTCCAGGCCATGACCATTCGGAACACTGGAGTGTTGTATAAAATATCAACACTCCAATATTGCCGAATTTCCGGCTTCTTCAGTATCCCCATATGGAGGACCAGGCCCCAAAACTGCGTCATTTCAACTGCGTCTACAGGAGACCAGTTTGAAAATGTTGAACGCGGGTTTTGCTCCAAAAATTGACGAGCGTACAAATTAGTTTGCTCCACCATGAGGTTAACAAAATCCTCAGAGAAAGAGACTTTGAAAAAGTCAATTTCTGTGAGGCTGGTGGTGTCAAACTTGATTCCTGATTCTGTCACAAAATCAGGAATCAGTGGCTCGTAATTTTCGGGGGGCGATATCCATACGGGGAGCACTGGGTCAGCTGCGGGCATGGTGGGCGCTGCCTCATCTTCTGTCCTGGAGCGTCTGCGTGGCGGTTCCGCAGGACCCGAGGAGGAAGATGAGGAGGGGGAAGAGGAAGAAGAAGAGGATGAAGAATCCGAAAAATAAAGAAAAGTCGGATCATCATCCAAATCGCTATCAGTGTCGGAGGCAAGTATAGCATATGCCTCCTCCATTGAATAGCGCTGTTGGGATGAATTTGATGACATTTTTGTGTAAATATGGTGCTTGGGTGTACACTTTATTGAAAACTGTATGTGTACATGAGGGGGGGGGAGTGATTGGTGTAAACTTTCTGTAAAGAAAAAGCTGTGGAAAAAAGTCTAAAACAGCAGGCCCTAGCTGATAAGTGTCACTTATCAAAACTAGGCTGCTGGATGTGCGCACGGGGTGGCGCAAGGGGGTGAGGTGGAAAAAAAAAAAAAAAAAAGGAAAACGGCAGGCACAAACTCTGATAAGTGAACTGTGTCACTTATCCAAGTTTCGCAGCTGCGGGATGTGTGTATGGAGGGGCTAAGGAAAAAAAAGCGAGCTCGAGTGTTGATCGGTGAACTGCGTCACCAATCAACGCTCGGCGGCTGCGCACGGAGGTGGCGCAAAAGTGGGGTGGAGGGGGGTAAAAATAGGGAGAAGGGGATGGGGGGATTGGGGTGGATGAAGAGAGATTGGGCAGGGATCAACAGTTAGGGTTGTAGTTAGGTGGCACAAAGGGGGGTGAAAAAAATGAAAAATGGCAGGCACAAGCTTGGATAAGTGACGTGTGTCACTTATCCAACTTTTGCGGCTGCGGGATGTGTGTACGGAAGTGGCGCAAAGGGGGCTAAGGAAAAAAGCGAGCTCGAGTGTTGATCGGTGAACTGCGTCACCAATCAACGCTCGGCGGCTGCGCACGGAGGTGGCGCAAAAGTGGGGTGGAGTGGGGTAAAAATAGGGGGAAGGGGGATGGGGGATTGGGGTGGATGAAGAGAGATTGGGCAGGGATCAACAGTTAGGGTTGTAGTTAGGTGGCACAAAGGGTGGTGAAAAAAATGAAAAACGGCAGGCACAAGCATGGATAAGTAATGTGTGTCACTTATCCAACTTTTGCGGCTGCGGGATGTGTGTACGGAAGTGGCGCAAAGGGGGCTAAGGAAAAAAAGCGAGCTCGAGTGTTGATCGGTGAACTGCGTCACTGATCAACGCTCGCCGGCTGCGCACGGAGGTGGCGCAAAAGTGGGGTGGACGTTGGTAAAAGGGGGGTGAAGGGGGGTAAGAGGGGGGGTGGAGGGGGGATGGGAGGATGAAGATAGATTGGGGGGGTGAAGATAGATTGGGCAGGGGATCAGGGATCAATTAACACTTACAGTTGTAGTTTTCTTTCTTCTTTCTTCTGCAGGGATTGTGATGCTACAAGCTGTGGCACCACAATACCCAGCATAGGAGCTCTTGCTGCGTCCGACCTCTCTGCCAGAATCCTCAGCTAGAGTGAGGACCCCTGCAGACAGGTCAGACAGGTCAGAGGCAGGTCAGGGGGCAGGTCACAGAGCGGTCACATCGCTGCTGTGACCTGTCATTGGTGGGATCGAATGATTACATCGATCCCACCAATCCCTGATCTGCCTGGTGACCATGGCAACTGCCTAGAATCGGAGCTCACAGCTTCGATTACTAGGCAGGTCATGCCCAGGTCACCAGCAGGGCACAGAGCGGTCACATGGTGACCGCAGCTGTGCCCTGTGGTTGGCGCGATCGCCGATCTAATCGATCGCGCCAGCCAACTCCTGCAGGCTCCAGCCTAGGATCGGTGCTAATATAGCACCGATCCTGGCCGGTACTGGCAGGGCACAGCGGCGATATAGTGCTGCTGTGCACTGTGATTGGCGCGATCGATCAGATCTGCGATCGTGCCAATCTGGGTGCGTTTTGCCGGTGCCTGGCGTTGCCAGGCATCGGCTCTAGGATCGAGTACATCAGTACTTGATCCCAGCCTAGGACATCATTGTTTCAGCCAAGCTGATTGGCTGAAACAATGAGAAACGCTGCGATTGGCTCTGGATGCCGGGGGGGCGGGATCGCAGCCCGGGATGCCGAAGCCATCTTTTGTAAGGGGAGATGGCGTCGGAATTTTAATGCGATCACCGCGACTTTAGTCGCGGTATCGCATTAAAGGGCCCGACGTACTATCCCGTCCCGTCCACGGTCATACGGGCCCGGGTACCGAGGACGGGATAGTACGTCGGATGTCAGGAAGGGGTTAAAATAGGATAGAAAGGAGATTGTGACCAAGAAATAATATTCACCAGCAGCTCTGAAAATTGGGTAAAGCAAGTAATTAAGTCCACATTCAGTATTTGGTCAGTATTTCACATCAGTATTTGTAGGCCAAAATCAGGAGCGGGTGATAAATGCAGAAGTGGTGACGGGTTCCTATTATACTTTTCCTCTGATTGTTCCTCTCCTGATTTTGGCTTACAAATACTGATGTAAAACACTGACCAAATACTGAACGTGTGAACAATCGGGTTAGTTAAACCATTTCTGATTGGCTACTTGTTTAATAGAAGGTTTAGACCGACCGTACTTTCAATGTGCACAGAACAATCAAAATAGATCTGTAATTGATCAGTCTGTGTCGATCTGCTGTCAGTGTTCTCGGCAGCACGTGTATAATTAATTGAGCATAAAGTGCTGCCGAGAATGATCATTTTTTTATGAAAGTATAAAATAATTTCACCGGACAAATAAGAGTTTTGTTCTTTCATCAGGTGATCGGCAATCTGTTCGCTCTGGCCGATTATTTGGAAATAAGCAATAATATGAATGTGTATGTACAGTAATTGGCCTGTGTAAATGTTCTTAGAATGTAACCAAGTGCGCTGGAATGCTGCAATACTCACGATTTTCAAGATCACTGCTTGCTGTTAGTGAATGAGAGCAGTCTTGCTTGTTTCCGCAGACAATAAACATGTTCACACCCAAAAAGGAGAGTTTGCTACAACTGCATCCAGTCTAGGCCGGTCTCTGTGAGCGCCGATACGTTATAGCAAACTATCAGGAAGAGATCTGTTCTGCTGATGACTGTAGCTCACAGAGGAATGTATAGTCTGAACGCAACTGTAACAATCCTTAAGATGTAAAAAGTGTTTGAAGAAATTTTGGTTTAATGATTGTAAGTAATAACATTCCCATTCACTTGACAACAAGCAGAGATCATGAAAATGGTAAAGAAGTAAAATACAAAGTATTTTGAAAGGTTTCTGCACTTCTCATCATACTTCCACGGCCATCGTTAGGGGCAGGCATACCAGGCAGCTGCCTAGATCCCCCTATTCCTCTGGGGCCCCCAACCAGTGGCTGCTATGGTACCCCCGAACAAGAGGGGCCTGCGCCCCCACCCTGCATCTTGCATTCAACTTATTGGCATCATAAACGCCAATACAGTTGAAAGCAGTGATGGAGGAGAGAGCGTTATGTGATGCTCCCTCTAGCATCACTCCCCCTTTTCCTCTGACTCAGCATGTGCCAGCAGTGGAGCAGATGAGAACCTCTGCAGAAGCCAGAGCAGCGGGGAATGGGGAGGAGAGGTAAGTATTGTGTGTGTCTGCTGCACTATACTGTGTGTGGGGGGACTGCACTATACTGTGTATGTGTGGGGGCTGCACTATACTGTGTGTGTGGGGGCTGCATTATACTGTGTGTGTGGGGGCTGCATTATACTGTTTGTGGGGCTACACTATACTGTGTGTATGTGGGGGGCTGCATTATACTGTGTGTGGGGGTTGCACTATACTGTGTGTAGGCTGCACCATACTGTGTGTGGCAGCTGCATTATACTGTTTGTGGGGCTGCACTATACTGTGTATGTGGGGGCTGTATTATACTGTGTGTGGGGGACTGCACTATACTGTGTGTGTAACAAAACAAAATCCAGAGGAAAAAGATGCAGCACACTTCAACTCCATTAAAAAAACAAAGTCCTTTATTGAACTAGTTGGACAAGGTTAACATCAGGCTAGGTACATGAACACATGCAGTGAAAAAAGCAGGACTACAGCTGTTTTGCGTTATCCACGCTTCAACAGGTCCAGATGTGGAAGCAGGAATAACGCAAAACAGCTGTAGTCCTGCTTTTTTCACTGCATGTGTTCATGTACCTAGCCCGATGTTAACCTTGTCCAACTAGTTCAATAAAGGTTTTTTAATGGAGGTGAAGAGTGCTGCATCTTTTTCCTCTGGATTTTGGTTTGCTACTACATGTGGTTTTGTACAAGCACCACATCAACCATTTTGGAAATCACCCAGGTGTCCGGAACTCAGACGTTAATACCTCCACCAGTGGGTAGACTATTCTTGGTGCCGTTCTTCTGTTGTGGGGACTGCACTTTACTGTGTGTGGGGGCTGCACTATACTGTGTGTTGGGGCTACACTATACTGTTTGTTGGGGCTACAATGTACTGTGTGGGGACTGCATTATACTCTGTCTGGGGGCTGCATTATACTGTGTGTGGGGAACTGCACTATACTGTGCGTGGGGGGCTGCATTATACTGTTTGCGGGGGCTGCATTATTCTGTGGGGGCTGCACTATACTGTGTATGTGGGGGCTGCACTATACTGTGTGTTAGGGCTACGCTATACTGTGTGTGGAGGCTGCACTATACTGTGTGGGGGGTCTGCACTATATTGTGTGTGGAGGTCAGCCCTATACTGTTTGTGCGTGTGGGGCTGCACTATACTGTATGTGGGGGGGGCTGAATTATACTGTGTGTGTGTGTGGGGCTGCTTTATACTCTGGGGGTGCCGCATTATACTGTGTTTGTGTGGGGGGGATGCATTATATTCTGAGGGTGCTGCATTATACTCTGAGGGGGCTGCATTATGTTCTATGAGGGGACGACATTATACTCTGAGGGTGGCTGCAGTATACTCTGAGGGGGGGACACATTATACTCTGAAGGGGCTGTAGTATACAGGGCTGTATTATACTATGAGGTGGACTGCATTATACTCTCTCAAGGACCATGGGCAGTGCATTTTACTAAATGGAACCTGCATTATACTGTATCAAGGACTATCTGTACCAATCATTCTGCCTCAGCCGGAGTAAGTGTATGTGCAGACGATCAGCAATCGTTGCGGTTGGATGCTGTGTACTTGTGCAGCGTCCAACCCGCAAAGTCCAGATGTTACTGCATAGTGGATGGAATTTCAACAAATCCCATGCCCACTATGCGTCCAAAGGCACCCGCGGAGATGGACATGCGGCGTGTCTCTCCAGACCGCAGCATGTCTATTTATCTTGCGGAGACGCGAGCCTCCGCAAGATAAATATCACCCATACAATGTATTGGACGTGGTGAATCCGCACGGTTCAATGAACACACACGGAATCACCTGCATTCAATAGTCAGCAGCGCTTTGGACACAGCGGACATGTGCTGTGTCCAAACCGCTACCAATTACTGAATGTGTGCACCTACCAAAAAGAGGTCGGGAAACAAGCGTCGAACGACTTCATATTGTCAATCACACTCGTTTAGCGGCCTGATCTCGGTGCATGTAAATACAACAGAAATGTTTCTGAGTGATGGTGCAATATGTTAGCATTTGGGGCCACACTTTAAACTTTTGCCTAGGGCCCCACTTTGTCTAAAACTGGTCCTACATACTTCTATAATACAGCTCTGGCAAAAATTAAGAGACCACTTTCAAATGTTCAGTTTTGTCTGATTTTTCTCTTTCTAGGTATATTTTTGAGTAAAATAATTAAATTTTGTATTTTTTTTTTTCTGACAAAGAAAAATGGTCAAAATGTAAAAAAAAACACAGTGCTTTCAGACCACAAATAATGCAAAGAAAACAAGTTCATAATCATTTAGAAACAACAATACTGATGTTTTAGCTCAGGACGAGTTCAGAAATCAATATTTTGTGGAATAACCATGATTTCTAATCACAGCTTTCATGCGTCTTGGCATGCTTTCCACCAAGCTTTCACCCTGTTCCTGATACAAAAATGTAAGCAGTTCTTCTTTGTTTGATGGCTTATGACTATCCATCTTCCTCTTGATTACATTCTAGAGGTTTGTAATGAGGTTCAGGTCTGGAGATTGGGCTGTCCATGACAGGGTTTTGTTGTGGTGGTCTTTTAATTTTTGCCTGAGCTGTATAATGGCAGCTTTGGGAACTTTCTGAATGTTACACAAACAGTGCTTGCAGTATCAGGTGCAGCTGAAACAAGGAATACAATGTGGCCTCTTTCCTTTAGATGCCCCCCCTATAGTTTTTAATTATCTCCATACGTTTCTTAAGGTATGACCCATTCAGAAATTATTTTTTTGGGTTGCACCCATTTATAACTTCCTAATATTAACTCCTACTGTACAATCATCTGGAAATGAGGCACAGTGGAGAATTCTTTATCCTCACACCTCCAGAGAGACTCAGATTCTTTGCACTTCCAGTCATCAAAGCCAAAGCAATTACAGCCTGACTCTGAAAACACTTGACAGTTAGCAGCTCAAGTCAAGCAAGTTTGGGTCAGATTAGTCTTTGTGTAAAGAAGCAAAATGTCCTCTCTAAGAGTCAGGAATAAAACATTTCTGGGAAGAGATGGAGACTTTCAATATTTCTCATCCACCTCTTTTATTCCTTATAAACTGTTAGCTCTTATGGCAAAGCATTGCTCTTAAAGGGTATGTACAACTTTGCCACCATTTTTTGCTAATTTTAGTTTAAAAAATCTTTTGTTTTGGGTACATGTGAAGGATGACACCTGAGAGATCAAGCAGAATCCCTCCGCTGCCACCACATGAAGAACCCGCACCTCGCCCCCCTGCCTGAAGTCACTATTGCGTCAGCGAGATCACGTGGTACGGTCTCCTCACTTGCACCAATGTGACATTCTGCACCCCCCTGGGGAAACGTAAGGTCAGCTTGGTGCAGTTTTACACACACACCCCCTGTCTACAAAGGTCCAGGGAGGCATAAGGAGTGAGAGGATGTGGTCCACACAGTCACTGACATGGCACCACATTTGCTCACAATCCTGGCAGGCTGAAAGGTCCTTTTTGCTACCACCAGTGAAACAGAGCATTGCCAGCCCGAAAGGACTGCCACAAGTTCCTAGTTAGATCTAAGCCCAGTCCATTAACGGGATTATATGAGGCCAGAAACCAGCCCTGGTAGCATGGAAAGTTAAACCAAGAAATGCACCTGTGGATTCGGGGATCAAGATAAAAAAGCAGCCTAAGGTTAAATTATATATTTAATCACCTTAAGGGCACAATAGACAATACACTATATACACAATGGTTGCACATATACAATGGTCAGATATATGCAGATGGATGATGTTAATTACCGGGTGATGTTAAATTATGGGTTCACTGGACCACAAGGTGGCATGTTCTGCCAGCTGGCTCTTTGGACCTTTACAGAATGTTACTCGACTTGGCCCCCACTGTCGAAGTGGACTGCATGTATAACAGAGAGAGCGATGACATGGCCTTACACTAGCCTTTACTCCTTTGGGTCACTCCCCTCCTGTTCTCTGGGCTGAACCTAAATCCACTCCCCTTTCCTCTGCAGCTGCAAACTCCAAAATCTATAAAAGATCATGGACAGTCTTAGAGTGATGATTCTGGCCCAATTGGATCCAGTTGATCCCCTGAAATGCATGGGAACCTAACAAGCCTTCGCTATTTGGCTTCTACTAGATTTTCTGTATATCTGCACACCCCTGGGTGCTATAATGGGTCAAGTCCCAGGCAGGTGTTCACCACGTTCTGGGGATCTCGGAAATATACACTATGTATGGCTAGGAAAGTATTAAGTTACGTACCAGTAACGGTATTTTTCGGAAGCCCATGACAGCACCACGAGAGAGGGGATCCGCCCTTTAGGAACAGGAAACCTACAGATACAAAAAGGGCGGCACCTCTCCCACGCATCAGTTGGTTTACAGAGCTTGAGACGCTACCATGGTTAGTACACAACATATAATATATACAACCTATCTACCCTATATAGCAGAAACATTTTCCTTTTTTTTTTTTTTTTTACACCATCTCCCACATACCGTAAATTGTGGACAATCTTCTAAAGGAGTGCACCCCTATATGTGAACAAGGGAGGGAACTAAGGGTGCCGTCATGGGCTTCCGAAAAATACCGTTACCGGTACGTAACTTAATACTTTATTCGGACTCCCATGACAGCACCACGAGAGAATTACAGAGATGTAAACTAATTTAGGGCGGGACTACAGCTTGCAGCACCCTTAGCCCGAAGGTGAGATCTGAAGAGGCACCCATATCTAATCGATAGTGGTTAAAAAAGGTGGAAGGAGATGACCAGGTGGCCGCCTTACATATCTGATCAATTGACACTCCAGATCTTTCTGCCCAAGATGATGCCATGGCACGAGTGGAATGCGCCCTCAGGTTCTGCGGAGCCGGACCTCCACCTGCTGTGTAGGCAAGAGAGATAGCCTCCCTAATCCACCTCGCTAATGTGCGTTTTGATACCCTACAACCTTTCCTGGGACCTTGGAAGGATAGGAATAATGCATTCTCCTTCTTCCAAGGATCCGTGGCTGCTAAATATTTAAGTAAGCATCTCCTAATATCTAATGCCTGAAGTTTTTGCTCCTTAGGGTTGGTCGGATTAGGGAGGAAGGAAGGCAGAACTATCTCTTGTGTCCTGTGAAATTGTGATGCTACCTTGGGAAGGTATGCTGGTTCTGGCCTTAGGATTACTCTATCCTGTAAGAACTCTGTGTAAGGGGGCAATCTGGAAAGTGCCTGTATGTCGCTCACTCTACGTGCGGATGTTATCGCCACTAGAAAAGCTGCCTTAAGAGATATAATCTTTAATGAGGCCGAATCCAGAGGTTCGAATGGTTTTTCTGTCAAGGCCGTAAGGACTAAATTTAAGTCCCAAGGTACACATCTGTCTTTGTGTATGGGTCTCGATCTAGCCGCTGCTTTGATGAACCTTGCTACCCAATAGTTATTGGCAATATCATGTGCAAACAAGGCCCCTAAGGCTGAAACTTGTACTTTTAATGTACTTGTGGAGAGACCCAATTCGAGACCCTTCTGGAGAAATTCCAGAATATGTTTCGTGGGAATTCCGTCTCTGGCGTCAAACTGAAAGGTGGACAGGAATCGCTTCCAGGTCCTAGCATAAATGTTAGTGGTAGTCAACTTCCTGCTTTTTAGGAGGGTATCAATTAACTTCTTGGAGAACCCTCTATCCTCTAACAGTGACCTTTCAAAGACCACGCCGTCAAATGGAGTCTCGCTACTTGTGGGTGGCTGACTGGCCCCTGGTAGAGGAGATCTGGAAGGTTCGGCAGCACCCAGGGATCGCATACAGACATGGTCCTCAACCACGCGAACCAGGTCCTCCTGGGCCAAAAGGGGGCAATTAATATAACTCTTGCCCGATCTTCCCTGATCTTCCTTACTACCAGAGGTAGAAGATTTAATGGCGGGAAGGCGTATGCCAGAGAAAAGTTCCATTTTATCAGGAGGGCATCCACTGCCAGTGGATTTTCCCTGGGGTTCAGAGAGCAGAATGATTTTTCTTTCCTGTTTTCTCTGGTGGCAAAGAGGTCTACCTCTGGCCGACCCCATCTGCGGACAATTTGGTGGTAAATATCCCTGTTCAAAGCCCATTCTCCTTGCTTTAGAGTCTTGCGGCTTAGAAAGTCTGCCTTTACGTTGTCCTTTCCTCTGATGTGGAGCGCCGTCAAAGATAGAAAACTTCCCTCTGCTATTTGAAGGAGACGTTCTGTTGTCCGCATCAGGGCGACGGAGCGGGTTCCACCTTGGTGGTTGATATATGCTACCGCTACCTGGTTGTCCGAGAGTATCCTCACGTGATGGCCCTGTAGGTACATAATGAGTTTTTTGACTGCCTGCTCTATCGCCAGTAGCTCTCTTTGGTTGGATGAGATCTCCGTATCCGAATCCCACTGTCCCTGTACTACTATGTCCCCCATATGGGCCCCCCAACCGAAGGGACTAGCGTCTGTGGTTATAACACGGGTTATCTGCGTTATCCAGGGCACCCCTGAGGCTAGGTTTTTATCATCGAGCCACCATCTAAGCGATGTGACAGTCGAGGGGCTTAGCAACAGTTGACCTTGTAAGGAGTGTCTTAACGCCCTGCTATTAAATAGGACATCCTTCTGAAGGGCTCTAGTATGGAATTGTGCCCACCTAACTGCTGGGATGCATGAGGTTAGAGATCCCAACAGGGACATGGCCTGTCTGAGGGTCATAGAAGGATTATCAACCGCCCGAAGAACCTGCTGCTGTATCTTTTGCATTTTATCCAATGGCAACAGACACTGCTGAGTTTCTGAATTTAATAGTAAGCCTAGAAACTTTTGTATTTTTGAGGGCTGGAGTCGGGATTTCTCGTAGTTTAATATCCATCCGAGGTTTCCTAACCTGGACTTAGCTCTTTCTATCTGGGATGTACAATGGCCCACTGATTTTCCCACAATTAAAAAATCATCCAAATATGGAACAATCAGGATGTCCACTTCCCGTAAATGCGCCATCACTTCGGCCACTATCTTTGTAAATACCCGGGGCGCTGCTGAGAGACCAAAGGGAAGGGCTCTATATTGATAATGACGGACTGTGCCGTTTATTGAAACCGCCACCCTCAGGAACTGCTGGAAGTCTGTATGGATAGGTACATGATAGTACGCATCTTTCAAATCTATGACTGCCATAAAACACCCTTTAAACAATATTTTTATTGTCGTATTGATGGACTCCATCTTAAAAGTACGGTTTACCAAAAACTTATTAAGGAAACGTAAGTTAATGATCGTTCTAAATGTCTTATCAGGTTTTTGGATCAGGAATAAGGGAGAGTAGAACCCTCTTCCTCTCTCAGCTTCTGGAACCTCTATCAGGACGTTTTTCTGGCATAGGCTCAAGACCTCCGCTTCTAAAGCTGTTTGTTCGAGGGGTGAAGATCTTAACGAAGTAGATTTAAAGGTATCCCGCGGGACCTGGGTAAACTCCAATCTAAGCCCGGTGGATATTACATTGCGCACCCAGACACTATTTGTAATCTGTGACCATGCCGGAAGAAAGGGTGATAGTCTACCTCCCACGGGAATTGCTAGTCATTGATCTTGTCTCTTTTGATCTCTAGACGAGCGTCCAAACATGTAGCCCGTACCTCTTCTCCTTCTATCTTCCCATCTGGGACGGTCTCTAGTAGGCGAAGAATTGCGCCTTCTCCCCAGACGGAATCTCCTTCTACCAAATGGGCGTCGGTAGGATGTAGGCCAGAGATTTGGAAATTTTTTCTTGTCGTCCCCAGCCTTCTCAAGCAGTTCGTCCAGGACTGCGCCGAACAAATATTCCCCCTCACACGGAATAGTACAAAGCTTCGCCCTGGTTTGAATGTCTCCCTGCCAGCACTTTAGCCACAGGGCTCTACGAGCCGCATTAGAGAGACCTGCTGCTCTGGCTGCCATTCTTACTGCATCCGCCGAGGCATCTGCAAGGAAGGCTGCTCCCTCTTGGATTGTTGGTAGGGCCCCAAGAATTGTTTGTCTTGACGTACCCTGTTTTAATTGTGACTCCAACTGGTCCAACCAGACCATCATGGACCTGGCTGTGCATGTCGACGCCACTGCTGGTCTTAAGGAACCGGCTGCCATCTCCCAAGTATTCTTAAGGAAGGTGTCTGCCTTCCTGTCTAGGGGATCTTTAAGGGATCCCATGTCCTCAAAGGGCAGCGAGGATCTTTTCGATGCCTTTGCAATGGCCGCATCTAATTTGGGGGCCTTGTCCCAAGTATTTACTGCCGGATCATCGAAGGGATATCTGCGTTTGAGGGCTGGTGGTAGCGACCCTCTTTTATCCGGTTTTTTCCACTCTCTGTGGATTAGATCTTGGATCTTCTGATTTAACGGGAAGACTCTATGCTTCCTCTGCTCCAGCCCCCTGAACATGACATCCTGCATGGATAATTGGGGCTTAGGCTCCTCTACTTCCATTGTCCCTCTAACTGCTTTGACCAGCTTGTCTACCCGGTCAAGAGGCAGACAAAACCGACCAGAGTCCTCTTCTCCTGAGGAGGACGAGGGAGTTGAAGCCTGGGAGTCTCTACTTCTCCTCCATTCTGCCGAGGAATCGGACTCCACCGGGACCCCGCCCTTTATAGTTTCCCGCTGGGACAGTGACTTTAGGGTTTCATTCATTTCCGCCCTAACAATGTCTCTCAAACTCGCTGCTACTGCGGGCGACTCTTCCGCCACTGTCTGCTGAATACAGGGGGGCACAATCTTTTAGGGCATGAGTCCGGTAATGGGCATGCACAGAGTGCGCATTCCCTGTGTTTAGCCTTACTTGAAGCCTTCTTCCCCGGAGGATGAGGGGGGTTCTTCTCAGACGATGCTCCTGTCTGCTTAGAGGAGCTTTTATGGCTGGACTGATCACTTCGTCCCGCACGTTCGCTGCCACGTGACTTTCTTTTTCTGCTTGACCTGCCGAAGGTCATCCAGGGGCGGCAGGGATGTTTGTCGCTGCTGCCGTCTTTGCTGCTGTTGCCGCCGCTGCTGCTGCTGCTGCTCGCTCTCCATTACTGCTTGCAGTAATGTGGCCAAGGCAAGGCACCCTACCAGGGTCCTGCCTTTATACCCCTCCTCCGGACAGCAGTATGCGTGCCGCGCCCCTCCCCCCCTAACCGGGCTCCCTTCCCCAGCTGGCGCCGCACCCGGTCGGAGAGCCGACGCTCATCGGCGTTTGCGATGGGCGCCGCCATCTTGTTTTTCTCGCGCATGCGCAGTGGCGCCGCCGACCCGGAAGCACCTCCTCCGGCCGCCCCCTGACGTCACCGCGACCCCGCCTGACCGGAAGTCACGCGGGACGCCCGGGAGCTTCGGAATACCGCGCTCCCCGGTCGCAGCCCCCCCGCAGCGTGCCGGCCACCGCACTAGCGCCGCCGGATCCGGGGGCCCCCGGGGGGGAATATACTCACCGGCGGCGGCCTTTATTCTGGAGTCGGACATCCTCCGGACGCCGCTCCCTGCTGACTACGCCACCGCCGTGCTACCCATCCTGGGCCACCGTGACATCTTCCAGGGATCCGCACCAGGCCGAGGTAGGAGACCCCCCCGCTACCTGTATCGGCCGGCCGGCCTGGGATCCTGGTCTTCTGTAGGATCCCGTCCCTTCAGGAACAGGAAACCAACTGATGCGTGGGAGAGGTGCCGCCCTTTTTGTATCTGTAGGTTTCCTGTTCCTAAAGGGCGGATCCCCTCTCTCGTGGTGCTGTCATGGGAGTCCGAATAAATATAGTATCTCCATAACTCCTTATGGCATCATGTTTCTAGAATGTTCTATGGCAGCTTTACCATGACTCTAACACCCCAATTTCTAGTCAAACGCCTAAGTAGCATAAGAAAAACTGAGCTTATATAAATACTTTTTTTAAAACATGAATTAAAGTAACTAACATTATAAAGGGCTGGTTAGGCAGAGAATTTAGCAATACCTATACGAATGCTGCTGGGTTGAAGGGAATGGGAGAGAAGACAAATTCCAAACCTTTTCTGTCCTAGTTATGCTTCTATAGCTGTTGGACTTGTTACACGTATCAGTCTGGATAAAAGCTTTCGGATTGGAATCAAGGGCAGTAGAAACATTATATTGTGCTGGCTGATACATTGTTACAATCTCAGCAGTGTGAGCTGGGAATGGTCAGAAAGCCATGCTTAGTTATTATCTGTAACATTTCTCCCGATTCGGTCACAGCAAGCAGAGATCTGATAAAGTACATTATAAAGTTACAGAACTGTTTACGTCGTCACGATTGGACTGCAGGCTTATATCCCATTATCCACGGATTCAGCATTTGGACAGTTCCTAGTTCGTATTCAAGAGGAAAGTATTTTTTTTCTTTTCTATACGTAACTGTAAAGTTCCCTTTTAATTTAATTTCATGTTTTCCATTTTTGTAATTTCTCTAAAAGCCAGTGACAAACTAAAAGGGTGCAGGTAGGTGAGGATGGTGATGGATGGTGCACAATTACCAGGATATGACCAACGCCATGCCTGGGGTAATGTCATTACTAAATACACTTATCATGAATGCTGGTATTTTAGATGTGATGTGCTAATTTGTGTTACCACTCCCTTAAAATAAAAACGTGATAGCGATCCAAGCTCCTCTACAACATACGAATGTGTTCACGAGGAGGGAGGCTCTTAAAGCGTTGATCCTGCTGTCATTCTCTTATAAAGTGCAGCCTCCGAGCCTTAAATAGAATAATCTGTTCCTACGACGCCGATCTACGCCATGAAAAGAGCTCCGATATTAAAATAGAAATACATTACGACCTGCGCTATGGCGGAAAACCAGCAGCTTGTCTGAAACAAATGGACTATGAGCAGCCTCTAGGCATTGTATCCTTTAGTAAATCTGCTCAGATATAACCCGGCGCCATATGGTTCCCTGGCAAACCCTGTTTGTTTTCTGCATCAAAATTCCCCCGTCAAATTGTTATTGTGTCATTGCCCTTTGCAGATATTTGATGGGATTGATATGTTCTATAAGGGTCAGTAATTAACGCTGAGATAATTGTATTTGAAAGTTACTTCCATCAGAAAAGTAACTGGAGGGAATATTTCCGGCTGAAGGATAAATTAAAGGGGAATTTCACCCCCCCAAAAAAACTTACTATACCAGCAGAATTTACATGATGGTTTCATTCCTTACAGAGGTTGTATGCAATCAAAGGAAATGCATTTTTTTCCCCAAAAGAGCGCCACTCTAGTCCACAGGCCGTGTCTGGTACTGCAACTCGATTCTAATTTTACCATTTATTCGAAGTCGTCCTCTTATTAACCGAAGATAGACATCGCATTTTGATAACGGTCCACACTTATTAGGCAGTGAGTATCGTGACCTGATCATGATTTTTATGCAGATTTGCCACATCCTAGTTGTATACAGCTGGATGACGGTGATGTGTATTTGTGTAATGAGGAGGATGCAACACTCTTTATCAAGGATTATCAGCCAGCTTGTTTTTCCTCAGGCCAAATGGGCCAAAAAAGAGATTTAACCGACTCTGAAAAATCACAGAATTGTTACAAATCTTACGGAGGATGCAACTCCTGAAATGGCTCAGTTATTGGGGCGATCTCAGAACTATCAAAAGTTCTGTTGCAAATAGTCTCCGGGATCGCAAAAGTCGGGATGAGAAAAAGACGCCAAAAATTTGAGAACAATCAAACATGAAGTGGCCATGGTCCTCCGGTGCAGCCATATTCCAGTAGAAGGTAGGGAAAATACAGACGATTTTTGGATACAAAATATGCAACATTATTGTAGATTCATATTAAACAGGATATTCCCAGTACTGTAAAAAAATAAGAGCTTTACCTATAATAATAATAACAAAAATAATTTTATTTCTATAGCGCCAACATATAACTATGCGTTTAGAAAACGTCCTGCTATCAAGTACTAGCGATTTACTACTGATATCCTCCGTCTACAGGAAAACAAATAGAGAATGATAATTGTGCTACATTGTATCTATAGTGGCAGTCTCAGGGGGCAGAATAAGTGATAGCTGTTAATAGTGGAAAATCCATTCCAATATTATTAATGATGATAACAACCATCATCTTTTACAAGACAACATGAGGCGACCCAGCTCCAGACATAGGCGATCCTTCCACTCAGGAAATGTCTTGCAGACCTCTCCTGAGAAATTCTGTTTACCGTGTTTTTTTTTTTCGTTCTCCCTCATTTGCCTTCTTCCTTGAGTGATCGCACAGTGTATATAACACGAAGAGGAACAGAACAAGCCAGCGGCCCCAGCGTCTGTCACAAATCCATCGAGCAGAGAAAAGCTTGAGACCTCCGGGGTGTTTGTGAGAGGCAAATCGTATCCCCTGTCTCGGAAGAGTGCACAGCAGGAGGCGCGGGGGGTCCCCATAACTGTGCCGAGAATGAGGGGTATCGGAGATGAACTGCCGTGCTCGATAATCTATTCATGTCATGCAGCAGAGTCGCACACAGTCAGCCTGCATCCTCTGTACGGGGCTCGTGATTGTTAAGACCAGTGGTTGTTGTATCTTTTTTTCTCCAGTTTTATGATTTTGTTTAAAATGTTTGCTGAGCAGCCGTAAAATGCCGAGTTTTATTTGATCATCAATGAGGTAGTTACTGCAGAGCCGTCTTCCCTCAATGCCAGACTTTGCTGCCAATCCATCTGTTTCACATAGCGCAGGGACAAGCAAAAATTCAAGAGTCTCTGTGCTCCCCACCCAACCGTTAAAATGCCACATCAATCCCTCCGGTGACACAAAACCTTCTTAGTTAATGTTGGAAGCCATTCAAGAAGCCTATTTATCAAGCAATGGAAACTTGTGAGAAGATGGCTCAGCAATGTCCTATGTGAAGACACTGTTCTTTTTAATTAATGAGCGTAAATTATTAATGACAAGGGTTAATCGCTGAGCACCATGTCATAAACAGTATTATTCTACACATAAGATTGAGGAACTTTCTGAATATATTGCATTACATATATTGTACTGATCCTTAGTTACATCCTGTATTATACTCCAGAGCTGCACTCACTATTCTGCTGGTGGAGTCACTGTGTACATACATTACATTACTGATCCTGAGTTACATCCTGCATTATACTCCAGAGCCGCACTCACTATTCTGCTGGTGCAGTCACTGTGTACATACATTACATTACTGATCCTGAGTTACATCCTGTATTATACTCCAGAGCTGCATTCACTATTCTGCTGGTGCTGTCACTGTGTACTTACATTACATTACTGATCCTGAGTTACATCCTGTATTATACTCCAGAGCTGCACTCACTATTCTGCTGGTGCAATCACTGTGTACTTACATTACTGATCCTGAGTTACAGCCTGTATTATACTCCAGAGCTACACTCACTATTCTGCTGGTGCAGTCACTGTGTACATACATTACTGATCCTGAGTTTCATCCTGTAATAAGACGCCCATGTTAGACCATGATGGTGGCGAGTGGCGACTATACTCCATCTTAAGACATGATGGCAGCAGAGACATTACACTTGTATTTATCCTACTTTATAAGTCGTTTGAACCATGTAACTTAGAATTGATTTCTGTATCATTGATGTTAATATCACTTTGTGACTGAAGTTGCTCAGAAATAAGGTCAAACATAAGTAAAACCCCCATATCTCCAGGACTGGTATTTATCTTCAACTTCCAAGTGTGGTTGCCGAGCACATTGATTAATCACCCTCTATGAGCCGCTTTTTATCAATGGATATAATTAATGTGGACTATCCGGCTGTGGGAAGCCTTATCCAGAGCGTTCTATATCTGCCTTCCTCCCGCTCCCTGGAAACAAATGTCTGACCGCACTTTTACAGGGAAGGTTTTTTTTTCCCTTAACATTCCCCAACCGATTCCCCGACGCACGTTATGCCAACTGTCTGTCTCTGCTGGCAGATGCCTGCCTGCCACCACATTGACAGCTCCGTGATGGTCCTGTGCCCTGCTGCTGAATGCTTACCGCTGTTTACTGGCTTCTCTGCTGGACACAAGTGTTCATTCGCTCTCAGAGATACAATTCTGTCAACTTAGAAAAGGAGGAAAGAAAAGTTAAAATAAGTAAAGATTACACCAGTTCCCCCGATAAATAAAAGTTAGCAAAACTCACCCCCAAGTTGGCATCAAGCGGGAAGAAAGTTCAATATCCGTCTAGCATCAAATCTACTTTAATTCTCTCCTATTGGAGATTCAATATGAAATTCATCTATTTCACAGACAGACTGCGTCACATTTTGTCCCAAGTCTCACAGCTGATTTATAGAACGATGGTAATTTTGTTTCCCTCTTATAGAGACGTGGAAGTCGCCGCTTCAAATGTATTGTGCCACTCGGATTTTTTTCGGGGATTATTGCTATTCACTCTTTGGATTTTCTTGTGTCCTGGGTTTTATATTATCCATTGCCCTCTTCAGTGTCTCTGCTTGGATGGATGGAAATAAAAGCTCTGGCAAAAATAAGATGGACCTTTATATGTACGGTGTATGATGAAGAATGTATAGAAAATTCACAATAATTCCTTTAATGCTGTTTACTGGATCAGACGCACGCCACTATACCAGGATGCTGACCACTGTGCACACCTGAGTGCCAACGTTTCCCCCATTGTCTCAGCAGAGAGTTGCTCTTAAGGTTTGCAAAAACTACAGATGAGACCACCCTCTTTGGGCAAACTTTAGTAGGGACTCCAAATTCTCATGTTTTAAATTCAGCATGTGACCACAGCAATCACCCCATTTATTGCACTGATGAGCGGACTGTACAATACAAGCACGTTTTACCATTTACCTTTCGTGTCATAGATTGTAGCTCGAGTGCAAGAAAAAACTCACTCCTTATAGCATCTACCAATTTATGTGTCACAAAACCTACAAAAGACAAAATGAGAAAAACCCCGCTGTATTTAAACAAATAAAAAGCAAAATTGCATTTACCGGTAAGTAATACAGAGTTCTTAGTAATACTGTATTTGATCAAATATAGCATAACAGCCGACCCACCATCGACAAGGTGACTCTGTGGACGTGGCGGTCCTACACATTCTAATATTAAAAACCTTATCATGTGTCAAAGTTGACGTCAGTGTGTGAATAAGGGCAGACTAAAGGACCGGGTCCCAACCAGTTGTTTAATTACAGCAGGGTTTTTCTCATTTTGTCTTTTGTTGGTTTTGTATGCTTTATGGCCAGTGTGAACATGCATTTATATGCTGCATATTTACCAACTCAAACCAAGTTCAATTTTTGTGTTTTTTTCTTTGTATTTTTGCATTCTGTGCAAGCCGGGGCGTGGCCTCCCACTCCTGAGCTGGAAATTTTATTTAAAGGCTAACTGGTGTCCACTGGTTGGGACCCGGTCCTTTTGTCTGCCCTTATTCACACACTGACGTCAACTTTAACGCATGATAAGGTTTTTAATATTAGACTGTGTAGGACACTCTCGATCAGAGTCACCTTGTCAATGTTGGGATGGCTTTTATGCTATATTTGATCAAATACAGTATTACTAAGAACCCTGAATTACTTAAATGCACTTTTGCTTTTTATTTGTTTAATTACAGCAGGGTTTTTGTCATTTTGTCTTTTGTGGGTTTTGCATGCTTTATGGCCAATGTGAACATGAAGTCTGAAAAAATCATGACCCAGAAATTAATATTTGTACAATAATTCCTAGGCTCCATCTTTAAACCCAAGGATATATGGATATTGAGGGCCTTAATGAAAAGTCTTTATTAAGACCCCCCAGACCTATAGATATGCTCTCATGTTACAGAGGGGGCATTGGGCTCCATCAGACATTGGTGTACAACTGTACCGTGCAGATAGCGGCCCCATTTCCAGGTTGTGTTCTTCATGAATCTTATCTGTAAATTAGGTGTGCACCTAAAATATAATTGGAGATCGCTAAAACCAAGAGAAACCACAGGATTTCATAAAGAAGACATATCATATTCTGATACTAAACTTCTTTTATTTTATATTCTACTTATAGTTAAAGACAATACTACAGACTACGTTTAGCTACAGGTAGATTAAATTAATGATCCCAAATTGCCATTTTTTCCAGATATTATGACTTGAAATAAGTCATAAAGTTGTCAGGAATTATGGAGCGCTCAATGAAACTGAGTATTCCTAGGCTGATTTATGGCTGTTCTGGTTTGCTGAGCCTTAATACTGTCCAGAAAATGGGGATGTAAATGTTTAGAAGAATGCAAATAATTTATAAAAGATGTAAAATCAGGACTACTCCATATATATTTTTTTTAATGTAAATTCTAGGTGCATACAACTACAACTGGGAGGAGCTTACCGAAAATGTATTTTATGGCTTTCTATAGATGCTGTATACATTTGTATGCAGTGAGCTCCCTCTAGTGCTGTGTGTGTAAATCAATGTGCAGTGACTGACCTCCCCTAGTGGTGACTGTGTAAATCTGGATATAGTGAGCTTCCCCTTGTGGTGGCTGTATATATTTGTATACAGTGAGCTCCCCCTAGTAGTGGCTATATAAATCTAGATATAGTGAACCACCCCTGGTGGTGGCTGTACAAATCTGGATATAGTGAGCTTTCCCTTGTGGTGGCTGGATATATTTGTATGCAGTGAGCTTCCCCTAGTGGTGACTGTATAAATCTATAAGCAGTGAGCTTCCCCTAGTGGTGGCTGCATAAGTCTATAAGCAGTGAGCTTCCACTAGTGGTAGCTGTATACAGTATATCTGTATGTAGTGAGCTTCCCCTAGTGGTGGCTGCATATGTCTATAAGCAGTGAGCTTCCACTAGTGGTAGCTGTATACAGTATATCTGTATGTAGTGAGCTTCACATAATGGGGGATGTATAAATCTGTATGTAGTGAGCTCCACCTAGTGGTGGCTGTATACATCTGTATGTAGTGAGCTCCCTCTAGTGGTGCTATATAAATCTGTATGCAATGTGCTCCCCTAGTGGTGACTGTATAAACCTGGATATAGTGACCTCCCTCTAGTGGTGGCTGTATAAATCTGTATGCAGTAAGCTCCCCCTATTGGTGGCTATATAAATCTGTATGCAGTGAGCTTCCCCTAGTGGTGGCTGTATATATCTGTTTGCAGTGAGCTTCCCCTAGTGGTGGTTGTATATATCTGTTTGCAGTGAGTTCCCTCTTGTGGTGGCTATATAAATCTGTATGCAGTGAGCTCCCCTAGTGGTGGCTGTATAAATCTGGATATATTGAGCTCCCCATAGTGGTGGCTATATAAATCTTTATGCAGTGAGCTCCCCCTAGTGGTGGTTGTATAAATCTGTATGCAGTGAGCTTCCCCTAGTGGTGGTTGTATATATCTGTTTGCAGTGAGCTCCCTCTAGTGGTGGCTGTATAAATCTGTATTCAGTGAGCTCCCCTAGTGGTGGCTGTATAAATCTGGATATATTGAGCTCGCCATAGTGGTGGCTATATAAATCTGTATGCAGTGAGCTCCCCTAGTGGTGGTTGTACATATCTGTTTGCAGTGAGCTCCCTCTAATGGTGGCTGCAGGTGGCCAAAAAAATGTAAAGTCTTTCAGTGGTTGTATGAAAGGAAGTAGCTTATTATAGAATTATCCAAAAATATAGTCATTTTTATGCATATACTGTAGTTAATCATTATGTATCTTAGACTAGAAGAATTTATTTAATAACCCTTGGAAAAATACATTTGGAGTGTCAGCCATACTGGCAATGAGAGGCCAGCACAGTGCGTCTGGAGGTGCAGATCCTCGCCATGTGGACAGCATCGTACACTGATATTTTTAATGACAAGTGCCTTTATTCCCACTAATGAGTGGGACTCGACAGGCCTGTCTGTGCATGTACAGACCCCGGCGCAGAACACAAGAGACACAACTGTCAGCTTCCCAGTTCCTCTCCTCCTTGTCCCCGAGTACACAGGCTCTCCATTTATAAATTGAGCGCCTGAGATTCGCCAGCAGTACTTTTTCTCGGCTTAATGAGATTTTGTGTTTGTGGTTTGTTATTTTCTGTTTAGATAAAAACAAGCAGCTTCTCATTAAATCGTGATCCTCTTGGCTGAATTCCAACATGAGACGATCTCCCCTAGATCCGGACAGACGTGTTAATCAGAGAGCAGCGGATCAGCGTTCTGCACCGGGTCACGTGGCGGAGAATGTGGACATGCTTTCTTGGCACTGCACTAATAAGACATATTTTTTCCCATTAACATATGGTTATTTTCTTTAATCTGACCCATTGTCTTGGGACTGAAGAAAAGTGTGTCTAATTCTTTTTCTCTCCTTGGTATTTTCAGAAACCTCGGCAGAGGATGGATTCAAGTGGAAATGTTATGAAAGAGAAAGTGATTAAGAAGATCCGCTCCAAATAATATCAGTCTGATTCAGAAGTGGCAATGAAAAGTCGCCTCCAATTTTTAGGCTAAGTGCACATGTAGATTTTCCTCCTGTGGATTTTTCCACGCAGATTTGAAGAAATCCACAGGTCAAATGCAGGTCATTTGACCTGTGGATTTCTTCAAATCTGCGCGGAAAAATGCGCAGGAGGAAAATCTACGTGTGCACTCAGCCTTACAGTAGACAGTCCTATGCAAAATGTAATTTTAGATTAGTATTACAATATGCAGTCCTATGCAGAATAGATTAGTATTACAGTAAGCAGTCCTATGCAGAATAGATTAGTATTACAGTAGGCAGTCCTATGCAGAGTATATTAGTAATACAGTAGGCAGTCCTATGCAGAGTAGATTAGTATTACAGTAGGCAGTCCTATGCAGAGTATATTAGTAATACAGTAGGCAGTCCTATGCAGAGTAGATTAGTATTACAGTAGGCAGTGCTATGTAGAGTAGATTAGTATTACAGTGGGCAGTCCTATGTCACAGTTCACCTCCTCCTGTACGCTGACTGATATCACCTCTATATACAGGAGATAACACCGGATCTAACATTTATAATAAGTGATGTCACAGCTTCTTCTCCCTTCACAATAACTTTTGCACATGCGTTTTAGATGCCTCAATATAAAAGACAGGTACAGAGTTGCTGCTAATGTACATGTGCATTTTCGGAAACAGGAAAATAGAGTCTAAAAATCCCCATTAGCCATACATTTAACACAAAAACCTTTTATCAATAGGTCACCTTCTGAAGGCACAATCCCTTTAAGCCTACAAATTAAAATAATAGCTGTTTGCAGTCACTGAACCAGCAGAGGGTGTATGGAAATATGAAACCTTGTGTCCAGATAACTGAAACCAAATTGTAAATGTAAGAGCAAATTCAGACTTCCGAACATGGACCGCTAGTGCACAGAGTAGCTGCGGCTCTCTTTCATCAAGATGAACAAGTCATGGATCTCCAATGACTTTTTCTTTCCCAGTCGCAGACTGTGCAGACTAGGTGATGGTGTAGTTTTCGGTGCGCAACATTGATCTCACATTACTGCAGTCTGTGACACCTTTGTTGTGGCTTCTGTGCCTGCTGTTGCTACTGCTGCTGATGATCTTCAAGTCTGACTATAAATTCTCACTTGAATTAAGGTCTGGGCTTTGACTAGGCCACGCCAAAACATTTACCCGTGTCCCCTTAAACTGCTCCATTGTTGCTTTAGCAGTATGCTTTGGGTCATTGTCTTGATGGAAGGTGAATCTCCATCCCAGTCTCAAATCACTGATAGACGGAAGGTTTCTCTGAAGAATATCTGTCACTATTCGACTGGCGAGGGACCTGGGACCAGGGGCACCTTTCCTGGCCCTAACACTAGGGGATGCTCTAGCTCGCCATGATCCCCGGGATACTTCAGATGGCGAAGACACCGTGGCCTCCACCCTTGCCCTATCTCCTAGATTAGCCCTTCGTTAGTCCCTTCCCCCACCCAGGGAAGAGGGGTGCTACTGTGCACTGCAGTACACCAACCCGACAGACAGGGTAACAAAGGTTTAACCGAAAACTCCACACATACAAAATATGCACTCACATATAACAGAAGTATTCACCAGGGTGTGTAAGTGGGGGAAGAAAACGCAAAACAGGATAGGATAAGGAATTTCCAAGGGGGCAAACCAAGCAAGTCGCTTAATAAACTGCACCAGCTCTCCTTCACAAAACCAACTTCCCCCACTCCTATGTCTTGCAGCTGAAGCGATGGCCGGGGGACCACCACAATGCAGGGAGACTATGGTACACAAGATGAGGTGTAAGCAACAAAGGGTTAATTTATTTACAGGCAAGGAATGCAGTGTTAGGAAAGTGTAAACAGGGGAATGCAATGACAAAGCAATTTACAAAAGTGATATTCTCTAGCTGGGCTGTACAAATGGCACGGAGCACCAACTATTACAGATCAGTGTATTCTTTCAAAAGGCAAAATAATACAATAAAGTACAGTATGCTGCTACTCCATCTATAGCCTGACTAGCCGCTGCTACTCCAGCAGCACGGCTACCATGCTCTGTCTATTGCAGCCTATCCTAAGCCCTAAACATGTGCGCACACGGGGTTAACACTCACAGTAGTTGGTATCTCAGTCCATTCCCTTTTGCAAGATGGTGCACAGCTCTTCCTGGAAGCTCTGTGCAATGTGATCTTTTCCTTGTGTGCAAATTCAATGATGCTCATAGGAATGGTGGTTTCCTCCTCTGGATTCCTTTCTGGTCTTTTCTTCGTGGCTTCTCAAGGCAAGACAGGAAAGCCATCTTTTAATCCCCAGAATAGTTTACAAAGTCACAGTCGCAGACTAAACATTCTTTTCCTCACAGCTCACGCAGGTACACCTGCTTCCTGCAGAAATCTTGGGTCTCTTCTCCACACAGAAAAGCAGCCCCTCCCCTCAGTAGTAGTCTAGCAGATGAAACTAAACAGCCTTTACAGCAGGGAAGCACAGAATGTCCCACTGCTCTAACCAAGGGGGTGCTGTCTCTTAAAGGGGCAGCTTGTCTCTACTGTCCATAGTAATGCCACCCCCTTACACAGCAATGGCTAACTCAGACAAGGACTTGGTAATCGAGCCCGGATTTTATAGAGGAGAGAAGTGGCTAACCGAGCACAGATAAATGCAGGAAATTCCAACATGGCCGCTTAACCCCTATTCTGCTGAAAGAAACAAACGTTTAATACACTGGAGAAGTGCTTCTTCTCAGCGGCGGAGTAGGAACCACCAGACGCCGCCGTCTTCTGGCTCCGCTCTGTTGCGGTACCCCCTGTGACAATATCCTTGTATTTTGCACCGTCCATCTTTCCCTAGATTCGACCATTTTCCTTGTCCCCACAACATGATGCTGCCAACACCAGGCTTCACTGTGGGGATGGTGTTCTTGGGGGTAATGAGCTGTATTGGTTTGGCGCCAGACATAGTGTTTACCATGATGGCCAAAAAGTTCAATTTTGGTCTCATCTGACCACATTACCTTCCTCCATACATTTGGAGAGTCTCCCACATGTCTTTTGGCAAGCTCAAAATGAGCCTTACAATTTTTGTGTGTTAGTAAAGGCTTTTTTCTGGCCACTTATGAAGTGTATGGCTTATTGTGGCCATATGGACAGATACTCCAGTCTCTGCTTGGGAACTCTGCAGCTCCTTCAGGGTTACCTTTGGCCTCTGTGCTGCGTCTCTGATTAGTGCCCTCCTTGCCCGGGCTGAGAGTTTTGGGTAGTGGCCCTCTCTTGGTGTCATGATCACGTGTGTCAGGACGCAGATGTTACCGCAAGGCGGACCCATAACACACGTGGCCCTGGATACACCGCCTCCAGTGGGGCAAATTTAAATAATAAAGCGTGCAGGTGGATACGCTGCCTCCACCTGGCGAATTTGGGTATTACACGTTATATACATAAAATCTGGAAACCCCGCCTCCAGTACGGCGAATTTAAATAATAAAGGGAGAAACCTGGGAAACTTTAACAATGGTGGGCCCTGCAATAGGGAAAAGGGAATTGGAGACCTCCTGAGCTCCCCTGAGCCAGTGTCCCTGCACTCCTAACGTTCCCTATGCCGGTTTCGCACCGGGCGCCGCACGCGTACCTCAACGCCCTTGCTCACCCTGAACCTAAACCCTCACTAGGGAATGGGTCGGTGCGGAGACTAATCCCACCACTGCACTAATAATACACATGAGGAAAGAGACAATACAGGGGAAACACCACTTAGCTTTGCTCTGTTGCGTGCGCTCCTAGCAACAGAGCCCTCCACCTGAGTGCATCTTCTCCTCCACCCGGATCCATCACCATAACAGGATCCTTCACCTTAGTGCAGCCTCGGAGCAGAGTCCAACACCAGTTGCAGCTGCTTAGTACCAGAGTCCCAAGGATGAGTTCAGCTGCTGACACGAAGTCGAGCATGCTTGAGTCCAGCTCAGCGGCCAAGTCCCACATGGTGAGTGCCACTCTCCATAGTCGCCACTCCACCAGCCCATGCAGACACTTCCCGCTGACACCATCACTGCGACCCCACCACGCCATGCCAGCCCTTCGTCCAGACACCATAGCTGAAACACGTCTCCCCTGGCTAAACTGCGCAGGACTCCTCACCAGCTCCATCCTTCATCCAGGCACTCCAAAAACAGAGTGAACACAAACTCACAATATCACAGGCAGTGAGTGAACCCCCTGAGCACACCTTTATAGGGTGTCACACCTGATCCATAATTAAGTGCAAAAAACCCTAAAGTGCAATACCACTCACCACCACCGGGGACAGTCAAGACACCTTGGAACTTTCCAAAGTAAAAAAAGTTCACTTTGTGCTTTTAATACCGCCAGATCCAACACTGGATCATGACAGTACCCCCTCCTTAATGAGGGGCCTCTGGACCCTCAAGACCACCCCTCATTAGGGAAACACCTACAGCGGTGACGCCCAGACCCTGAGTTCACCCCACCATTCCCTGACACTTCAGGTTTATGACAAACGCACTGCTGGTATTGGCAATAAAGTTCATTTTTATTATTTTGGAGGAACCACCCATCTCCACAGCGCCGACCTGGGGAACGAGTTTATGTATATATATGTATGCTAAGAGCTGATCAGACTCCACAACACATTTCCAAGATGTTTTTTTGGTGGCACCCATACATGCTCGTTCACTCACAGGTCCGGACCTGAACGTTTATTGCACACATACATATGTCATAACTTGGTGAACTCACTCCGGACACAGAGGCGTCCCCCTGTGTCACCACACTCACACCCCCACTATTCACCAAGGGACACCACCCTCCAACCCTTTCACCATGAGGACTGCACCTCTTAGGGTTGGTTAATGGCGAGGGTAGAGATTTGTCCCTACTTCCCCGCAGCACACCTGCTGCACACACCAGGAGGAGAAGGGGACCGGGAAATGGAGGAAATATACACTCGCTGGTCGCCTCCATACGACCAGGAGGGGCGGCTTCTTCGATGGTATAGAAGATTTGGCGTAAACCCCGCGGACTATCACACCAGTCAGCTCACCACAGGGGCGTACCCCTTCACCTCGGGGAATACCAGGCAGCTCCGTGGGGCACCATTCTTCCCACCTGCCTGGGTGCGCCCGCCTGCATGAACCAGTCCCGCTCCCCAGCAGCGACTCTAGGGGGTTTTAGTACCATAGCCGCAGGAATATGGAGGAAAATATATATACTCGCTGGTCGCCTCCACACGACCAGGAGGGGCGGCATTGAAGGTTTGGCATGAGCCCCGCGGACTATACACACCAATCTGCTCACTACAGGGACGTACCCCTTCACCTCGGGGAATACCAGGCAGCTCCGTGGGGCACCATTCCTCCAACCTGCCTGGGTGCGTCCCCTGTAAGAGCAAGTCCCACTCCCCAGCAGCGACTACACACCTAGTCTGCTCACCACAGGGATGTACCCCTTCACCTCGGGGAATACCAGGCAGCTCCGTGGGGCACCATTCCTCCCACCTGCCTGGGTACCTCCCAGTGCGAGAGCAAGTCCCGCTCCCCAGCAGCGACTCTAGGGGCTTTTGCCAGACCGCAGCCGCCATTTTTTTTTTCTCTGGTTATCTGAGCAGAGGCCCCAGACCGTGATAACTGCTGCTGCAGCGGCTCTAACACACCTTGCCGCTCCCCACTCACATCAGTGAGGCCCAGCAGCAATAACTCAGCGGTCTCCACATGGCCAAAGCTCACCAGAAAAAAAAACTGTAGGGCCTGTGACAGGGCCGGACTGGGACTAAAATTCAGCCCTGGCATTTGAAGTTACACAGGCCCACTAGTCACATGGTGACTATATAATATTTTTGTACAGTTGTAGGTTACAAGCAGTGAGAGGAGATTAACACGACTATATACCATGTAGTCACAGCTGTGTCCAGTATTTCAGCTCAGTCCTATTTATTGCTTTTAGGTACAGTACTCCTCCCAAAGCTCTGTCCCCTTTTGTATGCACGGTGACAGAATTCCTGGCAGAACTGCTATCCATTGGGCCACCAGACCCCCTGGTCATAGCTGCCCCTATCATACCTCCCAACTTTTGAGGAAGGGTAAGAGGGACAAAGACTGCGGCGCGCGCAGCACGGCGCTGCAAATTTTAAGCTACGCCCGGCCACACCCATTCCACAACTAGTCACACCCATGTCCACGCCTAATCGCACCCATTTAGCACTGCTGATCACACTGACTGGTACTGAGGGCACAGTGACTGGCATTATGGGCACACTGACTGGCACTAAGGAAGAGAGAAAACAGAGAGAGAGAGAGAGAGAGAGAGAGAGAGAGAGAGAGAGAGAGAGAGAGAGAGAGAGAGAGAAAAGAAAAAAAAGAAAGAAAGAGGGGAAAAAAGAAAGAAAGAACAGAGAGAGAGAGAAAGAAAGAGGGGAAAGAAAGAACAGAGAGAGACAGAGAAAGAATAGAGAAAGAAAGAGGGGAAAGAAAGAACAGAGAGAGACAGAGAAAGAATAGAGAGAGAAAGAAGTAAAGAAAAGAAAGAAAGAAAGAAAGAAAGAAAGAAAGAAAGGAAAGAAAAGGAAAGAAAGAAAGAGGGGAAAGAAAGAACAGAGAGAGAGAGAAAAAGAAAATGAGGGAAAGACAGAACAGAGAATGAGAAAGAACAGAGAAAGAAAGAAAAAGAGAGAAAGAAATAAAGAAAGATTCTATAAAGATACTATAGCAGCCCGGCTCCCATTGTAATGCCCACCTGAGCCTCCCGATGCAGGACCTATCATGATCCGCTCACAAGGCCGACATCCCCGATTCCAAGGCGATCCTGCTGTCTGCGCTGTCGGAGGAGGACATGGTGATGGATCTGAAGCATTCCTGGTTCTGTTACATTCTCCTTAAGAAATTATCTCATTTCCGGTCAGCTTCAAGCACATCACTTCAGGTGGAACATCACGTGTGTGTTTTAAAATGCTCCTCGGGGCTCCGCCGTGTACTCCTGTGTCCGTGGGAAAAGCCCGCTTTGTATGCTTTGTACACACTTGGCTCCGCTCCGTACATCCTGTACACATAAGGCTCCGCTCCGTATACCCCAAACACACGCAGCTCCGCTCGGTACACCAAGTACACACGCGGCACCGCTCCGTACACCTTGTACACGCGGCTCTGTTCCATACACCTCATACACACACGGCTCCTCTCCATACACTTCGTACACACGCGGCTGCGCTCCGTACACTTCGTACACACACGGCTCCACTTCGTACACACGCGGCTCCACTTCGTACACACGCGGCTCCACTTCGTACACACGCGGCTCCACTTCGTACACCTCGTACACACACGGCTCTGCTCCGTACACCTCGTACACGCGGCTCCGTTCCGTACACCTCGCGCACACGGCTCCGCTCCATACACCTCGTACACACACGGCTCCGCACACCTCGTGCACGCGGCTCCTCTCCGTACACCTCGTACACGCGGCTCCGTTCCGTACACCTCGCGCACACGGCTCCGCTCCGTACACCTCGCACACACACGGCTCCGCTCCGTACACCTCGCACACACACGGCTCCGCTCCGTACACCTCGCACACACACGGCTCCGCTCCGTACACCTCGCACACACACGGCTCCGCTCCGTACACCTCGCACACACACGGCTCCGCTCCGTACACCTCGCACACACACGGCTCCGCTCCGTACACCTCGCACACACACGGCTCCGCTCCGTACACCTCGCACACACACGGCTCCGCTCCATACACCTCGCACACACACGGCTCCGCTCCATACACCTCGCACACACACGGCTCCGCTCCATACACCTCGCACACACACGGCTCCGCTCCATACACCCCACACACATACAGCCCTGCTACATCTACCCTGTAAACCCCTCCTGACCCCACACATACTTATCTCATCCAGCACCATGACAACAGCACAGCAGAGTCCTGCAGACACCAAGAGGCAAGGCTGTGCGCACAGGACCTGTGATGAGGTCACAGGAGGGGCGGAGTCAGGGGTCACATGATCAGGGGTCTGGACAAAGGCTCCTGATCATGTGACCCCCTGACTCCTCTCCTCCTGTGACCTCATCACAGGTCCTGCGAACAGAGAAGGCAAGCGACACTGAGTGGCTGCGGGGGGGAGGGGGTCTCATGCTGCGGCGAGGATGGGGTGCGTGGGGGAGGCGTGGCGGCTTATCTCCCTGCAGTGCGGGAGGAACTTGGAAACTATCGGGCCGGCGGCAGGAGCCACAGTGGCCGCAGCAGCTGACAAGCGGCCATTTGATCGGGCGCTGCCGCCCGCGGCCCACATGACAGCGGCCCAGCGGGAAAATGCCCGGTTGGTTATATTGCCAATCCGGGCCTGGCCTGTGATAATGTCATGATCACGTGTGTCAGGACGCAGATGTTACCGCAAGGCGGACCCATAACACACGTGGCCCTGGATACACCGCCTCCAGTGGGGCGAATTTAAATAATAAAGCGTGCAGGTGGATACGCCGCCTCCACCTGGCGAATTTGGGTATTACACGTTATATACATAAAATCTGGAAACCCCGCCTCCAGTACGGCGAATTTAAATAATAAAGGGAGAAACCTGGGAAACTTTAACAATGGTGGGCCCTGCAATAGGGAAAAGGGAATTGGAGACCTCCTGAGCTCCCCTGAGCCAGTGTCCCTGCACTCCTAACGTTCCCTATGCCGGTTTCGCACCGGGCGCCGCACACGTACCTCAACGCCCTTGCTCACCCTGAACCTAAACCCTCACTAGGGAATGGGTCGGTGCGGAGACTAATCCCACCACTGCACTAATAACACACATGAGGAAAGAGACAATACAGGGGAAACACCACTTAGCTTTGCTCTGTTGCGTGCGCTCCTAGCAACAGAGCCCTCCACCTGAGTGCATCTTCTCCTCCACCCGGATCCATCACCATAACAGGATCCTTCACCTTAGTGCAGCCTCGGAGCAGAGTCCAACACCGAGCTGCTTAGTACCAGAGTCCCAAGGATGAGTTCAGCTGCTGACACGAAGTCGAGCATGCTTGAGTCCAGCTCAGCGGCCAAGTCCCACATGGTGAGTGCCACTCTCCATAGTCGCCACTCCACCAGCCCATGCAGACACTTCCCGCTGACACCATCACTGCGACCCCACCACGCCATGCCAGCCCTTCGTCCAGACACCATAGCTGCAACACGTCCCCCCTGGCTAAGCTGCGCAGGACTCCTCACCAGCTCCATCCTTCATCCAGGCTCTCCAAAAACAGAGTGAACACAAACTCACAATATCACAGGCAGTGAGTGAACCCCCTGAGCACACCTTTATAGGGTGTCACACCTGATCCATAATTAAGTGCAAAAAACCCTAAAGTGCAATACCACTCACCACCACCGGGGACAGCCAAGACACCTTGGAACTTTCCAAAGTAAAAAAAGTTCACTTTGTGCTTTTAATACCGCCAGATCCAACACTGGATCATGACACTTGGCAGGTTTGTTGTGGTACCATATTCTTTCCATTTGATGATAATGGATTTGATGGTGCTCCGGGGGGATCATCAGAGATTGGGATATTTTTTTAAAACCCAACCCTGACTTCTACTTCTCAACAACTTTGTCCCTGACTTGTTTGGAGATCTCCTTGGTTTTCATGGTGATGTTTGGAGATCTCCTTGGTTTTCATGGTGATGTTTGGAGATCTCCTTGGTTTTCATGGTGATGTTTGGAGATCTCCTTGGTCTTCATGGCGTTTGGTTAGTGGAGCCTCTTGTTAATGGTGTTGCAGCCTCTGTGGTCATTCAGAAAAGGTAAAGTGTATATACTGAGAGACATGTGACACTTAGATTGCATACAGGGGGAAGTCCTGTCACTATGCATGTGACTTATGAAGGGATTTCTTGCACTAGAAATGTTTAGGAACTTGAGAGCAAATGGGGTGAATACATATAATATGCACATGCCAATTTTTTGTTATTTTATCCCATAAATTTAATTTATGCTTATATTTTTCTCACTTCACCAATGTAATCGGATTCCAAAATATTTAAACACAGGTTGTAATGTAACAAAATAGGTAAAAATCCAAGGGGGTGAATCATTTCTATAATTTCTGAAGTCACTGTATATCTATGGACGTCTGCATGAGCCCTTAACCCCCCGTCACACATAGCAATCTCGCTAGCGAGATCGCTGGTGAGTCACAAGTTTTGTGATGCAACAGCGATCTCACCAGCGAGATCACTGTGTGTGACACTGACCAGCGACCGGCCCCACTGCCGGTATCACTGATCGTCCTGGAATGGCCAGGACGTTTTTTTGATCGCTGGTCTCCCGCTGGCCAGCATGCATCGCTGCGTGTGACATGGCGGGAGACCAGCAATCAGCGATCTGGTGCAGCTAACCAAGGTACACATCGGGTTTCTAAGTGCTGCACGCCTTGGTTACCAGCTCCCTGCACCAGCGCGCTAGTAACTAAGGTACACAGTCGGTAACTAAGCGACGTGTGTCGCTTGTTACCCGCGTGTCGCTGGTGCTGATCGCTGGTGAAGCTGCCTGTTTGGCAGCTCACCAGCGATCATGTAGCGACACACCAGCGATCCTGACAAGGTCATATCGTTGTCGGGATCGCTGGTGCGTCGCTATGTGTGAACCTAATAGGAGAAATTAAAGTGCCACACTGCAATCTTATCCCTGTTATCTTCCATCTGTTTGATTCCCATCCACCTACAAGACTCCTTGCACCCGCTTCAAAGACGTCGTATCCTATCTGTTTACTACCCTCCATTCCTGTCCCCGCCATCTTCGGCACTTCTCTTCGGCACTTCTCTTCGGCACTTCTCTTCGGCACTTCTCTTCGGCACTCCTCTTCCACACTTCTCTTCCGCACTCATTTACTTATTTTCTGTTACTAATTATGTAAGAAAGCAGAGAAAATGTCTCCTTTAACTGCAGGATTTTATATATTCCTCTTTTATCCTGCACTTCGCTCGACTCAGAAGCCTCTCGTCTCATTAACATTTCTGACATCTTATTTGCAGAGACATCTTTGACACCAATCTTGTGATCTGAGCGAGTGTAATTGCACAAAACCCCTATACATATAACATCTGATGGAGACGTTCAGCTTCACAAAGGCTTGGAATAAAAGGATAAATATGTGCATGCACCTTGGATGCCCCCGTCCCTGAATCCTCAGATATTTTCATAACCACAGGCGTATTATCATTTCAGAAAGTCGAGGGAGCGAGTTATTGACATGTGATGGTTTATCGGAGTAAATAAATGTGATTCTGTTCCCATCAGCTGTCACATGCACTCTCACCTATCCAGGCGTCAACGCCGCAATCTGCTTCTTCTACAGATTTCACTGGCAATTTAAGAAATCTGATGATCAAAGAAGGAACCAGAAGCAGCTCTGCACGTAAAATGGATGTACTGGGGCAGATTTATTAGTCCTGTCCACCAAACTTCAACAAAACAGAAAAGTCTCAAAATGTATCATCATGGCTCATGCTGGACTAACTTGACCAACTCAAGCTCCAGCCACTTTTTTGCCTACCTATTTGCAGAATGTAACGCACAACGTCACATCAAAAACTAGATATAATAATTTGTATCAAACTATGCAACAAAATAGTCGCATTTTCATTTATCAAAGTCTGATTAGAGTGTGAGCCGATTTTCTCATATGATGAGAATAAAAGAAAAAAAGTCTCCATCTTCTCCATTCAGTCTGGCCATGAAAATCGGAACATACTCGGATGTCAGTCGAGTGCAGTCCGGTTTTTATCCATGGACCCATAGACCTGAATGACAGAGTGCCATCTGATAATCGGATGCAACTATGTGCACATCCCCATAGACTAGCATGGGGACGAGTGCTTTCCCATCGTTCGATTTTTACGGTCATGCGCAGAAGACTACCCATACCCCTTACCCAAACCCTAGACTTGTATGGGTAATTTTGATGAACGACTCAGATGAAAAATGGAAGTGTCCTCTTTTAATTTTTTGCGGCCCATTCTGTCTATTCTATATGTGACAAAAAAACACAGATTGTGAATGCAAAAAATGGATGTCTGAATGAGGTCTAAGACTGTCGTTCGAGACTCCGATTGTTATTTAATTTTTTTTTCTCTAAAGTGTGTGACTGTTAAAAAAATAATTGGTGCATTTAAAACCAAAAGAAAGTGTGGTACAGTAAAGGGTGTTTTACTGGATGGAATATAGGTTTCTCCTAGCAGATTAATGTTTGGCCGGGTTTTTTCTTAAAGACGGGACCTGCGATGATGTCAGGGTCACGTGATCAGCCCATGTGATGTCTACCTCACTGGTGGGAGGGGTTAGGCCCTATGTAATGGAGGTTGGTGATTGCCACAGTATGAGTGTGTTTCTGGAAACTACAGGAACTTGTGTGGACTCAGCCTAGAACTTATATATGGGATTCCCGTGCTGCAGGATTGTCGCAGCAAGACTCGGAAGAACCCCGGGAATGGCACCTGGCGGATGCCGCAGGACCTGGCAGCCGCTTAGTTACGCCCATCCCGTGCAAGGGGTGAATCTGGGACCAGTGGTTCTCCAAACTGGAGTATGTGTTTGCTTTGCCTTCTGTTTTGTTAAGCTGCTGGTTACTGAGTGACATTAAAACCTCTGAAATTGGACATTATGCCTGTGTGTTGCCTTGTTACTGCTATTGCCTAACAGAGCGAATCCCTACAAAAGTCATAAATGAAATTTACTCTAGAAATAATAATATTATTTATATAGAGCCAACATATTCGGCAGCACTTTACAATGAAGCGGGGACAGACAATAAAGACATCAATGTAGCCCAAAGTTCGCCTGTTCCCGGAGGAGTGAGTGCCCTGCTCCCAAGCTTACTATCGCTAAGTATTATTTCTTGTTCATGCAAGTAAATCTGCAGAGTCACATCTTCTTTGGAGGTAGAAATGGGCCCCACGAATCTCTTGGGCTCCTGCGAGACCATACAGGTTGCACCAATCATATGTCCACGCCCTGGAATGACAGGTGGTGGGGTAACCCTGAAATTGTACTTTTCCTTCATCAATCAAAAAATCAGACACTAAGCAGCGCCTCAATCGATGAAGCCTCTCTGCGTCCGTCTGCCTTACAGATGGACATATTACCTACCATAGTTCCTCACTGATGATGTGCGTCACTAATTTACATCTTTGCGGTTGATTATTTAGTATTTTACATTTTGGTCAGAAGAGCAGAAGAAGAAGAAAACAAACCCAATGACCGGAGCCATGAGTATTGAGTTAAGAACGTTCAGATTATTTGGTCTCATGTTACCTCTTGTCAGAAATGTTTCTATTTAGTCCATGAATAACCTTGTTCTTGCACAATAAGCGCTCATTCACACGTCCGATTTTTACACCTACGCGAAACAGAATGATTATTCTGATCAGAGTTTGGTCCGGGTGTCATCTGTTTTTCTTGTGCATGGAGAAAGAAGAAAAAATTCCGTACCTTCTATGGAGACAGTCCATGAAGATTGGATCACACTCAGCTGTCATCCGAGTGCGGTCCGATTTTTTTTTCACAGACCCACTGACTTGTATTGATGATTTAGATCCAACCCTCAGATCAAAAATGGATATGTCTCCGATTTTCTTCAAAAAATCATGGATATGTGAATGGCGCCATAGACTATCACTGGATAGCGCTGACACATGGAAATCGGACGTCTGAATGAGCCCTAGCTATGAGCATTCCTGTCCTGATGATTCATTACAGTGTATCAGTGCAGGTGACAAGTATCACTCTGAAGTTGTTTGACTCACATAAGATTGCTGCCTAGACTGGCTCCAACTGATACAAACCCTCAGCTGTAAAAGGCACTGGGTCGCATGGATTTATGTCTTTTTACATCAATTAAGGAATTTGCGCCTAAGGCTAGTTTCACACTTGCTTTTTTTTGCAGCGCGTTTTTCCCGCAAAAAAACGCATTGAAAAAACGCATACAAAAGCATACAACTGCTGCGTTTTTTTCAAGCATTTTTATGAGCATGCATGAAAAAAACGCAGCGTATTTATGCGTTTGTATGCGTTTTTAGTGCGTTTTTACCGCGTTTGCGTTTTTTTCCAACATTTTTAGGTGGCCCCTCACACTACCCAAACCATGACTTTACTAATCCTAACCCTGACCCTAACCCTAACCCTAACCCTAACCCTGACCCTAACCCTTAACCAAATCATACTTAACCCTAACCCAAACCCTAAACCCTAACTAACCCTAACCCTAACCCTAACCCTGACCCTAACCCTAACCCTGACCCTAACCCTAACCCTAACCCTAACCCTAACC